>NC_066583.1:481718131-483104986 GCF_024323335.1 Lathyrus oleraceus | reverse complement strand
TGGGGACAGATGGTAGAAGTCTCCGACAACAAGAGTAAAGTCGGTTTGGGTTTCCAACGAGGGTCATCTGTGACTAGAGTTGAAGATGTGAAACCCAGTTTCTATAGCAGAGGGTTCATTCATGGTAATGAACAACACTTAGTTGTTGTGATAGAGGGTGATGAAGATGAAGACTGCACCAATTTTGTGACGCATGGAAAAGCTTGCAACAATTGTACTGTTGTTGATGTTCCTATTATTATGCATCAATCTAAGTAATTTCTTTTATTTGTTTTTGAAAATCCTTCTCATATGCCTAAGGGAGAAGTGAACATTGTTTGGTATTTTCAAATTTGATCATCAATAAAATATAATTCTATTCATCCACATCTATGATGTTTTTGTTTTTACTTTTTGCTTTATTCTGAAAATGGTAATCACAAAAAACATAATAAATAAATAAATAAACTTGTCCATTTGCATAATATTTGGTCGTAAATCACTTCTCTAAAATCAAAATATCAAATCATTATGCAGGTTGGTTTCTAAACCCATTGAATACAATGATCATTCTCCTTCTCCAAATTTTGAATTCCCTATGTTCGAGGCTGAGGAAGGAAGTGATGAGGAGGTATCTGATGAGTTGTCTCGTCTTCTTGAGCACGAGGAAAAAGCCATTCAGCCATTTGAAGAGCAGATTGAGCTAGTCAACTTGGGTTCCGAGGATGATGTGAAGGAAGTCAAGATTAGGTCTCAATTATGTCCAGACGTTAAGAAGGGGTTGATTGACCTTCTCCGAGAGTATTCGGATATACTTTCTTGGTCCTATCAAGACATGCCTGGGTTGTATTCTGAGATTGTGGAGCATAGATTGTCGTTGAATCCAGAATGCCCGCCAGTCAAGTAGAAGTTAAGGAGATCTCATCCTGATATGGCAGTAAAGATCAAAGAAGAAGTGCAAAAGCAGATCGATGTCGGTTTCCTTGTGACTGTCGAGTATCCAAAGTGGGTGGCCAACATTGTGCCTGTTCCGAAGAAGGATGGAAAATTCCGTATATGCGTTGATTATAGAGATTTTCCTCTGCCGCACACTGATATGTTGGTAGATAATACAACTAAATTCAAAGTCTTTTCATTTATGGACGGATTTTCCGGATATAATCAGATCAAAATGGCACCAGAAGATATGGAGAAGACCACATTCATTACACCCTAGGGAACATTCTGTTATAGAGTGATGCCTTTCGGTTTAAAGAAAGCTGGTGCAACTTACCAAAGAGCAATGACTACTCTTTTTCGTGATACACTACGCCAAATAAGGGAAAAGAGGGCGCTTTTTTTGGCCTATAACAACGCTTTAAAGCACCCTCTAATCTGGCGCTGGCATAGGTAAAGACAGCGCTTTTTTTCCTGGTGAAAGCGCTCTCTAAAGTGGCTCTTTAAGCCCTTTAAGGGCCACTTTAGAGGGCGCTTTTTAAAGAAAGCGCCCTCTAAAGTGGAAACTTTTAAGGGTTTAGAGGGCGCTTTTACTGGAAAGCGCCCTCTAAAGTGGAAACTTTTAAGGGTTTAGAGGGCGCTTTTACTGGAAAGCGCCCTCTAAAGTGGAAATTTAAAGGGTTTAGAGGGCGCTTATTTTGGAAAGCGCCCTCTAAAGTGGGTGGTTATTTTTTTTTTTTAAAAAGCGCTATATTTATTTATTTATTTTAGACAACCTGTATATTGAAGCAGTACACCTAAAACTGTATAATTTGAAGCCCTTTTTCACACATTGCATTCAACAAGCCTTATATACAACAATCCATACATATACAACAATCCACTGATATATAATCGTTTAACTTCTAAAGATTCTAAATATACAACCAATTCATAACTTAAAAAGAAATAAAACTAAGTAGCAAAAGCATCTCTGAGATGTATGTTTTTTTTGCTAGCCGCAGTCTTCTTAGCAACAACCTCTTTTTGTTCAATATCAATAGCATGAACCTAAAATATCATAAAATTAGTTAGGTGAAGTATAAGATCAAGAATTAACATTTTCTATGCATAAATATCATATAATTGTGTTTATACCTTTTTTTTTATGCAACTGACTCGATTTGCTGTAATAAAAGCCATTTTACCTGTAATAAAGAAAACAATTAAAATCATTTGACCTGTACCTTTTTCACTAAGTTCTCTTTCTTTTCTTGGTTGGAATATGTTCTACATGTCTCTTAACAACACGGACGGTTGGATTGATCCAAATACCCTCATTATGATCATTTCTAATATATGAATCATTTGATATAATATTCTCATCTTGATCATTTCTGGTAAACGATTCAATCTCAACATCAATATCACCTTGATCTCCAGTGTTTTCATCAATTACTTTGTTGAGAAAAAGAACTATAGACCATTTCGTACTTTTCAGATCATTGACATAGAACACTTGTCTAGCTTGAGAGGCTAGAATAAAAGACTCATCTTTGTATCCCACCCTATTAAGATCCACTTGCAAAAATCCTGACTTATTCATTCGAATGTCGTTATTATTTTCAACCCACTTGCAACCAAATATAGGAATCTGAAACTTCTCATAATCAAACACCCAAATGCGCTCGATAACACCAAAATACGACAGATTTGCAAATTTGGGGTTTAAGTCCTTCACACTTGATATGTGCATTGCTTCAGCTACCACGGTGACACCACTATTATGCATAGTACTTTTATCATCTTGTTCTTTGGTATAAAATGTGTATCCATTAATCGCGTATGCGCTATAAGAAAAAACATGGAAACTTGGACCATATGCTAAGCATCTCAACCTTTCTGTTATTGAAGCGGGATCTGAATAATACTTTGAATAAATATGATCCTTAAACCAAGGTATAAAACATCGATTGTGCTCTCGTACTATCCAATTTTCATTTCTATTGGGATTTAAACCTCGGAGAACATCCTTGTGAATTTCAACATACGGCTCAACCTCATTCTCATTGTGCAGAACATACAAATGCACTTGATCTCGTTCGACCCTTGATACTGCCACGATTTTATTTCCAATTAGATTTTTTCCTTCTTTCTTTTCGACAAGCTGAGACTTGGGGAGTCCGATTGACTGAACATTAGACAAATATTCAGTACAAAACTCAATCGCTTCTTCAACAATGTATCTTTCAACCATACAACCTTCTGGTCGACTTCGGTTCTTCACGTACCCTTTTAATATTTTCATATAACGTTCAACAGGGTACATCCATCTCATATAAGCTGGTCCACACAATTGTGTCTCTTTCACAAGATGAACAACTAGATGTACCATTATGTCAAAAACTGATGGAGGAAAAAACATTTCAAGCTCACACAAAGTAATAACGATTTCTTTTTGCAACATTGGTAAGATCGCAGGATCGATCACCTTACTGCAAATTGACTTGAAGAAAGAACACAACTTAGTTATAGAGCTTCTTACTTTTTCTGGAAGAATAGAACGTATACCTATTGGGAGAAAATGTTCCATTATAACATGGCAATCATGGGTCTTTAAACTCTTTAACTTGAGGTCTTTCATAGACACAAGTCTTCTAATATCTGAAGAGTACCCTTCTGGAACTTTAACTTCACTTAGAAACTTACACAATGTTTTTTTCTCCTTTCTAGATAGAGTATAAGCAGCAGACGGTAGATATGTTCGTTTTCCTTTCTTCAAGGGTCCTAATTCAGTTCTTATTCCCATCGCTATCAAGTCCTTTCTTGCCTTAAGGCCATCCTTAGACTTTCCTTGTATATTGAGTAACGTGCCAATAACACTTTCAAATACATTTTTTTCAATATGCATAACATCAAGAAAATGTCTCACATACAAGGACTTCCAATACGGCAATTAAAAAAAACTGACCTCTTCTTCCACCCACTTTTGACAAGTGTGTGGGCAAAAGGCTCGTACTATCCCCCGGTTCAACATTCTCGTTACTTTTCTCACCATGCAAATTCCAACATGTATAACTTCGATCAATTCCATGCCTCATTAGATGCGATGTCAACTGAACTGCGTCAACCCGTTTCCCATAACAACAACCCAAGCAAGGACATATCATTCTACTGGGGTCTTCGGCGTGCGCAACGGCAAACTTAACGAATTCTGATACCCCATTCTCGTACTCTCTCGACAATCGATTGGAAGACATCCATGTATTATCCATTACTAATTAGAATAAACAAAAAACAATTTCAGAAGAGAAACCAAAAATGGGATGAGACAAAACAATTTCGCTTTATTGAGTTAGTCTCTGTGCAGGGCATTCATGTCTCCAACAACAACCCAAAACCAAAACAATTTTGGTTTATTGAGTTAGTTTCTCAACATTTTCAGATATCTCTGACTTCAATAGCATGAGAATGTATGAACCATGCATTAAGCATTAGTGGTATGCACTAATTTGTAGCATAGTTATATATCATCATATAGTTTTTACAAAAGATAAACATTGACTAGAAAATATATATGTAGAATTGTATAATGGTCTAATTGAAAGCTAACAGAAGAATAGTCGACTCTAATTTACTCTATCAAATAACATCCATACCTAAACTTCTTAAGTTACTAGCTACGCTATGTATGCTAGAATAAATACACTCATAAGCTGCATAGTGTACCTTTGATTGGTAGAAGGTGTTTTAGATATTGCTGCCTCCTTTTTCTACATCGAGAAACAAATGGAACAGTTGGTGAAATTTAACCCATAATGCCTAGTCTCCATTGCTAGCATTGCAACACAATAATTATTGTTGAGAATACTCAATAAATGTATGAACCAAGAAAAATGAAACCAAAAATGAACAATAGCGAACGTCAGAAGAGAAACCAAGTAATATGAAGATTAGAAAAATACCTATGGTGTCAAAATCGAACAGCTAACAACGAATTAATAGAAGGAGGAAACGTCGTAGATCTAACAGAGGTGGAAGGAGAACGCCTTAGAAGTAGCGAAAATCGTAGCAGTGAGAACCCTAACGTGAAAAATAACGAAAATAACAGAGAGTGAAATAACAAAACGCGTAGTATGTTATAATTTTAATGTTTACTAAAGGGGACCTTAGAGGGCGCTTGTGGAAAAAAAGTGCCCTCTAAAGGGGGCCTAAGAGGGCGCTTATGAAAGCGCTCTCTAAGGCTTTCCAAAAGCGCTTTATAAACTGGAAATGCACATGGACTTATAGAGCGCTTTTTTAAAAGCGCCCTATAAGGGTAACCTTAGAGCTTTCTAAAAAGCGCCCTGTATTGTTGTCCCTCTATCTCCTCCTTATTTTTTCGCTTCACCTTAGAGGGCGCTTTATTACAAAAGCGCCCTCTAAAGTGCGCTGTCTATTCCAGTTGTTCGCTCCTTATTTTTTCGCTTCACTTTAGAGTGCGCTTTTGTAATAAAGTGCCCTCTAAGGTGCGCTGTCTATTCCAGTTTTTGGCGTAGTGATATGATGCATAAAGAGATTGAAGTTTATGTTGATGATATGATTATTAAATCTATTGATGAAGAAGAACATGTTGAGCATTTGTTGAAGCTATTCCATCGTTTGAGGAAGTACAAACTCCGCTTGAATCTCAATAAGTGTACTTTTGGTGTTCGTTCTGGTAAGTTGTTGGGCTTTATTATCAGCGAGAAGGGTATTAAAGTTGACCCTGCCAAGGTCAAAGCAATACAAGAGATGTATGCGCCCAAGACTGAGAAGCAAGTCAGAGGTTTTCTCGGTCGCTTGAATTATATCTTAAGATTCATTTCATACATGACCTCCACATATGCGCCTATATTTAAGCTTCTTCGAAAAGATCATTCTTGTGATTGGACCGAAGACTGCCAGAAAGCTTTTGATTGTATCAAAGAGTATCTTCTTGAGCCTCCGATTCTATCTCCGCCTGTTGAAGGAAGACCGTTAATCATGTATTTGACTGTGCTTGAAGAGATTATGGGTTGTGTTCTAGGTCAGCAAGATGAGACTGGAAAGAAAGAATACGGTATTTACTACCTCAGTAAGAAGTTCACTGACTTTGAGACTCGGTATTCCATGCTTGAGAAGACTTGTTGCGCATTGGCTTGGGCTGCTAAGCGTCTGCGCCAGTATATGTTGAATCATACCACTTGGTTGATATCCAAAATGGATCCAATCAAGTATATTTTTGAGAAGCATGCTTTAACTGGGAGGATTTCCCGTTGGAAGATGTTGTTATCAGAGTATGATATCGAATACCGATCTTAGAAAGCGATCAAAGGTAGTGTCTTGGCTGACCATTTGGCTCACTAACCAATTGAAGATTATCAGTCAGTGCAGTATGATTTTTCTAATGAAGAGATTTTGTACTTGAAAATGAAAGATTGTGATGAACCATTGCTTGCAGAAGGGCCAGAACCTGGTTCCTATTGGGGCATGGTATTTGATGGCGTTAGGGCAGTGATTATTACTCCTCAAGGCACGCATTTTCCATTTACAGCTAGATTAACTTTCAAGTGTACAAATAACATGGCTGAGTATGAAGCTTGTATTATGGGGCTTGAAGAGGCCATTGATCTCAGAATCAAGGATTTGGATGTCTATGGAGATTCAGCTTTGGTTGTGAATCAGATCAAAGGTGAATGGGAGACGAATCAACCCGGTTTGATAGCACATAGAGATTATGCGAGGAGGATTTCAACTTTATAAAGGTCGAGTTTCATCATATCCCTCGAGATGAAAACCGAATGGCAGATACTCTTGCAACGTTGGCTTCAATGATTGTGGTGAAGTATTGGAATGAGGTTCCCAATTTGACCGTGATGCGCCTTGATAGGCAAACTCATGTATTTGTTGTTGAAGAGATCAAAGATGAAAAGTCGTGGTATTTTGATATCAAATGTTTCCTCCAAAGTCAGATTTACCCATCTCGGGCATCTTTGAAAGATAAAAAGACTTTGAGAAGATTAGCCAGCAACTTCTACCTGAATGGTGATGTATTGTATAAGAGAAACTTCGATATGGCTCTGCTCAGATGCGTGGATAAACATGAAGCCGGCCTATTGAGGACTGAAGTCCATGAATGTTCCTTTGGTACTCATTCCAATGGGCATGCAATGGCGAAGAAGATGCTGCGACCAGGTTACTATTGGCTGACAATAGAATCTGACTGTTGCAAGTCTGTGAAGAAATGCCACAAGTGTCAAATTTATGCAGATAAGATTCATGTTCCTCTGACGTTGTTGAACGTCATTTCCTCCCCGTGGCCCTTCTCTATGTGGGGAATTAATATGATTGGCATGATTGAGCCCAAAGCTTCGAACAGACATTGTTTCATTTTGGTGGCTATTGACTACTTCACAAAATGGGTTGAAGCGGCATCATATGCAAATGTAACCAAGCAAGTTGTTGTGAGGTTTATCAAGAATCAGATTATATGTCGATATGGTGTGCCAAGCAAGATCATTACTGATAATGGATCAAACTTGAACAATAATATGATGGAAGCTCTTTGCAAAGACTTCAAGATTGCACATCATAATTCTTCTCCCTACAGACCTAAGATGAATGAGGTTGTTGAAGCTGCGAATAAGAACATCAAGAAGATCATCCAAAAGATGGTTGTAACGTATAAGGATTGGCATGAGATTCTCCCATTTGCTTTGCACGAGTATCGTACATCCATCCGCACTTCAATAGGGTAAACCTCTTTCTCTCTTGTTTATGGCATGGAAGTTATGCTCCCTATAGAGGTTGAGATCCCATCATTGCGTGTCTTGATGGAAGCTAAGTTGACTGAAGCTAAATGGTGTCAAACCAGGTATGATCAGTTGAATTTGATTAAAGAGAAGAGGTTGACTTCCATGTGTCATGGTCAGTTGTACCAGTAGAGGATGAAAAAGGAATTTGATAAGAAGGTCAGACCTCGCGTGTTTAGAGAACGTGACCTTGTGCTCAAGAAGATTCTATCTTTCAAACCAGATTCTAGGGGAAAATGAACTCCTAATTATGAAGGCCCATATGTTGTTAAGAGAGCCTTTTCAAGTAGTGCTTTGATTCTTACAACTATGGATGGTGAAGAGTTCACTCGTCCTGTGAATGCTGACGCAGTCAAGAAATACTTCGCCTAAAAATAAAAGAACAACTCACTAAGTTGAAAACCCGAAAGGGCGACTTAGGTAAAAATGAGCGTCTCGGTGAATTGAAACCCGAAAGGGAGATCCTAGCAAAATTTAGAGACATAAAATAGAAAGAATTATCATGATAAATTGAGTACCCCACCTTGGGGAAATTTATGAAAAAAATTAGCGATTATGGCAAGTAACTGCATCCCGCTGATCTTCAGTTATGAATACTTTCTTGAGCACATTGTCGGATTCTGATCCCCAGTTATGGCCAAGAGCACAGCGGATATCAAGAGTTGGTAGAAGAATTAGTGATCATTGTATTCAGTGTAGCCCTTTTCCATGTAAATTACCGTTTTTCAAACTTTTGTAAAGATCTATGGAGTCTTGTCATTTACAGACTATCATTCTATTAAATAAAGTTGAGCTTTTGTCCAATTGTTTATACTCTTATTTAATTCGGCCAAATAACTTTAAATTTTATTATGATCATTTTTTTGAAATTAAATTTTAATCAAAATCATATTTTCTTAAACATATAAAAGTGTTAATTTTAAGCAATCGATTTCATTAAAAGGAATATCAATGGTGGTTTGAAAGTTGTAAGCCCTAAGTGTGGAGCATTATTGGGTTCCCCAAGCAGTTGGCATGTTTCCTCTTTCATCCCCGACAATATGATGTCATCTGATGTTTGTTGATTTCCCCCGCCAGTTAATTTGCCATTATCCCCAACTGAGGTTGTGATTATCCTCCCTCGTGTTGCAGGCACTTCATTACAACAAATTTTGGCAGAATTTTGATTCCCCACAAGTCGCCATCAGATTCGTTCCTAGTCAGAGTTTCATCCTGGTTTCTGAGCAGCTATTTGTGTTTATCCCTTGCAGGGTTGTCTCCCATTTGATATGGTGTCGACCTAAAATTCCCCGCATAATTGATAGCAGCTTCCTCAGCAGATCTCCTCCTTTCCTCCCTAGCTAGGGTTGAGCCTTTGATATGTTTGAACTTTTCTCCAGCAGTTGTTTCCCTCTTTAGTGGATTGGCTAGGAATTGCGCCGATGATTCAAATCAGGGATATTTTTGTATCCTTTGTGATCATTTTGTCAGCATAAGCATCATATATACATATACATATACATATACACTCATATAACTTCATTACTGCATTATTACATCTTGTGGTTTTCGTCCTCTACTATGGTGGTACTTTATCCTCATACAAGTTTGGTGTGTTTGTCCTCCTTCAATCATAGAGTGCCAGCTCCCTAAGCAGAAAGACTTTAACCTTTCTTCTTTTCCTACTGAGTTATTTCCTCGTGGATGATTGTTATTTCAGTTTCCTCCCCAGTTGATTATCTGGATGGAACCACTCCCTTTGAGTTAAATCCTCATTTGGTTGAGTCTTGATTGACCGTTTCTTTCTAGATCTTACCTAGATAGATGCGTTTGGTCCCTTGAGAGTTCATTACCCAATAACTGGTAATATTCTTCTTAGTTGGCAGTTTTGTTACTTCTCGCCCCGGCAAAAGTAACCTCTTTTTCCCCAGCGGATTCGTTTTCACGTTTCCCAAGAAGTATATTCTTGATATGTTCATCCTAACCGATGACGGATATTTTCTTCCCCTGCTTTGAGTCTATCCTTGATATGTTCATCCTAACCGGTGACGGATATTCTCTTTTTGGTATTCTACCCAGTAAAAAGATAGTTGTAATCCCTATTTTGTTTCCCAGAGAGTTAATCCTTAATATGTTCATCCTAACCGATGACGGATTTCCTTCTCTTTGCGGTCTTCTACCCAGTAACCGGTAGTTGTAAATCATGCTTTTCTCCCCTTTGTAGAGTTTATCCTTGATATGTTCACTCTAACCAGTGACGGATATTCTTTTGTGGTTTTTTATCCAGTAGCCGATGGATATAATTCATATTCTTCCCCCAGAGTCTATCCTTGATATGTTCATCCTAATCGGTGATGGATATTCTCTTTTTGGTATTCTATCCACCATTCGATAGATGTAATTCCCGCCTTTTGTTTAGGCGGTTTACCCTTGATATGTTCATCTTAACCGAAGACGGGTATCCTCCTTAACATCCCCAGGCAAGTCTACCCTTGATATGTTCATCTTAACCGATGACATATTTTCTTTCCTCTGAGTCTATCCTTGATATGTTCACTCTAACCAGTGACGAATATTCTCTACTTTTGGTCTTCTGCCCAGTAGCCGGTAGTTGTAAAGCCTATTTTCAGCCTTTTCCCAACAAGTCTATTCTTACCCAGTAATCGATAATGAATATACCTCCTGCTTGTCATATTTTGTTGTCTTCGTACCCAGTAACTGGTAGTGGATAATATATCTCTACTCCTCCTGTGTTGAAGGTATTTTCTTCCTCAATCGAGTTGAGTGCGTGTTACTTAGTGAAATCGTTGTTCCTGCATGGTTCGAGTATTTCATCTTTGTTCTGATCTACCCGGTTCCCCTGCAGATGTTCCTTTTGTCCCCTGGGCTAAGTCTTTCCATTTTTCGTGGAATCCCTTGTGTCTCCCAGTATTTTTTAAGTCGTAGCATGGCCTACGCATAACCATTTACTCCCATCAGAGTCTCTGACTCTCTAGTAAGTTTTCCTTATGAAATGCATTACGCTCATGTGGATCTTCGGTCTCTTTGAATTCTTTTCCTTTGTGGCGACATTTCCCCATAAAGATTTCTGTTAACATTCATATCATGTGCATCTTGAGGTCTCTTAGGGACCAAATTTGTTCCTATATGTTGTTATTTAGGCCCATTCTACTGAGTCAATACGAAGATTTTAACCTTCACCTCCTCAGTTAGAATGTCCTTAAATAGGGGCAGCTGTAAGACCCCAATTTTGACCCTAAGATACCTCATGCTATCTCATCATATGCATTAGCATTGGGATCATACCTTGGCATCCTCCTTACCCCTCACTCATTGGGTTTGCATTGGGAGAGATCACCAAACACCATGTGATTGTATCATACTTTGTATTTTATCATCTTTACTAACCAAAATACCAAAAATATGTCTTTTCATTTGTCTAACTCTTTTGTAGGAAGGGAACATGATCACCTTTGACCCATCAAGATATTATCTAGGGTTTAAGACCCTCATGGATAAGAGCTCAATCAAGAATTGGTATACAATGGCTTTAGACATCATATATGAGTCCCTATGATCTTCACATGTTATTTTGATCATCAAATCATCAAGAGTTTGGAATTGGTTTGCCTTGGAAAACCCTAGTTCAGTTGGGTGTCTTGTGTAACTTCTTCAACAAGCTTCTTCAACCATTGATCAAATATTTCAAGGTATACTTCAAATTCCATCATCTTATGCATATATTATCTCCCATGAGTCCCAAAAGTCAAGAGAATTACAAGCTAGCAAGATGGTTGATGGTGGTTGACCAGAGGATTTCATCTGATCAAAACTGGGGTCCCCTAGACCCTATCTCCTACAATTTTTATCATATGAAAATGATTCCAAGAGAAAAGTTAAATGACATTACAAACAACTTTCATGTTTAGTTCTAGAGCTGGTTTTGCTTGGAAAGTCATTTTTTATGTTGAACGATTATAGGTCATTTTGTCTAAACCCTAATTTGGAGGCCAACTTCCCAAGGCCATAACTTGCTCATTTTTTATGAGATGAAATATTTCCAAGTTTCACAATTAAATTCAAGGTGTCTACTTAAACCTTTATGTTTGGAGGAAGAGCTAATTCAACTTATATGAGCATGTGATATGAGGACACATTATAGGTCATTTTGGACCAATACCATTGAACAAGTGATTTTCCTCAACTTCAAAAATGCATACCTCATTCGTTTTAAATCCAAATAAGGTCAAATTTGTGACCATTTTGGAGGTCTTTGAAAGAGATACAACTTTGATGAATACACTTTTCTCATTTGAAGCTCACACCAAAAGTTAGCCAAGGTGGAATAAGTGAACATATGGCTTGACACTTAGAAACTTTTTTGATATGTTAAAATTTCCAAACTTCTACCTCAAGATTCACCATGATACAAGATTCAAATGGAAAAGTGTTCAACATAAGAGTTGTTCCTCTTAACCTGTCCTTTCTAAAAGTCCAATTTTATCCATTTTGGACAAGATTTGGATTGCCTGCGCATGGCTTAAACATGGCATCATCATTTGGCAAAATCAAAACTTCAAACATTTGTACACATTTGCCTTGCATCCCAAGTTGATTTCAGACTCATTCACACTTGATTATGGACCTAAATGAGTGACTTCATGGGTCTGTACACTCCCATGCAAGCATGCATCATCCATTACCAAATTTGGAAGTTCAATTTGAAGGTGCAAATAACATGTGATTCAGCTATAAATAGAAGCCTATAGGTTTAGAATTGGGGATCCCTTTGCGCCAGCTTCGCTCCAAGATCCCAAACCCTTCCATTTGAGAGGATAATCCTGAGAATTTTCTTTGAAAATTGAGTTTGAGTCTCACTATTTTGAGATTTAAAACTCCAGGGACCCAAAGCCTTTGGTTGATTCTATTCTACTTCTACAAGCTTACTGAGGGAGATCAAGCATGAATCAAAGCAAGAGCAAGCAAATTCTAACCTGCAATGAAGGTATTTTCCAGAAATTTTCATCTCTTCGATTCTCACTCAATTCTCCATAATTCTCTTGGTTCTTTGGTTGTCTAAAGTCCTACCAATGTAGGCAAGAAGATTGAGTTGTTTTGAGGTCAAATCGAAGCAACTCAGATCATACACCTCAAATTTCAACTCCATGTATCTCTCAATATACTTGGAGTTAGGATAAATTGAGGTCAGATTCGTTCTCAGTCCCATTTTTACTTCAAAATCATGTCCTTTTATTTTATTTTAGTGATGGTTATGACTGAACCAGTCCGGCGAGGCTCGCCTGAGAAGGTGACCGGAGATTTGCTCCGGTGGTGAGTTGGCAAGGTCCAGAGCCACATGATCTATTCAAATTGTTTTAATCACGAGCGTTGGTTTTGATTACCACTTATGTCGCGCGCTGACTCAACTCCATCATGGAACGCACGTTTGTGGCCACTTGATCTGCCACCTCAATTAATGAGGGAGATCAAGTGGTCCATGTTTTTTTGTGATTATTTGAATTTCATTTTAATTGTGTTATTTTCATTAATTCATATTAATTTTAATATTGATCCAAAAAATATGATAGTTTCACCCAAAAAATTTAAATAAAATCCTCTTTCATTTTCTGAATTAAAATTATTTTTTGGATCATTATTAATATTTTTCATGATTTAATTGATTTTGTGAATATTTTTAATTGTTTAAAAATAGTTTTAAGTTTCCAAAAATGATGAAATTTTTTCACCAAGGTCCTTTGACCTTGTTTGACCTATGATAAATCTCATGGCCATTTCTTTGGTGTTTTGATGAGGTTTTAGGAAATTGACCAACCATTATTTAATTTAATGCATATTTTAATTGTTTTTAATTGATTAAATGCCAAATAAATTATGTTGAGCCATTTTAATTGACTTGCTGAGTTTGACTTATGTTGATTGGGCCTTGGTCAAGGTGGATTTGACTTTGTTAGGTTAAGATCGTTGGGTTTAGGGGATTGATGAAATGTACATTTCATCTCCCAAAATGAATGAATGATCTTAATTTGGTAAAATTGCTCCTTTCACCAATTTGTGTTGATTACATTCCCCCTCCCCCCCTCTTCGTCTCATTCCCATTCTTATTTCATTCATGTCATGGACCTATGATACCTCAATATCCTAAGGCTAGTTGATTGAAAAAAATCAAAATGAGTATGGATGAGATTAGGTCCACTCTTTTGCATATTCTTTTTGTGTGTGGTATGTCTCATCAGCATGGTCCATCATACTATGTCTCTAACATGCATTAACACCAAAAATTTATTGCCCGACCTCAAATAGTTGTGACTTCTACATAAGTTCAATTACGATTGCTTAACATAGCGCTAAATTTGTGACACAAAAAGGCATAGCATTCTAGTTAGTGAGATTGTTAGTCTCCCCTCTCTCATGGTATTATGTGGAAACTTGGTCTTTTTTCATTCCTTTGGAAGATGTCTTAGTTCAAGGATCCATGCTTGTGACATATGGGTTGAGTGTTCTGCAAAGAATGACTTAAAAAAACAAAGCAAAAGCAATACTAACTTCTAATCAACTAACAACTAACATTTAATTTCAAGTCATTTAATTTTATGCACTTTAAATTTTGAGCTTTTAATCATTTGCCATTATTCATACCATTCAATTTGTTTACTTTAATGTCATTTTCACTTTGCCCACTTGGGCCATAATTTGTGATATATTGTGTTTGTATATACTTGTTTGTTTTTGTGGTCTCTTGACCTTAATGTACATAATAAGAACAAAAACCCTAAAAAACATGTTGTGTGGACTGTTGGTTTGATCTGAGACTATTGGACTTAGAATTTAGGCAACACTCCCTATGCAAAAGGACTTGTCCAATGGCAACTTTATTGAAACCAAGTGTTTGTGAAGTGAGCATTCATCTGATACAATATGGGAGATCCATTTGAGTTCATCTACAACATGATCATATTTAAAGCTATTACTTTGAACATGTGTCTAATGCCATCTTTGAAGTCATCTGGTACATGGGAATTTGGAAGAAGATCATGGAGTTGCTAAGCTTGGATGTGGCTATCTTTATTTGATTCCTTGCTCTTCATCTTGCTATTTGTGTATTGATATTGCTTGACTCTAAAGTCCAAGGGAAATTTGGGTTTCTAAATGACATTCTTGTCTGTTGGAATTGCAGCCCATTGGTCAGATCTTTTCAACTCTTAACTTTTAAATTTTTGCTTAGGATTAGTCTCTTCATCTCCTCCCACTTCTTTAATTTCAAATCTTTCTCTCCTGTTAAAATCTTCTTTGCTTGTGTTTTCTAAATTTGGACTTTATTGCAAATTAGAAACTTTGGCCTTATGCCATTGCATTTTTTAAACTCTTTTTCTTAATCAAACTTGTAAATAAACCTAACTATACTTGACTTAAAATTTCAAAAGACAAAATGAACTAACACTCATTCAAACCTTTTTAGGCCTTTGTGCCTTTGTTAAACTTAAATTTTTGTTAAAAGCAACTCATTCATTTTGAAATTGTTACCAAAAACTACGAGGTTTTGATCCCTCATATTTATGTTGGTACGTAGGCACAAGTCTGAAGGTCTTGTCAAATACAAAATTATAATTAATGAATTCTTTTCTCATCCCTCCATTCTATTTATTGCAAACATCATTTGTACAAAAACACATATGTACACGAGAAAGGGCTCTCTAGGAGTACCTAGGATACTTTGGGTGCTAACACCTTCCCTCTGTGTAACCAACCCCCTTACCTGTAATATCTTACATTTTATTAGTTTTGATTTGAAAACTTCTTATTTTTGGGTTTTGTTCGTACTTTTCCCTTTTTCCTTGGAAACAATAAAAGCGTAGTGGCTGTAATACCTCAAAATTTGCCCCCCTCATTCATGCATTCATTTTTAGGTCATTTAACATTTCATATTGCATTTCATCATGTCAATCAGAATTAGATCCAAGAAGCTTGAATATCATCCAAGACACTTTGTGGGTCCTATCTGGGTGATCAGTCAACACAAGGGAACGGCTTGAGATACTTCCAACATGTTTAAATGGGGTCTATTCATCAGTCAAAACGTTAATCTTGAAGGAGCAAAAGTTTGTTCATGAGCTGTCATGCTCGCTAGGCGAGCAGAATGGGTCGCCTAGCGAGTCCCAAGAAAAGCCACCAGAATTACCTACGCTCAGAGGAATTTCTTGAACTGTCATGCTCGCTAGGCAAAGCCCACACGTTTTGAAAAACAAAACAAAAAAAAAACAAAAAACGAAAAGAAAAAAAAAATATAACAGAAAAATCTTGGACTTGGACCTCTCTCTTTTGAGCCCACAAAGTCACAAAAATCAGGTTATAAATTCTAGACTTCCATCTCCCAAAAAAACCCTGGGAAAAGATAGTGAGAGAAGAGCTAACAGAGTTCAGAGCAACCTCCAGAGACTGAAAGGAACTCATCTGCAAAGAGCCAATTCCATCTCATATAAACCCTCAGATTGCTTTGCAAACCCAATCGGGCAATTCAATTTCATTCGATCTCTCCAATCAGGTTTGCCCTATTTCCACTACTTTATACTTTCAACCTGAAATTTTTGATACCCTTTTAATGCTTTTGTTTGACAAGAGGTTTATGCCTCCTACCCTTGGTTGCTTTTTGTGAGTTTTTTGTGAACTTTAATGGCATGATTCATGTGACTCCTTTGTTTGGTGCAACTCTTGATTGCACCCTATCTTGTTTCTCTAACCTGTTTGTTGAGTTTTTGTGAGGGCTCACATGACTCCGAAAGGATAGCTTGCTGGGTATTCCATTTTATTTGTGGGGTACCATTTGGGGATTTATTCCGATTACCTGTACTGATTTGCTTTCTTTGATGGTGCTAGCTCGAGAGATCTCTGGGTTTCTTGCTTCTTTAGCTGTTATTAGTTCGGATCTTTATCCGTGCGGTAGACCTCTTGATCCCTTTATTTTTCCCGCATTTTACCGCTTTCTTAGCTGGAAGACCTCAATAGGAGGCAATGTTTTCTTTTGTTTGTTTACTTTTGTGCCCAAAGACCTCCCTGAAGAGGCAATTGATGGATAAAAGGGATTAGTAATCAATCCCCCGTTATTCAGTGTGTCGTTCTTTAAGCTCGCACTACGTGTCGATGCTTCAGAGCAAAAGCCCAAGATCTTTTGTCCGGTCAGTCAGTGGAGAGGGTTCCACCTTTCTGAATCCCCACTTTTTGTCATGAGCTCACCCTGGCCAGGGTTAAGAGCTATGAGGTCTTATCCTCATTACCCTTTTGATCTGCTCACCCTGACGTTCAATGTCAGTGGTTAAGAGCCCATTTGATTACCTTTTTCATGGCTTGTTTGTCGAGGTTGATATGACCCCTCTTGACTAAAGCCCTACCCATGTATGTTTGAGCCCCCTCGTTGGTGTGTTTATTTTATGATACATGTTTTGTTTGGTGTAATCGTCTCCCCATAGGATTGCTAGGCTTCGTATAGTCTCTCGTTTGCATGTCAATTAAGGTAGCACTGTTCCTTCGTCTAGGACTTCCTTTTTGCATGAGCATTCATAAAATACAAACAAACTCATTGATTTTTCTTCTCCTAAGAACACGTTAACTCCTTCTACTACAGACGAGTAAGTCTCCAAAGGTCGAGCGTCCGGTATATTGCGTAGTAACGTCGTTCATCTAGAAAACACAACCCTTAATCCGTAGTTAGCCGAACTACGGCTTGCTCTGATTCTCATTCCAGATGAGATACGTAGGCATAAGACGCGATGTCTTAGCGAGCACACTCCTCTTTAACCTATAGGTAGCCGAGCTACGAAGACTCTGATTCTCATATTCAGATGAGATACGTATGCAGTGGATGCGACATCCGTGCGAGTCATTTTCTTTTTACCCCTCTTTTAGTAAATAGTACATCGGATATACACACACCCTTTAGACAAGAACAACAAAAGTGGATCCCGTAGAGTACTACGGATGCGTAGGGGTGTTAATACCTTCCCTTTGCATAATCGGCTCCCGAAACCAAGATTTGGTTGCGAGACCTCGTCTTTTCCTTTCCTTTCTCCAGGTTTACTTCGAGCGTTTCCTTTCCCTCCTTTGGGATAAATAACGCACGGTGGCGACTCTTCTGTCATTTCTTTTTCGCCGGTTGTTTTTTCGCATTTTCTTTTTTCAGGTTGCGGCAGTTGACGACTCTGCTGGGGACACATTTTCCCTAGTGGGCCTTTCCTAGCGTTTGTTTATTTATTGTCTATTGTGTGTTATTTATTTATTGCTTTACATACGTATCTGCTTGTATTGCATCCTATGTGCGCTTTACTGTCTCATGCATACTGGGCTGGCTGTGTATCTGTTTCATTGTTGGGTGGGAATCACAAGAGGTAAAAGGCCCAATACACAGGCTATGAGTGAACTTTAGGACACCTAGGAAAAGAGTGATTCATGGGAAGCGGGTGGTATGGCGCCACTTAGCAGAACATGGTATCACGAGCAGTTCAGATTCTGATGGGGTATTATCGTTGCATACACCTGGTATGCATATGATGATATTCTTGAAAGGATTGTTTATCCTGCGTTTCTCTTGACCTTACCCTGGCCTAGATTACACCCGTGAGTGGGGCGGGAATGAATCATTTACAGGTACTGATGGTGACTTGTTCTGTTGGTGACTGTGCCCTATTGGTGACTTTTATTTGGTTCTTGTTGGTGACCGATGGTTCTGAAGTATGGGTTCTAAGTCTTGTTGGTGACCGTGCCCAGTGGATGCGACATTCGTGCGAGTCATTTTCTTTTGACCCCTCTTTTAGTAAATAGTACATCGGATATACACACACCCTTTAGACAAGAACAAAAAAAATGGATCCCGTAGAGTACTACGGATGCGTAGGGGTGCTAATACCTTCCCTTCGCATAATCGGATCCCGAACCCAAGATTTGGTTGCGAGACCTCGTCTTTTCCTTTCCTTTCTCCAGGTTTACTTCGAGCGTTTCCTTTCCCTCCTTTGGGATAAATAACGCACGGTGGCGACTCTTCTGTCATTTCTTTCTCGCCGGTCGTTTTTTCGCATCTCCTTTTTCAGGTTGCGACAGTGGCGACTCTAGTTTAATTGACGTCTAGCTTATCCATAGCTTGATGATCATGAATTTACCGCTACAGACTCATGCTCGCCACGATCCCCACTCTGAACTGGACTCATAACTCAACTCTATATGCATGTAGTACCGACTCAACATTTGGTTATTCATATGAATTATGTTCCAATGAACTACGAACCCCGAGATCCAATCAACTACGAGCTCCAAGCCCCCACTCCGAGCTTGGGACAAGCCACTATTCCCCACTCTGAACTAGCGAACATGCCTCTTTCACAACAACAACGACATATGACACATGACAAGCAATCACACAATGGCACAATATCACAACAAATATAGCCCCACTCTGACTGTAAACATCCATACAATAACAATATGGTAAGTACTACGCCTCTCACTATGATTGTAATTCATCATGCACTCAACACAACATGAGTAGTTCTCACCCCGAACCACTTGCCTAACCAATCACCAAAAGCATATACAATTATCACTCAATTATACACATCATTCACAACATACGTACATATAATAATCATACACTCCCACAACAAATTTACTTCATAAAAACACTACCCCTACACAGCTCTACGCGTCAGCTCTCTACACGACACCTCATTTGTACTTACAGAACAAAAGTTACAACCAAAATCGCCGGGAAATATAACATGTTTAAATTAGAAAAAAATTCAAAATTTAAATAACAACAATCGATTGTCAAGGGATGACAATCGATTGTCAAGGGATGACAATCGATTGTCATCAAGGCGATTTACTCACTAACTTCATAAATCGATTAATTCCTCATACCAATCGATTGACATTATTTTTTCCCAAAAATACACATAAGCAATCAATTTCTCCACAATGACAATCGATTGTCATAGGAAAATTTTCCAAAAATAAGGGCAAGCAATTGATTGTCACCTAATGTTAATCGATTGACATTACGCAATTTTCCAGAAAACCAATTTTTCACTACATCACTCGTCTTCTTCATCCCATGCCTCTTACCACTCATACCAGTACTAATTAGATCACTCAAAACACCACCAATTCATATTATATTATGACTAATACATCAATTATCCTTAGAATAACAATAATTCATTGTTTTTATCATGAATTAATCAATTATAATGATACCCCAAAATACCCAATTTCAACATGGTTTCATCATACCATCAATGGATTCATGGACATATAACAATACAATAGCAAAATAGAATTTATCACATTAACCCATGGCAAAGAAAAATTATCAACATGCATCTTTCATACTCATCATCCTGCAATAGAGATAAACAAAAATCCTATTGGAGGTTAAGAGAAACCTTTCTACCCTTTCATGATATAAACACCCTTAGATGAAGAATCCCTCTCACATTACCTTGTAATTCCAGCAAAACATCAGCAAATCAAGCTTTTAAAGATTCCTTCTCTCAAGCCCTAGCTCTCCCTTCCAATGTTCCTCTCTCAAAGCCTCTTATTTTCACGTACTAATAGAAAAGTTCCTTTAACCTATTTTTTTCTAGTTTATATATATATATATATATATATATATATATATATATAATTAATTAATTAATTTATCTTAATTACACTATTTGCCCAATTAAGATTCAACTTTCCTCCACTCACCACTAACTCTCTCAATTCACAAAACATACATGATTCTTCATATTCTCTCAAATTTCTAATTAATTATTAATTAGTTCCTACTAAACTAATTAATCAACACAAAACACCACAAATGTCGTCACCGGCCAAACATGTCATATGTCACAAAATAATTAAATAAGTGAATAAGTAAAGCGTGGTGTTACATATGGAAAAATCACACACTAAAAAAAATCTTTTCAAATTGATTTTTCTCAAGAAAACATTTTCAAAATGTCTTGAAGTTGTGTCAGATGAGTTGGAAGTTGTTATAATAGCTCTAGGCAATGTTTCGCATTTGCCAATCGATTAACACATTAACCTAATCGATTGACTCAGTTCAAAATTGAGCCCTAAGCGATTAAGATATCATCTTAATGATGTGTAACTTCTAGATATCTTTTATTTCCTTTTTTAAACTTTATAATTGATTATTTTATGGTATCTAATGGATTAACATTAGGTGTTAATAGATTAGCTAGTCTTAAAAATCATTAAAATAAATTTCCATTTTAGCCAATCTCTAGCCTATAAATAGAGGTTCATTTCCTCATTTTAAATAATCCAGAAACTGAGTTTCATTTTACACATTTCAAATCATCAGATGCAATATGAATATAAAATCAAACGAGTTCAAGTAATTGTAAGCACTATCAACATCTCCACGTGAAGCATAATTTATCCCTTCCTTTGAATATTTTTTAAAATAATATAAGTTGCTTCATACATATTTATCAAGATACCAATAGAAGAGAAGTATGATCCCTAACAAGTATCTCCATCTCATCTCAAAGTACCAATTTGATTCTCATCTTTACCAGTTACAATCTCACCAATCTCTAACAAATGTTCAATTTCATCTAATGTGGAAGCTTATAACTCATCATGGCACTTTGTAGAAGATTAAACAAGATTCAAAATAAGAGTTAGCTTATCAAAGAATTGATGAATTGGTTTAACTTCTCTTGATACAGTAACTAGGACAAGTTGCAATCAGTAAGCAAAACAATAAAAATAATATGCATAAGGATAATCCTTCATAAATAGTGCTTGTAAACTGTTCCATTATCATCTCATATTGCTAGCACCATCATACCATTGATCATGAATGTTAGAGACATCAAGTTTATGTAGAGAAAGTATATCACATACTTTCTCTTAAGAGTTAAATATGTAGTGTCATTAACACGTGCAAGGGAAAAAATCGCTCTTGTATAAAACCATATTTATCAACAAATCTCAAAACAAGAGACATTTTCTCTCTTTTTAGATTCATCATGAGCTTCATCTACAACTATACAAAATTTGGAATCGCCAATTTCTTCACGAATATGCTTTTTCACCTTACTTGAAAGAATTGTTGAATTGTAATTCCATGTATCGAAGTAGGTTGCCCGACAGAAGCAAGAAAGTGTTGAACCATCCAGTGTGTTGAGTTGTATTAGTGTGTCAAAGTGTCGAAGCATTTTGCTTCACAAGGATTTCGACTTAGGCCTATTTTTAATAGTGTTAACTATTTTAGGATTTTATAGTTTTGGACCTTGGCTTAGTGAGAAAGTTAACCTAAATCTATAAATAGAGGGAGTAACCATTATTCTTGTAATGAAGTGAATGTTGCATTCATAACATTGTATTCACAGTATTTTTCAGTTGCAAAGTGAATAAGAAGTTTTCCACAAGTTGTGGGTAGAGAGAAACTCTGCAGAAAATTCTTTTTCTCCTTCATCGTTCTTTCTCTCTTTCTAGATTGTCCTTCTCTTTTCATTGTTATTGTGTGGATGATAACAATCTTGTTTATCAAGATTTATTGAAATTCTCCATAGGTTGTGGTGGATTTCCAACATCTGGTATCAAGATCTCCAGTTTAAGCGATTCGTGGGAAGAAAATCACGATGGCAATGTATCATCCAAATGGGCATTTTCCAGCAAATCTTCTGATTCTCAAGAACAACACTTATGAGAATTGGTGCAAGTAGATAAAGGTTATGTTTTGTTATCAAGATCTTTGGGATCTTGTGAAGGAATGAGTCACAACGCTTGTAGAAAACACGACAGATCAAGAAAAGGTTGCACATAAAGAGTTGAAGAAGAAAGATTATAATGCTCTCTTTATAATGCATAAATGTGTTGATGCAGATAAGTTTGAAAAGGTTAGTGATGTAGAATCAGTGAAAGAAGCATGGGAAATTATAGAGAAGTCGTTTGGATTGTTGGTGTAAGCTCTAGAGGCCAATACTTTTGGTACTTGTATCGAATTATTTAAAGGCATTTTCTTTATTATGGTTGATAGTCCGTTTAATGTATTAAGTGTGACTTAATCATGAGAACACATTAAACATAAGGACACTATTCTTAAAGTATCCGTAGTCGAGCTTTAGTGTGAAGTGAGATAACATTAAAGCATTAAGACTATTATGTTTGTAGACTGATGATCACATCTCATGGATCATGGATAAAGAGTTATCAAGTCTTAAACATAGGTATGAATATTAGGAGTAATATTTATACCGGATTGACCCGCTATGAGAATACTATATAGAAAGTAATGCAAAGTGTCATAAGTTATTCTCATGGTGATAATAGTGTATACCACTCTTCGACCTGAAACCACTATGGATCCTAGATGTAGAGTCGAGTGCTTTGTTGCTGATCCAACGTTGTCCGTAACTGGATAACCATAAAGACAGTTGATGGGTACTCCACAAAGCATGCTGAGGGACATGAGTGTCCTAGATGGAATTTGCCCATCCTGCATAACAGGATAAATGTCTATGGGCCCAATATTGAACTGGACAAGAATGACACGGTCTATACCTTGTGTTCAATATAGACATAAGGGCAAAGGGGTAATTATACACATAATTATTATCACAGGAGGTTTTGTCAGATCACATGACATTTTCGTAACTTGGGTAGCAGTGATGTGTTGCTAGATACCGCTCACTGTTTATTATGTTAAATGAGTGATTTAACATAATTGCCAACGCCGCGAAAACCTATAGGGTCACACACAAAGGACGGATTGATGAGAGATAGAGTAACTAAGGAACACCGTAAGGTACGGTGCACTTAAGTGGGAGACGAAATATGGTAAGGTACCAAATACTTAAGTGATTTTGGGCATATTATAAGATCTGGGCCAAAATACACTTAAGTGGGCTTTTTAGCTTGAAGCCCACACAAGTGGTTCTATAAATAGAACCCCTTAGGTAGAAGCATTGTCACTCCACTCCACTCAGACTGAAATTCAAGTAGAGACTTGGAATTTTGTTTCCCTCTTTCTCTCACTCAAAGCCTTCATTCATAACAGCTAGCACTGCGATTGAAGGAATCCGTTCGTGTGGACTGAGTAGAGACGTTGTCATCGTTCAACGTTCGTGATCGCCCCGTGGATCTGTATCAAAGGTTTTGATCATTATCAGAGATCTGCACCAAAGGTTTGAATCGCCACAAGAGATAACAATTCTATCACTGATCATGCCCATTCGTAAGGATCACTAAATGGAGAAATTTTTAAGTCCCGCTGTGCCTTGGATGGCAATTCTCCAACAGTTTGGAGGCGCGAAGAAGGTGAAAGAGGTAAGGTGACAAACTCACAAAAGCACGTATGATCAAATGGAAGACAATGAAAGCATAACTGATTTCTTCACCAAGGTTATGAAACTGGTGAATCAAATCAAGATATATGGAGAAGTGTTGACATCAAGATTTGTTGTTGGAAAGATCTCGAGGTCGTTGGCTCCAAAGTTCGACCACATGGTGGTATCCATAGAAGAGTTAAAAGATTTGTCAAAAATGACAAAGGAAGAGCTTCAAGGGACGCTTGAATCTCATGAACAAAGAATGACTGAAAGAGCTGCAGGAAAGTCGAAGAATGATATGGCTTTGCAGGCTCAATCAGCAAAAGAAAGGAAAGGAAAAAGAAGTTAGAATGGCAACAAAGGCAGATGAGGGTACAACAATTCGACTGGTCAAAATAAGCAAGAATGAAACTGGTCGAATCAGAGAAAACCTTGGAACCGATGCAACCAAGGAGGTGGTGCTGCAGGTAGAGAAAGAGATGGTGGTCAAAAGCCAGACAAGAGTTACATTCAGTGTTATAATTGTCAGAAGTATGGTCAATATTCTAGTGATTGTCCAGAAAAGCAGAAGAATCAAGAAACTTATGCAAAGCTGGTGAAACATGAAGAAGAAGAGACTTTGTTGATGGTTACAACAAGAGATGAAGAGAGATTCAAGGACCAGTGGTACTTGGACTCAGGATGCTCATCACACATGTCTGGAAGGAAAGATTTATTTGTCAACATAAAGCCTTCAATAAAGAACATGGTGAAATTTTCAAATGACAACACTCTAGCAGCTGAAGGTGTTGGTGATGTTTTGTTTATGAGGAAAGATGGCAAGAGGTCAGTAATTTCAAATGTGTTATACATATTAGGCATGAAGAGAAATTTGTTCAACATAGGGAAGTTAGTCGAAAAGAACTACAAGGTTTCGATCTAAGACAATATGATGAGATTTCTCGACTCAAACAAAAGATTGATCTTGAAGGCTCCAATGTCTCAGAACAAAACCTTCAAGATTGAGCTTAATATGATGGAGCATAAGTGCCTTACAACAGCAGCCAGTAAAGATGAATGGATATGGCATTATGGACTTGGCCGTCTCAAATTTCAAAGACATAAAAGATTTGAAGAGAAGAAATATGGTTTCAGGATTACCAGAAATCGATATTCCATACGAAGTGTGTGAAGAATGTGTCAGGCAAAACAGCACAAAAACAACTTCATTAAGGATGCAGGAAGCAGGTCGAAGGCAAAAAGTCATATACTTTGATGTATGTGGTCTTATCCAGGTGGATTCGATTGGAGGTAACAAATACTTTGTTACATTCATATATGATTTCACTCGAAAACTTGGACTTCCCCGATCAAGAAGAAAGGTGAAGTGATTGAGGTATTTGCCAAGTTTAAATCTATGGTCGAAAGATAAAGCGTCGAAAGATCAAGACTCTGAGGACTGATGGTGGTGGAGAATATGTGTCGAAAGAATTCGGTGCATTATGTGTGAAAGAAGGGATTGTGCATGAGGTGGTGCCACCCTACACTCCATAGTAGAATGGAGTTGCATAAAGAAAGAATATAACCATCATGAATACGGTTAGAAGTATGTTGAAAAGCAAACATTTACCCAAAGAATTATGGGGAGAAGTTGAGTCGACTGCAACATATATCCTGAATAGATGAGGTGGTGCCACCCTACACTCCATAGTAGAATGGAGTTGCATAAAGAAAGAATATAACCATCATGAATACGGTTAGAAGTATGTTGAAAGGCAAACATTTACCCAAAGAATTATGGGGAGAAGTTGTGTCGACTGCAACATATATCCTGAATAGATGTCCGACGAAGAAGCTAGAAGGAATCACGCCAGAAGAATGTTGGTATGGTGTTAAGCCTATCTTGAGTCATCTGAAGGTGTTTGGATCTATAGCACATAGACATGTGCCAAATCAGTTGAGAAGAAAACTTGATGACAAGTCGAGTTAGATGATCCTGATAGGATATCATTCGACTGGAGGATATAAATTGTTCGACCCAGTAAACAAGCAAGTGGTGATCAAAATGGACATGATCATAGATGAGCTTAATGAATGAGATTGGACTAATAATGTTAAGAAGGATTCAGTGAGTATCTTATGTGATGATCCAGCTAGTGAAGTCGAAAGAGAAGTTTGACAAGAAGTCAGAGGTGAAGCAGGCCCAAGCAGACCTCAAAGAACAAGACACATGCCTGCAAGGTTGCAAGAATGTGTGATTCATAAGATGATGTGGTCAATGAAGAAGGTGATTTGGTACACTATGATTTCTATGAAGATGTTGAACCAGTCAATGCAGCTGAGGCATTGAAATATTTGAAGTGGGTGAAAGCAATGAACGAAGAACTGAAGTCAATCAAAGTCAACAAAACTTGGTCACTTGTCGAATTTCCCCAAGACAAGAAGACAATCGATGTGAAATGGGTATTCAAGGTGAAGTTGAATCCCAAAGTAGAAGTGACTCGACACAAGGCGAGACTTGTGGCGAAAGAATTTCTTCAGAAAGAAGGAATCGACTTTGACGAAGTTTTTGCACATGTTGCTAGGATCAAAACAATCAGGTTGGTTGTTGGTCTAGCAAACATGAACAACTGGCAGATGTGTCAGATGGATGTGAAATATGCATTCCTGAATGGACCCTTAGAAGAAGAATTTTATGTTGCATAACCAGCTAGGTTTGTAAAACAAGGCGAAGAAAGAAAGGTGTATAGACTGCATAAAGCCTTGTACGGACTTAAACAAGCTCCAAGAGCTTGGAACAAGAAGATAGATGGCTTTCTAAGGGAGAAGGAATTTGTGAAGTGTACAACTGAACATGGAGTATATGTAAGAATAAGTAAGAGTGAATTGCTTATACTATGTCTCTATGTTGATGACTTGTTGATAACAGATAGTTGCAAGAAGGAGATCGAAGACTTCAAAGATGATCTCAACAAGGAATTCGAAATGTCAGATCTAGGTGACATCTCATATTTCCTTGGAATTAATTCTATAAGAGTGGTAGAGGTTTGATGATGCATCAACGAAGGTATGCAGGCGAAATAATCAAGAGATATGAGATGTAAAATTGCAACCCAACTTCGAATCTAACTGAGCCCATATTACAACTGTCGAAAGATTCAGATGAACATGATGCTGACTCTACCCAACATAGAAGACTTATTGGGTCACTTTGATACCTTTGTCACACAAGGCCTGACTTAGCATACAGTGTAGGTATGATGAGTATATTCATGCAAAAGCCAAAGGTATCACATCTAGCAGCGACGAAGAGGATGTTAAGGAATCTGAAAGGAACTCTCGATCATGGCATTTTGTTTCCTGCAGCCGATGAAGGAAAAGAATGCAAACTAGTGAGATACACCGACTAGAGTTGGTGTAGTGAAGTTAAGGATCAAAAATCCACAGCTGGCTATGTGTTTATGCTAGGTGGTGCACCGGTTGCTTGAAGTTCAAGAAAGGAGCTAATAGTGGCATTATCATCGTGCGAAGTAGAATACATAGTTGCTTCCCTTTGTGCATGTCAAGCAACGTGGATGGTGAATCTGATCGAAGAGATAACAACGAAGAGTCATGGAAAAATTACCATGAAGATCAACATCATGTCAACTATCAATCTGGCAAAGAATCTGATAGCACATGATCGAAGCAAGCACATCGAAATGAGGTTCCATTATCTTCGAGAGCAAGTAACAGATGAGAAGATGAATGTGGAACACTACATAATTGAGAATTAGATTGCATACATCATGATGAAGAGAGTGCAGATTAAAGTGTTCAGAAGACTAAGAGCTATGATGAATGTAGATAGATTAGACACAATGAATTAGGTGGTGTGTTGAATTGTAATTCCTTGAGCCGAAGCAAGTTGCTTGACATAAGTAAGGAAATGGCAAACTACCTAGTGTGTTGAGTTGTCTAAGCATGTTACTTCACACATGATTTAGACTTAGGCCTATTTTTAGTAGTATTAACTATTTTGGGCTTTTATAGTTTTGGGCCTTGGCTTAGTGAGCAAGTTAACCTAAATCTATAAATAGAGGGAGTAACCCTTATTCTTGTAATGAAGTGAATGTTGCATTCATAACATTGTATTCACGTTATTTTGCAGTTGCAAAGTGAATAAGAAGTTTTCTACAGGTTGTGGACAGAGAGAAACTCTGCAGAAAATTTTTCTTCTCCTTTATCGTTCTTTCTTTGTTTCTAAATTGTTCTTCTATTTTCATTGTTATTGTGTGGGTGATAACAATATTGTTCATCAAGATTGATTGAAATTCTCCATAGTTTATGGTGGATTTCCAACAAGAATGTGCAAGATCTTTTTTTGAATTTTATATGAAGTACATTTGCTACTAGATGGAGCATTTTCCAACACAACTTTTGCAACTTCATCATTGTAATATGCCAATATTTTTATCAATTGAAGAAAATTACCTTGATTTAATGATTCTTTACTTTCATCATGACCTCTGAAAGCACAAGCTTGTAAAGTTAACCAACAAACTATGTCAATTGAAGTCTTGAGACGTAAATAATTCTTCATAATTTCAATCGAACTTTGAGCTTAAATAGTGTTCCTAATGTTCCCATCTTGATTCAATAAGTCTTGACAAGATTTCATACCATTGTTGTGTGGTGAATAAGGATCATTCCCTTTGGGTTTTATAAATGCATGATGCTTTCCATTTCTTACTTTCTTCCAACCTCTAATACTTGTAGAAATGAAGACATCTAAACCAGGACGTCCACTTGGTCTTTTGCTAAAAAGATAACATGGTAATCAATAAGCAACATCTTCTAAAGGTGAATATTTTAACCATGAAGGAAAAATGCTAAAGCAAGTGTGTTGAAATCTTCTTTAATGGTATTTCTTACCAGACAATGGATATTTCTATAAATGCATTTGATATGGACCCCATTTCAAATAAGCTCTTTGTATTTCATCCATTTGATTTAATGGATATTCCCATATTGAAGGATATTTTCCATGATCACGTTCTAAAGAATTCTCAATGTCATCCGGGCAAACTCTATTAACATTTCTTCAATACTTGGATTCTCAAGAACTCTTTGAGGTTCATACATAGAAGTTAAATTTTTGTCATCTATTTCTTTCCTCTTGAAAATAGAATCAATTCTTCTACTCTTCATGATCACTTTTGTGATTCAAAATCAATTGAAAAAATTAACAAAACAAAAAAAATACACTTTAGTTTAGTATTACTTAACTTCAACTAAAATTTCAGCACAACAAAACAAAATCCTATAGTTCTTTAAATTCACGATACAACTTACAAGAGAGAAGCAATCCCAAAAATTCCTTAGTTCACAATTCAATCTTACACAATATTCTTTAAATTAACATAATATTATCAATTTGGTTGTATTATCAATTTGTGAAATGGAAGAAAAAACCTAATGTTCTATTCTATAAAACATATACACTATAGGTTGTAAATAAATAAATAAATGGAAGAAAAAACATGTATCCGAAATAGTACACAATTCAGATAGCGGCAAGCGGCGGGCGACGATGGTGTGAGTGGTGGACTGATGGTGCATCAGTGATTTGAGAGACAGAGAGATGCAGTGGAGACCGAGAGTAACATTTCTTTTTTTTTAAACCAACACGGTATTTTGGAATATTGAATTCTTAAGGTTATAGATATATGGAATTTCTGTAATTTTAATTTTAAGTGGGGAGTATTTATGTATTTTCACTATATGAAAACAAATTTTAAAAAAATCCATGTCCCAACAGTGGTCCACCCCTGGTGCCATTGATCATTTATATATCTGAAATAGAAGAAATAGGCACAACCAACTATATAAGCTCCGTAAAAACTCAACTAGCAAGTTAATCAATATGCATAATTGAAAATAAAATCGTATATTTCAAGTGCAATTCACAAATGGCAGCAAACATGTAAATAATAGTTAGAATTTATAACCCCTTCACCTCAAACTAAAATAATAAACATTTTTTTTTAAATAATATACGAAAAGAGAGTGGGGCTATACCAAAATCATCTTAGGAGAATTTTAAAAATGGAAAACCAGACCAATTTTTTTAGATAATCGTGTCTAATGTCCAATGTCAAAGAATCAAAATAAGTCAAGGATGTAACTGTGCGACCTATATTAGTAAAAAAAATCCACACAACTATTTCTTTATATAAATATGTGAGTGACGATAAAATACATGTTATAAATAATGTCCAGGCAGGCCAACCATCTGATCCTAATCTTCTAGGGCACAACAACCATAGAGGAACAATTGAAGGCTTTAACAACACTAAGAGAATTATATTTGATCAATAGTTTGTTCCAACCTTTTTCTTTGACAATTTCAACTCCCCTGATAACAACACAAAATTCACAGATGAGGGAGTTATTAGTGTTCAACGGCTCCGTAAAGGCTAACAAGAACAAACCAATGTGATTTTTAAAACTCACTCCACTCCCAACAAGATTGGGGTTCTTGGTGCAAGCCCCATCCATATTGCACTTAATCCAAACGCCAAGGGGATGAGACCACAACACTTCACGAATAGAAGGCACTTAAGGAGGATGAATCGCAACATTAAAGACCTTGATGGTTGAAAGTAGGGGTGTTCGTGGTTCATGAATTGAATTGAACCGAACCATCTTAATGGTTCAATGCAGTTTTTAAAAACCACTTTAGCAAAAAATGGTTAATATGTTTAATCAATTCAATTCGATTTAAAACCAATTCAGAACCGGTTCATAATTTTAAACCAGTTTAATTTATTTAAACCAGTTTAAAACCAATTTTTTAAAAAATTGGATTAATTTTTCACCAAATTCCAAACTGGTTTTCTTATATATTTAAAAAAATTGTTTCTTTTTTGTTTTTATAATAAAATTGAATTTAAAAATTGAATTCGAATCTGGATTTTTTTTAAAAATTGGTTTATTTAGCAGTTTTTTTAAAAAAATGGTTTAAATATTTTGATTTAAATAGAGATTTTTGCATCATCAATTATGAATGTTCCTTATCATTTTTTCTTTATTGGAATTGTCATTGAACTCATACATGTTGCTTAAGTCACTTTTAATCTATATAGTTATCAAAATCATTAATAACATATGTAGTTATCAAAATCAACAACTGTGGAATATAATGAAAGGAATGCTATAAAATATTTTTCTTTGACACTTAAAAATAAAAGTTCTGCACATTTCCTTTATGCCTAATCAACAAAGCCATCCTGCTCAAGGAACATGGCCTCGAAATCAGAAATTTGACAACAATCCCTCCTTTGCATCCAGTAAGCCAGCGTATCATGTAGACCAAATTTATGATCCATTTTCACCCACATATGTTGCATCTCTACACCAGAAAGGTAATCTCAGAAAATGAGGGAATTGGGCGGCTATAGATATGAAATACTGACAGTAAAAATCCCAGTAAGCAAAATCATTATAACAACTATGATAGCGTCTTATTTGGTCCATTGTTTTCTACGCAATGAAACAAAATTTAATCAACAGAGTTGAGAGGTGGGAAAATGAGTATTGGAGAAATTCAGAATGAGCAAATACACACTACAAACATTTGAATTGATTGATCATAGTCAAGAATTATCAATGGGAAAAGTAAGCTATAGTAACAAATCATCTCCTTCATGTATTGATCTTAGATTTAAGAGCAAACAATTGCAAATGCTACTGAAAATATGTAATAGAAATAAAATTGGTTGAGGAGACTAGGAAACTAATGATCAATATATCTTACCCTCAATCATCAACAACTAACACAAAGGATGAGCAACTTCCGGCATCTGGCGTAGAATATAGTTCTGCAAAAGAAAGAATGAAAATTTAACATGTAACAATAAAGTAATAAGAGACTAGTTTTTATATCTTTTGACATCTTACCATCCTCAATTCGATCAATATTATCGAGATCCTCACTACTAAGAAAAGATGGAACTACTCTTTTGAGCCAATCTTCAGTACACATAAGTGCTTCCACACTAGCCGATGTTAAAGAACTACGATATGCATCAAGGATCCTTCCTCCGGTACTGAAAGCTGATTCAGAGGCTACACTGGATATCAGTATGGCTAAAACCTCTCTTGCAATGCTTGCAAGTATTGGATATCGGCTTGAATTCACCTTCCACCACTCTAGCACATCAAAATTTGGAGGACGGTTTTCTACTTCTTCTTGAATATACTTCTATAATTTTGTCTCTGATGTGTTGCACTCATCTGATTGGTAGAATTCAGCACAATGGTACGGATCATTAACTGCATTAAAACCACCTGATAGATTAAATGAACTACCTAGACTAGACACTGCCCTACCAGAGTATTCATCAAAAATAGACTTCAAATATGAACCCAATTTGGTTTTCAAATATTCTGCATCACTAGTATCATAAATCCTAGTTGCCATCCATACCACAAGCTTCAATTTACATCTAGGGTCTAATACCATTGCAATCAATAACAACATGTTAAGGTGGTCATGTTTTCCCCAATATTTATTGTACTTTGCCTTCATCTTTATAGCCATTGACCTTACCTTTTGATCTTCCGAATTACACATGTTCAGAATGCTTCTTCCAACACCAAAAACCTCAAGCATATACATGTTACTTGTCACATAAGAAGATCCTAAAATACGCTCTGTAGCTTCATGAAATATCTGTAGAAATGGAAGGATTAACTCAACATGCTCCCAATCTTCCGGTCTAGGCACTCCTTTGTCCTTACTCATTTCATTAAAATATTTCCAATCTCTGAATTCTAACTCTGTAAAGGTCTTATTATGTTTTAATGCACCCTTTAACATTAGATATGTTGAGTTCCACCGAGTCTCACAATCTCTCCCAACATAACCTTTATATCCAATTGTTTCATGATTAATACATTTCTTAAATCTCTGAAACCTCGAAGGAGTACGCCTCACATACCTCACCACTGCACGAATTCTTACAATAGAATCATCAACTTCTTTCATCCCATCCTTTACAATAAGGTTTAATATGTGGGCACAACAACGTGTATGAAGGTATTCTCCATTCAAAACTATGCCATTCTGAGAGTGAAGCCATCTTCTGAGATGTTGAATTCCAACATCATTTGAAGATGCATTGTCCATGGTAGCACTAAGCACACGATTTAGTTCCCAACCATTTAAGCACTTCTTAACTGTTTTGGCCATAATCTCTCCTGTGTAGTTTGTGACTTGAGTAAAATTCAAAATATTTTTTTGTAGCTTCCAATTGTTATCAATGCAATGCCCTGTGAGACACATGTAATTAGAGTCTTGGGTAGATGTCCATGTGTCTGTAGTGATACAAACTCGGCGGCAATTTTGTGACAAAATAGTCTTCATCTTCGCTTTCTCCACGTCCCAATTATTCAAAATATCACGTGCTAGTGTATTGCGTGATGGGAACTTAAATTTTGGTTGTAAGCCATAAATGAACCTATGTAAATATGGATGTTTTACCTTTTGAAACGGAAGTTCCATGGCTACAAACATTTTTGTCAAGTCCATTCGGCTAACTTCTTGGTCAAATTTGGGAACCGAAGGGGATGAATTAACAATCGCTTCCCTATTTTCCATTGAGCTTGAAGATGGTTCATGCATCGTCACATTCACCGCATTATCTGGATTATCACTACATCTTCTCAAATGAGCTAGCATAGCGCTTGTTCCACCATTATACTTGATTAAGGAGTCACAATGCTTGCATTTTGCTGACTTTGACATTTCTGTGTTCGACGACATCGGTGTAAAATGATTCCATGATTCTGACCGATTTTTTTCGCTTTTGAGGCAACAAACCAGCATTATTAGAAACTGGAGGTGTAGAACCAATATGTTCTTCGGTCTCAAAGTCCATAACACTGTCATGACCATCCATATCAAAGTTGCTAGAGTTTTGCTGAAAAGTTTTAAGCATCCGTCCGATCTATAAGGAGAAGCTAGCTGCAAAAGCCATAAGATAAATTGTTATTCACTTATATTCTTACAATAATACTACTATAAGTAATTCCGTAACCCAAATCAGCACAATAAAACCAAACATTTTGAGATTGATCTTCATTTCATAAAAGAGAAATTAAATTCTAGAATTATGTGTATAGTGTTTGTGACCTCTAATAAAATAACTACTACAATGAATTGAGAGCTAATAAAATGATAAACACAAATAGGTCACCACAGGTCTACTAAGTATGCCACAACATGTTACTAATATGACGATAATTAGTTTCATAAACACGGTAGTAGCCAGTGCAAATCTGTAATAGGTTCTTATTTTTCCTTATATGAATTCTTTTTCGTCTTAAGGTAGCAGGTTTGTCTTGGACCTGGTTTCAGTGTGAAACATATTAGCTTTCATAAAATGCAAAACCGTCTACAAAGACTGATCATAGTTTGCTTGCATTGAAAAGACAAATCAAATAAGGATGAACTTAAGTTAAAGTATAAAACCAGCATAAAAAATCAACAGAATCAGAAGTTAAAATTAAGAAACATTGTTTACAAGCATGCTAGATTTTCCACATTGAACAGAAGGTGTGGTTTCAAATGAGTTTGTAACGGTTGTTGCTTGTACAACTGTAGAAGTTTTCCAATGAACTTCTAAAGTGAGTGTAGAAAATAATCATTTTTGACAAGTAAATTGGTGTATTTATAGTTGAGCTTTAAATTATGCTCATATTTTGAATATTCTTGAAAACATGTACTTGTGATGACATCCTTTACAGGAAAAATTTCAGGAGAACACAAATCAACCAGTAGATTAAAATTCAAATAAAATCCTATCAAGACTAAAAGCAATTTTCAGATATTATTTCAATTCAAAGTGAAATTGAGAGCAGAAAATAACAAGTTTACCTCAAAAAGAGTCGAGACAAGAGTTTCTACGAGCAAGATCCGAGTAGAGAAGGTGAAATCTGGTGAAATCGAAACCGAGTGAAAATGGAACATATCGAAAATGAAATCGAGTGAAATTTGAAATCAATTGAAATTTAAATCGATTCAAAACAAATAGAAGGTGAAATTGAAATTGATGTTGAGTTTGAATTGGAGAGAAGATGATTTAGGGTTCATATTTCATATTTGGGGAAGAACACGTAATGTGAAAATGAAAAGGTTATGATAATAGTAACTGACTAAGAAATATTAAAAGATTATAATTAAAATATTTATCATTTTAATATAATGATTTATTAAGTTTATTGAATTTGTTAAATAATAGTATTTATATTTTAGATAAAATTGTGGAAAGAGTTTATAAGAGTTTAAACTGGTTTTTAAATTCAATTAGATTAATTAAATTGGTTAAAATAAACAATTCAATTTATTAACCATTTAAATAGTTTAAGTTTTTTATGGTTCAATTCAGTTCAGATTAGGTATTTGGATCAGTTAACCAAATTTTTGAACACCCCTACTTGCACCTCCCTCCAACCTTTCTGCTTCAACGCTTGAGCCTTGGTCCCAAGCCCGAAATTCATATCCACACCCTTCCAGGTTCTGCATATTTTGAAGCATTTTTGCCTAATGTGAATTAATTAGTAAGATTAGGTTCTAGTTAAGATTTTATTGTGGTTAACTTATCCGATTAGTTTTTAGTATTAGGAGCTAATTTAGATTGATTACATTTTAGGATTAGTAATTTTAGATCAATTAGGATTAATCATGTTAATTGGTATTCTAATTAATTTGATTAGGTTATCTTCATAGAATAAATAATTAAGTTTTTAGAATTTAGTTAATTTTAATTTGGTTATGATAACTAGAGTAATTAGATTAATTAGGATCAACATAATTAGATGACTAGGTCTGATTAATTAAATATTGATTTTAGAACTACTTTCCATATTAATCAATCTTTAGAATGTGACCATTTTTCCTTAAGGCCTAAATTCCTGATTTTTTGTGCATGTTCCCTTAGCTTAGGATTTTAATTAGAATTGTCTAATGTCACTTAGTCGATTAATTTAATAGTATTTATTATTATATATAATTCAACTATTATTTTAATCTCATCGGTTAGTGTTGACCAAAGGACACTTTGGTCAACCAAATCCTTTGTAATCCTGCTGTAAGCCCGAAGCCTATTTCAAGTGATCAAAAGACCCTTGATCACTTGATATGGCAGGTTCATTATGCTCAAGCTATTGTGGATATGTTGAATCTCAGGAGTTCAAGACCTCAAGGTTCAAATGCAAGATCAAGACTTCAAGTCAACGTCAATCAAGCATAGCTAGCAAAGTGGACTACTTCTCAAGCACAAAAAAGGTATCAACACTTATTGATCATAATTCAAAGTGTGCGACATGAGCCTTAAGCAATAGAGAAGGAATGGGACTAGAGAATTCCTACCCTCATTCTGAATATATTTGGGTATGGGACGTATGATCCAGCGCTCATCGTATTCACCTATATTCATAGACTTTAGCACAATTCTAATCATACGATTAGCAAGTCTCTCTCTCTCTTCACAAAATAATACAACAAAGCAAGGACTACATCAACAACTTATCAATCATAAATCGAGTTGTACGATACGAGCCTTAAGTAATAGAGAAGGAGTGGGACTGGAGTATTCCTACCCCCATGCTGAGTATCTTTGGGTATGGGACGTATGACCCAGCGCTCATCGTATTCACCTCTATTCATAGACTTTAGTGCAATTCGAATTGAACGATTGATAAGGTCTTCATCACTACAAGAAACAACTACAAAGATTCTTCTCTCTCCATTTGAAAGTTAAGACGAGAATTACATGCCATGAGCCTTAAGTAGTAAAGAAGGAACGAGACTGGAGTTTTCCTACACTCATTCTGGATATCTTTGGGTGCGAGACGTTTGGCTCGTTTCTTGTCGTATCCACTTTTACTCATAGACTTTAGTGTGATTCTTATCAAATAACTATCAAGTCTATTCCATTCTTTTCATTCTCCATTCTAATCATTTCAATTCAATCACTCTATCATCTCCTCTTGCCTTAATCATCCTTGTTTTCAGTCCTAATGGGCTGAATTACGAAAGCTCTGATTTCCTTATTGCACCATAAGGATACGTAGGCAGGAGAACCCAGTTTCTTTGCGAGCTACCCTATTTATCAATCAATCATTCTCCATTCATTCTATCTATACCATCTTTTTGAGATCAATCATACTTCTCCTTGGACTCCTTGTCTATCCTCTTAGGAAGATTTAACGACAGTCCACCTCATCAATCGAGAGTTGTTTGGCATGTACCCAACCATTTAATTCATTCTTTTTCGGCTAAGACGCCACTTTGCTCTTCGATTAAGAGTTTATCCCTTTCTTGGATCCAAGATACTATTCTTATTTGATCTCGAACTATTCGTTCCCCATCCAGTGATGTGTTGTTTCCTTGTACATAATAATACTTTCTCTTGGGCCCCGCTTTTACCCCTTTGAGACGTTGTAACACCAATTCATCTTGTGAATCGAGAGTTGTTTGGCTCGTATCCATACATTCAATTCATTCCTTTGGTTGAGAGGCTTGTTTACTCTTTGATTCCATGTTCCCTCCAGTTGTGGGTTCCCTTGATGTCATTATGTTGGTACAAGTTATACTTTTCATCGCTCTCTCTCTCTCTCTCTCTCTCTCTCTCTCTCTCTCTCTCTCTCTCTCTCTCTCTCTCTCTCCTCGTAGTTCTGACTACGATTGCTATGACTTTCTCATTGCACAATGAGAATACGTAGGCACGAGGATGCGAATCCTTGGCGAGCATACTTCTAATTATTCCTCCTTCTCCTTAGGGCAACATTCATATCTTCCATTATTCATTACCTACCTTCGATCATAAATCGTTCACCCAGAGACATATTATTCCTTTGACACTAAAACACACTTTCTTTGGGATTCCAGACATACCCTTTTAGGACACCTAATGTAGTCCGCCTTTCTACCTAGAGTTGTTTGGGCTACAACCTCAAACATCTAATTCCATCCTTTTTTTTTGCTAAACACCCTATAGTGGCGGCCTGCTGGTCCACGTATCGGTTAAAGTTGTTTCCCTTTATGGTAGAAATCTCATTTCTCTTATGGATTCCAATATAATTTCACCCTTTGGATCTCAAACAATACTTCTTCAGTCACTTATCACCAAATATTCAAATTATGTGACTTTGGTCACTTCATTCCGTTCATCTTTATGATGCGTTCATTATTCTACCTTCATTCACTCCACGTGATATACCTATTCTTTAAGGCAAATACACTACCTCTTTACTCTCCTTCTCGTGTCACCTTGTGAACCAAGAGATGTTTGGGACCGTGCCCAAACACCTATTTCTTCGTCTTTTCGGTTTTACCCTACAACGACGACCTGCTAGTCCGCGTATTAGTAATAGCCACTTTACTCTTGGGTTCATCTTTTCACCCTTGTTGGAGTTCAAAACATTATCCTTTGGTTCAAACCATATTTCTATCACACTCCTTTTCACGTCCCACTTCTAGTTCCTTGAACTACGGAGCTCTGAATTCCTCATTGCACTATGAGGATACGTTGGCATGAGGGTCCCAATCCTCACCGAGCACTTTATCTATTTCTCTTCCTTTTCTCATCCTTTTGCGAGTAATCTTTAGATATAACACCTATTCAAGAGAGAACAATAAAAACGGTCCCCATGGAGTACCATGGATGTTTGGGGTGCTAATATATCCCCTTGCATAACCGACTTCCTTACCTATCATATCTCTTTCCCCCCGGGTTTTATCGATGCTTTCCCTTTCCTTCTGGAATAAATAAAGTTCGATGGCGACTCTGTTGTATGTTCGAGCATGCGATACATTCAAGTATATTTCCGCTAGCTTCAGTACCCTAATGGTTTGTTATTGTGTAGCTTTAAAATCCGGTTTTTATTCTAAATATATGACGTACAACGTCATCAATTTCTGAATAATATGCTCCAAATCCGCTTATGCGCAAACTATTAGAAGTACTGAAAGATGTTTCTACTTTTGTGTTGATTCACTCCTAAGAAGCTTCTAAGGAGACACTGTGTTGCTGCTACAATATTCTCTCAGTTCATGCTTCTGGATGTGACTCTGATCACCAAACTTCTGAAGAATGACAAGCTTCTGAAGTTGTCTTATGTAGCTAAAGATTCTAAAGATCTCAAGCCAGACGATTGAAGTTATCAAGGTTCTGACTGAAGATTCTGAAGATACTGAAGATCTTAAGCCAGACTAGTGACGTTCTAACTAAAGATTCTGAAGTTTCTGAATCCAACTTTATGTTTATTCATTTCATTATTCATCAACTTTCATTAGAAGCCAATGAACTTGAAGATAAGATCAAATGGGAACGTGATCAAATAGTACATAGTACAAATCAAACATCTTTTCCACTACCTTATTTCGTGGGCAATGACTATACTGTACATCACACATGTCACTGATTTTGTGGGCGTATGACGGTATGCAGTATCACTCATCTCCCATCCAACAGTGGACAGTCGCTCTATGAGTTTTTCCCTTTTTGCCCTTCAACCATCTTCTTCTTATGCTATATAAGTGAGACTTGGAGACTTGAAGAAAACGCCGGTGACACAATACTTTGACAAGTCTATTTCTTTGTGAAAAACTATCATTTGTTTGTACATAATTTTTCTTTAAGTGTTTTATTTATTCATTTGTGTAAAATTTTCTTGTATAGAAACATCTTGTAACACATAAAATATTATTCAAACTATTTGTTTGATTCCTTGAGGAGGTTATCCTTGAGAAGACAAAGAAGGTTGTTCTTTGTGAGTCCTTAAGGAGGCTAGGGTATAGTTGGATCCTTGAGAACACAAAGAAGATTATTCTTTATGATTATTATAATTTGTTGATTATAGTGGATTAAGTCATTGTGTATAAGGAAAAATCACCTTGACAGATGGACTGGAGTAGCTTTTAGTTTCAAGAGAACCAGGATACGAAACTTGTGTTTTTATCTCTTTGTGATTAACTTGTTATTGGTGTTCTTGTTTTGGAAAAATATTTTGTTTGTAAAATCCAATTCACCCCCCCCCCCCCCACCCCCCCACACAATTTCTTGTGTTTTTCACACCTTCATGTTTTTCCAATGTCCTACCGAATCTATAACTTTCCAAACCGCATTAGCAAATTATGATATGATAGATAAAATTGTATTAGAAAACAAGTACACGTTCAATTCTCGACAAGAATTCTTCACACCGTTAACTGCATGTTATTTTTTGATAGTTATAATTTGGTTTAATGATTATAGGTCTTCAATCGTCCCTCTATCGACCTCTAATACTATTTGCAAAGTAGATAATATTTTGCAAAAATAACTAGAGCTGAAGGCATGAGAGGTTGAAGAACTAGGATCATTAAACCAAGTTCTTACTATCAAAATGGATAAGGTGTTGAAGAACTCTTGTCTAGCATTGAACGTGAACTTGTATTCTAATATAACTTAATTTGTTATATTATAATGTTCTTGGCTATCATTGAACGTGAACTTATAATTCGAATATAACTTAATTTGTTATATTATAATGTTCTGGTGCAGATTGAAAGATTATATATTTAGTAAACATTGACGAAATAAGCATTCCACATAATTTATAATAAATCCAAGCCTCTTTGTTGACCGTCCTTTCGTTATTGAGTAGGAACAAATTATTCTCACGTCTTCACAAATAAACGAGTATTTCATTAAATATGCGAACTAACTAGAAAATAAATGCACACTATAATAAACGTATTCTTTGAAAATATACCAATATAAAATTAAAAAATTAAAATCAAGGGTTCATCTTTAGGAAACAATACCTTGCTAGGTTTTACAAAAATCTTTGAAAGAAGACAAGTATGACGTGAGAATCAAACATTTTTTTCTTAAAAGTAATTTTAACATTTCAGTTATATAAATATAAATGAGTATTTGTGTAATTAATTTTTAATTAAAAGAACAATATCGACGATTACACCTAATATTTTAATTATATTAATATTAATAGGTGTAATTAATTTTTGACCTAAAGGGCACTTTCGACAATTCATTCAACTTATATCAACAAAATATAGAAATTTTCAACCTTATAGAATTATTCTCCAGGGTTTACATGCAGGCATCACAGAACAACAACAACATCCTAATGGCGGACTCCGCCTGGGCTGATCTCCCAAAAGAGATTCTCAATCTCATATCAAAACGGGTCGAAAATGAACTCAATCTCGTTCACTTTCGATCCGTCTGTTCATCATGGCGTTCTTCTTCCATCCCAATCCCTCCTACTATTTTATTCAAATTCCCACTCATCAGTTACTCCGATAGACCGGAGCTTCTCTCCGATATCATCAACGGTCGCCACAGCACTCCGTTTTGCTATCTCTCCAAACGCTGTTTCTTGCTCATCAAGCCACCGGAACAGCCACAAACCATGCAACGTCCTTGGTTGATCCAAATCACCACAAACACACGTGGAAAAATCAAGCTCTCCCACCCGATCATTACCTATCACTCGAGTTCTCCGTTTGTTTGTTTACCTCCCGTTCTTGATTTCAACAAATTTCCTGTTGTTCAATTAGGATCAGATTTCGTTGTTAACAATCAGCACAGTCACTTTGTTGGACCGGAAAAGGTAGTTGCGTTAAGCCGGCACGGAGAGAAGCCTGTTGTGCTTGGTATAATGAGAAATGTTTACTTTCGGGAGGTGATTTTCCGTTGCCGCGACGAGCAATGGAAGGTGATTGAGGATATAGCTAGGCATGGAGATATCTGTGTTTTTAAAGGGAGGTTTTACGCGGTGGATAGAACTGGCCGGACGGTTAGGGTTGAGGTTGAACATGACGACGACGGTGTGGAGTTAGTTGATAATCCATTGATTGTTGGAGATAGGAAGTTGCTGGTGGAGAGTAATGGTGAATTGTTGTTGGTTAATATTTATGATTATCTTTGGTTTAGTGTTGTTGTGTTTAAGCTTGACGAGAAGGGTAAGAAATGGGTGAAGTTGAAGAGTTTAGGTGACAGGGTGTTGTTTTTGGGGAGTGGATATTCTTTTGCTGCATCTGCTTCGGATTTGCGTGTTGCGAAAGGGAATTGTGTTGTGTTTATGGATGATACGTTTCTCTCTTTTCAGAATAGGCAACAAGGGAAATGTGTTTATCATTTGGATCGATACGAGCTTTTGTCGGATTATGAAGAGTATTTCAACTTGTTCTCTCCGCCGGAGTGGCTTGTTAGAAGCTGAATTTGGGGCATTGTATGTTGTCTTGAATTGAGAAATGTTTCTAATGTGATGGTTATTGATGTTGCATTGTTCTCCCTAGTTTATGATGTTAGTTAGATTGAATAAGGTTTTCAACTAGTACTTATAAAATTGCAATAAATTGAAATGTGGTTTGTTACATTGACTGTTAGTTTTTCTAAACTGATATGTTGTTATCAATAAGTAGTATCTGCACTTCTTATATGAATATATGCAGTTATGAAGGTTTTTAACTAGTTGTAACAATGTTGATTGGCTTGATTATCTTGTTTTATTGTTACTTTTGCAAACGATATGTATAGCAACAAGCTCTTGATTACATTTTCGCATGAAAAGATGCTGATAAATGAGGTGGATGTCAGTTTCCGAATAAGTGTTTTGGTGTAAGTTGTTATTGTTCAAGGCGTGTTATGCTATGTTATTTTGATTTGATGATAGCAATTATGAGAGTGATGTAAAGTTGAAACCTAATTGATTTGATCTTTTACTACTATGTCTAAAGACAAAATGCGGTGGTATTTCCAAAAGTTCCTAAAACTATCGATTTTTTTGTCTTATTCATTCAGTTCCGACTGCACATGTTTAAAAGAATAATCTGCTTTATCAGAAGCAAATTTACAATAAATAGCTTTACATTATATCACTTGTTAAGACTATTTTTTGGGTTCTTTTAACACATGTTTTCGTGCACGAAATTGAGTGTTTTTATGTTGAAGGAGTCTTCTTTGTATCTTAAGTTTATAGATGAATGCAGGGGTGCATGATTTGATTACTGTTTATGAATGGCAAGTGGAGTTGCATTTTAGTTTAGGAAACAAAAGCAAATTAGTTGTATGCATGTGAGTTTTAGATTTCATTGCTAAAAGTGTAAATGAAATTTTAGGAGGACCATTCTTTAAAAAAAATATTGAAGGACTAAAAATAAAATTTAAGATATTTAAAAGAACCACAAACAATTTAATCCTAAAAACAATAAACAATCTTATACATTACTCTCAAAGATAAAAACTCACATGTTTTAGTTTAGACATGAAAATATACTTGCATAAAACAATGAACCAAGAACTCAATATCATTTCCCATGGCCTCCAAAATGTTTTAAGGAAGACATAGTATGATGTCTATACTACTCTCTTCAGCCTCAGAAAAGACACTAATCTTTCCATTATCTTTATTCGCATCACCATTTCGAACACCAATCAACTTTTCCTAACCAAAACCATTACCATAAACATCAAATCTCGGAGAATTTGTTGTTGCCAAGGAATAATAATTGTGTGTCAAATCATCACCAGTAAGAAACTTTGGTTTTATCAACCAACGGTCATAACTGTTTTTTATTTTCTCATCATCAGAATATACAAAAACTATTTTGTTCATCTTCAAAGCAACCTCTCCAATCCCATAATCAAGAATTTCTTCTGCTTTCATTGTAAAGCCACAATACGAAATTGTATTTCCGAAATATGCATCTTCAAGAGGAGGAATCATCTTTGCTTTAACCCCAATCAGCAAAACATGAAGAATCTTTTGTCCTGGATCAAGTCTTTCGCAATGAACCACAAAACATAGAACATTAGATAATACTCTTAGTTTAATATGTTGATCCTATCTTGTTTGACCTCATTAATTCCCTTATGGACAACTCGTCCCACATAACTTTGACGGTTTCATAATGAGAGACACGATAATACTCATCAACACCTAACGTGGATATGAGAATATTTTGGGTTTTCCTATCATGAGACCATAATTTCTTATCATTATCATTCCATTGATTTTTCAGTTTTAGTACGATAACGTCTTCACCATTGGTCATTGTAATTTCATCAGGACCATTGTAATTTCCCCACACTTGAACTTTTGCACTCCGAGCAAAACTAAAAATTCAAAATTTAAAACAGAAAAACAAGGGCAAAACAAAACATGCAATTCCAAAGGTTCTCAGGATACAAAGTGCAATCAAAATTCTAAATCTAAGTTTCAAGAAAATTCCATTAGTAAGTAACTCTTTTGTGACATTCAAAGCAAATACAAAAAACTGATTACCAAAGAGTACATCAAAAGCAGCAAGATCCCCACAAGATAAAATTCACTCAACTCTTAAGTGTTTAGGTTGATTGTTTACACTCAAAGCATAACATGAAAATTAGTATTATCATAAGCTTGAAAATACTCTAACATCCACAATTGAATTACATGCATATAAAGATCAAAACGACTTTTATTAGGTTGTAACTTGGTCAGGGCATGGGTGAGATAAATCTCAAGGGATACTAGGCTAAGATTCAAAGGGTGAAAAGAGACATGAAAGAACTTGCGGGAGTTGAACTACATTCATCCACTTTCAAACAACAACTTTTCTTCTCTTTTTTCTTTTTTTCTTTTTCAGAAGAAATATGTAATGACATCCTTCTTTTTTTTTCCACTTTTTTTATATATTTTTTTCTTCTTTTTTTACATGTATTTTTTCTTTCTTTTTCTGCCAACTTTTGAATGAAATGTCACAACTATAGTTATTCAACCCCACACAACTCCAAACAAGAATCTTTCAACCCTATGAATGGGTGATAACATTGTTTTTCATATTCGTGTTTATAATGAGTTTAAACAAACAATGGGATAATAGGCTCAAGGGGTTTTCAAATAAGGGATGAAATTATTCAGGGTTAACTTTTTGGCTAAGTGGCTAAAAATAAAACTAAAATAAGTTGTCTTTATCATATCAGTGTGCACAAGTAATCATAGTTTTAAAAAAGTAAATTTAAGTTCCAGAGACTAACAGACATGAGCGAAATCACACAAGAAAGAAAGAGATGAATTTTGAATATTATCGATTAAAAGGCTCAAAATCTCATAAGGTTAATTGGTTTACCACAAATGATGTACAATTTAGAATTTAGTCTTACATATCATACTAAGAATGCACAAAAAGAATCAATCACATCACATCATAATTCTTTAATCAAGAGAACAAAGAAAATACTCATGATTGTAACTCAAAAAACATAGAAAAAACATGCATTTTTTATGTAAGAAAACAAACAAAAACAAAGAAACTGAATGAAATAAAATAAAGTAAATGGTTCCCTCCCGCACACTTAAAATATACATTATGCTCAATGAAAGAACATAAATATAAAATAAGAGTGATAGAAAGGAAAGAGCACATCCGAGAAGTCAAGGTGGATAATGTGAGGGCAAAGGTTCTTAGTCCTTGTTTCAATGATGTCAAACCTTTTAGTAGCGCATATTGTGTACTTTGGACGGTGTCATCATATCATAGAGTGCATTCATTCTTTAACATGTTCAAAGTATCAACTCAATGTGTCTATGCATATAGTAGCATCTCATATATGTCAATATTGCACTTGATCATTGTTTGTATCTTAGGTCCATAAGAGAATGGTTTGGATTGACCAAAATACATCTTAAAAACTCATTTTTGACCATTTAAAATCTTTAAGTCGACTCATGATTTGGAGCGGTCGACTCATTCATGCATGTCATTTTCTTTGTAACTCACGAGTCTGATCAGGTCGAGTTATAGGTCGACTCATTTCTGGAAAAACAGGATGATTCGACTCATCTCCCTGTTGTGTTTGACTCATAACCTGTTTTATTTGAATTGTGTTGTTGCGGGTCTGAACAGGTCAAGTCATAGATCGACTCATTTATGGAAAAATAAGATGAGTCGACTCATCTCCTTGTTGAGGTCGACTCATAACCTATTTTATTTGAATTGTGTTGTTGCGGGTGTGAACAGGTCGAGTCCCAGGTGTGAACAGGTCGAGCGGTCGCTGATTTCACTCATTTTTCGGTTGTGCATTTTTGCTAAACGTTCTGCTGTGTCTTTCACTTGGTCCATACATCGTATACATATTCTTGAGTCTCATTTTCACCCAAGAACAAGAAAAGTGAAAGATATACACTGAAGTTCCTCTTCATCTTCATTCTTCATTGCATGTTTCAACAACTACACATAACAATTTTTGTTGATCGTAGTGCATTGTTATGGTGATAACGTCCAAATAGGATTGTGTATCTTGGCTTGGGTATAGGTTTTTAGTGGGTTTTTCTTGAATAAAATCTTAGGATTTTGTCCTCCAAGATTTGGGTTTTTTTGCATATGTCTTTGCTTCATAGATTCATCTGAGTGAAAGATTTGAAGAACGGTGGGTTAATTCGAACGAGTAATGGTAACCGGAGGATTGTAAAGAAAATTTTGGGTTCAAGTGTGTCGCGATCAAAATCAGTCGAGCTAGAGTTTTGGAGAACTTGGAGTTCTTGCAATAAGGTAACTACAATCGGAAGTTTGTTCGGAACATTTGAAGCACTTGGTTCAACTCGAACCAAGAGGAGAGAAGTGAGTAGGATCTACAACAACACTTAGGTTTGCTTGTTGGTGATTATTTCTTCTCTTGTATAAACTTTGCAATTGATAATAAATATCTCAATTCTAGTTTTACAATTGGGGGCAGACGTACCCGAAGCGAGGACGAAAGAGGAACTGCCTAAAAAAATGTGTTGTTGTTCTCTCTTTCTCTAACTCTTTAATTTATACATAAATTGAACCTTGTGTGAAACTAATTGGTAATTTCATCTTGCTTAATTGTTGTACATTAAAGTTGTTTGATAAATAGTTGCAATCACTTTGGTTGTAACTAAGGAAAATTCTGCACAATTAATTCTAGTGAAATTAAGACTTGGCGTAGTGTGCACACCAAGTGTTTGCTAAAATTAACTTTACACAAGTTTATCAATATTTTGCTTGTTTTCTAATTATTTTAATTTATCATTGGTGGTAGCTATATAAAGGATTTGCGTATTTGATCAATTGATTAAGATTGTTGTTGATTAGCTTTATCTTAGTCATTCCATTAAGTTTCACACATGTCTGATCTTTCCAGTAACGGATCGTTTATACGACCGCGGTCTAGGGAGCTTTCGAAACCTTTAAAAACAATTTTAAAAAACACCAAATTTTTAAATATATGTGATCTATTCAACCCATTCCCCTTCTAAATCGGTACTATCGTCTAACAGATAAATGATCACATAAGCAGTCTTTCCCAAAGAGAGCTCTTCTACAGTCTCGTCTTTCAAAGTGGGTCTCTCATGGAGTAGCTTTGAGTAATGTCCATTGACCATGAAATTTTGATTAGTGCCTTCGCTTTTTATTCCAGGATCAAAGAAGGATCTTTGATAAGTAAAAGTGTTAAATGGGCACGTGAAAGTGATCTCCTTTTTCACAACATCAAGAATCAAAGGATTACGAGGTTGCCTCACTACTTTTGTTCCATCTTTAAGTGAGATTCTATGCATACAAGTGTCATCCAAGGTCCATCGAATTCTCTTCTTATGTTCCATCCACTCATATTAGGGCCTTTTGGATTAACTACGGTTTGGGCAAGTAGTTGGTTCGATCCTTGAGCTTGTTGCATGGCATTCATTAAAGTGGCAAGCTGTCCAATTTGTGTTTGCAAAGTCTGACTACTAGAATTTGTTCGCTGATGAAATTGAAGACTATTTACAATCATTTGCTTGACAAGTTCCTCTAGTGAAGGTTCGGAAGGTGAATGGGTGGTTACTTGTGGAGGGTTATATGGTGGTGGTGGCAGGGGTAACATCAACTGTTTGAATCTTCCCCAATATTTTATCAATGATTTGTTGCCCTGTCCAATATCACATATATCCTTTTTTATTGATGCAGCTCTGAAGGCAGGAAATTATCTTTCTAGGTAGACTTTCTTTAAATCATTCCATGTTGTAACAGAACTAGGCTTAAGATAGTATAACCAATCTTTTGCAGCACCCTGTAGTGAGAACGGGAATTCTCACAGCTTGATGTGATCCTCTGTGATTCCTTCAGGTCTCAAAGGTGTATAACACATAACCTAAAATTCCTTTAAATGCCTATGTGGATCCTTACCTACAAGACCATTAAACCTTGGCAACAAGTGTATTAAACTAGATTTCAATTTGAAAGATACATCAGCAACATGATATTCAATACACAAATCATTATAGTTAACATCAGCGACAACAAGTTCTCTCAAAGTTCTTTGGTCAGCCATGTTAAACTCAATAGAAAAGGAAAAATATCAACAAACAATGAAAAAACACATAACTAATTCAGCAATGCAGCAACAATAGGAAAATACTGACAATGTCCTTATTAAGCAAAAACAATTGAAATATGAAAAAACGATTAAAATAAATTCAGAAAAATACAAAAACACAAAATTTAATCTAATTAAGTGAAATAAGAATTTAGAAATTTTTTTCGGAATTTTCTGAAACTATCAAAACAGAAAATAAATCATAAAAAATAGAAAAATAAGGAATTTCATATTTTTAGGGGGCACCCACTTTTTAGTCCCTAATTAAAGGCTTTCGATCCTTGATTTTTGGCTAATGAATCGACAAAGAATCAGAATAATATGAGACAATTTTTTTAAAAACAGATTTTTTTAATGCTAAAACGCAAAAAGGCCTGAACACAAGAAAGTTAGGGCAAGAATGCGGAAACACAACACCTATGACTCTAATATTGGTTAAAATCAACAAGAGTCTCCGGCAACAACGCCAATTTGGTTCGCTGTTGCACACGGGTCAAAAATGAGTTTAAAAGTGTAGTAAAACGGAAGCGACACTCGAATGTCGTATTACAGGGACTCTTGAATGTTGTAATAAACTAAATGAAAACAATGGGTTTTTAAAGTTCAAAACTTAAACTGAAGATGATTAAAGGTAAAAACAAAATTGATAAATAAGTTAATCTACTGTATTAATTTCCGACTTATCATCGATTCTTATAATTTCAATTCCCCAGAAGATTCAATCCCATTCGATTATAATACCCACTGACAAGCATAATTGGTATTATATGATATATGTTCCTAATTTACTAATTAAGCAAACAAATTTAAGCTGATGTGAATTAAGCAAACGCGACTTAATCAAACACGATAACGAAAAAGCTACGCTAACGTGATTATAGTTAAGGATCATACAAACAATCAAATTTAATCAACTATATCCTATAAGAAACAATTGAATTAAGCAAACAAAAGTAATAGAATTAACAAAACGAGTTTATAGGAAGAATTGAAAAGAAATCGAAATTAAACTGAAATTAATAAAAACCTCAAAGTGGAATTCGAATATAGCAGATCAACTCTTTGGGAATTATCTCTCCATGGTACCCATATGCTCTATTCTCTATTTCATGAATGTTGAATGATAAATCCTAAAACTACTAAGTTGTTTAAATAGAGCAAGGGAATTAAGGTCTAATAGCAACCGACCCGAAAAAATACAAAATTGGCCCAAAAACTAAGTATTTTCTTAAGTCTGGAACTAAAATTAATTACTCGATCCTTCTTCACTCTGAATCATCTTATGGCTTCAACATTAAACTTTTAACTTAACCTCTCATCTTTCCAACGCCTATTAGAATGCGTCAATCTGATTCTCGTAGCTCAAGTTATGATCTGCACAGTGACAAGGTATCAAATAACTATTTAAGCTGAAAATAAAGTATGAAAATAAAATAAAGTCATAAATAAACTTAAATAAAAAACACACTAAAAGAGTAAAAATAATATAATAAACTATAGAGTTTCCTAAGTATAATAGTAGAAGAAGGTGCATCAAAATGAACTGATCAGTCCCACATAACTTTGACGGTTTCATAATGAGAGACACGATAATACTCATCAACACCTAACGCGGATATGAGAATATTTTGTACTTTCCTATCATGAGACCATAACTTCTTATTATTATCATTCCATTGATTTTTCAGTTTTCGTACGATGACGCCTTCACCATTGGTCATTGTAATTTCATTAGGACCATTGGCGATGACGTCCCATACACCCTTATCAACAGAGTTGATATGGATACACATATAAGCTTTCCAATATCCATAATTTTCACTGGTAAAAATAAGTGCTCTATTATACGCCCATTTAGGTTCATTAGCCATTATCTAATAAGAAAATCTTAAGACCGGAAACAACCGGAGCTCGTGATACCACTTGTTAGACGATAGACCTAGATCTAGAGGGGGTTGAATAGATCCCAAGTTAAAAATTTATTCAAAAAATTTATTTAGAAAAATTTATGACGCGGAAGCAAGTTTCAAATATCTCTTGGATCCAAAATCGTCTAACCGAACCTACTATTGAAAAGCCCGGATAGGCGTAAAAGTACCAATGGTATGATAATAATCTACAAGTTGATTAATCAATACTTCAAATACTAAATTGAATACTCTATTATAGTAACAGTCTATCTCCAATGATAACAACACATGAAAAACTAGTTGAAACAATTTGTCAAACACTTTGCGTGCAATCAACAAAGTTTGGATATTAGTATAGTGTTTGTAGTTCTTAGAAATCCAATCACTACCAAATGGTATGTGACTACTACAACAACACAAATTTATCAAGAATTCAGAAGTTATTATCCAAACAATGTTGATCAAGAGATCAAAGTAATCAATAATTTGCGAACCGAAAAATAAGATATATATATATATATATATATATATATATATATATATATATATATATATATATATATATATATATATATATATATATATATATATATATATATATAAGGATTTATTTAGGAAGTTCCCCAATCGACCTCGCTATGGGTACGTCTACCCTCAATTCAAATCCGAATTGAGATATTAATATAATAAATCTTACTTTCCAAAGCCTGCACGACCTCCTTGTCTCAAGGCCTTCACCCGGCTGAATTAATCTCAAGTGCACACATGTTGAACCCAAGATTTGTCAACACGATCCACCGTTTCACGCTACTCCTTTGCCGACACTCCTATTCTCAAGACTTTCACTAGATCGGATCCGAATTTCACAATCTTGTCAAAAACCTTTAAACCCTAAAGATCTTGAAGGAAAAACCTTAACTCGGTTTTCTTATTTGAATCCCTCAAGGATTGCAACCCAATATTCTCGGTACAACAAACCTAATTGGACGTTAATAGTCCTAATCTAGACGACACCCAATAAAAAAAATGATTATGTTTAGTTTGATTATGTGTATGTATAGATTGAATTAAAGATGATGAGATGCTTTGAAATCCTGGATTTATGTAAGTTTTACTCACTCTAGAAACCTTACTAGAGAATGATGCATGTATGAAGTATTTATATGCATGGGTGGTTTAGGTAAAAAGGAAATGAAAATGACTCGAGAAAAATATGAGTTTTTGAAAAGAATATCGGATAGGTCGACCTATATAGGTTACGTGTCGACATGTTCGATGCATAGGTCGACTTATCCAAAGTCATGTGTCGACCTATGACAGTTATATGCTCCCTATGTGTCGACCTGAAGACTCAGCACATGAAACAGAGGTCACGGGATTTAATACAACAGCATATGTGTCGGCCTTTAGACTTCATATCTCTACCTATACCCATAAAAAAAATTCCATACCTTGACCTCTAGCTACATGGGTCGACCTGTACTGCTATTTTTCACAAAAAAAATTGATTTTTCATGCATGTTTGATGCATGAGACCTTTTCCACATTGTTTCCAAATACTTTTATGCTTCCTAATGCTAAGATTCACATAAAGTTTTAGAGGATATCATCCAATATACATTAACTCTAAAGTATCATAGTTTTGACATCATACAAAACACATATAACGGAAGTTGCACTCATACATAGGATGTGGATTCAATGTTAAAAGATAAGTTAAGAGAAAAGATTCTATGATTATGAGATAAATTAGAATAAGATATAAAATGAGAGATAAGATATAAAATGGTACCTGAATGATGTTGAATAGGAGGTGAGTTGGTACCTATTAAGAAGCCACAATGAAAATCTTGAAGATATGAACGGGGTTTGGATGTGCGTGATAATTTCCGAACAGCAAGGATGTTGGTGAGAGGAGGAGGAAGGGAATGGGGTGAGGGGTTAGGGGATGAAGTTAAAGTTGAAGTGGATGTGGAAGTGGGAGAGGTTATGATTAAAGGTGTATTTTGGGAGTTGGGAGAAAGATTGATGGAATGTGTAGGTGATTGGGATAAGGGAGATGTTATGTCAGATGGATAATTGAAAGAAATGGGTTGGGTCTTCATTTGTGTCATGAATATAATCTAGATTGGGAGGGACAATAGGATGGGAAATGTTGGATTTATTGAGTTTATGTTGATGATAAGGAAAAATATGCTAAAAAAAGATGGTGTCACGGGATACGAATAGTTGTTTGGGGGTGTAAGTAAAAAAGAACATGTCCTTTTACACCATGTTTATTGCCTATATAGATACATTTGCGAGACCTACGATCAAGTTTGGTTATTTGACTTTTGGAGATAGTAGTATGGGCAAAACACCCAAAAGTTCTTGTATCATGATAATAAAGAACATAATTAAACATTAAAGAGTAAGGAGTTTTGTAAAACAAAAGTTTTGAAGGCATGTGATTGATGAGAAAAACAGCATGTGATAAGGCATGAGCCCAAAAAATGTTAGGCAAATGTGACTGAAATAAGAGAGCTCGTGTAACACTTAATAAATGTTGGTGCTCATGTTCAACTATGTCGTTTTGTTATTGTGTGTCAACACATGAAGTTTGATGAATGATACCCTGAGTGAGATAAAAAGTTTTGAGTGTAAACTCGGGTCCATTATCAAACCTAAGTGTCTTGACACAAGTATTAATTGAGTTTTCACATAAGCAATAAAAGAATTGATTAAATTAGATGATTCAGACTTTTGTTTCATCAAGTAAATCCAGTAAAATCGACTATAGTCATCAACAACAGTAAAAAAATAACAATGACCAAACATATACGGTGTAGAAAATGGACCCCAAATGTCCATATGAATAGGTTCAAAATAATGTTTAGTAATAGTTGTGCGGCCAGGAAAGGGAAGCCACTTTTGTTTAGCATACAAACAGAAATCACAGAGGTTGAGAAAATTTGAAACATCGGGTGTAGGAAATATTTTATTAATGTGAAGCATAGTGTCTTTAGAGGGATGATCCAAACGTTGGTGCCACAAGTTACATTTATTTTTGATAGTGGAGTAAACATGGGAAACATTGTCAAAAGTAGTTTGTAATGTGGGAAAAGTCAGCACATAAAAGCCATGTTGAAGCTCAATTGCACCAATCTTCTACAGGATAGGGGTCCCCTGTATGAAGCATTGGTGTTTGTTAAAAATAACATGACATTGAAGAGTATTGGTTAACCTATGTACATATGTTAAATCAGTGCAAAAACTAGGAATATATAGAACATTTATTAAGTAGAAGTCATCAGTAAAATAGACATAACTAACTTGATTGGTTTGGATAATATTGTTGTTGGGAAGTTTGACAACAATGGGATTGATGTAAATTAAATGAGTGAACATATCAACCGAGTGGCACATGTGATCAGGGATCCCAGTGTCTAAAATTCATTAAGAATCTATTCAATTTTATGTCATTTATTATTATTATTATTATTATTATTATTATTATTATTATTATTATTATTAATAAGCGCATCATTCACAATTAACATACTTCATAATCTTGAGTTTATTATTTTCTGTCTTTAAACCTATCTATTACCATATATGCATATCCTATACTAGACTCCAAAAAAGCATTCATGAATTGGCATGAGATAGGTGTCCTCTCTAGAAATTGATATGGAACCATATAATATGATATTTCCATATTAAGGCATGCCTAACCAATTAAATTTATTGTGTAGTGTGAGACTAAGAGCATTTCTCATGAAATTAGTCTCTTTTTCTTTCTTCTTCTCAATTATCATGGTTAAAAACCTCAATGAATAATGTAGCAGTAGTTTGACAATTTTGTCATCATCAGACAAGCATGGCACAAAGTATTAGACAATAAATTATAGAATATAATAAAGTAAGATGGTTTTTTTTTCTTCAAGTTTGCCATTTCTCGTCTAATGAATGTTTGCTATTTTAAAAACGAGTAATATTTTTATAACTATTTTTAATCTTTAATTATTTAATTTATTAATTCTTAACTACTCTATTTTTTATTGTTAATTATTAACATAATAATTAATTTGGGAGAAGCAAATTAAAAACAGTTTAATTTATTTGTTATTTGAAATTTGGGATTTGTGTGTTTGTACTAGTTGTGATAGACCCAACGTTCAATTTTTTTTATCTATTAATTAAAAAGAATATTATGTTATTTAGAATTTGGGATATACATATTTTAAAATTAATTGGAAATCAATATTTGATAGTGACAAAATTCAAGCTTCAGTTAAAAAAGTTTTGCTGTCTCGATTTGAAAATAAGATACATGAGGAAACTGCATATAATTTTAAATCTTTTGGTATCGCCACTAATTGTAACACCTTAAACCCCGAAATTTATATGTAAAGCATTACTCAATAATTTAAGGTGCCACCAACGACAACTCTTAAAAACTCATCAAACATTTATAAATTACGCAGTGGAATCAACATATTAAAATCATTCAAATTAACTTCATCAATAAAGTATTAACTTCTCAAACACCAAAATAAAAATAATCAAATATAACAAACTCTCGTCTCCGATGTTACATAATTAGAACACTAAAACCGCTAATGAACGATAAAGCGATAACTAAAGAAAAGCAAAGAGTAGCTCCAACGAGCCACCTTCCACACACAATAATGCTCACTTATGGTTATATGCAAGATGCTCATGGTGGACAACATGAAATAAAGAGGTGAGAAACAACATTCAATATGAATAGTGTAAAGAATGCGAAGGTAGAGAAACATACAACATAACAAACATTCAATACACAATCAACATTGTAACACCTCAACTTTTAAATAGAGTATTCTTATTTAATTATTGGTATATTTTATTCATCATACTTGAATTTTGATGTTTATATGTGTATAGGGATATTTTGGTAATTTAATAATTATCGGGGTTATAAGATTTGTGAGCAAAAAATAAAATATTATTATTGAAGTCATTGCGGATAATTAGTCATATTTAATTATTTTGTAAAGGGTTAAATATGTTTTTGGTCCTCCTAAATATCTCATATTTAACTTTTAGTCCCTCTAAAAAATTTCTTCAAAGAATAGTCCTCTTAAAAAATTTGATTTTAACTTTTGGTCTCTCATGCCAAAAATGTCTATAAACTGTCGCTAATTCAATCGCTAAATAAAAAATCATCGCTAATTCTATCATATATAAGTTGTAAAAACAAACGCTAAATTGCAGGAGGGACCCAAAGTTAAAATTAAAATTATTATGAGGATCATTCTTTTGAAGGAAATTTTTGGAGGGACTAAAAGTAAAATATGAGATCATTAGGAGGACCAAAAACATATTTAACCTTTTGTAAATGATTGAATGAGTAGGAAATATAGAAAACTTTGAATTAAATATTTATCTAATTTGAGTAATAATTTATAAAAATTGAGAGTGGGGGAGAAGTTGAGTTTTTAGAGAAGTCGCAAGGTTGAATTGGAATAATGAGATATTATGGATAAAAACTGTAAATTAGGAAACCCCATTAGGCTATATAAATAAAACATTGGGATTTGGGAGCACATTTACGTGAAATTGAGAAAAGTTGGAGCACGACTACGAGGAACCCTAAGGGAGAGAGTGAGGAAGGAAAAGATAAACTTTACCAAAAACACTGCAATTCCAAGGTAAGGGGAGATTATCTTCTTATGGGTGATTTAGGCATGCACGATAGTGAGGGTTCCTTACCCTACTATCAGCACCTTAGGATTTATGTTATTTTCCCCTAATTTTTCCCTAATTGTATAATTTGTGTGACTCTTCCAAATAAGGTTTGGGAAAAATCATATGGGCATAACCGATGTAATTTTTTGTTCATATAATTGCTCTGAGACCCAAAAAGGGGATTTGAGATAAATTTCATAGGATCCCTATTGTGCTATTGTGTGTAGATTTGCATTATTGTGGTGGATAGTAATAATTTATGTAAATTCGTTGACATATTGTTTGATCATTTATTTTGAGTTGGGATTTTACCCTAGGAAATCGAACAACTCTATTTGAGTCGTTTGTTTTCCCAATTTTGTAATGTTTGATGAACCTTGCTCTGTTTTTGGTCCTCCTAATTTTTTTCCTGAATCGATTAGTAATAATCTATGCTTACATTATACATGATCATGCATGCATTTATTTCGGAGTTAAGTAGGACTTTGATTCAGTGATGGCCTGGTTCAGATAGGGACTATGGCGGTCTCGCGTCCAGAGACGTACACTGTTCAAGAGGAACCAGAGACATGGGTAAATCGGTAACATACCTATGATCCCAAAGACTTGGTACCGCATGCATTTTTGATGTGAAGTTGGTGGCATTAGCCTTAGAATTAACATTCACATCATTATTTAACTTCAATTGTGTTTGTAAGTGTGAATGATGTATTTATGAACTCGTTATTACTATCTTGTTGCTGAATTTCACTGTTAACATTTGTAAGATATATTTTCACCCCTTTTGTTGTTGTAGAGTCTGTGCTCCTCTAGAGTAAAGACAATCAGGTACTCAGCAGGAGTAGTTGCTTGTGAGATGGAAGATGGCCTTGGAGGTTGCCTTTGTTACCCGCTCATAATAACTCCTCTATAAATATGGTGGACGATTGTCCCAGTGAGTACAGAGTTTATGATGTCCGATATATCTGAAGATCCTTGGTAGAGCTTCACAAGACTTTGTGTCAGATTAGTGAATGTGAGCATGATCATGATGGTTGTATCATTTATGGTGTCAGTCCACGTGGTTGCGTGATTGTGAAGAGGGATGTTCAAAAGTTAGTGGATGATGACGTGAATGTGATTGTTCCAGTTTTCAAAACTCCTAAATGAGTGGTGATTCAGTATGATAGCAGTAAGGGAAACAATAGATCAGTATCACCGTTAGTGACACGGTTGGCGAGCCCAGTCCCGTAAACATCTGATAAAGTTCTGCCTTACAAGTATGATGCTTATATGATTCAAGATGGGGAAGAGATTCCTCTTTCGGTAGTTAATTCAGTAGTAAGCATTACTGACATTGTCAAGGTGACCTGAAGCGGTCGGGTGTTTAGTCTGGTATTCCCGAAGGTTGTTGAGAATGTCGTAGATGGAAAGAAGGCCAATGTGGTTGTTCCTTTGTTTGATCTTGTTAATACTCCAATTTGTCAGTCTGGTGAGTCCAGTGGTTTGAAGATTAAGGATGATAATGATGAAGTACTCCGTCTGATAAAGAAGAGCGAGTTTAACGTTGTGGAGCAGCTACTCCAGATGCCCTCTAAGATTTCTGTTTTATCTTTGTTGATGAATTATGAAGCACACCGTGAGGCTTTGCAAAAAGTACTTGAGTAAGCCTATGATGAACATGATGTTACGGTTGATTTGTTTGATCACATCGTTGCTAATATTACTTCGTGCAACAATTTGAGTTTTTGTGATGAGGAGCTTCCAGAAGAAGGTAGGAATCATAATCTGGCTCTCCACATATATATGAACTGTAAGGAGGATGCCTTGTCCAACATCTTGATAGACACTGGTTCATCTTTGAACGTTCTTCCCAAGTCTACCTTGGCTAGGCTATCTTATCAAGGAGAATCCATGAGATATAGCGGTGTGATTGTGAAGGCGTTTGACGGTTCTCGCAAAACCGTCTTTGGAGAAGTTGACCTCCCAATTAAGATTAGTCCGAGCGATTTCTAAATTACTTTCCAGGTAATGGATATCCACCCGGCCTATAAATGTTTAGTGGGTAGGCCATGGATTCATGAAGCATGTGTTGTCACGTCAACTCTGCACCAAAATCTAAAATTTGTCAAGAATGGGAAGCTTGTTATTGTTGGAGGTGAAAAGGCATTATTGGTGAGTCACTTATCATCTTTCACGTATGTTGATGCCGAGGAAGCTGTTGGAACTCCGTTCCAAACTTTGTCTGTGGCTAATGTGATCCAAAAGACTGGGGCATCCATGTCTTCTTTGAAAGATGCGCAAGTGATTGTTCAAGCTGGTGACACGGACAATTGGGGTCGTGTCGTGGAAGTGGTTGAGAACAAGAATCGAGCCAGTTTAGGATTCGAGCAAGGGATGTTCAAGAAGAAAGTCAAGGCTATGCAACATATTTTATGTAGTGGAGGGTTCATCCACAAGGAAGAATAACACTCAGTTGTGATCCTTCATGAAGATGAAGATGAAGAAGAATATAGTGCCAACTTTGTAACGCATAAACAGATTTGCAACAATTGGGTTGTTGTTGATGTTCCTATTATAATTCATCGTTCAAAGTAATATACCTTATTGTTTAAAGAAAAATCCTTCTCATATGCCAAACGGAGAAGTGAAAACATTGTCAAGAATTTTCAATTGTCATCAATAAAATGCGATTTTATTCATCCACATTTATGTTGTTTTTACTTTTTGTTTTTTTTCTTCTGAAAATGATAATCACAAAAAAACATAAATAAACAATAATTTTTCCCATATCTGCATAATATTTGTTTGTACTTCATATTTCTAAAATCAAAATATCAAATCATTATGTAGGTTATTTCTCAAACCCATTGAAAATAATGACCCTACTCCCTCTCCGACCTTTGATTTCCCTGTGTTCGAAGCTAAGGAAGAGAATGATGATGAAGACGTTTCTGATGAGTTATCTTGTTTGCTTGAGCACGAGTAAAGAACCATCCATCCGTTTGAAGAACAAATTGAGTTGGTCAACTTGGGTTTCGAATATGATATCAAAGAGGTCAAGATTGGGTCACAACTTCATGAGGAAGTTGAGAAGGGGTTGGTTGAGCTTCTCTGAGAGTACTCTGATGTGTTTTCTTGGTCTTATCAAGACATGCCAGGTCTTGATACCAATATTGTGGAGCATAGATTGCCGTTGAAGCCAGAATATCCGCCATTCAAGCAAAAGTTTAGAAGAACTCATCCTGACATGACAGTAAAGATCAAGGAAGAAGTCTAAAAGCAGATTGATGTTGGTTTCCTTGTTACCTCTGAATATCCTTTATGGGTGGCCAATATTGTGTCTGTTCCGAAGAAGGACGGAAAAGTCTGCATGTGTGTCGATTATAAAGACTTGAACAAAGCTAGTCCTAAAGATGATTTTCATCTGCCACGCATTGATATGTTAGTAGATAATACAACTAAGTTCAATGTTTTCTCTTTTATGGATGAATTTTCTAGTTATAATCAGATAAATATGGCACCCTAAGATATGGAGAAAACCACATTCATTACGCCTTGGGGAACATTATGCTATAAAGTGATCCCTTTTGGTTTGAAGAATGTTGGTGCAATATACCAAAGAGCCATGACCACTCTTTTTCATGATATGATGCATAAAGAGATTGAGGTCTATGTTGATGATATGATTGTCAAATCAAGGTATGAAGATGAGCATGTTGAGCACTTATTAAAGTTATTCCAGCATTTGAGGAAGTACAAACTCCGCTTGAATTCCAATAAGTATACATTTGGTGTTTGTTCTTGTAAGTTGTTGGGCTTTATTGTCAGTGAGAAGGGTATTGAAGTTGATCCTACCAAGGTCAAAGCAATACAAGAAATGCATGCGCCCAAAACAGAGAAGCAAGTCAGAGGTTTTCTCGGCCACTTGAACTATATTTCAAGATTTATATCGCATATGACTGCCACTTGTGCGCCTATATTCAAGCTCCTTCAGAAAAATCAGTCTTATGATTGGACCGAGGATTGTCATAAAACTTTTGACAGTATTAAAGAATATCTTCTTGAGCCTCTGATTCTGTCTCCGCCTGTTCAAGGAAAACCGTTGATCATGTATTTAATTGTGCTTGAAGAAGAGTATGGGTTATGTTCTTGGTCAGCAAGATGAATCTAGTAAGAAAGAATATGATATTTACTACCTCAGTAAGAAGTTCACGAATTATGAGTCTCGGTATTCTATACTTGAGAAGACATATTGTGCTTTAACTTGGGCTGCTAAGCATTTGCGCCAGTATATGTTGAATCATACTGCTTGGTTGATATCCAAGATGGATCCAATCAAGTACATATTTGAAAATCTTGTTTTAACTGGGAGGATTTCTCATTGGCAGATGTTGTTATCTAAGTATCATATTGAATACCAAGCTCAGAAAGAGATTAAAGGTAGTGTCTTGGCTAACCATTTGGCTCACCAAACTATTGATAACGAGAAATTGTATCGTGTTTTTAGGCTTATTTCACATGTTATCCGTCTTTGTTTTTATGCATTTTATCGTCTTTTACTTCCTTTTTTTTTTTGCAGTTGTTAGCTGATTTCATGGGATATTTTGAAGCCTCGCAGAAAAGAAGCGAAAAAGGAGCTAAAGTGGAGTAAAAATGTTAGTTTTGGCCATTCTGAGCAAATGGCGTTCGCCACCTGCTAGATGGTGTTCTCCACCTTCTAGATGGCGTTCTCCATCTCCACTTCCCGCCACGTTATTTAATGAGCAAGGCAATGGCGTTCGCCATTGCCCTAATGGCGTTTGCCATTTTCATACAGAAACAGAATTGCACTAGTGGGGCAGTTCTGGGCAGTTTTCTCAACCACCACTCCCTCCACTAGGTCTGCACGTTCAAGACAGTTACCAAGCCTATGAACTCTATATATAAGGCCATTTTTTAGTGTTAAATATCCATTGAATTCGCGCAGAAGCTCTGTCAAAATTCCTTCTTAGTTTTAGGCAGAAAATTACCTGTAAAGTGGCAATAAATCACATTGAGGGATTGTCACGCCTTTTAATTTTCGTACCGTTTGTACTTTGGATCAAGAATAAGCGTGTCGTTATTTTTAAGTTCAAATTAATTCAAGTTTTACTTTACGCAATTTCAGGTTTTTTTACCACTTTTTATATTTGTATGATTTACTGCCTTTCAGCACTTGCATGCCATGTTATTCTCACTTATAAGTACTTTAATCATGTTGCTTTCAATTAATACCATGCCTTGCTAAATTATCTTGAGTTTGGCGTATGAGGATCGTCATTACCGACAGGACTCGGTAGAAATATTAGGCGCAAATATATGATTTAGCTATGTTCTGGCTTTAGTTTCCAAATGTATGTTTCATTATTTTGGCACGAGAGTGTGGAACAACTCAAGGTTCAGTCTGATAGTGCGAGAGTGTAAGGAAGGAACTGGATAGTGGAAACTGGCATCGATCCTAAAAACCGTGAGAGTGCTTTAGGCATCGTTAAGATCTCATTTACTTTCAAAATATGCCTTCTAGTTAGAACGGGCGAGCGAGAGAAAAATCCTGTGGTTAGGAGGTGTGGTCTTTGTCGATAGTGCGAGAGTGTGAGACAGGACCTTTAAGTCAATATTTTCTACATAACGCAATAGAATCGTATTTAGTGCCTGAATTCTAACTAAGCCCTTAGGAACACGGAATCCATATTTCAGACTCGTTTTTATCATAGCTTTTAACCCTTTAGAAATCAGTATTTTTATTCCCGTTCATAACCTTATAACCTTCAGCCTTAACTTTGCACTACAATAATAGATAACATTAGTTTGACTATTAGTCTTTGTGGGTTCGATAATCTTTTAAAACTACACGATAGATTATGCACTTGCAGTCATCATCCGACAGACACGTCAGTTAGCGATCACCTATTGATGATTATCAGTCAGTACAGTTTGATTTCCCTGATAAAGAGATATTGTATTTGAAGATGAAAGACTCTGATGAACCATTGCTTGAAGAAGGGCCAAAGCCTGGTTCCTATTGGGGCATGGTATTTGACGGAGCTTTTAATTCATATGGTAATGGCATTGGGGCAATGATTATTACTCCTCAAGGCACTCATTTTCCATTTACAACCGGATTAACCTTCAAATGTATGAATAATATGGCTGAGTATGACGCCTGCATTCTGGGGCTCGAAGAAGCCATTGATCTTAGGATCAAATATCTCAACATCTATGGAGATTCAGCTCTGGTTGTTAACCAGACTAAAGGTGAATGGGAGACAAATCAACCCAGTTTGATACCATATAGAGATTATGCGATGAGGATATCATCTTTCTTTACAAAGGTTTAGTTTCATCATATCCCTCCATATGAAAACCGGATGGCAGATGCTCTTGCAACGTTAGCTTCTATGATTATTGTGAATTATTGGAATGAAGTTCCTCATCTGACTGTGATGCACCTTGATATGCCAGCTCATGTATTTTCTATTGAAGAGATCAAAGATGATAAGCCATGGTACCATGATATTAAGTGTTTCCTCCAAAGTCAGATTTACCCGCTTGGGACATCTTTGAAAGACAAGAAGACTTTAAGAAGATTGGCTAGCAACTTCTACCTGAATAGTGGTGTGATTTACAAGAGAAATTTAGATATGGTTTTGCTCAAATGCGTGGGAAGACACGAAGCATACCTATTGATGACTGAAGTCCATGAAGGTTCCTGTTGAAAACAGGTTACTATTGGCTGACAATGGAATCTGACTGTTGCAAGTACGTGAAGAAATGCCACAAGTGTTAAATCTATGCGGATAAGATTCATGTTCCTCCGACACTTTTGAATATAATTTCCTCTCCATGGCCCTTCACCATGTTGTCAATTGATATGATTGCCATGATAGAGCTTAAGGCATCAAATGGACATTTCATTTTAGTGCTTATTGACTACTTCACGAAGTGGGTTGAAGCGGCAATGTATGCTAATGTAACCAAGAAAGTTATTGTGAGGTTTATCAAGAATCAGATCATATGCCGATATGGTGTGCCAAGTAAGATTATTATTGATAACAGATCAAACTTGAATAACAATATGATGGAAGAGCTCTGCAAAGACTTCAAAATAACACATCATAATTCTTCTCCTTACAGACCCAAGATGAATGGAGTTGTTGAAGTTATGAATAAGAATATTAAGAAGATTATCTAGAAGGTGGTTGTGACGTACAAAGATTGGCATGAGATGCTCCTACTTTCTTTGCATGGGTATCGTACATCCGTCTGCACTTCGACAGGGGCAACCTCTTTCTCTCTTGTTTATGGCATGGAAGTTGTGCTCCCCGTGGAGGTTGAGATCCCATCAATGCGTATATTGATGGAAGCCAAGTTGACCTAAGCTGAATGGTGTCAGAATAGATATGATCAGCTCAATTTGATTGAAGAGAAGAGATTGACTGCCATGTGTCATGGTCAGTTATATCAATAGAGAATGAAGAAAGCTTTTGACAATAAAGTCAAACCTCGTGTGTTCTGAGAAGATGACCTTGTGCTCAAAAAGATCTTATCTTTCAAACCTGATTCTAGCGATAAATGGATTCATAATTGTGAATGCCTATATGTTGTCAAGAGAGCCTTCTCAGGCGGTGCATTGATTCTTACAACTATGGATGGTGAAGAGTTCACTCGTCTTGTGAATGTCGATGCGGTCAAGAAGTACTTCGCCTAAAAAAAGAAAAGAACAGCTTGCTAAGTTGAAAACCCGAAAGGGCAGCTTAGGCAAAAATGAGCATCTCGGGGGATTGAAAACCCGAAAGGGCAGTCCAGGAAAAAATTAGAGACATAAAATAGAAAAATTATCCCGGTAGATTGAGTACCCTGCCTTGGGGGAAATCTAGGCAAAAATTAGGGATTATGGCAGGTAACTACATCCGGCTAGACCTGATCGTTGAAGCAACATCGCTAGTCAGTTGGCTATGATTCATCATTCTCAACCAAGGACAAAGCACAATTGGATTTCAAAGTCGGCAAGTAGAGTATTGTTGGTATAAGCCATAGAGGCCAATACTTTTGGTACTTATTTCGAATTATTTATTAATAATAAAAAGGATTTTTTTTCCTAATTATGTTTGTTTAATAAAGTCCCTATAATAGCTAGTCCTTTTAATGTATCAAGTGTGACTTAATCATGAGATCCCATTAAACATAAGGACATTATTCTTAAAGTATCTGTAGTCGAGCTTTGTTGTGAAGTGGGATAACATTAAAGCATAAAGACTATTATGTATATAGACTGATGATAACATCTCATAGCTCATGGATAAGGAGTTATCAAGTCTTAAACATAGGTATGAATATTAGGAGTAATATTTATACTGGATTGACCCGCTATAAGAATACTATATAGAATGTTATGCAAAGTGTCATACGTTATTCTCATGGTGATAGTGGTGTATACCACCCTTCGACCTGAAACCACTATGGACCCTAGATGTAGAGTCGAGTGCTTTATTGTTGATCAAACGTTATCCGTAACTGGATGACCATAAAGACGGTTGATGGGTACTCCACGAAGCATACTGAGGGACATGAGTGACTTGGATGGAATTTTCCCATCCTACGTAACAAGATAAATGTCTAAGGGCCGAATATTAAACTCGACAAGGATGACACAGTATATGCCTTGTGTTCAATATAGACATAAGGGCAAAAGGGTAATTCTATACACAAGTATTATCACAAAAAGGGATTTGTCATATCACATGATATTTTCGTACCTTGGGTAGCAGTGATGTGTTGCTAGATATCGCTCACTATTTATCATGTTAAACATGTGATTTAATATAATTGCCAATGTCGTGAAAACCTACAGGGTCACACACAAAAGGACGGATTGATGAGAGATGGAGTAAATAAGGAACACCGTAAGGTACGACGCACTTAAGTGAATTGTGGAACATCGTAAGGTACGGTACACTTAAGTAGAATACAAAATGTGGTAAGGTACCACGCGCTTAAGTGATTTTTTAGTATACCATAAGATATGGGCCACATACACTTAAGTGGTATTTTTAGCTTACAGCCCACACAAGTGGTTCTATAAATAAAACCCTTGTGCAGAAGCATTTCATTAGATGAAATTTCGTTTCTTTCTCTCTCTCTCTCCCTCTCTCTCCCTCTCTCTCTCTCTCTCTCTCTCTCTCTCTCTCTCTCTCTCTCTCTCTCTCTCACAAAGCCTTCATTCATAGCAGCTAGCATTGAGACTGAAGGAATTTGTTCGTGTGGACTGAGTAGAGGCGTTGTCACCATTCAATACTCGTGATCACTCCTTAGATCTGCATCAAAGGTGTCAATCACCACAAGAGGTAAAAATTTCTATCACTGATCATGCCCATTTGTAAGAATCACTAAAGGAGAAAATTTCAATTTTTATTGTATTTTGGATCGCCATTCTCCTTCATAGTGGTCATTGTATTCAATGTAGCCCTTTTCCATGTATATTGCCATTTTCAAACTTTGTAAAGATCCATGGAGTCCTGCCATTTGCGAACTACCATTCTATTAAATAAAGTTGAGCCTTTATCCAATTATTTGATATTCTTATTTGTTTCGGTTTAATAAAGTTGCATTTTTATGATGATAATTTTGAAATAAATAAATCAATGAATAACCATTTTTTCTGAAATAATAAGGCATTTACTTTAAGAATATTGAATTCAAAAAAGGAATGTCAACAACAATCTGAGAACGGTAAGTCTTGACGTGTGAAGCATTGTTTCCTTCCCCAAGCAGTGTTTGGAGGTGTTTGCTCCCCAAACAGTTTGTTTTTTATCCCCAGTAGAGCTGATGTGTTACTCTCCTTGTAGTTCATCGTCTTTCTCCAATTGAGAGCCTTGTGTATTTTTGTCCTCGGTTTGCATATTTTGTGATTGAACCTGGATCTCCAATAAAACCTTTATTTGATTTTCATATCCCCATCACATCTTTATTTGGTTATTGCATAGATGTGACATTGTTTCTCCCTTTGTGAGTTCCTACATGTATGGTTGATATTTGGTACCTTGGAATTGGTTTATTTCTTAATCCCCAAGAAGAGTCTTATGACTGATTTGCTTTCCTTTTAAGGAATTTATTTGCATCCTTGTGAGGCTCATGATTTGTTCTAACGGATTTTAACCCCCAGTGAAGTCTCCACAGAGTTGATCTTGATTGGTAAGATATCCAGTTGGAGTTTGTCTTCTCACTTGTTCCCCACTCAGAGTTTTGCCTCTTGTTGTGACGTGGATTTCCCACGGAGTTTCCTCTTCTGATGAAAGATCTCCTCATTCAGGCAGTATTTGATTATGAGCAGTATTGATGTAGCTGTCCCCTGTAGGATTGTCTCCCATTTGATATGGTATTTACCTAAAATCCCCTGCAACATTGACTTATTGCTATGAAGTATATATATCCCTCGACTTGAGACATGGATCCTCAACAGATCTCTCTTATCCTCAGGAAGTTGCTTGATATCCTCAACAGTGCTTTTCGTCTCATGCGAATTCTCAAGTTGTATTTTATCCTCTCCCAGAGAGTTTGGGCTTTAAGCAAGATCTTTGTCAATCATTACTTATCCCCTAGCAATTATTCCTCCTCTCTAGAGAGTTGAACATTAAAGTTGGATTTATTTTAATCCCTGTGACTGCTACTGAGATATATATATATATATATATATATATATATATATATATATATATATATATATATATATATTCTTCATTTCCTCTGAGTGCTGAGTCTTTAGCAGTTTTTGGTCTGATGCGTGTTCTCCATGTCTTTCCCCAACCAAAGTTGAGCATTGATTTGGAATGCGATATCCCCAGCCTTCCTTTAGTACATGGTTGTGTGATGTCCCCAGGGAATTGAATATTTGAAGACAAGATTTATATCCTCGAGGATTTATTTTCATCCCTAGCAGGTTCTCCATTCGATGTTCCCATCTTGTTGAGATTAGCAGAGTATCTAGTTGTGATGATGAGATTTTCATGTTTGTATCCTTTGTGCTCGTTTGTCAACATAATCACATACATGACCATGCATATACATGCATAAGCATAGCATCAGATATTTCATTGTGAATTTTTACGCATTGACCTGGTTTTTATGATCCCCTACTTTGGTGATATCATTTCTCCATGTAGATTTGGTGTGTCTGTCCTCCTTCAATGTAGAGTGTCAGTCCTTTAAGTAGAAAGGGTTTATCCTTTCTTCTTTTTCACTGATTTATTTCCTTGTGGATGATTATTTATTTCTGTTTCCTCCCTAATTCTTTATCTAGATGACACCACTCCCCTTAAGATATATCCTTATTGAGTTGAGTCTTGTTTGACTGTTTCTTTCTGGTTCTTACCCAGATAGATCTTTTGGTCCTCTGAGAGTTTATTACTGTAAGACCCCAATTTTGACCCTAAGATCCCTCATGTAATTTCATCATAAGCACTAGCATTGAGATCATACCTTGGCATCCTTCTTACCCCTTTTCATTGGGTTTGTTTTGGGATAGATAACCAAGCACTTTGTGACTCTATCATACTTGTATTTTATCATTTCACTAACCAAAATACCAAAAATATGTCTTTGCATTTGTCTAACTCTTTTGTAGGAAGGGCATGATTCCATTGATTCTTCAAGTTCACATCTAGGGTTTAAGACCCTCATGAACAAAGAGTATAACCAAGAATTGATTCAAGAATGGTCATGAACATCATATATGAGTCCTAATGTTCTCTAAATGTTATATTGATCATATTTTCTTCAAGAGTTTGAGGGTGATTTGCGTTGGAAACCCTAGTTTGACTGGGTATCTTGAGTAACTTCTCCAACAAGCTATCTCACCAATTGATAAAATTTCTCAAGGGACACTTCAAAATTCATCATCTTATGCATATATGATCTACCATGACCCAAGAAAGTCAAGAGGATTGGAAGTTAGCAAGTTGGTTGATGGTAGTTGGCCAGATGGATTCATCTGATCAAAACTGGGTCTCCCTAGACCCTATCTCGTGCACTTTTCACCGTATGAAAATGATTCCAAGAGAAAACTTACTCTAAATGACATTCCAAACAACTTTCATGTTGAGACCTAGAGCTATTTTTGCTTGGAAAATCATTTTCTATGTTGAAACATTATAGGTCATTTTGTCTAAACCCTAATTTGAAAGTCAACTTCCCAAGGCCATAACTTGCTCAATTTTTATGATATTAAATATTTCCAAGTTGCACAATCAAATTAAATGTGTCTAATTTAACTTTTATGTTTGGAGTAGAAGCTAATTCAACTTTTTTGAGCATGTGATATGAGGTTACATTATAGGTCACTTTTGACACATACCATTGACCAAGTGATTTTTCCAATCTTCAAAAATGCATAACTCTATCATTTCAAATCCAAATGACATGAAATTAGTGACCATTTTGAAGGTCTTTGAGAGATATATAACTTTGATGAAGACACGTTTCTCATTTGAAGCTCATATAAAAAGTTAAGCAAGGTGGAATATTGAGACATATGGCTTAACACTTAGAAAAACTTTGATATGTCAAAAATTTCCAAAGTTCCACCTCAAATTTCTCCAAGTTGAAAGCTCCAAATGAAAAAGTGTTGAACATAAAAGTTGTTCCTCTTGATCTCACCTTTCCAAAGAGCTTAAATTCATTCATTTTGGACAAGGAATGCATAGGCTGCGCATGGCATGAACATGGTGTCATCACTTGGCAAGACCCAAACTTCAAATCCAAATGCACACTTGCCTTGCAATCCAAGATGAATTCAGACTATCTAACATTCACTTATGGACTTATTGCAATTATTTTATGGGCCTATGCGCGCCCATGCACCCATGCATCATCAATGACCAAATTTGGACAGTGATTTCAAGTGTGCAAATATCAATGGTTTTAGCTATAAATAGAGCCTCATACGCTCAGCAATCAACAGATACATTCGCACCAGCTTTGATCCCCCATCTCTAACCCTCACTTTGCAAAGGATAAACCTGAGAAATTCATTTGAATTTGAGGTTGAATTTCCTTTGTTTTGAAATTCAAATCTCCAGGAATCCACAACCTTGTAAGCATCTAATCCTTCTTCTACAAGCAAGTGGAGTGAGATCAAGCACAAGCAAGATCAAGATCAGTTGAATCTAGACCTCCATTGAAGGTATTTTCTAGAAATTTTGATCTCTTCGATTCTCTCAAATTCTTGCTCAATTCTATTGATTCTTTGGTTGTCTGAAGTCCTACAAATGTAGGCAAGAAGATTGAGTTGCTTTTAAGCTAAATCGAAGTAACTCAGTTCATGTACCTCAAATTCCAACTCCATGTATCTCTCAATATACTTGGAGTTAGAGTGAATTGAGGCCAGATTCGAACTCAGTGCCATTTTTACTTTGAAATCATGTCCTTGTTTTTAATTTTAGTGATGGTTGATGGAGGAACAGTCCGGTGAGGTCCACCGGAGAAGAAGACCGGAGCTACAGCTCCGGCGATATGTTGGCATCTCTCACAGCCATAGGATCCATCTTATTTGTTTTAATCACGATCGTCCCTTTTAAATACCAATGTTATGGCGCGTTGACTCATGTCCATCGTGGATAGCGCGTTTCTGGCCACTTGATCTGCCACCTCAATTAATGAGGGAGATCAAGTGATCCACGTTTTTTCTGATATTTTAATTTTCATTTTAATTGCATTATTTTCAATAATTCATATTAAATTTAATATTGATCCAAAAAATATGGGACTTTCACCAAAAAAAATTCAAATATTTTTCTCTTTCATATTTTGAATTAAAATTATTTTTTGGATCATTATTAATATTTTTCATGAATTAATTTATTTTGCATTTGTTTTTAATTGTTTAAAAATATTTTTAAATGTCCAAAAATTATGAATTTTTTTCTCAAAGGTCCTTTGACCTTGTTTGACCTATGATAAATCTCATGGCCATTTCTTTGGTGTTTTGATGAGATTTTAAGAATTGGACAAACCATATTTAATTTAAATGCACTATTTTAGTATTTTTAATTTGAATAAATGCCAAATAAATTTGTTGACCAATTGTGATGACTTGTTTATGTTTAACTCTTGTTGTTGGGCCTTGGTCAAGGTTGATTTGACTTTGTCAAGTTAATATCATTGGATTTAGGGGATTGATAGAATGTACATTCCATCTCCCAAAATGAATAGATGATATTAATTTGGTAAAAGTCATGCTTTGACCAATTTGTATTTTGATCCATTCCCCTCCCACTTCATCTTATTCCCTTTCTTCATTCATTCATTCCATTTGGCCTATGACATCTCAAAGTCCTAATGCTAGTTGATTGAAAAATTGACATGAGTATAGATGAGATTAGGTCACACCTTTTGCATATTCTTTTTGTGTGTGGTACGTTTCATGAGCATAGTCCATTATACTATGTCTCTAACATGCATTAACACCAAAATTTTGTTGCCCGACCTCAAATAGTTGTGACTTCTACATAAGTCCAATTAAGATTGCTTAACATAGCGCTAAATTTGTGACATAAAAGGCATAAGCATTCTAGTTAGTGAGATTGTAAGTCTCCCCTCTTTCATGGTATTGTGTGAAAACTTGGCCTTCTTTCCTTCCTTTGGAAGATGTTTTGGTTCAAGGATTCATGCTTGTGACAAGTGGGTTGAGTGTTCTTCAAAGAATGTTTTGAAATGAAAAGCAAAAGCAAGACAATACTAACTTCTAACCAATTAACTACTAACTTTTAATTTCAAGCTTTTACTTTAATGCAATTTACTTTTAGCACTCTATTTCATTTTCCATTGTTTATATCATTCTAATTGTTTATGTTAATGCAATTTTCAATTTGTCCATTTGGACCATATTGTGTGATATATTTTGCTTGTGTATACTTTGCTTGTTTGTGTGGTCTTTGACCATTAATGTACATAATAACAATAAAAACCCTAAAAGACTTTTGAGTGGACTGTTGGCTTGATCTTGGACAAATGGACTTAGAATCTAGGCAACCTTCCTAAGCTAAAGGACTTGGCAAATGCCAACTTGTTGAAGAACCAAGTGCTTGCAATTTGAAATTCATCTAATGCATCTTTGAAGACATCTCTAAGTTCATCTGCAACATGATCATTGTGAAGCTATTATTTTGAACCTTCGACTTGTGGAATCCATCTGTTACATGGGCTATTTTGAAGAAGATCATGGAATGGATAAGCTTGGATGTGGCCATCTTTATTTGATGCCTTGCTCTTCAAGATAATATAATTGTGCATTTGTGTGTTGCTTGATTCTAAAAGTCCAAGGGAACTCTGGGTTTCTATTGACATTCTTGTCTATTGGATTGCTACCCACTTGGTCAGATCTTTTCAACTCTTAACTTTTAATTTGGTGCATATGATAGTCTCTTCATCTTCTTCCCATTTCTTTAATTTCAAAATCTCTCCCTCCATTTTTCAAAAATTTCTTTGTGTGAACTACTTTTGTTATAAACTTTGACCACTTTTGCAAAAAGATAGAAACTTTGGCCTTATGTCATTGCATTTTCAAACTTCTTTTCTTAAATCAAACTTGTAAATAAACTTAACTATACTTGACTTAAACTTTCAAAAAGCAAAAAAAAAGAACTAACACATTCAAACCATTTTTAGGCCTTTGTGCCTTTCAAACTTAATTTTTGTTAAAAGTAATGCATCCACTTTGAAATTCATATCGCGAACTATGAGGTTTTGATCCCTCATTTTTATGTTGGTACGTAGGCACAAGACCGAAGGTTTTGTCAAACACAAAAATATAATTAGTGAATTCTTTTCTCATCCCCCCATTCTATTTGTTTGTAAACATCACTTTATACCAAGTACATCTGCACACAAAAAGGGCTCCCTAGGAGTACCTAGGACACTTTGGGTGCTAACACCTTCCCTTTGTTTAACCAACCCCCTTACATGTGATCTCTGACTTTTTATTAGTTTTGATTTGAAAACTTCATACTTTTGGGTTTTGTTCGTATTTTTTCCCTTTTCCCTTGGAAACAATAAAAGCGCGGTGGCGACTCTTGTTATTTGATCTCTAGCTTGTCAATAGCTTGATGATCATGAATTTACCGCTACAAAAATCAAGTGGCGACTCTGCTAGGGAGTAGTCTCCAGTGGGTTTAGGCTACTTTTTGTGTGAATATATTTGTATATATGTGATGTTTGTATATATGTATGTGTAATATAATCTGCTTGTTGTGCTTGGTGATCTCTGAGTGGTGAGATAAGTTCTAACCCGAACTTGAGTGCAATTAAGGTAGGAGGATGGTATAGTCATGTTCGACTTGTGTGGAGTAGTCCTTAACAAGTTGGCTTGAGATCCATATGCTAAGTGGAGACTCCTTTGGATTTGGAAATGTCACACAAGTATTTGTGGTTAGGCATTACTATCTCTAATTGGGTCTGAGAAGCTGAGGACCTTAGAACATTTAACCCATCTTGGCCTATTTAGGACGTAGTGCAGAAACTGTTCAAGTGCATACTTAATAACAGTTGTTACGCGATACTACACTCAGACGAGTTTCTCTTGAGAATATTATGGGTCGATGAGTCCGTCATCTTAACCTGTAATATCCGATAGATGGAATTAAGACTCTGGGAATTTTTAAGAACATGATCTATAGGTTTTTATCCTTAGTTCACTCCTGTGGGATGGTTCTTACCCAGACTTCATGCTCGTGACTTGCAACAAACCCTTGATTCTTGGTTGATCCAATCAAGTCTTGTCAATATCAATGGAACTTGGGTATTGATAAGGTGAAAGCCATAATCCACCAAAATGGATGATTGATCTTGACAATGACTTGATTCATCCCTTGACCTTTGTTTGCCTTGTGTGTGATCCCTTATTTGTGATTGTTGCATTCATGCATTCATGCGCATCATAACATTCATCACACGAAAATTTCAAGGAACTAAGGTATCATTTGCAAATATTTTCAGACCATGGATTGTGGACGAAGGAACACTAAGAAGTACAGTTTTAGATCTCCTGACTTGAAAGAGTTAAGGAAGCTAGCATCTTTTGTATTAGATCCCTTGGACTTCAAACAACGTCATGGGAAGCTTCTGTTTATCTTGTCTGCTGATGTGGTTGAAGGACTTTTGAGTGTGCTAGTGCAGTTCTATGATCCTCTCTACCATTGTTTCACTTTCCCAGATTTTCAGTTTGTGCCTACCTTGGAGGAGTATTCTCATCTTTTGGGGATACCTATTTCTAGTGCCTTTTAATGGATTGAAGGAGATTCCCTGATCTAGTATTATTGCTGAAGCTCTTCACTTGAAGAAGTCTGAGATAGAGGCTCATTGGGTGAAGAAAGGAGGATTGCTTGGGTTGCCTTCTGTTTTCCTCATCAAGGAAGCTACTACTTTTGCTCAAGCTGGTAGTATGGACGCTTTTGAATCTATCTTTGTGTTTCTCATCTATGGATTAACTTTGTTCCCTAACATTGGTGGTCTTGTTGATGTTAACGCCATTAGACTTTTATTGATTGGGAATCTTGTGCCTTCTTTGTTGGGTGATATGTATTTCTCTTTGCATCTAATGAATTCTAAAGGTGGTGGAACTATTGTCTGTTGTATCCCTCTTATGTACAAGTGGTTTATTTCGCACTTGCCTCAGACACCTGCTTTTGTGGAGAACAAACAATGTCTAAGGTGGTCTCAGAGACTTATGTCTCTCACTAATGATGATATAGTTTGGTATGATCCGTCTTTAAGCAGTTTGGAGATTATTGATAGTTGTGGTGAATTCTCTAATGTGCCTCTTATTGGTACACAAGGAGGAATTAACTACAACCCTGTTTTGGCCCGTCGTCAACTTGGGTTCCCCTTGAGAGACAAACCTAATAACACTTTGTTAGAAGGTCTTTTCTATCAAGAGGGTAAAGATTCTCAACATTTGAAGTAGAAGATTTTGCATGCTTGGTATAATATGCATAGGAAAGGAAGATTCGAGCTTGGTCCGTGCAATTGTGTAGCTTTGGAAGCTTACACTCTTTGGGTGAAGAAGAGAACTATGGAGTTGAAGATGCCTTATCCTTGCGAAAGACCTATGTCTATGGTTGTGGTTGAGCCATTAACTCTCCCTAACCAAGATGTAGAGGAGTTGGAAGACGCGCTCGCCAAGATGAAGCAAGAGAAGGATATGTGGGAAGAGCGCTTCCGTGCTTTGAGCAAGAAACATGAAGAGTTGCAGTTGGAGTTTAAGGACAAAGATGCACTTATTGAGCTACTTGAAGACCGAGTGACGAAGAGACAGAGAGAACCAGAGGTTTCATCTTCTAGCATTCCTCAGCCTTCCATTGCTTGGAAGAAGATTGTTAATCAGCTTGTCCTTGAGAAGACTCAGATGAAGGCTTCTTTTGAGACCGAGATTCGTCGCATTCGAAGGAAGTACGCACCTTCAGCCAGATCTTCTGACATTGTTATTAGGGATCCTTAGGATGACTAGTTTCCTTTTCTCTTGTATCTTTTTCATTTGGTTTCTGAAATTGTACTCAGTGTAATCCTTCCAATTTACATAAATAAAAAGAGATTTTTGGTCATATCAAATTGTTGCAATTGCCATTTAAATATTATATATTTGCAAATGATATAGTAAGTTCCTTGAAAATAAAAATAATCAAGCATTGCATTTCATGCATCATTTGCATAAGCAGGTTTTTGCCAGATGTCTGATTGGTGTTTCTTTTATGCTTTAGCCAAGCTGACTCACCGGTACAATACCCGAGCCAATCATCAGAAAATCATGGAACATTTGGAGCAAGAGAACAGAGAGATGAAGGACGAGATCGCTCGCCCGACTGCCATGATGGAGTCAGGTCTTGCTGCTCAAAACCAAGCTTCTCCAACACCTACAACTCCTCCCGTGAGGATTGTTACTTCAGAGGTGGTTACCTCTACCGTGTCTGCTGCTACCGCCCACTTTGCGCTGAATATGCCTGCCGCATTCCCGTGGGGAATGCTGCCCAACTTTGTGCCCGAAGGCTTTGCGCCTACATTTGCTACCATGTCGGCATCTAGCTCGGTCATGTCCGTGCCACCTCCCATTGTGCACACTTTGTCTCGCGTAGAGGACACCATCAATCATTCTGAGTCGTCTGAGGGTCCGGATGTTTATGAGAAGTTGGAAAAGATGAAGGATCAGTTTCTTGAGCTACGCAAGGAATTGAAGACTCTGAGAGGTAAAGATCTATTTGGGAAGAGTGCAATCGAGTTGTGCTTAGTGCCCAATGTCAAGATCCTGGTGAAGTTCATAGTGCCTGACTTTGAAAAGTATAAGGGGAACTCTTGTCTGCTCAGTCATCTTGTGATGTATGCTTGCAAGATGTCTACTCAGACCGACAATGATCAATTGCTTATTCACTACTTCCAAGATAGTCCAACTGGTGTTGCACTCCGTTGGTACATGGGGTTGGATAGTGCAAGCATTCGCACTTTCAACGACTTGGGAGAGGCTTTTGTGAAGCAATACAAGTATAATATGGACATGGCGCCGGATAGAGACCAGTTGAGGTCTATGTCTCAGAAGGACAAAGAGACATTTAAAGAGTACGCGCAAAGATGGAGGGAGTTGGCTGCCCAAATCACTCCTCCTTTGGAGGAGAAAGAAATGACAAAGATCTTCTTGAAAACCCTGAGTTCATTTTATTATGAAAGCAATATCTCTAGTGCCCCTAGTGATTTTACCGAAATGGTAAATATGGGGATGAGACTTGAGGAAGGAGTCCGTGAAGGACGGTTGTCAAGAGATGAGGCGTCAACAAGCAAGAGATATGGTAGCAACTTTGGTAAGAAGAAGGATAGTGAGACCAACGCAATAATCAGTGGGAGGCAGAGGAGGCCTCAGATCAGAAGAAATCCACCACCCCGTCAACATCATCATCATCAAGTGTCATCAGTAATTCCAGTATTTTCTAATCAACAACCAACACCAATTCAACAACAACAACATCAATGTCAACAACAACAACCACAACAAAGAACGAACACCTACAATAACAACAATACCAACAACAATCATCATCAACAGAACTTTGAGAGGAAGAAGGTCTCTTTTGACCCGATTCATATGTCGTATGCAGAGTTGTATCCCTCGCTAGTTCTCAAGAACTTAATTCAACCAAGGAACCCACCGCAGATCCCAGAACCACTTCCCTGGTGGTATAAACCTGAACTCCGTTGTGCTTTTCACCAAGGAGCACCCGGACACGATATTGAAAACTGTTATCCATTGAAGTATGAGGTTCAAAAGCTTATCAAGAGTGGTATGGTGTCCTTTGAGGACCGTGCGCCAAATGTGAAAGCAAACCCTTTACCCTCTCATGGGAACTCTTCAGTGAATATGGTTGACGGTTGTCCTGGAGAATTCAAGGTTTTTGACATCCGGTTTATCCGAAAATCTTTGGTTCAGATGCACAAGGATATCTGTTTGGTGAGTGATTGTGAACATGACCATGATGGTTGTGTTGTTTGTAGTGTGAACCCAAGAGGGTGTGAGGTAGTAAAAAGGGACATCCAATGTCTGATGGATGAAGGCATGATCCAGATTGTTCAATCTCATCATGTAGATGACGACGTCAATGTCATAGTGCCCATTTTCAAGCAACAAGAGTGGTTGGTAATCCAATATGATAGCAACAACAATAATAACGTCAGTCAAAGATCGGTATCGTCGTTGGTAATACGGTTAGAGGGCCCAGTCCCGTATTCATCTGATAAGGTTGTACCGTACCAGTACAATGCTACAATGATGATGAATGGTCAAGAGGTCCCGTTACCTACGACTAGTTCAGTAGTGAGCATTGACGATGTAACGAAGGTGACCCACAGTGGTTGAGTGTTTGGGTCGGTGTTCCCAAAAAACAAAGAGGAAACGATTGTTGGTAAGAAGGCGGAGGTGCCTAATGTAGATCTAGTTGGCTGTTCAAAAGATAAGTCTGGTGAATCCGGCAACTTGAAAGCCAATGATGATGATGAGGTACTCCGATTGATAAAAAGGAGCGAGTTTAATGTGGTTGAGCAGCTGCTCCAGACTCCCTCAAAAATCTCTGTGTTGTCTCTGCTTTTGAATTCCGAAGCGTACAGAGAGACACTGCAGAGAGTTATAGAGCAAGCATTTGTAGAACATGATGTTACAGTGGATCAATTCGATCACATCGTGGCTAACATCATTTCATGCAATAATCTGAGCTTCTGCGATGAAGAACTCCCTGAGGAGGGAAGAAATCGTAACCTGGCTTTGCATATATCAATGAACTGTAAGGAAGATGCTTTGTCAAATGTGCTTGTTGACACCGATTTATCACTGAATATGCTTCCGAAGGCAACTTTGTCAAAGCTATCTTACCAAGGAGCGCCAATGAGGTATAACGATGTAATCGTCAAAGCTTTTGATGGTTCGCGCAAGACAGTAATTGGTGAAGTGGACCTTCCGGTTAAGATAGGTCCGAGTGATTTTCAGATTACTTTTCAAGTAATGGATATCCACTCGGCCTACAACTGTTTATTGGGAAGGCCATGGATTCATGAGGCAGAGGTTGTTACCTCCACTCTGCATCAGAAACTGAAATTTATCAAGAATGGCCAGCTTGTGATTGTTGGAGGAGAGAAGGCGTTGTTGGTTAACCATATATCATCTTTCTCGTATGTTGAAGCTGAGGATGAGGTTGGAACTCCGTTCCAAGCCTTGTCTATTGCTGCTGAGAAGAGAGTTGGGGCACCTATGTCCTAATTGAAAGATGCTTAGAAAATTGTTGAAGAAGGCAGTGTTGATCAGTGGGGGCGCATGGTAGAGGTCTCCGACAACAAAGGCATAATCGGTCTAGGGTTCCAAAAAGGTTCATCAACTGTTAGATCTGAAGATATGCAACTCAGCTTCCGTAGCGGAGGGTTCATTCATGGCAATGAACAACACTTAGCTGCTGTGCTAAAGGATAGCGAAGAGGAAGACTGCACCAACTTTGTAACGCATGGAAAGACATGCAACAATTGGACTGCTGTTGATATTCCTGTTATTTTGCATCGATCTAAGTAATTTCTTTTATATTTTAAAATCCTTCTCATATGCCTAAAGGAGAACTAAACATTGTTTGGGCATTTTAAATTGATCATCAATAAAATTAATTCTATTCATCTACATCTTTGATGTTTATTTTTACTTTTTTTGCTTTATTCTGAAAATTGTAATCACAAAAAATATAAATAAATAATATAATTGTCCATCTGCATAATATTTGGTCATAAATTCACTTCTCTAAAATCAAAATATCAAATCATTATGCAGGTTGGTTCCTAACCCCATTGAATACAATGATCCTTCTCCTTCTCCAAATTTTGAACTCCCTGTGTTTGAGGCCGATGAGGAAAGTGATGTAGAAGTGAGTGATGAATTAACTTGTCTTCTTGAGCAAGATCAAAAATTTTATTCATCCGTTTGAAGAGCAGATTGAGCTAGTCAACTTGGGTTCCGAAGATGATGTGAAGGAAGTCAAGATTGGGTCTCGACTGTGTCTAGATGCTAAGAAGGGGTTGATTGATCTTCTTAGAAAATATTCAGATGTCTTTGCTTGGTCCTATCAAGACATGCCTGGGTTGGATTCTGAGATTGTGGAGCATAGATTATCGTTGAAGCCAGAATGCCCGCCAGTCAAGCAGAAGTTAAGAAGAACGCATCCTGATATGGCTGTGAAGATCAAAGAGGAAGTGCAAAAGCAGATTGATGTCGGTTTCCTTGTGACTGCTGAGTATCCAGAATGGGTGGCCAATATTATGCCTGTGCCGAAGAAAGATGGAAAAGTCTGCATGTGTGTTAACTATAGAGATTTGAATAAAGCCAGTCCGAAAGATGATTTCCCCCTGCCACACATTGATATGTTGGTAGACAATACTGCTAAATTCAAAGTCTTTTCGTTTATGGATGGATTTTCTGGATATAATCAGATCAAAATGGCACCCGAAGATATGGAGAAGACCACATTCATTACACCCTGGGGAACATTCTGTTATAGAGTGATGCCTTTCGGTTTAAAGAATGCTGGTGCAACTTACCAAAGAGCAATGACTACTCTTTTTCATGATATGATGCATAAAGAGATTGAAGTATATGTCGATGACATGATTGCTAAATCAATTGATGAAGAGGAACATGTTGAGCATTTGTTGAAGCTATTCCAGCGTTTGAGGAAGTATAAACTCCGCTTGAATCCCAATAAGTGTACTTTTGGTGTTCGTTCTGGTAAGTTGTTGGGCTTCATTGTCAGCGAGAATGGTATTGAAGTTGATCCTGCCAAGGTCAAAGCAATACAAGAAATGCCTGCGCCAAAAACTGAGAAGCAAGTCAGAGGTTTTCTCGACCGCTTGAATTATATTTCCAGATTCATCTCCCACATGACTGCCACATGTTTGCCTATATTCAAGCTTCTTCAGAAAGATCAGTCTTGTGATTGGACCGAAGACTACCAGAAAGCTTTTGACAGTATCAAAGAATATTTTCTTGAACCTTCTATTTTGTCTCCACCTGTTGAAGGAAGACCGTTGATCATGTATTTGACTGTGCTAGAAGATAGTATGGGTTGTGTTCTTGGTCAGCAAGATGAGACTGGGAAGAAAGAATTTGCAATTTACTACCTCAGTAAGAAGTTCACCGACTGTGAGACTCGATATTCTATGCACGAGAAAACTTGTTGCGCATTGGCTTGGGCTGCTAAGCGTCTGCGCCAGTATATGTTGGATCATACCACTTGGTTGATATCCAAAATGGATCCAATCAAGTATATATTTGAGAAGCCTGCTTTAACTGGGAGAATCGCCCGTTGGCAGATGTTGTTGTCAGAGTATGATATCGAATACCGATCTCAGAAAGCGATCAAAGGTAGTATCTTGGCTGACCATTTGGCTCACCAACCAATTGAAGATTACCAGTCAGTGCAATATGATTTTCCTGACGAAGAGATCTTGTACTTAAAAATGAAAGATTGTGATGAACCATTGCTTGAAGAAGGGCCAGAACCTGGTTCCCGTTGGGGCATGGTATTTGATGGAGCTGTTAATCAATATGGAAATGGCATTGGGGAAGTGATTATTACTCCTCAAAGCACGCTTATAGCTAAATTAACTTTCAAATGTACAAACAACATGGCAGAATATGAAGCTTGCATTATGGGGCTTGAAGAGGCCATGAATCTCAGAATCAAGTATTTGGATGTCTTCGGTGATTCGGCTTTGGTTGTGAATCAGATCAAAGCAGAATGGGAGACAAATCAACCCAGTTTAGTACCATATAGAGATTATGCGAGAAGGATTTCAACTTTCTTTGCAAAGGTTGAATTTCATCATATCCCTCGAGATGAAAACCGGGTGGCAGATGCTCTTGCAATTGCAACGTTGGCGTCAATGATTGTAGTGAAGTATTGGAATAAAGTTCCTAATTTATCTGTGATGCGTCTTGATAGGCCAGCTCATGTGTTTGCTGTCGAAGAGATTAAAGACGAGAAGCCTTGGTATTACGACTTCAGATGTTTCCTCTAAAGTCAGATCTACCCGCCCGGGGCATCTTTGAAAGATAAGAAGACTTTGAGAAGATTAGCCGGTAATTTTTACTTGAATAGTGATATAATGTACAAGAGAAACTTCGACATGGTTTTTCTCAGATGCGTGGATAGACACGAAGCAGACTTGTTGATGACCGAAGTGCGCGAAGGTTCCTTTGGTACTCATTCCAACGGACATGCAATGGCAAAGAAGATGTTGCGAGCAGGTTACTATTGGCTGACAATGGAATCTGACTGTTTCAAATTTGTGAAGAAGTGCCACAAGTGTCAAATTTATGATGATAAGATCCATGTTCCTCCGACACTTTTGAATGTTATCTCTTCCCCGTGGCCCTTCTCCATGTGGGGAATTGATATGATTGGGATGATCGAGCCCAAAGCTTTGAATGGACATCGTTTCATTTTGGTGGCAATTGACTACTTCACAAAGTGGGTTGAAGCGGCATCGTATGCAAACGTGACCAAGCAAGTTGTTGTAAGTTTATCAAGAATCAGATTATATGCTGTTATGGTGTGCCGAGTAAGATCATTACTGATAATGGGTCGAACTTGAATAACAATATGGTGGAAGCCCTTTGCAAAGACTTCAAGATTGCACATCATAATTCTTCTCCCTACAGGCCCAAGATGAATGGGGTTGTTGAAGCTGCGAATAAGAACATCAAGAAGATTATCCAGAAGATGGTTGTCACATATAAGGATTGGCATGAGATGCTCCCATTTTCTTTGCATGGGTATCGCACATCCGTCTGCACTTCAACAGGGGTAACCCCTTTCTCTTTTGTATATGGTATGGAAGCAGTGCTCCCCGTAGAGGTTGAGATTCCTTCATTGCGTGTGCTCATGGAAGCCAAGTTGACTGAAACTGAATGGTGTCAGACCAGGTTTGACCAGTTGAATTTGATTGAATAGAAGAGATTAACTGCCATGTGTCATGGTCAGTTATATCAGCAGAGAATGAAGAAAGCTTTTGATAAGAAGGTCAGACCTCGTGTATTCAGAGAAGGTGACCTTATGCTCAAGAAGATTATGATGTTCAAGCCAGATTCCAGAGGAAAATGGACTCCTAATTATGAAGGCACATATGTTGTTAAGAGAGCCTTTTTAGGCGGCGCATTGATTCTTACAACTATGGATGGTGAAGAGTTCACTCGTCCTGTGAATGCAAATGCAGTCAAGAAATACTTCGCCTAAAAAGAAAAGAACATCTCGATAAGTTGAAAACCCGAAAGGGCGGCTTAGGCAAAAATGAGCGTCTCGGTGGATTGAAAACCCGAAAGGGCGATCCAGGCAAAAATTAAAGACATAAAACAAAAAGAATTTCCTGATAAGTTGAGTACCCCACCTTGGGGCAACTTATGCAAAAATTAGGGATTATGGCAAGTAAATGCATTATGCTGATCTTCAGTGTTTTGAAGGCTTGTTTGAGCACAAGGGGTTGACATCGATTCATCACCCCAGCAACGGTCAAGAGCACAATGGATATCAAGAGTTGGTAGAGGGATTAAGGATCATTTGTATTCAATGTAACCCTTTTCCATGTAAATTACCATTTTCAACTTTGTAAAACCTATGGAGCCTTGTCATTTACAGACTACCATTCTATTAAATAAAGTTGAGCTTTTATCCAAATTGTTTCTACTCTTATTTACTTCAGCCAATAGTTTTAAATTTTATTATGATCATTTTGAAATTAAATTTTTAAATCAAAATCAAGTTTTGTTTAATATAAAAGCAAGAATTTTTTTCCAAAGCAAGTAAAAGGAATATCAACAGCATTTCAATGAATAACAAGTTCTTAAGTGTGAAGCATCAGAGGTTCCCCAAGCAGTTAACCCTTCGGGTATCCCTAGACATTAGTGTTGATTCAGTTCCTCGGTGGAGTGTTTGATCCTCTGTGGAATTTCTTTGTTCCCAGCTGATTTGGTTGATTCAGATACCATGTAGCGTATTGTTTTCCCCGACAGAGTTTCTGCCTTCCCCAGCGAAGTTCGTATTTCCTCAGCGGGTTAATCATCAGTAGATATGGTTGATTTTCCCTAGTAGATTGCATTGGTTTCCCCGCCGATCGCCAGTCGACTTGCTCCCAGTTAGAGTTTTCTCCTGGTTTTTGAGCAGCTTTTGTTATGATTGTTCTCTGTAGGGTTATCTCCCATTTTTATGGTGTTGACCTAAAATTCCCCACAAATTTGATGTTCTTTCCTCAGCAGATCTCCTCCTTCCTCAGCTAGGGTTGATCCCTTGGGATGTTGATCTCTCTGTTCTGCAGCAGTTGTCTCCATATTTTATGGATTGACTGAGGATTGTACCGGTGGTTCAATTTCTTTGCGACACCTCTGTATCCTTTGTGATCGTTTTGTCAGCATAATCATCATATATACATATACATATACATTTATATAGTTTCATAATTTGCATATCTCGCATATTCATATTAGATTTGTTTGAGATTCTTATGGCGGTATTTTATCCCCATACCAGATTTGGTGGTTGTCCTCCTTCAATTGTAGAGTGTCATCCCCTTAAGCAAAAAGACTTTAACCTTTCTTCGTTTCCCCACTGAGTTTATTTCCTCGTGGATGGTTGTTATTTCAGTTTCCTCTCTAGTACATTTTCTGGATGGAATTACTCCCCTTGAGTTATGTCCTCATTGGGTTGAGTCTTGATTGATTGTTTCTTTCTAGCTCTTACCTAGACAAATGCTTTGGTCCCCTGAGAGTCTATTACCCAGTAACTGGTAATATTCTTCTTAGTTTGCAGTTTTCTACTTCTTGCCCAATACCCGGCAAAAGTACCCTTTTTTCTCCTCAGTAGAGTCCTTAGTGGATCTATTCCCCAGGAAGTATATCCTTGATATGTTCATCCTAACCGGTGACAGATATCTTTCCTTCCCCTACCTGAGTCTATCCTTGATATGTTCACTTTAACCAGTGATGGATATTCTCATTTTTGGTATTCTACCCAGTAAAAAGGTAGTTGTAATCCCTATTTTGTTCCTCAGAGAGCTAATCCTTGATATGTTCATCTTAACCAATGACGGGTTTTCTTCTCTTTGTGGTTTTCTACCCAGTAACCGGTAGTTGTAAATCCTATTTTATCCCCTTTTCAGAGTCTATCCTTGATATGTTCATCTTAACCGGTGACGAATTTTCTCTTTGATTGGTCTGCTACCCAGTAACCGGTAGTTGTAAATCCTACTTTGTCTCCTTGCAGAGTCTATCCTTGATATGTTCACTTTAACCAGTGACGGATATTCTCATTTTTGGTATTCTACCCAGTAAAAAGGTAGTTGTAATCCCTATTTTGTTCCCTAGAGAGTTAATCCTTGATATGTTCATCTTAACCGATGACATGTTTTCTTCTCCTTGTGGTTTTCTACCCAGTAACCGGTAGTTGTAAATCCTACTTTTTCCCCTCGCAGAGTCTATCCTTGATATGTTCATCCTAACCGGTGACTGATTTTCTCTCCGACGGTTTTCTATCCAGCTTTCGATAGATGTAATTCCTACCCTTTTTGTTCAGTTGGTATATCCTTGATATGTTCATCCTAACCGATGACGGGTATCCTCCTTGGCATTTCCAGGCAAGTCTATCCTTGATATGTTCATCTTAACCGGTGATAGATTTTCTTCCCTGTTGAGTTTATCCTTAATATGTTCATCCTAACCGATGACGGATACTCTCACCCTTGGTCTTCTGCCCAGTAACTGGTAGTCGTAAATCCTATCTTTTCTGCAGTTTTTCTCAGCAAGGCTATTCTTACCTAGTAACCGATAATGAATTTCCTCTCCTGGCGGTTCCCAGCGAGTCATCCTTAATATGTTCATCCTAACCGATGATGGATGTTCTCTCTGTCAGATCTTTATTATCTCCTTACACAGTAATAGGTAGTAGATAATAAAATTTTACTCCTCCTGTGTTGAAGTTTATTGCTTCCCCAGTCGATTTGAATGCGCATTTCCTTAGTGAAATCACTTTTCCTGCATGAGGCGAGTATTTCAGTTTTATCCTGACTTACTCGTATCCCCTGCAGATGTTGTTGTTTCCCTGGTTGAGTCTTTTCCATGTTTGAATGGAATCCCTCGAGTCCCCCAGTAGTTTTAAGTTATAGTCTGGCCTACGCATAACTCCTTTTTCCCCAGAGTCTCTGTCTCCCCAGTGAGTTTTCCTTACGGAATGCATTGTGCTCCTGCGGATTTTCGGTCTCTCTGATTTCTTTTTCCTTTGCGGCAATATTTCCCCACAAAATATTAACTTTTACATTCATATCATATACATCATGAGGTCTCTTAGGGACCAAAATTTGTTTCTCGATGTTGTTATTTAAGCCCATTCTACTTAGTTGAGCCGAAGATTTTAACCTTCACCTCCTCAGTTAGAATGTCCTTAAATAGGGGCAGCTGTAAGACCCCAATTTTGACCCTAAGATCCCTCATGTAATTTCATCATAAACACTAGCATTGGGATCATACCTTGGCATCCTCCTTACCCCTTTTCATTGGGTTTGTTTTAGGAGAGATCACCAAGCACTTATTGATTATATCATACTTGTATTTTATCATTTCACTAACCAAAATACCATAAATATGTCTTTGCATTTGTCTAACTCTTTTGTAGGAAGGGCATAATTCCATTGATTCATCAGTTCACATCTAGGGTTTGAGACCCTCATGAACAAAGAGCATAACCAAGAATTGATTCAAGAATGGTCATGAACATCATATATGAGTCCCAATTTTCTCTACATGTTATATTTATCAAGTTTTCTTCAAGAGTTTGAGGGTGATTTACCTTGGAAACCCTAGTTTGACTAGGTATCTTGAGTAACTTCTCCAACAAGCTATCTCACCAATTGATAAAATTTCTCAAGCGACATTTCAAAATTCATAATCTTATGCATATATGATCTACCATGATCCAAGAAAGTCAAGAGGATTGGAAGTTAGCAAGTTGGTTGATGGTGGTTGGCCAGATGGATTCATCTGATCAAAACTGGGTCTCCCTAGACCCTATCTCCTACACTTTTCACCGTATGAAAATGATTCCAAGAGAAAACTTACTCTAAATAACATTCCAAACAACTTTCATGTTGAGACCTAGAGATATTTTTGCTTGGAAAATCATTTTCTATGTTGAAACATTATAGGTCATTTTGTCTAAACCCTAATTTGAAAGTCAACTTCCCAAGGCCATAACTTGCTCAATTTTTATGAGATTAAATATTTCCAAGTTGCACAATCAAATTCAATGTGTCTACTTCAACTTTTATGTTTGGAGTAGAAGCTAATTCAACTTTTTTGAGCATGTGATATGAGGTTACATTATAGGTCACTTTTGACCTATACCATTGACCAAGTGATTTTTCCAAAGTTCAAAAATGCATAACTCTATCATTTCAAATCCAAATTACATCAAACTAGTGACCATTTTGAAGGTCTTTGAGAGAGATACAACTTTGATTAATACACTTTTATCATTTGAAGCTCATATTAAAAGTTATGCAAGGTGGAATATTGAGACATATGGCTTGACACTTAGAAAAATTTTGATATGTCAAAAATTTCCAAACTTCCACCTCAAATTTATCCAAGTTGCAAGATCCAAATGAAAAAGTGTTAAACATGAAAGTTGTTCCTCTTGATCTCACCTTTCCAAAGAGCTCAAATTCATTAATTTTGGACAAGGAATGCATAGGTTGCGCATGACATGAACATGGTGTCATCACTTGGCAAGGATCAAACTTCAAATCCAAATGCACACTTGCCTTGCAATCCAAGCTGAACTCAGACTATCTAACATTCATTTGTGGACTTATTACAATGATTTTATGGGCCTATGTGCACCCATGCACCCATGCATCATCAATGACCAAATTTGGAAAGTGATTTCAAGTGTGCAAATATCAATGGTTTCAACTATAAATAGAGCCTCATATGCTCAGCAATCAATAGACACATTTGCGCCAGCTTTGATCCCCCATATCTAACCCTCACTTTGCAAAGGATAAACTTGAGAAACTCATTTGAATTTGAGGTTGAATTTCCACTGTTTTGAAATTCAAATCTCCAGGAATCCACAACCTTGTAAGCATCCAATCCTTCTTCTGCAAGCAAGTGGAGTGAGATCAAGCACGAGCATGATCAAAATCAGATGAATCCAGACCTTCATTGAAGGTATTTTCTAGAAATTTTGATCTCTTCGATTCTCTCAAATTCTTGCTCAATTCTATTGATTCTTTGGTTGTCTGAAGTCCTACCAATGCAGGCAAGAAGATTGAGTTGCATTGAGGCCAATTCGAAGCAACTCAGTTCATGTAACTCAAATTTCAACTCCACGTATCTCTCAATATACTTGGAGTTAGAGTGAATTGAGGCCAGATTTGAAGTCAGTGCCATTTTTACTTTGAAATCATGTCCTTGTTTTTAATTTTGGAGATGGTTGATGGTTGACCAGTCCGGTGAGGTCCACCGGAGAAGAAGACCGGAGCTACAGCTCCGGCGATGTGTTGGCATCTCTCAAAGCCATAAGATCCATCTTATTTGTTTTAATCACGATCGTCCCTTTTAAATACCAAAGTTATGGCGCGCTGACTCATGTCCATCGTGGATAGCGCGTTTCAGGCCACTTGATCTGCCACCTCAATTAATGAGGGAGATCAAGTGGTCCACGTTTTTTCTGATATTTTAATTTTCCGTTTAATTGCATTATTTTCAGTAATTCATATTAAATTTAATATTGATCCAAAAAATATGGGACTTTCACCAAAAAAATTCAAATATTTTTCTCTTTCATATTCTGAATCAAAATTATTTTTTGGATCATTATTAATATTTTTTATGAATTAATTGATTTTGCATTTGTTTTTAATTGTTTAAAAATATTTTTAAATGTCCAAAAATTATGAATTTTTTTCTCCAAGGTCCTTTGACCTTGTTTTACCTATGATAAATCTCATGACCATTTCTTTGGTGTTTTGATGAGATTTTAGGAATTGGACAAACCATATTTAATTTAAATGCACTATTTTAGTATTTTTAATTTGAATAAATGCCAAATAAATTTGTTGACCAATTGTGATGACTTGTTTATGTTTAACTCTTGTTGTTGGGTCTTGGTCAAGGTTGATTTGACTTTGTCAAATTAATATCATTGGATTTAGGGGATTGATGGAATGTACATTCCATCTCCCAAAATGAATGGATGATATTAATTTAGTAAAAGTCCTCCTTTGACCAATTTGTGTTTTGATCCATTCCCCTCCCACTTCATCTTATTCCCTTTCTTCATTCATTCATTCCATTTGGCCTATGACATCTCAAAGTCCTAATGCTAGTTGATTGAAAAATTGACATGAGTATAGATGAGATTAGACCACACCTTTTGCATATTCTTTTTGTGTGTGGTATGTTTCATGAGCATAGTCCATTATAATATATCTCTAACATGCATTAACACCAAAATTTTGTTGCCCGATCTCAAATAGTTGTGACTTCTACAAAAGTCCAATTACGATTGCTTAACATAGCGCTAAATTTGTGACATAAAAGGCATAAGCATTCTAGTTAGTGAGATTGTAAGTCTCCCCTCTTTCATGGTATTGTGTGGAAACTTGGCCTTGTTTCCTTCCTTTGGAAGATGTTTTGGTTCAAGGATTCATGCTTGTGACAAGTGGGTTGAGTGTTCTCCAAAGAATGTTTTGAAATGAAAAGCAAAAGCAAAACAATACTAACTTCTAACCATATAACTACTAACTTTTAATTTCAAGCTTTTACTTTAATGCAATTTACTTTTAGCTCTCTATTTCATTTGCCATTGTTCATATCATTCTAATTGTTTATGTTAATGCAATTTTCACTTTGTCCATTTGGACCATATTGTGTGATATATTTTGCTTGTGTATACTTTGCTTGTTTGTGTGGTATTTGACCATTAATGTACATAATAACAACAAAAACCCTAAAAGACTTTTGAGTGGACTGTTGGCTTGATCTTGGATAAATGGACTTAGAATCTAGGCAACCTTCCTAAGCTAAAGGACTTGGCCAATGCCAACTTGTTGAAGAACCAAGTGCTTGCAATTTGAAATTCGTCTGATACATCTTTGAAGATATCTCTAAGTTCATCTACAACATGATCATTGTGAAGCAATTATTTCGAACCTGTGACTTGTGGAATCCATCTGTTACATGGGCAATTTTGAAGAAGATCATGGAATGGATAAGCTTGTATGTGGCCATCTTTATTTGATGCCTTGCTCTTCAAGATAATATAATTGTGCATTTGTGTGTTGCTTGATTCTAAAAGTCCAAGGGAACTCTGGGTTTCTATTGACATTCTTGTCTATTGGATTACTACCCACTTGGTCAGATCTTTTCAACTCTTAACTTTTAATTTGGTGCATATGATAGTCTCTTCATCTTTTTCCCATTCTTTAATTTCAAAATCTCTCCCTCCATTTTTCAAAATTTTCTTTGTGTGAACTACTTTTGTTCTAAACTTTGACCACTTTTGCAAAAAAATAGAAACTTTGGTCTTATGTCATTGCATTTTCAAACTTCTTTTCTTAAATCAAACTTGTAAATAAACTTAACTATACTTGACTTAAACTTTCAAAAAGCAAAAAAAAAAGAACTAACACATACAAACCACTTTTAGGCCTTTGTGCCTTTCAAACTTAATTTTTGTTAAAAGTAATGCATCCACTTTGAAATTTGTATCGCGAACTACGAGGTTTTGATCCCTCATTTTTATGTTGGTACGTAGGCACAAGACCGAAGGTCTTGTCAAACACAAAAATATAATTAATGAATTCTTTTCTCATCCCTCCATTCTATTTGTTTGTAAACATCACCTTATACCAAGTACATATGCACACAAAAAGGGCTCCCTGGGAGTACCTAGGACACTTTGGGTGCTAACACCTTCCCTCTGTGTAACCAACCCCCTTACCTGTGATCTCTGACTCTTTATTAGTTTTGATTTGAAAACTTCTTACTTTTGGGTTTTGTTCATACTTTTTCCCCTTTCCCTTGGAAACAATAAAAGCGCGGTGGCGACTCTTGTTATTTGATCTCTAGCTTGTCAATAGCTTGATGATCATGAATTTCCCGCTAGAATTACCCAGTAACTGGTAATATCCTTCTTGATGTTGAGTATTTTACCTGTATTAATTTACCTAGTAACCGATAAAAGATAATTTACTTCTTTGATTTCCCCAGTGAATTTACTTTCGTTTCCTCAGCAGGTTATCTTTTCTTTTCGCTAGAAAATTATCATTGTTCAATTACCCAGTAACTGGTAATTGTTTATCCTTTTCTCCAGATGGTTGTTTTTTTGTTATCTACCAAGTAACTGGTAGTTAACAAAATTTCTCATTGAATTTTCCCACCGGCAGTTTATCCTTGATATGTTACCCAATAACTGGTAACAAATATTCTCCCTTTGGTCTTCTACCCAGTAACTGGTAGTTGTAAATCATACTCTTTGGTCTTCTACCCAGGAAATGGTAGTTGTAAATCCTACTTTTTCGTTTCCCAGTAGGCTATCCTTACCCAGTAACCGGTAATAAATATTCCTCCCTTTTGAGTATATTGCTCAGTAACTGGTACTATAACTTTTTCCTATGGTTGATTACCTTTGTTAAGCTGCCCAGTAACTGGTAGTTGGTAATTTTCCCTCCTTTTCCTCAGTAAGTCATCCTTTATATGTTTCCTAGTAACTGGTAATGGATGTCCCTCTACCCGCGTGTATTATCTTCCATTCTAAGCTACCCATTAAAATATAGTAGATAATATATCTCTTTTAATCATGTGTCAAAGTTTGACTTCCGCAGTTGACTACGGATTCATATTTCCTTGTGAAATCGAACCGCTTGTCCCTAGTGGATAGTTTCCTGCTGTGTTGGTGGTATCCTGATACATGCAGATTTTTTGCTTCAGTTCGAGTCTTTCCATTGATTTATTTTCATGGAAATCCCCTCGTGTCTCCAACAGTTTTTAAGTCGTAGCCTGGCCTGTACATATCTTATTATCCCCAGAGTCTTTGTTCCCTCAGTGAGCTTTCCTTATGGAATGAATTGTGCTCATGTGGACTTTTAGTCTCTCCCGATTTCTTTTCCTTTGTGGCAATATATCCCCCACAAAGATTATATTTTGCATTCATATCATATGAATCATGAAGTCTCTTAGGGACCAAAATGTGTTTCTTGTTGTTATTATTTAAGTCCATTCTACCATGTTGATACAAATATTTTAACCTTCACATCTCCGGATAGAATAACCTTAAATAGGTTTGGCTGTAAGACCCCAATTTTGACCCCTAAGATCCCTCATGACATCTCATAGCTTTGCATTGGCATTGAGATCACACCTTGGTATTCTCCTCACCTATCATTCATTGGGTTTGCATTGGGAGATATCACCAAACATACATGATTGTATCATGCTTTATTTTCTTTGTTTACTAACCAAAATACATAAATATGTCTAGTCTAGCTTTGTTTCTTTTTGTAGGTAGTGCGTATGTCCATTTGTGCTTCACCAAGCCCATAACTAGGGTTCAAGACCCTCAGTGCAAGAGATCAAGCAACCAAAGGCCTACATTGGTTCTAAACATCATATATGGATCCCCATTGTAAGACCCCAATTTTGACCCTAAGATCCCTCATGCTATCTCATCATTTGCATTGACTTTGGGATCACACCTTGGTATCCCCTCACCCCTTATTCATTGGGCTTGTATTGATAGAGATCACCAAGAACATTTTTGATTGTACATACTTTATTTTTATTTGTTTACTAACCAAAATATCAAAAAATATGTCTATTTTAGTTTCATTTCTTTTGTAGGTAGTGTGTGCATCCATATGTGCCCTATCAAGCTTATATTTAGGGTTTGAGACCCTCGGTGCAAGAGATCAATCAAGAAAAGGTTCACATTGGTTCTAAGCATCATATATGGATCCCCGTGTTCTTCATTTGTCATTTGATCAAGAATTCATCAAGAGTTTGAAGCTTGTTTGCCTTTGAAGCCCTAATTCATTTGGGTATCTTGTGTGACTTCCTCGACAAGTTTCTTCAACAATTGGTCTAAATTATCAAGGGATAATTCATTATACTTAGTCTTATGCATATATGATTCTCCATAATCCCCAAATATTAAAATAACTTCAAGTTTGCAAGTTGGTTCAAGGAGGTTGACCAGAGAAGTCAACTAGTTAAATTTAGGGTTCCCTAGACCCTATCTCCTACAATTTTTATCATATGAAAATGATTCTAAGATCCACGTTACTCTTTATGACATTCCAAACAACTTTCATGTTGACATCAAGAGCTAATTTTGCTTGGAAAGTCATTTTCTATGGTGAAATATTATAGGTCATTTTGTTTGTGCCATAGATGGAAGGTTAACTTCCAAGAACCATAACTTGCTCAATTTTTGTGATATAAAGGCCATCCATGTTTCATGATCAATTTTAGGATGTCTTCTCCAACTTTTCTTCTTCTATAAATATCAAATTATACTTGAAAAGGCATGTACCAAGAGGAAACATTATAGGTCATTTTGGGTCATCATCATTGGACGAGCAATTTTCCTCAACTTCTAAAATTCATAACTCCCTCATGCAAGATTCAAATGGTGTAAAATTTGTGACAAAATTTAATAGGGTTGAAATGTTTACAACTTTGAATACGGAACCAATTGCATTTGAAGCTCATAGAAAAAGTTATTCAAGGTGGAAAAAGTGGTCATTTGGCTTTTAACTTAGAAAATTTTCAACTATATTTGATTCTTCCAACTTCCACCTTAAAATGCTTCATGATCCAAGCTCCAAATACAAAACGTTTAAACATCAAAGTTGTTCCCCTTTATGTTAGCTTTCCAAAAAGTCTAAGATCATGGCATTTGGATTATTTTTGAGTGACTTGCACATGGGTTTAATGCATGACCCTAATTGGAAAGTTTCATGATCATTTTTCATGTTAAAGTTGCAGCATCATTTGAACACGAATTTGGACCTGTTTACATCATTTCATGGGCCTTGTGCACGCCCATGCAAGCATGCAACCTCACATTGCTATTTTTGGCATTTGTTTAAAAGTGTGTGAAAAGAAATTGAATTGGCTATAAATACATTGCCCTTGTGCTCAGAATGAGGGGCTTGGCCCAAGCTTTGATTATGCAACTCTCCCACCCTCCATTGATAGGATAACCTTGAAGATTTCAATTGAAATCAAGCTTCAATTACCCTTATGTTTTAGGATTTAAACTCCAGGGATCCAAGTCATTTGATCATCCCATTCACTTCCTGCAAGTTGGTAGAAGCAAGCCAATCCAAATTGGAAGAGAGATCGAGCTCAATTGCATCAAATCAAAGGTGATTTTTATGAATTTTCTCTTCTTCGAATCTCCCTCAATTCTCCACCATTTTTATTGATCTTTTATTATCTAAAGACCTACCAATGTAGGCAACAAAATTGAGTTGCTTTGAGGTCAAATCGAAGTAACTTAGTTCATACACCTCAATTTTCAATTCCACATATCTCTCTATATAGTGAGAATTGGGAAATTTTGAGGGCATATTCAAGTTCCGGGATTTTTTCTCTTTAAAATAATGTATGCATCTTTCATTTTTACGAACATTGGTGGTAGACTAGTCCGGTGAGGTCCACCGGAGAAGATGACCGAAGCCCTAGCTCCAGCGGTGTGATGGTTTAGTCCTAACACTCTGATCTTGATTCCACGTTTTAATCACATCCATTGGTTTTTATTACTCGTGTTTCAGCGCATTGACCTTGGTGTATCATGGACCCTAAGCGCGTGACCATCAGATCTGCCACCTCAATTAATGAAGGAGATCTGATGGCCCGTGTTTTTTCCCATTTATTTTTAATTACTCTTATTTTGTTTTTTTCCCCGATCTAGCTGATGTGTTGTTCTCTTTGCAGTTCATCCTTCCCTAGCTAAGGCTTTCATGTTTGCATCCTCAGTTTGTTTATTTGTGAATGAACCCTGGATCTCTGTGAAACCTTTATTTGGCTTTCAGATCCCCGACCCATTTATTTTTGTTTGTTGCATAGTCGTGGCAATTTCTCCCATATGAGTCTGCAAATTCGGCTGATATATTGATACCTTGGAATTGATTTATTTCTCAATCTCCAAGAAGAGTCTAATGACTGTTGTTTTCCTTTTGAGGAATTTGTTACCGATTATGTATCCTCGTGTGGTCTTTGTTTTGTCCTGGCAGATTGATACATCCCCAGTGAAGCCTCACAGAGTTTGATTTTGATGGAACCCCCCAGTAGCTTATCTGGTTGCCCACTCGGAGTTTTTTCCTCTCGTCGTGACTTGGATACCCAGCAAAGTTCCATCTTTTGATAGAAAATCTCTTCATTTATACAGTATTTGATTCTGAGCAGTATCAACGTTGTCCCCTACAAGGTTGTCTCCCATTTGATATGGTGTTGACATCAAATTCCCCGCATCCTTGACTTGTTGCTTTGAAATATTGAGATGCGGATCCTCAACAAATCTCTCTTATCCTCACCATTTTGGTCGATATCTTCAGCAGTGCTTTCGTCCCCCGTGGAGTTTGTCGGTCTGTATTTTCTCCTCTCCCCGAGAGTTTGAGTTCTAAGCAAGATCTTTGGCAATCTTGGCTTTTTCCCTAGCAACATATCCTCCTATCTTGAGAGTTGAGTTTGAGTTTGGATTTGGTTGAATCCTTTTGGTTGCTATATATATTTTTTATTTTTTTCTCCTCAGGGCGTTGAGTTTTCATACCGTTGGTCGGATATGTTATCCATGCCTTTCCCCAACCAGACTAGGATTTTTTATCCTCGATGATTTATTTTCATCCCTAGCAGGTTCTCTAGTTGGTGTTCCCATCTTGAGATTAGTCGAGTATCTAGTTGTGATGATTCAGATCTTCATGTTTGTATCCTTTTTGCTCGTTTGTCAGCATAATCATATACATATTCATGTATATACATGCATAAAAATATAACATCGGATATTTCATTGTGCATTTTGTCGCATTGACCTTTTTTCTGATCCATTGTTTTGGTGATATTTTTTCCCATGCAGATTTGGTGTATCTGTCCTTCTTTAATTGTAGAGTGCCAGCCCCTTAAGCAGAAAGAGTTTATCCTTTCTCCTTCCCCACTGATTTATTTCCTCGTGGATAATTGTTATTCCAGTTTCCACCCCAACTCATTATCTGGATGGAACCACTCCCCTTGAGTTATATCCTCATTGGATTAAGTCTTGTTTGACCCTTTCTTTCTAGTTCATACCTAGATAGATCTTTTGGTCCCCAAGAGTTTATTACCCAGTAACCTGTAATATCCTTCTTGATGGTAGAGTACTTTACTTGTGATTTACCCAGTAACTGGTAAAAGGTAATTTACTTCTTTGATTTTCTCCAGTAGATTCATTTTTTTGTTTTCCTAGCAAGTATATCATTGATATGTTTATCTTAACCGATGGCGGATATTCTTCCGTTTTGGTTTTCTACCCAGTAAAAAGGTAGTCGTAAATCCTTATTTCCCCATAGAGTTTATCCTTAATATGTTCACTTTAATCGGTGACAAATATTCTTCCTTTTCGGTTTTCTACCCAGTAAAAAGGTAGTTATAAATCCTATTTTTCCCGGCAATTTATCCTTGATATGTTCATCTTAACCGGTGACAAATATTCTTCCCTTTGAGTTTATCCTTGATATGTTCACTCTAACCGGTGACAAATACTTTCTTTTCGGTTTTCTACCGAGTAAAAAGGTAGTTGTAAATCCTATTTTTCCCGACAGTTTATCCTTGACATGCTCATCTAAACCGATGACAAATATTCTTTCCTTTGAGTTTATCCTTGATATGTGCACTCTAACCGGTGACATATACTCTCTTTTGTGGTTTTCTACCCAGTAAAAAGGTAGTTGTAAATCCTACTTTTTCTAGCAGTTTATCCTTGATATGTTCATCTTAACCGATGACAGATATTCTTCCCTTTGAGTTTATCCTTGATATGTTCACTCTAACCAGTGACAGATACTCTCTTTTGCGATTTTCTACCCAGTAAAAAGGTAGTTGTAAATCCTATTTTTCCCGGCAATTTATCCTTGATATGTTCATCTTAACCAGTGACAGATATTCTTCCCTTTGAGTTTATCCTTGATATGTTCACTCTAACCGGTGACAGATACTCTCTTTTTTGGTTTTCTACCCAGTAAAAAGGTAGTTGTAAATCCTATTTGGTTTCTTTTTCCCGAGTAGGTTATTCTTACCCAGTAACCGGTAATGAATATTTCTTCTTTTCCCTCAGTGACTCATCCTTGATATGTTTACCCTAACCGGTAACAGATGTCCCTCTGTTCGAGTATATTATCTTCTTACCCAGTATTCGGGGGTAGATGATTTATCTCTTTAACTCATGTGGTGAAGTTTTTCTTCCCTATTTAAGTTGTGGGTTCGTATTTCTTAGGGAAATTGAATTTCCTTTTGTATGAGTATTTCAACTTTGTTCTTATCTACTCAATTCCCCCGTGGATGTCTTGTGTTGTGTTGGTGTTATCCCAATACATGCAATCTTCCTGTTTCCCCAAACCGAGTATTTCCATTGATTTATTTTCATGGAAATCCCCTCGCGTCTCCAACAGTTTTCAAGTCGTAGCCTGACCTACGCATAGCTTTTATCCCTAGAGTTTTTGTCCCCCCCAGTAAGTTTTCCTTATCGAATGCATTATGCTCCTGCGGACTTTCGGTCTCTCAGGATTCTTTTCCTTTGTGGCAATATATTCCCCACAAAGATTATTTTGCATTCATATCTTATGCACTATGAGGTCTCTTAGGGACCAAAATTTGTTTCTTGATGTTGTTATTTAAGTCTATTCTATCGAGTTGATACGAAGATTTTAACTTTCACATCCTCTGCTAGAATGTCCTTAAATAGGGGCAGTTGTAAGACCCCAATTTTGATCCTAAGATCCCTCATGCTATCTCATCATTTACTTTGGCTTTGGGGTCACACCTTGGTATCCTCCTTACCCCTCATTCATTGGGATTATATTAGGAGAGATCACCAAGAACATTTTTGATTGTACATACTTTGTTTTTATTTGTTTACTAACCAAAATATCAAAAATATGTCTAGTGTAGTTTCATTTCTTTTGTAGGTAGTATGTGCATCCATCAGTGTCATATCAAGCTCATATATAGGGTTTGAGACCCTCAGTGCAAGAGATCAATCAAGGAAAGGTTCACATTGGTTCTAAGCATCATATATAGATCCCTATGTTCTTTTGTCATTTGATCAAGAATTCATCAAGAGTTTAAAGCTTGTTTGCCTTGGAAGCCCTAATTCATTTGAGTATCTTGTGTGACTTCCTCAACAAGTTTCTTCAACAATTGGTCAAAATTATCAAGGTATACTTAATTATGCTTCATCTTGTGCATATAGGAGTCTCCATGATCCCCAAAGATCAAAAGAACTTCAAGTTTGCAAGTTGGTTCAAGGAGGTTGACCAGAGAAGTCAATTGGTTAAATCTAGGGTTCCCTATACCCTATCTCCTACAATTTTTATCATATGAAAATGATACCAAGATCCAAGTTACTCTTTATGACATTCCAAATAACTTTCATGTTGATATCAAAAGCTAATTTTTCTTGGAAAGATATTTTCTATGGTGAAATATTATATGTCATTTTTTTTGTGCCCAAGATGGAAGGTCAACTTCCAAGAACCACAACTGGCTCAATTTTTATGATATGAAGTCCATCCAAGTTTAATGATCAATTTTAGGATATCTTATCCAACTTTTCTTCTTCAAGAAATGTCAAATTCTACTTGCAAGGGCATGTACTAAGAGGAAACATTATAGGTCATTTTGGGTCATCATCATTGAACAAGCAATTTTCCTCAACTTTTAAATCCATAACTCCCTCATGCAAGATTCAAATGGTGTCAAATTTGTGACTAAATGGAATAGGATTGAAATAGCTACAACTTTGAATAAGGATCCAATTGCATTTAAAGCTCATAGCAAAAGTCATTCACGGTGGAAAAAATGGTCATTTGACTTTTAACTTAGAAAATTTTCAATTATGTTTGATTCTTCCAACTTCCACCTCAAAATTCACCATGATCCAAGCTCCAAATGGAAAACATTTCAACATCAAAGTTGCTCCCCTTCATGTTAGCTTTCCAAAAAGTTTAAGATCATGGCATTTGGATTATTTTTTAGTGACATGCACATAGGTGTAATCATGGCCCTAATTGGAAAGTTTCATGATCATTTTTCAAATTCATATTGCATGGCTTCATGTTAAAGTTGTAGCATCATTTGAACACGAATTTGGACCTATTTACATAATTTCATGGTCCTTGTGCATTCCCATGCAAGCATGTAACCTCACATTGCTATTTTTGGCATTTATTTGAAAGTGTGTGAAAATCAATTGAATTAGCTATAAATACATTGCCCTTGTGCTCAGAATGAGGGACTTGGCCCAAGCTTTGACTATGCAACTCTCCCGCCCTCTGTTGATAGGATAACCTTGAAGATTTCATTTGAAATCGATCTTCAATTCCCCTTCTGTTTTGGGATTTAAACTCCAAGGATCCAAACCATTTGATCATCCCATTCACTTCCTATAAGTTGGTAGAAGCAAGCCAATCCAAATTGGAAGAGAGATCGAGCTCAATTGCATCAAATCGAAGGTGATTTTTGTGAATTTCCTCTTCTTCGATTCTCCCTCAATTCTCTACCATTTTGATTGATCTTTGGTTGTCTGAAGACCTACCAATGTAGGCAACAAGATTGAGTTGCTTTGGGGTCAAATCGAAGCAACTCAGTTCATACACCTCAATTACTCTTATTTTGTTTAACTCATATAAATTTCATATTTAATCCAAAAAAATATGGGACTTTCACCAAAAATCTTTAAATATTTTCCTTTTCCATATTTTGAATTAAAATCATTTTTTGGACTAATTTTGATATTTTTTGTGAATTAAATGATTTTTGACTTGTTTTTAAATATTTTTAAATACTTATGACTTTCCAAAAATTCTCAATTTTTTTGACTAAGGTCCTTTGACCTAGGATAAATCCCTTGGCTATTTATTTGGTGATTTGAAGGGATTTGAGGTTTTACTTTTGAAAAATGCATTTCATTTCATTTTTAAATTGATTTTTTAATTGTTTAAAAATATTGTTGAGCCATTTGGTTAACCTTGTGTTGTTTGATCTTGTGTTTGGTCTTGATCATGGTTAATTTGAACTTCTATTTGATCAATACTATTGGATTTAAGGGGTTGATGAAATGTACATTTCATCCCTCAAAATGAATGAATAGTATTGATCAGATGAAATTCCTTCTATGATCAATTTGGGTTTCTATTTCCCTTTCCATCTTCATCGTCATCCCTCTTCTTTCCCAATCCATCATTGACCAATGATTTCTCTACAAGTCGAATGCTAGTTGATTCATCAATGACCTTGTGTCAGATGAATCAACATGAGTCTGCTTGAGATAGGTCCTTCCCATTTTATTTTTGTGTGTGGTATATTTTAGGAGCTTGGTTCTTTGTACCATGTCTCTAGCATGCATTAACACCGATATTTTTATTGCCCGACCTTAGATAGTTATGACTTTAACATAAGTTCGATTACGATTGCTTAACATAGAGCTAAATTTATCCCAAAAGGCATAACATTCTTGTAAGTGAGATTGTAAGTCTCCCATTCTTCATGGCATTGTGTGAAGACTTGACCTTTTTTACACTTTATGAGATCTAGTGGCATACTTGTTGATTTATCCAAGTTGGAGCCCTTCTCATAGATGATGTCTTAGTTCATGTCTTCATACTTGTGAATGAATGGCTGAATATTCTCCAAGAAATGACTTAAACAAATTAAACTCTTCACTAACATTTGACTAACTTTATTTATTATTTGCTTTACTTTTTATGTCATTTACTTAATGCAATTTAAATTTCAGTATCTTGGCCATTCATTGTCGTTTACATTTCATGCAAGATGTTTATGTTTCAGTTCTTTTTACTTTGCTCACTTTAGCCATATCTTTGTGATTATGTATATTATGTGCTTGTGATTTTATTCTGTTTGTGGTCTTAGGACCTTAAAATACCTAATAACAATAAAAACCTTAAAAAATATCTTGGTGGACTATTGGACTTGATCTGAACTTTTGGACTTAGAATAAGCAACATCCTTATGCTTTGAGGACATGGCCAATGCCACTGTTTGAGACTGAGTTATCTTTGACCGTGCTTTTCATCTGATGTAAGCCTTGAGTGGCCCTTGGTTCATCTGTTACTTTGTCTCAGTGCTTAATTGTTATACTGTTATTATGATTGATGTTTGATGATTATTTTTGAGAGTTTGCCAAGGAATATTTCCATCTAATATAGTTGAAGACATTGAAGACTGCTTGCTATTGGAGTGCTTGCTTGGATGTTATGGCTATCTTTATTTGATGCCCTGGTCTTCATATTAATTGCTTGGATGTTGCTTATGCTTGTTGCTTGCTCAAAAGTCCAAAGGAAATGGGTTTCTATATGACATTCTTGTCTTGTGGATTGCTTCCCATTGGTCAGATCTTTTCAACTCTAAACTTTTAATTTTTGTCTAGGATAGTCACTTCATCTCCTCCCATTTCTTTAATTTCAAAATCTCTCCCTCATTTCAAAACCTTATCTGTTTGTATTTTTCAACTTATACATGTTTTAATAAGTAGAAACTTTGGCCTTATACCATTGAATTTTCAAACATTTTCTTAAATCAAACTTGTAAATAAACTTAACCATATTGACTTTAACTTCAAAAGACAAAAAGAACTAATAATTTCATTTAAGTCTTTGGCCTTTTGTGCCCCTTTCTTTTAAACTTTTGTTAAAATTAATTCACCAACTTCTTTGAAATTTTTACCATGAACTACGGGGTTTTTATCCCTCATTTTTATGTTGGTACGTAGGCATAAGACCGAAGGTCTTGTCAAACACAAAATATAATTAATGAATTCTTTTCTCATCCCCCCAGTCTATATTTTTATCAAACATCTTTTCAACCAAAACACTTTCACACAAAAATGGCTCCCTAGGAGTACCTAGGACACTTTGGGTGCTAATACCTCCCTTCTGTGTAACCAACCCCCTTACCTATAATCTCTGACATTTTATTAGTTTTGATTTGAAAACTTCTTATCTTTGGGTTTTGTTCGTACTTTTCCCCTTTTCCTTTGGAAACAATAAAAGCACGGCGGCTGTTAGATACCCAAAAGTGCTTATTTGAGCTATCAAATATGGGTATCTTTCACTCCATTTCCTTGCTAAAGTGTTCGAAACCACCTTTGTTTTAGATGAAATGCAATACAATGATAAACGATCTTGGTACCTTTGATTTGTGTGTTATTGTGCAGGAAGTAGGCATGAAATAATAGAAAATGAAGACACAAGAAATTTGGCAAAGGGATCAAATAAAACAAGCATTCATCAGCTTGCTCGCTAGGCGAGGGCTGTGGCGAAGGACTCGCTAGGCGAGCGTCCAGCGAGAGCCTAGCGAAAAGCTCCAGTATTTTACAGTGGCAAACATCACCACACTCGCAAGGCGAGCTTCCAGCGAGGTATGTGGCGAACACGTCTAGACTTGGTGAAAAGCGCAGCCAGCACTCACTCGCTAGGCGAGCCTTTAACGAGCTCCCAACGAGCATTCCAGTAGCAAAACCTCTCAAGCTCGCTAGAGCGAAGGTTGAAGCGTGACCTTCGCCTAGCGAAGGTTTTGTTCGCTCAGCGAACATGACAGTCTGGCAATGGTTGTTTCTCTGGGCGCAGGTGCCTCATTTAGGGGCTCGCTAGGCGACCCATTCTGCTCGCCTAGCGAGCATGACAGCTCAATAGCAGCTCTATAAGTAGCAAGGGCTACTTTTTGGAACCATACCTTACCTTCCATACTTTTGTACTTTTTAGATATTTTCCAGCATTGCTCTAAGGATCTTTTGTGACCTAGAAATCATTTCTCTTCATCTCTTAACAATCTTTCACAAAAAGAAGGTGGATTCCCATCCAATCTCGATTATTCGACTCGGATGTTGATCAACCTTCTTCCGAAACTTGTTGAACAAGCTACCATGAAAATGAGTAGCTAAGTCCTTCATTTTGTCAAGGTTAGATGTAGATGACCATTAGCTTTGTGTGTAAATGTAAGGATCTTCATTTGTAAACTCTTTAATGGTGAATATATGGTGAAAACTTTGTTCTTATTGAAAACTCTTTGTGTTGGTTTATGATCGAGAGATGTTTACCAACTCTTAACCTAGGTTTTCATTCAATCTTGTTTGTTAGCTAGAGATAGTAATGAATGATTTTGTTCACCATAAGGTTGAACCAAAAAGTTGTCATTTTGATAGATTATGTTAGAGATAAACAATGGATCAAAATGGGAAAACTCACAATGTGTGTTAGAGATAAACACATTGGGAGGACTTTGTGAAATAGTTTATCATCTAAAGGAGTTTATAATTTTTGTTGATCGAACATATACATGCAAAGTCATCGTCGAACCCTAACTTTGGCAATATTTCTCAAATATTCAAACCAAAACTTTTACCGCATTTTATTACACTTTTATGCAAGATACCGTGACAAACACCAAAACCCCATTGTTACCTTAAGCTAAGAATTAAAACAACTGTCGAAAGGCGGTGATATCTCACAATCCCTGTGGAGACGATAACAAAAACCCGACACTTAAAATTACATTCAACAAAAGATTCAAATCCATGCTTCGGAAGTGTAAAGGGCATGGATTTGATGAATTGACTCAAATCCATATTTTCAAAAATGGACTTCAACCAAATTGCAAGACGTTGTTGGATGCTACCTCGGGTGGCTCTTTATTGTCTAAAAGTGCCGAAGAAGCTATAAATATCATAAATCGAATGGCTCTAAATGATCTTCAGAGTCAAAGTAGAGGCAACTCTTTGAAGAAGCCGGGAGTGCTTGAACTTGGGACGAACGATGCCATCCTTGCCCAAAACAAGCTCATCTCACAACAAGTGGAACTCTTAACGCAACAAATAAAAGAGTTGAGAGAACCTTCTAAAGCTAAACAAATAGCTTGTTGTGAGCTTTGCAAAGGTGAGCATGACACCGGATTCTGTCCACCTCCGGGGTTCGAAGACGTGAACTACATGGCAAATCAACGGGACTACCAACCGAGACAACAACAACAACCTTATCAACCACACCCTCAAAATCAACAACAACATTTCCATGGAAACCAAAGGTTCCAACCTAGGAGTAACTATTACCATAACCAAGGTTATGGAGGTGGTTCTTCTAGCCGTCAAAACCCTCCCCAAAATCCTTATCAACCTCAACAACCGCCGGTCGTAACTTCTAAGTTGGAAGAGACATTGACACAATTCATGAAAATGTCAATGGCAAATCAAAAGAGCAACGACGCGGCTATAAAAAATCTCGAGACTCAAGTTGGGCAACTTGCTAAGCAACTCGCGGAACAACAACCCGGTCCTTCCTTTTCGGCAAACACGCAAACAAATCCTAAGGAACATTGTAAAACGATCATGACGAGAAGTGGGAGGGAGTTGAGTAGTGAGAATAAAAAAAGAGATGAGAAAGAAAATGAGGAGGAAATATTGGAGGAAAATATTGATGGTGAAGTGGGGGAGTGGAGTGAGGAGGAAAACATTGAAAAGAACGAAAAGAATGGTGAAGTTGAAAAGAAAGAAAGTGTGGAAAGTGAGAGAAATAAGAGTGATGAAATAAGGGGGGAGGAAGTGAAAAAGCCTAGATGGAGGAGTTCTAGAGTTGCAAAGGGAAAGGAGGTAGTGAGCACTACTCCAATCCAAAACCTTCCTTATCCTCATGCCCCGTCCAAAAGGGAGAATGAACGGCATTACGCCCGGTTCATGGATATTTTTAAACAACTACAAATCAACATTCTGTTTGCCGAAGCCTTGGAGCAAATGCCCAAGTATGCCAAATTCATGAAGGACATACTTACAAAAAAGCGGAGGTATACGGAACCGGAGACCATCGTCCTAGATGCGAGCTGTAGTGCCATTATTCAAAGGACGCTTCCAAAAAAAGAGGTTGATCCGGGAAGAGTTACTTTGCCAGTTAAAATTGGTGATATCTATGTCGGGAAAGGACTAATTGACTTGGGGTCAAGCATTAATCTTATACCTTTGTCTATTATAAAGAGGCTTGGCAACATTGAAATTAAGTCCATCCGAATGACGTTGCAATTGGCAGATAAGTCGACTACCCATCCTCATGGCGTAGCCCAAGATGTTTTGGTTAAAGTCGACAAATTCTTTTTCCCGGTCGATTTTATTGTTATTGATATGGAAGAAGATGATGATTCTCCGCTCATCCTGGGCCGACCATTCATGAAAACCGCGCGAATGATGATAGACGTTGATGACGGTTTAATGAAGGTGAGAGTCCAAAATGAGGAAGTAACATTCGATCTATTCGAAGCAATGAAGCATTCAAAAGATAGAAATGATAGCTTTCACATCGATGTGATCGAAGAGGCAATTTTGGAGGTTTCTAAGCATATTCATGAGATATCTCCTATGGAGTTAGCTCTTGACGACTCATTTGAAGTTTTCACCGCTGAAGAAGAGCAAGCTCTGGATGAATGCTTAAGGGAACTTGATGGTTTAAATGAACTACAACCGTGGGAAGTTGAGGAAGAAGACTTGAAGAAGGAGGTTAATGACGAAAAAGCGCCTATTGAATTGAAAATACTACCTTCTACTTTGAAGTATGTATTCCTAGATGAGACCGAAGCAAAGTCGGTCATCATAAGCAACCTTTTGACAAATGATGAAGAAGCCTGTTTGATCAACGTGCTGAAAAAAAATCAAGAAGCCATGGGTTGGACTCTTTCCGATCTAAAAGGAATTAGTCCTTCCTATTGCATGCACAAGATCTTGATGGAAGGGGATTTTAAGCCGGTAGCTCAACCACAACTCCGCTTAAATCCTACCATGAAGGAGGTTGTTCGAAAGGAAGTTGTAAAGCTGTTGGATGCGGGAATGATTTACCCGATCTCGGATAGTCCATGGGTTAGTCCTGTGCATGTGGTTCCGAAGAAAGGTGGAATTACCGTGATCCGAAATGACAAGGATGAATTGATCCCTACTAAAGTTGCAACGGGGTGGCGAATGTGTATTGATTATCGGCAGTTGAATACCGCAACTCGAAAGGATCATTTTCCACTCCCGTTCATGGATCAAATGCTCGAACGACTCTCGGGGCAACAATACTATTGTTTCTTGAATGGCTATTCCGGGTATAACCAAATTGCGGTTGACCCGGCCGATCATGAAAAGACGGCTTTCACATGTCCGTTTGGAGTTTTCGCATACCGAAAAATTCCCTTTGGGTTGTGCAATGCACCGGCGACTTTCCAACGATGTGTGCAAGCCATTTTTGCCGACCTTATTGAGAAAACAATGGAAGTCTTCATGGATGACTTCTCGGTACTTGGTGGATCCTTTAGTCTATGCTTGGCAAACTTGAAAGCGGTGCTCGAAAGATGTGTGAAGACCAACCTGGTGCTTAATTGGGAGAAGTGTCACTTCATGGTGACCGAGGGGATCGTGCTTGGCCATAAAGTCTCTTCAAGAGGGCTTGAAGTTGATCGTGCTAAGGTTGAAGTGATTGAAAAGTTACCTCCTCCGGTGAATGTGAAGGGAATCCGAAGCTTTTTGGGGCACGCCGGGTTCTATCGGCGTTTTATCAAAGACTTCTCAAAGGTGGCTAAGCCTTTGAGTAATTTGCTAGCTAAGGACCAGGTATTTCTCTTAACCGATGAATGTTTGCAAGCTTTTGAAACTTTGAAAGAAAAATTGGTTACCGCTCCAATTATAGTCGCTCCAAATTGGAATTTAAATTTTGAGCTAATGTGTGATGCAAGCGACTATGCAATTGGAGCGGTACTTGGCCAAAGAAAAGAGAAAAATTTTCATGCGATACATTACGCAAGTAAAGTTCTTAATGAGGCTCAAATTAACTATGCCACAACTGAAAAAGAATTACTTGCGATAGTGTATGCGCTTGAAAAGTTTAGATCTTATCTTATAGGGTCTAAAGTCGTAGTGTATACCGACCACGCGGCGATTAAATATTTGCTCACCAAACCGGATTCGAAGGAAAGGCTCATCCGTTGGATCCTCTTGTTGCAAGAATTTGATGTTGAAATCAAAGACAAGAAAGGATCGGAAAATTTGGTGGCAGATCATTTATCCCGCTTAGTGAATGTGGAGGTTACCGCGTCAGAGAAGGAAATCCGGGAAGAATTTCCTGATGAAAAACTGTTCAAAGTTCAAGTTAGGCCGTGGTTTGCAGACTTTGCGAACCACAAGGCTAGTGGTTTTGTGCCTCCCGACCTAACTTCGAACCAAAAAAGGAAGTTTCTTTCGGATGCCAAGTATTACGTATGGGATGACCCGTACTTGTTTAAGTTGGGTAGTGATAACCTTTTAAGGAGATGCGTTACTGGCGATGAAGCGCAGAGCATCCTTTGGCATTGTCACAACTCTCCTTACGGCGGACACTATAATGGGGTGAGAACGGCCACTAAAATCCTTCAGTCAGGATTTTATTGGCCCACTATTTTCAAAGACGCACATACCCATGCGCAAAGTTGTGATAGTTGCCAGAGAAGCGGTGGGATTGGTAAGAGAGACGAGATGCCTCTCCAAAACATCCAAGAGGTCGAAGTATTTGATTGTTGGGGCATTGATTTTGTAGGACCATTCCCACCCTCTTATGGTAACGAGTATATGCTTGTCGCAATTGATTACGTTTCTAAGTGGGTTGAGGCGATTCCCTCACCTCGGGCAGATGCGAAAACGGTGATAAATTTTTTGAAGAAAAACATATTTTCCCGTTTCGGAACCCCCCGAGTGTTGATAAGTGACGGAGGGTCACACTTTTGTAATGCACCGTTGGAAACCATTTTAAAACATTACGGTGTATCACACAGAGTGGCAACTCCGTATCACCCACAGGCTAATGGGCAAGCTGAGGTCTCTAATCGTGAGATTAAGAGAATCCTCGAAAAAACTGTGTCAAATTCGAAAAAAGAGTGGTCACAAAAATTGGATGAAGCGTTATGGGCATACCGTACCGCCTTTAAAGCTCCAATTGGCCTAACTCCTTTTCAATTGGTGTTTGGTAAAACTTGCCATTTGCCGGTCGAATTGGAGCACAAAGCCTTGTGGGCTCTGAAATTTTTAAATTTTGAAAATGATTTGGCCGGTGAGAAAAGGAAGGTGCAACTGCTTGAGTTGGAAGAGATGCGCAATGCCGCATATCACTCAAGTTGGTTGTACAAAGAGAAGGTAAAAAAATACCATGACAAAAAGCTCCGAAAGAAAGAATTTGTGCCCGGACAGTTGGTCCTCTTGTTCAATTCCAGGTTGAAGTTATTCCCCGGAAAGTTGAAATCAAAATGGTCCGGGCCATTTCGGGTCAAAGAAGTTAAGGAGTACGGAGCTATTGTCATTGAGGACCTGGAAAAGAAGGACAGTTGGACCGTTAATGGCCAACGTTTGAAGGTTTATCTTGGCGGTCATGTGGATCGCGAGAGCTGTGCTATTCCTTTGGATGCTCCTCTGTGAGCATCACACCGTCGAGCTTAGCCGACGTTAAACAAGCGCTTGTTGGGAGGCACCCCAACATTGTAAGTATTTACAGTTTTTCTGTTCTGTTGTAGTGGGATTCCAATTGTTAAAACCTTGCTGAATGTACCAAGAATGCTGTTTTTGAAAAGCCAAATGCTGTCATGCTCGCTTGATGCTCGCTAGGCGAAGCAGTAGCGAGCAGATTCGCTAGCTGCTCGCTAGGCGAAGCAGCAGCGAGCTCTGCGTGACAGCACTAATTTAAATTCTCAGTAGGCCACTCATTTTGGGCCCAAACACAATTTTCTTTTTTTTACAACTCTGCTGAGGCAATCGCACGAACACTCACCACACTCTCTCATTTTTCATTTCTCTCACAAACACTCAAACCCTAAACTAAAGCATTGCAAACTTCATTGCACTTCAAATTCAATCAACCCATTTTGCTAAGGTTTGCCCTAATGCCATTTCTTTATGTTTGAACTTTGTGAATTTCTGATTTACATGTCATTTAGGGTGAATTTGGGGGAATGGGGATTTTAGGTTTTGCATGTGGGAAATTTTAGGTTTTGCATGTGGGTTTGTAATTACATATAGCATAGAACGATTCTTTTCTTGATAGATCGTTTTGTTCTGAAATTGACACCTTGAGAACGTGGGTTTTGGGAAAATTTCACTGGAAACATTGCAGAACCCAAAAACCCGTAAGGTTCGCTAGCAACTCGCTAGGCGAACCAGTGGCGAGCATTCGCTGCCACTTCGCTAGGCGAAGCAGCAGCGAGCATGGCAGTAGTTTGAATTTTGTGTTGCTTTCTAATCTGTTTTTGTGTTGTGTTGGTTTCCTCTCTATGTTTTGCAGATGGAATCCAGATCCGGAGCTTCGAAAAAGAGAAAGGGAGGGAACACTTCCCGTCCCGTACCAATACAATTCGACACCGACAAATTTGTCGGGCCGAAGCAAGCCGCAAGATACGTTGCTTTGGAAAAGCGAAAAATTCTACCGAAAAAGAGATTCATCATCAACCCTGAAGGCACGAACCGAACATTCGCCGGGTTGATTGACACCAAAAAGTATGATCGGTTAATTTCCCCCCTGGAGCATTACAATATCGCAACGGTGCGTGAGTTCTATGCGAACGCACTGCCGGATGATGACGAGCCATTTACATGGACATCTAGAGTGTCCGGCCGTCCTGTTGCGTTTGATCGGGATGCAATTAACCGCGTCCTTGGTGAACCGCTCCAACTGGGAGCCGAGGAGAGAAACACCTACCACCAGGAATTAAGGCTTCACCGGGATACGGATGCAATTTCTGCTGCCCTGCTTTTGAGAGGGAAATCAGTTGAGCTGAACCCATCTGGGGTTCCCATGAGATATCATAGGGAGGACATGACTCCCTTGGCTCAACTGATCCTGTTGTTGGTTCTTACAAACATCAAACCTAAGTCCCACACTTCTACCGTGCCGATCCCAATGGCACACTTGGTACACTGTATCCTCACTAACGTCCAGATCGATATGGCGAGGATTATTGCTTATGAGCTTAAGTCCGTGATTGAAAGCGGGCTAAAGTCGGGGGCAAGAGTGAATTGTCCCCTGGCTTTACCTTGCCTAATCATGAGTTTGTGCCTGCAAGCGAGGGTGAGGCTACCCTCTAGGGGTCAAGTAAGGATCCCGCCACCCATTGATGACCGTTACATGGCCAAGTATTGTAGGGCGAAGAATGTACGAGGTAGTTCAACTGCTGAGGTTACCGGGGCTTCTGATGGTCCTGGTACTTCTACTCTAGGATCCGATCCTTTGCAGCAGGCGATCTGCAACTACAACTGGGACTGGATGGCGGCAACTCAGCGTGCCATGCTCGATATGCACGATTCTATGCAGCTGTTACAGCTGCAGGGACGTGACCCCTCCGGTAATCACTCGTTGATGACGCGTGAGCAGTTTCTGCTTAACACTAGCTGGCCTGTGGACAGGCCTGTGTTTGGAGAGGGGGCGGGTGCTGGTGCTTCTTCTGGTGTTGCTGATGGAGATGATGATGATGATGATGAGGCTACCGGTTCTGAAGCCGGTAGTGATGAGGGTTATGAGTCCTTGGAGGGCTAAGTTATTGTATTTTTCATGTTATGTTTTATTTCTATTGTATTTTCAGAATTATGTATTTTGATTTTGGCTATGTACTTTTGGGGTGTTTTGTCCCCCATGAACAATTTTAAATTTTGAAGTGAATGTTATTATTTATGTTTTAAATTTTGTTTGTTTTAATAAATTTTTGGTTGGTTGAGTGGCAAACCTTCTAGATTGGTTGCTCCTCAAAGAAGTATCCAATGAAGGTGCATCCGAGCTTGGATGGCAATGATAAAAATAAACAAGTGAACAAGGCTAAGGTACATGGTTACCTCCGGCTAGAATTTTAGAATGCACTAAGAACTTTACTCTTTTTTGTAATTGAGTATTATCTTTTTGCAACATAATTGAATGAATGTTTCATCTAGGACTTAAAACCACAAATTGTGAGGAAACCTCCATTTTACACTTAAATGCTGGATTCTAATAAGCTTTGTTGATTCATTTGATTCATGCTCTGTCTTTTATTATTGTGAATATGTGGAAGCAATTAGAAATGATCAAGGCACTTGTTTTCTATCGAGCACAACCAGTTCCAAATACAACTTACCTGTGAGCAGAGAGAGTATTCGTTAACCCCTTTGAGCTTAAACAGTTGAATCTTAGCTTGAAATAAAGCGAGATTTCAAAAATCTTTTTCTTGAAACCCGAGAAATTTTGATAATTGTTCTTTTGCCGTAAAAAAGTCAAGAGCATTCACTTAGGGTGAGTAAGAAATAAGTTGGGGAGAACGAAAATGAGAATCGGTAAGTGCCACAACTCTTGAAAAATCGAGCAAGCATAAAAAACAAATATATATATATATATATATATATATATATATATATATATATATATATATATATATATATATATATGTATGTATATATATATATATATATATATATATATATATATATATATATATATATATATATATATATATATATAACATAGAAAAGAGAAACATCTGTTTTGTAAATATGATGTGAAAGAAAAGAAAAAAAAATAGAGAAAATAAAAATGAATGCTTGCTTGGAAGAAAAATAGTGAAAAACAAAAAAAAATAAAAAATTGAGTTGTGAAATAAGAGTTGTGAAGGTTTCAAATGAGAAATAAATGGAACGAAGTTGAGATGTGTGAATAATGTATAGTGAATGTCTCTTTTGCATCGGCAATTTCGTTTTCAATGGCCTTAGAAATGACCCTTGTTTGTTAACCTAACCAAGCTTCAACCGAAAAGCCCTTAGTGATCTTCGTGCTTCCACATTACCATTTATAATTGTTAGATATTGTATGAATTGAATTAATTTCTTCATTGATTGTTGGAGAGTGAGATTATTCCCGCGGTTGCAAACGCGTAATTTCTTCAATCCTTATTCGAAGAGGAGAGATAGGGTGATTCATTCAAGATAATATTGTTGTAGATAGATACATATTTCGCATTGCTACTAAGTCTTAGTTCTTGTGTATTATTTTATTCGAACCGTTGGAAATTTGTATCTGCTGATTCGCTTGTGTTTGAGCCGTTTTATCCAACTTCGGAGAAACCTTTCTCTTAAAGCAAATCCTCTTGTCCTTCAAGAGGCATACTTTGCTTGAGGACAAGCAAGAATCTAGTTGGGGAGAGTTGTTAGATACCCAAAAGTGCTTATTTGAGCTATCAAATATGGGTATCTTTCACTCCATTTCCTTGCTAAAGTGTTCGAAACCACCTTTGTTTTAGATCAAATGCAATACAATGATAAACGATCTTGGTACCTTTGATTTGTGTGTTATTGTGCAGGAAGTAGGCATGAAATAATAGAAAATGAAGACACAAGAAATTTGGCAAAGGGATCAAATAAAACAAGCATTCATCAGCTTGCTCGCTAGGCGAGGGCTGTGGCGAAGGACTCGCTAGGCGAGCGTCCAGCGAGAGCCCAGCGAAAAGCTCCAGTATTTTACAGTGGCAAACATCACCACACTCGCTAGGCGAGCTTCCAGCGAGGTGTGTGGCGAACACGTCCAGACTTGGTGAAAAGCGCAGCCAACACTCACTCGCTAGGTGAGCCTTTAGCAAGCTCCCAGCGAGCATTCCAGTAGCAAAACCTCTCAAGCTCGCTGGAGCGAAGGTTGAAGCGTGACCTTCGCCTAGCGAAGGTTTTGTTCGCTCAGCGAACATGACAGTCTGGCAATGGTTGTTTCTCTGGGCGCAGGTGCCTCAGGTGCCTCATTTAGGGGCTCGCTAGGCGAGCCATTCTGCTCGCCTAGCGAGCATGACAGCTCAATAGCAGCTCTATAAGTAGCAAGGGCTACTTTTTGGAACCATACCTTACCTTCCATACTTTTGTACTTTTTTAGATATTTTCCAGCATTGCTCTAAGGATCTTTTGTGACCTAGAAACCATTTCTCTTCATCTCTTAACAATCTTTCACAAAAAGAAGGTGGATTCCCATCCAATCTCGATTATTCGACTCGGATGTTGATTAACCTTCTTCCGAAACTTGTTGAACAAGCTACCATGAAAATGAGTGGCTAAGTCCTTCATTTTGTCAAGGTTAGATGTAGATGATCATTAGCTTTGTGTGTAAATGTAAGGATCTTCATTTGTAAACTCTTTAATGGTGAATATATGGTGAAAACTTTGTTCTTATTGAAAACTCTTTGTGTTGGTTTATGATCGAGAGATGTTTACCAACTCTTAACCTAGGTTTTCATCCAATCTTGTTTGTTAGCTAGAGATAGTAATGAATGATTTTGTTCACCATAAGGTTGAACCAAAAAGTTGTCATTTTGATAGATTGTGTTAGAGATAAACAATGGATCAAAATGGGAAAACTCACAATGTGTGTTAGAGATAAACACATTGGGAGGACTTTATGAAATAGTTTATCATCTAAAGGAGTTTATAATTTTTGTTGATCGAACATATACATGCAAAGTGATCGTCGAACCCTAACTTTGGCAATATTTCTCAAATATTCAAACCAAAACTTTTACCGCATTTTATTACACTTTTATGCAAGATACCGTGACAAACACCAAAACCCCGTTGTTACCTTAAGCTAAGAATTAAAACAACTGTCGAAAGGCAGTGATATCTCACAATCTCTGTGGAGACGATAACAAAAACCCGACATTTAAAATTACATTCAACAGCGGCGACTCTGGTTTTATTGATGTCGAGTTTATCCATAGCTCAATGGTCATGAATTTACCGCTACATCCATGTTCTTTATTTGTCATTCTGATCAAGAGTTCATCAAGAGTTTGAAGCTTGTTTGTCAAGGAAGCCTAAATTCATCTGGTTATCTTGTGTGCCTTCCTCAACAAGTTTCTTCAACAATTGGTCAAACATATCAAAAGATACTTCATATTACATCATCATAAGAATATATGATCCTCCATGAACCCCTAAGAGCAAAGGAACTTCAAGTATGCAAGTTGGTTCAAGGAGGTTGACCAGAAAAGTCAACAGGTCAAATCTAGGGTTTCCTAGACCCTATCACCTGCAATGTTTGTCATATGAAAATTATTTCAAGATAAAAGTTACTCTTTATGACATTCCAAACATCTTTAATGTTGGCCTCAAAAGCTAATTTTGCTTGGAAAGTCATTTTTATGGGGAAATATTATATGTCGTTTTGTTTGTGCCCTAGATAGAAGGTCAACTTCTAAGAGCCATAACTTCCTGAATTTTTATGATATGAATATTATCCAAGTTTCATTATTAATTTCTAGATTTCTTCTTCAAATTTTCTTCTTTGATAAATATCGAATTCTACTTGAAAAGTCATGTCCCATAAGGAAACATTATAGGTCCATTTTGGTCCTCGTCATTGAACAAGCAAATTTTCTCAACTTCTAAAATCCATAACTCCACCATCCAAGCTCCAAATGGTGCCAATTTTTTTTATCAAAGTGAATATAATTGAAATTTTTGCAACTCTGTACAAGGAGTCAAGTTCATCTGAAGCTCACATCAAAAGTTATTTAAGGTGGAAAGAGGGTTCATTTGACTTATAACTTAGAAATATTTCTAAGTATGTTTGATACCTCCATCTTCGAGGCCAACTTTCTCCATTTTAAAAGTTCAAATTGAAAAAGTACCAACATAAAAGTTATTCCTTATGATGATAGCTTTCCAAAGAGTCTAAGATCACTTCATTTGGATGAAGAATGAGGGACTTACGCATAAGTTTTGTCCATGGCTTGATTTAGCAAGTCTCAAACTGCAAACATTGCACAACTTTGCATGGCTTCATGTGATGAGTTCAGCAACCATTTGTCACGAATTAGAGTGGATTTTCATCATTGATTGAGCCTAAATATGCACCCATGCACTCATGTACCAAGATTACTCAATTTTCATTCAAATTTGGAAAGGTGTGGAAATGACTTGCTTGGCCTATAAATCATAGTGCATTGGCTTAGAATCAAAGGAGAAACTTTCCCCAACTTTGCTTGCCAATTCCATAACCTCAGAATAGATAATTCCTTGAAGATTTATCTTGAAATCGAGTTTTTGTTCAACTCAAGATTATGAACAAAAGCTCCAAGGATTTAATCCCTTTTCCATTCCATTGGACTTCTGCAAGCATGGGGAGGAAAAACCACTTGGAAATGCATCAAGAATCAAGCTCAGAAGCTACTCACAAATGGTGATTTTCATCATACTTCATCTCTTTGATTCTCCCTTAATACTCTAGATCTGAACTCAATTTTATGATGGCTGAAGTCCTACCAATGTAGGCAACATGACTGAGTTGTTTTGGACTTGATTCGAAGCAATTCAGGTTGAAAACCTCAATTTTCATCTCCACATTTTGATCATAGAGTGAGAGATGGAACAAATAGAGGTGATATTCATGATCCTTGCAATTTTATCTTCAAAACAATGTATGATCCATGAATTTCTGGAGATGTTTGATCTTGCCAGTTTGGTGACCTTCACCGGAGAAGATGACTGGAGCTAGGGCTCCGGTGGTGGCGTGGCTTGTCTCTCACCTTTGGATCTTCATTCCACGTTTTAATCTTGGCCCTTGGTTTTGATTACAACTTGTGTAGCTCGTTGGCTGAGGTGCATCATGGAACGCGTGTTGTTGTCCATTAGATATGTCACCTCAATTAATGAGGGAGATCTAATGGCCCTCGTTTTTTCATTTTTATTTTATTTTCCAAAATAGTTTTTAAATAGTTTTTTCTTCAAAAATTCATTTTTGATCCAAAAATTATAGGACCAACACCAAAAATTCACAAATTTTCCTCTTCGCAATTTTGATCTAAAATTAATTTCTGGATTAAGTTTGATATTTTTGGTGAATTTTGTGATTTTTGACTTATTTTAATTAGTTTTTAATTACTTATGACTTTTGAAAATTGCCAAAAAAATTAGTCAATGGTTCTTTGCCCTTGCTTGACCTATGATAAATCCCTTGACCATTTCTTTGGTATTTTGAAGGGGTTTTAGGTTTTTGATCTTTGAAAACCTATTTTCTTCATTTTTTAAAATGTTTTAAAAATTGTTTAATTTATTTAATGCTTTGTTGAGCTTTTGTATTGACTTTGTGTTGATCTTACTTCTGTTTGGCCTTGGTCTTGGTTGAATTGGACCTTGAGTTTGTCAATACCATTGGATTTAAGGGGTTGATGAAGTTTAAACTTCAACCCTCAAGATGAATGTATCGTATTGATCAAGTGAGGTTCATCCCTTGACCAATTTGGGATCCTCTTCATTTCATGTCTCCATCTTCATCTCATTTCTTCCCCAATCATTTCTTGGCCAATTACTTCTCATAGATTATTAACTAGTTGATTCATCAATGACCTTGTGTCAGATGAATCAACATGAGCTTGATTGAGATAGGCCCATCCCCTCTTATTTTTGTGTGTGGTATGCTTTAGGAGCTTGGTCTTGGATACCTTGTCTCTAGCATGCATTAACACCAACATTATTATTGACCGACCTCAGATAGTTGTAACTTCTACATAAGTCCAATTACGATTGCTTAACATATCGCTTAATTTATCCCAAAGACAATGACATTTTTATAAGTGAGATTATAAGTCTCCTATTCCTCATGGTATTGTGTGAAAATTTTGCTCCTTTTCCATTTGTGAGAGCTAGTGGCATACTTGTTGATTTTATCCAAGTTGGAGCCCTTCTTATAAATGATGTATAAGTTCATATTTTCATGCTTGTGAGTGGATAATTGAGTGTTCTCCCAAAAAATGACTAAAACGTCTTTTCTTCTTTCACTAAACTTGACTAAAATCTTATTATATTAGCTTTATTTTAGTGTCATTTAATTCATGCTTTTATTTCTTGTTATTTACTTTATGCTTTTATTTTAGCATCTCATATCATATTTGCTCTTTGCCCACTTGGGCCTATGTTTATGCTTCAGTCATTTTCATTTTGCTCACTTGAGCCATTATATTTTGTGCTTATGATATGTTTGTGCTTATGATCTTATTTTGTTTATGGTCTTAGGACCTTAAAACACTTAATAAAAAAAAAAAAAAACACATTGGTCGACTGTTGGCTCTTTGTCTGAGACTTGATTTGGACCTATGGACTTAGAGTAGGCAACATTCCTGAGTTATGGGAGAAACTTGGCCAATGCCATTAATTTGAGACCAAAACTTGGTCAATGTCATTCATATAACACAAGCTTGAGAGACTCCCTTGGGTTTATCTGATACACTTTTTCTCTTTGTCCAGATTGCTATTTTGATCTTATTGTTATTATTTGATGTTTTCTCTTTGAGTATGTTTCAAGGAATTTTTCATCTGATACACATAAAATGACATTGAAGATTGCTTGCTTTGTATTGCTAACTTGGATGATTAGTTATCTTTATTTGATACCATTGGGTTTCTTATTAATTGCTTGGATGATTATGGCTTTGTTGTTTGCTTGACAATCCAAAGGAAATGGGTTTCTATCTGACACTATTATCTTGTGGATGCTTCCCATGGGTTAGATCTTTTCAACTCAAAACTTTTAATGTTGTCTAGGATAACCTCTTCATCTCCACGCCCTTTTTATTTAATTTTAAAATCTCCTTCTCATCTTCAAAACTTCTTTGTTTGTCGTTTTCAACTTAGACTTCTTTTAATGAGTGGAAACCTTGGCCTTATGCCATTGATTTTCAAACTATTTTCTTAATCAAACTTATAAAAAGACTTAATTATATTGACTTTATTCTCAAAAAGACCAAAAAGAACTAACAACCTCATATAATCATTTTGGCCACTTAGTGTCTTTTCCCTTTTAAACTTTTCAAAAAGAAAGCATTTAGATTTGAGTTATCCTTGGTTGAGATGTAATTCTCCCATTCTATAATGTATTGAGTGTAAGACTTTCCATTTATTAGGGGTTAGTGGCATACTTGTTGATTTAATCCAAGTTGGAGCCCTCCCTCGTCCTCATTATCGGTGGATGTTTGGTTGAGTATTTTCCCATTGATAACAAAATATCTTTAAACTCTTGTTAAAATAAATCCACTCATCTTTGAAATTTTTACCACGAACTACGAGATTTTTATCCCTCATTTATGTTGGTACATAGGCATAAGACCAAAAGTCTTATCAAACACAAATATGTAAATAATGAATTCTTTTCTCATCCCCTCATTATATTTTTAAAACAAACATATTTTCAACCCAAACAAATACACACAAAAAGGGCTCCCTAGAAGTACCTAGGATAGTTTGGGTGTTAATACCTTCCCTCTGTGTAACCATCCATTACCTGTAATCTCTGACATTTTATTAGTTTTGATTTGAAAACTTCTTATCTTTGGGTTTTGTTCGTACTTTTTCCGTTTTCCTTTAAAAATAATAAAGGCGCGGTGGCGACTCTGGTTTTATTGACGTTGAGTTAACCAATAACTCAGTGGTCATGAATTTACTACTACACAATGTTATCTTAGTTTTTGCTTCTGGACGTGACTCTGATCAACAAACTTCTGAAGAATGGCAAGCTTCTGAAGTTGTGTTATGTAACTGAAGATTCTAAAGATCTCAAGATAGACGATTGAAGTTATCAAGGTTCTGACTGAGGATTCTGAAGACTATGAAGATTCTGAAGATATTGAAGAACTCAAGCCAGATTATTGACGTTGTCAAGGTTCTGACCCAAGGTTCTGAAGTTTATGAACCCAGCTCTCTACTTCTTCACTTCATGCTTCAATCATCTTTTATCATAAGCCAATGAATCTGAAGATAAGATCAAATGGAAACATGATCAAATAGTACATAGTACAAATCGAACAACCTTTCCACTACCTGATTTCGTGGGTAAGGACTATACTATTCATCACGCATGTCACTGAATTTGTGGGTGAAATGACAGTACATGGTATCATTCCTTTCTCATTCAACAATGGACAACCGCTGAATGACCTCGGTCACATGCTTTCACTATATAAGCATGCATTGGAGACTTTAAGAAATTGTTGATCTACACAAGTATTTTGACAAGCTAATTTTCTGTGTGAAAAGATATCATCTTTTGTATACAGTGTTCTTTAAGTATTTATTATTCATTTGTGTAAATCTGCTTTTGTAGAAGCATCTTGTAACACATAAGCTTTTATTCAAACTATTTGCTTGATTCCTTAAGGAGGTTATCCTTGAGAAGACAAAGAAATTTGTTCTTTGTGAGTCCTTGAGGAGACTAAGGTTTAGTTGAATACTTTAGAATACAAAGAAGGGTATTCTTTGGGTTTATTGTAATGTTTTGATTATAGTGGATTAAGTCCTTGTGTATAAGGCAAATCACCTTGGCGGATGGACTGGATTAGCTTTAAGTTTCAAGCGAACCAGGATAAAAATCTTTGTGTTTTTTATCTCTTCATTATTCAAGTTGTTAGTGGTGTTTTTGTTTTGGAAAAAACTTTTGCTTGTAAAACCCAATTCAACCCCCCCCCCCCCCCCCCTAATTTCTTGTGTTTTTCACACCTTCAATATCTACAAATTTCTCGACTAGCATTTACTTTTTAGGGTCAAGCTTATCATTGAATCTAACATGAATTGATTCTTCAAAAATTCGTGTCTCAATGTTAAAGACTCTGTAGCCGCCTTTAGAGCGTTCAGAGAATCCTAACAATAAGCATTTATGTGCCTTAGAATCAATCTTGCCAATATTCTCTTTAGTGTTCAACATAAAACACTCACAGTTAAAAGGATGGAAGCAGGAAATGTTGGCATTTCTGTTCTTCCATAATTCATAGGGAGTCTTACCTAGAATAGGTCTAATAGAAATCCTATTCTAAATATAACAAGTTATGCTAACTGCTTTTGTCCAGAAATGCTTAGCCATATCAGTTTCTTAGATCATGGTGCAGACCATTTCTTGCAAAGTCTTATTCTTCCTTTCTACAACTATATTTTGTTATGGAGTTCTAGGACAAGAGAAATCACAGGAAATACCATTTACATCAAAAATATTTTCAAAATGTTTATTTTCAAATTCGCCACGATGATCACTTCTGACTCTAACTATTTTGCAATTCATTTCTGTTTGCACCAGTGAGCAGAAGGTAGAGAACACATAATGTGACTCATCCTTGTGTTTCCAGAAGTTTACCCATGTCCAACGACTATAATCATCAATGATGACCAATCCATACTTTTTCCCATTGATAGAGGCAGTTTTCACTGGCCCAAACAAATCAACATGCATAAGTTGTAACGGTCTAGAGGAGACACAACAATTTTAGCTTTGAAAGATGTTTTAGAAAACTTGCCTTTCTTATATGCTTCACAAAGAGCATCTGAAGCGAGCTTCAGGTTGGGTAAGCCTCTGACTAATCCAAGCTTATTTAGATGAGAAATCCTTCTCATGTTAACATGGCCCAAACGTCTATGACATACTCATTGCTCCTCATTAACAGAAATTAAGCATTTTACATTTTCATCCTCAAGATCAGAAAGTCTGATTTTATAAATGTTGTTCTTTCTCTTTCCGCTAAAAAGGATTGTACCATCTTTCTAACTAACAACCTTACAAAACTTTTGATTAAAAATGATATCATAACCATTGTCACTAAGTTGACTAATAGACAATAGGTTATGCATCAAACCATCAACCAAAAAAACATTAGTAATAGAAGGAAGTTTATTGTTACCAATAGTTCTAGAGCCAAGGATCTTCCCTTTCTGGTTTCCTCTAAAATCAACGAAGCCTCCAGGATTAAGTTCCAAATCTTGGAACATATACCTTATGTCAGTCATATGTCATAAGCATCCATTGTCCAGGTACCATGACTGGTGTTTCAGTTGAGCTGCTAAGGATGTATGTAACATAAATTATTTTATCCTTAGGTAACCACTTTCTGGGTCCTTTCTTGTTAGTTTTCCCAGAGTTTCTTACAACTTTGGGTCCTTGTGCAACAGGATAATCAAGTGAAATTTGAGCATGATACTTAGGTTTCAGAACTGAGTTCTTATCCTTAGTGGATTTCTGTGTTTGTGCATAAACATCAAGCTTAGTTCCAGCAGGCACGAAAAGCTCATAGAGAGGTTTTGTTTTTACCTTCTAACTTTCTTCAGGTTTTATAGTTTTTGTACAATCTAATCTTTTCTTGCCATTTCTGCTAACTCTATAGATCAAAGAAGCTATTTTGCTTATATCTATGATTTTTAGCTAGAAAGTACTAGAATGCTCTGTCATATCTAATGACGTAATCAATACCATAAGTTTCGGAGACTATTTCTTCCCATGTTTTGAAATTTTACTTTTCAAAGCAGATTTGTTACTTTCTAAAGAAAATACTTTTTCATTTAGGGAAAAAATATCTTTGTCAAGCTCGCTACGAGTTTTAGAAGCAACTACTTGGACTTGTTTAAGGTCCTTGTACCTACTCTGAAGACTCTGATACTTTTCTAGTATTTCAGAAATACATGATTCTAAATCAGAACGAGATAGTTCAGAAAACACCTCTTCAGAATCAGAGTTTGATTCTGATTATGACAACACCCTGTCTTCTGGTTCTTCAGAACCTTCTGGATCAACTGTAGTTGCCATCAATGCAATGTTGGCTTGTTATTTGTCAAAATCTTCTTCTTCGGATTCTGAGTCATCCTATGTAGCCATCAACCCCTTATTGCCTTTAGAGAACTTCTTCTTAGGCCTTCTATCCTTTTTCAGCTGAGGACACTCGTTATTGTAGTGCCTGGCTCCTTGCACTCAAAGTAGATAACCTCTTTACCAAAACCTTGCTTCTTCTGTCCAGACAAAGAATCAGAATGACCAATAATCCTTTTAGATCCTCTGAACTTCCCTTGCCCATTCTTCCCGTGTCTCCAGAGTCTGTTGACCTTCTTGGAGATAAAAGACAGCTCATTATTATCTTCTGAGTCTTCATCAAAATCTTCTGATTCTTCCTCAGCTTGATAAGCCCTTAACTTCTCAAGCGTAGACTTCAAAGAACAAATTTACTTTGCTTCTGAGGTTCATCTTCCTTGAGTTCAATCTCGTGGCTTCTTAAAGAACTAATAAGTTCTTAAAGAGTAATGTTGTTTAAGTCTTTTGCCAACTTCAAGGCAGTTACCATAGGTCTCCACTTTTTGGGGAGACTTATGATGATTTTCTTGACATGATCAGCTGTAGAGTATCCTTTGTCAAGAACTTTCAGTCTTGCAACAAGCATATGAAATCTTGAGAACATAGTCTCAACGGTTTCATCATCTTCCATTATGAATGCCTCGTACTTTGGGATTAAGGCTAAAACCTTTGTCTCCTTTACTTAAGCATTCCCCCCATGAGTCATCCTTAGAGAGTCAAATATGGACTTGGTATAATCTCTGTTTGTTATCTTCTCATACTCAGTATAAGAGATATCATTTAGCAATATATTTCTTGCCTTATGATGATTTTTGAAATCGTTCTTTTTTTGATCTGTCATAGCACTTCTTGCTATATTGTTTCCTTCAACATTAACTAGGTAAACATAGACATCGACTACAAGATCCTAAAGATCAACATAATAAACAAGAAAAAAACTTTATATTCTATCTTTCTAGTAATCAAACTTCTCACCATCAAAGACTGGTGGTTTAGCACTATAGTGATTTCTCTCATTGTTGTTAACAATGTTACCAGCGGCCGTTGTTTCTCACACAAACTGGATCGGTACTGAACACAGTGAAGTGTTGATAAATATTTTATCATAAACAGAATCAGAGCTCTGATGCCAATTGAAGGTGTGAAAACACAAGAAAGGGGTGGGGGTGGGGTGGATTGTGTTTTAAAAACAATAGTTTTTTACCAACTCAAAAACACCACACAACTGTTAAGAACAAAGAGATAAAAACACAAGTATTTTTATCCTGGTTCGCTTGGAACTCAAAGCTACTCTAGTTCATCCGCCAAGGTCATTTTTCCTTATATACAAGGACTTAATCCATTATAATCAATTGATTATAATAATCACAAAGAATAACCTTCTTTGTCTTCTCAAGAATCCGACTATACCCTACTCTTCTTAAGGAATCACAAAGAACAACTTTCTTTGTCTTCTCAAGGATCTGACCCTAGTCTCCGTAAGGAATTACAAATGATAAGTTTAAATCAAAAGTCTTGTGTTTACAAGATGCTTCTACACAAGCAAATTTTATATAAATGAAAAACAAACACTTAAAGAAAAATTGTGTACAAAAATGATAGCTTTTCACAAAGAAACAAACTTGTCAAATATTGTAGTGTGTCTCACCTACTTATATAACATAAAAAAAGATACCGTTGGAGGGTAAAATGATGATACCAATAGAGTTATTGTCCACTGTTGAATTGGTGAAAGGAGTGATACATAATACCGTCCTTCGCCCATAATTTCAGTGACAGGTGTGATGTATAGTATTGTCCTTTTCCCACGATATCAGGCAGTGGAAGGAATATTTGATTTGTACCATGTACTATTTTATCACGGCCACCTCAAAGTATGATAAAGGCAGATGTATTCCCAACCTGGTGAAGAGACACCTGTACAAGAGAATCGAGCAACCCTCAAAAGAGCTGCACACCATCTCATCCAAACCTACGGGCAAAATCTCTCAATCTGGGGTATTTCCAACTGTGATGATGACATGGGTTACGACTTCGAAGGTGTTCATAACAGAAGGAGTCCCAACAAATTCGACGACCACCCAATATACCTATTTGCATTGACCAATTCTATTAATCAAAGACCTCATACGAGCCAATACATATGCTTTATGATGATCACCATGATTAACCCAAGACACAACATCATGCTGCCCTTTGCACTCTAGGTGATGAGTAATTTCAGCGTCACTAGGGTCATGACCAGTTGACTCCCAATATGTTTGGATAGAGTGACCGACACGTTCCATCCTTTGATGAGCAACCTCTATTTTTGCCTAGGTCAAGACAGGAGGATGCATAAGTCTCGACAAGGTTTTCACCCCATCGAATTTCACAAGAAACAAAGATTCTGATGTATTTATGGAGAAAGCTTCATTTGACCGAGATTCTCCAGAAGACTCTTCCATCTTCGAATCATCACTCAAAATGCTGACTCCTGATTCGAAACCCCCACTGATAGAGAGGAAGGAATGTAATTCAGACTTCATTCCCCTTTTCGAAGATGAAGAAACACTATCCTCTGAGTCACTCTCGACGATAACAGGGTTACCACTCATCATAATGAAAATGAGATGAAAACTTGAATAAAAGCTGAGGAGAAGATAAGGTGCCTCGAAGTAGGATGGCGAAGGCGCTAAAACAAGGAAGGAAAATGAAAAATCGAAGCTTTAATACTTAACATTATGAATGTGCAATACCAGTTACTCAAGAAAGCAAATGATCTCAAATAAAGGGGGAAAAGCTCAAAAAGGCAAGAGAAACTTAGTCTACGAGAGGGCTAAAAAGTTTCTCCATGATCTATCTTCATATTTAAATATGCAAAGGCAATCAAATGGATCAGATAGAAAGTAGGAAATAAGGGCAAATCGACTGTCATATTTCATTTGGGAAGGACAAGTACACCAAAGCTTACTCAAGTACACATAAAGTTGCATCACATCACCCCATACCTTTTCAGGTCACATGTCAAAGAAAAACGACGAAACGTTTCGATGATGGGATTGCATTTAATGCTCACATTCACATCACGCTTTGGCAAAACCAAAGCGGCACATGCCAACCGACGTCCGAATGAACTTCCTTTGAGGCTGGCAATTATTATTGAAAGAATCTCCCGTCATCAAACATGCCCGACGAGTCATGGGGGAAACTGTTGCGTGTCGGGCACAAAACTGAGACCACTGCTATGCGTCGGCCAAAGACCCAATAGCATGAGGCCCATTATTTAGCATACTCCGTCAGGCCCAATGTATAAATACATTCTTAAAGAGTTCCAAGGTACACAATCTCTCTAATTTTCACTTTCACTACCACTATCTTGAACCCTAAACTAAGTTGGGCGTTGGAGTGCTAACCATGCAGGTAGCCTCCTAGGTCTGCCATATCGAAGATGATAAACACCAATTAACGACATCACATCAAGACCGATATCCGTGGTTCAAGAAGCACAATGATCGCAACTTTCGATTCACAATACCACATGAACGTAGTGTATTAGAAGCTTCGCTCCACTGCAATTTCCGCAATCATCACATTTTTTAATTCTACAATATAACAAATAATAATTGTCCTTTCTATCTATAATATCCTTAATTATTTATTAATTCATTTTGACAAAAACTACCGTTAATATTATTTTGAACTTTGAAAGGAGTTAAAAATAAAAACAAATTCTTTCAAAAAGTGACATTTAAAAACAAAGTTGTTAACTTACTTACTAATCTTTTTACTTAGTAACTTAATTATTAATTTAATTACTGATTTATTTATTTATTTACTAAAACTTATTTTATCTATTTAAAAACATATTTACTAATTAATTATCTAATTTAAAACATATTGTCACCTAATTATTTTTAAAACTAATTTATTTTTCTATATTTTACTAACTAACTTAGTTACTTTTATATACTAAATTATTTATTTATTAAAATATATTTTATTTATTAACTAATAATATATTTTAATAAAATACTAACTTATTTACTGATTTATTTTTTGAATATTTTTACTCACTAACTAAATAACCAATTTACTAACGACTTATTTTTTATTTATTAAAATAATATAATAATTCATTTTTTTTTAAAAATCATTCAAAAATAATATAATTTATTTACTAACTAACTAAATAAATTATTTATTAAAATATTATAATAAATAATTTATTTATACTAACTATAACTTATGTATTTATCACCTACATATTTGACCTTTTTATATGAAAAACTAAATTCAAAATTTAAAACATTAACCTTTAACAAATAAATTTTTTTTATATCAAATCTAGAATAGTTTCATACAATATATTATTTTATTTTATGTATTACTATAAGAATCAAAGTTCCTTATTCATTCATACAAATTTAAAATCCTTTATAACATAGCTAACATTTATTCATATATCAATCACATATATAAAAAAATCTAAAACAGAACTAACATATATTACATCCATAGCAAACAATTTAAAAAAACAAAAATTTATTAACTTCTAAATGCTAATATCTTTTGAGAAGAAATGGAGTGAATCCGAAATTTGATTTGGTTAGAATTTTGGTGTTGCAAATATGAGTTTTGGGAGAAAAATTTCTAAAACTCAATGATATTGATATTGGTTTCTTGAAAAGAATTTTAAATTTATAGATTAAAAATGGATATCATGGGTAACCTCTCATAATATCTATCCTAATAGACAAATGCGTAGGGTTTATATGCTCTAACTCACACATATATGCGCATACTCATAACTTTAACATTGTGAGAAGGTAACCCCCAACACAATCATCAATCTTAAATAATTGGAGGAGTAACCCCTCATTCATCTTGATAATTACAATTCATATAGCTTCCTAATGAGTTGTCCTTTTGCACTCAAATGATCACAAGTGTAACCCCTCACAAATTCTCTTCTTAAAAATTCAAAATGGGTTTGTACGTGGGGTTAACCCTCGTAAATTCTCTTTTTAAAAATTCAAAATGGGTGTCTTATATTTTTTATGGGTAAACCTTATCATGTTTTTATTTATTTATTTATGCATTATGATGAATTTTACATTAGTTGTGTTTCCTTTTTTCGACAAGGCTTTTATCCAGACAAAGATATCTGACAAGGAAGGTATTTTCTTGTAGTGAATGTGACAATCCATCCCATCTCTTCTTTGATGATGACGCTAATTTATTTGCCAAAAAAATTCTAGTCCGGAACATTGTCAGCCTTTTTGACCATTTTAGCCGTGCCTTAGGACCAAATACCAACCTTACAAATTCTCGAGCTTTCTACTCCTCTAGCATCCTTTGATCCAAAATTCACTAACTTCTTTATATCTCTAGGGTCCACAACACAATCATCCCAGAAAAATACTTAAGATTTCCTATTCTTAAAGGCAGAGTCAAGAACAGTGATTTCAACATCACCATTGGGAAGATGTATGCTCACTGGACCTTTAAGAAAAACAAGCTCCTAAACAAGCATGGTAGGCCAAATTTTGTCCCATATGTTCTTACTTACATCCCTTCCTACTACATGCAAGACACATGGCTTCCTCAAAGCATTTGTGATACCATTGAGCATATTATATACAACTTCATCTATAAGGGTAACAACGACACTATCACCAATTTAGTGGGTTAACACAGGAGCGGACTTGGAATCCGATCAGCAAGAGATGCCAACACTTCTCTTCTTAGCAAGCTTGTTTAGGCAATGCATGAAAGAACAAACAAGCATTGGGTTGTCGTCTTATTCAACATGCATGTGTAAGGCGCATGCATTCTCTCTCACTCTACAACTTCAAGTTCCCCCACTTAGAATTCCATAATTAAATTCAATAATATTTTCAAAGATGATTTTAACTGGACGGTAGGTTCTAGTTCTTCACCCTTCTAAGTTCAATCACTAAACCTCCATTGACTCCTTTGACTCCCTTGATGCCATTGTCCTGTATGTTCATTTTCATGATCTTGCTTTAACAATGAATGATATTTACTCTATAAGCCCGTCATTTCTCAAACTCTTTTACACTCAACTCCCTCACAATGTTATTACATTAGTCAACAACAAAAGTATTAGCTTCAACAATCTCACAAAATACATTTTTGACTACCTTTAATTATACAAATGGTAATTACACCACCAAAAGCAATCATATCCGGCCTTTTAACAACAAAGAGGAAGCCACTAATATTTACATGGTGTTAGTTTTGCATTTAGAAGCTCAACCTTCTAAAAAAGACCGAATTCTTACTCTGGCTCACCTACCACAACTCAATCCCTACTCTTTCCATGTTTCATCATCGTATTATGACCACCTAACTTTGTGCATCCGTTGCAGTTTAAAAGATGAGATATTTCTCTATTGTATTAAAGGCTTCATTAACTCTAGAAACATGTGGCATAATCTTGGGTTTTCAAATGCTATATTTTTTTTATAATACACGTCAATAACAATTGACTTAAAATAACAAGTATAACACTCCCTCAAATAAAATTCCACTTGCATCATCATTCATAAAAATATTAATTTATATCGACCTAAAAAAAAAAAATCAAATATAACTCCCTCGATCTTCCTTATACTATCCTCATCAACTATGAAAGTTGACTCATAATTCATACTTATACATTTTACCACTCATTAACTTCAAATTTTCCTAATCGATAATTACCATATGAGTTTAAGATATAACTATTTAAAGATCATGAAAAAACATTTTAAAAAAATGAAGAAAGAATATACATCTGGTTTAGAAAAATAAAAGAAACAAGTATTATGGGGTTTGTTGAGTTAAATAAAATGATTAAGGTCTGAAAATGATGCAAATCAGATACCTTTATAATCGGCTGTCACTCATCCTCATCTGTCGGTGGCAACATTTAACTCCATTATTATAACTTCGTAGTTAAATTGTCACTTTCATCATGTCTAATCCCGTTTATTATCTTTTTCTATTCATTTACAGCTATATACATGCACATTGTAGAGAACTATAAATTAAACAAACCAAAATCATTCAATGCAGAGAGAAGAGAGAGAGAGAATAACGATTTTTTCTTTGTTTTATTGTTGTTACTCTTTTTCTCTTTCCGTCGGTCAATTAGATTGGATCCGAATTCATTTCTAGCTTGAATTTTGTTGCTCTTGATTCTATCTCTTTCTCTCACTTTCTCATTGAATTTTCAAGTGAGGTAGGTTTTTGGAGTGGTTCATCTACTTAGATCTCTTATTTGAGGTAATTCTTTGTTGAAATGATGTAGAAATTGGGATTTAGGGTTTTATGCTTGTAATTGAAGCTGAAATCGTGATAATTGTGTTAATTTTTAGTTCAGTTTTTGTGTTTACTGTTGTTAAAAGCATGGAGTTAGGACTGTTTCTGAGAGAAGATCTATTCAAACATTGAATTTTGCTGTTGTTGTTTTGTTTAATTGATTAAATTGGATGGTTTATGGTTTTACCTTAATTTGATTTAATGAACTTTTTGTTAGTGATTGATGAGAGTTGAAGAGATCTAAACTTTTTTTTTGGTTTATATATGGTTGAATTGATAATGTTTACTGGAAAATTGGAATCTAGTTATCTGATTCAGTTTACTGTTTTGTTGTACAGATCTGAGGTTTGATTTATATATATAAAAAAGAAGGAGTTGCTTCTGAAGTGGATTAGGAATATTGGGAAGTGATAAAGTGTTTGAAGTGATGTGTGTAACTTGTTGAGTTTGGATTACTATTTGATTCCTTATTGGGATCTAGGAAGAGCTAAGTAGGAGACCATGATGGACTCGGAAGGGGAATCTGGGATGAGATCTATGAAGCACGAACACAGGAAACACGACACCGACAGTGACATGTCAATACCGGTAATAATTTGAAAATATGGATAAATTAAATGTAATCACAATTGTCGGTGTCGGTAGACACACCTTTATTTTCCAGAAGTGTCAATATTACTTAGGATGAGATTATTAATCATTGATGCTTACTGGCAAATTTTGGTACTACTTGGAATACTCAGGATAAGCCGATGAAGGTGATGGGTAGCCAAGTCTGCCAGATATGTGGTGATAATACTGGTAGTACTGTTGATGGCAATCCGTTCATTGCTTGCGGTGTTTGTGCCTTCCCTGTTTGTAGGCCGTGCTATGAGTATGAAAGGAAAGATGGGAATCAGTCTTGCCCCCAGTGCAAAACTCGGTACAAAAAGCACAAAGGTAAAATAAGGATAAAAATATGTTATCTGTCATAATGTAATTTCCATTTTTTTTATAAGACAAAGCTTTATAAGACAAGAACATGGTTTTGGTGTGCTAGACAATATGAAGTTTTCTTGGAAGCAAATTGTTCTCTTTCACGTGATATATGAACTGAGTGATTATGATGTTATGTTCTTATTTTCGTGAAAATATATTCTTTTGATTAAAGAATTTTTTCAATGAACATATTGGATCTTCTATAGCTAGGACATGATTTAAATTGAAGTCACTTAACAAAGCCAATAAATGAATCCGGTCCTTCATCTCGGATTCAATGTATGACAGTGTTGGTAATGGTAGGTGCAAGTTGTGCCCCTACCAATAATAATATGTGCTATTACCTTTGACTCGACCAAAATCATTGAAGTGTATAGATAGTTCATAGAAGAATTTATTTGTATTTGATTACCTATTTCAATTGCTTCTACATACCTGCATGATAAATATTATTAATGCAAACAACATATTTTCATAGTATCATGTCTGCTGTTTTCCTCTATATTTAAATGTAACTAGTAATTACCATGCTTATTTAATTGATTTCAGGTAGTCCTGCAATTCTCGGAGATCGGGAAGAGGATGGTGGTGCTGATAATGTTGCCAATGACTTCAAGTACAATTCAGAAACTCAGAGCCAAAAGCAAAAGATTGCAGAACGCATGTTGAGCTGGCAAATGGCATATGGGCGAGGTGAGGAGGTTGATGCTCCAAATTATGATAAGGAAGTTTCTCACAATCATGTTCCTCGGCTAACCGGTGGACAAGAGGTTGTTCAACTAGTTTGCTCTATATTATTTTTTCCATAATATGAACTTGAACAAATATTTCCCAACTGATTTTGAATTTAAATATTCTTTGCTAAATCTTCATTTTCAGACATCTGGAGAATTATCTGCAGCCTCACCTGAGAGGATGTCAATGGCATCTCCTGGAAATGTTCGTGGGAAACGAGTTCATAATCATCTATCATATTCGTCTGACCTTAATCAATCACGTAATTCCTGCCCCTCTCAAACTATGCACACTTTTATATAGTGTCATTTCTATCTAATATTGATTTTAGGTCTTAATTTATATTCCTTGAGCAGCAAATATCAGGGTTATTGAACCTGGATTGGGAAATGTAGCATGGAAAGAAAGAGTTGATGGCTGGAAAATGAAGCACGATAATAAGAATGCTATTCCAATGAGCACAGGTCAAGCTACATCTGAAAGAGGAATCGGAGATATTGATGCCAGTACTGATGTGCTTTTCGATGATTCCTTGTTGTGAGTACTTCTATATTTCTTCATAAGAATGTGTGCTTCATCTCTGTTGCAAGCCTCTTTGCTACTAGCTCTGTCAGAATTAGTGATACTATTATGTTTTTCAGCAGTTAAGGATCTCATTTAGTAATATATCATGACTGATACATGCAGAGTTTGTTATCCAAGTCTATTGTAAAATTTTATTTTATGATTGTGTATTACATAATCAAATTCATTCAATTGTGTCGCTTTTTATTTTAGCACAATGTATGTTTCTTGTTTTTAAGCTTCAGCGCTAAACACGTTGTTTTGTTTATGCAGGAATGATGAAGCTCGGCAACCTCTTTCGAGGAAGGTTTCTATTCCATCTTCCAGAATAAATCCATACCGTATGGTCATTGTTCTGCGGCTTATTATCCTCTGCATTTTCTTGCACTACCGAATTACAAATCCTGTACCCAATGCGTATGCATTGTGGTTAATATCAGTTATATGTGAAATTTGGTTTGCATTTTCTTGGATATTGGATCAGTTCCCCAAATGGCTCCCTGTGAACCGTGAAACATATCTTGACAGGCTTTCATTAAGGTATAGTCTTGAGTTTTTGCTCCCCCTTCTATATTCTATATTATAAGGAAATCATCTTTATAGTTATTCTTTTGTTATGATAATTTTAATTTATTTAATAGAGTTAGTTTCCAATAACTTCTCCACAAGCACTTGCATGAAAGGAATAAAAATATTAAAAGAATCTTTGCAATCACTACGAGTATTTTTAATAATGCGCAAGTTTAAAGTTTGTTTCTTCATCTCAATTTGTTCATAATTTTTCTCATGTAACTTGTTAAATTTTATAAGATGGAATACCTATAAATTTATGCTATTTGAGAAACTGTCATAAGCTAGAATATCCAAACTGAGCCATAATTGACATGACTTGCAGATATGACCAGGAAGGGGAACTGTCGCAGCTAGCAGCAGTTGACATTTTCGTCAGTACTGTTGATCCGTTAAAGGAGCCCCCAATTGTGACAGCCAATACTGTACTATCAATTCTTGCTGTTGACTATCCAGTGGATAAGGTCTCCTGTTATGTCTCTGATGATGGTGCTGCTATGTTGACATTTGAAGCTCTTGCCGAGACATCAGAATTTGCAAGGAAATGGGTCCCTTTCAGTAAGAAATATGCAATTGAACCGCGAGCTCCTGAGTGGTACTTTTCAAAGAAAATTGACTACTTGAAAGATAAGGTCCAACCATCGTTTGTCAAAGATCGTAGAGCAATGAAGGTAAAAACGATTGACTCACAAATCAATTATACTTATTCTTCTATATTGGCATGCATTTGTGTGTGATACCATAATCTATGTTCTTAGCACTTACCAGCATCTTTTAACGGTCATTCCACGTTGTTTCACAGAGAGAATATGAAGAATTTAAAATTCGTATCAATGGACTTGTTGCAAAAGCAACGAAAGTTCCTGAAGAAGGATGGGTGATGCAAGATGGTACACCTTGGCCTGGAAACAACACCAGAGACCATCCAGGAATGATCCAGGTAATTTACTTGTTTTTCTTTTTTATTGGTTGATTTCTCATGATAAAATCTTAAATGGCCTTCTCTGCTTCATTCACTGCTATTTTCCCTCAATAGTTTCATCAACCTAGATTGATTAAATATTAGAAGGGTCAACCTGGGTATATTGTCGTTTCTAGTGTTTACTCTTGTCATTTTCTGTTACAAAATAGTTTAATCTTGCAAATAATACTCCATCCGCACCTATTTATAAGACCTTTTGAGACTATACACATTAAGAAAAGTTGGTAGTGTAAGTATGTTGTAAAATTTGTGCATGCCTATTAATAAATTACCCTTTGTATGTAAATACATTCAATATTGACGTTTAATGCAAATCAGTAGTATTAATAAGGGATATATTTGCAAAAACAGTAATGAATGTATCTAGAAATTTGTGAAGAGTTCCTACAAGGATCTTATAATTAGGGACAGAGGGAATATTTACTTATACATATTTTGACATTTTGACAAATGGCAAGTTTGCTGCAATGTGTGCTGTTGGATTTTAGTTGAGTTTGAGGAAAAGCATTTCATTTTCTAATTTCTTTTTCTATCTGTAGGTTTTCTTGGGCCAAAGTGGAGGACTTGATACTGAGGGTAATGAACTTCCTCGTTTAGTCTATGTTTCTCGTGAAAAGCGTCCAGGGTTCCAACATCACAAGAAGGCTGGTGCCATGAATGCACTTGTGAGTAAACTATAGAAAATGGTGAATTTTTTTCTCTCTACTATTGTACTTATCTCACCATTGATAATCAATCAATTTGTTTCAGGTTCGAGTATCAGCTGTCCTTACTAATGGACCTTTCTTATTGAATCTTGATTGTGATCATTACATAAACAACAGCAAGGCCTTGAGGGAAGCTATGTGTTTTATGATGGATCCCAACCTCGGAAAAAATGTTTGCTATGTCCAATTTCCACAGAGGTTTGATGGTATTGATAGAAATGATCGATATGCCAATCGTAATACCGTTTTCTTTGATGTAAGTATCTTACAGGATATTCAATCTGATTTCTGTTAGGTTTTAGGTTTAAAGTGTTTTCATAATGATATTCAACTTCTTGTGGAATGGGTTACCCCTTATTGCCACGAGTCATCTATCACATGAATGCTTTTACTCCCTCCGTCTCAAAATAAGTGTCACTTTAACAAAAGAATTTTGTCCCAAAATAAGTGTCGTTTTATCTTTTTAATACAACATTAATTAATTTATTCCAACTTTACCCTTAATTAATATTTTCTACACTACTTTCAAATCATCAAATCATCAAATCCCACTAATCATTTATGACAATTTATAATAACCAATAAGTAAATAAGGGTAGTTTTGCAAAATTCTTGCTTTTAATCATTTATTTTCTACTTTTCTTAATATGTGTGAAAGAATCTTAAACGACTTTTATTTTGAGACGGAGGTAGTATATCAAATATGTCCCCTCTTACAAGAGCCATTTGGGCTCAAAGCATGAGGAGGATTTTCACACCCCTAATATCACTTCCGAGCTATGGATTCGGAAAAAAAAAACGTGAATTTTATGCTGTCTAGAAGTACGTTTCCAGAAACGTCAGTGGTTTTATAGAAATGTGACGGTGGGGAAAGTTGCTACGCAAAGCGTGCACACTGCACACTGCACAGGGGCCATTCAATTTTTTTCAGCAAATTAATATCTTTGGTTTAAAGGTCTTGGAGCATTGTCATGAACAAACTTTCCCAAATGCTTAAGTTATTTAGTGAATACAGTATACATGAATTGTTTTTATTATAATACTTATTTTCCCCATCTTGTCTCTTTTTGTACAGATAAACTTGCGAGGATTGGATGGCATTCAAGGCCCTGTTTATGTGGGTACTGGATGTGTCTTCAACAGAACTGCTTTATATGGTTATGATCCTCCTATTAAACCCAAGCATAAAAAACCTGGATTTGTTTCTTCACTTTGTGGTGGAGATCGAAAGAGCTCAAAGTCTGGCAAGAAAGGCTCAAAAAAGAAATCTAGCAAGCATGTTGATCCAACTGTGCCCATCTTTAGTCTCGAGGATATAGAAGAAGGAGTGGAAGGTATAGTGTGCTTGTTGAATATTTACTTGCTTTCTATATGAAGTTCATTTTCTTTTTGTTAAAAAATTGGGGAAGGGGGAATTATCATTTAATTAAATGACCATTTCACAATGGTGGCCAAGAGGATTTGAACTTTCTCCCTAAAATTACAAGGTCACACGCTCTTACTCAAGCTGACACTTCATGGACACATTTCATTGACAATTCTACTAGTTCAAATAATTTGTACTTGTTGTTATATGATGATTTTAATATCTCTTATTAATATTATTATTCCATTCCATTGCTAAAAAGAAGAGTAGGCACATAACTTTTTAGATTCTGTTGAACTTTGAGCTTCAATTCTTTGGTGTATACTTTGCACATAAACTTATTCTGCGTTGTTTTCAATTTATTTTCCCTTTTCTAATACAACCATTTGATTCAGGTGCTGGATTTGATGATGAGAAGTCCCTACTCATGTCACAAATGAGCCTCGAGAAAAGGTTTGGTCAGTCTGCTGTTTTTGTCGCCTCTACACTTATGGAAAATGGCGGCGTTCCTCAGTCTGCAACTCCAGAAACTCTCCTCAAGGAGGCAATTCATGTTATCAGTTGTGGTTACGAAGATAAATCAGAATGGGGAACCGAGGTATAAAACAGAATGACACTAATCCGTTACTTTTGATGCTTTCTTTTGTTTCCTGTTCATTGTCACTCTCATCTCATTTTCAGCTTATTACCAACATATTTGTGCATTAAGACCCCAAAATGCAATAAATTGAACTCAAAGTTTTAAGTAGACCAGGTTATCCTTGATGATAATGTGTATCTTTTATGATTTGAGTAATACTTGGAATATAACTATGCTGGCTTGAAAAAGAGGGAATATGGAGGGGGATATGGTAAAGCATGATTCAATATTTGAATATAATCAATATTTGTCTTATATTCCACAGATTGGATGGATCTATGGTTCTGTCACAGAAGATATTCTTACTGGATTTAAGATGCATGCCCGCGGTTGGAGGTCTATATACTGCATGCCCAAGCTTGCAGCATTTAAAGGTTCAGCTCCCATCAATCTTTCTGATCGTTTGAACCAAGTGCTTCGGTGGGCTTTAGGCTCAGTGGAAATTCTACTAAGTCGGCATTGTCCCATCTGGTATGGTTATAGTGGAAGGCTAAAGTGGCTTGAGAGGTTCGCCTATATAAACACCACAATCTATCCAATCACTTCCATTCCCCTCCTCATGTATTGTACCTTGCCTGCAGTCTGTCTCTTGACTAACAAGTTCATTATTCCACAGGTTTGTGATTTCTTCTTGAACAAAATATAGTATATTGCTTGTTCCTTATAGAGTCTCAATTTGTGATTCCTCTTTTTGCTTGCAGATTAGTAACATTGCAAGTATATGGTTCATATCTCTCTTTCTTTCCATCTTTGCAACTGGTATCCTAGAGATGAGGTGGAGTGGTGTTGGAATTGATGAATGGTGGAGAAATGAACAATTTTGGGTTATTGGTGGTGTTTCAGCCCATCTTTTTGCTGTATTCCAAGGTTTACTCAAAGTACTTGCTGGAATTGACACAAACTTCACTGTTACCTCAAAAGCATCCGACGAAGACGGAGACTCTGCAGAACTATACATGTTTAAATGGACAACACTTCTCATTCCACCAACTACTCTTCTTATTATAAACCTTGTCGGAGTTGTTGCAGGAATATCCTACGCCGTTAACAGTGGCTACCAATCATGGGGACCACTCTTTGGCAAACTTTTCTTTGCATTTTGGGTGATCATCCATCTCTACCCCTTCCTTAAAGGTCTTATGGGACGCCAGAACCGAACGCCGACCATTGTGGTTGTTTGGTCCATTCTTCTTGCATCCATCTTTTCGCTTTTATGGGTTCGAATCGACCCTTTTACGACAAGAGTCACCGGTCCTGATTCTCAGATGTGTGGAATCAACTGCTAGAGAAAATAAAAGTTGGCAGATTGAATAACTTGTCAGTTGCCAGTTGCCAGTTGCCAGTTGCCAGTTGCCACTCCACTGTTGTGATTGTATTGCAATTCTTTTGTTACCAGGTTACAGTTATTAATTTTTTTTTTATATTTATTTGTTCATGCATGTTGTTTAAATTATGTGCAGATGTTGAACTATACAGAAGATAACAAATTAGAATCAAGTTACTTTTTGAGGGTGTTATTATATTATTTTTTCTTTGGGTCTGTAAGGGTGTTATTTTTTGTATAATTATTTTGAACACACCTCCTATTTTATGGGAGAAGCTATTTATTGTTGTTTAGCTATTCATCAGAAGAGCACACGTGTATACACGTCTCTGTTATCATACATATTTTCTTATATTTGTTTCAGCAACACAGTACAGGTAACTTCTGCATGTGCTATCACTTAGTTATATGTTTGATATAATTATTGATCATTCTGTTATTGCGCTTAACTTGTATTGAAGAAGTATGAAAATATACCTTAATAAAAGATAGTATTGGTTTTTAGTAATGTAAATGGTTTTTTAAAAAAGTTATCTGAATTGAATAAATTGCCTTTATTTTTTTATTTTTATTATTTATAAAATTTTTAAAAATTAAAACATAGATAAATTTAAAAAAACATGATTTTACAATTTTATTATATTGTATTATTGTAAATTTGTTTTAAATACATAAAACAATAATATAATATTTTTTAAGGAGTGTGGTATAATGATATGGATGACACAAAGTAGTATTGACTCGTGGTGTGTTATGCAAATTTGAAATCATCTTTTTAGGGTTGGAATTGGAGATTATATTATCCATCAAGTCATATAGTTTAGTTTATAAGATGTAAACTATTGAAGTCAAGATGGATGGTTGAAATGGAGAAGGACATCATGTGTTTTATGTGATGTAAATGTAGCGTTCAAGTTGTATCAGACTGTGGTAATACATGTGATTTCTGTGATAATAGATGTGATTTCGAACGAGATAAAATGTGATTTTGTATGAGACAAAATATTACCAATACGAGAGTAAAATAAGGGTAGTAGAGATGACATAGGATAAATTTAAAATGAAAATATTAGAGAGGGTCAGATAGCTCCTATAGTATATAGTATATAGAAGATGATGGAAAATAAACTTTGATGATTTGAACATGTAGATAAAAGATCGATAGATTATGTAGTAAGAAGTGTAGATTAGATGGAAAGAAGATAAAGACTTAGAAAAATTATCAGAAAAGTTATTAAAAAAGATATCGAGATTAATGATTTGGATAGAAGTATAGTCCTTGATAGAATATTATGGTAAAAATTGATCTATGTAGTCAACCCTACTTAGTAAGATAAGACTCATTTATTATTATTATTTGTTCAAAAAAATAACAACATAAATAATCTTTTAGTATGTGAAAAAAGTCTCATAAATATACCCAACCTCAAACATATGAAAAATATGAATAAATAAATAATTTAATTAATATCCCAATTAAACATATAATCCCACTAAGTAAATTCAATCACAAAATAAACCAAACAATTGTTAATATGTGAACACATGAGTCTCTATGTAGATATAATAAAAGGGAGATGCTTATCATAGCGAAAATGAGCATGATGATAGCATCATGAATGATGTGTTAGGGAGTATGATGATCATAAGAGAGAAAGATGTCACATTTTTATCTAAAATTTTAAGGCATTAGTATAGCAGTTTTTGAGAATGTAAAAGGTGGACTACCGCACATAGTCCAAATATTTTCATATTTAAATTGTACAAAAATAGGACCTCATAAATATTTGTTATGTTTAAACCTTTGCAAAGTAAGACTCATATTTGTTTTGCCACAGTTAAACCTTTATTTATATATATAGACTATCCGAAAACGTAAGACAGTCTTGAGTATTAGGTATATGAGTCTCTTCTCTTATAAATTCAATATTTTATTCATTCATAGGCGATGTGAGACTTAACCACTCACACTTGCACCAAACAATCACTTCAAGTGTGAGTTCCCACATCCTATAACAGGACCCAACACAAGATCTAGTTTTCGTTTCCACTTTAAGTCGAACCATGGATTTGATACCATTTATAGAGGAATTTGGGATGTGTGTGTGTATATATATATATATATATATATAGATAGATAGATATATATATGATCTGCCTGATCAGGAGGGCCTTCCAAGGTCTTGGTGAATGGGCCGGAGAATGAAATGAGAGGGGGGTGTACCTGCAAGGTGCTCCAATGCTTAAGTCAGAAAAGGTACAGAATGAGGTTATCAGAGTGTGAGTTAGAATACCTGCCCTTTGCCATGAAAGGGGTATTTATATTGAGCCCCCAGCGCTGGGCCAAGGCTCCTAATGGGCTGGATTAGCTAGGCCCAAGGAGGAGCTGCCAGGGGACGCGTAAGAAGCGTTAAGACCTAGACCAAGGTCTGCCCCCTGGTCCAACTGCCCCTATCCCTAAGGAGACAATATAGGGGAGTTGGGTGACGTGGTGAGTGAGATGCCGTTATGGCTCTGCCCGACACAACTTAGGTGTCCGCGACGTGGGTTGACGATGAGTGGATGGAGATCATATGAGGAGGACCCGCTCGTTGTCCGACACGTATTTAAGGGGCCGGGGAGACGTTCTTCGGGCGGACGGTCGTTCACCTGACGTGTCCTCGTGGTCGTTTGGACACGGTCGTTTGGACGTGGGCTTGGCGAGCATTGGGCCGTGCCGTGCCTAGTGTCATGGCCCAGTCCAGAACAGGAGCCCCCCAAGTCGAGTCTCTGAGCCAGAGAGATGACTTATGTTTCAACTAAGGGTTCCCCGAGACGATGGGGAAGCTTGATCGTTAGACAGGTGAGGTTGTAACAGACCTGTTCATGACTGACATTTTCTCCGGGAATGTCGGGGATGGAGGTGATCGGTTGGTCTGCACCTTCCTTGTAGTAAACGTGGGTATGACGCGGGGAGGTGGCGTCTTGGTGAGTCGAGGAGACGGATAGGTGCTCGGGTCGTTTCAGTTTCTTATCTTTGATAGACGTGTCTCAGAATTAGTGGCGTCGCTTCGTTTCGTGCGCAAAGACGGCGTAGGCAGGCTAGGCAATGATGACCTAGCGTGTTGGTCTACGTGCCAAGCCCTATAAAAAGGGGTTGAGTAACTTCATTTCCACTTTTTTTCGCTCACACGTTCACCGGAGTTCTCCACATTCTCTCTCGTTTGCTCGCTCAACCGTCTGGACCGCCGTCTCCGCCCGTCCTCCTATCTGAACCACCGTCTTCTGCTCGGGCACCACCGTACCCCTTTCAACTTAACTATGACAGGTATGATTTTCCACTGTGACCCACTGTTTTTCCTTGTTGTTTTCTGTCAAACGCATGCTATTTTTGTAGAAATATGGTTAGGTTTAACTTAGGAACAGTGTAGTGGACTGTAGGTGTATATTAGATGGTAGAAAATAGGGTTGGGATCATACTGTACCGGGCATAAACTTCATATGCCGGGCAATACTTGCATAGGCTGTATGAAGTTTATGCCCGGTCTCCATAGAATGCGCGCGCCACCGAGTTGAGCACGGTTAGTGTCCGTCGCCGCTACGCCCTTTCACTTGACCTGCGGTGGAAGGGTGGATTTGATATGACGTCGAATTCACTCTTTCTGTCTGCGTTTCAGGTGCTACCGGGCGCTTACGACCGAGGAAGGAAGATTCTGGGTCCTCCACCGAAGACGCGACAATCGCTCGTCTCCCTGTCGGGGATGGGAGTGTCCGAGATGGTATCGAACACGCCTCCTCTTCTGGGCAGGTCGACTTCTCATGGGTTGCGGACGAGCCCTTGGGGGAGGAATCAGACTTCTGTGACGAGGCCATCATTGCTTACGCTATGGTCGAGACCATAAGCCGGGAGGATCCACCAAACTGGTATTGCTGCGCCCCCAAGGAAGAAGACCGCATTTGTCATCATTTCCCGGGGAAGCAGTTCACCATGTATGAATTTGCTTTCCGTGAGGCGGGGATTAGACTGCCCTTCAACTCCTTCCAGATGTCGGTCTTCAAGTGGCTCCGGCTGGCGCCGTCCCAACTACATCCTAATGCTCTCGCATTTATGCGGGCATTCGAGTTAGTTTGCCAGTTCCTCGGCATTGGTTGCACCCGGGCTCTCTTCTTCCACGTTTTCCATCTCCAGAGGTCCGGTTCCCGTGGTCGCCACAGTTGGGTTTCTTTCAAGCAGCCCGTGCGTCTGTTCAAGACGTACGAGGATTCTGTTCGCCATTTCAAAAACCGGTGGTACGTGGTGATGCCGATTACCCGGGCTGCCCTTCACTCTCTATACTACTATCAACGGAAACCCAACGGGGAGGAGACGCTGATGTCGAAGATACCGCTGAGGTGGCAGCGTGATCATTTCGATCTCTCCACGGCGCATTACCGGGTCAAGTATGCGATGCTCGGCGAGGAGGATAGGCTCGCGTACAAGAAGCTGGTCGATTACGTGCAGAGCTTCAGCTTGGGGTTCTGGGCGAATCGACAGGGCGTGCCCTACCTGGATGAGGCCGGGGAGCTAATCACCGAGACGCGTTATATCAATACGAAGGCTCTGCTCGAGTGTGATACCGAGGAGGAAGCTCTGGCGTTATTGAGTAGGCAGACTTTGTTTAGCTTTTTATTTCTGTTTATGACTTCGGTCGCTAATGTTTGTGTGTAATTTATTTGCAGGTGCCATGCCCAATGCTCGTGATCGGGTGCTGAAGCTAGCGAATCAGGTCGGCGCTCCTGACCGGGTGCCCAAGAAGAAGAAGAAAACTGTGGCCCGTGTCTCGGAGACTGCTGGCGATGCCGGGGCCGGTCCCTCGCAGGCGGCGAGCGTGATTCCTTCCTCTCCTCCTCGATCTAATCCGATCAACATTCCTGATAGCAGTCCGTCGCCAGCGGCTTCTCCCCTCCATAAACGGAAGCGTCCGGCTGGGCCTCTCACCAGGTCGTCTCCAGGAAGTCCGAATGGACCGGGCAGCTATCTTCTACCTCCCTGCTATGTGGAACGGTCGTTCTTCAAGGCCGAGGAGTCGATTGTTGTGCCTGCGCCTGAGGCCAAGGCTATTCTGGACCAGGACGCTGCTGCCCGGAGAAAAGATCTGGCCAGGGATATTGCTGCTGTCATCCGGGTGATGGAGACAGCCATGGTTATGACCGACACTTCGGTCTCCACCGCCTCGCTGGAGGATGCCCTTTTGCAGGTTCGGACGGAGAAGGAAAGACTATCTAAAGATCTGTCGGACTACAAAGAAGAGCATCAGCTGCAGGAAGGGCTGAGCCAGAAGCTGGAGGAGGTGGAAAAGGAGAGGGACCAGTTGAAGGCTGCTAAGGCGAGCTTGGAAGAGCAGGTGGTCGACCATCAGAAGCTGACCGAGGACAACGCTGGCCTACGGGCTCAGGTTGAGTCTCTCGAGGGAAAGGTCCGTCCTCTGGCAGATGAGACCGAGGAGGAACGCGCCCTTGGTTCGCGCGGTGAGCTGCTAGGGCATATTCGGACTCTCAACCAAGATCTCGTGGCCTGCTTCAAAGAGGGTTTCGACAATGCTGTCGAGCAGCTCGGGCTTCTGAACCCTGAGTTGGTGACAGCAGGGTCGGCCTATAACTGCTGCGTCCGGGATGGTGAGATTATCTGCCCGTTTGAAGCGGAGGAGGAGCTGGGGGGAGAAGAAGAAGAAGAGGATGAAGAGGTGCTCCGAGCGGAGTCTTAGTTTATTTGTTTTTCTTTGATTTTAGTTATCATGGCCTGCGTGCCTTATGTATTTTGGCCTTCGGGCGTTGTAATATGGCCTTCGGGCGTACTTGGCTTCGGCCGCTCTTATCGTTTCTAATGTATGAATATTTTCGTTATCATTCATTGTGCTCGTTTGTGTTTGATACTTGTTTGTATGAATTCGTACTCTGCTCGACTTTGTTAATCTCCTCGGTTTAGGGAACCGACGAAGTGTCGGGCTTTGTGCCCGTGGGTATCGAAGCCCGGGTCCGTTGTTCGAACCCTGGTCCCGAGGCTTGGGCCCTCCCATCGCGAGCTGGGTGCCCTGCCAGTCCTGGTACTTCGACGTTGAGTCTTGGTCAAGATCCCAACCGTCGGGGAGGGTTGTGTTTGTTATGTGACCCCGGATCGTTCCCGGGTCTCGTGGTTCCTCCCTGGGGTTTTGGGGACGAAGAGCGTGGTCGTACCTGCCACGTCTCCCCGTGGTGTATTTAGCTGTAATATTGTCTAAGTTTTTCTGCGTTCCATGGTCGAGCGAGTCGTTCTCCTTGTAGGTTTTCTAGGTAATAGGCCCCGTTGCTCGTTTTGTCGCGGACGCGGTAAGGGCCTTCCCAGTTGGCCGCCAGTTTGCCCTCTCTCGGGTTTTTCTGGTTTCTTCTGAGGACCAGGGTGCCGACTTGGAACTCTCTTTTTATGACTTTCGCGTCATGGCGTAGTGCTATTTTTTGTTTGAGGGTTGTTTCCCTGAGAGCTGCTTCGGAACGTATCTCCTCGACTAGGTCGAGCTCGGCTCTAAGGGTTTCATCGTTCATTTCCTCGTCTAGGGGCTCCTCTGTCCTCCTCGTTGGCGTCCGTATCTCCACCGGGATGACTGCCTCGGTGCCGTAAGTTAGTCGGAACGGGGTTTCCCCGGTGGTAGAATGTGGTGTCGTGCGGTAGGCCCATAGGACGCTATGTAGCTCCTCGACCCATGCCCTCTTTGCCTCACCGAGTCTGCGTTTGAGGCCACGTAAGATTACCCTGTTGGCCGCCTCTGCTTGCCCGTTCGTCTGCGGATGCTCGACAGACGTGAAATGCTGTGTGGTGCCCAGGCTGGCGACGAAGTCCTGGAATCCTCCGTCCGTGAATTGTGTCCCGTTGTCTGTGACAAGCGCCTGGGGTATACCGAACCGAGCGAGGATATTGCGTTTGAAGAACCGGAGAATGTTCTGCGCGGTTATTTTAGCCAGTGCCTCCGCCTCGATCCATTTGGTGAAGTAATCCACCCCGACGATGAGGTATTTATTCTGATATGATCCGGTGACGAAGGGTCCGAGGATGTCCATGCCCCACCACGCGAAGGGCCATGGGGAAGACAGTGATTTGAGGTCGTTCGGGGGTGCGAGGTGCATGTCGGCATGTCGTTGGCATTTGTCACATCTTTTGACGTGCTCTTTCGAATCGTTTTGCATGGTCGGCCAGTAGTAGCCTGCTCGAAGGGCTTTTCGTGCGAGCGATCGTCCGCCGAGGTGTTGAGCGTTAATTCCCCGGTGTATCTCTCCAAGTATGTCGGGGACTTTCTCTTCCTCGACGCATTTGAGTAGTGGGATGGAGAATCCTCTCCGGTAGAGTTTGCCTTCGAGGAGTACGTACGAGCATGCGCGTCGTTTGACAGTGGTCGCCTCTTTCGGGTCAGCCGGGAGTTCGTCTCGCGTGAGGTAATTGTAGATGGGTGTCATCCAACAGTGGGCATCTCCAATAGCGTTGACCTCGAGTGGAGGCGGTAGTTTGTCGATGCTGGGCCGAGGGAGAATTTCTTGGATTACTGATTTATTCCCACCCTTTTTCCTCGTGCTGGCTAGTTTCGAGAGAACGTCTGCCCGTGTGTTGTGCTCGCGGGGTATGTGTTGAACTTCCCATTTTTCAAATCTATCAAGTTTTTCTTTGACGAGGGACAAGTACTCGAGGAGGTTGTCGTTCTTGGTTTGGTATTCTCCTCGCACTTGTGAGGCCACGAGCTGGGAGTCGGTGGATATTTTTACCTCTTTTGCTCCCAGGTCCTCGGCTAACCTCAGGCCTGCGAGGAAGGCTTCGTATTCGGCTTGGTTGTTTGATGTTGGGAACGCTAGCGCTAATGATACCTCTATCAGGATCCCTTCTTCATTTTCGAGGATGACCCCGGCCCCGCTGCCTGATGTGCTAGAGGCGCCATCGACGAAGATCGTCCATTTGTGGGCGCTTTCTGCTGGAGTCGGGCAGTGGGTCATCTCCGCGACGAAGTCGGCCAGTGCCTGAGCTTTCAAGGCTTTCCTACTTTCGTATTGTATGTCGAATTCGGAGAGTTCTAGTGACCACTTGAGCATCCTCCCGGCCATATCCGGGCGCCCGAGCAGCTGTTTGATTGGCTGGTCGGTCCTCACCTTTATCGTGTGTGCGAGGAAGTAATATCGTAGTCTCCTCGCTGTGTTGATGAGGGCCAGGGCGACCTTTTCGATTTGCTGATATCGGAGCTCGGGACCTTGGAGTGCTTTACTCGTAAAATAGATGGGCTTTTGTCCTTCGTCGGTTTCTCTTATTAGAACGACGCTGACGGCCTCGGTTGCCACGGATAGGTATAAGTATAGGGTTTCCTTTTCTGATGGTCGTGATAAGACCGGGGGTTGGGACAGAACCTTCTTTAGATGGAGTAGCGCTTGCTCGCATTCATCGGTCCAGTCGAAGGTAGCCTCTTTGCGAAGGAGTCTGAAGAATGGCAATGCGTGCTGGGCGGACTTGGCGATGAAACGGGAGAGTGAGGCGAGCACTCCATTGAGTGACTGGATCGATTTTTGGGTTTTCGGGGTCGGAAACTCCGAGAATGCCCGGCATTTGTCGGGGTTGGCCTCGATCCCTCTTTCGGTGAGATAGAAACCGAGGAACTTGCCTGCCCGGACTCCGAACGTGCATTTTTCGGGGTTGAACCTCATTTTACACTGTCTCGCCTGCTCGAATACCTTCGCAAGGTGTCGAGCATGGGTTATCTCCTCGTGTGATTTGACGATCATGTCGTCCATGTACACTTCGAGCATGTCCCCTATTTCGTCCTTGAAGACTTTGTTCATCATGCGTTGGTATGTAGCGCCAGCGTTCTTGAGCCCGAACGGCATCACGTTGTAATAGTAATTGCCCGTTGGGGTCATGAACGCTGTGTGTTTCTTGTCTGCGGGCGACATAGGGATCTGGTTGTATCCACTGTATGCGTCCATGAAGGACAAGAGTTTAAAACCTGCAGAGTTGTCAACGAGCAAGTCTATATTAGGGAGGGGGAAAGCATCTTTCGGGCAAGCCCTATTAAGATCAGTATAATCAACACACATACGCCATTTTCCATTATTTTTCTTAACGAGGACTACATTAGAGAGCCAGGTTGTGTACTGGGCTTCAGAAATAAAATTTGCCTCTAAGAGGTCTTTTACAGCTCGCTCGGCAGCCTCTGCCTTTTCGGGCGATTGCTTGCGTCTACGCTGTGCTATGGGCTTGGCTGCCCGGTCTAAAGCTAGCTTATGACACGCGATCTCGGGGTCCAGCCCGGGCATTTCTGCGGCATTCCACGCGAAGAGGTCGGAGTTCTCTTTGAGGCATGCTACTAGCTCTTCTCTTGTTTCCTCGGGTAGTCCCTTACCTATCTTCACCGTCCTTTCCGGATCGTCCCCAAGAGGAATGAGTTCGAACTCCCCGTCGGGGATTGGTCGGACCGGGTGTTCGAGAGAGCGTTCCTTGGGGAACCTCCCCTCTTCGGTCTCGTCCAGCCCGATGCGACAGTCGAGGTCGATGGCGTTGACTCCTCGGGCAGGATCCTCGGTCTTGAGTTTTTTGTTGTTGCAGTTGCTCTTCGTGCTGACTACGGCCTGTCCTTTTACTGCGGCGTCGTAGCATCGCCGGGCTGCTTCGATGTCACCATGGATGGTGACCACACGTCCCAATTTGGTGTAGTATTTCATCTTCAGGTGGACGGTGGATGGGACCGCGGTGAGTTCGGCCAGCGTCGGGCGTCCAAAGATGCAATTGTAGAGAGACGGACAGTCTACGACCAGGAATTGGATTTTGACTTCCCTGGCCGTTTCTTGTTCGCCGAAGGTGACGAGGAGCTCAACATATCCCCACGGTCTGGTTGTTGCTCCGTTGAATCCTTGGAGATCTGATCCGACGTAGGGGGCTAAGTTGGTCTTGTCTAGCTTCAGAGTCTTGAAGAGGTGGACGTACATGATATCCACTGAGCTGCCTTGGTCGACCAGGATGCGTCGTACGTCGAATTGGGCCATCTTCGCCCTTATCAATAGTGGGATGCCCGAGTTCGGGGATCCGCCCGGGAGTTCCTCCAGGAAGAAGGATATTGGGTTGGATTTTCCCCGGTATTTTGTCAATGTCGCTTTCTGCTCGGGGGCAGTCAGTAGGAGTTCGTCGAACTTACGTTTGACGGAGAGGGCCGCGGATTCCCCGTTAGTTCCTCCTCCTGATATCACCAGTGTGGTAGGGAAGTTTTCCCAGGGGCTGAGTGCAGTGATCTTGCCCTCGGGCAATGGTTCGGGGAGGAAGAAATCTTCCGGTCGTGACACGCAGAGGGCCACTTGATAGGGAGAGTTGTCAGGGGGTGTGTCTTCCCGGGGTCTCTTCTTCTCTGGCTCGTCGTGTCTGGGAGCTTCGTTCTTCCTCGTATACTGCTTTAGGTGCCCCTCTTGGATTAAAATTTCTATCGCATCCTTCAGGTGGACGCAGTCTTCGGTCACGTGCCCGTGACTTCTGTGGAACCGGCAGTACTTTGATTTGTCGGTGTGGGGCTTTGGTGCAGACGGTTTTGGGAACCTGACCCTGCCCTGCTTAAATTCAGAGTTGATACATTCTGCGAGGATGCGCTCTCGAGGAGCTGTCAGTAAGGTGTACTCGCTATATCTGCCCGCGGGGCCTCTTCCTTCCCGGAGCTCGCGAGGTCTTTCTTCTCTTCGTTTGTCTCCGTTGCGACGGGAAATGCTCGTGTCCTCGCGTTTTGAGTGCTCGGTCTCCCCAGCGTTACGTCCGCTGCGGGCATTGTGTGCCACCTGCTTTTCCTCGTATCTGATGTAGGCCTGGGCTTTATGCAGGAGCTCGTTTAAGGTGCGGGGAGGCTCGATCCCTACGGCTCTGCTAAGTTCACTGCCGGGCAAGAGACCTCTCTCGAGGAGATACTTCTTCATGTGCTCGGTGGTATCTACCTCGACAGCTTCCTGGTTGAATCGCTCGATGTATGAGCGCAGTGTTTCATTCTTCTTCTGCACTATGGCTTCAAGGGTCGCCTCAGTCTTGGGGTGACGACGGGAAGCTGTAAAGTGCCTGGTGAACATGGACCTCATGACTCTCCATGACGTAATGGACTCAGGGGCCAAGCTTTTGTACCAAGCCATGGCCCCTTTCCTGAGGGTCGTTGAGAACAGTCGGCATTTGAGGTGCCCGGTTATATCATTGCGGTAGTCGAGCATCGCGTTGACGTTGTCGACGTGATCGTCGGGATCTGTAGTCCCGTCGTACACAGCTAGATTTGGTGGTTTCTCCATGCCTTTGGGGAGCGGGGCTTCCATTATTGCCCGAGATAGGGGGCAATGCAAATCTTCCTCGTCGCTCCTTAAGGGAGACAGTTCGTTGTTGTCGGGGCTGTGTCCGCGCCTTGGTGATGTTCCCGCTCGAGCACCGTCACGACGGGCGCGTGCCCTGCTGACGTGGGGTTCTGGAGAGCGACGTCCTCGCTTCTTCGTTGGCTCCGAACGTTGTTGTATCCTACTCACCGGCTGGGGCCGGGCCTCTTGTCGTTCGGCTTCGAGGGCCATGATTCGTTCGTGCTGCTGGTGGAGCATAGAACCGGCCTGATTGAGGGCATTCACCATGGCAATCATTACGGCGTCTCCTTCAACGGGAACGGGAATGGGATGAAATGTCTCTGCCCCTAAATTGTGGGCGTGAGAGGCATCCCCGTTGTTTTGGGGCTCTGGAGACGGGGTGGATGGATGACCGTCCCGAGCGTCCGTTTCATGGGATGGCGGGCCGTCGTCCATATTGTAGTTGACGAGGGGACGACTGTGATCGCTATGTTGTTCTCCGGCCATGTTGGAAGGACAGAAATAAATGAGCTTTTGATCCTCGTTTGATGAAGATGGGGATAGCTAGTTCCCACAGACGGCGCCACTGATCTGCCTGATCAGGAGGGCCTTCCAAGGTCTTGGTGAATGGGCCGGAGAATGAAATGAGAGGGGGGTGTACCTGCAAGGTGCTCCAATGCTTAAGTCAGAAAAGGTACAGAATGAGGTTATCAGAGTGTGAGTTAGAATACCTGCCCCTTTGCCATGAAAGGGGTATTTATATTGAGCCCCCAGCGCTGGGCCAAGGCTCCTAATGGGCTGGATTAGCTAGGCCCAAGGAGGAGCTGCCAGGGGACGCGTAAGAAGCGTTAAGACCTAGACCAAGGTCTGCCCCCTGGTCCAACTGCCCCTATCCCTAAGGAGACAATATAGGGGAGTTGGGTGACGTGGTGAGTGAGATGCCGTTATGGCTCTGCCCGACACAACTTAGGTGTCCGCGACGTGGGTTGACGATGAGTGGATGGAGATCATATGAGGAGGACCCGCTCGTTGTCCGACACGTATTTAAGGGGCCGGGGAGACGTTCTTCGGGCGGACGGTCGTTCACCTGACGTGTCCTCGTGGTCGTTTGGACACGGTCGTTTGGACGTGGGCTTGGCGAGCATTGGGCCGTGCCGTGCCTAGTGTCATGGCCCAGTCCAGAACAATATATATATATATATATATATATATATATATATATATATATATATATATATATATATATATATATATATATATATATATATATATATATATATATATATATATATATATATATATATATATATATATATATATATATATATATAGAGAGAGAGAGAGAGAGAGAGAGAGAGAGAGAGAGAGAGAGAGAGAATTTCCATCCAAAACCTTAAAGAGACGTTTGATTTCCATATTTGTTAGGAAAAAATATTCTTAAATATAAATGCTCTTAGGAATAAAATAAATTTCATATTCATATTACTTTATTCCCATGTGAGAAGGTGAGAATATCCATTCCCATAAAACTTTACATATATTTTTTTTAAAAGATGTATTTAATTATCAACTTTTCTAAAAAAACATTAAATTACATGCCAAACACTTTTTCAATAAAATACTTAGGAATTAAGTTTCTATATTTTTATTCTGGGGAATTATATATAAATCCTAGAAACTAATGCCCTTAAGACATTAAGTATATGAGTCTCCTCTCTTATAAATTCAATATTTCATCTCTTCATAGGTGATGTGAGACTTAACCACTTATACTTGTACCCAACAAATGTGAGTAGTTAAGACCCTCAACACTTACGGATGAGTCGAATGTTGGATTTATACGAGAGAAAACTCATTTACCTAATACCTTAAGGTTATGAGTGAATATGTGACTTCTCCCTCTTTTTTAATCCTGGAGCATTAGTTCCGTTGTCGTTTCTGCCTTCCTTAGACTCTCCAAAAAGTGGTATTAAAGCTATGGTTCAGCTTGGTGGAGGAGCGAGAATTGGACCATGTGTTGGATTCTGTTCTAGGACGTATAGAACTCACATTTTTTGAGAAGATTGTTGGGTGTAAGTATTAGTGTTTAAGTCCCATATCACCTATGAATGATTCGAATGTTGGATTTATAAGAGAGAAAATTCATTTACCTAATGTCTTAAGGTTATAGATGGAGATGTGACATCTCCCTTTCTTATGGTATTGAAGCATTAACCCAATTGCCGCTCCCGCCTTCCTTGGACTCTTCCAACAAGTGATATTAGAGCCATGGTTCATCTTGGTAGGGGTGTGGAAATTGGATTATGCGTTGAATCCTGTTATAGGATGTGAGAGACTCACACTTGTGAGGAAGATTGTTGGGGTGTTGTATGAGTTTTTAAGTCTCACATCACGAATGAATAATTTAAAAGTTGAATTTATAAGAGAGAACTCATTTGCCTAATGACTTAAGGTTATGGGTGGAGATGTGAGATCTCTCTTTTATGATCTTAGAGAATTAGTCTCATTGTCTCTCATACCTTTCCCAGACTCCCTAAAAATGTGACACTAACTTTTCTGATTGATTCGAAATAATAGAAACATCAAATTCACAATTGGGGTATGATGTATTACCTTTCATATTTGATACCTTTGTACCTTAAATGTAAATGGGTATAGATAAATGAATAAAATAAATTATTTAAATTTCGGGTATTTCAAATTTCGGGTTTCATATTTGATAAGTGAATTGTGATATTCAAATATCGGGTTTGATTTAAAGGTTTTATTACTTAAAAGGTAAATTGTGTTATTATCCACAATAATTAGAAGGAAAAGCAGCAGAAAGAAAATAAAACAGTTAAGTAAATAACATAATTTAAAGATATATAGTTAGAGAGATGACACCAGAGAATCATTCAATGACTTATACCCTCAACCAAAACTAAGTAGATATTTACATGTTAATCTCAATAACCAAACAAAACTTTTACAGACTGAGTTCTATAATCAAACAAAGATTTTTCAATGGTTAATTTCAAGAACCAAACTCAAATTTTCAACAATATCACACTCTTTAAAGTAAAACAACAATGACACGACACTAGTACAACACTTTCCTCACAAGTAGTTTTCACTCACAATACACTAAGACAACTTTGGTGATTTTTTTTAAAGAAAGAGAAGAGAGTAATAAAATGTAAAGAATTAGGAAAACTATGATTATTACTGTGTAATGAATTGAGGAAAAACTTCTTTCATATAGAATATTTTTTGGGTAAAAAGTGAAATAATCCATATGTCAAATTACTAACCTAATCGATAAAACTAATCGATTAGGTACCTCAAATAATCGATTATTGTGGCCCCCCAAAAATATTTTGATATAAAGTCGTTACCAATCATTAAGTGACCACCATAATCGATTATAGACTGAATTAGGTATCATGCAATCGATAAAGCAAATGATCTAATCGATTAGGTAGTTTGAAGAAGTCTCCTAATCAAGCAGACAATCCTCCAATCAACTAGCTAGGCCCTAAAAACATTTTAAGGGGATTTTGTTAAGTAAAGAGAGACCTTAAAAAGTATTTTAAGTGTGGGCGTGAATTGTCTCAATATCTTAGGAGTTACTCTCATATTTTCACAAGACTCTAGTCACTCAAACAGATACGACCAAACAAGCTTTGAGACTTCCTCTCTTTCACAACTCTGAAGCTTTCAAATTTCTTTGACAAATATACCGATCATATAAGCACTCCACTAGAACTTTGAATCTTTTTCATGATGAGACTTGAGATATCTTCAAGTTAATCACCATCATCAAAGAGTTGGAAAAATGTCACCACTAACTTCAACATTCGACTGCCTTGTTGTCATCAAAACATCTAGATGGTTGTCAACATCAAAATCATTAACTTCATACATGCAAGCACATAGATCCATAAAGCAGAATTTAAATTATCTAATTTTTTTCTCTAAAATAAAAGCTATGTTATTTTTTGAAGACAAATGAGTATCATAAAATGAACAAAGTAGAATGGAGAAAACCATAATAGAATGGAGTGGAGCGAAATGAAGATTCGATCTATCGTTTGAAAATTTTAAGATGGAACAAGGTAAATTCTTCATTCCACCCAAATCAAAAGAGAAGAAATATGATAGTATGTGATGGAATAAAATTCATACCATTCCATTCTGCTATATTCTATTTGATTTTAAATGACCTAAACTAGGCATGACAACGGGACGGAGCGATGACAAGTTTCGCCTACCCCAAATCTAAACTCAAATCTCAGTTAAAAATATGTTCTCTGTCCCATACCCGCATCAGAATCAATTTCGTAGATTGGAATAATCAATTTCCCCAATCCATAATTTGTCCGAATTCTAAAAGACATTAAAAATAATAAATTAAACTACCGTGAAAAATGTCTAATATACATTTCAAATATTTCAAACACTAAAGTACAAACCAAAATATCAATGTACTAATATTATATTATCAAAATAAAATATTTCAAATTATCAAACATGACGGATTCGGGGACATGTTCGAGAGGTTAATAGTGTTATAATTACTTGTCCCATACTCATCATTTGTAAGGGAAAAACCAAATCAGACCCGAACTCAATCAAAAGGGTTTTTCTCCATCAAACTCAAGTGGATTCAGACGGATATCCATATATATGATTTTATTACCATATCTAATACAAATAACATAATATCACTTCCATCCATCACGCATCTCATCCGGTTCAATTTCATCTCATTCAAACCGTGGTTTTCATCTAATAAATTAAAGACTTAAATTTCCTTCAATTTTAATTTTTCTATTTCTTTAGTCATTAAAAATAAATAGCTTTATAATCATTTTATTTACACTTTTTAATGCAGTAATTAGTTATTATAAATTTTTTGGTAGACAATTAAAGCAATTCTAAATTATAAAAAAAATCTAATTGATACTAATTTATGTCTTAGTGACTCAAGTTAAAAAATAAAAAAATAAAATATTATTATATAAATTTTTTAACTTGTGTCATGCAATTGCAAGTTAGCATTATCGTGATATTAAAAAGAATTTAAAATAAATAAATATAGAGATTAAAAAGTAATTTTTCTAAAAGAATAAAAATAAAGGGGACCATTAAAATATTGAAACAAGAGTATTTCTTCCCTACCCCGATCATCATCTTCTCCATTTCCAAGTTCCTGTACATAAAGAATCATCACATTCCCCCATTCATGGCAGACTGGTCTCAACTCCCTAAGGACCTCCTACATCTCATCTCCCAAAAACTCAACTCCCAATTCTACCAACTCCGCTTCCGCTCCGTCTGTTCATCATGGCGCTCCTCCACCCCCCAAAATCACCACAACCACCACCACCACCTCAATCTACCTCCCAAATTCCCAAATCCCTCCAACAACGATTCCACCAACGATGATTCCACCTTCCCTCTCTCCAAACGAACCCTCTTCCTCATCTCCCCACCCCCAAATCAACAAACACTACATCCATGGTTAATCAAAATCGGTCCTGACTCACGTGACCAATCTCACCTCTGGCACCCTCTCTCACGTGACAAACATTTCCCTCTCCATTTCCCTAACCTAATCGATTTCAACCAACTCCCTGTCATCGATCTCGGTTGCGAATTCGTCATCGGTAACTTCCCTTCCCAATCTTCATCTCTTCCTCTCAACAACTCACTCTACATGGAGAAGGTTGTTGTATTTGACGCTGACGCCGACACGTGGCAGATCGGGAACGGGAAAGCAAAAGCAAAAGCAAATCGGTGTTCGGTTCTTCTCACTATTCACATTTCTGGCAAACTTGCTGTATTCCGATGCGGCGATGAGCGGTGTGATGAGCGGTGGACGATAATTCCTGAAATGCTGACGCCTTATGATGATGTTTGTGTTTTCAACGGACGGCCTGTTGCGGTCGATAGTACCGGTCGGGCTGTTGTCGTGGGAGCGGATTTGAGTGTGGAGTTGGTGGCGGAGCCGGTGTTTGGTGGAGATAAGAAGTTCTTGGTGGAGAGTGACGGTGAATTGTTGCTAGTTGATAAATACTTGTCTTGTCTCGTGAGTTGTTTGAGGGATGATGGTGATGGTGAAGGTGATGGTGGGGGAGTTTATGAGATTGAACATGGTTTCGCCGAATGTGAGTTTTGTGAGATTGGAAGGGAGAGAGCTGTGAGGTTTCATGTGTTTAGGCTTGATCAGAAGGAGAAGAAGTGGGTGGAGGTGAAGAGTTTGGAGGATAGGGTTTTGTTTTTGGGGGAAGATTGTGCTTTTTCTGCTTCGGCTTTCGACTTGAGGATTGGTTATGGGAATTGTGTGATATTTAGGGATGATGTTTATAGTGATTCTCAATCGAGTGAGCTCGGGGTCGGTGTTTTTCACTTGGGTCAGTTTCGGATTGCGCCTTTGTCTTGTTTTCCTTGTTATTCTATGTTTTTCTGGCCACCTCCGGAATGGGTTGGGCTGCATTGACAACAGCTGAGCATGTGTCTTGGATAGAAAGATTTGGAGTTTGAAGCCGATTAACTGTGCTGGAATATAATCATCGCTTATTGGTTAGTACTTTTGCAGATTCAGTTCTACATGATACCAAATGTTATTATCATTACTATTTTAATGTTAATGTTGACATTTGATTTGTTTCTGTTGATAGGTTGGATTAGTTTTTCAATAAGTAGTTGTAGAAAAATAAATGCTGAAATGTTCTTATAATGAATGATTCTGGGTCCTTGTATAAATTGTAATTGTTTTCTGCACTTCAACTTTATAAAAAGATCTCTTATAGTCTTATCTAATTTGTTTTTAAGCATAGAAAAGAATCATGCATTTACCTTTATATTGATATTATTTTGTTGTTCCTAGTGATAAGAGTTTGATTTATTCTGAATAAGAATCAGCCATCTGCTGTAACATGCCTTTTGGTATAATAGTGCTGATTATTCATGCTCTTCATGTTCTTCGGGTAAATCACATAAGTTACCATTTTCTTTTTCACACACTGCTTATAAAGCACCACTTGAACTGATATGTAGAGCCTTATCCCTTTACCTCAAGTTTCAATTGATTACCTTTATTAACATATTTACACATTTTACTTGATTATATTTCTTGAAAAAGAAATCTGATGCTCTCGGCATATTTCAATTCAAAATGCTAGTTGAAAATCAATTTCCCCTCAAACTTAAAAGCTATTCAAATTGATTGGGATGGTGAATTCTTCCCCTTTACTTGGTTCCTAAATCAAAGTGGTGTAGTTCACCTTCTCACTTGTCTTCACACTCTGTCACCAAAATAGTGTTGAGGGAAAACATAGGCAAGTAGTTGAACTTGGTCTACTCGCCTTTCTCAAGCAGCCTTACCTCTCCAATACTGAGAATATAGCATATCCACCCTCAGTCCCATCCAACCCTCAACCACCTATTCCTTCTTCCCTCTATCTACATCTATTCAACCAACATTTGTATGAGTCTGTATGTTGCGGAACCTGTATGAGTTTGGTCTAAAATTGAGTGAAGGAGGGAGATAAATAGAGAAAGTAGTTTTGAGGTATTGGTAGGTACTAGGAACATTGAATATCATGGATCAAAAGCAGCTCAATGGAATCATTCTGTATACCCCTTGCATTGAGATCATTATTATTGAGATCATTATTGTCAACCTTTGAAGCACAGACTCCCCCGAACACGACCTGACACACAACGACATCGGTAATAATTTAAAAATGAATAAATTAATCGTAATCAAATTGATGATGCAGTTGTCTGATAACACACTGTCAGAGCTATATTATTAATACTGAACCATTTTAGTGGAAAGGGTTTTAAGAAGGTTATAGTTATAAAGAAATTAAGAGATTTTGCATTTCAATCAAAGCCAGTGAAATGCATAGGACTGTCAAGTACTAGCTACATTTCAATTGCTACAATTATTCTATCAGCTATTATCACTTTTGGTTAGCATTGTTGTTTTGCTTTGATCTTAGGCTGTTTCAACATTTTCTTTTCTTGGGGTTGTTTGGTAAAAAACTGTTTTATCTCTTTTTCATCATCTATTAGAGGGGGGTGATTTATGATTTATTTTGACTTAGAATCTACTATTGAATATTTATGTGTCTTACGTTTAACTGACAACTTCAAAAAACTTAAAGAAGCCCAAAAACAGAGAATCTGAGTAAGAAAAATCAAAATCATTTAGAAAAATATCACCCAACTTGTCACACCTTCAACAAATATAGGTGTTAGATATATTTTACATCATAGATTCACTATCAAATTTAGTCAATATCAAAGAATTAGAATCAACCAACAATTTCGAAAAGCTTTGAAGAAATACATGAAAAAAGATTCCGATTAAAGAAAAATCAAAATCATTTAAATATCTGTATTATACAAACTTTTATCAACAAAATGTATGAAAAACATACAAGTAGTTAACCTGCAAAACAATCGACTAATAAAAGGGAAGGAAACTCATAATTCCTCAATATTTAGCGAAAAAGAAAGACAAACATCTTGTATTCTTGTATTCATGTAATCAAGTGCGAAAAAAATAAAATAAGAATCACAACATTTCTATAACTGAATCATGATCGAACACATACACGAAGTGAGAGATGATTGTTTCAGTGGAGCAAACAAAATATTATATTTTTGAAAGAGGTAATAAGAAAAGGGGTTTGGAAAGAAATCATTAATGATAGTTTTTTCAATTATTATATCCAAAGTATTTATTATATTATTTTCTTTCAATTCCTTAAGTTTATCTTTCTAATACATTTAATTTAATGAAGGGCAATTAGTAAAATCTAGTTTTTCTTTTGATGAAGAAGCTTTCAAAGATCTAGTTTCTCTTCTTTCCATTTCTCTTTCTTTTTGGACTTTTGCTTTGTTATCGGCGAGTCGTTTTCGTTCATTTTCATGTTTGATTAACTTCCCAAACAACTTTGTAATATCCAAAGTATTAAAATCGTTATATTCTCTTATAGTGGTAACTTTTGGTTTTCACTCCCTGCACATAAATCTCAATATTTTGTTGGTACAATCTTTGTTAGAATATGTTTTATCCAAGTTGCTTAGTTTGCTGATTTAGTGGATGAATCTAGTTTGAATGGAATTCACGAATTTCCAGGGTTCGATACGAAATAGTTTGAACTCCTATGTAAAGATATTTACCTTATAATCCTTGATGTCATCCGTTCCTTCATAAAGAGTTTGAAGAGCATCCTACATACCTTTAGCACTTGTATGATGTGAAATTGAGTATAATACTTTCGTGCTTAAAATGGAGATAAGAATGTTCCTCACTTTCAAATCATATGAATCCTTTTTGGTTTCATCATCCGTCCAATCGTTTGGATGTTTAACAACGCCATCATTACCCTTGGGAATAAATGGTCCCTCGATGATGACACACCACAAAATATTGTCAAATGGTAGACTTAATTAAAAGACCAGCTCTTAATGCCAATAGTTGGGTGAGAATTTGGAGTAAGAAGACGATCTAGAGGGGGGAGGGGTCGACCCTTAAGCAAAATCTTTGACTAATTTTTCAGAAATTGAATATCAGAGGATTTTCAAAAATTGTGTGTGAAAGGTTTAAAACGAAAAATATGAAGATTATACTTTTATTGGAACTTGATCACGTCAACACTAAATCAATTCACAAGGTGTCTTTACAACGATTCAATTTCAATGAATTCTAACTTTAACAATTGTATACTTCATGAGGTGTCTTTACAACGATTCAATTTCAATCAGTTGTATACTTCACGAGGTGTCTTTACAACGATTCAATTTCATTAGTTGTATACTTCACGAGGTGTCTTTACAACGATTCAATTTCAATGAATTCTAACTTTAACAGTTTCTCAAAATTTAATTACCACTAAAGTTCGATTAGGCAAACATTATAACAAAACCTAACCTTACGTCATAAATTGCTACTAACTGAATAAATGATAAACTACACTAAGAATATAAAACCTGTGTGTGTGTGTGGGTGTGAGAGAGAGAGAGAGAGAGAGAGAGAGAGAGAGAGAGAGAGAGAGAGAGAGAGAGAGAGAGAGAGAGAGAGAGAGTACTCCAATTTTCAATATTTTCCCTTTGGAACCTGTTGTGTTCCTTTTTATTTTGACAATATTGCAAGAGTTTATACAATTACTAATCCATAATAATGATGAGAAACATAAACTACCTATTTGAATCTTGACTTGTATACAACATAAGGTCATACTCTTCTTCGTAATCTTTACTTGATTCACGCTTCTTAAATCTTTCAGCTTCACAATTTGCTCCAAGCCTTCATGTGTAGCTTTGAAATTTTTCTTTCCACCTAACTTGAACTAATAACACACATGATTCTTATTCCACTAACTCATGCAATTGACTAAAAGCATTATGATAAAGCTCAAATATAACCGTTGGTTTATGCATGCTAAAAAACGAATTGATTCAAACATGATTCAAAGATAATGTACAATTATGAATGAGACTCATTAAACAAAAGTAAATGAAAATGAAATTGATAAGATAAGTAACAAAACCACCGTATTGGAATAAGAAGATATATTGCTTGCTAAAGGAGAAGGAGTTTCTAAAATGCATAACTGAGTCGGGTGTATATGATAGAAGAAGTAGAAGTGAGCTACTCATACTTTGTCTCTATGTATATGACTTTTTGATAACACGCAACTTTAAGAAGGAGATCGAAGACTTCAAAAGTGACCTGATCAAGGAATTCGAAATGTCTGACTTAGTAACATTTCATATTTTCTTGGTATCAAATTCTACACGAGTAGTAGAGGCTTGATGCTACACCAAAGAAGATATGGAAATGAGATACACAAAAGATTTGAGATGGAGGATTGCAATGCAACTTTGATACCAACTAAACCAAGATTGCAACTGACAAAGGATCTATATGAAGAAGAAGTCGATCCAACACAGTATGGAAGTCTCATTGGATCATTAAGATATCATTGTCACACAAGCCTAGATCTATCATACAATGTAGGTATGGTGAGTGAGTTCATGCAAAAGTAAAATGTATCTCATCTCGTAACCACATAGAGGAGACTAAGGTATATCAAAGGAACACTCGACTATGACACTTTGTTTCCGACATCAGATGAAGGAAAGAAGTGCAAATTAGTAGGATACGCTAACTCAAGTTGTTGCGGTGATGCGAATGATAGAAAATCGACAGTTGGTTATGTGTTTATGCTAGGTGGTGCACTTGTTGCTTGGAGCTAAAGAATTCGATATCACATAGAAAAATCAAATTGACCAAGAATTCGATAGCACATGGAAAAAGCAAATACGTTGAGATGAGATTCCATTATCTTAGAAAGAAAGTATCAAATGCGAAACTAAACTTGGAACACTACAAAACTGAGAATCATATTACAAACATCATGACAAAGGCTGTGCAAGTGGAATTGTTCAAAAGATTGAGAACTATGATGAATGTAAATATCTTAGACACAATGAATTAAGTGGCGTGTTAAAGATGTAATTCTTTGTGTTAGGAATGTTTGTAAAGTGTAACATCCGACAGAGTCAAAGTCGAATGTGTTGGATAGAATAATAGTCGAATATAGTCTGTAATAGTTGAATATGCATGTATTGGACAAAAGGTCGAATACAACTTATAGTAGGCAAAATGCATGTATTCGATAGATATTCAAATACAGTTAGTCGAATTCGAAGCAACATGTACTCAACATAATTAAATAACAACTTGTTGAAGATAGTCAGTCAGTTTGGGATTGCATGATGTGTAAGCAATCTCATTATATTTTCAAGTGTAGCATCCATCACAAGGAGTGTATAGTCTGCATATTGAATATGAGAAACCATCAAATTAAACGATCTCACCGTAAAACCAGAGTAAAGGCCAATCTCTTCAACCCTAAAGGCTAAGCCACTAAGGCCCTAAAAAATAAGAAGTGTGTAAGAAACTATCAAGGAAACAAATAAAAATACAACAAGAAAAGACTACTAAAAAAAAAGAACAAACAAAGTAGACAAGAAAATGTGTCTAAACAACTATATACCAACCACGTTGTATTCAAATTAGAGTTCATACCGCCATAAATAATATTAAAAAAAACCGCAAACCAATATCTACCATTGAACTAACGAAAACATTCAATCCTCAATTGATTAAAATTGAAAATAGAATTCTAAAACCAGATCAGAATAAATGCATAACTTCACCCAAAATCTATCTAACAACCATTATTGAGAAATAATTACTTGCATCCAACTATTAGTTGTGAAGTTGATATGTTAGAAAAGGAGATCCATCTTCCAATAGACTAATGTTGTTTTGGAGCATCTATGAATTAATTATGATTAAGCTTCAATCATTATCACGAGTTTTCATTTTTATAAAGAATCATGCTGCACCGAAACAAACAGTGTATATATATATATATATATATATATATATATATATATATATATATATATATATTTGATTTAAATAATTGTTTATAAAATTTTATTTTAAATATTTCATTATCTTATTGAATTATTTTTAAATATTAAAACTTCAAAAATTCATTTAATTTTAAAATTATTTTAATAACCTTTTATAAAAAAAATTTTAAATTATTATTTTTTAAATAATTTTGATTTTAATTTCTAATAATATAGATTTATGTTATAAGATTCATAATTAATTTTTCAATTTATAAAAAAATATTTATTTTTTTAAAATAATTAATTTTTTAAAAGTAAAACAAACAGATTCATTCTTTCACGTAAAAATTATTTGTGAGAGACATGCCATTGTCAAGGTTTTCTGCGGTATAGATTAGAGAAATAATACTTAATTAAAAAGGTTTCTTAAACAAAATGTAACATCAAAATGTTAATGTCAACATCCATAACAATCCTGGTGAATGAATGCATGCATTCTGTCTTTCAGAAGTCATACCCAATTTCTCTAATAGAACCTGCATTGTCGCAAACAAAGAATTGGACGTTCTTTGACATTAAGAAATACCGAAAGGCATCGAGAAAAGTTTGGCCCATGTAGGGCAAGTTTTTCTCTTAGTACTATACAAATTTAAAAAATAAAATAATGTTAGTTGAAAGTTGAAACTTCATTTTAATTTTTCAAATTAGAAATAATGAATATGAAGATGTGAGGTCAACTGGAGTGGCAATGAGTGCTTTCGGATACAATGAGTGGCAATTGACTAAAAGCATTATGATAAAGTTCAAATATAACCGCTGGTTTATGCATCCTAAAAAATGAATTGATTCAAACATGATTAAGAGATGATGTGCAATTATGAATGACACTCATTAAACAAAAGTAAATGAAAACAAATTGATAAGATAAGCAACAAAACCACCTATTGGAATAAGAAGATATATTGCTTTCGAAAGGAGAAGGAGTTTCTAAAATGCATAATTGAGTCGGGTGTATATGATAGAAGAAGCAAAAGTGAACTACTCATACTTTGTCTCTATGTAGATGACTTTTTGGTAACACGCAACTTCAAGAAGGAGATCGAAGACTTCAAAAGTGACCTGATCAAGGAATTCGAAAAGTCTGACCTGGTCAACATTTCATATTTCCTTGGTATCAAATTCTACACGAGTAGTAGAGGCTTGATGCTACACCAAAGAAGATATGGAAGTGAGATACACAAAAGATTTGAGATGGAGGATTGCAATGCAACTTTGACATCAACTAAACCAAGATTGCAATTGACAAAGGATCCATACGAAGATGAAGTCGATCCAACTCAGTATCGAAGTCTCATTGGATCATTAAGATATCATTGTCACACGAGCCTAGATCTATCATACAATGTAGGTATGGTGAGTGAGTTCATGCAAAATCAAAATTTATCTCATCTCGTAACCACAAAGAGGATACTAAGGTATATCAAAGGAACACTCGACTATGACACTTTGTTTTCGACATCAGATGAAGGAAAGAAGTGCAAATTAGTAGGATACACTAACTCAAGCTGTTACAGTGATGCGAAGGGTAGAAAATTCACAGTTGGTTATGTGCTTATGCTAGGTGGTGCACCTGTTGCTTGGAGCTAAATAAAGGAACCAATTATAGCTCTATCATCATATGAGGCTGAATAAATAACTGTCTCTCTTTGTGGATATCAAGCAACATGGATGGGGAATATGATCAAAGAAATTGGAGGTGAAAATCATGGAGCAATGATAATGAAGATTGCTAACATGTCTGGTATCAAATTGGCCAAGAACTCGATAGCACATGGAAAAAGCAAACACTTTGAGATGAGATTCCATTATCTTGGAAAGAAAATATCAAATGGGAAACTAAACTTGGAACACTGCAAAACTGAAAATCATATTGCAGACATCATGACAAAGGTTGTGCAAGTGGAATTGTTCAAAAGATTGAGAACTATGATGACTGTAAATATCTTAGACACAATGAATTAAGTGGCGTGTTAAAGATGTAATTCTTTGTGTTAAGAATGTTTGTAAAGTGTAACATCCGAAATAGTCAAAGTCGAATGTGTTGGATAGAATAATAGTCGAATATAGTATGTAATAGTTGAATATGCATGTATTGGACAGAAGGCCGAATACAACTTATAGTAGGCAAAATGCATGTATTCGATAGATATTCAAATACAATTAGTCGAATTCGAAGCAACATGTACTCAACATAATTGAATAACAACTTGTTGAAGATAGTTAGTCAGTTTGGGATTGCATGATGTGTAAGCAATCTCATTATATTTTCAAGTGTAGCATCTACCACAAGGAGTGTATAATCTACATATTGAATATGAGAAACCATCAAATTAAAGATGTAATTCTTTGTGTTAAGAATGTTTGTAAAGTGTAACATTCGACAGAGTCAAAGTCGAATGTGTTAGATAGAATAATAATCGAATATAGTCTGTAATAGTTGAATATGCATGTATTGGACAGAAGGTTGAATACAACTATAATAAGAAAAATGCATGTATTTGATAGATATTGTCATACGGTGAACTGACTTTGTGTGTGTTTTTGCTTTGGAAAGCAAATGTCGCGGTTAGCAAGAGTCGCCACCGACTTTTCTTTTATCCAATAAGGAAAGGCGGAAAAGAACAGGAAAGACCTTAATTAGATTTTGGGTTCGGGAGGTACATTATACAAAGGGAAGGGGTTAGCACCCTTTGTATCCATGGTTATCCATGGGCTCTTAATTGCTTGATCACTTATGTTTTTCTTGTCTGAAAAAAGGTGTTTGTGAACTGCTTAGGAAATGTTTTGAAAAGAGAGTTTAACTTTGTAATGATTCTTGTACGAATGTATACAAAGTATTTATCTCGTTTAATTTTGAAAGCTGTTTAGAAAAATATAACTTGGCAATGATTCTAGTATGAATGTATACCAAGTGGTGATTTTCTAATAGATATTTTGCAAATTTGTGGGGTGTGAAAAATATTTTAAGTTGTGATTCAGCAATTAAGAGTTATACCTACCCAGGTCTTTATAGGTATTTCCTATCCTTGTGAGGGTAAAACTGTCCTTACTATTGAGAAGCAAGTAGTTTTATCCTTTGGGTGTAAAAGGGACATCGTAGGGTCATCGATTGGTCATTGAAGGCAACATTTGTAAGGATACCTTAGCATTCGAAGGGACGATCATCATTTAACCGTAGGCTACAAAGACGGGTCACCGAGGGACAAAATCATATATTCGCAGGCAACATCCGAGGGACGATGATTTATTTTATAGGGACATGATGATTTAATCGAAGGGTCTTTGCTAAGTGTATCCCCACATTCGCGGGACATGACCGTAATACCGTAATACCGTAAGACAACAAAGAGAGGTCCAAGATCACATATTCAAAGGCAACATTTTATAATCAATTAGGTAATTAGGATGAATCTCCACATTAAAATCAATTAAGTAATTAGGATGAATCTCCACATTAAAATCAATTAAGTAATTAGGATGAATCTCCACGAGGGTATCCCACAAATAAAGTGGAACACCTAGCAAGCTACCTTTTCCGGGAATATGTGAACCCTTACAAAATTCAGCAAACAAGTCAGAATACCAAATCAGGGTGCAATCGAGAATTACACCACAAAAGAAACACAACGGTAGGAATGTCAGGCAAAATAACGCATGGTTAGAATGAAACAGATCAGATAAGCATAGAACAGAACAGAAAAATCAGCAACTGTCACGTTCGCCCCTGCCTCGCCTAGCGAAGGCTTAGCGAATACTCGCTGCATGCTCGCTTAGCGATGTGCTAGCGAGCGGTTGCGGGTTCTGGTTTTAATAACAGTACAATTCCAAAAAACTTCACACCCTATGGCATCCATCACAGAAATTACATGGTTAAATGTTCAAGATATTCATACATACTTAAATTCACATGCAAAACTTAAGATATTTTTATAAATTCAATCATAATGCCATATGCAAATTAAGAACATAAAGCGGTAATAGTAATGCAAACCTGTTTGCAATTGACTTGCAACCTTGAATTGGCAAGTCACTCTTAGGGTTGACGCCAGATTGAGTTGGGCGGAGATAACCTTGGTGCAGATGAGTTTCCTTCAGGGTTTCCTTTAGGGTTGCTCTGAATTCTCTGGGTTAACCTCCAGGGTTTGCTGTGTTGCTTCTGTTAGGGTTTCCTTGCTAGGGTTTCTGTCCGTCTGCCTCTGTCCCGTTTGTGAATAAAGCTCTGCTATTTATAATTATTTTTGTGACCTGATGGGCTCAGAATGAAGCCCAAAAATTCTGGTATTCGCAAGCTTCGCTAGGCGAGTGGTGCAGCGAAGGATTTGCTAGGCGAATGATTTTGCTCGCCTAGCGAGCAAGCCATTTTAAGCCATTTTCTGGATTGGGCCATCTGTGTGCTGGGCCTTTGTTCCTTTAAGATCAATGCCTTGAAAAATGAGTCGGAGTACTTTGAAAAATGCCTTGTAATATTAACGGGTAAATTTTGGGGTATGACAGCTGCACCTGTTCAATATTCTTGAACCGAGAGAGTTAGAATGGTATGTACACCATTCGTGGTCTGGAGGTGGAAGATTATTGAACACTTAGAATGCCCCAAAAGTTTGCACTTGTCAATTAGAAGTTAGTCTTGATGGATATGGGCTTAGAGATGCCATCCGGGAAGTTTGATGATGAAAGATCAGAATGGATCATACGCTGCTGGGGATAAAGGATCAGAATGGACCATACGCTGCTGGGGATAAAGGATCATTGCAGAATGAACCGTCTATTAGGCTGCCTCTGGTGAGGTAAATATCAGAATGGATCGTACGCTAGATCGTATCTGAGTAGCAGAATGATTTATCCATTAGGCAGGTGACTTCGCTGGGGATGAAAGATCAGAATGGATCGTACACTAGATCGTATCTGAGTTGCAGAATGAGCCGTCCATCAGGTTGTATCTGAGTCGCAGAATGAGCCGTCCATCAGGTTGTATCTGAGGATGAAAGGGGAGTCGTATGCTAGACCACGTTTCAGAATGTACCGCACGCTAGGTAGTATCTGAGGAATAAAGATCAGAAGGGATCATACGCTAGATCGTATCTGAGGGGATGAACATCCAAATGGGTTGTACGCTAGACCGTTTTGGAACAGTTGGAGGAACCATACGTTAGGCTGAATCAGAATGAACCGTACGTTAGGCTATGTCTGACAATATTTGCATACGTTGTATTTGCAATAAATGTCTGGGATGGGCTTAAAGATGCCGCGCCATTAGGAGGATATCAGAGTGCTTGTCGGAATGGATGTTCATGTGGATTATATCTGAAAGATGTAAATGTACTCGATAAAGATGTCCGTCTGAATGGATCTTTATTTTGACCGTATCCGGAGGATAATTAACCTGCAAAATAAAGTTAGCTTCATGCCATGTCCTGATGCATGAGATGTTTTATGCTTCTGAAAATAAATGCGAACAATGCATGTATGCGTATGCTGTGAAATGATGTAATGAATTATGCGTCTGAAAAGTTCTTCCAGGGGAAAATAAATCCCAATATTCTGGTTGGAGATACTTGTATTGATGACCCTTTCTTAGCTGGGGATACTTGATTTCTGTCTGATGGTAGAGATGTTCAACAGAGCCTGGCTGGGGCTGGAAGAGATGATCAGTCTGTCTGGTGATGTCCATTTCTTCTGGGGAATAGCTGGTTTTTATTGGGGAAAGGATTTGTAACCGGACTTGTTGGAAAGCATGGTTAGACCTTCTCCTCGACCCTAAAGTCTTTTAGTAATTGCTATTGCTATTTTATGCATGTATTTTTGGTAAACATCAATCATATTCAAATGCATATATCAATTCAAACTAAATCAATGGACGTTTATGCAAACAAAACAGAGAAAGTAAAACAAAAGCATTTTTTTTGGAAACAACATTGTATTGATTTGGAAAGAGGGCCTATAAACAGGCAATTTGAGTACAAGAAGACAGAAATCCTAGTAAGAGGAAATTGTCAAGAAAATAAAGAGAAAGCTATGCAGAAAAAGTCCTATTGATTTTAATTCCACTACTGTCATTATGTCTTTAAGCCTCTCATCTCCTGCTGTCGGATGAAAGTGATTGACTTGTTCAGTCCCTTTGACTTGGGTGAAGCTGACCGAGAACGGGACATAGTCATACGCTTTAATCCCTAATTTTTGCCTGAACCGCCTTTTCAGGTTTTCAGTCCACCAGGATACCCCTTTTTGCCCAAGCCGCCTTTTCAGGTTTTCGACTTGCCGGGTGTACATTTTTATATGTTTATCCCTAATTTTTGCCCGAACCCTTTTGGTTCGCCGGGATGCCCTTACTTTTGCCTAGATACGTCGACCTAGCGGGTCTCTTTTATGCGTAGTATTTTTTAACCATGTCCGCGTTCACGGGATGTGGGAAGTCTTCGCCATCCATTGTAGCAAGTATCATGGCTCCACCAGAGAATACCTTCTTAACTACAAATGGCCCTTCGTATGTGGGAGTCCATTTGCCTCTGGGATCACCTTGTGGTAGAATGATACGCTTGATCACCAAGTCGCCAATTTGATACACCTGTCTCTTGACCTTTTTGTTGAATGCCTGGGTCATGCGCTTCTGATATATCTGTCCATGACAAACAGCCGCAAGTCTCTTTTCATCAATCAAATTTATCTGATCGAGTCGAGTCTGAATCCATTCATCTTCATCTAAGCCTGCATCTTTCATAATTCTTAGAGAGGGAATCTGAACTTCCACTGGTAAAACGGCTTCCATTCCGTAGACTAAAGAAAACGGAGTTGCCCCTGTCGAAGTTCGTACCGAAGTGCGATAACCATGAAGAGCAAAGGGTAACATCTCATGCCAGTCTTTGTATGTTACTGTCATCTTTTGTATAATCTTCTTAATATTCTTATTAGCAGCCTCCACGGTGCCGTTCATCTTTGGCCGGTACGGAGAAGAGTTATGGTGTTTTATTTTGAACTGCGTGCAGAGTTCAGTAATCATCTTGTTGTTCAAATTAGTGCCATTGTCCGTGATAACTCTTTCAGGGATGCCATATCGACAAATGAGACTATTCTTGATGAACCGTGCCACCACGTTCTTGGTAACAGAAGCAAATGAGGCTGCTTCTACCTACTTTGTAAAGTAATCAATAGCAACAAGAATGAAACGATGTTCGTTAGAAGCAGTAGGTTTAATCTCTCCAATCATATCAATGCCCCACATTGTAAAGGGCCAAGGGGCTGTCAACACGTTTAACGGAGTAGGAGGCACATGTACTTTATCCGCATAGATCTGGCACTTGTGACAGGTTCTGGAGTGATGGTGGCAATCAGCTTCCATGGTAGACCAATAATACCCTGATCTCAGAATCTTCTTGGCCATCGTATGTCCACTAGAATGAGTCCCAAAAATACCATCATGCATGTCTTCCATAATCTTTTCCGCTTCCTTTTTATCCACACAGCGCAGCAAAGTCGAATCATGATTACGTTTGTATAACACTCTGTCATACGGTGAACTGACTTTATGTGTTTTTGCTTTGGAAAGCAAATGTCGCGGTTAGCAAGAGTCGCCACCGACTTTTCTTTTATCCAATAAGGAAAGGCGGAAAAGAACAGGAAAGACCTTAATTAGATTTTGGGTTCGGGAGGTACATTATACAAAGGGAAGGTGTTAGCACCCTTTGTATCCATGGTTATCCATGGGCTCTTAATTGCTGGATCACATATGTTTGTCTGAAAAAAGTGCTTGTGAATTGCTTAAAAAATGTTTTGAAAAGAGAATTTAACTTTGTAATGATTCTTGTATGAATGTATACAAAGTGGTTATCTCGTTTAGTTTTGAAAGTTACTTAGAAAAATATAACTCGGTAATGATTCTAGTATGAATATATACCAAGTGGTGGTTTTCTCAAGATGTTTTGAAAGGTGTGGGGTGTGAAAAATATTTTAGGTTGTGAGCCAGCAATTAAGGGTTATACCTACCCAAGGCCTTTATGGGCATTTCCTATTCTTATGAGGGTAAAACTGTCCTTACTATGGAGAAGTAAGTAGTTTTATCCTTTGGATGTAAAAGGGTCATCGTAGGGTCATCGATTGGTCATTAAAGGCAACATTTGTAAGGATACCTTAGCATTCGAAGGGACGATCATCATTTAACCGTAGGCTATACCGAAGGGTCATCGAGGGACAAAGGCAACATTCGAGGGACTATGATGATTTAACCGAAGGGTCTTTGCTAAGTGCATCCCCACATTCGCGGGACATGACCATAATACCGTAATATCGTAGGATAACAAAGAGAGGTCCAAGATCGCATATTTAAAGGCAAAGTTTTACAATTAATTAGATAGCCGTAATCGATTAAGTAATTAGGTCCATATTAAAATCGATGAAATCAATACATTAAAACCAACTAGGTAATTTAGGGTGGGTCTCCACATTAAAATTAATACATTAAAATCAGTTAAGTGATGTAAGGTGAATCTCCACAAGGGTATCCCACACATAAAGTGGAATACCTAGCCGGCCGTTTCCTCGGGAATATGTAAGCCTTTATACAATTCAGCACACGGGTTAGAGCGTCGAGATAAAGTACAATTGAAAATTGCACCACAAAATAAACACAACAGTCATAAAGTCAGGCCAAATAATGCAGAATTATAATAAATTTTGATTAGATAAACATAAGGCAGAACAGAAAAGAAATAAAACAGCCACTGTCTCGTTCGCTCCTGCTTCGCCTAGAGAAGACTTAGCGAGTGCTCGCTACAGGCTCGCTTAGCGATGTGCTAGCGAGCGGCTACGGGTTTTGAGTTTGATAGCAGCATTATCTCCGGAACCCTGAGCTTTATGGAATTTAATTACAGGAATAGCGTGGACAAACATTCAGGATATTCAGGCATACTTAAATTCACATGTGAAATCAAATTACATATCCGAAAATTTAATCATGATGCCTTATGCATGTAGAGATTACCGATTAAAAGCATAAAACAGTAGCGATGCGCAAACCTGTTTGCAACTGAGCTGCGATGTTGAAGGGACTGACCACTCTTGGTATCGGATGGAGTAGGGCGGAGGTAACTTCGGTGCGGATGAGCGGCCTTCAGGGTTTCTTTACTCGGAATTCTCTGAGTTAGGCTCCAGGGTTTCTATGCCAGGGTTTCTGTCCGTCTTTTTTCTGTCCCTTTTCGTGACTGAAGTGTCGGTATTTATAGTGATTATGGTGACCTAATGGGCTCAGAATGAAGCCCGGAAATTCTGATATATCGCAAGCTTCGCTAGGCGAAGGAGTTGCTCGCCTAGCGAGCAAGCTAGTTTGGGCCTTTTTCTGGATTGAGTCTGTTGTGAGCTGGGCTTTTGTTCCTTTAAGGTCAGTGCCTTGAAAAACAAGTTGGAGTGCCTTGAAAAATGCCTTGTAATATTAACGGGTAAATTTTGGGGTATGACAGCTGCCCCTGTTCAATATTCTTGAACCGAGAGAATTAGAACGGTGTGTACGCCATTCGTGATCTGGAGGTGGAAGATTATTGAACCCTAGAATGCCCCAGAATTTTGCACTTGTTAATCGAGAGGTGGGCTTAAAGATGCCATCCAGGAAGTTTGATGATGAGAGCTTCAGAGTGCGTCGTACATTAGACGATATCTGAAGGCATGGGTGTCATACTGGGTCATACGCTAGACCTATAGTGAGTCCTCCATTATGCCGTCGACTTCGCTGGGGAGTCAGAGTGTGTTATACGCTGTTGGGGATAAGGGATCAGAATGGATCATACGCTAGACCGTATCTGAATACCAGAGTGAGTTGTTCATTAGGCGGATGACTTCGCTGGGGAGGAAAGATCAGAATGGATCGTACGCTAGATCGTATCTAAGTTGCGGAATGAGCCGTTCGTTAGGCTGTATCTGACGAAGGCAGAATCAGAATGGATCGTACGCTAGATCGTATCTGAGTTGAAGATCCAAATGGGTCGTATGTCAGACCGTATTGGCGTAGTTGAAGGTCAGAATGGATCGTACGCTAGATCATATCTGAGTTGAAGGAGTCATATGTCGAGCTGAATCAGAATGAACCGTACGCTAGGCTATATCTGATAGTATTTGTATATGCTGTATTTGCAATGAATATCTGGGGTGGGCTTAAAGATGCCACCATTGGGCGGATATCAGGGTGCTTGCCAGAGTGGATTGTATCTGAGAGATGTAGTTGAATCTTGAATGTAATTTATAAAGATGTCCTTCTGAATGGACCTTTGTTTTGACTGTATCAGGAGGATAATTGACCTGAAAAATAAAGTTAGCTTCATGCTATGTCATGATGCATGAGATGTTTTATGCTTATGAAAATAAATGCGAACAATGTATGCATGCGTATGCTGTGAAATGATGTAATGAATGAATTATGCGTCTGAACAGTTTTTCCTGGCGACTTCCTGGGGAAGATGAATCCCCATCTTCTGGTTGGAGATACTTGTATTGATGACCCTTTCTTAGCTAGGGATACTTGATTTCTGTCTGATGGTGGAAACACTCAACAGAGCCCGGCTGGGGATGGAAGAGATGACCAATCTGTCTGGTGATGCCAACCTCTTCTGGGAAATAGATGGTTTATGCTGGGGAATAGAATTAGCCACGGATTCATTGGAAAGCATGGTTAGACCTTCTCCTCGATCCTGAAGTCTCGTAGTGATTGCTATTTCTATTTTATGCATGCATTTTTGGTACACATCAATCATATTCAAATGCACATATCAATTCAAATTAAATCAATGGATGTTTATGCAAACAAAACGGAAAAAGTAAAACAAAAGCATCTTTTTAGAAATAAAATTATATTGATTTGGAAAGAGGGCCTATAAACAGGCAATTTGTGTACATGGAGACAGAAATCCTAGTAAGAGGAAATTGTCGAGAACATAAAGAAAAGCTATGAAGGAAAAGCCCTGTTGATTTTAATTCTACTACTGTCATTATGTCTTCAAGCGTCTCATCTCCTGCTGTCGGATAGAAGTGATTGGCTTGTTCAGTCCCTTGACTTGGGTGAAGCTGACCGAGAACGGGACATAGTCATACGCTTTTAATCCCTAATTTTTGCCTGGACCGCCTTTTAGGTTTTCAGTCCACCAGGATACCCTTTTTTGCCCAAGTCGCCTTTTCAGGTTTTCGACTTGCCGGGTGTACATTTTTATATGTTTATCCCTAATTTTTGCCCGAACCATTTTGGTTCGTCGGGATGCCCTTACTTTTGCCTAGATACGTCGACCTAGCGGGTCTCTTTTATGCATAGTATTTTTTAACTATGTCTGCGTTCACGGGATGTGGGAAGTCTTCGCCATCCATCGTAGCAAGTATCATGGCTCCACCGGAGAATACCTTCTTAAATACAAATGGCCCTTCGTATGTGGGAGTCCATTTGCCTCTGGAATCACCTTGTGGTAGAATGATACGCTTGATCACCAAGTCGCCAATTCGATACACCTGTCTCTTGACCCTTTTGTTAAATGCCTGGGTCATGCGCTTCTGATATATCTGCCCATGACAAACAGCCACAAGTCTCTTCTCATCGATCAAATTTATCTGATCGAGTCGAGTTTCAATCCATTCATCCTCGTCTAAACCCGCCTCTTTCATGATCCTTAGAGAGGGAATCTGAACTTCCACCGGTAAGACGGCTTCCATTCCGTAGACTAAAGAGAAAGGAGTTGCCCCTGTCGAAGTGCGTACTGAAGTGCGATAACCATGAAGAGCAAATGGTAACATCTCATGCCAGTCTTTGTATGTTACTGTCATTTTTTGTATAATCTTCTTAATATTCTTATTAGCAGCTTCCACAGCGCCATTCATCTTTGGCCGGTATGGAGAAGAGTTATGGTGTTTTATCTTGAGCTGCGTGCAGAGTTCAGTAATCATCTTGTTGTTCAAATTAGTGCCATTGTCAGTGATAACTCTTTCAGGGACGCCATATCGGCAAATAAGATTATTCTTGATGAATCGTGCCACCACATTCTTGGTAACAGAAGCAAATGAGGCTGCCTCTACCCACTTCGTAAAGTAATCAATAGCAACAAGAATGAAACGATGTCCATTAGAAGCAGTAGGTTTAATCTCTCCAATCATATCAATGCCCCACATTGCAAAGGGCCAAGGAGCCGTCAACACGTTTAATGGGGCAGGAGGCACATGTACTTTATCCGCATAGATCTGGCACTTGTGACAGGTTCTAGAGTGATGGTGGCAATCAGCTTCCATGGTAGACCAATAATACCCTGATCTCAGAATCTTCTTGGCCATTGTATGTCCACTAGAGTGAGTCCCAAAAATACCATCATGCATGTCTTCTATAATCTTTTCTGCTTCCTTTTTATCCACACAGCGAAGCAAAGTCGAATCATGATTACGTTTGTATAATACTCCATTACTCAGAAAGAATTTAGCGGAGAACTTCCTCAGGAATTTTCTATCATTGATGGATGCCCCTTCAGGGTATTCCTGAACTTCTAAATATCTTTTTACTTCGTGGAACCAAGGTTTCTCTTCTACTTCATCAGCGTTAAGTTCATAACAGTATGCTGGTTCATCTAATCGTTCAATAGTGATCCTGGGAGCTTCATTATCCCATCTGACTCTGAACATAGATGACATGGTGGCCAAGGCGTCTGCCAACTGATTCTCCTCTCGTGGAATATGTTCGAATGTAATCTCTTCAAAGTATGGGATTAATGTCAACACCCGCTCTCGATAAGGGATGAGATTCGGATGTTTAGTGTCCCATTCTCCTTTGATCTGACTGATTACTAGTGCTGAGTCCCCGTACACACTCAAAAACTTGATTCTCAGGTCTATAGCAGCTCTGAGTCCCAAAATACATGCTTCATACTCAGCCATATTGTTGGTACAGTCGAAACATAGTCTAGCAGTGAAAGGCGTATGACAACCCTTGGGGGAAACGATTACAACACCAACACCATTACCCAACGCATTAGAAGATCCATCAAAAACCATAGTCCATCGGGATCCCGGTTCGGGTCCTTCATCCGGTCCAGGTTCTTCATAATCAGTAACAAGCATGACATCCTCATCTGGGAACTCAAAATTCATAGATTGGTAATCATCCACTGCTTGATGAGTCAAATGATCGGCCAACACGCTTCCTTTGATTGCTTTCTGGGTAGTATACTGGATATCGTACTCTGTTAAAATCATCTGCCATCGTGCTATTCTTCCGGAGAGGGCAGGTTTCTCAAATATGTATTTGATAGGATCCATCCTAGAAATCAACAAAGTGGTATGATTCAACATATACTGTCTTAGTCGGCGAGCAGCCCAAGCCAAAGCACAACAAGTTTTCTCGAGCAGTGAGTATCTTGTTTCACAGTCGGTAAACTTTTTGCTAAGGTAGTATATAGCGTGCTCTTTTCGACCAGACTCGTCATGTTGCCCCAACACACACCCCATTGAACTTTCTAACACGGTCAAGTACATGATTAGAGGTCTTCCGTCAACTGGTGGTATCAGAATGGGAGGTTCCTGGAGGTACTTCTTGATTTTATCAAAAGCTTCTTGGCATTCATCATTCCATATCATCTCTTGATTTTTCCTCAGTAGTTTGAAGATGGGTTTGCAGGTAGCAGTTAAATGGGAGATAAACCGGGCGATGTAATTCAAACGTCCCAAGAAACCTCTGACTTCTTTATCTGTACGGGGAACTGGCATTTCTTGAATAGCTCTCACCTTGGCCGGGTCAACCTCAATTCCTTTACCACTGACGATAAAGCCCAAGAGCTTACCGGATCTTACTCCAAAGGTGCATTTGTTCGGGTTCAATCTCAACTTGTACTTCTTCAACCTCTCGAACAGTTTGTATAAATGATCGAGATGTTCGTCTTCCGTGTGAGATCTGGCTATCATGTCATCCACATATACTTCTATTTCATGATGAATCATATCATGGAACAAAACCACCATAGCCCGCTGGTACGTTGCCCCGGCGTTCTTTAAACCGAATGGCATTACTTTGTAACAGAAAGTGCCCCATTGCGTCACAAACGTAGTTTTCTCCATGTCTTCAGGTGCCATCTTAATCTGGTTATAACCCGAGAATCCATCCATGAAGGAGAATACTTTGTGTTGAGCGGTATTGTCTACCAGAACATCAATGTGCGGGAGTGGAAAGTCATCTTTGGGACTCGCTTTATTCAGATCTCTGTAATTTACGCACATTCGCACCTTACCATCCTTCTTCGGCACTGGTACCACATTAGCAACCCATTGAGGATAAGAAGTAACAGCCAGAAAACCTGCATCAAATTGTTTCATAACCTCGACTTTGATTTTCTCAGACATTTCAGGACGCATGCGGCGAACCTTTTGCTTAATAGGACAACAATCTTCCTTCGTTGGCAAACGATGCACTACTATATCAGTATCCAATCCTGGCATGTCTTCATAAGACCAAGCAAAAATCTCTACATAGTCATGTAACATCTGAATCAATCTTTCTTTAATACTGTTTTCCAAGCCTGTTCCTATTTTGACTTTTTTCTTGTCCACTTCAGTACCCAGGTTTACAATTTCGATTGACTCTTCATGCGGCTGTATAGTCTTCTCTTCTTGCAGTACCAGTCTGGCAAGTTCTCCAGGTACTTCACAATCTTCCTCACTTCCATCCTCAGCTTGGTAGATCGGATTTTCAAAGTCATAATGAACAGTAGTAGAACTATTATCAACAGGATCCAGAGTGGGTATGGATCTGCAATTCGTTACGTGAGTGTGTGTAAGAAAACATAGCTTTTCGGAAGATGACAGGAAAGATAAAGAGCGCAATATTTGAATGCAAAAAGTCCATTGATTTATTGAATGTGAATATGCTTATGAAAATGACAAAACCCTTAACAAATTAGCTATTATGCCTCGGGCATAGACACAATGCTTTAAGAAGTTCAATTGTAAACATTAAAATTAAAAAATTTGCAATACTAAAATAGACAATAACAATTACTCCTGACTAAAGGAAATCGGGATAGTGTCTTCAGCCTTCCAATTATTGAGTCCGTCACCAATTGTTGGGAAAATCCAGCTATCCAAGTCGCAATCGCTATCAGCATCTTCTACAGCATTAATCTGATCCTTGACTACCTTCTTAGAGCTAAACCCTAGGCCAAATCTGTCAGACTTGTACGGTACATTGATCAGTTGACCCCAGCCAGTACGACCACCATCTTCAACCACAGCTTGAGCATATTTCAGAGAAATTATAGTAGGAGGAGCACGAATAACCTTGGGCGCACAGGAAGTTGGCTTAAGGACAGGATTAGTCGGAGGCACTACTTCAAATGACTGAGACGGAGTCTCAAAGAATTCACCATCCATCTCGACGTATCTGAAGGTCTGCACACTACTGACAATATATTCTTCTTCTCCACACACAGTGACAATCTTGCCCTCTATTGGATACCTCAACTTTTGATGGAGAGACGAGGCTACAACACTTGCCCCGTGAATCCAAGGGCGTCCCAGCAAGCAGGAATAGGCAGGACGAATGTTCATTACATGAAAGGTAGTGTCGAAGACTTGAGGTCCTATCTTGATAGGGAGGACCACTTCACCGTGGACAACGCTCTTCGCACCATCGTAAGCACGTACCACAATGTCACTAGGCTTCAGTTCAATGCTTTTGCAGTCAAGTTTATCAAGCACGGCTTTCGGTAGCACATTCAGAGAAGAGCCATTATCGATCAATACATGAGACAAGGTGATCCCCTTACACTCAATGGAGATATGCAGAGCTTTATTGTGATTCTTCCCTACTGGGGTCAGGTCAGCATTGGAAAAACCTAGGCCATTGTCAACAGTCAGGTTAGCAACATAGTTTTCGAACTGATCGACGGAGGTCTCCTGAGGTACATGAGCAGTCTTCAAGAATTTTATCAAGGCATTGGCATGAGATTCAGAAGATAACAACAAGGATAACATCGAGATCTTAGACGGGGTATGCCCCAACTGTTCTACCACATCAAAATCACTCTTGCGGATGATTTTCAGCACTTCTTCCATTTCTTGTTTGGCAACATCTTCAGTAGTAACTTCGACCGGTATCTCTGAATGAGAAGGGTTGACTGGTTCCTTTCCCCGGTTTTCGGGGATTGGAGATGAGAACTCTGGAGAAAAGATCCTTCCGCTTCGAGTAATTCTACTAGTCCCAACAATGTCAACGTCATCAGAGTTAGCAGAATTATCATCTTGCTTTACACCATGGATGTAAACATCACCTCCATAATTCCACGGAATGGCTTTACTTAAGGAATATGGTACTGGGCCAGGTGCAGTAATGATCAGGGGAGCTACCTTGGGTTCAGCAGTAATCTTCACAGGTACTCTAGGAGCGGTAATCTTCACTGGAACTTTGGACCTAGCAATCACAGATATTTCTTCAATAGGGTCTTCCACCTTAGGAACCTTTTCGAAGAGAATTGTATGATCGTCCATCAGCCGTTGAATACCAATTCTCAACTTCAAGCAATCATTGGGTCGGGATATACAGAGATCGCAATTTTAAGCACAACCTGGAAATAAACCAGCTTGCAACAACTTCTTCTTGACGGCCAGGAGAGGAGATGCTAAGTCAGCTACATTAGAAATGTGAGCGTTGTCATCTATAGCATTAACAGCCTTGTCATGATTAGGCATAGGTGCAGTGATGACATTGGGAGTCTCCGGAGGCTCAAATTCAATTTCCCCAGTGTCGATCATATCCTGGATTTTATTCTTCAACGACCAACAGTCGTTTGTATCATGCCCGGGGCTATCGGAGTGATACGCACACCTGGCATTGGGATTATAACAAGGAGAAGTAGTGTTGGGATTCGTAGGAGGATCTTTGAGGGTAATCAGATTTGCTTTTAGCATACCCTGCAGTGCTTGTGCTAAAGTCATATTGATCTTGGTAAACTGCCTTCTTGGCCTGTCTTGTCTGTGTTGGAAGTTTTGAGATGGCGGCGCTGCAATCGTAACTGCTCCAATGGTATGGTCACGATTTTTCTTGTTACGACCCTTTTGACCGTACACAGCATTTGATTCGTTCCTCCCCTGGTAGGACCTTTTGGTGCTTGCCAAGGTAGTCGCCTGTATCTTTCCACTTCGAATTCCGCTCTCCACACGTTCACCTGTCAATATAAGTTCAGTGAAACCCGATGAAGAACTTCCCAGTAGATGGCTGTAGAATGGGCCAGTCAATGTACTCATGAACATGTCCACTAATTCTCGATCAGTAATAGGGGGTTTGACTCTGCCAGCCAAATCTCTCCATTTTTGAGCATACTCTTTGAAGCTTTCTTTGGATCCCATAGTCATATTCTGCAACTGTAGCCGAGTAGGCGCCAATTCAGAATTATACTGGTAGTGTTTGTAGAAAGCTGTTGCTAAATCAGTCCAGGTGCGGATGTTAGAGCTCTCGAGCTGATGATACCATTCCAACTGTGTGCCAGACAGACTCTCTTGGAAGAAATGGATCCATAGCTTCCTATCAGTGGTATACGGCTGAATCTTTCTCACATAAGCTCTCAGATGCATCTGAGGACAAGACGCACCATCGTACTTAGTGAAAGTGGGGATTTGAATTTGCGAGGAATGACCACATCAGAGACCAGTCCCAAGCTTTCGAAATCCAAATCGGGCGCCTTCTGACCCTCCATAGCTAGCATACGTTCTTCCAGCAACTTGTACTTGCCATCTCTTGGAGAGTACTGTTCATTCTCATAACCTTCATCGTCGTCTTCAGGGTTGGAGAGATCAACATTCTCCTCTTCTGAATCATTCTCTGCCTCCTCTTCTGGACCATTCGGAATTCTAAACTTGACTCCTGCGGCCTGTCCTTTAAGCCTTCTTCCCGTGTTAATGTAACTCACAGGTTTCGGGTCTTTCTTCTTCTCGAGCAAGAGAGCCTTCAGTTCTTCCTGCCCCTTGGATAAGCTCAGCATCATCTCTTGGAATTGAGCATTCTGAGCCTGGAGATCTTTGACAGTTTGTTCGAGGGCCATTTTTCTGTTTAATAGGAAGACCGTGAGAATATTGATCCTTTAGAATACCTGTTATGCAATGTTATGTTATGCAATGCAATGTATGAAATGTTTTCAAGGACTTTTGGAATTTAACTTTGCGTAAACTACCAAAAAGAGAGGAACTTTTATTACTACTTTCTTAATCATTGCTCATTACAAGAAATAATAATAAAAATACAATGAAAGCTCAAGTCTCCCAGGGACGGCTTCTTTTTGGGCGAAGATATGCATTGAGTCTTCGTTCCTCATTAAGCTGGCTGGTAAGTTCTAACACTTTCTTCCTTTCAGCACAGAACTGGGTTTCAAAAGTATCCCTTTCCTCTCTCAACTGGATCCAGGATCTCTTCAATTCTTCAACATCGGTAGGCATATCTGGATAAGGAATGATCTGAGGAGTACCTCCTTCAACCCCTGGTTCAACAATCAATGGTCCGACCGCAAGATATGGCATGACAAGTTCACGAGCTCTTGCGCGTACTCATCTGAGATAAGGTTCCATAGGAATGGAGTTTTTCTATCCTAAAGTACTTCTTTTCACCATGCCCCAAGCTCGTACAAACTTTTGACGGAGACCTTGAGAGTCGTTGTCATAGTCAAACACAGTGTCTTGAAGGATTACTTCATGTGGACCATCTCTTCGAGCATAACCAAACTGACGTAGGGCTAAAGCTGGGTTATAAGTAATACCTCCTCTTATCCCCAGGAGTGGTACATTAGAGAATTCTCCACAACGGTCAATGATGATAACATTTTTTTTGAGATGAGGACACCAACGGATGTCTGAATGGGAGAGCGACATTATCCTCTGAGACCACTTCAAATTTTGATCATTCTTCAAGACTGATTGAGGAAGGTGCGAAATAAACCACCTAGACAATAAAGGTATGCAGCACATGAGAGTCCCTTGTCTCTTCATAGTACGGGTGTGAAGGGAATGTAAAATGTCCCCAAGCAAGCTAGGTACAGGGTTATGAGTGAGAAATATCTTAATAGCATTCATGTCTATATATTGGTCCGGATTAGGGAATAACACCAAACCATAGACTAGTAATGCTAGGACATCTTCGAAAGCATGGACATTCATAACCTTTAAGAATTCTCGGGCCTTATTTATCAGAAACTTGGCAAGTAAACCCTTAACTCCATTTCTTGTTACCCAATTGGTTTCAATATCGGACTTTGTCATGTGTAAAGCCGCGGCAACTCCTTCAGACTTTGGAATCTTTTCTAAACCACTGAAAGGTGTTTGATTAAGGATAGGTATCCCAAGCATCCTGGAGAATTCTTCTAATGTGGGTACCAACTGATAATCTGGGAATGTGAAGCAATGATGTTTAGGATCGAAGAACTGGAATAGGACTCTCATCATATCTTCTTGGAAACCAGTGGTAACCAAATTGAGGAGATGACCATGCTTCTTGATGAACTGAGCATGATCGGGAAGTTCTGACGCTAAATCCTTGAGTTGAGGAGAGATCGCTACAAGATTGATCCGGATGGTCTTCCTGGAAGCCATAACCTGTTTAACAGAGCAAAGCTAAATCCCTAAGTCCTTGAAATGGTTAGTACAATGCCATGATGTTATGATGTTGTGATGCTATGATGTTGTGATGTTATGATGTTATGATGTTAAGTAAACAACAAGCACAAACAAGTCACACAACCATAACTCCTAGGTTTTAAGGCTTGCATGAGTTCCATAGGTAAATACCCTCCCCACTGCAGTTTGGCTGGTTCAACCTGTCCTAGAATAGTAACCGGGTTCTAGAAGGATCTCAAATCATTGACCTTCCTTTAAGTCCACTTCAGTGCAACACCAAGTGGTTGACCGAAGCTTCCCTAAAGTCCAATCTCAAAGAGTGTAGTATCGAGTCTCAACCAACCTCATTCGGAACCGAAGCCAGCCGTCTCACTACTTTCTAATGGCTAGGATGAGTCGATTAGGGTTCTAAAGGTCTGGTTAATGCTTTGATGACACCACGCGGAAGCCAAATTTTTCCTCAAGTAAACATGAGGAACATCAGGACATCCAAAGTGTCACATTAACCGTAGCCATCATTTTGACCATTCCAGTATACGCCGGATAGTCGCGATGATCTGTTGCTACTTACCTAAGGTACACTAGATCCGGGTGTAGGATCTTTCACTCAAGCATAAAATACCCAAGCAATCCCTTAAAAATAAATCAGACAATTTGAATAAGTGATCTTGTTTTTAAGGTAACCTCTCTTTTTAAATCCCCAGCAGAGTCGCCAGTTCTGTCATACGGTGAACTGACTTTATGTGTTTTTGCTTTGGAAAGCAAATGTCGCGGTTAGCAAGAGTCGCCACCGACTTTTCTTTTATCCAATAAGGAAAGGCGGAAAAGAACAGGAAAGACCTTAATTAGATTTTGGGTTCGGGAGGTACATTATACAAAGGGAAGGTGTTAGCACCCTTTGTATCCATGGTTATCCATGGGCTCTTAATTGCTGGATCACATATGTTTGTCTGAAAAAAGTGCTTGTGAATTGCTTAAAAAATGTTTTGAAAAGAGAATTTAACTTTGTAATGATTCTTGTATGAATGTATACAAAGTGGTTATCTCATTTAGTTTTGAAAGTTACTTAGAAAAATATAACTCGGTAATGATTCTAGTATGAATATATACCAAGTGGTGGTTTTCTCAAGATGTTTTGAAAGGTGTGGGGTGTGAAAAGTATTTTAGGTTGTGAGCCAGCAATTAAGGGTTATACCTACCCAAGGCCTTTATGGGCATTTCCTATTCTTATGAGGGTAAAACTGTCCTTACTATGGAGAAGTAAGTAGTTTTATCCTTTGGATGTAAAAGGGTCATCGTAGGGTCATCGATTGGTCATTAAAGGCAACATTTGTAAGGATACCTTAGCATTCGAAGGGACGATCATCATTTAACCGTAGGCTATACCGAAGGGTCATCGAGGGACAAAGGCAACATTCGAGGGGCTATGATGATTTAACCGAAGGGTCTTTGCTAAGTGCATCCCCACATTCGCGGGACATGACCATAATACCGTAATATCGTAGGATAACAAAGAGAGGTCCAAGATCGCATATTTAAAGGCAAAGTTTTACAATTAATTAGATAGCCGTAATCGATTAAGTAATTAGGTCCATATTAAAATCGATGAAATCAATACATTAAAACCAACTAGGTAATTTAGGGTGGGTCTCCACATTAAAATTAATACATTAAAATCAGTTAAGTGATGTAAGGTGAATCTCCACAAGGGTATCCCACACATAAAGTGGAATACCTAGCCGGCCGTTTCCTCGGGAATATGTAAGCCTTTATACAATTCAGCACACGGGTTAGAGCATCGAGATAAAGTACAATTGAAAATTGCACCACAAAATAAACACAACAGTCATAAAGTCAGGCCAAATAATGCAGAATTATAATAAATTTTGATTAGATAAACATAAGGCAGAACAGAAAAGAAACAAAACAGCCACTGTCCCGTTCGCTTCTGCTTCGCCTAGCGAAGGCTTAGCGAGTGCTCGCTACAGGCTCGCTTAGCGATGTGCTAGCGAGCGGCTACGGGTTTTGAGTTTGATAGCAGCATTATCTCCGGAACCCTGAGCTTTATGGCATTTAATTACAGGAATAGCGTGGACAAACATTCAGGATATTCAGGCATACTTAAATTCACATGTGAAATCAAATTACATATCCGAAAATTTAATCATGATGCCTTATGCATGTAGAGATTACCGATTAAAAGCATAAAACAGTAGCGATGCGCAAACCTGTTTGCAACTGAGCTGCGATGTTGAAGGGACTGACCACTCTTGGTATCGGATGGAGTAGGGCGGAGGTAACTTCGGTGCGAATGAGCGGCCTTCAGGGTTTCTTTACTCGGAATTCTCTGAGTTAGGCTCCAGGGTTTCTATGCCAGGGTTTCTGTCCGTCTTTTTTCTGTCCCTTTTCGTGACTGAAGTGTCGGTATTTATAGTGATTGTGGTGACCTAATGGGCTCAGAATGAAGCCCGAAAATTCTGATATATCGCAAGCTTCGCTAGGCGAAGGAGTTACTCGCCTAGCGAGCAAGCTAGTTTGGGCCTTTTTCTGGATTGGGTCTGTTGTGAGCTGGGCTTTTGTTCCTTTAAGGTCAGTGCCTTGAAAAACAAGTTGGAGTGCCTTGAAAAATGCCTTGTAATATTAACGGGTAAATTTTGGGGTATGACACACTCCATTACTCAAAAAGAATTTAGCGGAGAACTTTCTCAGAAATTTTCTGTCATTGATGGATGACTCTTCAGGGTATTCCTGAGTTTCTAAATATCTTTTTACTTCGTGGAACCAAGGTTTCTCTTCTACTTCATCAGCATTAAGTTCATAACAATATGCTGGTTCATCTAATCGTTCAATGGTGATCCTGGGAGCTTCATTGTCCCATCTGACTCTGAACATAGATGACATGGTAGCCAATGCGTCTGCCAACTGATTCTCTTCTCGTGGAGTATGTTCGAATGTAATCTCTTCAAAGTATGGGATTAATGTCAACACCCGTTCTCGATAAGGGATGAGATTTGGATGTTTAGTATCCCATTCTCCTTTGATCTGACTGATTACTAATGCTGAGTCTCCGTACACACTCAAAAACTTGATTCTTAAGTCTATAGCAGCCTTGAGTCCCAAAATACAGGCTTCATACTCAGCCATATTATTGGTACAATCAAAACATAGTCTAGCAGTGAAAGGCGTATGGCAACCCCTGGGAGAAATAATTACGACACCAACACCATTGCCCAATGCATTAGAAGATCCATCAAAAACCATAGTCCATCGAGATCCCAGTTCGGGTCCTTCATCCGGTCCAGGTTCTTCATAATCAGTAACAAGCATGACATCCTCATCTGGGAAATCAAAATTCATAGATTGGTAATCATCCACCGCTTGATGCGCCAAATGATCAGCTAGCACGCTTCCTTTAATTGCTTTTTGGGTAGTATACTGGATATCATACTCTGTTAAAATCATCTGCCATCTTGCTATTCTTCCGGAGAGGGCAGGTTTCTCAAATATATATTTGATAGGATCCATCTTAGAAATCAATAAGGTGGTATGATTCAACATATACTGTCTTAGTCGGCGAGCAGCCCAGGCCAAAGCACAGCAAGTTTTCTCAAGCAGTGAGTATCTTGTTTCACAGTCGGTAAACTTTTTGCTAAGGTAGTATATGGCATGCTCTTTTTGACCAGACTCGTCATGTTGCCCCAACACACACCCCATTGAACTTTCTAACACGGTCAAGTACATGATTAGAGGTCTTCCTTCAACTGGTGGTATCAGAATTGGAGGTTCCTGGAGATACTTCTTGATTTTATCAAAAGCTTCTTGACATTCATCATTCCATACCATCTCTTGATTTTTCCTCAGTAGTTTGAAGATGGGTTTGCAGGTAGCAGTCAAATGGGAGATAAATCGGGCAATGTAATTCAAGCGTCCCAAGAAACCTCTGACTTCTTTATCTGTATGGGGGACTGGCATTTCTTGAATGGCTCTCACCTTAGCCGGGTCAACCTCAATTCCTTTACCACTGACAATAAAGCCCAAGAGTTTACCGGATCTTACTCCGAAGGTGCATTTGTTCGGGTTCAATCTCAACTTGTACTTCTTCAACCTCTCAAACAGTTTGTATAAATGGTCGAGATGTTCTTCTTCAGTATGAGATCTGGCTATCATGTCATCCACATATACCTCTATTTCATGATGGATCATATCATGGAACAAAACCACCATAGCACGCTGGTACGTTGCCCCTGCATTCTTTAAACCGAATGGCATTACTTTGTAACAGAAAGTGCCCCACTGCGTCACAAATGTAGTTTTCTCCATGTCCTCAGGCGCCATCTTAATCTGGTTGTAACCTGAGAATCCATCCATGAATGAGAATACCTTGTGTTGAGCGGTGTTATCTACCAGAACATCAATGTGCGGAAGTGGAAAGTCGTCCTTGGGGCTCGCTTTATTCAAATCTCTGTAATCTACACACATTCGCACCTTACCATCCTTCTTTGGCACTGGTACCACATTAGCAACCCATTGAGGATAAGAAGTAACAGCCAGAAAACCTGCATCAAATTGTTTCATAACCTCGGCTTTGATTTTCTCAGACATTTCAGGACGCATGCGACGAACCTTCTGCTTAACAGGACGACAATCTTCCTTCATTGGCAGCCGATGCACTACTATATCAGTATCCAGTCCTGGCATGTCTTTATAAGACCAAGCAAAAATCTCTACATAGTCATGTAACATCTGAATCAATCTTCCCTTGGCACTGTTTTCCAAGCCTGCTCCTATTTTGACTTCTTTCTTGTCTACCTCGGTACCCAGATTTACAATTTCAATTGATTCCTCCTGCGGCTGTACAGTCTTTTCTTCTTGCAGTAACAGTCTGGCAAGTTCTCCAGGTACTTCACAACCTTTCTCACTTCCATCCTCGGCTTGGTAGATCGGATTTTCAAAGTCATAATGAACAGTAGCAGAATTATTATCAACAGGATCCAGAGTGGATATGGATCTGCAATTTGTTACGTGAGTGTGGGTAAGAAAACATAGCTTGTTTGGAAGATGACAGGAAAGATAAAGAGCGCAATATTTGAATGCAAAAAGTCCATTGATTTATTGAATGTGAATATGCTTATGAAAATGACAAAACCCTTAACAAATTAGCTGTTGTGCCCCGGGTATAGGCACAATGCTTTAAAAAGTTCAATTGTAAAAACTAAAAAGTTTGCAACAATTACTCCTGACTAAAGGAAATCGGGATAGTGTCTTCAGCCTTCCAATTATTGAGTCCGTCACCAATTGTTGGGAAAATCCAGCTATCCAAGTCACAATCGCTATCAGCATCTTCTACAGCATTAATTTGACCTTTGGCCATCTTTTCAGAGTTAAACCCCAGACCAGACTTGTCAGACTTGTACGGTACGTTGATCAGTTGACCCCAACTAGTACGACCACCATTTTCAACCACGGCTTGAGCATCTTTCAGAGAAATCATAGCAGAAGGAGCACGAATAACCTTGGGCACACAGGAAGTTGGCTTAAGGACAGGATTAGTCGGAGGAACTACTTCAAAGGACTGAGACGGAGTCTCAAAGAATTCACCATCCATCTCGACGTATCTGAAGGTATGCACACTACTGACAATATACTCTTCTTCCCCACACACAGTGACGATCTTACCCTCTATCGGATACCTCAGCTTTTTATGGAGAGACGAAGCTACAACACTTGCCCCATGAATCCAAGGGCGTCCCAGCAAGCAGGAATAGGCAGGACGAATGTTCATTACGTGAAAGATAGTGTTGAAGACTTGAGGTCCTATCTTGATAGGGAGGACCACTTCACCGTGGACAACGCTCTTTGCACCATCGTAAGCACGCACCACAGCGTCACTAGGTTTCAGTTCAATGCCTTTACAGTCAAGTTTATCGAGCACAACTTTCGGTAACACATTCAAAGAAGAACCATTATCGATCAACACATGAGACAGGGTGATCCCCTTACACTCAATGGAGATATGCAGAGCTTCATTGTGATTCTTTCCTGCTGGTGTCAGGTCAGCATCGGAAAAGCCTAGGCCATTGTCGACTGCCAAGTGAGCAACATAATTTTCGAACTGATCGACAGATGTTTCCTGAGGTACATGAGCAGTCTTCAAGAATTTTATCAAGGCATTGGCGTGAGATTCAGAAGATAACAACAAGGATAACATCGAGATCTTAGACGGGGTATGCCCCAACTGTTCTACCACATCAAAATCACTCTTGCGAATGATTTTCAGTACTTCTTCCATTTCTTGTTTGGCAATATCTTCAGTAGTAACTTCGACCGGTGTCTCTGACTGAGAAGGGTTGACTGGTTCCTTTCCTCGAGGTTCAGGGACGGGAGGTGAGATTTTTGGAGAAAAGATCCTTCCACTTCGAGTAATTCTACTAGTCCCAACAATGTCAACGTCATTAGGATTAGCAGGATTATCATCTTGCTTCATGCCATGGATGTAAATATCACCTCCATAATTCCACAAAATGGCTTTGCTTGAGGAATACGGTACTGGGCCAGGTGCGGTAATGATTAGGGGAGCTACCTTGGGCTCATCAGTGATCTTGACAGGCACTCTAGTAGCGGTAATCTTCACTGGAACTTTGAACCTAGCGATCACATATATTTATTCAATAGGGCTTTCCACCTTAGGAATCTTTTCAAAGAGAATTGTACGATCGTCCATCAGCCGTTGAATACCATTTCTCAACTTCAGACAATCATTGGGTCGGAGTATACAGAGATCGCAATTTTCAGCACAACCTGGAAATAAACTAGTTTGCAATAAATTCTTCTTGATGGTCAGGAGAGGGGATGCTAAGTCAACTACATTAGAAATGTGAGAATTGTCATCCACAACATTAACAGTCTTGTCATGGTTAGGCATAGGTGCAGTGATGACATTAGGAGTCTCTGGAGGATCAAATTCAATTTCTCCAACGTCGATCATATCCTGAATCTTATTCTTCAACGACCAACAATCATTTATATCATGCCCGGGGCTATCGGAGTGATATGCACACTTGGCATTGGGATTATAACGAGGAGAAGTAGTGTTGGGATTCGTAGGAGGATCTCTAAGAGTAATCAAATTTGCTTTTAGCATACCCTGTAGTGCCTGTGCTAAAGTCATATTGATCTTGGTAAACTGCCTTCTTGGCCTGTCTTGTCTGTGCTGGAAGTTTTGAGATGGCGGTGCTGCAATCGTAACTGCTCCAATAGTATGGTCACGATTCTTCTTGCTACGACCCCTTTGACCGTACACAACATTTGATTCGTTCCTCCCCTGATAGGACCTTTTGGTGCTTGCAGAGGTAGCCGCCTGTATCTTTCCACTTCGAATACCACTTTCAACATGTTCACCTGTCAATATAAGTTCAGTGAAACCCGATGAAGAACTTCTCAGTAGATGGTTGTAGAATGGGCCCGTCAGTGTACTCATGAACATGTCTACTAATTTTCGATCAGTCATAGGGGGTTTGACTCTGCCAGCCAAATCTCTCCATTTTTGAGCATATTCTTTGAAACTTTCTTTAGATCCCATAGTCATATTATGCAACTGTAGCCGAGTAGGCGCTAGTTCAGAATTATACTGGTACTGCTTGTAGAAAGTTGTTGCTAAATCAGTCCAGGTGCGGATGTTAGAGCTTTCGAGCTGATAGTACCACTCTAACTGCGTGCCAGACAGACTCTCTTGGAAGAAATGGATCCATAACTTCCTATCAGTGGTATACAGCTGGATCTTTCTCACATAAGCTCTCAGATGCATCTGAGGATAAGACGCACCATCGTACTTAGTGAAAGTGGGGATCTTGAATTTGCGGGGAATGACCACGTCGGAAACCAGACCCAAGCTTTCAAAATCCAGATCGGGCGCCTTCTGGCCCTCCATAGCTAGCATACGTTCTTCCAGCAACTTGTATTTGCCATCTTTTGGAGAGTACTGTTCATTCTCGTAATCTTCATCGTCGTCCTCAGGGTTGAAGGGACCAACATTCTCCTCTTCTGAATCATTTTCTGTCTCCTCTTCTTGATCCTTTGGCATTCTGATCTTGACTCCCGCGGCCTGTCCTTTAAGCCTTCTTCCCGGGTTAATGTAACTCCCAGGTTTCTTGTCTTTCTTCTGCTCGAGCAAGAGAGCATTCAGTTCCTCCTGCCCCTTGGATAAGCTCAAGATCATCTCCTGGAATTGAGCGTTTTGAGCCTGGAGATCCTTGACAGTTTGTTCGAGGGCCATTTTTTTGTTTAGAAGGAAGACCGTGAGAACATTGATCTTTTAGAATACCTGTTATGCAATGTTATGTTATGCTATGCAATGTATGAAATGTTTTCAAGGACTTTTGGAATTTAACTTTGCGTAAACCACCAAAAGAGAGGAACTTTTATTAATAATTTCTTTAATCAATGTTCATTACAACAAAATAATAAAATACAATGAAAGCTCAAATCTCCCAGGGACGGCTTCTTTTTGGGCGAAGATATGCATTGAGTCTTCGTTCCTCATTAAGCTGGCTGGTAAGTTCTAACACTTTCTTCCTTTCAGCACAGAACTGGGCTTCGAAAGTATCCCTTTCCTCTCTCAACTGGATCCAGGACCTCTTCAATTCTTCAACATCAGTAGGCATATCTGGATAAGAAATGATCTGAGGAGTACCTTCTTCAACTTCTGGTTCAACAATCAATGGTCCGACTGCAAGATATGGCATGACAAGTTCATGAGCTCTTGCTCGTACCCATCTGAGATAAGGTTCCATAGGAATAGAGTTTTTCTGTCCTAAAGTACTTCTTTTCACCATGCCCCAAGCTCGTACAAACCTTTGACGGAGGCTTTGAGAATCGTTGTCATAGTCAAACACAGTGCCTTGGATAACTATTTCATGTGGGCCATCTCTTCGAGCACAACCAAACTGACGTAGGGCTAAGGCCGGGTTATAAGTAATACCTCCTCTTGTTCCTAAGAGTGGTACGTTAGGGAACTCTCCACAACGGTTAATGATGATAACATTTTCTTTGAGATGAGGACACCAACGGATGTCTGAATGAGAGAGCGACATTATCCTTTGAGACCATTTCAAATTCTGCTCGTTCTTCAAGACTGATTGAGGAAGGTGCGAAATAAACCACCTAGATAATAAAGGTACGCAGCACATGAGAGTCCCTTGCCTTTTCATAGTACGAGTGTGAAGGGAATGTAAAATGTCTCCAAGCAAGGTAGGCACAGGGTTATGAGTGAGAAATATCTTAATAGCATTCATGTCTATGAATTGGTCTGGATTAGGGAATAACACCAAACCATAGATTAGTAATGCTAGGACATCCTCGAAAGCATGGACATCCGTAACTTTTAAGAATTCTCGGGCCTTATTTATCAGAAATTTGGCAAGTAAACCCTTGATTCCACTTCTTGTTACCCAATTGGTTTCAATGTCGGACTTTGTCATGTGTAAAGCTGCGGCAACTTCTTCAGACTTCGGAATCTTTTCTAAACCACTGAAAGGTGTTTGATCAAGGATAGGTATCCCAAGCAGCCTGGAGAATTCTTCTAATGTGGGTACCAACTGATAATCCGGGAAGGTGAAGCAATGATGTTTAGGGTCGAAGAACTGGAACAAAACTCTCATCATATCTTCTTTGAAACCGGTGGTAACCAAATTGAGGAGGGAACCATGTTTCTTGATGAACTGAGCATGATCGGGAAGTTCTGACACTAAATCCTTGAGTTGAGGAGAGATCGCTACAAGATTGATCCGGATGGTCTTCCTGGAAGCCATAACCTGTTTAACAGAGCAAAGCTAAATCTCTAAGTCCTTGAAATGGTTAGTACAATGCTATGATGTTATGATGTTATGATGTTATGTTGTTATGTAAATAACAAGCACAAGCAAGTCACACCGCAATCATTCCTAGGTTTTAAGGCGTGCATGAGTTCCATAGGTAAGTACCCTCCCCACTGAAGTTTGGTTGGTTCAACTTGTCCTAGAATAGTAATCGGGTTCTAAAAGGATCTCCAATCATTGACCTTCCTTTAAGTCCACTTCAGTGCAACACCAAGTGGTTGACCAAAGCTTCCCTAAAGTCCAATCTCAAAGAGTGTAGTATCGAGTCTCAACCAACCCCAGTCGAAACCGAAGTAAGTTATCTCACTACTTTCTAATGGCTAGGATGAGTCAATTAGGGTTCTAAAGGTTTGGTTAAGGCTTTGATGACACCACGCAGACGCCAAATTTTTCCTCAAGTAAACATGAGGAACATCAGGACATCCAAAGTGTCACATTAACCGTAGCCATCATTTTAACCATTCCAGTATACGCCGGATAGTCGCGATGATCTATTGCTACTTACCTAGGATACACTAGATCCGGGTGTAGGATCTTTCACTCAAAAATACCCAAGCAATCCCTTAAAAATAAAGAGACGATTCAAATAAGTGATCTTTTTTTTTTTTTTTTTTTTTAAGGTAACCTCTCTTTGTTGGTCCCCAGCAGAGTCGCCAGTTCTGTCATACGGTGAACTGACTTTGTGTGTGTTTTTGCTTTGGAAAGCAAATGTCGCGGTTAGCAAGAGTCGCCACCGACTTTTCTTTTATCCAATAAGGAAAGGCGGAAAAGAACAGGAAAGACCTTAATTAGATTTTGGGTTCGGGAGGTACATTATACAAAGGGAAGGGGTTAGCACCCTTTGTATCCATGGTTATCCATGGGCTTTTAATTGCTTGATCACTTATGTTTTTCTTGTCTGAAAAAAGGTGTTTGTGAACTGCTTAGGAAATGTTTTGAAAAGAGAGTTTAACTTTGTAATCATTCTTGTACGAATGTATACAAAGTATTTATCTCGTTTAATTTTGAAAGCTGTTTAGAAAAATATAACTTGGCAATGATTCTAGTATGAATGTATACCAAGTGGTGATTTTCTAATAGATATTTTGCAAATTTGTGGGGTGTGAAAAATATTTTAAGTTGTGATTCAGCAATTAAGAGTTATACCTACCCAGGTCTTTATAGGTATTTCCTATCCTTGTGAGGGTAAAACTGTCCTTACTATTGAGAAGCAAGTAGTTTTATCCTTTGGATGTAAAAGGGACATCGTAGGGTCATCGATTGGTCATTGAAGGCAACATTTGTAAGGATACCTTAGCATTCGAAGGGACGATCATCATTTAACCGTAGGCTACAAAGACGGGTCACCGAGGGACAAAATCATATATTCGCAGGCAACATCCGAGGGACGATGATTTATTTTATAGGGACATGATGATTTAATCAAAGGGTCTTTGCTAAGTGTATCCCCACATTCGCGGGACATGACCGTAATACCGTAAGGCAACAAAGAGAGGTCCAAGATCACATATTCAAAGGCAACATTTTATAATCAATTAGGTAATTAGGATGAATCTCCACATTAAAATCAATTAAGTAATTAGGATGAATCTCCACATTAAAATCAATTAAGTAATTAGGATGAATCTCAACGAGGGTATCCCACAAATAAAGTGGAACACCTAGCAAGCTACCTTTTCCGGGAATATGTGAACCCTTACAAAATTCAGCAAACAAGTCAGAATACCAAATCAGGGTGCAATCGAGAATTACACCACAAAAGAAACACAGCGGTAGGAATGTCAGGCAAAATAACGCATGGTTAGAATAAAACAGATCAGATAAGCATAGAACAAAACAGAAAAATCAGCAACTGTCACGTTCGCCCCTGCCTCGCCTAGCGAAGGCTTAGCGAATACTCGCTGCATGCTCGCTTAGCGATGTGCTAGCGAGCGGCTGCGGGTTCTGGTTTTAATAACAGTACAATTCCAAAAAACTTCACACCCTATGGCATCCATCACAGAAATTACATGGTTAAATGTTCAAGATATTCATACATACTTAAATTCACATGCAAAACTTAAGACATTTTTATAAATTCAATCATAATGCCATATGCAAATTAAGAACATAAAGCGGTAATAGTAATGCAAACCTGTTTGCAATTGACTTGCAACCTTGAATTGGCAAGTCACTCTTAGGGTTGACGCCGGATTGAGTTGGGCGGAGATAACCTTGGTGCAGATGAGTTTCCTTCAGGGTTTCCTTTAGGGTTGCTCTGAATTCTCTGGGTTAACCTCCAGGGTTTGCTGTGTTGCTTCTGTTAGGGTTTCCTTGCTAGGGTTTCTGTCCGTCTGCCTCTGTCCCGTTTGTGAATGAAGCTCTGCTATTTATAATGATTTTTGTGACCTGATGGGCTCAGAATGAAGCCCAAAAATTCTGGTATTCGCAAGCTTCGCTAGGCGAGTGGTGCAGCGAAGGATTTGCTAGGCGAATGATTTTGCTCGCCTAGCGAGCAAGCCATTTTAAGCCATTTTCTGGATTGAGCCATCTGTGTGCTGAGCCTTTGTTCCTTTAAGATCAATGCCTTGAAAAATGAGTCAGAGTGCTTTGAAAAATGCCTTGTAATATTAACGGGCAAATTTTGGGGTATGACAGATATTCAAATACAGTGAGTCGAATTCGAAGCAACTTGTATTCAACACAATCGAATAACAACTTGTTGAAGATAGTTAGTCAGTTTAGGATTGTATGATGTGTAAGCAATCTCATTATATTTTCAAGTGTAACATCTACCATAAGGAGTGTGGAATCTGCATATTGAATATGAGAAACCATCAAATTAAATGATCTCACCGTAAAACCAAAGGAAAGGCCAATCTCTTCGACCCTAAAGACTAAGCCACTAAGGCCTAAAAAATAAGAAGTGTGTAAGAAACTATCAAGGAAACAAATAAAAGTACAACAAGAAAAAGACTACTACAAACCAAAAAAAAAAAAAACAATAGAACAAACAAAGTAGACAAGAAAATGTGTCTAAGCAACTATATACCAACCCGTAGGATTCAGATTAGAGTTCATACCGTCATAAATAATATAAAAAAAATCGCAAACCAATATCTACCATAGAACTAACAAAAACATTCAATCCTCTGTTGATTAAAATTGAAAATAGAATTCTAAAACCCGATCAGAATAAGTGCATAAGTTCACCCAAAATCTATCTAACAACCATTATTGAGAAATACTCCCTCCGTTCCTTTTTAAGTGTCATTTTTTGACTTTTTAAACATATCAAGGAAGCTAATCATTATTGTTACTTTTCAAACAATAATTCTTCTTTTACCTATAATACCCTTAATTATTTATTACATTCACTTTACTTTTTCTCTCTCTGCAATCATTATCTAGGGGTAATTTTGACAAAATTGCAATTAATATTACCTTGAACTTTGCAAGTGACAATTAAAAAGAAACAAATTTTTTGTAAAAAAATGACACTTATAAAGGAACGGAGGGAGTAGTTACTTGCGTCCAACTCTTAGTTGTGAAGTTGATATGTTAGAAAAGGAGATCCATCTTCCAATAGACTAATGTTGTTTTGCAGCATCTATGAATTAATTATGATTAAGCTTCAATCATTATCACGAGTTTTCATTTTTATAAAGAATCGTGTTGCACCGAAACAAATAATGTTAATAATTTTTTTTGAAATAATTTTGATTTTAATTTTTAATAACATAGATTTATATTATAAGATTCATAATTAGTTTTTCAATTTATAAGAAATAAAATTGAATTTTTTTAATATTTAAAAAACATTTTCATAAAAATTAATTCTTTCAAAAAAAATCTAATTTCTTAAAGGTAAATCAAACATATTCATTCTTTCACGGAAAAATCATCTGTGACAGACATGTCATAGTGGAGGCTTTCGGTGGCATAGATTAGAGAAATAATACTTAATTAAAAAGGTTTCTTAAACAAAACGTAACATCAAAATGTTAATGTCAACATCCATAACAAGCCTGGTGAATGAATGCATGCATACTGTATTTGAGAAGTCACACCCAATTTCTCTAATAGAACCTGCATTGTCGCAAACAAAGAATTGGACGTTCTTGACATTAAGAAATACGTACTCTACTGAAAGGCATCGAGAAAAGTTTGGTCCATGTAGGGCAATTTTTTCTCTTAGTACTATACAAATTTAAAATGAGTGCTTTCGGATACGATAAAGAGGGATGAATATAGAAGGTTAACATTCAAAAGCATAAGTCAGTGAAATATATAAAAAGAAATGGTGATGTGAATTATGATTAGTTTAATCAAATTGACGGAAAATATATGATTAGTTTAATCAAATTGATGGAAAATAATTTTTGACAGAAGAGATTATGTGTCAAATCCTTGGATTTAGTTCAACCTAATGTTTAACTATTTCATTGACATATTTTTTGGTTTGGACTCTCATACAATTACTCATTTGGTTGGTCCAAAACACAAATTATAAACATTTTTAAAATATAAGTAAACATCGACTATTAAACTATAATATAATTATAAATTACAAATTTATATATAAAAAAGTTAATAGTGAACAAGGAGTTGCACAACAATGGGAAAAAAGTTTTATACTTGCAGAGTAGTTATTTAGAAAGAATAATAATAATTAAAATGATACTTTTGATAGTTATAGAATTATTTTTGAAACGTTTCGAGCTCAAACACTCAAAGTAAGATAATTTTTTTTCTGAGCCGACCAAATACCTAAATAGTTGAGGTCCACATCAATTCATATCCACTCCAGTTAACCCAAAAGACATAAAGTCATTTCACATGGAAGATACACTTTATGATCTTCACTTTTCACTATAATCATCTTGAATTTTGAACTGACTTGGGCGTTGGATTGTTAACTTCGTAGGTCTATCCCGCACCATCGTATCGGAGATCAGAACCACCGGTTCAGGATTCCTCACATCCTACTTCAACTATTTTATGTTCCAATACAGAACAACGGCGCCGTCGAGAATCGACTTCTGATTCCTACATTTTCCACAGTTTTCACGTTCGCTATTCAATTCGCTAAGTTCGTAACCTTCTCAGGTTCACCAAATCAAGAACATCCAGAATCGAACGCGAGAATTCGTTGTGCTTGATCCAATTAAGCATTTTTTCAACTCCGATTCTTCGAATTTCTGGTCTCACGATTCCTGCAGAAATTCCACGAAGTGAAATGAAGGGATGATTCTAGGTCCATACATAGATCTACACTTGAATTATCAAAGATCAGAGATGATTACCTCTAAGGTCATACCAAAGGTTCCTGATCAACCTCTTAATCACACATCACTTCAATTGTCCATTGTCTGTATGATCTTCATTGTAACGACTACTGACGTAGATCTATGACTGATACACCTCCTCTAAGAGGTGAAAAACCTCAGAGTGATAAACAAAGCTCGTCTCAGATCGGAATTACTAGATCGCAACAGAGTAAACTGAACTCCAAACACAGAATTCTCATCGATCGAAGTAGTTGCCATCACTAATCGTATGGTACCACGGTACAACGTAGAGTACTAGATATTTCAGTTTAATCATCGTACCTCATTGTGATCACTAAGATCCACAACACTCATGCGTTTGGTGGAAATCCATCAACTAAAACACCTATTCCTTCTAGCACGCTGATACTGCACCGAAATTGAAAATCCAAACGCGTGAAGATGTTCAAAGGAAAAGAAAGTTCCACATATCGCATATACATACCTGCCAGTGGTCTCAACAGTTTCCACCGTCGATGGAAATCCTTATGAGATACCTTGTATGAGGTATATTCCGAGAAACAACTTCTAGTCTAAGGCAATTAGACTATCCGGTCTTCGTCGTCCAAAGCTTGATGTACATGATAACAAAGATCATGTGGTCTTTAATAGTTCTACAACTTGCTATATGAGGATCTCACAAATCACTAACTCCCATCCAAAGAACATCTACTGGAGACTCTTATCTAACCTATTGCCTGATTTTTCCGACCGACAAGGAGACAATAGGGGAAAGAAACTAGGTCCGGTTCATAGAAACCGTGGAAATTTTAGCAAAGGATTCCTAAGAAATCTCACATCTCTTCAGCAAAGCCATTAACACGATTAGGTTCCAATTGAGTGTCGGGGAGTGGACTCTCACATCTCTCATATCAATGTTATCGGTCACGTTACAAAGGATAAAGAAAGATGTATACCCGAAAGATAAAGGAAAGTAAGAGGTTGGCGTCCTGCCGTTTAGAAGATGCCTCGTCGGGATATTCAAAGAAATCGTCATATGACCTCAAAATATCAGCGGTCGTCAACAAGAAATGTCTTCTACGAGGTTGACCATAAGGGTTGATGGAACAATCGTCCCTGCCGATGCCACAATCGCCAAAGGAATAAAAAAATAAAAGGTAGAGCACCATATCCCCGCAACTCTTCCTAGTAGTTAGATACTACTGAAAGAAGTTACACGACTCCAGTAATTGATATACTAATTCTTTAATGTTACGACCATAAAGAATGTTGTGTGTTCTGTGTAGGACGACGTGAGTCTTTCTTTAAAGACAAACTTCATGTTTAAGGAGCACTCTTCTCAATGTAGTTGGAGTATTCGTCCTTTTGAATCTAGACAATCCAAAGGCATTATGTTATGGATCCTAGAGACATCCACCTTGATCTGAGTCATACCTTAGGTGCAGGGACGATGATCATACCCTTGACTGGGGAACGATCCTCTGTGACATGAAGCACAATACAAAAATATGACCATGTCTCACCATAACCAGACCCCACCGCGAGGAATGAAAACAATCACACACTGAATCAGTGAATGTTAAATATAACAAACAAATACGCACTAAATAAATGCATGCTAATTATAGAGAACAAACACAATAATTAAAAATTACAGTATATATTTTTCAATGTTCTAAATTGCAAATTACAACAAGTCATGATCATACTAATTTGAAGGAGTCGTGGGAACCAGGACAACCCCGAGGGTAGGGAGACAAAATTTACCTTGGGTCAGGGATAGTTCTTAGTGGCATGGATAAAACACAATAACTCTTCCCAGTCGTAGTTAGTGACAATAAAACTCCGATTGAGCTACAGAGTTCAAAGAGCACACCAAGTACCCCAACTCAATAAGACACATTCACTTTATGAAAGAAAAGCTACTAGGGTCATCACACCCCTAAGTGGGCACCCATTAACTCCCTAGAGGCAAACAAAGTTAAATTGTCCATAAGGCCAACAAGATTTAAATTGTAGGGATAACATTCAAGCCCTGGTACAAGAGCAATGCTCAACCAACCAGAAGCACAATGCAATAATAAAATGGATCCAAATACATACTCATAAATCAAATTTATATAAAGCTGAAATTCGCTAAGGTAGAAACATTTTTATATAAATATTTATTATCACAGCCATGACACAAAATCCTTGCCATAATTACAGGGAAGATAACAAAAGAAAAAGAATAAATGATTATACTGCAAGACTCTAAGTCGAAGTGCCCGGATAACCCTTGGCATTTCCTTATGATGCAACCTTGAAGGGGTCCAACACATCAACATAAATTGGGATAGAAGAATAAGCCCTTGTCATCTTTCCCATAACCTGAACTCGAACCCCATACACGATATGCCTAGCTAAATGGAGGGAATCATGGAACTTCTCCCGAAGACAGGAAACACCGTCTTCAAGAGGCCTCAACGTGGGTATCAACCTCCTGTTGAAGTGTTTTATGGTCCTCTTCTGCCTGGAAGTTCATCTTAGCAATATCATCAGAATCTTCTTGCCACTTTTTCCCCACATCAAGAAGAACTCCAGTTGGGCAACTTTGGCAGCCAAAGTTGAAGGAGAGCCATGTATCTTTTCCTCATCTTGTAAAGATTCAACACATTTGGCCTTCTCTTGAAAATTTACCAATTCCTTATGATAGGTAAATCAATTCTGCTTTAGGTATTCATATTTCCCCTTCCATGTGTCCCTCTCTTGGGTAAGGTTGCATAAATTTAGGACGTCCCCTCTGCTAGCAACAACAAGAGAGAAAAGAGAAAAAAACCTGATACATGTTGAAAGTAATTTCAGAAAGAAACTCCATCTGATGTGCCTGATAAAGGTTTTGGATGAAGGACAGATCCCCAGTTGATACAATAGTAAAAACTTCTTATACAAGGTAGGGAATCCGAGAACACAGAACGACAAGAAGTCGAAGGAAGGGTGTCATATTCCTTGAAGAAGGGTCACTTCACTCTGGGATAGTTCGTCAACTTTAAAGCACTCGTCGAACTTGATCCAATAAACTACATTTGGCCTACCCACATACTCCAAGTGGGTTCTAATTTCAGCGTCTCTATGTTCATATTATTGGTCTTTGTTAAACTTGGAGGAAATCGTCATCATGTTCTCTCCTCGACTTATAAGCATGTATTTCTTCCTTAATAAAAACGGGAGGGGCAAATGAACCATAACACGATATTTCTCTCCACTGTAATCTAATAAGAGAGCCTCAAAATAGTGAAATGAAGAAGCTATTCTATCGAAGGAGTCCATAAATACCCTTTCTGAATCAGAATAATCGATCAAGGACACTACTTCGTGGCCCATGTGATCATGAGTAAGTGAAGGAGAATGTGAATGAAGAACTGGTCACGTCAGTCCATGTGTCAAGAAGAAGATACGAGATGTTCCAATGATGGAAATGAATTTAAAGTGTTTGTTCCCCACTACTTTTTCCATGGACTCCATGTTTTTCACTTCTAGTTTGCATCAAACAACATTCTGGAAGGCCAACTTCGACCGCAAAAGGCTTCCTCGACTCCCTAAGTGCTCAGAAAGCCTTGAGGGAAACTGTTATGGGCCGGTAAAAGGCCCAAATATATGGGGCCCATATCAACTTAAATTCACTCCACTTAACCCAAGGTATAAAGTCATTTCATGTTGGACAAGTGACTTCAATCACAAAAGAGGGCGGGGGGTGAATTGGGGTATTAAAAATTTGTGATTACTTATATATTTTTCTTGATTAAGCTTAGAGTTGTGTTAGTAGATTCTTGAGAGTAAATAGAAGCAAAAATAAAACAAAAAATAATAGAAAATTAAGAGAGTAAGTATTAGAGAGATTACACTAGAGAGTTATCCAGGTTTGGCCGAACGTCAGCCTAGTCTTATCCCCAAGAGGTCTTCATGAGATTTTAACTATAAACTTTTGAGCTTTTATAATTTATGTCCAAGAACCTTTTTAATATCTAATCTTGAAATTTTTACAGGCTTATCCCCAACCAATGATAGCTTTTATCCCTGGCTAAACTAACAAATCGTTTAGAGATATAAGTAACCAAAAACAAAAAAAAATCTTGCAAGGCTCAATAAAGCAAAAACACATATTTTAAGACCGATTTATCTCATGAACAAAAATCACTCTTCTCAAGAGTATCATACCCTCAAGAATTAAACAAAAAACATGACCACTTATAAAAGTTCTTCCTCACAAGCAAAGTTAGACTTATAAGTACTAAGGCAATTTCAAGTGAAGGAAATATTCTCTCTCTCTCTCTCTCTCTCTCTCTCTCTCTCTATATATATATATATATATATATATATATATATATATATATATATATATATATATAAATCTGAGAGATAAATTTCAAAGAAAATGTAAATCGTTGAAAAGTTGTGTGGAATGAAAAGGAGGCAAGGCTCATGTTAGACGAAGGCGACTTATCTAGAGGGGGGTGAATAGATCCTAAGTTAAAAAAGTTTATAATTTTTTTTTGAAAAGTTTAACGGTTAGCAAAAGTGATATGCATCGAATCGTCTAAACCGAACCACTATCGAGAAGCTCAAATATGTGTATATGAAAACTAATTGATTATAATGATTAGGGGTGTTCGCGGTGCGGTTTGGGCGGTTTTGACGATAAAAATCATCCGAACCGCAAGAGAAAAAAGCATGTGGTTCGGTTTGGTTCGGTTGGCTTATAGAAATAAAACCAAACCAAACCAAATCAAACCAATGCGGTTTGGATTGGTTCGGTTGGTTCGGTTTTTTACAATATTTTTATTGAGCCATACATACACCTATAGAAAACAACATAACTTTGTATTTAGTCATTCATACATTACTAAATAACATCAAAACTTATCATATTTAGACAAAAACTTCGCATTCAATATACACAAAATTAGATTAGACAAAAATGGAATAAAAAACATATATATAATAGTAGAATAAAATAATATCAAATACATTATAGTAAAACATAAAAAACATATGAGAGGAGACATTAGAGAAGATGAAAAAAAAACATAAGAGATGCGGGATTGAGAAGAAATGTGCGATAAAAATGTAATTGGAAGAGAAAATAGTAACATAAAAGATAAAAAAGAAAGAACATAATAGAGGAAATATTATAGTAGAAATGGCGAAACGTACACAGTAAAGAAGATGAGAAGAATGTGAGATACTACTAGAAGAGATTTAAGAAGGTTGAAATTGAAACCCTAAGTGTGAGTAAGAGAAAATCATTTTTAATTGTAAGGTTAAGGCATACTAAGCTTGAGTTTTGGATTGGATGTGGGGTAATTGAAGTTTGAGTTGTAACATAATGCGGTTTGGTTTGGTTTAGTTCGGTTTGAAAAATACAAACCGCAAACCAAACCAAACCGTGCGGTTTTGTTAGAGAATGACCCAAACGCATCCGAACCAAATGCGGTTTTTTGCGGTTTTGGTTTGGTTTGGTTTGGTTTGCGGTTTTCTATTGGGTTGGTTTGGTTTTGAACACCCCTAATAATGATAGATAAATCAATTAATATGCTTAAAAAAACAATCGTTTAAATGATATAGCTAAAGTTGGAGGCTATTTCCAATGACAAATTACACAAAAACTTAATTGAGAAAAATTATCGAACACCTTGTATGCAATAAAATTCATTTCAAACTTTCTATGGTTTTGTTGATTTGAAAAAACAACTACAATCTAATGGATTGTAATAAACACAATAAAACTATTTTCAAAATGTTACCAACAGAAGTTTAATCAAACATATTGATCGCATAATCTACGAATTCAATAATTTGCAAATGTTAAGTAAAAGAGATAGTAGAGAGAAAGAGAGAGAGAGAGAGAGAGAGAGAGAGAGAGAGAGAGTACACAAGGATTTGTTTAGACAGTTCACCAATAGTCCTCGCTATGGTTGCGTTTGCCCCCAATTCCAAATGGTATTGAGATATCAATCTTACTTTGAAAAATATTCTTTACAAGAGAAAAGTAGCCATCCAACCCTACAAACCATATGTTTTATCTTTATTCTAACTTGTTCTCTTCCCTTGATCTGAGCTTGATCAAGTCACCCAACAATACCAGTTTGATCACCGTCTCACGCTACTCCTTTGCAAGAAATCCCGTTCTTCAAAGCTTTCACTCGATTGAATCCAAATTGCAAATTGTTGTCACATAATATTTACCAAGATACTCCTTCGGTTATCGTTACACCTTCGACCGAATCCACCGTTCTTTGAAGCTTTCACTCGGCTGAATCCAACTTGCACATTCTTTTCCAAAACCTTCAAATCACCAATTGATCTTGAAGGAAAACTCCGCCTTGGTTTTCTTATTTGAAACCCCCAAAGACTCTCAACCCAATTTACAATTCAATAACCTAAATTAGACGTTATCAACTTTGATTCTAGATGACACCCAAACAAAGAATGATTATGTTTAATTTATTTGTGTGTATGCATAGAACATAGGTTGAAGATGTAGAGAACTCTTTGTATATTCCTAGTTTCGTATTTTTCAAATGATGCATGTATGAAGTATATATATGTATGCAAGTTGGAGGCAAAATAAATGCAAAATATTTGAAAAAGCCATGAATTTTTGGAAAAATGCATCGTATGTGCTGACCTATATAAGTCATGTGTTGACACATTCGAAGCAAGTGTGGACCTGTATAGGTCATGTGTCGACTCATAGAAGGAAATTTTCTTCTATGTATTGACATGAAATCCCTCCACAGTCGACACATCAAACACACGCTACATGCTTTAAAACTCATTAACACGTGTCGATTAATATCTTGCATGTCTCGGCACATGCATAAAAAGAAGCTACAGACTTAAAACGTAACAACATGTGTCCACTCATACAACGTATGCATCGACGCATAAGCCCGTGTCTTGCATAAAAACCCATTTTTGCCATGTATAATAAGTTCTAACCTTTTCTAAATCATTTCCAAAATGTTTTTATGCTTCCTAATGCTAAGATGCACATTAAGACTCAGAGGATACCGTCCAATATACATAAACGCTAAAGTATCCTAGTTTTGACATCATAAAAAATACATCTAACGGGAAGTTGCACTCACATACTCCCCCTTTTTTATGATGGCAAAACTTGAGACGATGCATTTCGTGTCTTCATGAAGGCTCCCTCTGCATGTATGCATCCCAACTTCATCTTGAAGATGCTTCTCCCCTTTTGACAACATAAAAAATATACAAAGCAATCCATGATAAGTATCTTATATCACACATATACTAATATAACACACATAGGCGTTTGCAAATATAAAATCATGAATAAAACAACACTCACATTGAATGATGTAAATATTGAAAATGCCTAAACATGAATAAAAGCAATTTAAGCAACAATATAACATAGTTGCCACAAATCATGCCAAATAACATATACAATAAACATGAAAGATAAAGGATACAATGCAATCAAAAACTCTTGAGTTGCTTCAAAAGCGACACATTTACATGACATATACTTTTGGTGCTCCCGAATGTTGCACACGTATGTGCTCTAGCAAGGCGGTTATTTAGATTTATCACCATTCAAACCAAAAATAGAAATGTTATCATAACAATGAAACACTACAAGAATTTTGTTGACATTATAACATGTTCAAACATATTTCATGCCGAAATAAATAATAATAAATAACATGCTTATAATAGATAACATGCTTATACACAAAGAACATATTTCAAGTATGGACTAAGAATAGGATGAAGTCACTATAAGCATATAAATTGAAATAAATCAATTGAAATTTTTGGAAGTGGGCATTCATGAAATATTTCATACATCGAGCATATCAAGCATTTGGGACATAGATAACATGTAAAAGTAAAAGACTTACTTTTAAAGAGAGAAAATGGAACAATATTATCTCACGTATGAATTGATGAAGGATGCACTCGTATGTGATTGAATTTCTAAGAAAAGCTAGAGCAAAAATATATAAAGTGTACGCAACAAATCATATTTAGGAAAGATTTTAGATATCAAGTATGCCCAGTTCTCTTTGAATGTTGAAAAACGGTTGAGTCGCAAGAGGTTTTGTAAATATATCTGCAAGTTGGTTTTTGCTATCAACATGCTTAAATACAACATCTCCATTTTCAACATGATCATGTTGGAAGTGGTGATGTATCTCAATATATTTAGTGTGAGAGTGTAACACCGGATTTTTGGTTAGATTAATAGCACTAGTGTTGTCGCACATAATAAGAATACGTTGTAGTTTAATATTAAAATCAAGTAGTTGTTGTTTGAGCCACAATATTTGAGCACAACAACTACCGGCTGCGACATATTCCGCCTCGATAGTTGACAAAGCAAAAAAAACTTATTTCTTGCTATGTCAACTTACTAAGGAGTTTGAAACCATGTGGCAAGTTCCACTAGTATTTTTCCTATCCGATTTGCAATCGGAAAAATCAGAATCGGTATATCTAACCAAATTACAATTGTTTTCCTTGGAATACCAAAGCTCATACTTAGATGTACCATGAAGTTATCTAAGGATGTGCTTTACGACTTTTAAAATGTGATTCCTTAGGAGCCGATTGATAATGAGCGCACATACACACACTAAACATAATGTCTAGCCTAGATGCAGTAAGATATATAAGAGATCCAATCATACCTCTATACTTCTTAACATCAACATCCTTACCATTTTTATCATTTTCACAGTTTCCATTTATGGGCATTGGAGTGTTAATTGATTTTACATCTTCCATACCAAATTTCTTTAGCAATTCATTGCATTATTTTGTTTGACACACAAACGTCCCTTTGTTGAGTTGCTTGATTTGAAGATCGAGAAAGTAGTTCAACTCCCCCGTGAGACTAATCTCAAACTCACCCTGTATGACTAATTACATGTTAGTGGAACCAAAGATGACATCATCAACATAAACTTGAACTAGAAGAGTATGTTTTACTTGACGTTTAATGAAAAATATAGTATCTACCTTCCCTCTAGAGTATCCTTGATCGATTAAGAGCTTACTAAGTTGCTCATACCAAGCCACATGGGCTTGTTTGAGACCATACAAAGCTCGTTTTAGTTTATAAACATTATTAGGTTGGTTGTATTGTGATTGGCCATATTTTGTTAAAACAAGTGTTTGAGCAAGATGTTGGACAAGATGTCTTGACATGTTGGTACGTGTGACATCTCCCTAGTGGAGTCGCCACTTTTCTGTAGCAGTGTATTCGTCGCTATATGATCTATCGATTAAATCATAAGCTAAGAGATACAATGAAATTTCGAGTCGCCACCGCACTTTTATTTATCCAAAGGATTGGCTAAAAAGCGAACAAAAGCCTAAGAAGTTTTACACGTAGAAAACTAATAAAAAGATCAGAGAGTCTGGGTAAGGGGTAAATTACGCAATGGGAAGGTGTTAGGCACCCACTACGTCCTAGGTACTCCTAGGGAGCCCTTTTCACACTTGTTATGCTAAATTGTTATTTGTTATGACATAAAGATTGTGCAAACATGATTGGGATGATGAGAAAAGAATATACAATTTTATTATTGGGTTATTGGGTTTGAACGGATGAACCCGCTGCCTACGTACCTTCCATCAAAGGTAAGGATCAAAACGCCGTAGTTCGGCTAAAAGATTTCCAAAAGTTGGTGGATTCAGTTTTAAACACAAGCACTGAGGCTTTTCATTATCAATGGGAGAACACTCGACCAAAAACAACATCCACCATGTGAGGATAGCTTCGACGTACTAGAGGGGTTAGCCCTGTTTGAAGTACGGAAGTCTTACTGTCGACTCACCAAGGATAGGCAAGATTTACATCAACCACAAAGATAATTGAAACCTATGGCTAATGTGAAAAGATTAATGATGGACAGAGCCAAAACAAGTGAATGAGTGAAGTTAATTGATTGTGATTATGAAAATGAAATCAAAGTATGATTAAGATTGATTCAAAAGAAGTGTTATGAAATGGAGTTTGAAAAAAGAGTCAAGGACTTGGGTCCAGGTTTTTAGTTTGAAAAGCATGAAGATGTTTGCACAATATCTATGTCAAGTTTGAAAGGTAAAGTGTGAAAAGGTTTAGGACATAATGGATGATGAATGGATGAAGGATGGATAGTAAAACTTCTTAGAAGGTTCACTTCTTGAGATCATATGGGAGATGATTCAAGTGTGTCCTTTGGAATAGCAATGGATAATAATAAACAAACAAAGCAAAGAAAGAAAAGCGGATATCGGATGCCAATCACTGGTCTTATACCAATCTCCTAAAACAGAACAGGATATCAGAGGCCACTCAATGGTCTTACACTAATCTCCTCAAAAGAAAAACAAAGATAAGAAATGGAAGTTAACTGCCAATCTGTCTGGACTTAGGTTAACTCCACAGTATGGTCCTAGGAAATCCAATGCCACATTACAGGGACTTACAATGGATCCTCACATACAAGAACAAAAGCAACAATATGATCACAGGAATGCAAATGCCAACTTACAGGGACTTATAATTGCAACCTCTCATACAAACAGATAAAACAAACTATGATCACAGGAAAGCAGATGCCAACTTACAGGGACTTATAACTGCAACCTCACATACAAATCAAACAGATCAAATTATGATCATAGGACAACAGATGCCAACTTACAGGGACTTATAACTGTATCCTCACATACAAACAAAGCAACAGAAGATATGAGTGACCAATGAGGTCTTACACTCTATCCTTCCATATCCTAGGAGCAAATGCCAAAGCAATGGACTTACAATTGTCCTCAATGGGCAAACAACAATGATAGCATCACAAAAGCAAATGAGATGATCATGCACTAATGGCAACTGATGATGATGATAAATGCATAAAGCATACAAGCAGACATGTGCATGAAGCAATCAATCAATCAATGAATATCAAACAGCACACTCTATAGCCAAACAAGGGGGCTCACACAAGAGGGTTTGACTTTGAAAGTCCACTGTAATGGGTAAAAGTCGCTCTTAACCTTGCCATTGAGAGGCTAAGGTGAAGCAGATGAATAGGAGATGAGGGGTGTGCCTCATTGCTTCTATCCCTGATCAGGGAGAGCATCAAATAATAGAAAGTGGGGGAGTTCAGAAAGATGGAACTCTCTCCCCATTATTGACTCGATTAGATCTTGGGTTTTTATCTCAATGCTTCAACCATGTAATGGGAGCAAAGAGAGGACACACTGAATAGTGGGGGATAGATTGCTTATCCCTACCTTCCACCAATTGCCTTACTTGAAGGACTTTTCCTGCTTGGGACAATTTTAAACACACACAGGCATTGCCTCTTAAGGAGGACTTCAGACAGTTTGCCCGGTCAAATAACAGACCGGGTCTCCAGACTACATGAAGAAGAAGTAATTATACCTCAAAGCAAATGCTAAATAGCAAAGCGAGCAAGTTCAAAGAACTTAAGCAACTAAAGTACCTGAAAAAGTCAAACTTATTAGTAAACAAGTCAACAGTTCAAACCAAAAGAAATGGATAAACAACAGTCAACCATAAACAGAGATGCCAAGGTACAAAGCCAAACTCATATGAGTCACACCTACAAAACAAGGGTTAGCACAATATATAATCCAACTCAATCAAATTTGAATGATCTTTGAGGCATTGGTGCTTAACCTGAAACAAAAGCTCAATTGTAAGCTCAGAAGACCACTAGGACTAGCCTAGGGTCAAGGATGAAAGAAAAAAAAGTCAAACAGCAAAGGAAAGTCAACCCAATTCATGTTCAAACATTTAATAAGCAATCTCAATTGGATTCACAATCAAATCATGCATCAATGTCATTTCATACACAAGTGAATGCAAAGCATGGCAATAAGAAGCACAAATAGGTCAACAGCAAGACTTCATTCAAAAGTCAACTCAAACAATCTCAAAAATTATGAAATAAATCACACTCAATCCTAACATCTAGCATGGCAAGCATGTCAAATTTCATGGCATTTGGATGAGAGGAAGGCAGTCAATTAAAATCATGAAGTCAACATAATTTCAAGCATGCATAATGAAAGTCAACAAACATGGGTCAACTTCAAAAAATCATATCAATTTGAAAACAGAAGAGGAATGAGTGAGGTTAACACCAAGGCAAAGCTTGAGATGTCTAGTTATCACATATGAAATTTCATGGTCACACAATAAGATTTGAGAATTTCACAAAGGATATGGCAATGTGTATCACAAAAAGTCAACATTTGACTAGGCAGGGAAGAAAATTCACAATCAAATGGAAAACAGCACAATCAATTCCAATAAAAATCACACATGAACTAGACATGTGATAGATGGTTCATGCAAAATTTGAGGTCAATTGGATAAGAGGAAGCATGTGAACAAAAATTGGGAAAATACATGATCATGGTATAGCACCAAATGCAACACATAACTTCAGAAAATCATAACTCTCAATCCACAAATGATAAATGCACAAACTTTATATGGAAATGAAGGTCAATGTGTCTAGTTTCACCACAAAAAATTTCAAGCTCATTGGATGCAACATGAGTATTTCACAAAAGGAATGGCACAATGTATCATTTATGCATACATGTTGGGAAAATAATTATCATTTAAAATCCAACCAGTGAAAAATTAATTAAAATTCACAATAAAAAACTAGACACATTTGTGATCATCATGCAAAAAATTTCATGATTTTTGGATAAAAATTGAATTAAAAATGAATTGTTTAAGTTGAGTGAATAATTGAATGCAATATGAACAAAAGGCATGGTAAATGGGGTCAAACAAAGTCAACCGTGGCAAATTGGTAAATATCCCTTTCATTAATCAAAACGCCCCGTTTTGAAGGGACACGGGAAATGTTCCTATTGGCTGTTGCCAATGGAACAGTAAACTTGGCCAATAGCAAACAGAATTCTGGGTTTCTAAAAACCCTAGGGTTTATGTGCAGCATGCATTCAACATTCATACAAAATTCGACCAAGCCCCCAACAACAACATCATGTAATCATCATGCAAACATTAAGTAAACAGCATGGTAAAACAAAGTTCTTCATGACATAACAACCAAACAACATGAGCATGAAGATTTCTGGGCAGGGTTATGTTCATGTAACAGCAGCAACAACATTCCTCATCATCATCATTCAACCAAACAAAACAAACAACAGCATGGTATCAACACTCAACTGGCATACTAACACAAACAAACAGAACATGAATCAATGTGGATTTCTGAGCATGTTCAAGGTTCAAGCAATAACAGCAGGGCATTAACAGCATGGTTTTCAACATTTGGTTCACCAACATCATCATCAATTGAAATTCCAGCAAACCAACAACTAACATGGCAATGGTAATGTTCATACAACAAACAACAACAACATTCAACATGGTTCACATGGATTCTCTAGGCATGTTCATAAGGTTTCAAAAACTGCAGCAGGGTTTTAGCAGCCATGGCATTCAGTATTTTCAACATCAACACAACATTCGACCAGCATATAAGCCACATGGTATTGGTACAGGCAACATCATCCAGCAACAAACAAACATGAGCATGAAAAATTCTGGACAGGATGGGTTTAAACAACAGCAACATTCATCATCAAAGCTCAACATCAGAGAAAAAAACGAATTCCAACAGCACCACATAAACAAACATGGCCATGAACATTCGTGCAATCATCAAACAGCCACAAACAAAACTAAATTCATGCAAAATTTTGGGCAAGACAAAGTTTCAGCTACAGGGTGTCATCATCATCATGCAAAAATCGACCAAGAACAAAATCTCCATAAGCTAAAATCAAGCATGGCTATCGAATCTATCAACCATAAGCAACACATACCAGCAAGCAACATCATGTAAAACAAGCTCACACCAGAGAAATCAATGGAAACAAGTTTGAACATAGAACTTCAAAACCCTATTTCTCTCAACACAGTGGATCATTTTCGATGGTTTAAGTTTCATTGTCATCAGCAAGTCGAGGTCTACACATGGCATGGCATGGATTTGTAAAATAAAAGATTCGAAAACTTACTTATTCTTGAAGAAATCTGAGATACAGTTGCTATTTGGCCAAGATAAGCTCGAGCAGATGAGGATTTATGCTTCCAATGGTGAATAATGAAGAAAGACTAGCTCAGCATCTCTTGTAATAGGTGGAATCAAGTTCTGCCATGACTGTTCCTTGAGAAAAAACCAGAGCACGAAATGGGGTTTCCAGCAAGATTTTGAGGTTGCAAAAGGCTCTCAACTAATGTCCAGATGAGGAAGGATCACAAGCTTGCTCGATTGTTTTAAGGGTTTGCTGAGAAATTCTCTTTTGGCCAAAGTGTAGGATGAGAGAATGAGAGGTTTTCTGGTTGTATGGCTGTGAAAACTAGGGTTGGTTTCTGCAGAAAATCCACTTATATGCCACTGTTTAACAATGCTTAATTATGTGGTAAACTTGCTTAGCTTAAATGAAGTAACTTGCACTATTTGCTAATTGTGAACCAATGGTTTAAGGAGGGTGTGAGCTGCTCGACTATGGGCCTCAAATAGGCTGCACAGACCAATACTTCTGCTGTTTGTTGTTGTACATGAAAGGCTGTACTTTGTTTTGCTCTTTTGAAGCCATTTGCATATTTGTCCATTTTGCAATAAGTGAAAGAAGGGGTGTGATGGCTTGGTCGAATGGGCCTGAAATGAGCAGAAAAAGACTTTCCAATTTGCTGTTTGTGGTTTGTACATGAACTGCTGTACTTGATTTGCTCTTATGCTCCAATTTGCAAAAATAACAACTTGTGCAACTTTGGTCAAAATGAGGTGTAATGGTGGTATGATGATGATTTAGGAATTGGAACAAGTCACAAATATGATTTAACACATTTCCCAATTGGCCAAATTAAGAAAAAGTCAAAGAATCAAAAAGTCAACTTTGAGTCAAACTTTGATTTTTAAAGAAATAGGTCAAAAAATGTCATTTTGAATGGTAAGGTTTTAGGTCATGAAATTTATATTTTTGGAAAGAGGATGAAAAATGTGGTTTGTAGGAAAAAACCCCACCAAATTTGGCCTTATGGTTTGAGAGATATGGCTTGTTGAAGTTCAAAAAATGGTGAAAATGAATTGATCATATCTTGACAACCACACATGGGATTTGAGAGTTCTTGGACTTTTTGAAAATGGGAAGACAAGATCTTCAACTTTCATGTTGGGCAAAAATTCATTTGGAGCTTGTATCATGATGTAAGTTTAAGATCAAGAAGTTTCCATTTTTGGCAGTTGAAATTACAGGTCCACTTTCTATTTTGGGAAATTTCTGATTTTACTTGATTTTCTTCCATGATGAGGTTGGACATGATAGATGAGACTTATACAAGCATGAATGAGCTCCTTCAAATCAATTCTATCCACCAAATCATTGATTAAATCAACTGTTGACCAAGTTTGACTGTCTGTTGACTTTTCTAGGGTTTTGGATGACTGATGCACTTCTGATGAATTCCAAACCCTAATTCCTTGAGAACTTGACTTCAAATGATGTCTCAAGTTGTATGAACCTTTGATTATTGATCATGGTGCCCAAATTCTGCAAGAATGGCCACCATCCATTGCTTTGACTGACTGTTGACTGACTTTGACCTAATTGCTGATGATTGCTTCAACTGCAAGCAACAAAGTTAGACTGACAATATTTTTGTATTTTTTGAATGATGAACATATGAAAAGCAAAGAATATACAAATGCAAGGCATGCTTGGTGATCAAGAAATCAACCCACAAGGCAATCTACCCACTAGGAGGGGACAAAGGCATGCAGTGATCCTTGAGGCCATGATATGATATGATATGGGCCATGAGGGATCTTAGGGCCCAAAATTGGGGTCTTACAGATGCCCCTATTTAAGGTCATTCTAGCCGGAGAAGTGAAGTTTAGAAATCTTCATCTCGACGCGGTAGAATGGGCTTAAATAACAGTAATGAGACAAATTTTGGTCCCTAAGAGACCTCATGATGCGAATGTATGCATGCAAAAGACACAAACTCTGTGGGGAATATGATTCACACAGAAGAAAAGACGATCCATCGGAGTAGTACACTCACCAGGAACAGAGACTCTAACAAGACTCTAATTGGGGATAATAAAAGAAAAAGAAACGTGTGAACAATACACGACTCCAAACTGGGGAAGATAAAACTGACATCACGTGAACAAGACACGACTCTGATTAGAAAAAACAGAAAACAGACAGGAGAACTCACTGGGGAGTGAAGGACTCACACTGGGGAAAAGAATTCCAAAGGAAAATAAATCCATTGGAGAGACATAAGCTGACTCCTGGGGGGAAGCAACAAAAAAGTTCCACTGAGGGAAAGTACCAAAGAAAAATGAGATGTTACCAGGCATAAGGGTAACAACACGGGAAAATCTGACTCCACAGGGGGACCGAGGTCATAATAGGGAGCAGAAAGGAGGGAACACCAAGGATACCGGTTACTGGGTATATAATAGGTGACCGACCAAAGCGTGAATTGGATTTCACTTCCAAAACACTCATCATCCTGAAGAGAGCTAGAAAAGCAAACTTGTTTATAGGATGGACATTCAATTCCACAAGGAAAATGAATCTTACTCTGAGGGGAAAACAATCAAAAGATTAAATCAAGAGCGAACGAGATATAATATCCATTACCGTCAGAACGTGGATAGAATACTCAAATGAGACATATTATTCATTACCGACAGACCGTGAATAATATACTCGAGAGGAAAATTATCCTGAACCGGTTACTGGGTTGTTTATAGGATAAAATCCAAAGACGTGAATTGGTTTTCACTTCCAAAACACTCATCATCCGAAAGGAGGGCTTGAAAAAGCAAATCGACTTACAGGATGGACATTCGCGTCCACAACGGGAAAACGAATCTTACTCAACTGGGGACACAAACCCAAAGAGTGCATGAGATATGATATCCATTACCGGCAGACCGTGGATAAGAATACTCGCATGAGATATATTATCTATTACCGTCAGAACGTAGATAATAAACTCGCATGGTAAGAAACACCAGAGATACCGGTTACTGGGTATATAATAGGTGATCTACCGAAACGTGAATTGGTTTTCACTTCCAAAACACTCATCATCCAAAACACAAACTGGTTAAAGGATGGCTATTCGATTCTACAAAGAATACGAATCTTGCTCAGTTGGGGAAAATCAACAAAGGATTCCAACTAAAGAGCGCATGAGAAATATTATTCATTACCGGCAGACCGTGAATAATACACTCGAAAGGAAAAGACACCAGAGATACCGGTTACTGGGTATATAATAGGTGACTAACCAAAACGTGAATTGGTTTTCACTTCCAAAACACTCATCATCCAAAACACAAACTGGTTAAAGGATGGCTATTCGATTCTACAAAGAATACGAATCTTGCTCAGTTGGGGAAAATCAACGAAGGATTCCAACTAAAGAGCGCATGAGAAATATTATTCATTACCGGCAGACCGTGAATAATATTCTCGCATGGAAGATTATCCACAACCGGTTACTGGGTTAGCAAAGGATAGATCAACCGAACAGAAAGGCATCGGGATACCAAATTAGGTATATAATGATAACCAATCAAAAGGGAGCAACAGACATTACCAACAAAAGGGTAAATGAAAGGCGATCTGCTGAGGATAGATTGCAAGCATCCGGCAATTATCGGCAGGGACTAGCTGGGGAGGCATTGGTAAACAACCAATGATCCGGGGAACAAATCACTAGCATACGGTGAAAAGACCCACTGGGGATAAAATTGCTAGCATACGGCAATTATCCACAAAAGACTTGCTGAGGATATAAGTGTTGATCTGAGCAACTTATCCAAGCAAAGGAAAATCAACATCAAAGACTAGATGAAGATAACCACAAGATTAGGGTTTACATCTACCGAATACGGGGTAGAAGACCGAAAACTCCGCGTGGGGATAGAACAAATCACAAATCCGCACGGGAAAACAAGATAGGGTTTATAACAAACCACAAACTGCTGAAGAGCAGGAAAATAGGATTTACAACTACCAATATAAGGATAGAAAACCAAAAACTCTGGCTGGAGAATAAAAGGTGTATAACCACAAATTCTGTCAAGAAAACCAGGAAAGATAGGACTTATAACTACCGGGTATGAGGGTAGAGGCCCAAAACACATTCCGCTGGGGAACAACCCACTGGGAAACACAAGATATTTGACAAATAGCCAATTCGGGAACGATCCGAAAAGACAGACTGAATCAAGACACGTCCTAATGAGGATATAACTCAAATAGGAAAATCCATCCCAATATATGTGTTGGGAGGAAACGGAAGAAACCGTCATCCACGAGGATATATCTCAGTGGGGAACTGCAGAAGGACAGACCAGACACATTTTCTGCTTATGGGGTTGACTCTATATGGAGAGATTTTAAACACCCGACATCTGCTTGGGGAGATCTGTAAAGAGATCTATATCACCCGTTGCAGGAGACACGACAAACAAAAGATATATGGCAAGAAGTGCAACATGAATATCTAAATGTTTATGAATATGCATGAATATGCGTGATTTATGTTTGATGAATGCTGACAAAACAGACAATTCTAACACAAACAGGTCCAGGAACCAAACGTCCGGTATTATACTTCCAGGGGAAAACCAGCTGGAGAGCCAATCTGCAGAGATCCACATGCTGAAAAGCAAAGATCTGCGAGTACTGCTGAAGGGGCAGAGGAATCAGAGATATTAGGAAACAACCCAATCAGGGTACAGAAAGTCACAACGGGCATAACAGCCACCAAGACAAATCTGTAGGGGAACAAGAGAAATCCCAAAGTATATCTGCAGGGGATCCCAGTATTAACTGAGAAACAAAGGTGCGTTGCACAAACTGCTGTAGAAGCAACTCCACACAACTCCACTGGGGAATATCCACTGAGGGAGAATGATATCATCCAAATAGAATCTGATTGCATAAGCAATTCTACTGGGGAAAACCGTCGGCTACTCTCTTGGGAACAAACCACTGAGGGAGGACAGATCAAACAAATAGGTTCTGCAACGAACCGCTCCACTTGGGGAGAATATACAGCAAATTGATCACAACAAGTAGATTCTGCAATATAAAGCCACTCTACTGGGGATCACAAACAGTCAGGAAATTAATCCGTTCACGGGAGGCTAGAGCCATCATCCGACCATATCGGGATTGAAGGAGTATTCAACAGGCAAAGCTGCCACAACAAACACTCTGCAGACTAAGCTGAGGAAAAGATGGTTGCAATACTGGGATATCAGCCCAAATTAACCACTGAGTAGGAAAATAAATCCATGCTCTGCTGGAGAGAATAACTCTGATGGAGAGATAGCAACAATTCCGCAGACGACTTCGCCGGGGAAAAGGTAAAGTACCGGGTATCAAACCACTGACTTACCGAGTCTTCAAAAGAGAAAACGATCGTGCTGAGGAAACAGACAAATCCTACTGGCACACTGCATTGGGAAAAGCGGTAACAACTCTACTTACAACCCTGGTGGGGATATTAATAACAGCTCTACTCGCGACTCCGAGGGGAGTATCAATCAACCAGTTATACTCATGACTGCGCTGAGGAGACAAATAAAGTCTGGGGCAGACGACCCACTAGAGAAAGTAACGGGGCACCAAGATGACAAACCATCAACCGCCGAAACTTCTCAAGAAAAACACCCATGCTAGGGAAACTGCTGCTGGAGGAAACGAAATCTTCAACAACACTCTACTTGTGACTATACTGGGGAACAAACCCCAACAACACCAATTTTGTTTGAGGAACAGCCTCAACAAAGATCTGAAGAAAGAAGATACCACCAAACCAGGAATATGAACCAATGTCTTACCTGTTGGGAATCATGCCACCCTCGGGAGAGCACTGAGATATTCTTGAGTATCCTTTCAATCTTGTGAATGTTCACTTTGTTTAAAACAAAAATTTTGAAAAATTGATTTGTTTAAAACAATGACATTTTATCAATTTAAAACATGCAAAACATTTGTTGAATTGAAACAAATAAGAATGCAAATAATTGGATAAAGCTCAAATTGATTTGATAGAATGGTAGCCTGCAAATGGCAAGACTCCATAGATCTGTACAAATTTGAAATCAGTGATATATATTGGAAGAGGGCTACATTGAACATAATGATCCTTTCTCTACCAATTTGAATCTCGACGTATTCGAAGCTTCAGTTGACGACGAATCGAGAATCTTCTGACGAAATGACGACTGATGAACCAGAAAGTCTTGTCAGGATGCAGTTACTTGCCAAATCCCTAATTTTTGCCTAGATTGCCCCAGAGTGAGGTACTCAATCTAGCGGGATGCAAATGTATCTTTTTTCAAGTCTCTAATTTTTGCCTGGATTACCCTTGCGGGTTCTCCACCGAGACGCTCATTTTTGCCTAAGCCGCCCTTTCGGGTTTTCAACTTAGCGAGCTATTCTGTTTTTTTTTCATTCTTTTTTTTCATTTGCATATACTTTTTTTTTCTTTTTTAGGCAAAGTATCTCTTAACTGCATCTGAATTCACAGGACGAGTGAAATCCTCCTCATCCATTGTTGTAAGCATCAAAGCACCGCCTGAAAAGGCTCTCTTAACAACATATGGACCCTCGTAGTTTGGAGTCCACTTGCCCCTGGAATCGGGCGCGAAAGACAAAACTTTCTTGAGCACAAGGTTACCTTCTCGGAACACACGAGGCTTGACCTTCTTGTCGAATGCTTTCTTCATTCTCTGCTGATATAACTGACCATGGCACATGGCAGTTAATCGCTTCTCTTCAATCAAATTCAACTGGTCATATCGACTCTGAATCCATTCAGCATCAGTCAACTTGGCTTCCATCAAGACTCGCATTGATGGGATCTCCACCTCTACTGGGAGAACGACTTCCATGCCATAAACAAGAGAGAAAGGGGTTGCCCCTGTTGAAGTGCGTACAGACGTACGATATCCATGCAAAGCAAATGGCAGCATCTCATGCCAATCTTTGTACGTGACAGTCATCTTCTGGATGATCCTCTTGATATTTTTGTTAGCAGCTTCAACAGCCCCATTCATCTTAGGTCTGTAAGGAGAGGAATTATGGTGTGCAATCTTGAATTCAGCGCACAACTCATCCATCATCTTGTTATTCAGATTGGATCCATTATCAGTAATGATCCTCTCTGGCACACCATAACGGCAAATCAGCTGGTTCTTGATAAACTTCACAACCACCTGCCTGGTTACGTTCGCGTACGAAGCGGCTTCAACCCATTTGGTGAAGTAATCAATTGCTACGAGAATAAATCGATGTCCATTGGACGCTTTCGGCTCAATCATACCGATCATGTCGATCCCCCACATAGAGAAAGGCCATGGTGATGAAATCACGTTCAGGAGTGTCGGAGGAATATGAATCTTATCCGCATAAATTTGACACTTGTGACATTTCTTCACATACTTGCAACAGTCAGACTCCATTGTCAGCCAATAGTAGCCTGCTCTCAGCATCTTCTTAGCCATGGCATGTCCATTGGAATGAGTACCAAATGAACCCTCATGGACCTCAGTCATCAACAGGTTTGCTTCGTGTCTATCCACGCATCTGAGCAAAACCATATCAAAATTTCTCTTGTACAGCACTTCACCACTGAGGTAGAAACTGCCTGACAACCTTCTCAAAGTTTTCCTATCTTTCACAGATGCCCCAGGCGGGTAGACCTGGTTCTGGAGGAAATTCTTGATATCAAAATACCAAGGCTTGTCATCTTTCACGTCTTCGATTGCAAATATGTGAGCTGGTCTATCCAAGCGCATCACAGTAATATTGGGAACATCATTCCACCATCTGACAACAATCATAGAAGCAAGCGTAGCAAGGGCATCTGCCATCCGATTATCCTCTCGAGGAATATGATAAAATTCAATTTCTGTAAAGAATGTTGAAATTCTCCTTGCATAATCTCTGTATGGGATGAGACCTGGTTGATTCGTCTCCCACTCACCCTTGATTTGATTGACAACCAAAGCTGAATCACCATAGACATCAAGATACTTGATTCTCAAGTCAATGCATTCTTCAAGTCCCATAATACAGGCTTCATACTCCGCCATATTATTCGTGCATTTGAAAGTTAGCCTTGCTGTAAACGGAATGTGCGATCCCTGGGGATTAATAATCACTGCCCCAATTCCATTTCCAAATTGATTAACAGCGCCATCAAACACCATCGTCCATCTGGAACCAGGTTCTGGACCTTCATCAAGTGTAGGCTCATCGCAATCTTTCATCTTCAAATACAGAATTTCCTCGTCAGGGAAGTCAAACTGAACAGACTGATGATCTTCAATTGGCTGGTGCGCTAGATGGTCAGCCAAGATACTACCTTTGATAGCTTTCTGAGCTCGATACTCAATATCATACTCAAACAACAGCATCTGCCAACGGGCAATCCTCCCAGTTAAAGCAGGCTTCTCGAAAATATACTTAATTGGATCCATTCTGGATATCAACCAAGTCGTATGATTTATCATGTACTGGCGCAAACGCTTAGCTGCCCAAGCCAAAGCACAACACGTCTTCTCAAGCATAGAGTACCGAGACTCACAATCAGTAAACTTCTTACTGAGGTAGTAGATAGCAAACTCCTTCTTCCCTGATTCATCTTGTTGACCGAGTACACAACCCATCGAGTCTTCAAGAACTGTTAAGTACATAATCAGAGGTCTTCCTTCTACTGGCGGAGACAAAATCGGAGGTTCGGACAGATAATCTTTGATACTGTCGAAAGCTTTCTGGCAATCCTCGGTCCAATCATGAGACTGATCTTTCCGGAGGAGCTTGAATATCGGCGCACATGTGGCAGTCATGTGGGATATAAACCTGGAAATATAGTTCAAGCGGCCAAGAAAACCTCGAACTTGCTTCTCAGTTTTGGGTGCAGGCATCTCTTGTATTGCTTTGACCTTGGCAGGATCAACCTCAATACCTCTTTCGCTTACCACAAAACCCAACAACTTGCCGGAACGGACTCCAAAGGTACATTTGTTCGGATTCAGACGAAGTTTGAATTTCCTCAAACGCTGGAAAAGCTTCAACAAATGCTCAATATGCTCAACTTCCGTTCGGGACTTGGCAATCATATCATCAACATAGACTTCTATCTCCTTGTGCATCATGTCATGAAACAAGGTAGTCATAGCTCGTTGGTACGTGGCTCCGGCGTTCTTCAAACCGAAGGGCATCACTCGATAACAGAATGTTCCCCAAGGTGTGATGAATGTTGTCTTCTCCATATCCTCTGGTGCCATCTTGATTTGATTATATCCGGAAAATCCGTCCATAAAGGAAAAGACTTTGAATTTAGCTGTATTGTCTACCAACATGTCAATGTGTGGTAGAGGAAAATCGTCTTTTGGACTAGCTTTGTTCAAATCTCTGTAGTCAACGCACATACGGACTTTTCCGTCCTTCTTAGGAACAGGCACAATATTGGCCACCCATTGAGGATATGTCGAAGTCACCAGAAACCCCGCATCAATTTGCTTCTGAACTTCCTCTTTGATCTTCACTGCCATATCTGGATGAGTTCTTCTGAGCTTCTGCTTCACAGGCACGCACTCAGGCTTCAAAGGCAGGAAATGTTGCACAATATCTGTATCTAAACCCGGCATGTCTTCATAGGACCACGCAAAGATATCTGAATATTCTCGTAGCAAGCTGATCAAATCTTCCTTAACAGACTCTTCAAGAAGTGCCCCAATCTTCACCAGGCGCTCACAATCTTCAGATCCCAAGTTGACTGTTTCCAAGTCTTCGAGATGCGGCTGAATGATCTTCTCTTCGTGCTCAAGGAGACGGGTGATCTCATCAGGAATCTCTTCAACGTCATCTTCTTCTGCCTCAAATACAGGGAATTCAAAATTGGGAGATGGCGTTGGATCATTATGTTCAATGGGTTTTAGGATCAACCTGCATAATGATTTTGGTTAAGAAAAAAACTTCAGAATTTTAAACAAGCAAATCACTATGCAGATGAAAAATGTCGCTTTTATAGCTTTTATTTTTGTTTTTATGGTTTTTTGTGATCACTGATTTCATAAAGAAAAGCAAAAAGTGAAAACAAAGGAAAAACAAATGTTTTGACAATGCAAAAATTGAATGAAAATATCATTGTATATATGCTTTGCCAACAATGTCATCACTTCTCCTTTTGGCATGGGAGAAGGGTTTTAAACAAAATGAACAATTACTCTGATCTATGGATAACTGTAGGAACATCCACAGCGACCCAATTGTGGCAGACACCACCAGGAATAACAAAATTGTTCAAGTCTTCTGCATCTTCTTCTTCAATGATAGCAGCAGCTTCCTCTTTTGCAGGTTGATCAGCATGGATGAATCCTCCACTGGTGAACAGACCTTGCTCATTGCATGCCCCAGAACCATAGCCAATGCCAGCCCGGGATCGATTATCTTCGAGTTCAAGCACTTTCCCTAATCCAGCAACTGCACCACATTCAATGGCCAGCTTTGCATCACGGTAGGAAGTGAATGAAGGAGACTTCTTCTCGATTGGTTTATCAATAGATAAAGCTTGAAACTGAGTTCCAACTTCATCCTCTGCATCAATGTACGAGAAGGAAGACAGATTACTGACCAGGAGAGCCTTTTCTCCCCCTACTACGACCAGTATCTTGTTTTTCACAAACTTCAGCTTTTGGTGTAGGGTGGATGTCACGGCGCCAGCCTCGTGAATCCATGGTCTGCCCAAGAGACAGCTGTATGATGGGTGAATATCCATTACTTGAAAAGTGATCTGGAAATCACTTGGTCCAATCTTGATTGGGAGATCAACTTCCCCAATCACAGTCTTACGCGACCCATCAAAAGCTTTAACAACAACCCCACTCTGCCTCATAGGAGGACCTTGATATGACAGTCGTGAGAGTGTGGATTTTGGCAATACATTAAGGGACGATCCAGTGTCCACCAACACATTGGACATTGCATCGGATTTGCAATTCATGGATATGTGTAAAGCCATGTTGTAGTCTCTTCCCTCCTCAGGGAGATCAGCGTCACAAAAGCTCAGGGTGTTGCAAGCGGTAATGTTTGCAACAATGCTATCGAATTGTTCCAGGGTGACGTCATGATCAACGTACGCCAGGTCCAAGACTTTCTGAAGAGATTCCCGATGGGGTTCTGAGTTTAGCAACAAAGAAAGAATGGAAATCTTGGAGGGCGTATGTAGAAGCTGGTCTACAATGTTGTACTCACTCTTTCTGATGAGCCTCAGCATTTCATCAGATTCTTCATCAATAATGCCACTCGGGCCAACTGAAGAAACAGGAGTCTTTGGTACGGAGGAGGAAGGCTGGGCAACAGCAGGTGCCGGATTCTGAACATTCACAGCATTCCCTACGGGGTGCACAACAGTGTCAGAAGGAACAGCCTTAGCAGGCGCAGAAAATACACGACCGCTTCGGGTCAACCCACTAACATCAGCGATAGTGGTCACGGAAGTAGACGGCAGAGGTACTTCAACCCCATCCTGGACAGCAACAGGATTGTACCGGAAAGGTACGGCTTTGTCGGATGAATACGGCGCAGGGCCGACTGGTTTGATGATCAAAGCAGGGGAAGCCTTTGGCTTGTTGCTATTGTAGCGAATAACAACGGGCTCTGGCAACTTGAACACCGGGGAGATGACATTCACTTCGGGCTCAACAACATCCACATTGCGATTCTGGAGAATCTCAATGGTACCTTCGTTCAACAGCATTTGTAATTCCTTGCGAACTTGGTCACAACCCAAACGATTGACCGAGCAGACGCGGCACTGGTCATGGTTATGCTTCAAATTGCTGTGCTGACACAGCATTTTATGTAATCCAACCAATGACTGCCGGATATGACTGATGTACTTCACCTTGTATTTCCCAAGGTCTTCCTGAATCATGTTCACAGACTTCCCATGCGAAGGCAATGGGTTCCTGGTGACATTCGGGTTGGAGTCCTCAAAACTCAGAATTCCACTTCTCATAAGGTCTTGCACCTTATTCTTCAGCGGGAAACAGTTTTCAACGTTGTGGCCCGGAGCACCGGAATGGTATACACAATGCTGGTCTGGTTTGTACCACCATTGCGGATTGGCAGGAATAGCAGGAGGATCCCTGGGAGAAACCAGCTTCCTCTCCAACAAGGAGGGATAAAGCTCTGCATATGACATCGGAATTGGGTCGAAGCTGACCTTCTTCCTATCATAGTTCACATTTGCTTGATTGGTTGCACTTCCACGAGGCTGGTAAGCCTGTTGCTGTGGACGCTGCTGTTGCTGGTATTGCGGTTGTGGATATTGCTGTTGATGCTGATACTGCTGAGCATTATCCTTGAATACGGGTGCCACATGAGCCACCTGATGCTGATGTCCGGCACGATGTGCAGGCTTCCTCTGAACAGAGGGTCTTCGATGCTTTGGCTGAGACTGCACAGCATGCGCTTCACCTTCTTTCCTCTTAAACGCGCCATACCGCTTAGAGGAAGAACCATCATCTTTTGCCAACCGTCCTTCGCGGACACCTTCTTCAAGACGCATCCCCATGTTCACCATCTCGGTGAAATCAGAGGGAGCGCTGGCCACCATTCTCTCATAATAAAATGACCCAAGAGTCTTCAGAAAGATCTTGGTCATCTCTTTCTCTTCTAATGGTGGAGTGATTTGAGCTGCCAGCTCACGCCATCTCTGGGCGTACTCCTTGAACGACTCTTTGTCCTTTTGTGACATAGACCTGAGTTGATCTCTGTCAGGCGCCATGTCAACATTGTATTTGTATTGCTTGACGAAAGCTTCGCCAAGATCGTTGAAAGAGCGGATGTTGACACTGTCCAGGCTCATGTACCAACGGAGGGCAGCACCAGACAAACTGTCTTGGAAGTAGTGGATCAAGAGTTGATCATTGTCAGTCTGCGTGGACATCTTCCTGGCATACATGACCAGGTGTGCCAAAGGACAAGTGTTCCCTTTATATTTTTCAAAGTCTGGGACCTTGAATTTGACTGGTATCTTCACACCGGGAACTAGACAAAGTTCGGCTGCTGACTTGCCGAAGAGATCTTTGCCTCTGAGAGTTCTCAATTCCTTTCTCAGCTCAAGGAATTGATCGTTCATTGCATCCATTTTCTCGTGAACATCTGAGCCCTCAGACGCTTCAGAGTGATAAATGGTGTCGTCTACCCTAGGCATGGTATGCACGACAGGAGGAACGGGAATAGGGACCGGGCTAGATGCCGGCATTTGAGCAAACGTAGGAGCTGGCAGATCGGGCATGAAGCCGGGAGGCATCCCCCAAGGAAAACCGGGAGGCATGGCGTTTGGCTGCTGGGCACTAACAGGCACCGATGACGTAGCCACTTCAGATATAACCGTCCGCTGAACGGGAGTTGCTGGCTGAGGAGCAGGCTGATTCTGGGCAGCAAGAAGTTGCTCCATCAGAGCGCCAAGTCTGGCGACTTCATCTCTCAGGCTCTGGTTCTCTTGTTCCAACTGCTCCATAATTCTGGCGGAGTTGACTCTTGTATAATACCGGTGAGTCAGCTTGTCTTCAAAATAAATGAAGAACAGAGATTAGAACCGGAAGACCAGAAACAAAAGGGCACCTACTTATGCAAGAATGATGCATGAAATGCTTGTGCAAATGCTTTGATTTTCAAGGAACCCTTAGGGTACATTTGCAATATTTTGAATATTAAACATTTTTATTGCTCATGGAAAATATTTCATTCAAAATATTAAGACAAAGAAGTACAGCATTCTTTTAAATATTACAAAGAGGAAAGGTAAATGACATCCTATGGATCCCTATTAGCTCGGGATGCTGGAAGACGAGAAGTGCACAACTTCTTGATCTCTCTCTCATAGGCAGCCTCCATATCAGCTTTCTCCTTCGCAAGTCGATCATACTTCCTCTTCCAGAATTTGGAAGACTGAGGAAGCAGAGAAGTCCAAGCGTCGTTCGGGTCGTCGATCACTCGGTGCTCGAGAAATTCAATCATAGCATCTTTCTCCTTGAGCTGCTGCAGCAATTCCTCTCTCTCGCGGATCCAGGCACGCGAAAGGTCTTCTTCTCTCAACTCCTCTACACGTTGGGTAGGGAGGGTTGAAGGCCCAGCCACATCCAACGGTGTAGGTCTCGGATGATCATATGGCATCAGGTAGGTAGCAGCCCTCTGTCTGACCCAAGAGGTGTATGGCTCCAAAGCAATGCAGTTCTTTGGACCCAAATCATTCCTACTCTTTATGCGAATATTGCGCCAAGCGCGGACGAATCTGGCTTTCAGGCCTTGGGGATCTTTACCCTCCTGAAAGAATACACCTTCTAACAGAATGTTATGAGGTTTATCCTTTAGGGGGAACCCAAGCTGACGACGTGCAAGCGTAGGGTTGTAGCTGATCCCACCACATGTACCAAGAAGAGGCACATTGGGGAATTCACCACAAGAATCGATGATCTGAACGGTATCATACACGCGATCATACCAGGTGATATCATCATTGGCGAGAGACATGAGTCTCTGAGACCACCGTAGACATCCCTTATTCTCCTTGAAAGCAACTGTCTGCGGCAAGTGCGAAATAAACCACTTGTACAGCAGGGGTAAACAGCAGACAATGACTCCTCCATTCTTCATTTTCCTTAGATGCATGGAGACATATGCATCACCCAACAAGGTCGGAACTGGATTAAGGACTGCAAAGATCCTAATGGCGTTCATGTCTACGAACTTGTCGAAGTTGGGAAACAACACCAATCCATAGATAAGCAACACGAACAGAGCCTCAAAGGCATCCTCACTCATGGCCTTCCCATAAAAGGTAGCTTGGGCAATGAGGAACTCGGAAGGAAAACCCTGAATTCCGCCTTTGGTAGTCAGATTAGCTCTAATCAGATCTTCATCTATGTGCAACAAGCTGGAAATTTCTCGAGCAGATGGAATACTCTCTAGGCCACTGAACGGCACTTGATCCAGAATCGGAATCCCAATAAGGTGAGAGTATTCTTCCAAAGTCGGCAGCAACTGGAAGTCCGGAAATAAGAAGCAATGATAGAGCGGATCATAGAACTGAGCAAGAGTGCTCATCAATCCCTCATCCACTTGAGTAGTCAACAGCGGCAGAAGCTTCCCATAGCGAGCTTTGAAACCCAAGGGATCTAGTACATACGATGTCAGATTCCTTAACTCTTTTACATCGGGCTGCTTAAAGCTGTACTTCTTTGTATGCCTTTTTGGTCTTTCCATGTCTGAAAATTTTGCAAATAACCCTTTAAGTTCCTTGAAAATTTTCTTTTTTCTGATGACATGAATGTGGATGAATGCGTGAATGCATGAATGCAACAAACACACTCAAGGATCAAACAAAGCACACCAAACAAAGGTCGTGGGAAAGCTCTATGTATCCCTAATATCAATCATCCATTTTGGTGGATTTAGGTTTTCACCTTATCGACACCCAAGTTCCATTGATATTAACGGTACATGAACCGGTTCAGACATTCTTAATATCAACCAGCCGCTTTGATGGATTTTAGGTTTTACACCTGATCCGGGATCCATTGATATTAACAATGCTTGAACGACTCAACCACGAATCACGGGTTTGTTGAGAGTCACGAGCATGGAGTCTCGGTTAAGAACCACCCAAAGGGAGTGTACTAGGGTTTAAACCTGCCAGACATGTTCTATCAGAGGTTCCCATAATCATCGTTCCATCTTTCGAATATTATCGGAGGAACGAATACTCGTATTCCAAGAATATTCTCAAGAGAAACTCTTATGAGTGTAGTATCGCGTAACAATCGTATCAGAACTGACATCTGAACGACCTCCGCACTACGGTCCTAAAAATAGGCCAAGATGGGTTTGGTAAACTAAGGTCCTTGGCTTCTGCGGAACATGATTGAAAGAATAATGCCTAACCACAAATAACTTGTGTGACATTATTAGTTCAACATGACCTCCACCAAGTGAATGGGCTCGCAAGTCAACTGGCTAAGGAATACTCCACACCAGTCAACAAGACTATGCCATTCTCCTATCCTAGAGAGCACTCGAGTTCGGGTACAGAACTCATCTCACAGATCACCAAAGCAAACAGCAATTGTATATCAAGCAATTCACACATTACAATCAATACAGTCATCCCAAATTGTACAAAAATATGTCAGATAAAGAATAACAATATAGCACAACAAGGGTGAAAAGTAGGCAATACCACCAGGGATTCTGGTGAGTTTCCCCAGTAGAGTCGCCACTTTTCTGTAGCTCTCCCCAGTGGAGTCGCCACTTTTCTGTAGCGGTGTATTCGTCGCTATATGATCTATCGATTAAATCATAAGCTAAGAGATACAATGAAATTTCGAGTCGCCACCGCACTTTTATTTATCCAAAGGATTGGCTAAAAAGCGAACAAAAGCCTAAGAAGTTTTACACGTAGAAAACTAATAAAAAGATCAGAGAGTCTGGGTAAGGGGTAAATTACGCAATGGGAAGGTGTTAGGCACCCACTACGTCCTAGGTACTCCTAGGGAGCCCTTTTCACACTTGTTATGCTAAATTGTTATTTGTTATGACATAAAGATTGTGCAAACATGATTGGGATGATGAGAAAAGAATATACAATTTTATTATTGGGTTATTGGGTTTGAACGGATGAACCCGCTGCCTACGTACCTTCCATCAAAGGTAAGGATCAAAACGCCGTAGTTCGGCTAAAAGATTTCCAAAAGTTGGTGGATTCAGTTTTAAACACAAGCACTGAGGCTTTTCATTATCAATGGGAGAACACTCGACCAAAAACAACATCCACCATGTGAGGATAGCTTCGACGTACTAGAGGGGTTAGCCCTGTTTGAAGTACGAAAGTCTTACTGTCGACTCACCAAGGATAGGCAAGATTTACATCAACCACAAAGATAATTGAAACCTATGGCTAATGTGAAAAGATTAATGATGGACAGAGCCAAAACAAGTGAATGAGTGAAGTTAATTGATTGTGATTATGAAAATGAAATCAAAGTATGATTAAGATTGATTCAAAAGAAGTGTTATGAAATGGAGTTTGAAAAAAGAGTCAAGGACTTGGGTCCAGGTTTTTAGTTTGAAAAGCATGAAGATGTTTGCACAATATCTATGTCAAGTTTGAAAGGTAAAGTGTGAAAAGGTTTAGGACATAATGGATGATGAATGGATGAAGGATGGATAGTAAAACTTCTTAGAAGGTTCACTTCTTGAGATCATATGGGAGATGATTCAAGTGTGTCCTTTGGAATAGCAATGGATAATAATAAACAAACAAAGCAAAGAAAGAAAAGCGGATATCGGATGCCAATCACTGGTCTTATACCAATCTCCTAAAACAGAACAGGATATCAGAGGCCACTCAATGGTCTTACACTAATCTCCTCAAAAGAAAAACAAAGATAAGAAATGGAAGTTAACTGCCAATCTGTCTGGACTTAGGTTAACTCCACAGTATGGTCCTAGGAAATCCAATGCCACATTACAGGGACTTACAATGGATCCTCACATACAAGAACAAAAGCAACAATATGATCACAGGAATGCAAATGCCAACTTACAGGGACTTATAATTGCAACCTCTCATACAAACAGATAAAACAAACTATGATCACAGGAAAGCAGATGCCAACTTACAGGGACTTATAACTGCAACCTCACATACAAATCAAACAGATCAAATTATGATCATAGGACAACAGATGCCAACTTACAGGGACTTATAACTGTATCCTCACATACAAACAAAGCAACAGAAGATATGAGTGACCAATGAGGTCTTACACTCTATCCTTCCATATCCTAGGAGCAAATGCCAAAGCAATGGACTTACAATTGTCCTCAATGGGCAAACAACAATGATAGCATCACAAAAGCAAATGAGATGATCATGCACTAATGGCAACTGATGATGATGATAAATGCATAAAGCATACAAGCAGACATGTGCATGAAGCAATCAATCAATCAATGAATATCAAACAGCACACTCTATAGCCAAACAAGGGGGCTCACACAAGAGGGTTTGACTTTGAAAGTCCACTGTAATGGGTAAAAGTCGCTCTTAACCTTGCCATTGAGAGGCTAAGGTGAAGCAGATGAATAGGAGATGAGGGGTGTGCCTCATTGCTTCTATCCCTGATCAGGGAGAGCATCAAATAATAGAAAGTGGGGGAGTTCAGAAAGATGGAACTCTCTCCCCATTATTGACTCGATTAGATCTTGGGTTTTTATCTCAATGCTTCAACCATGTAATGGGAGCAAAGAGAGGACACACTGAATAGTGGGGGATAGATTGCTTATCCCTACCTTCCACCAATTGCCTTACTTGAAGGACTTTTCCTGCTTGGGACAATTTTAAACACACACAGGCATTGCCTCTTAAGGAGGACTTCAGACAGTTTGCCCGGTCAAATAACAGACCGGGTCTCCAGACTACATGAAGAAGAAGTAATTATACCTCAAAGCAAATGCTAAATAGCAAAGCGAGCAAGTTCAAAGAACTTAAGCAACTAAAGTACCTGAAAAAGTCAAACTTATTAGTAAACAAGTCAACAGTTCAAACCAAAAGAAATGGATAAACAACAGTCAACCATAAACAGAGATGCCAAGGCACAAAGCCAAACTCATATGAGTCACACCTACAAAACAAGGGTTAGCACAATATATAATCCAACTCAATCAAATTTGAATGATCTTTGAGGCATTGGTGCTTAACCTGAAACAAAAGCTCAATTGTAAGCTCAGAAGACCACTAGGACTAGCCTAGGGTCAAGGATGAAAGAAAAAAAAGTCAAACAGCAAAGGAAAGTCAACCCAATTCATGTTCAAACATTTAATAAGCAATCTCAATTGGATTCACAATCAAATCATGCATCAATGTCATTTCATACACAAGTGAATGCAAAGCATGGCAATAAGAAGCACAAATAGGTCAACAGCAAGACTTCATTCAAAAGTCAACTCAAACAATCTCAAAAATTATGAAATAAATCACACTCAATCCTAACATCTAGCATGGCAAGCATGTCAAATTTCATGGCATTTGGATGAGAGGAAGGCAGTCAATTAAAATCATGAAGTCAACATAATTTCAAGCATGCATAATGAAAGTCAACAAACATGGGTCAACTTCAAAAAATCATATCAATTTGAAAACAGAAGAGGAATGAGTGAGGTTAACACCAAGGCAAAGCTTGAGATGTCTAGTTATCACATATGAAATTTCATGGTCACACAATAAGATTTGAGAATTTCACAAAGGATATGGCAATGTGTATCACAAAAAGTCAACATTTGACTAGGCAGGGAAGAAAATTCACAATCAAATGGAAAACAGCACAATCAATTCCAATAAAAATCACACATGAACTAGACATGTGATAGATGGTTCATGCAAAATTTGAGGTCAATTGGATAAGAGGAAGCATGTGAACAAAAATTGGGAAAATACATGATCATGGTATAGCACCAAATGCAACACATAACTTCAGAAAATCATAACTCTCAATCCACAAATGATAAATGCACAAACTTTATATGGAAATGAAGGTCAATGTGTCTAGTTTCACCACAAAAAATTTCAAGCTCATTGGATGCAACATGAGTATTTCACAAAAGGAATGGCACAATGTATCATTTATGCATACATGTTGGGAAAATAATTATCATTTAAAATCCAACCAGTGAAAAATTAATTAAAATTCACAATAAAAAACTAGACACATTTGTGATCATCATGCAAAAAATTTCATGATTTTTGGATAAAAATTGAATTAAAAATGAATTGTTTAAGTTGAGTGAATAATTGAATGCAATATGAACAAAAGGCATGGTAAATGGGGTCAAACAAAGTCAACCGTGGCAAATTGGTAAATATCCCTTTCATTAATCAAAACGCCCCGTTTTGAAGGGACACGGGAAATGTTCCTATTGGCTGTTGCCAATGGAACAGTAAACTTGGCCAATAGCAAACAGAATTCTGGGTTTCTAAAAACCCTAGGGTTTATGTGCAGCATGCATTCAACATTCATACAAAATTCGACCAAGCCCCCAACAACAACATCATGTAATCATCATGCAAACATTAAGTAAACAGCATGGTAAAACAAAGTTCTTCATGACATAACAACCAAACAACATGAGCATGAAGATTTCTGGGCAGGGTTATGTTCATGTAACAGCAGCAACAACATTCCTCATCATCATCATTCAACCAAACAAAACAAACAACAGCATGGTATCAACACTCAACTGGCATACTAACACAAACAAACAGAACATGAATCAATGTGGATTTCTGAGCATGTTCAAGGTTCAAGCAATAACAGCAGGGCATTAACAGCATGGTTTTCAACATTTGGTTCACCAACATCATCATCAATTGAAATTCCAGCAAACCAACAACTAACATGGCAATGGTAATGTTCATACAACAAACAACAACAGCATTCAACATGGTTCACATGGATTCTCTAGGCATGTTCATAAGGTTTCAAAAACTGCAGCAGGGTTTTAGCAGCCATGGCATTCAGTATTTTCAACATCAACACAACATTCGACCAGCATATAAGCCACATGGTATTGGTACAGGCAACATCATCCAGCAACAAACAAACATGAGCATGAAAAATTCTGGACAGGATGGGTTTAAACAACAGCAACATTCATCATCAAAGCTCAACATCAGAGAAAAAAACGAATTCCAACAGCACCACATAAACAAACATGGCCATGAACATTCGTGCAATCATCAAACAGCCACAAACAAAACTAAATTCATGCAAAATTTTGGGCAAGACAAAGTTTCAGCTACAGGGTGTCATCATCATCATGCAAAAATCGACCAAGAACAAAATCTCCATAAGCTAAAATCAAGCATGGCTATCGAATCTATCAACCATAAGCAACACATACCAGCAAGCAACATCATGTAAAACAAGCTCACACCAGAGAAATCAATGGAAACAAGTTTGAACATAGAACTTCAAAACCCTATTTCTCTCAACACAGTGGATCATTTTCGATGGTTTAAGTTTCATTGTCATCAGCAAGTCGAGGTCTACACATGGCATGGCATGGATTTGTAAAATAAAAGATTCGAAAACTTACTTATTCTTGAAGAAATCTGAGATACAGTTGCTATTTGGCCAAGATAAGCTCGAGCAGATGAGGATTTATGCTTCCAATGGTGAATAATGAAGAAAGACTAGCTCAGCATCTCTTGTAATAGGTGGAATCAAGTTCTGCCATGACTGTTCCTTGAGAAAAAACCAGAGCACGAAATGGGGTTTCCAGCAAGATTTTGAGGTTGCAAAAGGCTCTCAACTAATGTCCAGATGAGGAAGGATCACAAGCTTGCTCGATTGTTTTAAGGGTTTGCTGAGAAATTCTCTTTTGGCCAAAGTGTAGGATGAGAGAATGAGAGGTTTTCTGGTTGTATGGCTGTGAAAACTAGGGTTGGTTTCTGCAGAAAATCCACTTATATGCCACTGTTTAACAATGCTTAATTATGTGGTAAACTTGCTTAGCTTAAATGAAGTAACTTGCACTATTTGCTAATTGTGAACCAATGGTTTAAGGAGGGTGTGAGCTGCTCGACTATGGGCCTCAAATAGGCTGCACAGACCAATACTTCTGCTGTTTGTTGTTGTACATGAAAGGCTGTACTTTGTTTTGCTCTTTTGAAGCCATTTGCATATTTGTCCATTTTGCAATAAGTGAAAGAAGGGGTGTGATGGCTTGGTCGAATGGGCCTGAAATGAGCAGAAAAAGACTTTCCAATTTGCTGTTTGTGGTTTGTACATGAACTGCTGTACTTGATTTGCTCTTATGCTCCAATTTGCAAAAATAACAACTTGTGCAACTTTGGTCAAAATGAGGTGTAATGGTGGTATGATGATGATTTAGGAATTGGAACAAGTCACAAATATGATTTAACACATTTCCCAATTGGCCAAATTAAGAAAAAGTCAAAGAATCAAAAAGTCAACTTTGAGTCAAACTTTGATTTTTAAAGAAATAGGTCAAAAAATGTCATTTTGAATGGTAAGGTTTTAGGTCATGAAATTTATATTTTTGGAAAGAGGATGAAAAATGTGGTTTGTAGGAAAAAACCCCACCAAATTTGGCCTTATGGTTTGAGAGATATGGCTTGTTGAAGTTCAAAAAATGGTGAAAATGAATTGATCATATCTTGACAACCACACATGGGATTTGAGAGTTCTTGGACTTTTTGAAAATGGGAAGACAAGATCTTCAACTTTCATGTTGGGCAAAAATTCATTTGGAGCTTGTATCATGATGTAAGTTTAAGATCAAGAAGTTTCCATTTTTGGCAGTTGAAATTACAGGTCCACTTTCTATTTTGGGAAATTTCTGATTTTACTTGATTTTCTTCCATGATGAGGTTGGACATGATAGATGAGACTTATACAAGCATGAATGAGCTCCTTCAAATCAATTCTATCCACCAAATCATTGATTAAATCAACTGTTGACCAAGTTTGACTGTCTGTTGACTTTTCTAGGGTTTTGGATGACTGATGCACTTCTGATGAATTCCAAACCCTAATTCCTTGAGAACTTGACTTCAAATGATGTCTCAAGTTGTATGAACCTTTGATTATTGATCATGGTGCCCAAATTCTGCAAGAATGGCCACCATCCATTGCTTTGACTGACTGTTGACTGACTTTGACCTAATTGCTGATGATTGCTTCAACTGCAAGCAACAAAGTTAGACTGACAATATTTTTGTATTTTTTGAATGATGAACATATGAAAAGCAAAGAATATACAAATGCAAGGCATGCTTGGTGATCAAGAAATCAACCCACAAGGCAATCTACCCACTAGGAGGGGACAAAGGCATGCAGTGATCCTTGAGGCCATGATATGATATGATATGGGCCATGAGGGATCTTAGGGCCCAAAATTGGGGTCTTACAGTACGACATAATGACGTTCCTTGTTTCTCATTCTTGGAAGATTTGTTTCAAGCGTGAGATCACTGAAGATATGATTCATGTATATTACGGTTTAAGGAGCGTATGTTTCTAAAAGCATCAAAGGTCGGTTCAAGCTTTCCCGTGTTTCCTAAGAATCGATGTCAAAATATTTAAAGAAACATTATATTCTCCTCCGTAGTTTTCGTTGAAGATCGTTTTGGATATGTTGTTTGTTTAGCACGTATTGTTCATCAAGCCCATACTTCTCTCAGGCTATTTAAAGGAAGACTCTAAACCCAAGAAGGTCTGCCGCATGGGCGATAATGTGAATTAGGTTTTAGTCTGTTCATTTTTGTTTGTGAGTGACTCTTGTATCACCTTGATGCTAGAGATGGAGTGATAGTTGAGGTGTAATTGTGAATCACTCGTAAGCTTTTACGAAATAGTGGATTATGTTTATTGGAATGCGTCTCCCCTTTGGATTGTTATCTTTGATATCACAGGTTGTGTGATTGAGAGAAAGTAAGAGGGGTCTCATATCTAGGAGAGTCTTAAATAGAAATATCACGGGTAATGATTAGGTGCGAAGACTGTAAACCGGAGGTTATTTAGATAGGACTTCAAACTAATTCTATTATAATGGATTTCCTTTCTGGCTTGGATGCCCCCAGATATAGGTGATATTGCATCGAATTGGGTTAATAGATACCTTGTGTTATTTACTTCCTGCAATTTACTTTAAGTTGTTTATTGCTTTTTGTGACGTTACTATGTCTAGACATTGTCTTCGACATTCTGGTGTCCTGACATCGTATACGAAATCTGTTCTCTACGAGCCAGAATTTCAAACATAATTAGGATACTCATGATTTTCAAAATAGGGGGATTGTGAAACATACACTTCATCATTAATATATCCATTAAGGAAAGCACTTTTCAGGTCCATTTGAAATAACTTGAAATCTTTGGAGCAAACATAAGCTAGCAAAAGGAGTATAACCTCGAGGCGAGCAACTAGAACTTAAGTTTCATCATAATAAATGCCTTCCTCTTGGTTATAACCTTGAGCTACTAGACGGGATTTGTTTCTAGTTATCACTCTGTTTTCGTCGAGTTTATTTCTAAAAACCTACTTAGTTCCAATAACTTGATGATCTCGCGGATGAGGAACAAGGTCACATACATCATTTCCTTTAAACTGGTTTAATTCATCTTGCATGGCCATAAGCCAATACTCATCAAGTAAAGCCTCTTTTGCATTTTTAGGTTCAACTTGTGAAATAATTGCAAAATGATAACAAAAATTACTTATCATGGAGCGTGTTGTCACGCCTTTGGTGATGTCTCCAAGTATGTTATCGATTCGATGATCCTTGGAGGTCCTCCAAGCCAAAGGTAGATCATCCATTGAAGTTGGACTTTCAACCTTTTCCTTTTCACAATCGTTATCTTATTCTTTATCAAGTTTCACCGTTTTAGGCTGATCAATTCCTTCTTCGGTTTTTTTGAGTATGTCTTGTGAAGATACGCCTACATCATGAAAAGAATCACCTTTCCCGACATTTCTTGAATAAGATTTTTCAAAAGTTACATGTACAACTCTTCGGAAATAAGTAATCTTTTGTTATAAACCCTATAAGCTTTTCTCAATTGAGAGTATCCAAGGAAGATACCTTCATCAACGTTCGCATCAAACTTTCCAAGATTATCCTTTACATTATTTAAACAAAGCATTTGCATCTGAAAACATGAAGATGCGATAAATTTGTTTTTCTACCCTTTAGTAGTTCATAAGGAGTTTTGTCTAAAATAGGAAGTATTAGTATCCTATTTAAGACATAACATGTTGTGCTAATGGCATCGTCCAGAAATACTTAGGTAGATTATCCTCATTGAGCATGGTTCTAGCCAACTCCTCTAAAACATGATTTTTGTTCTCCACAATACCGTTTTATTGTGGAGTTCTTGGAGCGGAAAAATTATGCTCAATACCATGTTTATCATAATAATTCGCTTCGGATATAAATTATTTTTAAATTAATCTTATTTTGGGATAAACTTGCAAATTATGTGAAAGCTAAAAAAGTCTAATATTTACTATGCAAAAAGATGACCTAACAAAATCTCAAGTAATCGTCTACTATCACAAAACCATAGTAATTACCACCTATGCTTTTGGTCCTTGAGGGACCAAAGAGATCCATATGGAGAAGCTCAAGAGGTCTCAAAGTTGAAATAATGTTTTTCAATTTAAACGACACTCTTGCTCCCTTGTTGTTGTCTCCATAGGTAAAAAACCCTTCTTCTTTGGCACAAAGTCAATGAATAGAGAGATGTCATCTGTCATATGTCTTGAGCAACCACTAGCGAGAAACTACATTTTCTCTATAGAGCCAAGACATTTGACCTATATAATCAAATTAGAGTAATAGGTACCCACTTTTCATTGGGTCCTTGAGAGTGAGTGAAATAAAGGTTGCATTTGGGCAACCATTGAAAAACACCTTTAGGAATAAAGAGTCTACTAAACTTTCATTTTTCAATAGTGTGACCTTTCTTGCAACAATAGTGACAAGATAAGTTGTGATGAAATGTACTTTGGCTATTTGAATCCTTTTGAACATATTTATACTTTTTATATGAAGGGTTCAAAGACCGTTTAAACTTTGATGGATCAATAGAAAATGTAAACTTTGGGTGTATTGCCTTGTCCAATTTAGCTTTAAAAGTATTTACCTCTTTTTTTCAAATGTGACAACTTTCACAATCGAACCATGAAGGTTATTCATCCTCATTCTTATCTTTTTGAATATCTACCATATATTGCTTAAGAGCTTCCATATTCTCTTTGGTTTCGAAAACTTTAGCTTCTAAATGTGAAAAGATTCTTCTGTTTGAATCTAACTTTTTAAAAGCGTCTACAATTTCTCTATGTAGATTTTCAAAAGTCGTTTGTAATTGAAAATAAGACAATTCATTAATAGATTCAAGTTTAGAATGACTTACATTCGTCTTCTTCTTTTTGTTGGCCATAGAGCAAAGCTTGGTCGATTCGTCACTTGAACTTGAGCTTTCATCACATGAAGAATCACTTTCACTATCCCGAGCAATATAGGCTCTGCTAGACTTCCTAGATTTCTTGTGATGTCCTTTATCTTTGTCTTTATTTATCAATGGACAATCCTACTTATAATGACCGACTTTTCCACAATTTTAGCATGAACTTCTATGTTTACCCTTCTTATTCTCATCTTCCTTTGAGGAGTTCAATAGCCTTCTAATGTTGATTAGGTTCTTGCCGGAGTGCTTGACTCCATTTTTCCTTATGTACCTATGGTACCTTTTGACGAACAACCCCATTTCTTTATCATCAGAATTCTCGTCATCACTTGTTTCATAATCACTTTGCTCATTGGTTTAGTACTTTGAACTTGAAGCCTTTCGAGCAATAGACTTCTTTTCTACCTACTTGTTCTTGCCTTTCTCCTTCTTTATCTTCTTCTCATGCATTTTCTCATATTTTTCCAAACAAGTGAGTTCTTACTCATGTTCTTCTAGTTTGCCAAATAAAGTTGTGAGATCAAGTGTTCTAAGATCATTCACTTCTTTGATTGCGGTGACCTTAGATTGTCATTCCCTATTAATACGCCTTAAAACTTTATTAGTAGCAATATAATTGGAAATAGGCTTACCTAGAACATTCAAACGATTTATGAGATGTGTGAATCTCTTTTGAATGTAGGCAATGGTTTCACCATGATTCATGCGAAATAGTTCAAACTATTGAGTTAAGGTATTGATCCTAGCTTGTTTGACTTCATTAGTTCTCTCATGGGTAACTTCTAATGCATCCCGCATAGCTTTGGCAGTTTCACATTGGGAAACACAATAATATTCATCAACACCAAGTGTGGATATGAGAATATTTTATGAATTCCAATCACGTGACCATAATTTCCTATCATTATCATTCCATTGTGCTTCTGGTTTTGGTACAACGACATCTTCACTTGGTTATTGTAGTTTGATTAGGACCATTGGTGATGAAGTCCCATACACCCTTATCAATCGAGTTGATATGGATATGCATACAAGCTTTGCAATAGCCATAATTTTCACCAGTAAAGATGGGCGCTCTATTGTACGCCCCTTTAGTTTCAGTAGCCATTTTCTAATAAGTGAATATTGTAGCACGGAATTAACCAGAGCTCTTGATACCACTTGTTAGACGAAGGCAACTTATTTGGAGGGGAGGTGAATAGATCCCAAGTTAAAAAACTTTTCAAAAATTGTTTCAAAAAATATAACGGTTAGCAAAAGTGACCTGGATCAAATCATCTAAATTGAACCGCTATCGAGAAGCTCTGATATGTGTATATGAAAACCAATTGATGATAATGATAAACAAATAAATCAATATGTTTAAAAAATAATCCTTTAAATGATATAGCTAATGGTGGAGGCTATTTCCAATGACAAAATACACAAAAACTTAATTGAGGCAAATTACCAAACACCTTGTGTGCAATCAATTTCGTTTAGAATTTTCTATGGTTTTTTTGATTTGAAAACACAACTACAATCTAATGGATTATAATCAACACAACAAAACTATTTTTAAAATGTTATCAAAAGAAGTTTAATAAAATGTATTGATCGCACAATCTATGAATTCATCAATTTGCAAAAAAAAAGTAAAAGGGATAAGATATATATATATATATATATATATATATATATATATATATATATATATATATATATATATATATATATATATATATATATATATATATATATATAGAGAGAGAGAGAGAGAGAGAGAGAGAGAGAGAGAGAGAGAGAGAGAGAGAGAGAGAGAGAGAGAGAGAGAGAGAGAGAGAGAGAGAGAGAGAGAGAGAGAGTACACAAGGATTTGTTTAGATATTTCACCAATTGTCCTCGTGATGGTTATGTCTTCCCCTAATTCCAAATGAAATTGAGATATCAATCTTTGAAAAAGATTATTTACAAGAGAAAAGTAGAAATCCAACCCTACAAACCATATGTTTGATGTTGATCCTAACTTGTTCTCTTCCCTTGATCTGAGCTTGATGAAGTCACCCAACAATACCAATTTGATCCACCATCTCACGCTACTCCTTTGCAAGAAACCATGCTTTTCAAAGCTTCCACTCAATCAAATCCAAATTGCGAATTATTTTCATCCAAGATTTACCAAGACGATCCTCCAGTTACATTTACTCATTCGACCAAACCCCCCATTCTTCGAATTTTTCACTCGGTCGAATCCAACTTGCGTAATCTTGTCCGAAACCTTCAAATCACCAATTTATCTTGAAGGAAAACCCAAGCTTGATTTTTTTATTTGAAACCCCCAAAGATTCTCAACCCAATTTACAATTCAACAACCTAAATTTGGATATTATCGACTCGGATTCTAGATAGAACCCAAACAATAAATGATTATGGGTAATTGTTTTATGTGTATGCATAGAACATAGGTTGAAGATGAAGAGAACTCTTTGTATATTCCTGGTTTCATATTTTTCAAATGATGCATGTATGAGGTATATATATATGTATGCAAGTTGGAGGCAAAAGGAATGCAAAATATTTGAAAAAATCATGAATTTTTGGGCAAATGCATCGTATGTGTCGACCTATGTAAGTCATGTGTCGACACATTCGAAGCATGTGTCGACCTCTATAGGTTATGTCTCGACTCATAGAAGAAAAGTTTCTTCTATGTGTAGACCTGAAATCCCTCCACAATTGGCACATCAAACAAACGCTACATGCTTTAAAACTCATCAAAATGTATCGATTCATACCTTGCATGTGTCGACACATGCATAAACAGAAGCTAAAAACATAAAAACTTAACAACATGTGTTGACTCATACAACATATGCGTCGACACATAAGCCTGTGTCTTGCATAAAAACACTTTTGATTCTAAGTAGAATCATTTCTAACATTTTCTAAATCATTTCCAAAATGATTTTATGCTTCTTAATGCTAAGATGCCCATTAAAACTCAAAGGATACTGTTCAATATACATAAATGCTACAATATCATAGTTTTGACATCATACAAAATACATCTAACGGGAAGTTGCACTCACACCTCCTTTATATAGGAGTTAGAAAAACCCAAAAAAAGGAAATGATCCATGGTTTGAGTTAATGAGCCAATCGATTGGCATAAAGCTCCAATCGACTGTCCATCTAATTTTTAAACGATTATCATGCCTAAATAAGATATATTAGGTATAAAGCCGTTGAAAGTCATTAATGTGATATCTTAATATCTCCGTTAATCGATTAGATCTTCTTCAATAAATTGGCTTAATGCTCCAATCAATTATCTGACTCTGAAAAGTTTTTCCAATCAATTGACATAAGTTACCAATCAATTGATTAGTTCAAAAATTCCTTGAACATTTTAATCATTTGGTTTGGCTTAGAAACATATTTTTTAAGATAAAAACATTTGAAAAAGATATTTTAAGGTGTGTGCGTATGAGTTTTCTTAGTACTTCAGAGTTATTTCCTTATTTTTAATAAACTTGGGTCACTTAGACAAAAGACAAACATACATGACCTGACGAACTTTCACACTTTATTTGAGGCTTCAAGATTCTTTGTTAGATTGCTTCTGATCATGTAGGAAATTTAATCTTGAGTCTCCTTTTTTTTATGAGGCATGTGATATTTCTATGATTAGATCAACATTATCAAGGTTGAAAGCTTTTGCCACCGACTTTAATCATTATTGTCATCATCAAAACTTTATATGGATCTTTTGCGGGATTTTCAACTTTATACCTGCAAATACATAGATCCACATTCTCCCCATTTTTTATGATGATAACACATCTCTTAGGGAGTTTGTAAAATAAATAGCAAATATGTGTTTGGTGTGATTAAACTCCCCCTTAATTAAGTAGAGAGTATACTCTACTTTTCTTGAGAGTACTCTCCCCCTTTATTGAAATAAAAAAGGTGGATAAAATCATGTATTTGAGAAGTAACATATGCAAACTTAAGCACATAGATTTCATGTAAAAGGAACAAGTTACCTTATAGAGATGGACAACAACAGTCTAAGTAAGACATACAAAATAAGACTTAAGATTCTCCCCCCAAAAGGTAGCATCCAAATTTGAAATTATCAAGTATTTAAGCTTTGGAGAACTTCTTAAATTTTAGATATATGTTAGTCATGAAGGTTCTAACATTATTTTAAAATTTCTAAGGGTAGAGAAGCATTTATGAAGGAAGCATTTATCTTCTCCGCCTCGTATATTCATTCGCTCTTGTTCGCAATTAGTGGATCTTCAATAGACGTGGGCATTTTCACCTATCATAGTTAGGGGATTGAGTTTGTATTCAACAATAGAGGTTGCCTCATACACTTTTGTGGCTTCCAGGGATCAATATTGAGTGTTGCATAATCATATATTGAGAGACTGTAGGATATATGGTATGAACTTAAATTTTAATATAGCTTTGGATGATCTTAGTGGTACGATCCCAAATTTTGACCTTAGCAATTTTACAAGCAAGGAGAATGTCCCCTTAAAGCCCAATATGTTTTGACGAGTGCCCTTTTTAGTAAAAGTTTTCAGGACATTAAAGTAAAGATTCATATGACCACGTGACATAAAACTTTTTTAGTTGTTTACAAGAAACACAAGCTCGAGACTTTGTCCTAGTTATTCCCATTGTCAAGTTAGGATAGCATACATCACCAATAAAGTATCATATTATCCTTATATATCGCCTAATGAGTCCCTTATTACTTGTTGACGAGGTTTTCCCTGTTTGTCATAAGGCGTGCTTGGATACCTTTGATGAACACACACAATTCATCATAGAGAGCTTTCAAGATTTAAATATCGACATAAATTTCTTAGATATGTCATGATTGATATATTTCAGTTGGAGGGAGTATCTGTGAAGAAAGAGGCGTTTGTGAATATTTTGATCAATCCACATGACATAAAATTGACAATTAGGCTAGCTGATATTCTAGTGTACGGATGGATAAGGGAAAACATGCATGCGTAGATTAGATTGAGATTTCCCCACTTGTGGGTAGGGGTGGCAAACGGGCATGCCCGCCCCATTTAGACCCGTCCCGCAAAAGCCCACAAAAAAACGGGGCGGGGCGGGGCGGTCATAGTTGAGGATGTGGGCCTAAAACTTAGGCCCGCCCCGCAAAAAAGTGAGGGCGGGGCGGGGAAAGCCTGCGGGCATTGAACTCTTTAAGCCTAAAAATACAAAAATTTATGTAAATACATGTGCCCGCGAAAAAAACGGGGCGGACACATTAGAGGGTGAGGACCTAAATCCTTGGCCCGCCCCGCACTAAAGTGCGGGCAAAACGGGCATGTCCGATGGGTCGAGCCCGTTTTACCACCCCTACTTGTGGGACTAATGATTGGAACGTTTACTATATGTTAGACAACCCACAAAGTTTCCTCATGTAAAGTTTCCAAACATTAGAAAACTCATTCGAACAATCAACATGAATTTGACTTTTTTTACATAGCATCGAAAACAAGATGAATCTTTTATAAAAAATTCAAAGGCTTATGCATTTGCAATGACATGTCTCATAAGACGAACATTATTTTTAAAATTATTGATTTTACCGTCCAAAAAGAGGTAGTTGTGAACCTAATTGCGTGTTCGCTTTTATTTCTATGTAAATAATATTATTCTCTGTTATTAGAAAAAACATAACAATAAAAAAGTGTCCTTAACATAACATTGATAGCATAACTGTTCCCGGCCCCTCGCCCTTTTCCATTTCAAGACAACTCTATTTATTAGTGTCAAATTCTATAATCCTCACTCATCCTCATCCACCTCCACACTTAGATAACATTGTTAGCAACGAAGAAACTCTCTCCAAACTGCTTCAAGAGAGATAGATTAGTTAGCACCATGGATGATTCAGTGAGAGTGATCTCCACAAGCATAATCCAAGCACCAAGTGACAACAATAACAACAACAATCGAAACTCAACTAACTTTCAGAAAATCCATTTAACACCATGGGATCTCCAATATTTCCCACATGAAGCCATTCAAAAAGGCCTTCTTTTCCACCAACCAATTGATCCATCAAAAAACCAAATCCATCATTTGAAACAAACCCTTTCCACCACTCTTTCTTTCTTTCCACCACTCGCCGGCCGTCTGGTAATCACTCAACACAAAGAAGAAGAAAACAACACCACCTCATCATCATGTTACATCATCTGCAACAACGTTGGCGCGCTCTTCGTCCACGCCAAAGCAGAAAAGACTAGCGTTTCCGACATCCTTCAACCCAAGAACCACTTTGTACCTCCCATTGTGTACTCTTTCTTCCCTCTCAACGGCGTCAAAAACTGGGAAGCCACTTCCCAGCCTATTCTTGCTGTCCAAGTAACGGAGTTACTGGACGGTCTCTTCATAGGCTTCACAATAAACCACGTTGCATCAGACGGGAAGTCCTTTTGGCATTTCATCAATTCTTGGTCTCAAATCTCACGAGGAGATTCTTTAAACAAATATCCGTCACTCCAACGCTGGTTTCCAAACGACGTTCATCAACTTCCAATACGTTTCCCTTTCACAGCTGAATTCACTCATAGCTCCAAGTCCACGAACATAGCTGAAAGAGTTTTCCATTTCACAAAGGAGAAGATCGCCGAACTGAAATCAAAAGCAAACACAGAAACTGAAACTGAGAATGTTCAAATATCTTCGCTTCAAGCGGTATTATCTCATGTTTTACGTTCTGTGGTTCGTTGCGAAAGACTTGATCCTCAACAAGACGTTCTTTACATATTGGTGATCGGGGTTAGGCCAAGGATGATTCCACCGCTCGAAGATGAATATTTCGGAAACGCGGTGTTGCTCTGTGGTTTCACGATGAAAGCATGGGAGATTTTAGAGTGTGGGATTGGAAAGGTGGCATTGGAGATGAACAAGATGATTTCCGTAAATTCTGATTATGAGAAAATGAAAAACAGATACCAGTGTTGGTTGACAAACCCGAAGTTGCTTACAAGTGGTGACTTCACTCGTTGTTATACATTGACAACAAGCAGTTCTCCGAGGTTTGATGTTTATGGTAATGATTTCGGCTGGGGAAAGCCGGTGGCAGTTCGATGTGGGGGTGCGAATAAAAGAAACGGCAAGATTGCTGTGTTTACTGGAGCAGAAGAGGGCAGTATAGACATTTCAATGACTCTTCCTTATGAGATCTTGGAGGCCATGGGAAATGACACTGAGTTCATGCATTAATGTGTGTCTATCTTAATTTCAGTAAAGAGCAGGTTGGTTTGAAAATATTTAATAAAGTTTCAACTATCATTATTTTTGTTTTTAAAATTTGTATAGTAAGTAATAAGAGAAAAAATTGCCCTACTTTTCTCAGCTTTGCAGTACAGTAGGTATTTCTTAATGTCAAGACGTTCAATTCTCTGTTTGCGACAATGCAGGTTCTATTAGAGAAATTGAGTGTGACTTTTCAAATATAGTATGCATACATTCATTCACTAGGATTGTTATGGATGTTGACATTCAAAATTTGATGTTATGTTTTCTCATAAGTGATTTTCACGTGAGAGAATAAAGACTAGTTTTTTCTCACCCATTAGAAAAAACCAAAATATAATTATTGTATTAGTGGCTGTTTTTTTCAGTAATATGGTGAATTATTAAATCATCTATCACACTGCTGCAATTTCTTTTTCCGTCAAAATCAAAGTGATCCAATTTTTATGCACAGAACTTGACTTATTCGTATATATAATTATATACATCCTTGCATAATGCTATTGCCATATTCAACAGAGCTTTAAACCATATTACTCGATCGATGGTGTCGTATCAGTGTAGTGCCTCAGAAGTTCCGTTTCGCCATAGTTTCTGCAATTATCGTCATTTCTGATTCCGCAACAGAACAGTGTCGCCGTATGTGGGAAGTGATTTCTTATTCCTACGATTTCTAGAATTTCACGTTCGATCCTCACATCTAAGCTCCGAAGAGATATTCGGCAAAGAAATCGGAGTTTCAAGAAGCAGTAATCTCATACCTGTGTTGTTTGAATCCACCGAGCTCCAATCTGACATCGAACAAACAGTTACTTTCGAAACGAGGCCAACAGGAATCTCGGATCGAGATTCCATCATAGAACGACCAAGTCAACCGGGGGCATCAACCTAGACGCCTTCAGGTTCAGATTCAGATTCGCAAATCCAAGGTCGGTCTGGTATTATGTCACCCTCAGTCGAGCGATGCCACATGTCTGATCTCGCCAAACACACCTTCGTTCGGGTTTCATCAATTCGAGGAAGAACTCAGTCCAGACGCGAGCAAGGTCAGAATGAGTCACCCCAAGAGGTGCGTCGGGTACGACACCATCCTAGGCAGCTAGCGTTGGGTATCTCATCATCATAAAAACAAAAGTCCGATCCCGGACAATCAACTAGGCTTTGGGACCCCAGAATGCTAAGAGACTTACGAGATGAGGAGCACCCCAAATGTGAGGTAACTCGGGAATTCAAGCTACTGGTTGGGCGCCACCCATCGACCATATACTCCTTCCAACACCTAGGATCCCTTACAAGGGAAATGCATGACGCAGAACTAGTGCGCAACTTCTAAAGATGGGTGTCAGCCCAATTTAGCCACGGGTCCGTCCCAAGCCAAGGGCCCGACCTTCTAGAGTCAGTCGAGCATCAAACCACCCGGATACCACATCCTAAGAAAGTGTCTGGTATACACTTGCGTCCGACTGGAAGATTTAATTAATATATTTGTAAAATAATTATATAATAGTGAAATGAAAAATATATATACACATTACTATTATACTCTTGTTGTATGCTTTATGGTTTGTCCCCTCTTTAGAACGCTGAAAATGCAAATGCACGTAGTAGCGAACCGGAGAACAACCGACACAATTGATGCGCATCATTAAAAATATGGGGGTGCTATCAAAGATGCTTTACCTGTCCGAATACAACACTCATCCCCCCGGATGCATTACACAAGTGAAGTCAGTGGTGTTGTCGGATATGCTTCGAGCACCCGACTACAATAATCAATTCCACACAACGTCTTGTGTGCCTTCAGAAGTCAAGGGTACTGTTGGATACACTTTGAGCGCCCGAATATAGAAATCAATTCCCCATAGCGCTTGGTGCACCTTCCGAAGTCAGGGGTGCAGTCGGATACGCTTTGAGCGCCCGACTATATCAATCAATTCCCCACTGCACATCGTGCGCCTTCAAAATTCAAGGGAGTTGTCGAAGACGCTTTGCACGTTTGACTACAAAAAACAATTCCCCCAGGGGTTCTATCAAAGATGTTTTGCACATCCAAATATATCATTCAAATACCCTATGTCAAAGAAATACATGATTTAACGCGTAGATGGTGCACCCCCTCTAGATCTAACCAATCTGAAGGCGAGCGTGGTGAAGCTTGAAGACGCCCACCTCGATCTGAGCTATAGTCTCAGGGGGTAGGGACGATAATCCTTTACCTTTAGCGGGTAAAATCCTCTATGACGCGGGGTGCAATTCAAAGCATGGTCACCTCTAGCCAATTTCATGTCTCTTGTATTTAAGTATAATTCAAAACACCCTCACGACTAGCCGAACTTATACCTTATCCATATAAACACGATTAAGGCATATCCGTTTCTAGCTTGTACGACATGAAATACTTACAAGTACCATGAAGAGCATAAATTATAGGGATCAATCTCATGTTCCACTACTCTCAATCTGATATACGAACATTGCATTTTGTAAAAACCATTTCCTCTGAGAAAGCACATTCGGAGCACAATCGTGCGCTACTACCCCGACATTCTATCAAGGCATTGTGTACATCTTAACATAGCTCTCCTCTGGGTGAAAAAGCCATACACAGCTCCACAAAGACTTAAGGTCATTTACACTTTAAGCAACTATTATTTATCGCTTTCTATAGAAAACAATAACGCATATTATAGGATTATAAAGAAATCCCTTGCTATCCTCGAATCCAAACTCTCCTCGGATCCCAACTGAACAATGATGATGGTTGAAAAAGGAACAATATCATACCTAAAATAATAAACATGCAAAGGTAAAAACTAAACTATATATGTGAAAATATTTTTACAAACTGAGGCACAGAGGTCCGACCAATATTATAGGAGAAAATAAAAAGGAAAAGCACAAAAATAAATTTAGACATCGGCTCGAGGATCTTCAGATCCAGGACCACCTCTGATATGCTTTTCATAAAAATATTCCAAATGGTCCAGTTGGTTAGTGGTAATAGCGAGGCAGGGACAAGATAACCGATCTTGCTCCAACAACTCGTCCCAAACCTCGTGCATGGCCTCTACTTCCCGTTGAAGAGATTCCCAAGATTTTTACTAAGAAGCATCCATATCTTCCATTAGAGACTTCAAAGCATTGACATGGTCATCCTGCTTCATCCTAAGAGCTTCCCGATCCTCTTCAAACTCCCAACATGCGCCGTATCTTCAGAAATCTTCTTGTAGCACTTCCCCCTTTCAGCAAGAGAGGTCTTCAACCTTTCTATCCGAGCAGCCAAAATAGACAGTTGGCCATACCGATCTACCTCTTCTCGTAAAGAGTCGAGAGCATCAGCATTCTCCCAAAGCTCGGCCAATTCCTTCTCATCAACAAAATTTCGCCGCTCAAAGAGTTCACACCTCTCCATTATCTCCTCTCGCTCCCTTAAGAGCTTTCAAAAACCCTAAACGTGATCATGGCCAACTCCTACAATATAAGGGACCCGACCCTAAATAAAGTACGATAAGCATATGGAAAATTTACCATTCTGTCAGTCGTAGATAAATCCCGGATGAAATCCATGTTCTTAGTAGCCACAATAGTAGCAAACTCCTCTAGGGTGATAGGTACCCGAGAAGTTAGAATAGTAGGAAGCTAGAAGAAGGGAGTCAAAGTGACCATCCATCACCCTCCACCAAGCGAGCCCGTTTTGGAAAACCTCCTTTAACAAGAGTGGGCAAACTATCACCCTGACCCCTCCTAGAGGGAGAAGGTAAAGGTCCCCGAGCAGATAAATCAGCCACGATAGTAGCTGGATAACCCATCTCATCCCCGATGAAGGTTTCCAATATTGGTACTTGGAATAAAGCTGGAACACCGTAATGAAGGCCCAGGATCTAGGATAAAAATGAAAGAGGACAACTTTTAGATGGTTCATCACATTCACCTCAAAGTCAGAGAGGGGTAGATGTATTCCCAATCGGTTGAAGAGACACTCATATAGGGAATCGAGCAACCCTTGTAAGAGCTACATACCCTCTCACCTGGACCTACTAGCAGAATCACCCAATCTGGGGAATTGTCAACTATGATGTTGGCCTGTACTACGACCTAGATGGTGTTCAGAAAGGACATAATCCATACTATTAAAGCAACTATCCAATGGTACCTACTTACATTGGTTGCCTATATTAATCTAATACCCTTATGGGCTAACACATCAACTATATGATGATCACCAGGATTGACCCAGAACATGGTATCCTGCAACCCTTCGCACTCCAGGTAATGAGAAGTTACAACATCGTCAGGGTCATGACCAATTGATTCTCGATATGTTTGGAAAAAGTGACCAACATTTTCCCTCCTTTGATGAGCATCCTCTATTTCCGTCTCGGTCAAAACAAGAGGAGGCACTGGTCCCTCGACAAGGTTTTCACCTCGGCGGATGTTACAGGAAACAGAGATTCTGGAGTATTCCTGGAGAGAGCTTCATCTGACAGAGATTCTCCAGACAAATCCTACATCTTCTAATCATCACTCAAGATGATGATTCCTGATTCAAGAACCCCACTGACAAAGGTGAAGGAATACAATTCAAACTTCATTCCCCTTTTCGAAGATGAAGAAACACTAACCTTTAGGTCATTCTCGACGATAATAGGGTTACCACTCTTTGGAATGCAAATCCGATATAAACTTGAGTAAAATATGAGGAGAAGATAAGTCACCTTCAAATAGGAGGACGAATACGATGAAATGAGAAAGGGAGTTGGAAAATCAAAGTTTTAGTGCTTTAAAATAATGAACGTGCGACGACGACTAATCTGGGAAGTAAGTGCTTTTAGATAAGAAGGAAAGACTTGAAGAGACAAGGAAAACTCAGTCTACAAGAGGGCTAAAAAATTTCTCCATGTTCTCTCTCCATCTTTATATGCAAGGGAAATCTAACGGATCCGATCGAAAACCTAAAATAAGGACAAATTGACTATCGGATTTCATTTGGAGAAGACAACTACACTCGAGTGTAGCCAAGTACACAGAAAGATGTGTAACGTTACACCATACCTTTTTATATCACTTGTCATAGAAAAATGGTGAAACGTTTCAAAGATGGGATTGCATTTAATGTTCACATTCACATCACGCTTTGGCAAAACTAAAGTGGTGCATGCCAACTAACATAACACCCTAAACCTGACACCCTTGATTTATGAAAATAAAACATATAATTTTCACAACATTGGTGTTACACATTTACAACATACATCTTCATCAACATATTAATAATAAATAGAAATGGAACTCAATAAAATAAGTACTTCATATAACTAAATGATTCAAGTTTGAAAATACAAAACGGTTAAAAAATATTCTCGTCACAACGTTACATATTATAGCTTCGACAAAAAATGAATAACATGGAAAAACAATAAATAAATAAATTGGCCTCAATGCCATCATCCTACTCAAACAGAAGCTACTCCTCTACCTGATTGTCTATACTCCAAGAGAGTATAAAACACCACTGTAAGACCCTAATTTTGACCCTAAGATCCCTCATGATATCTCATCATTTGCATTGGCTTTGGGATCACACCTTGGTATCCTCCTTATCCCTTATTCATTGGTTTTGCATTGGGAGAGATCACCAAACACATTTGATTATATCATAACTTGTTTCTATTTTTTTACTAACCAAAATACCAAAAAATATGTCTAGTGTAGCTTCATTTCTTTTGTAGGTAGTGTGTGAGTTCATATGTGCCTCATCAAGCTCACATCTAGGGTTTGAGACCCTCGATGCAATGGATAAATCAAATAAAGGTTCACCATTGTTCTAAACATCATATATGGGTCCTGTCATACCCCAAAAATTACCCATCATTTTTCCTAAAAAAAAAAAAAAAAAAAAAAAAGAAAAAAAAAAAAAAGAGATTTTTTTTTTTAAATTAATTAATTAATTAATTAATTAATTAATTAATTAAATAATTAAAATAAATAAATAAATAAAATATAACAAATTATTTTGGACTTGGGTCTCCCTCAGTCCAAGCCCATTACCCACGAAATTAGTCTATAAATACTGAAGTTTCAGTAGGGGGAGAAGGACTTGGGATTTACACTGGGAGATTCACTGGAGAAAGAAGGAAGAGAAGCAAAACACTCTGAGGTTTCCTTGGAACAAAACCTTGAGGAAAAAGAAAGAGAGAGAACAGAGAAGGACGGATAGAAACTTTGGCATAGGAACCCTGCCTACCCGGAGAATTCAGAGTAAAGAAACCCTGAAGGCAGCCCATCTGCACCGAAGCCATCGCCGTCCAATTCCCGCTGCCTAACTTATTCCGATACTACAAGTGGTCAATCCCTTCAACCTTGAATTGGCAAACAGGTTTTGCGTATCTCTATTGTTTATACTTTCAATTGGCCATATCTACATATATAATGCATCATGATTAAATGTTGATATATAATTTGCTTTCGTATGGGAATTTAAATATGCCTGAATACCCTGAATGTTTGACCATGTTATTCCTGTGATAAAATGCCATAAAATTCAAAGTTCCTAACATGGGGCTGTTTTCAAATTCAAAATCCGTGGCCTTCGCTAGGCGAGGCAGAGGCGAACGAGACAGTACCTGATTCTTCTAGTCTGTTTTTTTTTATGTTTTTATCATAGCCATGCATTATTCATCCTATCCTATTTATTGTTGTGATATTTCTCCGGTGTAATCTTCGATTGCACCCTGATTTGGTGTTCTAACATGTTTCTTTTTTTGAGTTTCGTAAAGGTTCACATATCCCAGGAAAAGGTTATTGGCTAGGTATTCCACTTTATTTGTGGGATACCCTTGTGGAGTTTCACCCTAAATTAATTTTTTAATGTATTAATTTCTAATGTATTAATTTTTTAATATATTATTTTTAATAATTTTAATGTGGAGTTTCATCCTAATTATATAATTAATTGTAAAACTTTGCCTTTGAATAAGTGATCTTGGACCTCTCTTTGTTGCCTTACGATTACGATATTACGGTCATGTCCCGCGAACGTGGGGATACCCTTAGCAAAGACCCTTCGGTTAAATCATCATAAAATAAATTATAGTCCCTCGGATGTTGCCTTCGAATATACAACTTTGTCCCTCGATGACCCTCCGATGTTGCCTACGGTTAAATGATGATAGTCCCTTCGAATGCTAAGGTATCCTCATAACTGTTGCCTTCAATGACCAATCGATGACCCTACGATGACCCTTTTACATCCAAAGGATAAAACTACTTATTTCTCAATAATAAGGACAGTTTTACCCTCATAAGGATAAGAAATACTCATAAAGACCTTGGGTCGGTATAACTCTTAATTGCTGGCTCACAACCTAAAACATTTTTTCACACCTCACACCTTTCAAAATACCTTCAGAAAATCACCACTTGGTATACATTCATACTAGAATCATTACCGAGTTATATTTTTCTAAACAATATTCAAAACTAAACGAGATAATCACTTTGTATACATTCATACAAGAATCATTACAAAGTTAAATTCTCTTTTCAAAACAATTTTTCTAAACAATTCACAAACACTTTTTTTTAGACAAAAATAATATAAGTGATCGAGCAATTAAGAGCCCATGGATAACCATGGATACAAAGGGTGCTAACACCTTCCCTTTGTATAATGTACCTCCCGAACCCAAAATCTAAATTAAGGTTTTTCCTGTTCTTTTCCACCTTTCCTTATTGGATAAAAGAAAAGTCGGTGGCGACTCTTGCTAACCGCGACATTGCGATAAAAAGCAAAACACAAAAAAGTCCAGTTCACCGTATGACAGAACTGGCGACTCTGCTGGGGAGCCTAAATATTTAAAAAGAGAGGTTACCTTAAAAACAAGATCACTTATTCAATTTGTCTGATTTATCTTTAAGGGATTGCTTGGGTATGTTATGCTTGAGTGAAAGATCCTACACCCGGATCTAGTGTACCTTAGGTAAGTAGCAAGAGATCATCGCGACTGTCCGGCGTATACTGGAATGGTCAAAATGATGGCTACGGTTAATGTGGCACTTTGGATGTCCTGATGTTCCTCATGTTAGTTGAGGAAATATTTGGCATTCGCGTGGTGTCATAAAAGCATTAACCAGACCTTTAGAACCCTAATTGACTCATCCTGGCCATTAGAAAGTAGTGAGATAACTGGCTTCGGTTTCGACTGGAGTTGGTTGAGACTCGATACTACACTCTTTGAGATTGGACTTTAGGGAAGCTTCGGTCAACCACTTGGTGTTGCACTGAAGTGGACTTAAGGAAAGGTCAATGATTTGAGATCCTTCTAGAACCCGGTTACTATTCTAAGACAGGTTGAACCAACCAAACTTCAGTGGGGAGGGTATTTACCTATGGAACTCACGCAAGCCTTAAAACCTAGGAATGATTGTTGTGTGACTTGCTTGTGCTTGTTATTTATCTAACAACATAACATCATAACATCATGGCATTGTACTAACCATTTCAAGGATTTAGGGATTTAACTCTGCTAAAAAAAAAAAAAAAAAAACAAAAACAAAAGCAAAAACAAAAGAGAAAAGAAAAAAAAAAGCTCTTTTTGTTAGTTTATGCAAAGTTAAATCCCGAAAGTCCTTGAAAACATTTCATACATTGCATTGCATCGCATAACAGGTATTCTAAAGGATCAGTGTTCTCACGATTTTCCTATCAAACAGATTCCAGCAGATTCAAACAGATTGAACAATGGCTCTCGAACAAACTGTCAAAGATCTCCAGGCCCAGAATGCTCAATTCCAGGAAATGATGCTGAGCTTATCTAAGGGGCAGGAAGAACTGAAAGCTCTTTTGATGGAGAAGAAGAAGGACCAGAAACCTGTGGGTTACATCAACCCGGGGAGAAGGCTTAAGGGACAGGTTACAGGAGTCAAGATTAGAATTCCGAAGGATTCAGAAGAAGAGACCGAGAATGATTCGGAAGATGAGAATCCTAATCTCGTCAATTCTGAGGACGACGATGAAGATTATGAACATGAACAGTACTCTCCGAAGGATGATAAGTACAAGTTGCTGGAAGAACGTATGCTAGCTATGGAGGGGCAGAAAGTGCCCGGTCTGGATTTCGAAAACTTGGGTCTGGTCTCTGATGTGGTCATTCCCCGCAAATTCAAGGTTCCCATTTTCACTAAGTATGATGGTGCCTCTTGTCCTCAGATGCATCTAAAAGCTTATGTGAGACAGATTCAGCCGCACACTACTGATAAGAAACTGTGGATCCATTTCTTCCAAGAGAGTCTGTCTGGCACACAGTTAGAGTGGTATTATCAGCTTGAGAGCTCTAACATCCGCACATGGACTGATTTAGCAACAGCTTTCTACAAGCACTACCAGTATAATTCTGAGTTAGCGCCTACTCGGCTACAGCTACAAAATATGACTATGGGCTCTAAAGAAAGTTTCAAAGAATATGCTCAAAAGTGGAGAGATTTGGCTGGCAGAGTCAAACCCCCTATGACTGATCGAGAGTTAGTGGACATGTTCATGGGTACACTGACTGGCCCATTCTACAGCCATCTACTGGGAAGTTCCTCGTCAGGTTTCACTGAACTTATCTTGACAGGTGAACGGGTTGAAAGCGGCATTCGAAGTGGAAAGATACAGGCAGCTACTTCTGCAAGCACCAAAAAGTCCTATCAGGGAAAGAGTGAATCAAATGCTGTGTACAGTGAGAGGAAGCATAACAAGAAGAATCGTGACCATACTGTTGGGGCAGTTACAATTGCCGCACCGCCATCTCAGAACTTCCAACACAGACAAGACAGGTCGAGAAGACAGTTTACCAAGATCAATATGACTTTAACCCAAGCACTGCAGAGTATGTTAAAGGCCAATTTGATTACCCTCAGAGGCCCTCCTGCAAATCCCAACACTACTTCTCCTCGTTATAATCCCAACGCCAGGTGTGCCTATCACTCCGATAGCCCCGGGCATGATACGAATGATTGCTGGTTGTTGAAGAACAAGATTCAGGATATGATCGACGCTGGAGAAATTGAATTTGATCCTCCGGCGACCCCCAATGTCATCACAGCACCTATGCCTAATCATGACCAGAATGTTAATGTTGTGGACGACAATTCTCACGTTACTGACGTTGCTGATTTAGCATCTCCTCTCCTGATCGTTAAGAAGAATTTATTGCAAGCTGGTTTATTTCCAGGTTGTGCTGAAGATTGCGATCTCTGTGTACTCCGACCCAATGATTGTTTGAAGTTGAAGAACGGCATTCAACGGCTGATGGATGATCGTACAATTCTATTTGAAAGGGTTCCTAAGGTGGACAACTCTATTGAAGAGGTATCTGTGATTGCTAGGTCCAAAGCTCCAGTGAAGATTACCGCTACTAGAGTGCCTGTGAAGATTACCGCTGAGCCCAAAGTGGCTCCCCTGATTATTACCGCACCTGGCCCCGTGCCATATTCCTCCAGCAAAGCTATTCCGTGGAACTATGGAGGCGACGTTTACATCCATGGCATAAAGCAGGTTGGTAGTTCTGCTAATCCTAATGATATTGTGGGGACTAGTAAAGTTACTCGAAGTGGAAGGATCTACTCCCCAGAAATCTCACCTCCCGCTCCCGAAATTCGAGGAAAAAGACCAGTCAATCCTCCTCAGTCAGAGACATCGGTCGAAGTTACTTCTGAAGATGTTGCCAAACAGGAAATGGAAGAGATGCTGAAAATCATCCGTAAGAGCGATTTTGATGTAGTGGAACAATTGGGGCATACTCCGTCTAAAATCTCAATGTTGTCCTTGTTATTATCCTCTGAATCCCATGCCAATGCATTGATGAAATTCTTGAAGACCGCTCATGTGCCTCAAGAAACATCCGTCGATCAATTCGAACATTATGTTGCTAATTTGACTGTTGACAATGGCCTAGGCTTTTCCGATGCTGACCTGACGCCAGCAGGAAAGAATCACAATAAAGCTCTGCATATCTCCATCGAGTGTGAGGGGATCACCCTGGCTCACGTGTTGATCGACAACGGCTCTTCCTTGAATGTGCTCCCGAAAGCTGTACTCGATAAATTTGACTACAAAGGCATTGAACTGAAACCTAGTGATGTTGTGGTGCGTGCTTACGATGGTGCGAAGAGTGTTGTCTATGGTGAAGTGGTTCTCCCTATCAAGATAGGACCTCAAGTCTTCAACACTACCTTTCACGTGATGGACATTCGTCCCGCCTACTCCTGCTTGTTGGGGCGCCCTTGGATCCATGGGGCAGGTGCGGTAGCTTCGTCACTTCATCAAAAGCTGAAGTATCCAATAGCAGGCATGGTTGTCACTGTATGTGGAGAAGAAGAGTATATTGTCAGTAGTGTGCAAGCCTTCAAATACGTCGAGATGGATGGTGAATTCTTTGAGACTCCTTCTCAGTCATTTGAAGTGGTTCCTCCACCCAGTCCTGTCCTTAAGCCAACTCCCCTTGTGCCCAAGGTTGTTCGTGCTCCCCCTGTCATGATCTCTCTGAAAGATGCTCAAGCCGCGATTGAAAATGGTGATCGTGCTGGTTGGGGTCAACTGATCAATGTACCGTACAAGTCTGATAAAGCTGGCCTGGGGTTTAACTCTGGAAAGATAGTCAAAAATCAGATTAATGCTATGGAAGATGCTGATAGTGATTGCGACTTGGATAGCTGGATTTTCCCAACAATTGGTGACGGACTCAACAATTGGAAGACTGAAGACATTATCCCGATTTCCTTTAGTCAGGAGTAATTGTTATTGTTTATTCTAGAATTGCAAATTTTAATTTTCTTTTACAATCAAACTTCTTAAAGCATTGTGTCTATGCCCGAGGCACAATAGCTAATTTGTTAAGGGTTTTGTCATTTTCATAAGCATATTTATATTCAATAAATCAATGGACGTTTTGCATTCAAATATTGCGCTCTTTGTCTTTCCTATTATCTTTCAAACAAGCTATGTTTTCTTACACACACGCACGTAACGAATTGCGAATCCCTATCCACTCTGGATCCTGTTGATAATAGTTCTACTACTGTTCATTATGACTTTGAAAATCCGATCTACCGAGCCGAAGATGGAAGTGAGGAAGATTGTGAAGTACCTGAAGAACTTGCCAGAATGTTACTACAAGAAGAAAGGACTATACAGCCGCATGAGGAGTCAGTTGAGACTGTAAATCTGGGTACCGAGGTGGACAAGAGAGAAGTCAAAATAGGAGCAGGCTTGGAAAGAAGTATCAAGGAAAGATTGATTCAGATGCTACATGACTATGTGGAGATTTTTGCTTGGTCTTACGAAGACATGCCAGGGCTGGATACCGATATAGTAGTGCATCGTTTGCCGACGAAGGAAGATTGTCGTCCTGTTAAGCAAAAGGTTCGTCGCATGCGTCCTGAAATGTCCGAGAAAATCAAGACCGAAGTCATGAAACAATTCGATGCTGGTTTTCTGGCGGTTACTTCTTATCCTCAATGGGTTGCTAATGTGGTACCAGTGCCAAAGAAGGATGGTAAGGTGCGAATGTGTGTGGATTACAGAGATTTGAATAGAGCGAGTCCCAAGGATGATTTCCCACTGCCACACATTGATGTTCTGGTAGACAACACCACTCAACACAAGGTATTCTCCTTCATGGATGGATTCTCGGGTTATAACCAGATCAAAATGGCACCTGAGGACATGGAGAAGACTACGTTTGTGACGCAATGGGGCACCTTCTGTTATAAAGTAATGCCGTTTGGTTTAAAGAACGCAGGAGCAACGTACCAGCGTGCTATGGTGGTTTTGTTCCATGACATGATCCATCATGAAATAGAAGTATATGTGGACGATATGATAGCCAGGTCTCATACTGAAGAAGAACATCTCGATCATTTATACAAACTGTTTGAGAGGCTGAAGAAATACAAGTTGAGATTGAACCCGAACAAATGCACCTTTGGAGTAAGATCCGGTAAACTCTTGGGCTTTATTGTCAGTGGTAAAGGTATTGAGGTTGACCCGGCCAAGGTGAGAGCTATTCAAGAAATGCCAGTTCCCCGTACGGATAAAGAAGTCAGAGGTTTCTTGGGACGTTTGAATTACATTGCCCGGTTTATTTCCCATTTGACCGCTACTTGCAAACCCATCTTCAAGTTACTGAGAAAAAATCAGGAGATGATATGGAATGATGAATGTCAAGAAGCTTTTGACAAAATCAAGAAGTACCTCCAAGAACCTCCGATTCTGGTACCACCAGTTGAGGGAAGACCTCTAATCATGTATTTGACCGTTTTAGAAAACTCAATGGGGTGCGTGTTGGGGCAACATGACGAGTCTGGTCGAAAAGAGCATGCCATATACTACCTTAGCAAAAAGTTTACCGACTGTGAAACAAGATACTCACTGCTCGAGAAAACTTGCTGTGCTTTGGCCTGGGCTGCTCGCCGACTAAGACAGTATATGTTGAATCACACCACTTTGTTGATTTCTAAGATGGATCCTATCAAATACATATTTGAGAAACCCGCCCTCTCCGGAAGAATAGCAAGATGGCAGATGATTTTAACAGAGTATGATATCCAGTATACCACCCAAAAAGCAATCAAAGGAAGCGTGCTAGCTGATCATTTGGCTCATCAGGCAGTGAATGATTATCAGTCTATGAATTTTGAGTTCCCAGATGAGGATGTCATGCTTGTTACTGATTATGAAGAACCTGGACCAGAGGAAGGACCCGAAGTGGGATCCCGATGGACTATGGTTTTTGATGGATCATCTAACGCATTGGGCAACGGTATTGGCGTCGTGATCATTTCCCCTAAGGGTGGCCATACGCCTTTCACCGCTAGACTATGTTTTGAATGCACCAACAATATGGCTGAGTATGAAGCGTGTATTTTGGGACTCAGAGCTGCTATAGACCTAAGAATCAAGTTCTTGAAGGTGTACGGAGACTCAGCCTTGGTAATCAGTCAGGTCAAAGGAGAATGGGACACTAAACATCCGAATCTCATCCCTTATCGAGAACGGGTGTTGACATTAATCCCATACTTTGAAGAGATTGTAACACCCCAAATAAAGTAAAAGAATTATTTGATTAAGTTGATAATATTATTTTATTAATTTAATTAAATAAATTGGATTATTGGATTTATACTTATTATTATTTTGGAAAATATATAAGTGGGAAATAAGAGAAATAGTCTCATTTTTTGGAACAGAGAGTTTTACGTGAAAGAGCAGAAGCATCGTGAAAGTAGAAAAAGGGGAAAACGCTGAAGAGAAAGAGAACGAAGAGAAAAAGGCCAAAGATTGCTCAGAGCTCCCTTCAATCCAAAGAGGTAAGGGGTCTGAATCTTATTAAACGATAATATGCGAGCTATTCCATGATATCTGTTGGAATGTTGATGAAATTTGGGAATTTTAGGGAGATTGGGAAAGTTGGGGTTTTGATGGAAAATCCTCCGATTTGTGAATTTTGTTGCGTTATATGCACGGTAATCGAAGTATGTTGTGTATATATGCCTGTTAAATGTCAATTTTGGGTTGGTTAGCTGTGGGGTACGGGTTTTGGCGAGTAGAGAAGCAAAGCTGCGCCGAATACTGCAGCAGAGGGTTCTGTTCGCGCGCGATTCGCGGCGCGAAGCCTAGTTCGCGGCGCGAACTGGGCAGGATTCAGAAGGAGTTCTGTAATTCGTTGTTCGCGACGCGATCCTTCCTTCGCGGCGCGAACTGTGTTGTATTGGAGAGTTCGCGGCGCGTCCCTATGTTGGCGGCGCGAACTGGAGAAATGCAGAAGCTAATGCTGGTGGGTTTTGAGTACGTTGAGTTGCGAGACCCTTAGTAAGTCGCTGTAGTTGTATCATAAACAGTTAATAGTGATTATATGATTATGTATGAGGTGTTTATGATGATGAGATGTTGAATTTACGTGTTAGTTATGAATGTGTTATGTGACGATGTGATATCGTTATGATGTTGTTGTTTTGTTGAGTTGTATGTCGTGCTATTAATGATGATGATAACATGACTATATGATGCTGTTGTTGCTATGTTGATTATGATGCATGTTTGGTGTGCATGCATTCATGAAAGGCCGATGCCTGGTGATGAACGGACTGAGTTCCAATGATGTTGTTGACTCCGGGCTTGTTGAGAGGCTTGGTTCCTTGCGGGGAACTCGGATTCTATGGTGATGAATCTGGGAGTGGTGATCCTGTAGTTGGTCACAAAATGGGTATACCGAGTCGTGTTGAGTCATGCATGGGTGTTTGCATTGTAATTGATGTGTTGTTTTGTTGATGTTCATGAGTTTGTTGATTATGATAATGATGATGAGCTGTGTTGGCATGTGTGAAATATATAATTATGTTTATATTTCTGTCGTTATATTATTATTTAATAATGTAATTCTCACCCCTTCTGCATGTGTTTATGTTCATCTATGATGAGCAATGTGCAGATAAAGAGGAGTAGATATTGTTGAGGTTCGAAGAATAAGTGTAGAGCTATTCTACCGAGTCGAGTCAAATGCTCTGGTCATGTGACACCGGGGATTATGGGATTCGATAGCCAAATTATCTTTATTTATGTTGTTTATGATGAATAATTGTTGAGATGTTTTGTTGAGATCATGTTGACACATTATTATAATAATTATGTTGTTGTCCGCTGCGAAGTTTTAAATCAAATAAATAATATGATTTACGTTGTGATGCGAGAAATAACATGTTGTATGAAATGTAAACTCTTCTACATGTTGTACTCTGATAATATATATAAATATGTCGTTTGGGTAGAAGGGTGTTACATTAGTGGTATCAGAGCATGGTCAGTCCAGTCGAGTCATATTATAAGGTTTCCCTGTTGGAGATTAGTGTAAACGACACTGTCAATGTTTAACGGTTGTGGTTGTGTTGTGCAGAGTATGGCCGGAGAAAATGACCGTGCGATTGCTGAGGCTTTGGCTGCTATGGCGCAGGCTATGCAGGCGCAGCAGAATCCGCCGGTCGACGAGTTTAAGAATTTGGGAAGGTTTCTGAAGAATAACCCTCCTACATTCAAAGGGCGCTATGATCCAGATGGTGCTCAGAATTGGCTGAGGGAAATTGAGAAGATTTTCCGGGTGATGACGTGTACTGAAGCACAGAAGGTGCAGTTTGGTACGCACATGTTATCTGAAGAGGCTGAACACTGGTGGGATAACACTCGCCAGAGAATTGAAACACCAGGTGCTGAGATGACTTGGGAAAGGTTCAAGACGGCCTTTCTGGAGAAATATTTTCCTGCTGATGTGCGCTGTAAGAAGGAGATGGAATTTCTAGAACTGAAGCAGGGTAACATGTCTGTTGCTGACTACGCTTCGAAGTTTGAAGAGCTGGTGCAGTATTGTCCTCACTACAATAATGCTGATGCTGAGGGATCCAAGTGTGTCAAGTTTGAGAACGGGTTGCGTCCCGAGATCAAACAAGGCATTGGTTACCAGGAGATTCGTAGGTTTCCTACATTGGTTAATAAGTGCAGGATATTTGAGGAAGATAGCAAGGCTAGGACTGCTCATTACAAGAGTCTTAGTGAGAAGAAGAATAAGGACCGTGGTAGTCCTTATGCATCTCCGAATGGTAAAGGTAAGCAGAAAGTGGTAGATGAGAAGAAGCCAAGTGGGGGAGGATCTTCCATAGCTGGTAAATGTTTCAAGTGTGGCGAGCCAGGCCACCGTGCTGATAGCTGTACCAAGAAAGTGCTGAGATGTTTCCGATGCGGTCAGACTGGTCACAGAGTTACGGAATGTAAGGATGCTGGTCCGACATGTTTTAATTGTGGCGAGAAAGGCCATATCAGTTCGCAGTGCTCGAAACCGAAGAAGGCGGCTACTGCAGCTCATACTACTGGTAGGGTGTTTGCTCTGAGTGGGGTTGAAGCTCCTAAAGAAGATAATCTGATTAAAGGTACTTGCTTGATTAATAATGTTGAATTGCTTGCTATTGTTGACACTGGTGCTACTCATTCGTTTATTTCATATGAGTGTGCAACTAGGATTGGTATGATTATGTCGTCCCTAGGCGGAAGTATGGTGATAGATACTCCTGCTAATGGTTCTGTGAAGACTTCTGTTGTCTGTCGAGGTTGTCATTTAACGATCTTTGAGAGAGAGTTCGTGGTTGATTTGGTGTGCTTACCCTTGCACCAAATTGATATTATTCTGGGAATGAATTGGCTAGAATTCTATGGCGTGTTTATCAACTGCTATAGGAAGACGGTGCGATTTTCTGAAGTTGGTGAGAATGATGAGGCAAGATTTCTATCTGCTAGGCAGGTGGGGGATTTTGTGAAGGATGAAGCTCAGGTATTCGCTTTATTTGCGTCTCTGCAAGCGGATAAGAAAGTGGTGAGTGTAGAATTGCCTGTTGTTTGTGAATTTCAAGATGTGTTTCCAGAGGATGTAAGCGACTTACCTCCAGAACGTGAAGTCGAATTTGCCATTGACTTAGTACCAGGTACGAGTCCAGTGTCGATGTCTCCTTATAGAATGTCGGCAACTGAATTAGTTGAATTGAAGAAGCAGCTTGAAGAATTGCTTGAGAAGAAGTTTGTGCGTCCAAGTGTTTCTCCTTGGGGTGCACCAGTATTGTTAGTGAAGAAGAAAGAAGGTACGATGAGGTTGTGTGTCGATTATCGGCAGTTGAATAAGGTGACTATCAAGAATCGGTATCCATTGCCGAGGATTGATGATTTGATGGACCAGTTGATTGGAGCTCATGTTTTCAGTAAGATCGATTTGCGATCGGGTTATCATCAGATCCGAGTGAAGTCAGATGATATTGCGAAGACTGCTTTCCGTACGAGGTATGGTCATTATGAATACACTGTGATGCCGTTCGGTGTGTCTAATGCTCCAGGTGTGTTTATGGAATATATGAATCGTATATTTCATCCGTACCTTGATAATTTTGTTGTGGTGTTCATAGATGACATATTGATATATTCTAAGACGGGAGAAGAGCATGCGGGACATCTGAGAATTGTTTTGCAGGTGTTAAGGGAAAAGAAATTATATGCAAAGTTATCTAAATGTGAGTTCTGGTTGAAGGAAGTGAGTTTCCTTGGCCATGTGATTTCGAGTGGTGGGATTTCTGTTGATCCTGCTAAAGTTGATGCTGTATTACAGTGGGAGACTCCGAAGTCTGCTACTGAGATATGCAGTTTTCTGGGGTTAGCTGGTTATTATCGCAGATTTATTGAGGGCTTCTCTAAGTTGGCATTGCCGTTGACGCAGTTGACTAAGAAGGGTCAAGTGTATGTGTGGGATGCAGCTTGTGAAGCCAGTTTTGTTGAGTTGAAGAGGCGGTTGACCAGTGCTCCAGTGTTGATCTTGCCTAATCCTAGTGAGTCCTTTGTTGTTTATTGTGATGCATCTTTGATGGGTCTTGGTGGTGTTTTGATGCAGAATGGTAAAGTTGTAGCTTATGCTTCTAGACAGTTGAGAGTTCATGAGAGGACTTATCCTACGCATGATCTAGAACTTGCAGCTGTTGTATTTGTGTTGAAAATGTGGAGGCATTATCTGTATGGTTCCAGATTCGAAGTGTTCAGTGATCACAAGAGTCTGAAGTATCTGTTTGATCAGAAAGAGTTAAATATGAGACAGAGAAGGTGGTTAGAATTACTGAAGGATTTTGACTTTGAATTGAGTTATCATCCCGGTAAGGCTAATGTAGTCGCAGATGCGCTGAGTAGAAAGTCTCTACACATGTCTATGATGATGGTTCGGGAGCTTGAGTTAATTGAACAGTTCCGTGATATGAGTTTGGGTTGTGAAGTTTCCGCTGATAGTGTAAAGTTGGGTATGCTGAAGTTGACTAGTGGAATCCTGGAAGATATTCGGAATGGTCAGCAAGTTGATGTCGCTCTAATTGATCATATTACTATGGTTAACCAGGGTAATGGTGGTAATTTTGAGATTGATGAGAATGGCATCCTGCGATTTAAAGGTAGAGTTTGTGTTCCTGAGGTGTCTGAATTGAAAAAGAGTATTCTTGAAGAGGGTCATAGGAGTGGATTGAGTATCCATCCAGGTGCAACTAAAATGTATCAAGATTTGAAGAAGTTGTTTTGGTGGGCTGGTATGAAAAGAGATGTTGCTAAGTTTGTGTATGCCTGTTTGACTTGTCAGAAGTCAAAGATTGAACATCAGAAACCGGCAGGTGTGATGCAACCTTTGAAGATTCCTGAATGGAAGTGGGATAGCATTTCCATGGATTTTGTGACGGGATTGCCGAGGACAGTGAAAGGTAATGATTCTATTTGGGTGATTGTGGACCGATTGACTAAGTCGGCGCATTTCTTGCCGATGAAGATTAATCACTCTTTAGAGAAGTTGGCAGAGTTGTATATTGAGGAGATAGTGAGGCTGCATGGTATTCCATCCAGTATTGTGTCTGATAGAGATCCCAGATTTACTTCTAGATTTTGGGAAAGTTTGCAGAAAGCGTTGGGGACTAAGTTGAGGTTGAGTTCAGCTTATCATCCTCAGACTGACGGTCAAACTGAAAGAACTATCCAATCCTTGGAGGATTTGTTGAGAGCTTGTGTGTTGGAGCAGAGTGGTTCTTGGGATAGTTATTTGCCGTTGGTGGAGTTTACTTATAATAATAGTTTTCATGCTAGTATCGGTATGGCTCCATATGAAGCATTGTATGGTAGGAGGTGTAGAACTCCATTGTGTTGGTATGAGTCAGGTGAGAGTGTTGTACTCGGACCTGAGATTGTGCAGCAGACGACTGAAAGGGTTAAGATGATTCAGGAGAAAATGAAGATTTCTCAAAGTCGGCAGAAGAGTTATCATGATAATAGGAGAAAGGCACTTGAGTTCCAAGAGGGAGATCATGTGTTCTTGAGAGTTACTCCGACGACAGGTGTGGGTAGAGCTTTAAAGTCTAAAAAGCTTACTCCGAGGTTCGTGGGTCCGTATCAGATTTTGAAGAGGGTCGGGGAAGTGGCGTATCGGATAGCTTTACCGCCGTCGCTTTCTAATCTGCATGATGTGTTTCATGTATCTCAGTTGAGAAAATATATTGCGGATCCTTCGCATGTTGTTCAGTTGGATGATATCCAGGTGAGGGATAATTTGACCGTTGAGGTGTTGCCAATTCGGATAGATGACCGAGAAGAGAAGACCCTGAGAGGTAAGAAGATTGCTCTAGTGAAAGTTGTTTGGGGAGGTCCAGCTGGTGAGAGCTTGACTTGGGAGCGTGAAGATCAGATGAAGGAGTCGTATCCGACTCTATTTGCTTGAGGTATGTTTTCGAGGACGAAAACTCTTTTAGTGGGGGAGAGTTGTAACACCCCAAATAAAGTAAAAGAATTATTTGATTAAGTTGATAATATTATTTTATTAATTTAATTAAATAAATTGGATTATTGGATTTATACTTATTATTATTTTGGAAAATATATAAGTGGGAAATAAGAGAAATAGTCTCATTTTTTGGAACAGAGAGTTTTACGTGAAAGAGCAGAAGCATCGTGAAAGTAGAAAAAGGGGAAAACGCTGAAGAGAAAGAGAACGAAGAGAAAAAGGCCAAAGATTGCTCAGAGCTCCCTTCAATCCAAAGAGGTAAGGGGTCTGAATCTTATTAAACGATAATATGCGAGCTATTCCATGATATCTGTTGGAATGTTGATGAAATTTGGGAATTTTAGGGAGATTGGGAAAGTTGGGGTTTTGATGGAAAATCCTCCGATTTGTGAATTTTGTTGCGTTATATGCACGGTAATCGAAGTATGTTGTGTATATATGCCTGTTAAATGTCAATTTTGGGTTGGTTAGCTGTGGGGTACGGGTTTTGGCGAGTAGAGAAGCAAAGCTGCGCCGAATACTGCAGCAGAGGGTTCTGTTCGCGCGCGATTCGCGGCGCGAAGCCTAGTTCGCGGCGCGAACTGGGCAGGATTCAGAAGGAGTTCTGTAATTCGTTGTTCGCGACGCGATCCTTCCTTCGCGGCGCGAACTGTGTTGTATTGGAGAGTTCGCGGCGCGTCCCTATGTTGGCGGCGCGAACTGGAGAAATGCAGAAGCTAATGCTGGTGGGTTTTGAGTACGTTGAGTTGCGAGACCCTTAGTAAGTCGCTGTAGTTGTATCATAAACAGTTAATAGTGATTATATGATTATGTATGAGGTGTTTATGATGATGAGATGTTGAATTTACGTGTTAGTTATGAATGTGTTATGTGACGATGTGATATCGTTATGATGTTGTTGTTTTGTTGAGTTGTATGTCGTGCTATTAATGATGATGATAACATGACTATATGATGCTGTTGTTGCTATGTTGATTATGATGCATGTTTGGTGTGCATGCATTCATGAAAGGCCGATGCCTGGTGATGAACGGACTGAGTTCCAATGATGTTGTTGACTCCGGGCTTGTTGAGAGGCTTGGTTCCTTGCGGGGAACTCGGATTCTATGGTGATGAATCTGGGAGTGGTGATCCTATAGTTGGTCACAAAATGGGTATACCGAGTCGTGTTGAGTCATGCATGGGTGTTTGCATTGTAATTGATGTGTTGTTTTGTTGATGTTCATGAGTTTGTTGATTATGATAATGATGATGAGCTGTGTTGGCATGTGTGAAATATATAATTATGTTTATATTTCTGTCGTTATATTATTATTTAATAATGTAATTCTCACCCCTTCTGCATGTGTTTATGTTCATCTATGATGAGCAATGTGCAGATAAAGAGGAGTAGATATTGTTGAGGTTCGAAGAATAAGTGTAGAGCTATTCTACCGAGTCGAGTCAAATGCTCTGGTCATGTGACACCGGGGATTATGGGATTCGATAGCCAAATTATCTTTATTTATGTTGTTTATGATGAATAATTGTTGAGATGTTTTGTTGAGATCATGTTGACACATTATTATAATAATTATGTTGTTGTCCGCTGCGAAGTTTTAAATCAAATAAATAATATGATTTACGTTGTGATGCGAGAAATAACATGTTGTATGAAATGTAAACTCTTCTACATGTTGTACTCTGATAATATATATAAATATGTCGTTTGGGTAGAAGGGTGTTACAGAGATCACATTCGAATATATTCCACGAGAGGAGAACCAGTTGGCAGACGCATTAGCTACCATGTCATCTATGTTCAGAGTCAGATGGGACAATGAAGCTCCCCGGATTACCATTGAACGACTAGACGAACCAGCATATTGTTATGAACTTAACGCTGATGAAGTAGAAGAGAAGCCTTGGTACCACGAGATAAAAAGATATTTAGAAGCTCAAGAATACCCTGAAGGGACATCCATCAATGACAGGAAATTTCTGAGGAAGTTCTCCGCTAAATTCTTTTTGAGTAATGGAATATTGTACAAACGTAACCATGATTCGACTTTGCTTCGCTGTGTGGATAGAAAGGAATCAGAGAAGATTATGGAAGACATGCACGACGGTATCTTTGGGACTCATTCTAGTGGACATACAATGGCCAAGAAGATTCTGAGGTCAGGGTATTATTGGTCTACCATGGAAACTGATTGCCACCATCACTCCAGAACTTGTCATAAGTGCCAGATCTATGCGGATAAAGTACATGTGCCTCCTGCTCCATTAAACGTGTTGACCGCGCCGTGGCCCTTTGCAATGTGGGGCATTGATGTGATTGGCGAAATTAAACCTACCGCCTCTAATGGACATCGTTTCATCCTTGTTGCTATTGATTACTTCACAAAGTGGGTGGAGGCAGCCTCATTTGCTTCTGTTACTAAGAATGTGGTGGCACGATTCATCAAGAACAGCCTCATCTGCCGATACGGCGTCCCTGAGAGGATTATCACTGACAATGGCACTAATTTGAACAACAAGATGATTACTGAACTCTGCACGCAGTTCAAAATAAAACACCATAACTCTTCTCCGTACCGGCCAAAGATGAACGGCGCTGTAGAAGCGGCTAATAAGAATATTAAGAAGATTATACAAAAGATGACGGTAACATACAAAGACTGGCATGAGATGTTACCATTTGCTCTTCATGGTTATCGTACTTCGGTACGAACTTCGACAGGGGCAACTCCTTTCTCTTTAGTCTACGGAATGGAAGCCGTTTTACCAGTAGAGGTTCAGATTCCCTCTCTAAGGATCATGAAAGAGGCGGGCTTAGACGAAGACGAATGGATTCAGACTCGACTCGATCAGATAAATTTGATGGATGAGAAGAGACTTGCGGCTGTATGTCACGGGCAGATATATCAGAAGCGCATGACCAGGGCATTCAACAAAAAGGTCAAGAGACAAGTGTATCAAATTGGCGACTTGGTAATCAAACGCATCATCCTACCACAAACTGACTCCAGAGGCAAATGGACTCCCACATACGAAGGGCCATTTGTAGTTAAGAAGGTATTCTCAGGTGGAGCCATGATACTCGCTACAATGGATGGTGAAGACTTCCCACATCCCGTGAACGCGGACATAGTTAAAAAATACTACGCATAAAAGAGACCCGCTAGATCGACGTATCTAGGCAAAAGTAAGGGCATCCCGGCGAACCAAAAGGGTTCGGGCAAAAATTAGGGATATATAAAAAAAATGTACACCCGGCAAGTCGAAAACCTGAAAAGGCGGCTTGGGCAAAAAAGGGTATCCTGGTGGACTGAAAACCTGAAAAGGCGGTCCAGGCAAAAATTAGGGATTAAAGCGTATGACTATGTCCCGTTCTTAGTCAACTTCATCCAAGTTCAAGGGACTGAACAAGCCAATCACTTCCATCCGACAGCAGGGGATGAGATGCTTGAAGACATAATGACAGTAGTAGACTTAAAATCAATAGGACTTCTTCCACATAGCTTTCTCTTTGTTTTCGACAATTTCCTCTTACTAGGATTTCTGTCTCCTTGTACACAAATTGCCTGTTTATAGGCCTTCTTTCAAAATCAATACAACCTTCTTTCAAAAGATGCTTTTGTTTTTTTCTTTTTCTGTTTTGTTTGCGTAAACGTCCATTGATTTAATTTGAATTAATATATGCATTTGAATATGACCAATGTTTACCAAAATACATGCATAGAATAGCAATAGCAATTACTACAAGACTTCAGGATCGAGGATAAGGTCTAACCATGCTTCCAATGAATCCGCTACCAATTCTATTCCCCCAGCAAGTCTGTTATTCCTCAGAAGAAATTAGCAGTATTCCCCGGCACAGCCAGTTACTCCCCAACAGAGGTCGGCGTCACCAGACAGATTGATCATCTCATCCATCCCCAACCAGGCTCTGTTGAATATTTCCACCATCAGACAGAAATCAAGCATCCCCAGCCGAGAAAGGGTCATCGACACAAATGTCTCAAATCAGTAGATGGGGATTTATTTTCCCCAGTAGAGTCCCCAAGCAGAACTTCTCATACGCATAACTCATTCATTACATCCTTTCACAGCATACGCATGCATACAACATTCACATTTATTTTAGCATAACACGAAACATCTCATGCATCATGACATAGCATGAAGCTAACTTTTTCTTTGCAGGTTAATTATCCTCCTGATATAGTCAAAGTAGAAGGTTCATTCAGACAGACACCTTTATCAATCACATTCAAGATTCAGATACATATTTCAAATACAGTTCATGGGAACATTCATTCTGACAACACTTCGATATCCTCCTAACGATGGCATCTCTAAGCCCATCCCAGACATTTATTGCAAGTACAACATATACAGGTTATCAGATACAGCCTAACGTACGGTTCATTCTGATTCAGCCCAACATATGACTTCTTCAGCAACTCCAATGCGGTCTAACGTACGACCCATTTGGACCTTCAAATCCTCAGATGCTGCCTAGCGTACGGTACATTCAGGGGTGTAGTCTAGCGTACGACTACTTTCTTTTTCAGATGCAGCCTAACGGACGGCTCATTCTACAACTCGGATACGATCTAACGTACGATCCATTCTGAACTTCAACAACCCCAACGCGGTCTAACGTACGACCCGTTTGGATCTTACAACCCTCAGATGCTACCTAACGTACGGTACATTTCTGAAGTATAGTCTGGCGTACGACTACCGCTTTCATCATCAGATGCGGCCTAACAGACGACTCATTCTGCGACGGTCTAACGTACGACCCGTTCGGATGTCCATCCCCTCAGATGCTACCTAACATACGGTACATTTCTGAAGTGTAGTCTAACGTACGACTACCCCTTTCATCATCAGATCCTACCTAACATACGGTACATTTCTGAAGTGTAGTCTAACGTACGACTACCCCTTTCGTCATCAGATTCAGCCTAACGTACGGCTCATTCTGCAACTCAGATACGATCTAGCGTATGGTCCATTCTGATCCTTTATCCCCAACAACATATGACACACTCCGACTCCCCAGCGAAGTCGGCAGCCTAATGGATGACTCATTATACGGTCTAACGTACGACCCAGTGTGGCACCCATGTCTTCAAATTGGCCTAATATACGGCGCGATCTGAAGCTTTCGTCATCAAACCTCCCGGATGGCATCTTTAAGCCCATCTCCATCAAGACCAACTGTCGATTCTCAAGTGCAAATTTTTGGGGCATTCTAGTGTTCAATAATCTTCCACCTCCAGACCACGAATGGCATACACGCCATCCTAACTCTCTCGGTTCAAGAATATTGAACAGGGGCAGCTGTCATACCCCAAAAATTACCCATCATTTTTCCTAAAAAAAAAAAAAAAAAAAAAAAGAAAAAAAAAAAAAAGAGATTTTTTTTTTTAAATTAATTAATTAATTAATTAATTAATTAATTAATTAAATAATTAAAATAAATAAATAAATAAAATATAACAAATTATTTTGGACTTGGGTCTCCCTCAGTCCAAGCCCATTACCCACGAAATTAGTCTATAAATACTGAAGTTTCAGTAGGGGGAGAAGGACTTGGGATTTACACTGGGAGATTCACTGGAGAAAGAAGGAAGAGAAGCAAAACACTCTGAGGTTTCCTTGGAACAAAACCTTGAGGAAAAAGAAAGAGAGAGAACAGAGAAGGACGGATAGAAACTTTGGCATAGGAACCCTGCCTACCCGGAGAATTCAGAGTAAAGAAACCCTGAAGGCAGCCCATCTGCACCGAAGCCATCGCCGTCCAATTCCCGCTGCCTAACTTATTCCGATACTACAAGTGGTCAATCCCTTCAACCTTGAATTGGCAAACAGGTTTTGCGTATCTCTATTGTTTATACTTTCAATTGGCCATATCTACATATATAATGCATCATGATTAAATGTTGATATATAATTTGCTTTCGTATGGGAATTTAAATATGCCTGAATACCCTGAATGTTTGACCATGTTATTCCTGTGATAAAATGCCATAAAATTCAAAGTTCCTAACATGGGGCTGTTTTCAAATTCAAAATCCGTGGCCTTCGCTAGGCGAGGCAGAGGCGAACGAGACAGTACCTGATTCTTCTAGTCTGTTTTTTTTTATGTTTTTATCATAGCCATGCATTATTCATCCTATCCTATTTATTGTTGTGATATTTCTCCGGTGTAATCTTCGATTGCACCCTGATTTGGTGTTCTAACATGTTTCTTTTTTTGAGTTTCGTAAAGGTTCACATATCCCAGGAAAAGGTTATTGGCTAGGTATTCCACTTTATTTGTGGGATACCCTTGTGGAGTTTCACCCTAAATTAATTTTTTAATGTATTAATTTCTAATGTATTAATTTTTTAATATATTATTTTTAATAATTTTAATGTGGAGTTTCATCCTAATTATATAATTAATTGTAAAACTTTGCCTTTGAATAAGTGATCTTGGACCTCTCTTTGTTGCCTTACGATTACGATATTACGGTCATGTCCCGCGAACGTGGGGATACCCTTAGCAAAGACCCTTCGGTTAAATCATCATAAAATAAATTATAGTCCCTCGGATGTTGCCTTCGAATATACAACTTTGTCCCTCGATGACCCTCCGATGTTGCCTACGGTTAAATGATGATAATCCCTTCGAATGCTAAGGTATCCTCATAACTGTTGCCTTCAATGACCAATCGATGACCCTACGATGACCCTTTTACATCCAAAGGATAAAACTACTTATTTCTCAATAATAAGGACAGTTTTACCCTCATAAGGATAGGAAATACTCATAAAGACCTTGGGTCGGTATAACTCTTAATTGCTGGCTCACAACCTAAAACATTTTTTCACACCTCACACCTTTCAAAATACCTTCAGAAAATCACCACTTGGTATACATTCATACTAGAATCATTACCGAGTTATATTTTTCTAAACAATATTCAAAACTAAACGAGATAATCACTTTGTATACATTCATACAAGAATCATTACAAAGTTAAATTCTCTTTTCAAAACAATTTTTCTAAACAATTCACAAACACTTTTTTTTAGACAAAAATAATATAAGTGATCGAGCAATTAAGAGCCCATGGATAACCATGGATACAAAGGGTGCTAACACCTTCCCTTTGTATAATGTACCTCCCGAACCCAAAATCTAAATTAAGGTTTTTCCTGTTCTTTTCCACCTTTCCTTATTGGATAAAAGAAAAGTCGGTGGCGACTCTTGCTAACCGCGACATTGCGATAAAAAGCAAAACACAAAAAAGTCCAGTTCACCGTATGACAGGTCCCCATATTCTATATTTGTTAATTTGATCAAGAATTCATCAAGAGTTTGAAGCTTATTTTCCTTGGAAACCTTAATTCATCTGGGTATCTTGTGTGACTTCCTCAGCAAGTTTCTTCAACAATTGATCAAATATTTCAAGGGATACTTCGTGACATATCATCTTATGCATATATGATCCTCGATGATCCCCAAAGAACAAGATAACTTCAAGTTTTCAAGAGGTTGACCAGAGAAAATCAATTGGTTAAATCTAGGGTACCCTAGACCCTATCTCCTACAATTTTTGTCATATGAAAATTATTCTAAGAGAAACGTTACTATTTATGACATTCCAAACAACTTTCATGTTGGCATCAAGAGCTAATTTTTCTTGGAAAGTCATTTTTATGGTGAAAGATTATAGGTCATTTTGTCTGTGCCCTAGTTATGAGGTCAACTTCCAAGAACCATAAATTGCTCAATATTTGTGATATGAAGGCCATCCAAGTTTCATGATCCAATTCAAGACGTCTTCTCCAACTTATCATCTTTGATAAATGTCAAATTTGTTGGTGTAAGCCCTAGAGACTAATACTTTTGATACTTGTATCGAATTATTTATTAATAATAAAAGATTTTTTCTTTATTATATTTGTTTAATAAAGTCCCTAGAATAGTTAGTCCGTTTAATGTATCAAGTGTGACTTAATCATGAGATCCCATTAAACATAAGGACATTATTCTTAAAGTATCCGTAGTCAATCTTTGTTGTAAAGTTGGATAACATTAAAGCATTAAGACTATTATGTATATAGACTGATGATCACATCTCATGGATCATGGATAAGGAATTATCAAGTCTTAAACATAGGTACGAATATTAAGTGTAATATTTATACTGGATTGACCCACAATGAGAATACTATATAGAATGTTATGTAAAGTGTCATAAGTTATTCTCATGGTGATAGTGGTGTATACCACCCTTCGACCTGAAACCACTATGGACCCTAGATATAGAGTCAGGTGCCTTATTGATGATCAAACATTGTCCGTAACTGGATGGCCATAAAGACAGTTGATGGATACTCCACAAAGCATGCTGAGGGACATGAGTGACCTAGATGGAATTTGCCCATCCTGCGTAACAGGATAAATGTCTACGGGCCCAATATTGAACTGGACAAGGATGACACGGTTTATGCCTTGTGTTCAATATAGACATAAGGGCAAAAGGGTAATTATACACATAAGTATTATCACAAAAGGATTTTTCAGATCACATGACATTTTCGTGTCTTGGATAACAATGATGTATTGCTAGATACCGCTCACTGTTTATTATGTTAAACACATGATTTAATATAATTGCCAATGCCGCGAAAACCTACAGGGTCACACACAAAAGGACGAATTGATGAGAGATAGAGTAACTAAGGTACACCGTAAGGTATGGTGCACTTAACTGCATTGTAGAACATCGTAAGGTATGGTGTACTTAAGTAGAATATGAAATATGGTAAGGTACCACACACTTAAGTGATTTTGGCATATTATAAGATATGGGCCACATTCACTTAAGTGGGCTTTTTAGCTTGCAGCCCACATAAGTGATTCTATAAATATAACCCTTGTGCAAAAGCATTTGTTCAACTGCAATTTCGTTTATCTCTCTCTCTCACACTCAAAGCCTTCATTCGTAGCAGCTAGCACTGAGATTGAAGGAATCCTTTCGTGTGGACTGAGTAGAGGCGTTGTCACCATTCAACATTCTTGATTGCTCCGTAGATCTGCATCAAAGGTTTCAATCGCCACAAGAGGTAACGATTCTATCACTGATCATGCCCATTCGTAAGGATCACTAAAGGAGAATTTTTTTAAAATTCCACTGCATTTTGGATCGCTCTTCTCCTTCAAAGTTCAACTTGCAAGGGAATTTACCAACAGGAAACATTATAGGTCATTTTGGGCAATCATCATTGGACCAACAATTTTCCTCAACTTCTATAATCCATAACTCCCTCATGAAAGATCCAAATTATGTCAAATTTATGACCAAATTGAAGAGTAATGAAAGATCTACAACTTTGATGAAGGAACCATTTTCATTTGAATCTCATAGCAAAAGTTATTCAAGGTGGAAGAAGTGGTCATTTGACTTTATACTTAGAAAATTTTCAACCATGTTTGATTCCTCCAACTTCCACCTCAAAATTCATCATGATCCACCTCAAATTTGTTCCCCTTCATGTTACCTTTCCAAAGAGCCCAAGATTATGGCATTTGGAGCATTTTTGAAGGACTTGCGTATGGGTGTAATGCATGGCCTCATTTGGTAAGTTCAATGTCCAATTTCCATTTCACTAATGCATGATCCCATGTTACCATTTCAGGTTGATTAACACATAATTTTGGACCTTTTGACATCATTTAACGGGCCTATCACACGCCCATACAAGCATGCAACCAAGAGTTGCTATTTTTGGCCAAAGTTCAAAAGTGTGTGGAAAACATTTGAAAAGCCTATAAATACATTGCCTAGCTGATCATAATGGAGATACCTTGCCCAAGCCTTGCTCCTACAACCTCCCCAAACCCCCATTAAAGGATAAGCTTGAAGATTTCATTTGAAATTGAGTTTCAATTTCACTTCTGTTTTGAGGTTGAAACTCCAAGTGTTCAAACCCTTTAAGCATCCATTTCATCTCCTGCAAGCTAGAGGAAGCAAGCCCAAGCAAATTGAAATCCAGATCGAGCTTCATCACTGCAAACAGAAGGTGAATTTTGTGAAACTTTCCTTCTTTGATTCTCCCTCAATTCTCCATCATTTCACTTTTGTTTTTGGTTTTTGGCTTTGCGCATCAACCTCAATTTCCGTTTCTTGGCCCATTTCAACCATGTTGACCTCCAAACTAAAACCATCAGTGAACTTCAGTTCTTCCAACTTGACTCTAAGGCCCTCAGTGGCCTCAGTTATGTTGGTTTTTTTTGTATGAAACCCTTAGTGGTTTCATTCCTCGTGATTCCTTGACTGAAACCCTTAGTGGTTTCCTGGTTGAAACCCTCAGTGGCTTCTTGTTTGAAACCCTCAATGGTTTCGACCATCATGGAATTTTTGTCATAGGCCTCAGATACCTCCACCATGTTGACAACGGATGACTCAGTATAGTAGGCATCTACCACCTGCAAGGGGTCTGAGTCAATATTCATTTGTGACTTCGTCTTGTCTCCGAACTTCAACCTCCCGTCCTTGATTGTGTTTTGCACAAGATCCCTGAAAAGAAAACATTGTGAGGTTTTATGGCCCAAAAAATTATGATATTTACAAAATTCTCTCTTCTTTTGTTATTCTAAAAGAGGTATTTTAGCGCCAGGAGGCAGTATCATTTGGCCATCTTTGACTAGTAAATCAAAAATTTCGTCACACTTAGTGATGTTGAAGGTATATGTTTTCTTAGGGAACTTATCATTCTTTTCAGGTTCGATGGGATTTTTCCATTCGAAGGTGCAAGGACCTTGCAAGAATGACATGTTCCTTGTTTTAATTTAGCAAGGTCAATTTCACTTTCGTCGAAATCTAAAGGGTCATTATATGTCTCTTGATCATCTCCATCTAATTCGACATAGGCTACCCTTTCTCTCCTGCTATTTTTATTCGCCCGGGCTTTTTCAGCCTTCAGGCGCTCTACCTGTCGAACTCTGTCATCCAACTAGGACATATCCCTTAAGTATTGGGTGTCCAATTTCTTTCTAATGGAATAAAATAAACCACCAACGACCATTTCGACTAACTCGTGTTCAGGAACTTGTGTAAAACACCTTGCCTTTAGCAAATGGAACCTATTAAGATATTCATCTATTGGCTTAGTGAATTTACGCTTAATGCTAGCCAACTCCTTCAGACTAATCTTCGACTGCCCCATGTAAAATTCTTCATGGAATAGTCTTTCTAGATGAGTCCAATCATGAATCAAACTTGTTCGGAGCAACGTGAACCATGTAAAGGCACTCTTAGTGAGGGAACTGGGGAAGTATTTTACTTTCAGATTCTCATTATTTGTAATGTCCCGTGCCTCAATTAGATACCTTGCCACATGTTCGATAGTGGATTCACTAGTCCCCGAAGAATTTTGTAAATTTTGGGACTTTCCATCTGGGGGGTAATTTTGACTGCAAAATATACTTAGATAATGGTTATGTATAGTTTGGCCTATGGAGGCCAACATTTACCCATTTCGTTCCATAATTCTTTCGACCATGGTTGCCAAATTGTTATTTGTTGCCATATCATCACGTCGAACTTGACGTGTGACTTCGTCAGCGTCCTGATTCTTATTCACCATCACCACACTTAGTTCCCTCTCCCTTGGTAGTGGTTGTTCGACCCTGAGGGGTTCGACTCCAACCCCTTAATTTTCCACATCTGTCAAGTGCGCATTTCACTGGGCTTGGTTAATGATGGGGTCCTCTTTAGGGATTACCCCTTGGTTTTCTAATAATTGTTCCCTTCGAAGTTGTTGTGGAAGTTGTCATTTGTTGGTTTGTTTGAGTGGTATTTTGAATCAATGGATTGAATATTGTACCCATTTGTTGGGCAAGCATATGGACCATATCATGGTTACTTTCATCCATGTGTTGCCTCAAAACTACTGCAGAGTTTATAGTAAGATTGGGCATTTCTTGGGTGGGAAACCCCACTCTTAAAGGTTCGCTATTTTGATGCAAATTATTAACAGCCGATCCAGACCCTTGTAAAGGCGAAGACGCGCTCACCAATGGGTCTGTAAATGTCGACGTTGTATTATGCAAACTTGCTATCATCGAATTTGGCATGTCGTATGGCTGTTCACGACCACTCAAAGGCATTGAAAATCCAGGCGTATAAGGCTTGAACGCATTATTTCCTACTGGATGTGGGTCAATGGCTGACCCTGCGTCCTAACAGGTGATAGAGTTGGTCCACTATGAGTATTTAACGATATAGTCGTCGTACTCACTGTGGATGGGATTGCTTCGGACAAAGACGATGCAACCGTAGTTCCCCTTGTCGATGAAGGGGGTTGTTCTTCACTGTTATTTGGCGGATTTAGATTTGTCATTCTCCTTACGTATCTCCTCTTTGGTATGACTTCATTATTTGTGGCTACTTTATCACTTCTTAATCTCATGCAATGAAGTTAGAGACACTGTAAAAATGAAAAGCTTTTAAATATTTCAAAAGATTTTAACAATAACACTGGTCCCACTGGGTGTGCCAAATTGTTTATCGTTGAAATTGGTAAACAAGCGCTACATTATGCTTTCTACGCAGATGTTGAACCTTTCAATGCAGCTAAGGCATTGAAAGATTCAAAATGGATAAAAGCAATGGACGAAGAACTGAAGTCAATCGAAGTCAACAACACTTGGTCACTTGTCGAATTGCCCCAAAATAAGAAGGCAATCAATGTGAAGTGGGTATACAAGGTGAAGTTGAATCCCAAAGGAGAAGTGACTTGACACAAGGCGAGGCTTGTGGCGAAAGGATTTCTTCAAAAAGAAGGAGTCGACTTCAATGAAGTTTTTGCACCTGTTGCTAGGATCGAAACAATCAGGTTGGTTGTTGGTCTAGAAAATATGAACAACTAGAAGATGTTTCAGATGGATGTGAAATGTGCATTCCATAATGGCCCCTTATAAGAAGAGGTTTATGTTGCACAACCATCTGAGTTTGTGAAACAAGGCGAAGAAAGAAAAGTGTACAGGCTGCATAAAGCCCTGTACAGACTTAAACAAGCTCCAAGAGCTTGGAACAATAAGATAGATGGCTTTCTAAGGGAGAAGGAATTTTTGAAGTGAACAAGTGAACATGGAGTATATGTAAGAAGAAGCAATAGTGAATTGCTTATACTATGTCTCTATGTCGATGACTTGTTGATAACAGGTAGTTGCAAGAAGGAGATCGAAGACTTCAAAGGTGATCTCAACAAGGAATTCAAAATGTCAGATCTGGATGACATTTCATATTTTCTTGGCATCGAATTCTACAAGAGTGGTAGAGGTTTGATGATGCATCAAAGAAGGTATACAGGCGAAATACTCAAGAGATTTGAGATGCAAGATTACAACCCAACTTCGACTCTAGCTGAGCCTAGATTACAACTGTCGAAAGATTCAGATGAAGATGATGTCGACCCAACACAATATAGAAGACTTATTGGGTCACTTCGATACCTTTGTCACACAGGGCCTGACTTAGCATACAATGTAGGTATGGTGAGTAGGTTCTTGCAGAAGTCAAATGTATCACATTTAGACATGGCAATGGGGTGGGGCGGGGACGGTTTTTACCTCCCCCAAACTCAAATCCCCAAACAATCTCTATTCCCCGCCCCAAACCCAAACGGGGATTGAGAATTAAAACCCAAACACGTCCCAAACGGGTTCGGGTATCCCCGTCCCGCCACCATCCATTTAGTAAAATCATTTTTTTAAAGAAAAATATATATTTTTTCGAAAATCAAATTACATTACAAGTAATATAATAAAATAACTTAAAAAAATTTCATACATACATTTCAAATAATTTAAATAATTATTACAAATAAAAATATCAAAACATTGACCACATATTTAATATTCCAAATTATCAAAACTAAGTATATAATGTACATAATAAAATAAATGGGGCGGGTTCGGGGTGGGTACTAGTGTCCCCATTACCTGACCCGTCCCCATACTTTTTAATCGGGGAAAACCTAAACCCGAACCCAAGCCCTGTCAAAGCGGGTTTTCCCCGTTAACTTCGGGGCGAGTTCGGGTGGGTACCCACGGGTATGGGTTATGTTTCCATGCCTAATCACATCTAGCAGCAACGAAGAGGATACTAAGGTATCTGAAAGAAACTCTCGACTATGGCATTTTGTTTCCTGCAACTGATGAAGGAAAAGAATGCAAATTAGTGGGATACACCGACTCAAGTTGGTGTAGTGATGCTAAGGATCAAAAATCCACAGTGGATTATGTGTTTATGCTAGGTGATGTACCATTTGCTTGAAGTTCGAGAAAAGAGCCAATAGTGGCATTATCATCGTGTGAAGCAGAATGCATAGCAGATTCTCTCTATGCATGTCAAGCATCGTGGATAGTGAATTTGGTCGAAGAGATAACAGCGAAGAGTCATGAAATAATTACCATGAGGATCAATAACATGTCAGCTATCAATCTGGCGAAGAAGCCGATAGCACATGGTCGAAGCAAATCGAGAGCAGGTAGCAAATGGGAAGATGAATGTGGAACACTGCAGAACTGAGAATCAGATTGTGGACATCATGACGAAGGGAGTTCAGGTCGAAGTGTTCAGAAGATTAAGAGCTATGATGAATGTAGATAGCTTAGACACAATGAATTAGGTGGTGTGTTAAATTGTAATTCCTTGTGTCGAAGCAGGTTGCTCAACATAACAAGGAAGTGTCAAACCTCATAGTATGTTGATTTGTGTTAGTGTGTCGAAGTGTCGAAGCATGTTGTTTCACACATGATTTCGACTTATGCCTATTTTAGTAGTGTTAACTATTTTGGGCTTTTATAGTTTTGGACTTTGCCTTGAAGTCCAAGTTAACCTAAATCTATAAATAGAGGGAGTAACCCTTATTTTTGTAATAAAAATGAATAAGAGTATTCATAACATTGTATTCACAGTATTTTTTACAGTTGCAAAGTGAATAAGAAGTTTTCCACAGTTTGTGGATAGAGAGAAACTCTGCAGAATTTTAATTCTTCTTCTCCTTCATCGTTCTTTACTTTCTTTCTTTCTCCACTATTCTTCTCTTTTCATCATTATTGTGTGTGTGATAACAATCTTGTTCATCAAGATTGATTGAAATTCTCCATAGGTTTTGGTGGATTTCCAACAGTTCCATCTACTCCTCCAGATCCTCCAAATTCAATTATATATTCTATTTTATGAGTCCTTGGTTTTCTATGGAGAATATCATTAGAATGATTGTTCCATGAACAACTTTTTACATAGGATGGGAAGTAGGATCGTAGATATTGAGTGAGGTCAGTTCTTGGAAGGATGCAACTTCCGCGGGATTTGAAGTAGCGGACTACTGTTTTCCATTATTCATAAAAAAAAGTGACAGTATAAGCACTTGAAAATCATCTCAATACATAGGCATAGGCGGTTTGGGTAACCATCATGGACTTTGGAGTGAAAAGGATCCAAATTTCTTTTATAATTTTTGAGGGAGTTGCATATAACTTTCATGACAACCGTTGCAGATATGGAATAAGGGAATTTTTTATTTAAATGTTGCAACATAAGTGATGTATAACGGCGCGGGACGAGCCAACTTAGGCATCCGAGCTCAAAAGTCAACTTTACCCCATTTACTACGAGTTCGCGGGCTGACCCGCCAATTTTTTTTACAATTTGATTTACTATATAATTTACAAAAGTTTTAATCATTCTCAAAGATGTCGACAAAAGATATTTTTTAGCTAACATATAATAGAACTTTAATACGTCTTAATGTCAATGTCATATTCTTCAACATAAACAAAACAAACACACTAAAAGACTAAAATAATCTATTTGGTTCAACCATGCTATGACCGTAACTCCATATTTTCTGACAATAAATGACTTTTATACTTGTTAAGAATTATAGATCCAATACTAAAACTTGACTCAGATGCAACAGTACTGATGAGAATCCCTAACAAATCACGAATCATTAAAGATAAATCTTTCAACCAATACGTATTCTCCTTCCACCATTGAAGAGCATTCAAGTCATCGTAGTTTTGAAAAGTAGAATCCAAATTAGGCCCCTCTAAATAAACATCAATTTGAGACTTTCCTATTGAACTTGCAAGTTGTTGCTTTTATTCTTTTAATGTCTATTATACTATTCAATGTTAAAAATTACGCTCACACCAAATAACATATAGATCAACATAAAACAATAACATTCAAACAAGAAGTATATAGCTAACTGCATCACATATTCATGTATCATGTCATCCAAATTAAAAAAATAAATATACTATAATTAAATTACTTACATTAAACAAATTGGAAGTCAATTTATGGATAGATAAAATAGCAGAAGATGAAGTGCTTATGGAAATTATGATAGATGAATTAGGAATGGAAGAATAATTCTCAAAGAGGTTGTACAAGTTGTTAATTTTTTTCACTTTAAGTTTAGAAATAAGTGGATCAACTTTTGAGTAACAAAATTCCAAAGTAATAGTATTGGTCTCAGCTTCCGAGTTCGAACGCCTCCACCGCGAATCTGCGGACTCCATGGCAGATTGGTCTCAGCTTCCGAAGGATCTTCTACAACTGATCTCAGAAAAACTCAACAGTGAACTATATTCCACTCGATTTCGATCTGTTTGTTCATCCTGGCGCTCTTCTTCAATCCCTAGCTACCATCACCACCATTTATCTTTGAAGCTTCCACAGTTCTCCGACGACAATAACTTCTCCACACGCCACCTCTCCAAACACAGCATCTTTCTCATCAAACCACCGCAACACCAACAAACTCTCCACCGTCCCTGGTTGATCAGAGTCGGTCCAGATTTAAACGGCAAAATCCAACTCTGGCATCCTTTCTCACTTTTTCCGCGTGTACCTTTCAATTTCCCTCATCATGTCTTCGATTTCAACCAAATCTCGGTACACGATCTCGGTCACATGTTCTTTCTTTGTCATAAGGCTTTTGTTGCCACGTACCAAGGGAATCAGCCTGTTGTTGTGGTCGCATTCGACTCCTTAGGGGGAATGTCAGTGTTTCGTTGTGGGGACGATAAATGGACGAAGATCGTCGGCATGGCAACGTGCTTCTACGGGGACATATGTCTTTTTAGAGGGAGGCCTTGTGAGGCAATCTATTCAGGTAAAACTGAGATGATCGAACAGGACTTGAGCGTTCATTTGATGGCTGAACATGTGGATACAGAGAATATTGGTAACAAATTCTTGTTTGAGAGTGAGTGTGAGTTGTTGCTAGTTGATTGCTATGGTGGTGATGATGTATTGATTGATGTGTTCAGACTTGATGAGAAGGAGAAGAAGTGGGTGAATTTGACAAATATAGGGGATAGAGTTTTGTTCTTGGGGAATGGATGTTCATTTTCTGCTTCTGCTAAGGATTTGTGTGTGGCCAATGGGAATTGCATCATCTACACTGATGATGCCTTCCATGATCTTAATGACACTGAGTGTGGGCTGAGTGTTTTTCACTTGGATCAAGGTCGTGTTTCTCCTTTGTCTGATTATCCAGAATATTTCAAGTTGTTAGGGCCACCTCCGGAGTGGATCACAGAGTTGCATTCATAGCAGAGTATGTTTTTCTTATCTTGCATTCAAAGGTTTCTAATGTGATAATGCATTGTCGTGCTTAGTTTGTGTTGTTAGATTGGATAAACTTTGCAACTATTTCTCATGTAGAAAAAGATATTTTAACATGTTCTTACATTGACTATGACTTTTTCTAACTAATAGTATTGTATTTGCACTTCAAAAAATTGTTCAAAATCTCCTTCATTCAACTTTGATGTATGGAATATAGGTTTTTCACCATAGTAAGGGATTGACTAGTGCAGCATGAGATTTGATGTATGGAATATAGGTTTTTCACCATAGTAAGGGATTGACTAGTGCAGCATGAGATTTGATGTATGGAATATAGGTTTTTCACCATTGTTCATTCATTAAAATTTAGAAAAACTTTATTAGCAAATAGTATATCCTTGAAGTGGAGAATATTCCACCATCTGCTTTAACATGCTTTTTGGCACTAAGACATCAATATCCATATTTAGAAGGTTGTTTCCTTGCCACCTTAGATGTTTCTAAAGAACCTTAGAAGTAATGGATCATAAATGGATTGCATGGATTATTACTAGAAACTCAAAGTGAGGTTCTCCAAAAGATCTTTAATCTTAAAACGAGCTTCTTGAAGTTCTCTTCAGCATTGTTGAATCTTAAGGGTACATATTATCATATGTGAAGCTGTTTTTGTTGATATAGTGACTATATTAGATCTCATACCATGAATGTGAAGCATCTAATCAAATTATATGTTGGTGATAAATAATTGGATGGTGGAATATTGCATGTTTAGTTAACTGTATAAGTAATTGGTTAATTAATTTTTATATATTTTTCATCCAATTTGAGGTTTTGTTGCAGTTTCAAAAGTGTACATGAAGCGTTTTACAGTTGCATCTTAAATATTATGCTTCCTTCCATGTATTGAAGTTGATCTTTTGTGTTTCTCTTATCTGTTTTGGCATGTTAATTGAATTCGTTCTCATATTTCAATTAGTTTAGGCCAACTAGTATTAGCATGTCACCATAAAATGCTCCTTGCTATCTCTTGAATTGAGATTCGCGTGAGCAATCATAGATCTTGAGAGTCTATGCAGATAAAATGCATGTATGATTGGAAATATGCGAGACATCACCAATGGCAAGTTGTTATTATGAAGTTTCTAATAATGTTGAATTTGTGTATAGACCTAACAACGTTGATTGGTTTGATTATCTCCTTCTATTGTTACTTTTGCAGATTATATGATCTTTAGCAACAAACTCCTAAATCCAAATATTTCAGAGAAATTTAAGCTTGAGATAAAAGGGTAAGAATTGTCTCAAAAATGTGCCTTCGTTTCCTTTCTGCTACGCCACTTTGATGATGGGTATGGGGACAAGCTAGATGATGAAAAAATACCTAAGTTGATGAGGTATGTCGAGAAAGGAAGAAATTACAACTACTGTTTTATTGCTGCTTGTAAGCTTAGCTCAGGTTCTTACCTCTACTGTTCATGGTTTTAATAGAGATTTTTTATATTTGTTTTGGTAGTGATGATGTATATATTGTTGTTTTATGTTTTACTTTCTCATCATAAACTCATTTGAAGTTCGAAGTGCTAGCTAATTTATTGTTTTAATCCGTGGCTTTTTCGGTGGACTGGTGGAAATAGAAATTTGATCTTGTGGATGCTATCATTTTCAAAGGGTTGGTTAATGATATGATGCAAATAGAAAAAACATAACCAACAGGAAATGAATTGGCAATCACTTCCAAAGACAATTCTTGAAACCTATAAATAAGGAATAATTTATTAGTTGTAAAGCAAACAAGTGAGAAATCAAAACATTCTCTCGCGAAATAGAAAAATGTTCTCTCCCAAATATTATGTTCTCCTCACTCAACCCCTCCTAAAATTTCTCCACAAACTTCTTTATTACCAGAGTGGCTTTTGAAATTAGGCTCTAGTAAGAAATAATTTCATAATCATGCTCTAATAAGAAAGTTGTTTTTGGAGCACATGATATTTGGTTTGAAGGGTTGTTAAAAAGGACATGAATAAGTATGATAAATCTATTTAATGTTATAATTGACAAAAGTTTAACGACTATTTTTCAAGAATAAAGTCAAGGAAGAGACCAACTATGTAGAAGAAAAGTATATGTGAGGCTTGAAATAGTAATACTAGCATATGATCGTAATGAAGGAAATTAAAATAATAATAATAATAATAATAATAATAATAATAATAATAATAATAATAATAATAATAATAATACCTTGACACTGGTGTAATTATCTGAGTGGAAAAAGAATAATGTTTTTGATCTCGGTGAATTAGTTAATGATAATGTTTTCCAACATTTATTGAAAAGAAAATGTAATATCTTAATTTGATTGAAAAATGGGAGATATGAGTTTATTTTAAATATCTATTGTGTTCTATGTATGAAGAAGAACAATATTTCGAGTCTAAAATCAATTTTAGAAAAAGGTTATGATATTAATTTTAAAATTTTAAGTCACTTTTATATTCATAGGTGAATTCACATTTAGAGATTTTCAGTTGTTTTGTGACTACTCTACTTGATTTGAATTATAAACTTAATTTGGTTCATATAATTAATCAAATATTAAGCTCACTTTGATTTTAGAGGTATAATTTAAAGAATATTTCGAAGATTGTATCGAAGGTATGTAGTAGCAAGAAGTGTATAGACCTGCAAGATTGACTATAGCAATGGTGGACTAAATTAATACCTACAAAAAGTTTTGCTTGAAATTATATACAGAATAAAATTAAGGTTAGGGGTGTAAGAGGGTCATACAAAAAAAAAAACAGGTTAAATTGACAATTTAAATTAAATAAAATTGAAAAAAAAATATTTTTTAAATTAAGATGATTTAGTTCGATTTTCGATTTTAATTTTTAGGAACCGTCAAATTTGAGAACCAAATCGATGACGATAACTGATACTTTATGATTTTGGTTAGTTTTTATCTTTTTTTTTTTAACTTTTTCTTTCTTCTTTGATGGAATTCTTTACAGTCCTGTTGCAAAAATAGTTTTGAATATTTGAGATGTGAAATATTTAATTTTTATATATGGTAATCTTTTATTGTCATTTATTTGTTAGTGTTTTGTATGGATCAAAAATATAGAAGTTGTACGTAAGATGTTTGAAAAGTAGTATGAAACACATAAAAAATATTATATAAAAATATTATTTAAAATATATTAAATATGAATACACAAATTAAAACAATGTGAAGAAAAAAGAGATGTAAACCAATAACCAAATTAAAACCAAATCATACTAAATCGATTAGTTTGATTTAGTTTCAATTTTCAAAAACACTAAAAACTAAACCAAATCGATAAAAATATTATTGGTTCGAATATTTTTGACCAAAAACCAATTTAAGTTGAACCAATTACACCCCTTATTAAGTTTATAAAGAACACCCCTACTAAAAAAAGAAAAAATAAATAAATAATTCAAACAACATTTTGTGTTTTAAGTTTTTTTTTTTAACTAAAAAAATGTTCAAACGGATTTTTTAGAGCTTTAGATTCACTTTTGCAAAAGACTACTAAACAGGAGGAAAAATACCTTATGAAAATCCGAAAAATACTCCTCTAATTACGAAAATGCATTTTCAGACATACCATTAGTCTCACCAAAACACGTCATAACTGAGGCTCACCCTATAATTTTTCAAAATTTATTTTGAAGATGCATCTGCAGAACTACTCAATGTACACCCCCTGCATTCCTCACTGAAACGTCCTTTTTGACATAAATTATTTAAGATATTACATCTTCGTATTTACACTAGACAGAATCCGAAGATACATCTTTAGAACCACACCAGACAATAATTTTTTACTTTGTGTTAGAGATGCTCGGATGAAACTGACGATATATTATAGCTATAATATCATTTACAATTTTGTATAAATTAAACCATACACTTTCAGAATAATATGAAAATGACGTATATAAGTTAATAAATATGGAGTACACAATATTGTCAAAACAAAATAGAACCAAAAATAGTTATTCTAATACAAATATTAAATATTGTGTATGATAGACTCTGACCCCTTTGTTCCTATGTTGCCTCATGTAATACAAATATTAAATACTTTTGGTATTTGTATCGAATTATTTATTAATAATAAAAGACTTTTTCTTTATTATGTTTGTTTAATAAAGTCCCTAGAATAATTAGTCCGTTTAATGTATAAAGTGTGACTTAATCATGAGATCTCATTAAACATAAGGACACTATTCTTAAAGTATCCGTAGTCGAGTTTTGTTGTAAAGTTGGATAACATTAAAGCATTAAGACTATTATGTATATAGACTGATGATCACATCTCATGGATCATGGATAAGGAGTTATCAAGTCTTAAACATAAGTATGAATATTAAGAGTAATATTTATACTAGATTGACCCGCTATGAGAATATTATATAGAATGTTATGCAAAGTGTCATAAGATATTCTCATGGTGATAGTGGTGTATACCACCCTTCGACCTGAAACCACTATGGATCCTAGATGTAGAGTCGAGTTCCTTATTGTTGATCAAACATTGTCCGTAACTGGATGATCATAAAGACAATTGATGGGTACTCCACGAAGCATGTTGAGGGTCATGAGTGACCTAGATAGAATTTGCCCATCATGCGTAACAGGATAAATGTCTATGGGCCCAATATTGAACTGGACAAGGATGACACTGTCTATGCCTTGTGTTCAATATAGACATGTGGACAAAAGGGTAATTGTACACATAAGTATTATAACAAAAGGATTTGTCAGATCACATGACATTTTCGTGTCTTGGGTAGCAGTGATGTGTTGCTAGATACCACTCACTGTTTATTATGTTAAATACGTGATTTAATATAATTATCAATATCGCGAGAACCTACAGGGTCACACACAAAAGGACGGATTGATGAGAGATATAGTAAATAAGGAACACCGTAAGATACGATGCACTTAAGGGAATTGTAGAACATCGTAAGGTACGGTGCACTTAAGTAGAATACGAAATATGGTAAGGTACCACGTGCTTAAGTGATTTTGGTATATCATAAGATATGGACCACATACACTTAAGTGGGATTTTTAGCTTACAACCCACACAAGTGGTTCTATAAATAGAACCCTTGTGCATAAGCATTTGTTCAGTTGTAATTTCGTTTCTCTGTCTCTCTCTCACTCAAAGCCTTCATTTGTAGCAGCTAGCACTGAGATTGAAGGAATCTGTTCATGTGAACTGAGTAGAGGCGTTGTCACCATTCAACGTTCGTGATCACTCCGTAGATCTGCATCAAAGGTTTCAATCGCCACAAGAGGTAACGATTCTATCACTGATCATGCCCATTCGTAAGGATCACTAAAGGGGAAATTTTTAAATTCTGCTGCATTTTGGATCGCTCTTCTCCTTCAGTTCCTCCTCTAGTATCTCCTGATGAGTTGGCCTAATTGAATCTCCCGAAGCATACAATGTTATATAAGGATCTGAAACCCTGAAATATCATTGGATGTAGTTATGTACATCACTCCATTCGCTAGAAGCCATGGTACTTCGTGCCTTATCCAGTACCAGATGATTAAGATAATCATCAAACATGGTATCCATATCTCTATGCGTCACAATGGTAAGAGTAGACTCATAAGGGTATTTGGGAATAAACTGCATGTAGCCAAACTGCCACATGAAGAATTCAGGCAGATGGGGATACGTCTGACGTGAATCGTAAGCCAACCATCCCGGGTAGAAGGTTATGTTGTCAAAGGGACACGTCTCACTGTGAGTGACATAAGTATGGAAACATATATCCTTTGCTACCAAGAGATTAAGATATACTCTATATGGCTCTATCGCCCGATTCCCTCTAAGTAGGATGAGTGTAGAGGCACGTGACATATCCTTAATGTATGTTAGAACATATTAACAACCATATATGCATGGGAAGTGTTGGAGGATCTAAGCATAAAAATGGTACATATGAATCACTAGTAATGGAATAGAAAAAACATTATGAAAATGACACACAAACACTAAAAGATGCAGAAATATTATCTTCAACGGCGTGATGTTGCATGTAATATGCTTGGTCTTCCATATACAACCTTCAACTAACTTGGAGTATAGGTAAACCAAACAAATTCCCCCCAATTGTACTCATGGATCCTCTCCAAGTCATTGAAGTATTGCATGTAGACCACATCCATATAAGTGGCACTCTTGTCCATAAAAATGGATGTGTAAACTAAACACAATATGTATGCTCTTAGAATGTATGTTGTATGTTGCACAACCTGCTCGTCATCACCATCAACCTACTTTTTTTCATGTAGGTGTTGTGTATATAGTCTCTCAAGGAATTGAAACTTGACATGAGCCCCTATGCTGGCTTCTAATTCCTTTATGGCATCCCCTGGGTCATCTCCCAGATAGTGTACCATCATCTCCAATGCATCATATCGGTTAATATTGTCGTGGTCTAACAGTATCTCCTAATCGGAAGATGCAGCAGACACAAGACACCGTCCAGTGTGATAAATATCTCATCCTGTGTAAGATGAAATGATGATGTCTCCGAGTGTCATCTCTCAAAAAATGTGGGCAACATACCATGGTTAATCGTAACATAACCGATCATGGACAAGTCTCTCAACCCATATAGTAGCATCACATCCAGGAACCACTACTCATTAGGTTGCGGCAGGCCCGTAATCTTTCGATCGTGGTTGATGCATTTTAAAGCATCATGGTCTTGTAGAAAAATAAATCATCATCGAAAACTTCGAATATTATAACAATCATGATTTTCAAAGAATGAATACCACTGAATTTTATCTCTCTGCCCCAAACATGTCTGGAAGTATGGTATAGGTATAGAGGCAGCAACGATAAATCTAACGAGCCTCCTCCAAACCCCTCGGGTGCCTACGGAGCCTCGAGTTCCTAGGATGCTTGAGTAGGTGACACCTGTCTCCCACAAGAAGACGAAGGTGAAGATGCATGAGCCCTATAAATTGACGTGTTTGCATCAATCGAGTTATTTCCCTCTGAACCGATACATGTTGTGCAACTCTGTCGTGCCTCAATCTATTTTGGTTATCTGCCATAATGCTTATAAGTAAATCACACAAGCATGATACATATGAAACACAACGAGGTCAAGCTAAAAAATGAAGACTAATAAATACCGGAGATACATCTCCGAATTCGAGAAATCAAAACGTTGAAATTTTTTGGACATGCATCTCCGTAAGGCTCTGCAACTCAGAAGAGCATCAATGGCAGAAATGCAGTCCATGTCAATATCCAAACTAATGTGTTGATAATTTAAACTACCTATCAAACATATTGCACACTTAAATAACATATCTAAACTACCTATTACATAACATAATGCTCAATTTCTACAAATGTATATAGAAATAAAAAAAGTTTAGAAAAATAAAAAAAATACCAAATGTGAGTTTAGCTATATGTTGAGTGAGCTCTTTTATCGATTTAATGTTGATGGAAGAAGCTTTTAAGTGAGTTGAATTATTTTGAGAGAATGTGAGTTAAGAGAGTTTGAGACTTGAGAGGTTGAGAGTTTAAGAAAGTATTTTGAGAAGTGGGGAAGGAGAAAGGGTCTGGCGCCTTTTTGGTTAAAATAATGTCCGAAGATGCATCTCGATAAGTTACACGGAGATGCATTTCTGTAATTTTTTTTATATAACCTTAAGGTCTGACTCAGGAACGAATGTATTTAGTAATGTGTCCGGAGATGTATTTTCGAATTCTAGAGTATTTTTTATTTTTCAAGAGAGTAGGGAAACAATCCTGAAAATGCATTAAGCAATTAGGTACAACCTATAGGATGGTTATAGCTAATATCATGAAAATATAGTTTGCTAGCAAATTTTCTCACAAACTTATGATCTTTTTGTTTTATTAAATGTAATATTTTTTTTTTAACTATGTTAAATAGTATTTGAATTTATTGTTCATAGTGTAAGATTTTCTTCAATTTTATTTTTAGCATTTCATAAACTTAAAATTATTTTTGTTTTTCTGAGGATGATGTAATTGAAATAATTTTTTTCTAGAACTTTTTGTTATTATTATTGTGTTTTATTTGTTATTATTTTATATGGATTAAGTACATTTGAAAACTTGAGCATGAAATAGATGAAAAATATTATATAAAATATATTATTTAAAATACATTAAATATGATAACTGTCATACCCCAAAATTTTCTCCGCCTCCTCATTCAATTCAGATGACTTATGATTTTATTCATTTGCATATATTTGCCTATTCGATCATGCATTTAGGTCATTCATTGACATTTGCATACTCTAATAAATTTAGGTCAAAGGTTCGGTAATTATAATTTAATCAATTTCAGTGGGTTTTTGAGATGGATATTATTCGGGTTTACTTCTCATATTACTTGTGGTGCGAATCATCTCTTTATTTGAGATTCATGGTAAGCAGGGGGATTGGAATGATTATTACGTGATTCAGAATTTCACTTGAATTCAATTTTTTTTGACAAAGTTGGAATAAAGGGAAAATTTCATTAATTTATTGGAAATTCATGGTACAATGCGTATTGCTTGAGATACAAATCAAAAGATCTGGTTACAAGGAAAAGGGGTAAAAAAATGACATCTTTTGGATATACTTTACTTTTTGGGCAAGCAATTGACTTTTTGGTCAACTGTTGACTTTTGACCTATCGTTGACCATTGACTCGATATTTACTCCTCAATTTTCCTAGATCTATTATACAAGCATTTGATCAAAGGATTCATCATTATTCATCAAAAATGACTTATGTCATGATTATGTTGTAAGACCCCAATTTTGGCCCTAAAATCCCTCATGGCATCATATCATAACATTGCATTGCCTCAAGGATCATTGGACACCTTGCTTCCTTCCCTGTGGGTGGGATCTTTTTTGAGAGTGGTTCTTGATCACCAAGCATTGCTTGCATTTGTATGTCATTGCATTTCTTTTTATCACTAACCAAAATGTACAAAAATATGTCATTAACCTTTGTTACTTGCAGCTTAAGCAATCAACAGTCAAGGCAATTCAAGTGAATCTTGTGTACAAGAGATGAAGTTTCCATTGAGTTATGGATCATGTGATTATTTCATTGAGCTTATTTGAGCTATAGGTTCATTTTGGAGCAAGTTCCCAAGTGGCAAAGGCCCCAAATTCATCAGGACATTTTCAGGTCATCTAAAGACCCAGAAAGTCAACTACAAAGTCAACTGTGGATTTGGAGGTGGGAAGTGATTAGAAATACTTCATTCATGTTCAAACAAGTCTCATTTGACATTTCAAACACTCACATTGAAGAATTTGAAGTCAAGTCAAAAATTTTCCAAAATGGAAGGTGACCCATAATTTGAAGTTTCCAAAAATGGAAGGGTTTTGGACCAACTTCAACTCAATCTTACATCATCAAAAAAGCTTCAAATGAAATTTTGTTGAACATGAAAGTTGTATATCTTTCTCTCCCATTTCCAAAAAGTCCAAGATCATGAGAATCTGATGAATGGTTGAGGAGATATAATCAAATCATCACTAAGTATGCATGAAACTTCAAATGAGCATAACTTTTGAACCAAAGCTCCAAATTGAGTGGTTCTTTTTGCAATATTCTTCTCTTGACCTCTAATTTCCAAATCACGCATCACATTACATAAAATCTCATCACATAATCACTTGCTATTCCATGCTTTTTTGGAGGGAAATTGCAAAATTCAAAAATGGTACATTGTATGGACTTTCTACCATTGCCATTGAGTTTAAAAAAGGATTTTAAGTGAAAATGATCAAAGGAATGGTATTGTTCACGTGTAATTAGCCCATGCACCATGCATTTTTGGAATTTGCAAAAACACCTTATTTCACTTAACCAAACTAATTATGGATTAGCAAGTTGATTAGGAAAGCATATATATACTCTAATCATAACAGAATTGAAGGAGGTTAATCACAATTCACATTTCTAGGTCCAAAATTCTCTCTCCCTCCAAAATTTTCTTCCATTCATAATTCAAAATTTCTTCAAATAGTATTGCAATTTTACTTCATTTTCTTGTTCCCTAGCTTTGATTTAGTGCAGATCAAGTGCTTGTTTGAAGAATTCGTGCAAGAATCATGTTGTTGAAGCTCAAGAACCTTGCCATGGAAATTCAGAATTGAGCTAGATCCAGCACCTTTCAAGCTCCAATCTCTTCATCAAACATCATTTCAAGTATTGTAGAATGGATTTGGATCACTGCAAGCTGTGGATCGTGCATTTCCAAGATTCTGCTCTTCAAGAGGTCAGTTTTTGAATCTCTTAATTCTCAAATTTATGCATGTATTCTCGTAGATCTCATGATGCTGATTAATCTGGTGGAAAATCGTGTGAAATGATGCACTGTAGCCTGAGATATGTGTGAATAAAGTTTTGCATCCATGAATGTTCTTGCTCGATTCTTTCTATTCTTGATGTTTTGTGCTTAAATGTTACTTGATTCATGATCTCCATTGAAAATGCTTCATGGTGATGTCCTTGTTTTTGATTTCTGGAAAAATTTTCTGGAAACGTGTATGCTGTTCATCACTGTTCATCTTCTTCCTCATGAAGAAGATGAAGATCGTCCATTAGCGACGGATCCTGGTGTTGTAGCGACGGATCCTGGTTTTGCCACGCTATGCTAGGGTTTCATTCCCATTGGTCCACGTTTTGCTTTGTTTGCATTTTGATTGGTCTGGATTTGTTTGACCCGTGCCACCTAGCGCTGACTTGCCACATAATTTAATGAAACGGTGCGTTTCATGCACCTGGTGCGCCACATTTTGAATCCATACCGGCTTCGATTCCCAGCGAGTGGATTATTTTCAAATTGCTTCATGATTTTTGTTTTTCCCTCCACATTTACATATATGCTTCACATGTTTGAATTTCATTTTTTTTAACTTGTAAAATGCATAACAAATTGAAAATTGATCCAAAAAATACCTGGTTTTTTGCTAATTGTTCCTTGAGATGTCTAGTTTCCTATGATGATTTTTTATGAAGTTGTGCTTGGCTGGATTTTGGATTGTGCTATAATCTTTGATCATGTGTACATTTGTGACCTTGCCTTGCTCTTTCTATTGTGAAATGCTTGATTTTAATCCAATGGACTTGAAATTTTACATGCTTATTCTAGACATATTGATGGATGTTTTAGGCTTGGTTTGGTATTTTTCCCATTTACCATTTCTGTTTTATGCTTGTGTTAACATGGTGTGACAATTTGTGTCACACATTTGGTTGTTCAACTTGTACCATTTAATTTCCATGCCAAATGATCTTGGATGCTTCTGATTTTTTGTATGATGATCATGTTGGATGTGTTGATTGCTCATGAATTTTTCCAGAATTATTTGAATCATTTCTGTTTTGATTTGGAATTTTCATTCATGATGTTCACATATGAGCTTTGAAATTACCTTTGACTTCTTTTGATCATGAAATGCATTTGATGATTGATTTTGATGTGAGCCTTTTTAGGACTTGTTAATATGTGTTTGAAGTTGCAATGTGTTGAATTTCAGCTCCTGTTTTGATTTTTTCTTCATCTTTGACCCTAGGCTTTGACCTAGTGGTTTGTTGCTTACATGTGAGCTTTGATTTCAGGTTTAAGCATCCAAATGCCATGGTTGATGATGCTTCATCACTTGAATGTTAATATTTGCTTTTGATTGCTAACATTGTGTGTTTTGTAGGTTGATGACTCATTTGAGTTTGCCTTTATGGTTTATACTTTGTACATTGGGCTTGTCTGTTGGTTATTAACTGTTGTCTTTTTGTCTGAAAGTTGTACTGATTGGTTTAGCTGTTTCCACAGGTACTTAAGTTGCTTTAAGTTCATTTGAACTTTGCTTTGCTTTGCTTGTGGTTGGCATATCACTTAGGTATAATCCCTAATCTTCATGTAGTCTGGAAGACCTACTGTTATTGGTAGGCACCTGTCTGAAGCCCTCCTTAAGAGGCCATGTCTTTGATTGTTTACATTTGTACCAAGCAGGTTAAGTCCTCTTAAGAGGCAATTGGCAGATAAAAGGGATGTGTAATCCATCCCCTGCTATTCAGTTGTGTCATTCACTTTGCTCACACCATGTGTTGATGCATTGTGAACAAGAACCCAAGATCTTATAGAGTCAATCATTTGTGGAGAAGAGTTCCTACATTCTGAACTCCCACACTTTCTATTGTTCAAAGCTCTCCCAGGCCAGGGATAAGAGCTATGAGGCACACCCCTCACCTCCATTTCATCTGCTTCACCCTAACTCTCAATGTTAGGGTTAAGAGCTCAAAACACCCCATTCCAGTTGGCTTGTTTAAAGCTTAACCTTGATTGAGCCTATTGATTGTGTATAGTGTGTGCTAACTGATTGCTTGATTGCTTAACTGTACATCTTTCATGTTTGCTTTTGCATATCTACTTGCATCATTCCATGTGCTTGCTTTTGCTTTTCATAGCATATTTGCTTTATGTGAGGAGTCAGATGTAATACTATTGATTGGGTATCTGTTTCCTATGATCATTTGTGGAGGTGGACATAAGACCATTGATTGGCACTCCATATCCTATCTTTGTTTTGTTTTGTGAGGAGTCAATTGTAAGTCCATTTATTGATAGTTGCTTCCTGTGATCATTCCTTGGAGATTAGTATAAGTCCATTGATTGGCATCTGATATCCCTCTTTGTTTTGTGAGATTGGTATAAGTCCATTGATTGGCATCCGGTATCCATGTTTTGTTTTGTGAGATTGGTATAAGTCCATTGATTGGCATCTGGTATCCATTTATGTTGTTATTTGTTATTTGTTTTGTTCTGTTGCCTTTTCCAAAAGAATCACTTGGATCATCTACATATGATCTCAAGTGGTGAACATCTAAGAAGTTTTACATCCCTTAACCTCACCCTTTTTGTTCTAAACCTCCATTTGTATGTTAACTCAAACAAAAAAAAATATTGTGCAAACATTTTCACTTCTTTTCAAACTAGAAACCTAGGCTTTAGGCCTTTGATTTTCAAACTTAATTTTCATGATACTTCTTTTGAATTGAATTCTAATCATACTTTGACTTTATTTTGTGAATAATCCTAATTGGTTAACTTCACTCATTCAATTGTTTTGTGGCTCAAGTCCACTTCTTGATAAGTTTTCATACATAAGCCATAGATCTCAATTATCTTAGTGGTTGATGTTAATCTCACCTTTTGTCCTTAGTGATTGAATTGTAAGACTTCCTTGCTTATTATAGGGCATGGTCCCTCACTAGCAAGTTGAAGCTTTTCTCACATGGTGGACTTGTGGTTGTATAGGTTGAGTTTTCTCCCGTGGATAACGAAAGACCTTAGTGCTTTTGTTTAAAATGAATTCACCCATATTTTTTTGAAATCTTTTAGCCGAAGTACGAGGTTTTGATCCTGTAAAGGTATGTAGGCAATGGTTATCCATCCAAACACAAAAATAATAAAATTTGTATATTCTTTTCTCATCCTCCCAATCTATGTTTGCACAATAAATATTTTCATAAACAATATCTTTTGCAACAATTTGTGAAAAGGATTCCCTAGGAGTACCTAGGATGCATTGGGTGCCTAACACCTTCCCTTTGCATAATTACCCCCTTACCCAGATCTTTGTACCTTTTTCATTAGTTTTCTATGTGTAAAACTTCTTAGGCTTTTGTTCGCTTTTTAGCCATTCCTTTGGATAAATAAAAGTGCGGTGGCGACTCTATCTTTGTATGCTTTGCTTTTGATTTAGTCAATAAATCATAAAGTGACGAATACACCGCTTGGTGGAGTTATTCCTTAGCAAGTTGACTTACGAGTCCATTCACTTGGTGGAGGTCATGTTGGATTAATAATGTCACACAAGTTATTTGTGGTTAGGCATTGTTCTTTCAATATGTGCCGTAGAAGCCAAGGACCTTAGTTTACCAAGCCCATCTTGGCCTATTTTTAGGACGTAGTGCGGAGGTCGTTCAGATGTAAGATCTGATGCGATTGTTACGCGATACTACACTCATAAGAGTCTCTCTTGAGAATATTTTTGGAATACGAGTATTCGTTTCTCCGATAATATTCGAAAGATGGGATGATGACTATGGGAACCTCTGGTAGAACATGTTCGGCAGGTTTAAACCATAGTACACTCCCTGTTGGGTGGTTCTTAACCAAGACTCCATGCTCGTGACTCACAACAAACCCGTGATTCATGGTTGATCCGTTCACCCATCGTTAATATCAATGGAACTTGGGTGTTGATAAGGTGAAAACCATAATCCACCAAAATGGATGATTGATATTAAGGATGGTTGAACAGTTCATATATCGTTAATATCAATGGAACTTGGGTGTCGATAAGGTGAAAACCATAATCCACCAAAATGGATGATTGATATTAAGGATAATATGAGCCATCCCATGACCTTTGTTTGGTGTGCTTTGCTTGATCCTTGAGTGTGATTGTTGCATTCATGCATTCATCCACATCCATATCATCCAATAAAAAGAAAATTTTCAAGGAACTTAAGGGGTTTATTTGCAAAATTTTCAGATATGGAAAGACCAAAAAGGCATACAAAGAAGTACAGCTTTAGACAGCCCGATGTGAAAGAGTTAAGGAATCTGACATCTTATGTATTAGATCCCTTGGGTTTCAAAGCTCGTTATGGGAAGCTTCTGCCTCTGTTGACTACTCAGGTTGATGAGGGACTGATGGGAACTCTGGTTCAGTTCTATGATCCTCTGTATCACTGCTTCTCTTTTCCAGACTTTCAGCTATTGCCTACCCTTGAGGAGTATGCTCATCTTGTGGGTATTCCGATTCTGGATAAGGTGCCGTTCAGTGGCTTGGAGAGTATTCCTACTTCTCGAGAGATAGCTGACTTGTTGCATATAGATGAATCCTTGGTTAAAGCTCATATGACTACCAAAGGTGGAATTCAAGGTCTCCCTTCTGAGTTCCTCATTGCTCAAGCTACCGTTTATGGGAAGGCCATGAGTGATGATGCCTTTGAGGCCATATTTGTGCTTCTCATCTATGGACTGGTATTGTTCCCCAACATCGACAAATTTGTGGATGTGAACGCTATTAGGATCTTTTCTGTTCTTAATCCTGTTCCGACTCTGTTAGGTGATACCTATTTCTCTTTGCATCTGAGGAATGCGAAGGGTAGTGGTACTATTGTGTGCTGTTTGCCTTTGTTGTATAAGTGGTTTATTTCTCACTTACCTCAGACGGTCGCTTTCAAGGAGAACAAGGGATGTCTACGGTGGTCTACGAGGCTTATGTCTCTCACTAATGATGATATCTCTTGGTATGATCGTGCATATGATGGTGTCCAGATCATTGATTCTTGTGGTGAATTCTCCAATGTGCCTCTTCTTGGTACATGTGGTGGGATTAGCTACAACCCTGCGTTAGCACGTCGTCAGCTTGGGTTCCCCCTAAAGGATAAACCTAATAACATTCTGTTAGAAGGTGTGTTCTTTCAGGAGGGTAAAGATCCCCAAGGCCTGAAAGCCAGGATGGTCCGCGCTTGGCGCAAGATTCACAAGAAGGGTAGAAGTGAATTGGGTCCGAAGAACTGCATAGCTTTGGAACCATATACTACTTGGGTGAGGAAGAGAGCATCTGAGTATATCATGCATTATGATTATCCGAGACCTACACCGTTGGTTGTGGCTGGGCCTTCAACCCTCCCTAACCAAGGCGTAGAGGAGTTGAGAGAAGAAGACCTTTCACGTGCCTGGATCCGTGAAAGAGAAGAGTTGCTTCAGCAAATCAAGGAGAAGGATGCTCTGATCGAGTTTCTCGAGCATCAGGTCATTGACGATCCTGATGATACTTGGACTTCTCTACTTCCTCAGTCTTCTAAGTTCTGGAAAAGGAGGTATGACAGACTCGCCAAAGATAAGGCGGATATGGAAGCATCATATGAGAGAGAGATCAAGAGGCTTCGTGCAGCTTACCTTCCAGCATCCCGAGCTTCTAGGGATCCATAGGATGTTTATTTTCCTTCTCTCTTGTAATAATTGACAATGCTGTACTTCTTTGTTCAAATATATTCGATGAGATATTTTCCATATGCGATTAAATGCTAAATATTCAAAAAAAATTTTTTTTGCAAATAATACCCTAAAAGTTCCTTCGAAAATAAAAATAAATCATCTGCACGAGCATTGCATGCATCATTTTGCATAAGTAGGTGTTGTTCTGGTCTTCTTGTCTGTGGCCTAACTCTGTGCTCTTCATTTATTTTGAAGACAAGCTGACTCATCGGTACTACACCCGAGCTAATTCTGCAAGAGTGATGGATCAACTCGAACAAGAGAACCGTGAGCTGAAGGAAGAGGTCGCCAGATTGAGCGCTCTGATGGAGCAGTTTCTAGCTGCTCAGAATCAACCGTCTCTACCACCTGCAACTCCTCCCCAGAGGACTGTTATATCAGAGATTGTCTCCTCGACAGTGCCAGCTGCCAGTGCCCATTTCATGCCAGCCATGCCAGCCGGGTTTCCGTGGGGTATGCCTCCTGGTTTTATGCCTGATATTCCAGCTCCTAACTTTGCTTCCATGCCGACATCTAGCCCAGTCCTTGAAATGCCTCCTCCTGTCGTGCATACCACTCCCAGGGTAGACGACACCATCTATCATTCTGAGCCGTCTGAGGGCCCAGATGTTAAGGAAAAGATGGATGCTATGAACGACCAATTCCTTGAACTCCGCAAGGAATTGAAGACCCTCAGAGGGAAAGATTTGTTCGGCAAGTCTGCTGCTGAATTATGTTTGGTTCCCGGTGTTAAGATACCTGTCAAATTCAAAGTCCCTGACTTTGAGAAGTATAAGGGGAACACCTGCCCGCTCAGTCACCTGGTTATGTATGCCAGGAAAATGTCTACTCAGACAGATAATGATCAGCTGCTGATTCATTATTTTCAGGATAGTTTGTCTGGTGCAGCTCTTCGGTGGTATATGAGCTTAGATAGTGCAAACATCCGTTCCTTCAATGATCTTGGCGAAGCCTTCGTCAAGCAATACAAATATAATGTGGATATGGCTCCTGACCGTGATCAACTCATAGCCATATCCCAGAAGGACAAAGAGACATTTAAGGAATACGCCCAGAGGTGGCGAGAGCTGGCAGCTCAGATTACTCCTCCGCTGGAAGAGAAAGAAATGACTAAGATCTTTTTGAAGACTCTTAGTTCATTTTATTATGAGCGGATGATCGCTAGTGCTCCCTCTGATTTCACCGAGATGGTGAACATGGGGATGCGATTGGAGGAAGGAGTCCGTGAAGGACGTTTATCCAAGGATGAAGGCTCTTCAAGCAAGCGGTATGGGGCGTTTGCTAAGAAGAAAGATGGGGATGCACATGCTATGCAATCCCATGCTAAACCAAGAAGACCCTCTGCCAAGAGGAAGCTTGTGCGTCATGCCAGCAACCAGCATCAGGTGGCTCACATAGCACCTGTCTTCAGAGACAACAGTCAGCAATATCAGCATAATCAACAACAACCTCAGTATCAGCAGCAACATCGTCCTCAGCAACAGGCTTACCAGCCTCGCAACAGTAATCAGGCTAATTTGAATTATGAGAGGAAGAAGATCACTTTCGATCCAATTCCTATGTCATACGTTGAGCTATATCCCTCTCTAATAGAGCGGAAACTGATTACTCCCAGAGAGCCTCCGGCTGTACCTGCTAACCCTCAATGGTGGTACAAGCCCGACCAACATTGTGTTTATCATTCCGGTGCTCCGGGTCACAATGTAGAAAACTGCTATTCGTTGAAGACTAAGGTGCAAGACCTTATGAGATGCGGCATTCTGAGCTTTGAGAACTCAGGCCCCAATGTTACGAAGAACCCATTGCCCGAGCATGGGAAGTCGGTTAACACGGTCCAGGGTTGCCCTGGAAAATATAAGGTCAAATATGTAAGCCATATTCGACAGTCATTGGTTGAGTTGCATCGTCTGCTGTGTGATTACAGTCATATGGAGCACGACCATGACAAATGCCGTATCTACTCTGTCAATCGTCTGGGTTGTCGCCAAGTGCGCAGAGAGCTGCAAGAGTTGCTAGATGATGGGACCATTGAGATTCTTCAGAACAGAAATGTTGATGAAGACGAACCAGAAGTAAATGTGATTTCTCCTGTGTTCAAAATTCCTAAGCCTGTTGTCATCCGTTATGATGGTAGCAAGCCGAAGGTCTCTCCTTCTTTGGTGATCAAGCCTGCAGGCCCTGTGCCTTATGCTTCAGATAGAGCAGTTCCCTTCCGCTATAATCCTGTTGCTGTGGAAGATGGGAAAGAAGTGCCTTTGCCTTCATCCTCCGTTGTTAATATTGCTGATGTAAGCGGATTGACCCGTAGTGGTCGTGTATTTTCAGCGCCAAAGCAGCAGGCTAAGGCTGATTCTGATGTGCGTCCAATGGGGAATGCTGTTAATCCTCCAAACCCGGCACTTGCTGTTGCTAAACCCTCTTATGTACAAAAGACTCCTACTTCTTCTGTTGGCCCGAGTGGCACTGTGAATGAAGACTATGATGAGATGCTGAGGCTCATCAAGAAGAGTGAGTACAATGTTGTAGACCAGCTTCGACAAACACCGTCCAAGATCTCCGTGTTATCTTTGTTGCTGAATTCAGAACCCCATAGGGAGGCTCTGCAGAAAGTATTGGATCTGGCTTATGTTGATCACGACGTCACAATCGAACAATTCGATAGTATTATTGCAAACATTACTACTTGCAACACTTTGAGTTTCTATGACGCTGATCTCCTTGAGAAGGGAAGAGACCACAACCTGGCTTTACATATATCCATGAATTGCAAGAGCGACGCCATGTCCAACGTGCTGGTGGACACTGGGTCATCTTTGAATGTATTGCCGAAGACCACTCTTTCGAGATTGTCATATCAGGGGCCTCCCATGAGGCAGAGTGGTGTTGTTGTGAAGGCTTTCGATGGGTCGCGTAAGACTGTGATTGGGGAAGTTGATCTCCCGATCAAGATTGGACCAAGCGATTTCCAAATTACCTTTCAGGTTATGGATATCCACCCATCTTATAGCTGTCTCCTTGGTAGACCATGGATTCACGAGGCTAGCGCCGTGATATCCACCCTACACCAGAAGCTGAAATTCGTGAAGAATAAGAAACTGGTCGTGGTAGGGGGAGAAAAGGCTCTCCTGGTTAGCCACTTATCTTCTTTCTCATACATTGATGCTGAGGATGAAGTCGGAACTCCTTTCCAAGCTTTATCTATTGTTGAGCCAATTCAGAAGAAGTCTCCTTTATTTGCTTCCTATCATGATGCAAAACTGACCATTGAATGTGGTGCAGTTGCTGGTTTAGGGAAGATGATTGAGCTTGAAGACAATAAATCCCGGGCTGGCATTGGCTATTCTTCAGGGGTCTTCAATGAGAAAGGGTTGTTCAAGAGCGGAGGTTTCATCCACGCTGATCAAGTTGAGGAAGCTGCTGCTATTCTAGAAGAGGATGCAGAGGATACTGGCAACTTTGTCATCCCTGGCGGGATCTGCCACAATTGGGTCGCTGTAGACGTTCCTACAGTCATTCATAAGTCAGAGTAATATGTTCACTTTGTTAAAAACCCTTCTCCCATGCCAAAAGGAGAAGTGATGACATTGTTGGCAGCATTTATACAATGATATTTCATTCAATAAATTCATGTTAAACATTTGTTTTTCCATTTGTTTTCACTTTTTGCTTTTTGCATGAAATCAGTGATCACAAAAAACCCTAAAAACAAGAATAAAAGCAATCTTTTCATCTGCATAATGATTTGTTTGTTTAAATTCTAAAGTTTTTTATTATCCAAAATCATTATGCAGGTTGATTTTAAAACCCATTGAACATAATGATCCAACGCCATCTCCCAATTTTGAATTCCCTGTATTCGAGGCAGAGGAAGATGATGTTGAAGGGATTCCTGATGAGATTACCCGTCTTCTTGAGCACGAAGAGAAGATCATTCAGCCGCACCTTGAGAATCTGGAAACAGTCAACTTGGGGTCCGAAGATTGTGTTCGGATGGTGAAGATTGGGGAACTTCTTGAAGAGTCTGTCAAGAAGGGGTTGATCAGTTTGCTACGAGAATATTCCGATATCTTCGCTTGGTCATATGAAGACATGCCGGGTCTAGATACAGATATTGTGCAACATTTCCTGCCTTTGAAGCCTGAGTGCGTGCCTGTGAAGCAGAAGCTCAGAAGAACTCATCCCGATATGGCAGTGAAGATCAAAGAGGAGGTTCAGAAGCAAATTGATGCGGGGTTTCTGGTGACTTCCACATATCCTCAATGGGTGGCCAATATTGTGCCTGTGCGTAAGAAAGACGGAAAAGTCGGTATGTGTGTTGATTACAGAGATTTGAATAAGGCTAGTCCGAAAGATGATTTTCCTCTACCACACATTGATATGTTGGTAGACAATACAGCTAAATTCAAAGTCTTTTCCTTTATGGACGGATTTTTCGGATATAACCAAATCAAGATGGCACCCGAGGATATGGAGAAGACAACATTCATCACACCTTGGGGAACATTCTGTTACCGAGTGATGCCCTTCGGTTTGAAGAACGCCGGAGCCACGTATCAACGTGCTATGACTACCTTGTTCCATGACATGATGCACAAGGAGATAGAGGTTTATGTTGATGATATGATTGCTAAGTCCCGAACGGAAGTTGAACATGTTGAGCATTTGTTGAAGCTTTTTCAGCATCTGAGGAAGTTCAGGCTTCGTCTGAATCCGAACAAATGTACATTTGGAGTCCGTTCCGGCAAGTTATTGGGTTTCATTGTCAGCGAGAGAGGCATTGAGATTGATCCTGCAAAGGTCAAAGCAATACAAGAGATGGCTGCACCCAAAACTGAAAAGCAAGTCCGAGGTTTTCTTGGCCGCTTGAACTATATTTCCAGATTTATATCCCACATGACTGCCACATGTGCGCCGATATTCAAGCTCCTCCGGAAAGATCAATCTCATGATTGGACCGAGGATTTCCAGAAAGCTTTCGACAGTATCAAAGAGTATCTGTCTGAACCTCCGATCTTGTCTCCGCCTGTGGAAGGAAGACCTCTGATCATGTATTTGACTGTTCTCGAAGACTCGATGGGTTGTGTACTCGGTCAGCAAGATGAATCAGGGAAGAGAGAATCTGCTATCTACTACCTGAGTAAGAAGTTCACTGATTGTGAGTCTCGATACTCTATGCTTGAGAAGACGTGTTGTGCTTTGGCTTGGGCTGCTAAGCTTTTGCGCCAGTACATGATAAATCATACAACTTGGTTGATATCCAGAGTGGATCCAATCAAGTATATCTTCGAGAAGCCTGCTTTAACCGGGAGGATTGCCCGTTGGCAGATGTTGTTGTATGAGTATGATATCGAGTATCGAGCTCAGAAAGCTATCAAAGGTAGTATCTTGGCTGACCACCTGGCACATCAACCGATTGAAGATCATCAGTCTGTTCAGTACGACTTCCCAGATGAGGAAATTCTGTATTTGAAAATGAAAGATTATGATGAGCCTACACTTGATGAAGGTTCGGAACCTGGTTCCAGATGGACGATTGTGTTTGATGGCGCTGTAAATCAGTACGGAAATGGAATTGGGGCAGTAATCATTACTCCTCAGGGCACACATATTCCGTTTACAGCAAGGCTAACTTTCAAATGCACGAATAATATGGCTGAGTACGAAGCCTGTATTATGGGATTGGAAGAATGCATTGATCTAAGTATCAAATATCTTGATGTTTATGGTGATTCGGCCCTGGTTGTCAATCAGATCAAGGGTGAGTGGGATACGAATCAACCTGGTCTCATTCCTTACAGAGATTATGCGAGGAGGATTTCAACGTTCTTTACAGAAGTTGACTTTCATCATATTCCTCGAGAGGATAATCGGATGGCAGATGCTCTTGCTACGCTTGCTTCAATGATTGTAGTCAAGTATTGGAATGAAGTTCCCAATATCACATTGATGCGCTTGGATAGACCAGCTCACGTGTTTGCAATTGAAGAAGTGAATGATGACAAGCCTTGGTATTTTGATATCAAGAATTTCCTCCAGAACCAGGTCTACCCGCCTGGGGCATCTGTGAAAGATAGGAAAACTTTGAGAAGGTTGTCAGGCAGTTTCTACCTCAGTGGTGAAGTGCTGTATAAGAGAAATTTTGACATGGTTTTGCTCAGATGCGTGGATAGACACGAAGCAAACCTGTTAATGACTGAGGTCCATGAGGGTTCATTTGGTACTCATTCCAATGGACATGCCATGGCTAGAAAGATGTTGAGAGCAGGCTACTATTGGCTGACAATGGAGTCTGACTGTTGCAAATATGTGAAGAAATGCCACAAGTGTCAGATTTACGCGGATAAGATTCATATCCCTCCGAAACTTCTGAATGTGATTTCATCACCATGGCCTTTCTCTATGTGGGGGATCAACATGATCGGCATGATTGAACCGAAAGTGTCCAACGGACACAGGTTTATTCTCGTAGCAATTGATTACTTCACCAAATGGGTTGAAGCGGCGTCTTATGCGAATGTGACCAGGCAGGTGGTCGTGAAGTTTATCAAGAATCAGCTGATTTGCCGTTATGGTGTGCCTGATAAGATCATTACTGATAATGGATCTAACTTGAACAATAAGATGATGGAAGAGTTGTGCGCTGAGTTCAAGATTGCACACCATAATTCCTCTCCCTACAGACCCAAGATGAATGGGGCTGTTGAAGCTGCTAATAAGAACATCAAGAAGATTATCCAGAAGATGGCAGTCACGTACAAAGATTGGCATGAGATGCTGCCATTTGCTTTGCATGGATATCTTACATCTGTCCGCACTTCAACAGGGGCAACCCCTTTTTCTCTTGTTTACGGCATGGAGGTTGTTCTCCCAGTAGAGGTGGAGATCCCATCAATGAGAGTCTTGATGGAAGCCAAGTTGACTGATGCTGAATGGATTCAGAGTCGTTATGACCAGCTGAATTTGATTGAAGAGAAGCGATTGACTGCCATGTGCCATGGTCAGTTATATCAGCAGAGAATGAAGAAAGCATTCGATAAGAAGGTCAAGCCTCGTATGTTCCGAGAAGGTGACCTCGTGCTCAAGAAAGTTTTGTCTTTCGCACCCGATTCCAGGGGCAAGTGGACTCCAAACTATGAAGGTCCATATGTTGTCAAGAGAGCCTTTTCAGGCGGTGCTTTGATGCTTACAACAATGGATGGGGAGGATTTCACTCGACCTGTGAATTCAGATGCAGTCAAGAAATACTTCGCCTAAGAATAAAAACAGAATAGCTCGCTAAGTTGAAAACCCGAAAGGGCGACTTAGGCAAAAATGAGCGTCTCGGTGGAAAACCCGAAAGGGTGATCCAGGCAAAAATTAGAGACTTGGAAAAAATATATTTGCATCCCGCTAGATTGAGTACCTCACCCTGGGGCAATCTAGGCAAAAATTAGGGATTTGGCAAGTAACTGCATCCTGACAAGACTTTCTGTTTCGCAGTCGTCTTTTCGTCAGAGATTCTCGCTCAGTCGTTGTCAACTAAAGCTTCGAATACATCGGATTCAAATTGGTAGAGAAATGGTCATTATGTTCAATGTAGCCCTCTTCCAATATATATCACCGATTTCAAATTTGTACAGATCTATGGAGTCTTGCCATTTGCAGGCTACCATTCCATCAAATAAATTTGAGCTTTTATCCAATTATTTGCATTCTTATTTGTTTCAATTCAACAAATGTTCTGCATGTTTTAATTGATAAAATGTCATTGTTTTAAACAAACAAATTTTTCAAAATTATTTTAAACAAAGTGAACATTCAAAATGATAAAGGATACTTAAGAATTTCTCAGTGCTCTCCCAAGGGTGGCATGATTTCCAACAGGGTAAGACATTTGTTCATATTCCTGGCATGTTTGTATCCTCTTTCTCCAGATTATTGTGTGGGTTGTTCCCCAAGCAGAGCTTCTGTTGAGATTTTATGTTCCCAGATCAGAGTGCTTGTTGGAAATTTCAGTTTTCCTCTCTTGCAGCATTCTCTCCCCAGCGTGGGTGCTTTCCTTTTGGAAGATTCGGTAGTTGGTTGGTTGATATCCCGGTACTTCGTCATTCTCCTCAGTGAAGTCGCCAGCGGAGTTGTTAGTATGATGTACTGCATCTAAGCCGTCTCTCCCCATCAGGGTGCTTGTTGAGGTTTATACCTCTTTTTTCCCTTCAGCAGAGCAGTGACTTTTTTTCTCCTCCTCAGCAGTTGTGGTTCCTTTTGGAAGGTTCAGTCTTTGGTGGTTGATCCCCATCTCTCCTTCTCTGCCTCAGTTAAATCCCCAGTAGATTGGTGGTGGTGGATTGTATCTGTGATGGTTTTCTCCTGCAGAGATTTGGTTGATTTCCTGATGCTTTTGATCCCCAGTAGAGTGGCTTGTGGCAGAATCTACTTGTGTGATCTATTTTCCCTCAGTGGGTTCGTCCCCATTGGAGTTGCTGACAGTACCCCCCAGTAGAATTGCTTGTGCGGCTAGATTCTACTCGTGTGTTATGTTCTCTTCAGCAGTTCTTGCCTGTGCAGTGAGCTCCTGTTTCCCAGCTGAGACTGGTGATTCCCCTGCAGAAATCTCGGGATTTCTCCATTTCCCCAACAGATTTGTCTTTGTGGCAGTTTCTGCCTGTTGTGGACTTCTGTTCCCCAATTGGGTTGATTGATGATCCATCACTCAGAGATTTTGTGATTTCTTTGATATCTCTGATCTTTTGCTTTCCAGCAGATCTTTGCTTTTTAGCATTCAGATCTCCAGCAGATTGGCTTTCCAGTTGGATTTCTTGGATTTTCCTCTGGAAGTGTAGTACCGGGCTTTTGATTCCTGGACCTGTTTGTGTTAGAAATGTCTGTTTTGTCAGCATTCATCAAACATAAATCACGCATATTCATACATACTTTCAACATTTAGATATTCATGTTGCATTTTTGCCATATATCTTTGTTTGTCGTCTCCTGCTGAATGGTGATATAGATCCCTCCAGTAGATCTCTCCAAGCAGATGTCAGGTGTTTAATCTCTCAATATAGAGTCCGCCCCATAAGCAGAAAGTGTCTGTCTGTCCTTCTGCAGTTCCCCACTGAGATATATCCTCGTGGATGACGGTTGTTTCCGTTTCCTCCCAACACATATATGGGGATGGGTTTTCCCTTTTGAGTTCTTTCCTCATTAGGATGAGTCTTGTTTCAGTTTGCCTTTTTGGATTGATCCTGAATTGGCATTTTGTCAACTGTTTCTTGTGCTTCCCTGTGGAATAAATGAATAAATTGCCCAGTAACCGGCAATAGTTCATTTTATCCCCAGCGGAGTTTTTTGGGCCTTCTACCTAGTAACCGGTAGTTGTAAGTCCTATCTTTGCGGTTTTCTACCCAGTAACCGGTAGTTGTAAATCCTGTATGTACCTTTTTCCCTTTTGTGGAATAGGTGGTTGTGAACATCTTTGTTCCTCAGCAAGAGTCGATGGTTTTCTACCCAGTATTCGGTAGTCGTAAATCCTACTTTCTTGCTCTCCAGCAGTTTGCGGTTTGTTATAAACCCTATTTTGTTTTCCCCGTGTGGAGTTGTGATTCTTTTGCTCCCCACGCAGAGGTGTTGGTTTTCCACCCAGTATTCGGTGGATGTAAACCCTAATTCTTTTTATCCTCATCAGAGTTGTGGCCTCTACCCAGTATTCGGTAGTTATAAGTCCTATCTCTCTTCCCCTAGCAGAGGTAACCTTTGTGGTTCAGTCTGGTTGATGGTGGATTTTGCGGTCTTCTACCCTGTATTCGGTAGTTGTAAATCCTATGTTGTTGCTGTCTCCCTAGCGGAGTCTGTTGCTTTCTTGTGGATAATTGCCGTAGGCCAGCAATTTTATCCTCAGCTGAGTCTTTGGTTTTCTACCCAGTAGTCGGTAGTGATAAACCCCTCGTTTCCTCAGCCAGAGTCTTTGGTCTTCTACCCAGTATTCGGTAGTTGTAAATCCTTTGTTCTCCCTTTTGCAGAGGTAACCTTGTTGTTCATCCTAACCGATGACGGTTATTCTTTGTGGTTATCTTCATTCGATGTTGATATTCCCTTCTGGGTCTTTGCTCTTGAGTAAGCACTTGTATTCCCAGCATCTTTTTGTGGATAATTGCCGTATGCTAGCAATTTTATCCTCAGTGGGTTCTTTCACCGTTTGCCAGTGATTTGTTCCCCGGATCATTGATTTTTATCAACGCATCCCCAGTAAGTCATCTTTCATTTACCCGTTTGTTGGTAATGTTTGTTGCTCCCTTTGATTCGTCATCATTATATACCTAGTTTTGGTATCCTGATGCCTTTCTTTTCGGATGATTTATCCTTTATTAACCCAGTAACCGGTTGTGGATAATCTTCCATGCGAGTATACTATCCACGTTCTGACGGTAATGGATAATATATCTCATGCACTCTTCAGTCGAAACCTGTTGTGTTTCCCCAGTCGAGTAAGTTTCATATTTCCTTTGCGAAATCGAATGTTCATTGTTTCCCCTTTTTGAGCGTATCTCCCAGTAACCGGTGATATGTCTCATGGATAATTGTTGTATGCTTGCAATTTATCCCCAGCGAGTTATCTTTCGTCTACCCTGTTGTTGTTGGTAACGGTTGTTTCTCTTTTTTGGTTGGTCACGTATTATATACCCAGTAACCGGTATCTCTGGTGTCTCTTCCTTTTCGAGTATATTATTCATGTTCTGACGGTAATGAATAATATATCTCATGCGCTCTTTGGTTGGAGCCCTTTGTTGATTTTCCCCAATGGAGTAAGATTCGTATTCTTTGTAGAATCGAATATCCATCCTTTAACCAGTTTGCGTTTTGCTCTCTTCAGGATGATGAGTGTCTTGGCAGTAAAAAACCAATTCACGTTTTCGGTCGATCACCTATTATATACCCAGTAACCGGTATCCCTGGTGTTCCTTCCATGCGAGTATATTATCTACGTTCTGACGGTAATAGATAATGTATCTCATGCGAGTATACTATCCACGTTCTGACGGTAATGGATAATATATCTCATGCGCTCTTTGGTTGAAGTCTTTTGTCCTTCCCCATTTGAGTAAGATTCGTTTTCCCGTTGCGGAGTCGAATGTCCATCCTGTAAGTCGATTTTCTTTTTCAAGCCCTCCTTTTGGATGATGAGTGTTTTGGCATATATACCAATTCACGCTTTGGTTGGTCACCTATTATATACCCAGTAACCGGTATCCCTGGTGTTCCTTCCTTTCTGCTCCCTATTATGACTTTGGTCCCCTGTGGAGTCAGATTTTCCTGAGTTGATGTACCTTTTTCAGGTCTTTCTCAGATGTTTGGTTGATTGATATCTCTCACCCTTATACCGGTCTTAGATATTCTTTCTTCCCGAGCTTGTTGTTCTTCCACCCAGTAACCGGTGTTTAGATCACATGTCTCTTTGAGCTTGTTACTCAGTAACCGGTAACACCTCATCTTGCAGGTTTTTCCCCAGGAGAGTCTCTTTGTTAGACATTCCCCAGTGGAGTTTCTGTTGTGTTTTACCCCTCTGCTGTATTGGCGTTTTCCTCAATATATGCATTTTTCCCCAGCAGGGAGGTTCTGTGTGAATCTTTCCCCAGTCCGAGTCCGGATTTTTATCCGAGGTATCCTTTGTGGATAGTTTGAGTCAGCTTGAGTCTTTCCAATGGATGTGTCTTCCTTTGGAACTCTTTTCCCCCAGTTTGAGTCCTTTACTCCCCAGTGAGGTCTCCAGTCGTTGTGTCTAGTTTAGTTTTCCCCTAATTCAGAGTCGTGTCCTGCTCACGCAATCTTTTTCTTGTTCTTATCCCCATGAGAGTCCTGTTAGAGTCTCTGTTCCTGGTGAGTGTATTACTCCGATGGATCGTCTTTTCTTCTTTGTGGACTTGTATCCCCTACAGAGTTTGTTTCTTTTACATGCATACATCTGCATCATGAGGTCTCTTAGGGACCAAAATTTGTCTCATTATTGTTATTTAAGCCCACTCTACCGCGTCGAGATGAAGATTTTAACCTTCACTTCTCCGGCTAGAATGACCTTAAATAGGGGCATCTGTAAGACCCCAATTTTGGCCCTAAGATCCCTCATGGCATCATATCATAACATTGCATTGCCTCAAGGATCATTGGACACCTTGCTTCCTTCCCTGTGGGTGGGATCTTTCTTGAGAGTGGTTCTTGATCACCAAGCATTGCTTGCATTTGTATGTCATTGCATTTCTTTTTATCACTAACCAAAATGTACAAAAATATGTCATTAACCTTTGTTACTTGCAGCTTAAGCAATCAACAGTCAAGGCAATTCAAGTGAATCTTGTGTACAAGAGATGAAGTTTCCATTGAGTTATGGATCATGTGATCATTTCATTGAGCTTATTTGAGCTATAGGTTCATTTTGGAGCAAGTTCCCAAGTGGCAAAGGCCCCAAATTCATCAGGACATTTTCAGGTCATCTAAAGACCTAGAAAGTCAACTGTGGATTTGGAGGTGGGAAGTGATTAGAAATACTTCATTCATGTTCAAACAAGTATCATTTGACATTTCAAACACTCACATTGAAGAATTTGAAGTCAAGTCAAAAATTTCCCAAAATGGAAGGTGACCCATAATTTGAAGTTTCCAAAAATGGAAGGGTTTTGGACCAACTTCAACTCAATCTTACATCATCAAAAAAGCTTCAAATTAAATTTTGTTGAACATGAAAGTTGTAGATCTTTCTCTCCCATTTCCAAAAAGTCCAAGATCATGAGCATCTGATGAATGGTTGAGGACATATGATCAAATCATCGCCAAGTGTGCATGGAACTTCAAATGAGCATAACTTTTGAACCAAAGCTCCAAATTGAGTGGTTCTTTTTGCAATATTCTTCTCTTGACCTCTAATTTCCAAATCATGCATCACATTACATAAAATCTCATCACATAATCACTTGCTATTCCATGCTTTTTTGGAGGGAAATTGCAAAATTCAAAAATGGTACATTGTATGGACTTTCTACCATTGCCATTGAGTTTAAAAAAGGATTTTAAGTGAAAATGATCAAAGGAATGGTACTGTTCACGTGTAATTAGCCCATGCACCATGCATTTTTGGAATTTGCAAAAACACCTTATTTCACTTAACCAAACTAATTATGGATTAGCAAGTTGATTAGGAAAGCATATATATACTCTAATCATAACAGAATTGAAGGAGGTTAATCACAATTCACATTTCTAGATCCAAAATTCTCTCTCCCTCCAAAATTTTCTTCCATTCATAATTTAAAATTTCTTCAAATAGCATTGCAATTTTACTTCATATTCTTGTTCCCTAGCTTTGATTTAGTGCAGATCAAGTGCTTGTTTGAAGAATTCGTGCAAGAATCATGCTGTTGAAGCTCAAGAACCTTGCCATGGAAATTCAGAATTGAGCTAGATCCAACACCTTTCAAGCTCCAATCTCTTCATCAAACATCATTTCAAGTATTGTAGAGTGGATTTGGATCACTGCAAGCTGTGGATCGTGCATTTCCAAGATTCTGCTCTTCAAGAGGTCAGTTTTTGAATCTCTTAATTCTCATATTTATGCATGTATTCTCGTAGATCTCATGATGCTGATTAATCTGGTGGAAAAATCGTGTGAAATGATGCACTGTAGCCTGAGATATGTGTGAATAAAGTTTTGCATCCATGAATGTTATTGCTCGATTCTCTCTATTCTTGATGTTTTGTACTTAAATGTTACTTGATTCATGATCTCCATTGAAAATGCTTCATGGTGATGTCCTTGTTTTTGATTTCTGGAAAAAAATTCTAGAAACGTGTATGATGTTCATCACTGTTCATCTTCTTCCTCATGAAGAAGATGAAGATCGTCCATTAGCGACGGATCCTGGTGTTGTAGCGACGGATCCTGGTTTTGCCACGCTGTGCTAGGGTTTCATTCCCATTGGTCCATGTTTTGCTTTGTTTGCATTTTGATTGGTCTGGATTTGTTTGACCCGTGCCACCTAGCGCTGACTTGCCACATAATTTAATGAAACGGTGTGTTTCATGCACCTGGCGCGCCACATTTTGAATCCATACCGGCTTCGATTCCCAGCGAGTGGATTATTTTCAAATTGCTTCATGATTTTTGTTTTTCCCTCAACATTTACATATATGCTTCACATGTTTGAATTTCATTTTTTTTAACTTGTAAAATGCATAACAAATTGAAAATTGATCCAAAAAATACCTGGTTTTTTGCTAATTGTTCCTTGAGATGTCTAGTTTTCTATGATGATTTTTTCTGAAGTTGTGCTTGGCTGGATTTTGGATTGTGCTATAGTCTTTGATCATGTGTACATTTGTGAACTTGCCTTTCTCTTTCTATTGTGAAATGCTTGATTTTAATCCAATGGACTTGAAATCTTACATGATTATTCTAGACATATTGATGGATGTTTTAGGCTTGGTTTGGTATTTTTCCCATTTACCATTTCTGTTTTATGCTTGTGTTAACATGGTGTGACAATTTGTGTCACACATTTGGTTGTTCAACTTGTACCATTTAATTTCCATGCCAAATGATCTTGGATGCTTCTGATTTTTTGTATGATGATCATGTTGGATGTGTTGATTGCTCATGAATTTTTCCAGAATTATTTGAATCATTTCTGTTTTGATTTGGAATTTTCATTCATGATGTTCACATATGAGCTTTGAAATTACCTTTGACTTCTTTTGATCATGAAATGCATTTGATGATTGATTTTGATGTGAGCCTTTTTAGGACTTGTTAATATGTGTTTGAAGTTGCAATGTGTTGAATTTCAGCTCCTGTTTTGATTTTTTCTTCATCTTTGACCCTAGGCTTTGACCTAGTGGTTTGTTGCTTACATGTGAGCTTTGATTTCAGGTTTAAGCATCCAAATGCCATGGTTGATGATGCTTCATCACTTGAATGTTAATATTTGCTTTTGATTGCTAACATTGTGTGTTTTGTAGGTTGATGACTCATTTGAGTTTGCCTTTATGGTTTATACTTTGTACATTGGGCTTGTCTGTTGGTTATTAACTGTTGTCTTTTTGTCTGAAAGTTGTACTGATTGGTTTAGCTGTTTCCACAGGTACTTAAGTTGCTTTAAGTTCATTTGAACTTTGCTTTGCTTTGCTTGTGGTTGGCATACCACTTAGGTATAATCCCTAATCTTCATGTAGTCTGGAAGACCTACTGTTATTGGTAGGCACCTGTCTGAAGCCCTCCTTAAGAGGTCATGTCTTTGATTGTTTACATTTGTACCAAGCAGGTTAAGTCCTCTTAAGAGGCAATTGGCAGATAAAAGGGATGTGTAATCCATCCCCTGCTATTCAGTTGTGTCATTCACTTTGCTCACACCATGTGTTGATGCATTGTGAACAAGAACCCAAGATCTTATAGAGTCAATCATTTATGGAGAAGAGTTCCTACATTCTGAACTCCCACACTTTCTATTGTTCAAAGCTCTCCCAGGCCAGGGATAAGAGCTATGAGGCACACCCCTCATCTCCATTTCATCTGCTTCACCCTAACTCTCAATGTTAGGGTTAAGAGCTCAAAACACCCCATTCCAGTTGGCTTGTTTAAAGCTTAACCTTGATTGAGCCTATTGATTGTGTATAGTGTGTGCTAACTGATTGCTTGATTGCTTAACTGTACATCTTTCATGTTTGCTTTTGCATATCTACTTGCATCATTCCATGTGCTTGCTTTTGCTTTTCATAGCGTATTTGCTTTATGTGAGGAGTCAGATGTAATACTATTGATTGGGTATCTGTTTCCTATGATCATTTGTGGAGGTGGACATAAGACCATTGATTGGCACTCCATATCCTATCTTTGTTTTGTTTTGTGAGGAGATAATTGTAAGTCCATTTATTGACAGTTGCTTCCTGTGATCATTCCTTGGAGATTAGTATAAGTCCATTGATTGGCATCTGATATCCCTCTTTGTTTTGTGAGATTGGTATAAGTCCATTGATTGGCATCCGGTATCCATGTTTTGTTTTGTGAGATTGGTATAAGTCCATTGATTGGCATCTGGTATCCATTTATGTTGTTATTTGTTATTTGTTTTGTTCTGTTGCCTTTTCCAAAAGAATCACTTGGATCATCTACATATGATCTCAAGTGGTGAACATCTAAGAAGTTTTACATCCCTTAACCTTACCCTTTTTGTTCTAAACCTCCATTTGTATGTTAACTCAAACAAAAAAAAATATTGTGCAAACATTTTCACTTCTTTTCAAACTAGAAACCTAGGCTTTAGGCCTTTGATTTTCAAACTTCATTTTCATGATACTTCTTTTGAATTGAATTCTAATCATACTTTGACTTCATTTTATGAATAATCCTAATTGGTTAACTTCACTCATTCAATTGTTTTGTGGCTCAAGTCCACTTCTTGATAAGTTTTCATACATAAGCCATAGATCTCAATTATCTTAGTGGTTGATGTTAATCTCACCTTTTGTCCTTAGTGATTGAATTGTAAGACTTCCTTGCTTATTATAGGGCATGGTCCCTCACTAGCAAGTTGAAGCTTTTCTCACATGGTGGACTTGTGGTTGTATAGGTTGAGTTTTCTCCCGTGGATAACGAAAGACCTTAGTGCTTTTGTTTAAAATGAATTCACCCATATTTTTTTGAAATCTTTTAGCCGAACTACGAGGTTTTGATCCTGTAAAGGTACGTAGGCAATGGTTATCCATCCAAACACAAAAATAATAAAATTTGTATATTCTTTTCTCATCCTCCCAATCTATGTTTGCACAATAAATATTTTCATAAACAATATCTTTTGCAACAATTTGTGAAAAGGGTTCCCTAGGAGTACCTAGGATGCATTGGGTGCCTAACACCTTCCCTTTGCATAATTACCCCCTTACCCAGATCTTTGTACCTTTTTCATTAGTTTTCTATGTGTAAAACTTCTTAGGCTTTTGTTCTCTTTTTAGCCATTCCTTTGGATAAATAAAAGTGCGGTGGCGACTCTATCTTTGTATGCTTTGCTTTTGATTTAGTCAATAAATCATAAAGTGACGAATACACCGCTACATATGTCAAATGCTAATTTTCAACAAATTATATCTTCCATCAATCTTCACTTCTATGACTTGTTCTACACTTCCCAATGTTGCTTCATCTTCATTCTTCCACTAAAATGCTCATTTTGCTATAAGGAATAAGGTACATCAAGTTAGACATTCATATCATGAAGTTAAATCATTAAAAAGTCATGAAAACTTGGAAATTTTTTGCACTATGTGTCGCATTACGCGAAAAACCGGCGGGAAACGAAACAACAGAGCCGCCACCGTGCGTTATTTATCCCAAAAGAGGGAAAGGAAACGCTCGAAGTAAACCTGGAAAAGACATGGTCTCGCGACCAAAGAGAGATGGGATCGGGAGTCGGTTATGCGAAGGGAAGGTATTAGCACCCCTACGCATCCGTCGTACTCGACGGGATCCATGCACAAAAGGAAGGATAAAGGTTGCTAAACGCTGCTCAAACAATCACACAAGGCTGGAAAGAGACACAGGAAAGAAAAAAGAAACTAACTCGGCAGGATATCGCATCCTGGGCCTACGTAGTCTGTCAGGCACAGACATCAGAGTCGACGTAGTTCGGGACGGGGGAAACGTGCTCGCTAGGATGTCGCATCCTATGCATACGTATCTTCTCTGACGGGAGAAGAATCAGAGCACTCGTAGCTCGGCTAACGCACGCCAAACAAAACCACACAGGAAACCGACTGCCAATCGCTGGGCTTACGTCAGACTCCACACAAAACAGGCAAACATGGAAACCGAATGCCAATCGTTGGACTTGCATCAGACTCCGAACCAACAAACACACACGCAGGAAACCAACTGCCAATCGCTGAACTTATGTCAGACTCCAAGCACACGACAAACAAACACACAGGAAACCGACTGCCAATCACTGGACTTATGTCAGACTCCAACAAGCAAGCACACACAAAGGGTTGCAAAAGAAAAAGGGCGCCCGGAGAGATCAGCTCATCTCCTGCCTACGTACCTCATCTGGTATGAGGATCAGGGCGACGTAGTTCCCCTACGTAGGGAAAGAACTTCTAACCTAACCAGAGACTGGGAAATGACAAACTAGAAGGGAGACTAACTCGAGCCTAATAGTTATCATGTAAATTCACCATGGTCCTAGGTTGAAGTTTCTATCTAACTTGCACAGGGAGCAAGCTATCCTAAACAGCACAAGCAAAGAAATCATACACACAAATAGCACACACTATATACAAACAAAGTGGGCTCACACAAGGTTAGGCTGTGAAACACAAGCCAACTGGAATCGGGTGTAGTTAGCTCTTAACCCTAACATTGAGAGTTAGGGTGAAGCAGATGAAATGGGAAGTGAGGATAAGACCTCACAGCTCTTATCCCTGGCCTGGGAGAGCTTCAGACAAATGAAAGTGTGGGAGTTCAGAAAGTAGGAACTCTTCTCCACATGACCGACACGACATGATCTTGGGTTATTATCCACAATGCATCAACACAAGGTGTGTGAGCAAAGTAGATGACACACTGAATAGCAGGAGATGGACTACGCATCTCTTTTATCTTCCAATTGCCTCATAAGAGGACTTTTCTTGCTTGGCACAAAAGTAAACAAACACAAGCATTGCCTCTTAAGGAAGGCTTCAGACAGGTGCCTGCCCAAGTAACAGGACAGGTCTTCCAGACTACATGAAGTCAGTGAGTTATACCTCAAATGGTTAAGCAACCAAGAAATAGCAAAAGCAAGTTCAAAAGAACTTAAGCAACTTATGTACCTGAAAAAAAAATCTAACTCAATCAGTATACAAGTCAATCAATCAAACAGACAACAGTCAATCAATCAGCAGACAAACAAGCAAGCAATGCAAGCCACAAGCCAATGCACAACATAAATGACTTGGCATCAACCTACAAAACAACTCAACATTAGTCAACATCAACCAATTAATCAACTCAAGAGAGTGAATCAATCCCATCATAGCCATGTGCTTCTTAACCTGAAATCAAAACTCAAACATAAGCAACAAACCACTAGGACAAGGCCTAGGGTCAAAGATGGGAAAAAATCCAAAACAGAACATGAAATTCAACATGAATCAACTTCAATCAATTAAGAACACAATCCAAAAAGTCTCATGTCAATAGCATTCACCAAATTCATTTCACAAATCAAATATGGCAAGGTATGCAAGTTGAAAGCACATTGTAACAACAGAATGAACAAATGCACATTAATTCAAAAATGACTCAATTAATCTCAAGAAAATTCTGGGGTAAACAGAACATACAACATGATCCACACACCAAAAATTAGGGAAATTGGGCAAGATTAAGCATGGTAATCAAATTGTATAAGGCAAGGCAATCAAAACAAGCTCAAATATGACACCAAATGGCATATCAACTTAGCACAAGCCTAAAACAGAAATGGAACATGGTAAAGACCTCAAACCAAAGCCAAAACACTCTTCAACATGTCTAGAAGGAGTGTGCAAAATTTCACATCCATATGATAAAGCACAAGCATTTCACAAATCAATGAAATTCAAGATTATTCAAAAGTGCACAAATGATCATCCAGAATGAAAAATCTCAAACAAATCAGAAATAAATCCAAAAATTCCAAGAAAAATCATGAGCATTCATAACATCCATATAAAGCATCACACAAAAAATCACATCATTTGGAATTTATTTGGCATGGAAAACAAATTAATCAAGTTGAGCAAGCAAAGGTGTGACACACATTGTCACACCTACATTCACATGATCATATCTCAGCAACCACAAATGATAAAAATGCAAACTCAACACCAAAATGTCCAGCATGAAGTCTAGTTTAAGCATGTAAAATTTCATAGGCATTGGATAAACAACCATCATTTCACAAAGCATATAGCAAGCAAGGTACAAAATATGATACATGCACACAAACCCTAGGTCAAAACAAAATCCAGCCAGGCACAATTTCTGGAAAAATACTCATAAAAAACTAGAAACCATAAGGAGCATGATGCAAAAATTCCCACATTATTGGATGAATATTCATTTAGTTATGATTTTATGAAGTAGAAGAAAAAATTAAAAAAACATGAAGAAGCATGTATAAATGCAATGGAGGGAAATGAATAAAATGCAATGCCATATTTGAATTTGTGTCAAAGGCCGGAATCGAACTGAGTAAAAATTTGAACTGAAGCGCGCCTACATGTGAAATGCATCGCTTCACTTATCCTAGGTGGCACAAACAAACGTTTCTAGCCAATCATCCTGCCACGCCAAGGCCAAGTGGACCACTACATGTCCAGTATTCCACAAACACATGCATAACAACAGAAATACGCTGGGAAAGATCAAACACACGCCTGGAAGTGTTCTTCATCAATATTCATACGAGTTCATCATGTTCATACCAGGCCAAGAACAAAAGTGCACAGAAATTAAAAACAATTACATCAATGCGTTCATCTCTCAACATACATCACTAATCCATGCATATTTTAACCTAATTCCACATCTCATGAACGAATCGAAGCTAAGAACATTCACATGTCAAACTTTAAATCCTCATAGTTAATTCAATTCTACATGAAAATTAATGATTCGAAGCTCAGTTTGCTCAATGTTCAAAGATCTATCAGAATCACATAATAATTTCATGAATTAAGGAGATCGATTTCTGACCTTGATGAAGATGCAGAACTGGAATCGATGATTTTAGGCCTTGTAATGCACAAACAGTTCTTCCAAAGCTCTTGTATGATTGAATGGAGGAAGGTTTGAATGTTAATTGTGCTTGATTCCACAGAAATATGAAACTGCCATTGATGAATGCAAGCTTCGAGCTGCTTCAAATCTTCATAGATTCCTTTGATTCCTGCCTCAACAATGCTCAACTATGCTTCCAGGTGAAGAATGAATCAAGAACTAGGCAATGTATTTGAAGAATATTGAAGAAAAAAGTGAGAGCAAATTTGAAGAAACTAGATCTAGATCTGAATTCTGATTGTGCTCATGCAGAAATCTATTATGATTAGCTATATATATGTTGTGTTAATCATGTTGTTAATCACAATTAAGCCAAATGGTAATGGATTAGTGAAAACAAGGTGTGGATGCAAATTTGAATAATGCACCTTATGCATGGAAAGGCAATGTAACAGTGCACGAATCAGTCTTGAATTCACTTGAAAAACCAATTTGGAGCCAAATGCAAGTGGTAGAATGTGAAAACAATGCTTCATTTTCAAATTTGAATTTTCCCTCCAAAATTCAAATGAAAAACCAAAAAATTATGTGATGGAAATGCATGGCATGTGATGCATGATTTGGATAGTAGAGGTCAAAACATGAATGTTGCAAAAAGAGCCATCTCATTTGGACATTTGGTTAAAAAGTTATGCATGTTTGAAGTTCAAATTCACTTGGCCATGATTGATCCATATCTTTTCAACCACACATGAGAAATTCACGATCTTGGACTTTTTGGAAATGGGAGAGAAATATCTTCAACTTTCATGTTGGACAAAATTTCATTTGAAGCTTTCTTGATGATGTAATCTTGAGGAGAAAACCTTTCCATTTTTGGCAATTCCAAATTACAGGTCACTTACTATTTTTGGAAAGTTTTCATCTGACCTCAAATTCTTCAATGTTGATGTTTGCAATGTCAAATGAGACTTGTATGGACATGAATGAGGCCTCTCTAACCATCTCCCACCTTCAAATCCATGATTGAACTGACAGTTGACCTTGGTTGACTTTCTAGGGTTTCAGATGAATTGATCATAGGCTGATGAGCCTTGAGCCTTCAACACTTGACCAAACCACTTCAAAATGATACTTGAATCATATGAACTCATTGAACTAACCCTAGGGCTTTGATTCCATGGAGAATGCACTTGCTTGCTTGCACAACTGGATCTCCTGACCAGTTGACTGATGACTTGGTGGACTTATGCAAATGATAATGCAATGAGCTATGCAACACTAATGCAATGTTAATGACCTAAACATGAAAATGTATATATAAATGGAAGGTGCAAATTTGAGGTGCTACACTATGTAGTAAATTAATACTTGTTTTTTCAACACTTTCCAACATTGATTCATGCCCAAAAATTCAGAATTTGATCAATGAGTTTACACCATTCAAAAGTGTTTACTTTCAATATAAAATCACTTCTAAAAAATACTTAAAGTCATGAGATAATTCACAAAAAATTCAAGGCAAATGCGGTAAACAATCAAAGGCAAAAACATTTAAATTCAAGTTACTAGTGACATTTTGCCTTACATCCAAACTTGATGCTTTTGCAAAATCCAAATACCATTTGTCTCTAACTACCTATGCATCCACAAACACTCAATTACATAATTAACCCTTAACTATCCTAACTATCAAACAAACACAAATTCTAACTTTCATTTTCAATCAAATTTTCATTCAATTCAACCATTCTTAACAATCAATCCTAGGATTGAGATTAGTGATCTGCAACTAAGACTTAAATTAATTTATTTTCAATATAAACCTCTTACTTGGATCACAATTCAAGGGTGCTCATTCATTTACAAAGTCTATATAAACATGTCATCTTTCATAATTTTAAACTTAGCTAACCTAACTAACAAAAATTCATACTAACAAACTTAACTCCTTTAACCATTATTCTCCCACCATTTTTTTCCTCAAGTTCTCTCGTCATCCTCTCTTTTATTCACTCCCTCACCATCACCAAAGTTCACATTCATCACCATGTAGAACTTCACATTGGAGTTCTAAATTTGGTGGAACTTAGTCATAATTCAATTTCAACAAATCATTAATTCAAGCATTATCATCAGCAATCATCATTCAAAGTTCATCAAGATTCAAGCAAGTTCATTAAAATTATACATTCAAGATTAATCTTCTACATTCATCATTAATATTTTATATTCAAGATTAATTTGATTAAGGGAGTTTACTTTGAAGTTTTTCGAGTTTCTCTTCGATAAGTTTATCAGCGATTCTTTGCAACAATAACCAGTGGAATCCTCCCCTCTGTTGGTAAGCCTTAAACTTCTTTCCGATTCATTGCATATTTATCGTTCTTGAAATTTCTTTGACTTGTTTGTGATGAATGTGTTAATTATGGTTCTCTTCTTCTTCTCCCTCCTTTTAATTTAATCATGCACCATATAAAGAATTAGAGAATTTCGATACCATCAAACCATTCATGATCCAAAACAATCCCATAATTATCCATATCCTAAAAAAAATATAAAAAATCCAAATCAATTCATGTCCATACCAAAATTCCCTTCAAATCATAAACCATACCATGAAATCCAATTCAAACTCAAAAACACCAAAAACCGCATTGAACTACATATGTATCAAGAGTCCAACCATAATTCAACCTTGATTAACATCAAGCACCAAGAACTTGAAGCAAGAAACTACCTTGGACATTTTACCAAACACTTGGTGTGCGAGATACATAACTACTAACTTGATATCACATGCCGAAACCATTGAGTACAGATCCTTGTGCATGACGCCTAAGTGATGGTTTTGCATATGTTATATTGTCCCCTTAGAATTAGAGAATTTTGATACCAACAAACCATTCATGATACGAAACAACCTCATAATTATCCATATCCTAAACAAACCGAAAAAATCCAAATCAATTCATGTCCATACCAAAATTCCCGTCAAACCATAAACCATACCATGAAATCCAATTCAAACTCAACAATACCAAAAACCGCATTTAACTATATCCGTATCAAGATTTCAACCATAATTCAACTTTGATCAACATCAAGCACCAAAAATTTGATGCAAGAAACTACCTTGGATATTTCACCAAACACTTGGTGTGCAAGATACAGAACTACTGATTTGATATCATATGCCGAAACGATTGAGTGTTGTTCTTAGTGCATGTCACCCAAGTGATGGTTTTGCATATGCATTATTGTCCCCTTGGAAGACTGTATTTGACTCTGACAGTTGGCAACAACTTATGCACCGTTTTATTGTACCAAAGTTGAAGACTATCCTACAAGATGAATTCCAAGTGAACCCGAAAAATCAGAATCTCGATCAATTTGGGTTTCGGTCGTTCCAATTCATATGATGGTTGATACCATCTTTTCCATGTAGCTTGCAGTTTTGTATCAGTGGTTGTGCTCAAATACTAACTTGGATGAAGTTACAAAATGGTATTTAGGCTGGAAAGAACTTTTTTCCAAAAGAACTCTTGGCTAAATGAAAGTATTCAATACAAGCTCAATTGTGGTATGAAAGTGGTGCCACTTGGTTTGATGAAGTTTATTTAGCTTAGAACATACATTAGTTGCTTAGTTAGAAAAATAAAGGTTAGTATTAGTTTAGTGAAAATACTAGAATTTGTTTCTCATTTAATTAGTTTTAATGACTATTCAAAATGCTAGAAGTAGAATTAATATGTTAGTTAATTATTTTTTGATTAATTGATAAATCTTCTTTTTATTCATGTAATTGATTAATTAAACATTTAATTAATTCTTTTGTTAATTCGTGACTTGATTTAATTATTTGATCAAATATACTTTGATCAAGTAATTAGGTTAATGACTTTAGGACCTCTTAATTTAATTAATTGATTAAATTTATTTGATCAATTAGTTGAATTAATGTCTTTCAAAATAATTTGCATGCTCTCTTAGGTTTATATTGAATTAAGTGATCATAAGTCTCTTGATCATTTGATTGAATTAGATCTTTACACTGACATCACACTTGATCTATCAAGTCAATTTCAATTCAAAATTCACATTCAAGACCTTGAAGATAGAAGCACAACAAGACCTGATCATGTTGGGCTTCCATCCATTCAAGTACACCTTGGTTAATCCTTTTCAAAACAAAAATTGTTTTCCTAAACTTCAAAACACCCTTTAATTAGGATGTGTGCGCCATGAGCCTTAAGCAACAGAGAAGAATGAGAGGGGTCATTCCTACCCTTGTTTCGAATAACTTTGAATATCGGATGTATGCCCCAATTATTCAAAGTATTCGCCTCCATTCATATACTTTAGTGTAATTCAAATCAAACAACCTTCAAACTTTCATCCTCATACCGACACTTCAATAATCAACATCAACAATACCTTTCTCTTTGGACCAAACACAATGTTATTTGGACACCTATACACTATTGAGGTTAATTACCTTCTCCTGGTTAATCACCCATCTCTGAACCATACCCATCTCTTTGGGTTAATCACCTTTTCATGGTTAAAACCCCTTCATGCATGCTTGCCTTGTTAGTCTTATGCTCAGGCAAGCCCCTTTCATGCATGTTTGTCTTGTTAGTCACATGCTTAGGCAAGCCCATTTCATGCATGTTTGTCTTGTTAGTCTCATACTTAGGCAAACCCATCATTCTCATTCACGTCTGTCTTGTTAGTCTCATGCTTAAGCAGACCCCCTTTTCTTTTATGTTTGTTTTGTCATACCCAGTGCTTAGACAAACCGTTTTCATGCATGCTTTCCTTGTTAATCCCATGCTTAGGCAAACCCCTCATGCATGTTTTCCTTGTCAAACTTACTGCTTAGGAAAACCCTCATCTCTTACATGCTTGCCTTGTTAACCACATGCTCAGGCAAGCCACCTATTGCATGTTTTCCTTGTCAAACCCAGTACTTAGACAAACCCCTCTTTCTTGCAGGTCTTAATCCCCGGATCTAGGCAAAACCCTACAATTCTGCATTGGATAAACGCCACACTTTTCTATGGGTTCAAATAACACAATCTTGGTCCAAACAATACTTTCACCACATTCATAAACTTTGTCAATTCAATTCAATCATAAACCTTTTTAAAAAAACTTTCTTTTCATAAAAGAACTGTATAATTCATCCCTTAGTAGTCAAACTAAAACCTTAGAGTATTCAAACTAGGATCGAATCAGCTAACGTCAAAGCACTTCTAGGATACGACTATAACACCGTTCCCTAAAAGTAACCAACAAATACGTAGTTTTCTACCACGAACTATGAATCTCTCATTTTCTCATTGCACTATGAGAATACGTAGGCACGAGAATTTGAATCCTTGTAGATCATACTAATTAATAAATTATTTCCCCCTTTATTAAAATCAATCGCAGGTAACCTTTAGATAATAACACACATATGCGCAAAGAACAATCAAAACAGTTCCCGTTAAGTACAACGGATGTGAGGGGTGCTAATACCTCCCCCTTATATAACTGACTTCCTTACCCTTTTTCTCTTTCCCTTGGGTTTTATCGATATTTTCCCTTTTCTTCGAGAATGAATAAATAAAGTTTGGTGGCGACTCCGTTTTATTTCGAGCATGCGATGCAATCAGATATTTTTCGCGCTGCGATAATAGCGAAGAATACACAAGTTAAATAATGTGAAGAAAAGAGAGATGTAAACCGATCAACCAAACTAAAATCAAATCCTGCCAAACCAACTAATTTGGCTTGGTTTCATTTTTGAAAAACACTAAAAGTCAAACCAAATCAAACCGATTAAGATATTATCAATTCAAATTTTTTATCCAAAAATTAATTTAAATCTAACCGATTACACCCCTAATTAATTTCATAATGAACACTCCTACTAAAAAAAGAAAAAAAATTAAATAATTCAAACAAAATTGTGTTTTAAAGTTTTTTGTTTAAAAAAAAGGTCAATTGGGCTTTCTAGAACTTTAAATTCACTTTGGCAAAAGGCTACTCAAGAATTTATAACATACAATCTATATGACGGTTATAGTTAATATCATCAAAATATAGTTTGCTAGCAAATTTTCTCACAAAATTATGATCTTTTCTTTTTATTAAATATAATATTTTTTTGAACAACTTTAAATATTATTTGAATTTATAAGTTATAGTGTGTTTTGATCAGGCAATAAGCAACAGGAAATAAGCAACATCCCGACATCATAAAGATCAAGACATCAAATAAAGATAGCCACATCCAAGCAAGCACTCCAATAGCTAGCAGTCTTCATTGTCTTCCAATGTATCAGATGAAATATTTCTTAATCAACTTAGAACAATCATTAGACATATACAATAATAACGAAGTAACAATTAAGCACAAAGACAGAGTAGCAGGTGAATCAATGGGAACTCAAGGTCGTGCATCAGATGAAGGCACAATTCAAGATAACTCAGTCTCAAATGTTGGCATTGGCCAAGTCCTTTAGCACAGGCAATGTTGCCTAATTCTAAGTCAAAAAGTTCAGATCAAGTCCAATAGTCCACCAAATATTTTTTAGGGTTTTTGTTGTTATTATGTGTTTTAAGGTCCTAAGACCACAAACAAAATCAAAACACACAAATCAATATATACAATCACAAGATATGGCTCAAATAAGCAAGTGAAAAAGGACTGAATCATAAACAAGTTGCATGAAATGTAAATGGCAATGAATGATAAATGACTGAAATTTAAATTGCATAAAGTAAATGAATTGAAAGTAAAAGCATAAATGGATAAGAGTTAGTCAATGGTTAGTCAAATGTTAGTGTTGAGTTGTAATTGATTAAGTCATTCTTTGGATAACACTCAACCATTCATTCACAAGTATGAATCCTTAAACCAAGACATCTTCCATGAGAAGGGCTCCGACTTGGATAATTCAACAAGTATGCAACTAGCTCTCATGAAAGGAAAAAAGGTCAAGTCTCCACACAATACCATGAAGAATAGGATACTTACAATCTCACTTACTAGAATGTTATGCCTTGAGGGTCAAATTTAGCTCTATGTTAAGCAATCGTAATTGGACTTATGTAGAAGTCACAACTATTTGAGGTCGGGCAATAAAAATATAGGTGTTAATGCATGTTAGAGATTTGGTACAAAGAACCAAACTCCTAAAACATACCACACACTAAAAGAAAATGAGAGGGACATATCTCAGTTATACTTGTATTGATTCATCTGACACAAGGTCATTGATGAATCAATTAACATTTAGATATTAGAGATTTCATTGGTCAAATGAGGGAAATAGGGAAGAATATGGATGAATATGAAGACGGAAGCGGAAATAGAAACACAAATTGATCATGAGAGGAATTTCATTTGATCAATACCATTCATTCATTTTGGGAGATGAAATGTACATTTCATCAGTCCCCTAAATCCAATGGTTTTGATCAAACAAAAGTCAATTCAACCATTACCAAGGGCCAAACATAAAGTCAAACATCACAAGACCATAAAAATGGCTCAACATAATTTTAAAACATTTAATCAAATAGAAATCACCAAGGTCAAAGGACCTTAGACAAAAATTTCACAATTTTTAGAAAATCAGAAGTATTTTTAAACAATTAAAAATATGCATAAAAACATTTAATTCATGAAAAATACCAAAATTAATCCAAAAAATAATTTTAATTCAGAATATGGAAGAGAAAAATATTTAAATATTTTTGAGGAAAGTCCCATATTTTTGAATTAAAAATGGATTTATTATGAATTAAATAAAATAAGGCAATTAAATGAAAAATTAGAAAATATCAAAAATCAAGGGTCATCAGATCTCCCTCATTAATTGAGGTGGAAAATTTGATGACCAAGCGCGCGCGTTCCACAATGGTCTTGAGTCAATGCACCATACCAAGGGTAATCAGAACCAAGGGCCAAGATTAAAACAATTTGAAAAGGATCAGATGGTTTGGAAGGTGCCAACGCACCACCGGAGCCCTAGCTCCGGTCATCTTCTCCGGTGGACCTCACTGGACTGGTCCACCATAAACCACCACAAAAATGAAAAGTAAGGACATGATTTTGAAGGAAAAATGCTCAGGAGCACGAATCTAACCTCCATTTTATCCAATTCCAAGTATATTGAAAGATACATGGATTTGAAAATTGAGGTTCATGATCTGAGTTGCTTCGATTTGACCTCAAAGTAACTCAATCTTGTTGCCTACATTGGTAGGACTTCAACAAACCAAAAATCAGTCAAAATAGTTGAGAAATGAGGGAGAATCGAAGAAGAGAAGTTTCTGAAATTTCACCTTCGGGTAGCTTCAATTCAGCTTGATCTTGATCTGAATTTGCTTGGTTCTCCCTCCTCTTGCTTGCAGTGACCAATTGAGATGGAAAAGGCAATGAATCCTTGGAGTTTGAACTTCAAAATAGAAGGTGAAATTCAAACTCGATTTCTAAAATATCCTCAAGGTATTCTATGGTGTGAGGTTCTGAGATCTCTTGGCAAAGCTTGGGCAAGGTGTGTGTCTTATTTCTGAAGCAAATGACTTGTTTATATAAGCAATTGAATTCATTTTTGCACCCTTTGAAAATTTGCCAAAATTAGTAACAATGGTGCATGGATGCATGGGCAACAATTTGGGCCTAAAGAATGATGCGATCTTACTCCAATTCGTGCACAATGGATCCTGAATCATTAACATGTAAGCATGCAAAAGGAAATGGACAATTGAATTCAAATCATGCCAAAACAAACCTATGAAAGGAACCATGCGCAAGTCCTTCAATCTTGGTCCAAATGAGGCGATCTTGGACTTTTTAGAAATGTGACATCAAGGGGAACAACTTTCATGTTAAATAATTTTCCATTTGGATATTGACCATGATGAATTTTGAGGTGGAAGTTTGAGAAATCAAACATATCTGAAAATTTTCTAAGTACCAAGTCAAATGACCACTTCTTCCATCTTGAGTAACTTTTGCTATGAACTTCAAATGGAAAAAGTTACTCCATAAAGTTGTATATCTTGCATCAATATTAAATTTGGTCATAATTTGGACATCATTTGGATTTTGCATGAGGGAGTTATGCATTTTAGAAGTTGAGGAAAATTGTTTGTTCAATGGTAATAGCCCAAAATGACCTATAATGTTTCCTCTTGGAACATGCCCTTTCAAGTTGAATTTGACATTTCTAAAAGAATCAAAGTTGGAGAGGACATATTTAAATTAATCATGGAACTTGTATGACCTTCATCTCATAAAAATTGAGCAAGTTATGGTCCTTGGAAGTTGACCTCCTAACTAGGGCACAAACAAAATGACCTATAATGTTTTACCATAAAAAATGACTTTCCAAGCAAACATAGCTCTTGATGTCAACATGGAAGTTGTTTTTAATGTCAAAAGGAGTAAATTTTCTCTTGGAATAATTTTCATATGAAAAAAATTGTAGGAGATAGGGTATAGGGAACCCCAGTTTTAACTAGTTGACTTTCTCTGGTCAACCTCTTTGAACCAACTTGAAAACTTAAAGTTCTATTGATATTTGGGACTCATGGAGGATAATATATGCATAATATGATGTAATATTAAGTATCCCTTGAGATATTTGATCAATTGTTGAATAAACTTGTTGAGGAAGTCACACAAAATACCTAGATGAATTAGGGCTTCCAAGGCAAACAAGCTTTAAAATCTTGATGAGTTCTTGATCAAAATGATAAATGAAGATCATGGGGATCCATATATTATGTTTAGAACCAATTTGAACCATCTCTTGATTGACCTCCTTGCATTGAGGGTCTTAATCCCTAGTTGTGAGCTTGATGAGGTATTGGTGGATACACACACTACCTACAAAAGAAACAAAGCTATACATAGACATATTTTTGTATTTTTGGTTAGTAAACAAAGAAAAATAAAGTATGATACAATCAAATGTGCTTGGTGATCTCTCCAATGTAAACCTAATGAATAAGGGGTAAAGAGGATGTCAGGGTGTGATCCCAAAGCCAATGTATATGATGAGATAGCATGAGGGATCTTAGGGTCAAAATTGGGGTCTTACATTTCCCCATGAAGATGTGGCGTGTCAGTCCTCCTTCAATGTAGAGTGTCAGCCCCTTAAGCATCAAAAGTTTATCCTTTCTTCTTACCTACTAAGTTATTTCCTCGTGGATGATTATTATTTATGTTTCCTCCCTATTTCATTATCTGGATGGAACCACTCCCCTCGAGTTATATCCTTATTGGGTTGAGTCTTGTTTGACCATTTCTTTCTGGTTCTTACCTAGATAGATCTTTTGGTCCTCCGAGAGTTTATTACCTAGTAACTAGTAATATCCTTCTTGATGTTGAGTACTTTAGTTGTGTTAATTTACCCAGTAACCAATAGAAGGTAATTTACTTTGATTTCCCAGAGAATTTACTTTCGTTTCCCCAACGGGTTATCTTTTCTTTTCGCTAGCAGATTATCATCGCTCAATTACCCATTAACTGGTAATTATTTATCCTTTTTTCAGCTTGTCGTTTTTCCTGTTATCTACCCAGTAACTGGTAGTTAACAAAACTTCTCATTGAATTTCCCCCTGACAATTTATCCTTGATATTTTACCCATTAACTGGTAACATATATTCTCCCTTTGGTCTTCTACCTAGTAACTGATAGTTGTAAATCCTGCTTTTGTTCTCTTTGGTCTTCTACCCAGTAACTAGTAGTTGTAAATCATGTTTTTGTTCTCTTTGGTCTTCTACCCAGTAATTGATAGTTGTAAATCCTACTTTTTCATTTCCCCAGTAGGATATCCTTCCAGTAACTAGTAATGGATATTCCTCCCTTTTGAGTATACTGCCTAGTAACTGGTAATATAACTTTTTCCTGTGGTTGATTACCTTTGATAAGCTTTCTAGTAACTGGTAGTTAGTGATTCTTCCTCATTTTCCTCAGCGAGTCATCCTTGATATGTTTCCCAGTATTATCTTCCATTTTAAGCTACCCAGTAACAGGTAGTAGATAATATATCTCTTTTACTCATGTGTTGAAGTTTGACTTCCTCAGTTGAGTCCAGATTCGTATCTCCTTGTGAAATCGAACTTCCTTTTGAACATATGGGTATTTCAGCATTGTTATGATTTACGCCTTTCCCTAGAAGATGTTTTGGTGATGTTCCAATTCATTTTTGCTGATTGAATATCCTTCATTTACTAGTTAAGCATGGTAGTGGATAATTCTTTTGTTTGAATACCCTTCATTTACCAATTAAGCATGGTAGTGGATAATTCTTTTGTTTGAATATCCTTCATTTACCAGTTAAGCATGGTAGTGGATATTTCTTTTGTTTGAATATCCTTCATTTACCAATTAAGCATGGTAGTGGATAATTCTCCATGTTGTCCCTTTGTGGATACTTTGTTGTTCTGGGTTGTTTATCCTTAGTTTACCTCAGTAAAAGGTAGTGGATAATCCAATTCACGCCTATCCCTAGTGGATAGTTTCGTGACGTATTGGTGGTATCCAGATATATACAGATTATTCTCCAGTTCGAGTCTTTCCATTGATTTATTTTCATGGAAATTCCCTCGTGTCTCGAGTAGTTTTTAAGTCGTAGCCTGATTTGCACATAGCTTATTATCCCTAGAGTCTCTGTCCCCTCAGTGAGTTTTCCTTATGGAATGCATTATGCTCCTGTGGATTTTCAGTTTCTTCCGGATTCTTTTCCTTTGTGGTAATATATCCCCCACGAAGATTATATTTTGCATTCATATCTTATGCATCATGAGGTCTCTTAGGGACCAAAATTTGTTTTTTGTTGTTAATATTTAAGTCCATTCTACCGTGTTGATAAGAAGATTTTAACCTTCACATCTCCGGATAGAATGACCTTAAATAGGGGCAGCTGTAAGACCCCAATTTTGACCTCTAAGACCCCTCATGCCATCTCATAGCTTTGCATTGGCATTGGGACCGCACCTTGGTATTCTCCTCACCTATCATTCATAGGGTTTGCATTGGCAAAAATAAACAAGCATATATGATTGTATCATACTTTATTTTATTTGTTTACTAACCAAAATACAAAAATATGTCTAGTATAGCTTTGTTTCTTTTGTAGGTAGTGTGTGTGTCCATTTGTGCCCCACCAAGCCCACAACTATGGTTTGAGACCCTCGATGCAAGAGATCAAGCAAGAAAAGGTCCACATTGTTTCTAAACATCATATATGGATTCCCATGTTCTTTATTTGTCATTTTGATCAAGAGTTCATAAAGAGTTTGAAGCTTGTTTGTCAAGGAAGCTCTAATTCATCTAAATATCTTGTGTGCCTTTCTCAGCAAGTTTCTTTAACAATTGGTCAAAGATATCAAGGGATACTTAATTTTACATCATCATAAGAATATATGGTCCTCCGTGAGACCCTAATAGAAAAGGAACTTCAAGTATACAAGTTGATTCAAGGAAGTTGACCAGAAAAGTCAACTGGTCAAATCTAGGCTTTCCTAGACCCTATCTCCTACAATTTTTGTCATATGAAAATGATTCCAAGATAAATGTTACCCGTTATGACATTAAAAACATATTCCATGTTGTACTTAAGAGATAATTTTTCTTGGAAAGTCATTCTTTATGGTGAAATTGTATAGGTTAATTTGTCTGTGCCCTAGATAGAATGTCAACTTCCAAGAGCCTTAACTTCCTCATTTTTTATGATATGAAGATGATTCAAGTTTCATGATTAATTTCAAGATGTATTATTAAAGTTTTATTCTTTGAGAAAGATAAAATTATACTTTAAAAGTCATGTACCATGAGGAAACATTACAGGTCCATTTTGGTCTTCATCATTAAAGAAACAAATTTCCTCAACTTCTAAAATCTATAACTTCATAATCAAAACTCCAAATGGTGCCAAATTTATGGTAAAATTGAAGGTAATTGAAATATATATACAACCTTGTAGAAGGATCCAAGTTCATTTGAAGCTCACATAAAAAGTTATTCAACATGGAAAGAGAGGTCATTTGGCTTATAACTTAGAAACATTTCTAAGTATGTTTGATACCTCCACCTTCAAGGCCAGTTTTCTCGATTTTCCATGATTCAAATTGAAAAGGTCACAACATAAAAGTTGTTCCTTTTTATAAGAGATTTCCAAAAAGTCCAAGATCACATCATTTGGATGAGAAATGAGGGACTTTCACATGAGGTCTTTCCATGACTTGTTTTGGCAAGTTTTGAGCTTCAAACAATGCACAACTTTGCATGGTCTTGTGTGATGATTTCAGCAACCTCCTTGCACGATTTAGAGTGGATTATAATCATTAATTGGTCCTGCAATATCACCATGCACCCATGCACCAAGAGTTTCTCATTTTTCATTCAAAATTGGAAAGGTGCACATATTAAATGCCTGGCGTATAAATCAAACACCAATTACTCAGAAATAGAAGGAGGAGACTGCCCAAGCTCTGCTAGCCATTTCCATAACCTCACACCATAGAATTCTTTGAATATTTCTTGAGAAATTGAGTTTTTGTTCAACTCAAGTTTCTGAACAAAAACTCCAAAGCTTCATTCCTTTTTTCACTTCATTGAGTTTCTGCAAGCAAGAGGAAGAGAAAGCACGAAGAATTACATCAAGACACAAAGCTCAGAAGCAACTTAGAAAAGGTGAATTTCATAAAACTTTATCTCTTCGATTCTCCCTCCATACTCTAGATCTAAGTTGAATTTTGTGATGGTTGAAGTCATACCAATGTAGGCAACATGATTGAGTTATTTTGGGCTTGATTCGAAGCAACTCAGGTTCAACACCTCTGGGGTTGATCTTCACTTTTCTAATTATAGAGTGAGAGATGGAACAAACAGAGGTTATTTTCGTGATCCTTGCAATTTTTCCTTTCAAATGATGTTAGATCCATCAATTTCTAGGCAAGTCTGTTCTTGACAGTCCGGTGACCCTCACCGGAGAAGACCATCGAAGCTAGGGCTCCGGTGGTGGCGTGGCAATGCCATCTGTCGCAGCCTGAAAAATACAGTATGCGAAAAAAAACAACCGGCGAAAGAAAAGAATGACAGAAGAGTCGCCACCGTGCGTTATTTATCCCAAAGGAGGGAAAGGAAACGCTCGAAGTAAACCTGGAGAAAGGAAAGGAAAAGACAAGGTCTCGCAACCAAATCTTGGGTTCGGGAGTCGATTATGCGAAGGGAAGGTATTAGCACCCCTACGCACCCGTAGTACTCTACGGGATCCACTCTTGTTGTTTCTTGTCTAAAGGGTGTGTGTTTATCTAATGTACTATTTACTAAAAGGGTCAAGAGAAAAATGACTCGCACGGATGTCGCATCCACTGCATACGTATCTCATCTGGAATGAAAATCAGAGTCTTCGTAGCTCGGCTACCTATGGGTTAAGGATAATTGTGCTCGCTAAGACATCGCGTCTTATGCCTACGTATCTCATCCAGAATGAGAATCAGAGCAAAAACGTAGTTCAGCTAACTACGGGAATAAGGGTCTCGATTGCAACTAGGGCAAGAGAAAGGGAAAGTCTCGATCGCAACGAGGGCGAGAGAAAAGATCGCAACGAGGGCGAAAGAAAGCAAGGATTAGTTGTTAGTCGTTAATCAAACTCGGCAAGACATCGCATCTTGTGCCTACGTATCTCACCTGAACATGAGAATCAGAGTTGCCGTAGTTCGGCTACACGCACGCCGAAACAAACACACGCACAGACGCTGAGACGTCAAAACAAACACACAGACAGGCAAACATGGAATCCGAACGCCAATCGCTGGACTTACATCAGATTCCGAACCAAACAAAACCACACTGGAAACCAGATGCCACTTGATGGACTTATACCGGACTCCAAGCACACAACAATAGGATACGGAATGCCAATCGTTGGGCTTACATCCATATCCTAACACACACAAGAAGAAACAAGCAACAAGTTACTAAGGAGTCGGGAACTCGAGCCTAGCAACTGTCAAGCAAACACACACAAAAAAGGAAAAGGGTGCCCGGAGAGATCTCGTACGACCTCCTGCCTACGTACCTCATCTGGTATGAGGATCAGAGCAACGTAGTTCCCCTGCTATCATACAAAGGGTTCTATCTAATGGGTGCTACCTAATCGGAACAAGAATCGACGAATGGAGCAAGGAGAAGTGTTAGGGATAAGGGTAGATGGCGATGCATGAAGCAATCGACTTACAAGGTTGATGGCGATGTATAAAGCAATCGACTTACAAGGTTGATGGCGATGCATAAAGCAATCGACTTACAAAAGGGTGGATGAATATGTGCTGGTTCTGTTAGGTTTTGAAAAAATGATTACTCGACGTTGGATCGAGGTTTTGATCTTGCTTTGAAATGGTTATCGAATGCTCATTTTAATTCTTGTATTTACAGATGAATAAAGAATGAAAAAATATTATACATTTCATGGGAGAGGGATACATTTGTTATGAATGGGGATTGTTCATGGCAAACAAACAATAATAATACATGCCTCATACACCATACAAGTAGGCCACAGTTAATCAAACAAGTAAGATATAAACAAGTATATAATCAAATCAAATAATCAAAGAATGAAATAATGAAGCATTAAACAATGTATGAGTGTAAGTGCAAGGGACATGTCTCATTGTAAGGAAGCCCAAGAGTAAGCTATGTGAGGTTGATGGCGATGCTTAAAAAGCAATCGACTTACAAGGGTGTGAAAAATGGGCTCGATATTAAATCGAGAAAAATATGATTTTTATAGTTTTAAAATGGTTTTGAATTAAATTAAAATACAACAACTTTGCATTATTAACAAAATGAAAATATGAGTGTAATAAAGGCATAAACATAAGAATAAATGAAAATGCTAAAAGAAAAAATAATATAGCTAAAAGAAATAAAATGCCAAAAAATGCCACACATGAGTATTGAACCCACCCCACTCAAGAATATACATACTGCCCTTCTCCACCAGACCATTTATGATCATCTACTACTGTGATACTATGTTAAATATATAAACCGAGATAAAAAATAAATAAAAAAAGATTAAGGACAATAACAGAAAATACTAACATATAAAACCTTTTTATGTTTTTGTTTATTTCTATTAAAACAAATTAAATTAAATAAATTAAAAAAAAGATTAAAAAAAGGAAAAAAAATAACGAAATGGAGACGACGAAACAGGAACTCGTCTTCCTCTCTTCTCCCCCACCTCACGAACTCAACCTTCCCCAACAATGGCAATCTCACGAACTCGCCCCTCTCGTCCCTCTTATGACATCACTCATCAACGAAACCCTCTCACGCTCTCAAACTCAGCGAATCAAACTCTCTCAACTCTCACAAATATTTTCAATCAACAAGCATATGGGAAGGATAAAGAGAAAGAAAGAGAGGTTCTTACAAAGTGTCACTGCGGTGGTGGTGAAGGATGCGCAGAAGCTGGCCTCCAGGTGAACGATTTTGGGGTTTTTAGGTTTTTTCTCAGATTTTCGCTTCCACCTCTCTCTGTTGTTAATTCCTCTTTTTTTGATTAGGGTTTATAGTCTCTTTTCCGCCTCCGATTTTTGTTGTGCTCCCCTACTGATTTTCTCTCCCTCTCTATTTATGTTCCTTGATTAGGGTTTCCAAGGGGGTCTTTGATGTTCAAAAGAGGCGTTCCTGCAAAGTTCCTTTTTTGATGCTCAGAATTTAGTCCATCTCGTTTGATACTTGGATCTGGAACAGGTAACCTGAGCATGTGCCTTCTTCTTTGTTTTTGTCTCTGTGCCAAATTGGGATATTTCTGAAATTTAACCGACTCGGTAATTATTTTGTTTACTGCAGTGAAAATTGGAGCTTTGGTTTGCTATGGTTTGTTATTGATGTAGTTAGGCATGTTGCTGTGGCTTGGAAAAGATGCTATCCATCTGTAGAATTTTGGATTCGATGTAGACATCTAATGTAACAGGATCATAGCATGCTGTAGGGCCAATTGTTGTATGCATTACCCCTGTCATGGTGAGTTTCAAGTGACCAAATGTATTACTCTATTAAGACATGTTTATGGAGAGTGATGTATGGTTGGCTCACATATTTGGATTGATGGCTGCAGGGTGTTTGCTGACTTGCACTTAGGCGTTGAAACAAACTTGACTAGGCTTCATGTTGGCTGCAAGATGTGGATGCGTGTACCTGGACTGGTGTTGGATATGGTGGGCTTCCTGCTAGGCTAGAAATGGAACTGACATGAGATTGTGGTTTTGCTGCAGGTCTGAACTAGTTTGTAGGCTTAAAACAAGTTGGTCATTGACACACATATTCATGGATTATGCACTGAGGTTTCTGGATGGTCGAGTTCATGCAGAGATGATTCTTTTGCTGCAGCTTTCATAAGCCCTTCATCATTACAATTTTAAGGCCAAGTGCAGGTGCTAGCATGTCTAAATAGTTATGTAAGCTCAGATGACTGTATGATTGCAGCTGGTAGCAGGTTCTTCTTTTCATCTTCACTGGTTTGACATGGTTTCACCTGGATTATTGCAGCACTTATGGTTTGACTTGAAAATAAGGATGTGTTTCTTGTTGCAGGTTGCAGTTTCGTGTGGTGATGTTGGTTTGTTGCAAGTTGTGTGCCTTGATGCACTGCTTGCTGCAGAGTTTATTTGGCTTATGGCATGAGGTTTAACAGGTATGGCCTATGGCTTGAGACAGTTGCAGACATTCGTGGCCTTGCTGCAGTTTTGACACATGACTTGGTTTTGGTTTTGTAGGTTCACCACTGGTTATTCAAGGATCAAAATGGAACATGGAAGGTTATGGTTAGAATATGGATTGTGCTGGCATTTGCTGTTGTTTATCTTGCAGGTCATGGTTGGATGGACAAACAAGCATAGAGCCTTAGCCTTGTAGTGTGGTGCACTGTGAGTAAGGGATGAGCATACTCTTGTGGTGGTGCCGCAGTTGAGGTTAGGCTAGTTGGTTGGGAGTTGGTCTCATGATGCTTGTTGTGAACCCTGGATCATGTTGTATTGAAGGTTGCATTGGTTGTAATGTTTAGCCTTGGCATGCTGCATTGGGTAAGATGAATGGTTAGCTATTGCTAATGGACTTTGACCTGGTTTTTGAAACTTCCATGTAGGATTATGCAGGGTCTGCTACTTGCTAGGTCTGTTGCTGCAGGTACATGGCAGGCTATGCTCATTCTGCATTAAGCCTTGATGGTGATTTGGCTTAGTCTGCAGGTATTCATATGTGTGGTGTGTCATGGCAGAACTCTTGGCTTGATCCTACAGGTGTTTGATGAATGAAGTTGGGTAGTTTATGTTGCATTGGCCTAATGCAAGAGTGTTTGGACCTTTACCATCTTAACTCCCTATTAGGCTTTTGCACCAAGTTATGTTAGCATTGGTTAGCTGAATTGGACTGTTAGGCTTATGATTAAAAGTCCATCACCTGATGATGCAACGATGTGGTTTTCTAACTGCTGCATGAGGGTTTTGCAATTGGTCCTTGTTCTGAACCATAAAATTCATTGTAGAATTAATGCTTGGCCATGATACTGACAAAATGTTGTGTTGGTGTATATTCATTACAGGGTCATGGTCTGCTGTATAGGTTGCAGATTTGTGCTGATGTTTTCTTATGGAAGAACAAGAAGATATCCGCTGGTGTACTCGGTGTAGCAACTGCTATTTGGGTGTTTTTTTTTTTGAACTGCTTGAGTATCACTTTCTTACAGTTCGATTTTGGTTCTTGCACTATTGTTCTCGTGGTCCAACGCTCATACATTTATTCACAAGACTCCACCTCACATCCCATTAATTCATCTTCCTGAGGAACCATTTCTGCAGTTTGCATCTGCATTGAGAATTGAAATTAACCGAGGATTTTCTGCCTTAATGTTCAATTGGAAAAAACAACATTGGCGAGAAGTAAGAACATCATCAATCAACACAAGAATTCAATGTTGGATCTCCTTGTTGCATTTTGTTGTTGTTATTTTTCTTTGGCAGGGTGTTGGTTTTCTAAAATGCTCATGGTGCATTGATGCTTCAGCTGCAACTGGCATTACAGGTTGGTCTTTGAATTAACTTGTCTGTTTTGGTGATTCTTGACATGTCATGATTGTTGTGCAGGACTGTGAGCAGGGAGGCTTCCTTGTTGCAGCTTTTCATGAGCCTTCTCCACTATCATAAGTCCAAGGCCTGCTGCATGTGTAAGTGTGTTCAACTGGTTATGTGAGTGTCATGCTGCAGCTGGTAACATGTTTGTTTTTGGCAGCCTCATTGCTTGGAGATGGTATCACCTGGTAACAGGCGCATTTACAGCATGTCTCTACTGTAGGTCTTGGCTTGGTAATGATGTCCACTACAGGGTCCCCACACAAACTCTTTGTTCAATAGCAACAAGGCAAGGTGATGTACAACAGGGCCAACAAATAATGTGTTTCCATGTATTGTTTTGGTTAGCCAAGAGTGATAAGCAAAGGGCAATGGTTGAGCTGTGTTAGACCTCCTTGGGAATTAATTAGGGAGAAGCCAAAGCCCATGGTTATTAGTTCCAAAATGCCAAATGACGTGGTGTGCACAAACTGAATTGCTCGTAATGGAAGTAAACAAGGAAAAGACATCACCAAGCATGGAAATTGGATGGCTCATCACAGCAAAAGGCTAGACAAAGTTTGGATAGTCAAGAGCAAGTGAGAGTTGACTTTGGTCAAAGTTGACCAAAAAGTCAAATGTTGACCAAAGTCAACAAATGATCAAAATTGTATTTTCTTTGTAAATGGACAATGAATTATTGGTTAGGGTGAAATTTAGGTTTTTTTGGATTTTGGGTTGACTTTGGTCAAAGATGTCAAATTTTTGTATTTTTCTTGTATGGAATCAAATGTAATGGTTTACAATGACATGAAATAAATTGAAATGGATTAACAAAATGGTTTGAAGTTGGTTTCCAAATTTTTTTTTATGACTTGGATGACTTTTGATGTACATGAACAAGGCCATGAAATGAGACCATAAGGTTAGGGTTTTGACATAGTATCCATGAACCAATAACATGACTGGCAAGTGGCTAGAAACACAAGAAACTTGGTTGTTCAGATGACCCAGACCATAGATGTATCCACAATCACAACACCATGACTTTGGATCAAAAAAACAATCCTCATATAAAACCAAAGTAAGGTTAGGCCAAGCATGCCAAACAAACATAAAAAATTTAGGACCAAAATCGGGGTATGACAGCTGCCCCTATTTAAACATCTTCAACTAGAGAATATGAAGCAGGACGTTCTTCATATGATCATTGTGGGAGATGGTTAAATATTAAGAAGACCCGGATTTTGATCCTGAATCCCCATGAAATAATTAACAATGCCTGTCAGAATCGGCAAAGGAGCAATCTCAAAAGAAGAATCTGGCTGGTATGGCGAAAATCGGCCTGAGTACTGAAACAACAAGTTGATCTGGATGCCAAAATAAATGGTAACACAGGAATACCCATGGCCTGAACGCCGCACATTAGTCTGAACACTAAGCATCGGAATATGAGAGTATCAATGTTGGTCTGATCACCGGAAATCTGGTCTGAACACCACTTCGATCTGGAAATCGGAAAAACTAGCCTGAATGCCCCAAGTACTCCGACTTGATCGTCGGAAACTTCTTCGATCTGAAAATTGGAAACTGGCCTGGATGCCACTTCGGTCTGGATACCAGAAACTGGCCTGAATGCCATAAGTTGCATCGACCTGAATGTCGGAAACTTCTTCGATCTGAAAATCGGAAACACTGGCCTGAATGCCACTTCGGTCTGGATACCGGAAACTGGCCTGAATGCCACAAGTTGCATCGACCTGAATGTCGGAAACTTCTTCGATCTGAATATCGGAAACTGGCCTGAATGCCACTTCGGTCTGGATACCGGAAAATTGGCCTGAATGCCACTTCGGTCTGGATACCGGAAAATAAAACTGGCCTGAATGCCACAAGTTGCATCGACCTGAATGTCAGAAACTTCTTCGATCTGAAAATCGGAAACTGGCCTGAATGCCACTTCGGTCTGAATACCGGAAAATACTGGCCTGAATGCCACAAGTTGCATCGACCTGAATGTCGGAAACTTCTTCGATCTGAAAATCGGAAACTGGCCTGAATGCCACTTCGGTCTGAATACCGGAAAATACTGGCCTGAATGCCACTTCGGTCTGGATACCGGAAAATACTGGCCTGAATGCCACAAGTTGCATCGACCTGAATGTCGGAAACTTCTTCGATCTGAAAATCGGAAACTGGCCTGAATGCCACTTCGGTCTGAATACCGGAAAATACTGGCCTGAATGCCACTTCGGTCTGGATACCGGAAAATACTGGCCTGAATGCCACAAGTTGCATCGACCTGAATGTCGGAAACTTCTTCGATCTAAAAATCGGAAACTGGCCTGAATGCCACTTCGGTCTGGATACCGGAAACTGGCCTGAATGCCATAAGTTGCATCGACCTGAATGTCGGAAACTTCTTCGATCTGAATATCGGAAACAACTGGCCTGAACGCCACTTCGGTCTGGATACCGGAAACTGGCCTGAATGCCATAAGTTGCCTCGACCTGAATGTCGGAAACTTCTTCGATCTGAATATCGGAAAAACTGGCCTGAATGCCACTTCGGTCTGGATACCGGAAACTTCATGCCTATCAGCCTCGGCAGAAATAGGGAAAATGATAATTGAGGCGGCACGTGGGCCAACGACCCATGCTGGGGATAATAAGTCATGAACAACCTTCAGTCTGAGCACTGGAAACAAACTTCTGGCTTATCACTTGGGATGCCGAGAATGTTTTATGCTTACATGCGTATGTTTGAATTTTTCAATGGCGTAATGCTCCATGAGAATGGAAATGCTACGCGATTTGGGAGGATGCAATGCAATATGATTCTACATGTAGGGATGCGAAATGCTGGGGAAAATGCCAAGCTGAAGCAAGGAATCCCGTTGGGGAAATGATTATAATCTTCCGGACCCTGGCACTACTGTTGGAGATGCATAGCATAATGAACTATGTGGGGAAATGACCGGCTATGCGATGTTCTGACGATAACGAAATATCGAGACTCTGACTGGGGAGAGAATGGCACTGAAAACCTGTTGTTGGGGGAAGCGATAGTGGTTCTGGCAACCATAATCTACGAGAGATGACTCAGTAGGGGGGCAAACACCGATACGGTACCGAGGTTATGTTTCAAGGCAAGAGATCATCGATCTGGCATCGGGATCATCGATCTGGCATCGAATTCTGAGGAGCAACTACTTCTGCTGGGAGGATACGGTCTGGTACTGTCAACTCCGCTGGGGATATACAGTCTGGCACTGTTAACTTCTCTGGGGATATACAGTCTGGCACTGTTAACTCCGTTGGGGATATACAGTCTGGCACTGTTAACTCCGCTGGGGATATACAGTCTGGCACTGTTAACTCCGCTGGGGAGTGTATAGTCTGAAACAACCGCTTGGGGAGTACAGTAGTGAGAACCTGCTGGGAATTGAAGAATCCAACACTCTGATCAGCTCTGCAGGGATAAGACACCGGATTCGTCTGTTGGCGACTTCACTAGGGAAGATATTCGCGATCATCTGTAGGGGATTTTAAGGAAATGCCCCGAGGGTATCTGTTCTGAATAGACGATCCAAAGCACTTAAAATTTACAGCAATTTTAAATGTTTATTAAGCATGTACCTGTAAAGCTCTTATGTGTCATGATGCAATGTTTATCAAAAATTCGGACGTCATTTTTGCAAACAAAACGATAAAATGAAAATGAACACAGAGATGTAATGAATAACATGATTTTATTGATTGAACGGCCTCTGAATAGGCATTTACATCAGGAAGCAATCCCTGGAAAGAGGTAATTGCGCAAAAGATAAAAACAGAAATTAATTTAATGGCAATGGGAAATGGATTTCTATCGGGTTCCAATTCTGCTATGACTTGCTCGTCTTCAAGATCTTCCAGATGATCAGCCTTCTGAAAAGGTGATTAGATTGTTTTCTTCCTTTTGAAAGTTTCCAGTCATCGACATGAGATGAGATTCAGAACTAACTCAGAACGCAGTCATTCGCTTAATCCCTAACTTTTGCCTGGATTCCCCTTTTCGGGTTTTCAATCCACCGGGATACCCATTTTTGCCTAAGTTGCCTTTTCAGGTTTTCAACTTACCGGGTGTACGATCTTTTCATTTTTAAATCCCTAATTTTTGCCCGAACCTTTTCATCTTCTTGGTTCGTCGGGATGCCCATTTTTGCCTGGACTGTTCTTTTTACTGTCCAGCGGGTCTATTTTATGCGAAGTATTTTTTAACTGCGTCTGAGTTTACCGAGGAAGTGAAGTCTTCACCATCCATCGTTGCAAGCATTAAGGCCCCTCCATCAAAAACCTTGGTGACAATATAAAGTCCCTCATAGTTAGGAGTCCACTTGCCCCTGTGATCTGTCTGAGGAGGAAGGATCCGTTTCAACACTAAATCTCCAACTTGGAAACATCGAGGACGCACTTTCTGATCAAAGGCTCTCTTCATCCGACTCTGATACAACTGCCCATGACAAATGGCTGCCATTCGCTTCTCTTCGATAAGACTCAACTCATTGAACCTTGTCCGAATCCATTCAGCTTCATCTAGCTTGACATCCAACAGGACTCTTAGAGAAGGAATCTCCACTTCAACAGGTAGAACTGCTTCTATACCATACACAAGGGAGTAAGGGGTTGCCCCGGTCGATGTACGTACTGAAGTGCGGTACCCATGCAAGGCGAAGGGTAACATCTCGTGCCAATCTCTGTACGTAACGACCATCTTCTGCACAATCTTCTTTATGTTCTTATTGGCTGCCTCAACAGCACCATTCATCTTAGGACGATAGGGGGAAGAATTGTGATGCTGAATGTTGAAGTTCTGGCACAACTCCTTCATCATTTTGTTATTGAGATTGGAACCATTATCAGTGATGATTCTCTCGGGAATCCCATAGCGACAAATGATTTCCTTCTTAATGAAACAGGCAACCACATGTCTGGTGACATTCGCGAATGATGCTGCTTCGACCTACTTGGTGAAATAGTCGATGGCAACAAGGATGAAGCGATGCCCATTGGAAGCAGTCGGCTCAATCTTTCCAATCATGTCAATGCCCCACATTGCAAACGGCCACGGCGAAGACATCACATTCAGAGGATTCGGCGGTACATGCACCTTATCAGCATAAATCTGGCATTTATGACACTTCCGAGCATACTTGAAACAATCTGATTCCATGGTCATCCAATAATAACCCGCCCTCAACAATTTCTTAGCCATTGCATGTCCACCGGCATGAGTACCGAAGGAACCTTCATGAACTTCCTGCATTAACATGTTCGCCTCGTGTCTATCCACGAATCTGAGCAAAACCATGTCGAAGTTCCTCTTATACAACACATCGTCTTTGTTCAAGAAGAAACTGCCTGCCAATCTTCTCAAAGTTTTTCTGTCATTGTTGGATGCCCCTGCAGGATACTCTTGATTCTTCAGAAAGCACTTGATATCGTGATACCAGGGCTTGTCATCAACCATTAGTTCAGCGGCAAACACATATGCGGCCCTATCAAGGCGCATAACATCGATCCTAGGAGCATGATTCCACCGAACCACCTTGATCATGGAGGATAGAGTAGCAAGTGCATCTGCCATCTGGTTCTCATCCCGAGGTATATGATACAACTTTACTGTTGTGAAGAAAGTCAACAGTCTTCTCGTGTAATCTCTGTAGGGGACCAGAGTAGGCTGGAGAGTGTTCCAATCACCATTTACTTGATTGATCACTAGAGCTGAATCTCCGAAGATGTCCAGAGTCTTGATTCTCAAATCAATGGCTTGCTCAATACCCAAGATACAGGCCTCGTACTCAGCTTCATTATTGGTGCACTCGAAAGTCAGACGAGCGGTGAAAGGCATGTGGGCACCTTTCGGAGTGGTAATGATAGCACCAATTCCACTTCCTCTGGCATTGACAGCCCCATCAAACGTTAAAATCCACTTTTCATCTGGATCAGGTCCTTCCCCAACAACTGGCTCTTCACAGTCTTTCATCTTGAGGAACATGATGTCTTCATCTGGAAAATCAAACTTCATCGGCTCGTAATCATCAATCGGCTGTTGAGCAAGATAGTCTGACAGAATACTCCCCTTGATGGCTTTCTGGGATGTATACTGGATATCATACTCTGTCAGTACCATTTGCCAACGAGCAACCCTTCCGGTGAGAGCTGGCTTCTCGAATATATACTTGACTGGATCCATCTTGGAGATCAGTAAGGTTGTGTGAGTCAGCATGTATTGTCTCAATCGCTTAGCAGCCCATGCAAGCGCACAACATGTCTTCTCAAGCATTGAGTATCTCGACTCGCAGTCTGTGAACTTCTTACTCAAGTAGTAGATGGCATGCTCTTTTCTACCTGTCTCGTCGTGTTGACCGAGAACACAACCCATGGAATTGTCGAGTACTGTCAAGTACATAATCAGCGGTCTCCCTGGGGATGGAGGCATGAGGATAGGGGGATTCTGCAAATACTCTTTTATCTTTTCAAAAGCCCTTTGACAATCGTCGTTCCACCTGATAGCCTGATCTTTCCTCAACAATTTGAAAATTGGCTCACACGTGGCTGTTAGGTGAGAGATGAACCTTGCAATGTAGTTCAACCTCCCTAAGAAACCACGGACTTGCTTCTCTGTTCTTGGCTCAGGCATTTCCTGTATTGCTTTCACTTTGTCGGGATCCACCTCAATCCCTTTTCCGCTGACAATAAAACCCAGCAATTTTCCAGATCTCACCCCGAAAGTGCACTTGTTCGGATTAAGCCTCAGCTTGAATTTCCTTAACCGCTCAAACAGCTTCTGCAGATTTACCAGATGTTCTTCTTCTGTCTGAGATTTGGCAATCATATCGTCCATATAAACCTCGATTTCATGATGAATCATATCATGGAATAGAGTCACCATAGCTCGTTGATATGTTGCCCCAGCGTTTTTCAGACCAAACGGCATCACCTTGTAGCAGAAGGTGCCCCATGGGGTTATGAAAGTTGTCTTCTCCATGTCTTCTGGTGCCATCTTGATTTGGTTATAGCCAGAAAAGCCATCCATGAAGGAGAATACCGAGAACTGAGCTGTGTTATCCACCAAAACGTCGATGTGAGGTAATGGGAAATCATCTTTAGGATTGGCTCTGTTCAGATCCCGGTAGTCGACACACATCCGTACCTTTCCATCCTTCTTAGGTACTGGAACGATGTTTGCGACCCATGGCGGATAATTGGTAACCGCTAGAAACCCTGCATCCAACTGTTTTTGCACTTCTTCTTTTATCTTTACAACCATCTCTGGTCTTGTTCTTCTGAGCTTCTGCTTGACCGGAGGACAACCCTCTTTGAGAGGTAAACGGTGTACCACGATGTCTATGTCAAGCCCTGGCATATCCTGATAAGACCAAGCGAAGACGTCAACATACTCTTGCAATAGTTCAATCAACCCCTTCTTCACATCATCTTCCAAAGCAGCCCCTATCTTGATTTCTTTCTTGACTTCCTCGGTGCCAAGATTAATCACTTCAGTAGCCTCTTGATGTGGTTGAATGACCCTTTCCTCTTGCTTTAACAGCCTGGCAAGTTCTTCAGGGAGTTCACAGTCTTCATCACCCTCTTCTTCAGTTTGGAAGATTGGATTTTCGAAGTCGAAGCGAGCCATAGCAGAATCGTTATCAATAGGATCCGGTGATGTGCATCTGCATGAGTGATGGTATGTGCTTATGAGTGTGGACAGTGAGTGAGAACTAAACAAAACATTTCCAAATATTTTTATTCTTTTGAAATTTTGAAAACTGTAAAAATAGAAAAACGGTGAACAAAACATTTGAATGCAAAAGACGTCCTTCATTTATGATAAACAATGCAGGTATTCACATAGATGAGCCCTACAATGAGTCATTACGCCCTGGGCGGAACGTAAGACTTGGACATGCATGAATAAACAAAGAAAAATTACTCCTCTAGAAGAGTGACTTGGACAATTTCCTCGGAAGACCAATTGTTGATGACTTCACCCGGGATCCTCGGACGCACCCAGTTGTCGATGTCGCAATCACTATCTCCATTTTCATCGTTGATCGCCGAGATCTGGCCATATTGGATGACGCCAGCACTGGAGAAAGTAATCGGCCCCTGACGAGTCTGAGGTGCTGAAGTTGTAGAAGTCAGCGCTGGTTGATACCCAATCCCGAACTTGTCGTCCTTCATTGGTAACTCCAACAGACGTCCCCAACCGGGAGCAACACCTGAATCCACCAAGGCTTGCGCCTGCTTGAAAGATGAGATAGGGGCTCCTGCTTTAACCCCTTCCACCGGAGCTGCGTCCTTGATCTGAACTGACTCAAAGGCCTGACAGAAAGTCTCTTGAATTTCACCTTCCACCTCTACATACTTGAATGTAGACAGGTTACTAACCAGGATGTCCTCCTCACCACAGACAGTGATAATTCTTCCATTGACCGGGAATTTGATCTTTTGATGTAAAGTTGAAGAGACTGCCCCAGCATTGTGACATGTTATGGGATATGCAAATGTACTGACATGTTTATCAATTCCAAAGGGCATTCTACCCCCTTGATTCCAGTCTCACATTTGATAAACAGTGTAAGAAGAAAACCCCGACTAGAATCAAGAAGAAGATATGAACCCCTGGGAATAGATAAACATGTGTTAAATGATATGAATGCAAAATGATGTGATGCAATGCAGTGACATGGAAATCAGGACTGCTGTATCTGCTTGAACATCTGTCGGGTTGCACTGTCTGAAAAGAAACCCACTGAGGAATGTAATACAAGACCAAAACTCTGCTCCAGAAAACCGGGTTGGTTGGAGGTTAAGGTTCCCTGAATTTAGCCCGCCCCTCACTGGTAGGTTCTAAGAACAGAAGTTTATCAGCTTCAGCCCTTCATTCGAGAATAATACGTTTACCACTGAAGGTTTGGCATTATTACGGGATAAAAGACTTCTGCTGACTCCCCTCAACAGGATATCCTAAAGCAAGTTCCCAGTCTCGGGGTCCTCGGATTGAGCAGCGAGAATGCGCCCACCAGAGCTAACATAAACGCGTCTCGGAGGAGAAGCCTCGACTGAGTTCTCGGGAAATGGTCACCAGAGTCGACGATTTCTAGAGGAATATCTGTCGTTATGGAACACCCATAGGACAGAATATATCCAAAGAAACCTCGTCTGGATGTGGGTCTCATGAACGACTTAACGTAGCAACATACCACGCAAGCCTCATGACTATCCACTCTAACACCTATGTGTACACTCAAGCCTGGGTAGTGGGCTTATCTCTCATAGAACAGTCCCAACCCAACAAACAAACAACCCACAAAACCCACAGATACAACAAACATATGTACATGAATGCAATAAGGTAAAGCAAGTAAATGCTGAAAATAAATAACTGTACAAAAGAATAAACACCCAACAAACAAGAAACCTACAAAAGCTAGGAGGGACTCGCTTAGGGAGGCTACAGTCCCCAGCAGAGTCGCCAGCTGTCGCAGCCTGAAAAATACAGTATGCGAAAAAAAACAACCGGCGAAAGAAAAGAATGATAGAAGAGTCGCCACCGTGCGTTATTTATCCCAAAGGAGGGAAAGGAAACGCTCGAAGTAAACCTGGAGAAAGGAAAGGAAAAGACAAGGTCTCGCAACCAAATCTTGGGTTCGGGAGTCGATTATGCGAAGGGAAGGTATTAACACCCCTACGCACCCGTAGTACTCTACGGGATCCACTCTTGTTTTTTCTTGTCTAAAGGGTGTGTGTTTATCTAATGTACTATTTACTAAAAGGGTCAAGAGAAAAATGACTCGCACGGATGTCACATCCACTGCATACGTATCTCATCTGGAATGAAAATCAGAGTCTTCGTAGCTCGGCTACCTATGGGTTAAGGATAATTGTGCTCGCTAAGACAGCGCGTCTTATGCCTACGTATCTCATCCGGAATGAGAATCAGAGCAAAAACGTAGTTCAGCTAACTACAGGAATAAGGGTCTCGATTGCAACTAGGGCAAGAGAAAGGGAAAGTCTCGATCGCAACGAGGGCGAGAGAAAAGATCGCAACGAGGGCGAAAGAAAACAAGGATTAGTTGTTAGTCGTTAATCAAACTCGGCAAGACATCGCATCTTGTGCCTACGTATCTCATCTGAACATGAGAATCAGAGTTGCCGTAGTTCGGCTACACGCACGCCGAAACAAACACACGCACAGACGCTGAGACGTCAAAACAAACACACAGACAGGAAAACGTGGAATCCGAACGCCAATCGCTGGACTTACATCAGATTCCGAACCAAACAAAACCACACTGGAAACCAGATGCCACTTGATGGACTTATACCGGACTCCAAGCACACAACAATAGGATACGGAATGCCAATCACTGGGCTTACATCCATATCCTAACACACACAAGAAGAAACAAGCAACAAGTTACTAAGGAGTCGGGAACTCGAGCCTAGCAACTGTCAAGCAAACACACACAAAAAAGGAAAAGGGTGCCCGGAGAGATCTCGTACGACCTCCTGCCTACGTACCTCATCTGGTATGAGGATCAGAGCAACGTAGTTTCCCTGCTATCATACAAAGGGTTCTATCTAATGGGTGCTACCTAATCGGAACAAGAATCGACGAATGGAGCAAGGAGAAGTGTTAGGGATAAGGGTAGATGGCGATGCATGAAGCAATCGACTTACAAGGTTGATGGCGATGCATAAAGCAATCGACTTACAAGGTTGATGGCGATGCATAAAGCAATCGACTTACAAGGTTGATGGCAATGCATAAAGCAATCGACTTACAAAATGGTGGATGAATACGTGCTGGTTCTGTTAGGTTTTGAAAAAATGATTACTCGACGTTGGATCGAGGTTTTGATCTTGCTTTGAAATGGTTATCGAATGCTCATTTTAATTCTTGTATTTACAGATGAATAAAGAATGAAAAAATATTATACATTTCATGGGAGAGGGATACATTTGTTATGAATGGGGATTGTTCATGGCAAACAAACAATAATAATACATGCCTCATACACCATACAAGTAGGCCACAGTTAATCAAACAAGTAAGATATAAACAAGTATATAATCGAATCAAATAATCAAAGAATGAAATAATGAAGCATTAAACAATGTATGAGTGTAAGTGCAAGGGACATATCTCATTGTAAGGAAGCCCAAGAGTAAGCTATGTGAGGTTGATGGTGATGCTTAAAAAGCAATCGACTTACAAGGGTGTGAAAAATGGGCTCGATATTAAATCGAGAAAAATATGATTTTTATAGTTTTAAAATGGTTTTGAATTAAATTAAAATACAACAACTTTGCATTATTAACAAAATGAAAATATGAGTGTAATAAAGGCATAAACATAAGAATAAATGAAAATGATAAAAGAAAAAATAATATAGCTAAAAGAAATAAAATGCCAAAAAATGCCACACATAAGTATTAAACCCACCCCACTCAAGAATATACACACTGCCCTTCTCCACCAGACCACTTATGATCATCTGCTATTGTGATACTATGTTAAATATATAAACCGAGATAAAAAATAAATAAAAAAAGATTAAGGACAATAACAGAAAATACTAACATATAAAACCTTTTTATGTTTTTGTTTATTTCTATTAAAACAAATTAAATTAAATAAATTAAAAAAAAGATTAAAAAAAGGAAAAAAAATAACGAAATGGAGACGACGAAACAGGAACTCGTCTTCCTCTCTTCTCCCCCACCTCACGAACTCAACCTTCCCCAACAATGGCAATCTCACGAACTCGCCCCTCTCGTCCCTCTTATGACATCACTCATCAACGAAACCCTCTCACGCTCTCAAACTCAGCGAATCAAACTCTCTCAACTCTCACAAATATTTTCAATCAACAAGCATATGGGAAGGATAAAGAGAAAGAAAGAGAGGTTCTTACAAAGTGTCACTACGGTGGTGGTGAAGGATGCACAGAAGCTGGCCTCCAGGTGAACGATTTTGGGGTTTTTATGTTTTTTCTCAGATTTTCGCTTCCACCTCTCTCTGTTGTTAATTCCTCTTTTTTTGATTAGGGTTTATAGTCTCTTTTCCGCCTCCGATTTTTGTTGTGCTCCCCTACTGATTTTCTCTCCCTCTCTATTTATGTTCCTTGATTAAGGTTTCCAAGGGGGTCTTTGATGTTCAAAAGAGGCGTTCCTGCAAAGTTCCTTTTTTGATGCTCAGAATTTGGTCCATCTTGTTTGATACTTGGATCTGGAACAGGTAACCTGAGCATGTGCCTTCTTCTTTGTTTTTGTCTCTATGCCAAATTGGGATATTTCTGAAATTTAACCGACTCGGTAATTATTTTGTTTACTGCAGTGAAAATTGGAGCTTTGGTTTGCTATGGTTTGTTATTGATGTAGTTAGGCATGTTGCTGTGGCTTGGAAAAGATGCTATCCATCTGTAGAATTTTGGATTCGATGTAGACATCTAATGTAACAGGATCATAACATGCTGTAGGGCCAATTGTTGTATGCATTACCCCTGTCATGGTGAGTTTCAAGTGACCAAATGTATTACTCTATTAAGACATGTTTATGGAGAGTGATGTATGGTTGGCTCACATATTTGGATTGATGGCTACAGGGTGTTTGTTGACTTGCACTTAGGCATTGAAACAAACTTGACTAGGCTTCATGTTGGCTGCAAGATGTGGATGCGTGTACCTGGACTGGTGTTGGATATGGTGGGCTTCCTGCTAGGCTAGAAATGGAACTGACATGAGATTGTGGTTTTGCTGCAGGTCTGAACTAGTTTGTAGGCTTAAAACAAGTTGGTCATTGACACACATATTCATGGATTATGCACTGAGGTTTCTGGATGGTCGAGTTCATGCAGAGATGATTCTTTTGCTGCAGCTTTCATGAGCCCTTCATCATTACAATTTTAAGGCCAAGTGCAGGTGCTAGCATGTCTAAATAGTTATGTAAGCTCAGATGACTGTATGATTGCAGCTGGTAGCAGGTTCTTCTTTTCATCTTCACTGGTTTGACATGGTTTCACCTGGATTATTGCAGCACTTATGGTTTGACTTGAAAATAAGGATGTGTTTCTTGTTGCAGGTTGCAGTTTCGTGTGGTGATGTTGGTTTGTTGCAAGTTGTGTGCCTTGATGCACTGCTTGCTGCAGAGTTTATTTGGCTTATGGCATGAGGTTTAACAGGTATGGCCTATGGCTTGAGACAGTTGCAGACATTCGTGGCCTTGCTGCAGTTTTGACACATGACTTGGTTTTGGTTTTGTAGGTTCACCACTGGTTATTCAAGGATCAAAATGGAACATGGAAGGTTATGGTTAGAATATGGATTGTGCTGGCATTTGTTGTTGTTTATCTTGCAGGTCATGGTTGGATGGACAAACAAGCATAGAGCCTTAGCCTTGTAGTGTGGTGCACTGTGAGCAAGGGATGAGCATACTCTTGTGGTGGTGCCGCAGTTGAGGTTAGGCTAGATGGTTGGGAGTTGGTCTCATGATGCTTGTTGTGAACCCTGGATCATGTTGTATTGAAGGTTGCATTGGTTGTAATGTTTAGCCTTGGCATGCTGCATTGGGTAAGATGAATGGTTAGCTATTGCTAATGGACTTTGACCTGGTTTTTGAAACTTCCATGTAGGATTATGCAGGGTCTGCTACTTGCTAGGTCTGTTGCTGCAGGTACATGGCAGGCTATGCTCATTCTGCATTAAGCCTTGATGGTGATTTGGCTTAGTCTGCAGGTATTCATATGTGTGGTGTGTCATGGCAGAACTCTTGGCTTGATCCTACAGGTGTTTGATGAATGAAGTTGGGTAGTTTGTGTTGCATTGGCCTAATGCAAGAGTGTTTGGACCTTTACCATCTTAACTCCCTATTAGGCTTTTGCACCAAGTTATGTTAGCATTGGTTAGCTGAATTGGACTGTTAGGCTTATGATTAAAAGTCCATCACCTGATGATGCAACGATGTGGTTTTCTAACTGCTGCATGAGGGTTTTGCAATTGGTCCTTGTTCTGAACCATAAAATTCATTGTAGAATTAATGCTTGGCCATGATACTGACAAAATGTTGTGTTGGTGTATATTCATTACAGGGTCATGGTCTGCTGTATAGGTTGCAGATTTGTGCTGATGTTTTCTTATGGAAGAACAAGAAGATATCCGCTGGTGTACTCGGTGTAGCAACTGCTATTTGGATGTTTTTTTTTTGAACTGCTTGAGTATCACTTTCTTACAGTTCGATTTTGGTTCTTGCACTATTGTTCTCGTGGTCCAACGCTCATACATTTATTCACAAGACTCCACCTCACATCCCATTAATTCATCTTCCTGAGGAACCATTTCTGCAGTTTGCATCTGCATTGAGAATTGAAATTAACCGAGGATTTTCTGCCTTAATGTTCAATTGGAAAAAACAACATTGGCGAGAAGTAAGAACAGCATCAATCAACACAAGAATTCAATGTTGGATCTCCTTGTTGCATTTTGTTGTTGTTATTTTTCTTTGGCAGGGTGTTGGTTTTCTAAAATGCTCATGGTGCATTGATGCTTCAGCTGCAACTGGCATTACAAGTTGGTCTTTGAATTAACTTGTCTGTTCTGGTGATTCTTGACATGTCATGATTGTTGTGCAGGACTGTGAGCAGGGAGGCTTCCTTGTTGCAGCTTTTCATGAGCCTTCTCCACTATCATAAGTCCAAGGCCTGCTGCATGTGTAAGTATGTTCAACTGGTTATGTGAGTGTCATGCTGCAGCTGGTAACATGTTTGTTTTTGGCAGCCTCATTGCTTGGAGATGGTATCACCTGGTAACAGGCGCATTTACAGCATGTCTCTACTGTAGGTCTTGGCTTGGAAATGATGTCCACTACAGGGTCCCCACACAAACTCTTTGTTCAATAGCAACAAGGCAAGGTGATGTACAACAGGGCCAACAAATAATGTGTTTCCATGTATTGTTTTGGTTAGCCAAGAGTGATAAGCAAAGGGAAATGGTTGAGCTGTGTTAGACCTCCTTGGGAATTAATTAGGGAGAAGCCAAAGCCCATGGTTATTAGTTCAAAAATGCCAAATGACGTGGTGTGCACAAACTGAATTGCTCGTAATGGAAGTAAACAAGGAAAAGACATCACCAAGCATGGAAATTGGATGGCTCATCACAGCAAAAGGCTAGACAAAGTTTGGATAGTCAAGAGCAAGTGAGAGTTGACTTTGGTCAAAGTTGACCAAAAAGTCAAATGTTGACCAAAGTCAACAAATGATCAAAATTGTATTTTCTTTGTAAATGGACAATGAATTATTGGTTAGGGTGAAATTTAGGTTTTTTTGGATTTTGGGTTGACTTTGGTCAAAGATGTCAAATTTTTGTATTTTTCTTGTATGGAATCAAATGTAATGGTTTACAATGACATGAAATAAATTGAAATGGATTAACAAAATGGTTTGAAGTTGGTTTCCAATTTTTTTTTTATGACTTGGATGACTTTTGATGTACATGAACAAGGCCATGAAATGAGACCATAAGGTTAGGGTTTTGACATAGTATCCATGAACCAATAACATGACTGGCAAGTGGCTAGAAACACAAGAAACTTGGTTGTTCAGATGACCCAGACCATAGATGTATCCACAATCACAACACCATGACTTTGGATCAAAAAAACAATCCTCATATAAAACCAAAGTAAGGTTAGGCCAAGCATGCCAAACAAACATAAAAAATTTAGGACCAAAATCGGGGTATGACACCATCACCCTTGGATCTCTCTTCCCTCTTTTAATATGAGCCTTTGGTTGCTTTTACCATGTGTGTGGTGCGCTGACTGAGGGAACACATGGAACATGCATTTTGAATCATCAGATTTGCCACCTCAATTAATGAGGGGTGATCTGATGGCTCCTGATTTTCCATTTTATTTTATTTTTTCTAAATTGATTTTTAAATAGTCATTTCTTTTAAAATTCACCATAAATTCATTTTTGATCCAAAAATTATGGGACCAACACCAAAAAATCACAAATATTTTCTTCTTCCCATTTATGATTTAAAATTAATTTTTGGATTAAGTTTGATATTTTTGGTGAATTTTTTTATTTTTAACTTATTTTAATTACTTCTGACTTTTGAAAAACACCAAAAAAATAGTCAATGATCCTTTGACCTTACTTGACCAGTGATAAATCCCTTGCCCATTTATTTGGTGTTTTGAAGGGGTTTTAGGTTTTTGATCTTTGAAAACTTATTTTTCTTCATTCTTAAAAATGTTTTTTTAAATTAATTTAATTGATTTAATGATTTGGTGAGCTTTTTTATTTACTTTATGTTGACCTTACTTCTGTTTGGCCTTGGTCTTGATTGAATTGGACCTTGACTTGGTCAATACCATTGGATTTAGGAGGTTGATGAAGTTTAAAACTTCATCCCTCAGATGAATGAATGGTATTCATCAAGTGAGGTTCATCCCTTAATCAATTTGGGATCCCCTTCATTTCATATCTCCATTTTCATCTCATTTCTTCCCCAATCATCTCTTGGCCAATGACTTCTAATGGATCATTAGCTAATTGATTCATCAATAACCTTGTGTCAGATGAATCAACATAGGTTTGATTGAGAGAGGCCCATCCTCTCTTGTTTTTGTGTGTGGTATGCTTTAGGAGATTGGTATTGGATACCTTTTTTCTAGCATGCATTAACACCAACGTTATTATTGAACGACCTCAGATAGGTATGGCTTCTACATAAGCCTAATTACGATTGCTTAACATAGCGCTAAATTTGTCTCAAGGCACAAATTAACATACTAACTTGACAACTAATATTTAATTTTCTTGTCATTTACTTTAATACAATTTAAATTTGTGCACTTTATCATTCCTTGTCATTTACATTCATCCAAATTGTTTATGCTTCCGTCATTTGCTCTTTGACGTGGGCCTATCTTTATGCTTCATTTATTTTCATTTTTGCTCACTTGAGCCATTATATTTTGTGCTTGTGATATATTTGTGCTTGTGATATATTTGTGCTTGTGATCATATTTTATTTGTGGTCTTAGGTAGGACCTTAAAACACTTAATAAAAACAAAAACACTAAAAAACACATTGGTGGACATTTGGATCTTTGTCTGTGACTTGATTTGGACCTATGGACTTAGAGTAGGCAACATTCCTAAGCTATGGAAGAAAAACTTGACCAATGACATTAATTTGAGACCAAAAACATGGCCAATGCCATTCATCTGACACAAACTTGAGAGACTACCTTGGGTTTATCTGATACACTCTTTCTCTTTGTCTAAATTGTTATTTTGATCTTATTGTTATTATTTGATGTTTTCTCTTTGAGTATGTTTCAAGGAATTTTTCATCTGATACACATAAAGGACATTGAAGATTGCTTGATTTGGAGTGCTAGCTTGGATGATTGGTTATCTTTATTTGATACCATTGGGTTTCTTATTAATTGCTTGGATGATTATGACTTTTTTGTTTGCTTGACAATCCAAAATAAATTGTTTTCTATCTGACACTATTGTCTTGTGGATGCTTCTCATGGGTTAGATCTTTTCAACTCAGAACTCTTAATCTTGTCTAAGATAGCCTCTTCATCTCCACCTCTTTCTTCTTTAATTTTAAAATCTCCTTCTCATATTCAAAACTTCTTTACTTATTGTTTTTCAACTTAGACTTGTTTTAATGAGTAGAAACCCTAGTCTTATGTCATTGATTTTCAAACTATTTTCTTAATTAAACTTGTAAGACCTAATCATATTGACATTATTTTCAAAAAGACCAAAAAGAACTAATAACCTCATCTAATCATTTTTGACACTTTGTGCCTTTTTCCTTTTAAGCTTTTAAAAAAGAAAGCATTTAGATTTGATTTATCCTTGGTTGATATGTAATTCTTCTATTCCATGATATATTGAGTGTAAGACTTTCCATTTACTAGGGGTTAAAGGCATACTTGTTGATTAGTCCGGGTTGGAGCCATCCCTCTTAAATGTTGTAAAGCCCTCATTATCGGTGAATGTTTAGTTGAGTATTCTCCCATTGATAACAAAAGATCTTTAAGCATTTATTAAAATCAATTCATCCATCTTTTAAATTTTTACCATGAACTACGAGGTTTTGATCCCTCATTTATGCTGGTATGTAGACATAAGACCAAAAGTCTTATCAAACACGAAATTTAAATAATGAATTCATTTCTCATCCCCTAGTTCTATTTTTAAAAGCAATCATCTTTTCAACCAAAACAAGTACACACAAAAAGGGCTCCTAGGAGTACCTAGGACACTTTGGGTGTTAATACCTTCCCTCTGTGTAACCAACCCCTTACCTGTAATCTTTGACATTTTTTTAGTTTTGATTTGAAAACTTCTTATCTTTGGGTTTTGTTTGTACTTTCTCCTTTTTCCTTTGGAAATAATAAAAGTGTGGTGGAGACTCTTATTTTATTGATGTTGAGTTAACCAATAGCTCAGTGGTCATGGATTTACCGCTACACAAACATTTTTTTTACCAAAAATTAATTTAAACCGAACTGAATACATTCTTAATTAATTTCATAAAAAATAAGCCTACTAAAAATGAAAAAAAAAATAACTCAAACAAAATTGTTTTTTTATAAAAAATAAGGTCAAATGAGCTTTCTAGAACTTTAGGTTCACTTTGACAAAAGACTACTCAAGGATTTATAACATACAACCTATAGGATGGTTATAGCTCATATCATCAAATATAGTTTCCTAACAATTTTTTTACAAACTTATTATCTTTTCTTTTTACCAAATATAATATCTTTTAGGGTTAAAAATATTTTTAGTCCCTACAAATATGTTAACATTCAATTTTAGTCACTCTAAAATATTTCTTCAAACAATGGTCATCACAATCTTTTATGTCCCTAAAATTGGTCCCTGCCGTTAGTTTCCACTAACGGAGGCCTACATGTTATGCAAAATGTGTATTTTTGTTGCTGACGTGTAGATTTTTATTACTAATTCGTCAGGGTGGAACCATTGATAACATTATCTTGTAACCTTACAAGTGAGATAATGTTAAACAACTATTTCAGTTCACAACTCGAGTGAGTGCCCTAGACTAAATCTTCATCTGCGTTGAAAAGAGCTTATGTGTAGTCCAAGAACAAATCTTCGTTGCAGTGGTCCCAACAATAATTTTGTCATCTTCGTTGTAGTGGTCCCAACAACAAATTTTTCATTGCTTTGTTTCCTCGTTTCACTTGCAATCTTTTACTGGTCATACTTAGTCGCATTCAGTGGTACCATTTAATTCACTATGTTGCATATTAATACAATGTCTTATGATATTATTATCGATTTCGTAACTGTACTTGTATATACGTTAAATTTTTGGTAAATTTGTTTGACCTAATTTTGGTAAATTTTAAACCTAAGTTAAATTTTTGAATAGGAAATGGATAAATTTTAGGTTGTGTTTTACTCAAAGGGTTGTTTTGTAAAAGACCCCTAACATAAGATATGATGGTGGGGAAGTATATACTTTTACTGATCAAGATCCCTATTATTGGTCTTTTTGAAGCTTGTGACTTAGTTAAAGTGATTGACCCTGAGTTTGATTTGAATTCTGTTAAAATGTGGTGGAAACATGATGAAGGATCTTTTGAAGAAGATTTAAATCCATTTAGGGATGATGGGGATGCTTCTGAGTTAGCTGTGTATTCTGTTGGAAATAATTCTGAAGTTGAGATATTTTGTGAGCCAAAACCAGTTACAGGAGAGGTCACCTTTATGGATAGGGTTAATGGGAAAGGAAAAGGGAAGACATGTGATGAAAATGATGATAAATTAAGTGAAAGTAGTGATGAATCTAGTGATGAATTTGTAAGGGGTGTACACTTTGATGATAGTGAGGAGGAGAAAATGGAAGTGTTTGATGAAGGGCTTGATGAATGGGTTGATCCAGGTGTTGATGGAGAACCTAGAGCTGAACATGTTGCTAATAATGAGGCCCCAAGTGAACCAGTCAAGAAGATTTTTATCATAGAAGAGATGGGTAAGGAACATGTCATTGAAGATTCATACATGACTGATGAACTAGATAGTGGGGGCGATGATGACAGTTGTGATGAAAGGCCATTTATAATCAGGTTCAATGAAGAAGATTATCTAAGTAAGGATTTTGCTTTCAAGGTTGAAATGGAGTTTTCTTCATTGAAGCAGTTCAAAGATGCTATACTAGAGCATAATGTTTTGAATGGTATGGATGTTAGGTTTGAAAAAAATGATGCCAACAAATGTAGGGTGGAATGTAAGGACAAGGGAAATGTAACTATATTGTCTTGTGAAGTAGAGTTTTAACCTCCATAATATTTAGGATAAAAACATTGTTTGCAAAGCACAGTTGTGGAAGACAATTCTTCAACAAAAATGCTAAAGCGGAGTGGGTTGCCAAAGTCATTGTTGATGGGTTGAAGAATAATACAAAGATGAAGTTAAATAAGGTGGTATCAGATGTTAGACTCGGGTATGACACAAAAATCCCAGGCTGTAGAGCTTTCAAAGCAATACAAATTGCTATACACATTGTTGAAAGAGACTCCAGCAAACAATTTAGATTATTATGGTCTTATGGTGCTGAGTCGAGAATGGCTTCAGCAGGTAATACTTTCAAAATCAACACTAGTGTTCTAGCTCCAGGTTTGAAACCTAGATTTGAGATGTGATATGTGTGTTTTGATGGGACCAAGAAAGCTTTAACAAAAGCATGCATACCATCCATTGGCTTAAATGGATGTCATTTGAAGCACAAGTATTGTGGTATATTACAGATTGATGTAGGAAGAGATCCTAATGATCAATATTTTCCTATTGCTTTTGTTGTGGTTGAGACTGAAACAAAATTTTCATGGAGTTGGTTTATTAAATTGCTTCTTGAAGACATTGGAGATAGTAGATGGTGTTTCATATTTGACCAGCAAAAGGTAAGTTTGAATCTCATCATATATGCATCTTATCTTGGTGTTAGTTTATACCGATGCACTTTTGTTATATTGGTTTTTGTTTGTACTAATGCACTTTTGTATTAATGCACTTGTTATTTTGTTGGAAGAGGGTATGGTTCAAGTTTTTGAAGAGGAGTACACAGACTTTGAACACAGATTCTGTCTAAGGCACTTGTATGCTAACTTCAAAAAGAAGTTTGGAGGAGGAACATTGTTTAGGAATCTTATGATGGCTGCTTCCAAGGCTACTTATTTTGAGGCACATTAATCAAAGATGCTTATGAATAAAGAGGTCGGTCTGGAGGCATATGAATGGTTTGAGGCAATTCCCAAAATTAAATGGTGTAAGCATGCTTTTCCTTTTTTTCTCAAAGTGAATGTGTTAATGAACAACCTAAATGAGTCTTTTAATGCAACGATTCTATTACAAAGAGACAAACCAATAATAACCATGTTTGAGTGGATTAGGAATTATCTAATGAGAAGTTTTGCAACCCTTAGAGAAAAGGTAGATGGTTGTAAGGGGTTGATAATGACCAAAATATCATTTCCTTGTGCAATATCATCATCCCATGAATAAATTGCAAGTTTCCTCATTTTTTCAAAACATACATCTCAAAAAAATTCTCCCTTTATTCTATTAGTTCTTGCAATGGCATGATATCATACGATCATTACACCCGCACCTTCTCAGTGTACGTTTGCTCACACTTGTGGAATGATATGATACTTGTTTGATTCGCCTTGATGAAAATGACATAATATTAGTAATCTGCAGTAAACAAATTGCAGTTGAGGAAAAAGACGAAGACCGACGAAGATGATGATGACGATCAACATAGAAGATGAAAAAGGGGATTTGAAAAACACGAATAGGAGAAACTGAAGTGGTGACCACATTAGGGTTTCTGCATTTGGCGTTAATATAAAACAAAAACAATTAATTTAATAAAAATCTGACGTGTCAAATACACATTTGGCAATGTCATGTAGGACTCCGTTAGTGGGAACTAACGGGACGGACCAAATTTAAGGACAAAAAACATTACGAAAACTATTATTTAAAGAAAAATTTTAGAGGGACTAAAATTGAATGTTGATATATTTATAAAGGTCTCTGACATATTTAACCCTATCTATTTTTTATAACTATTTTAAATAGTATTTGAATATATAGTTTATTGTGTATTATTTTTCTTCAAATTTTTAGCTTGTTTCATGATATCAAAATCTATTTTTAAGAATAGTTTTACTGAAATAGTTCTCTCTAAAAATACTTTTTCAAAATTTATTTATTTTAAAAATTATTGACAATTTTGTTATATTTATGTGAACAAAAAATCTCATTTTTAGAATAAAGTTTTTTCAATGTATGTATTTTTTTAAAATATAATACATACAATGATTTTTATGAACTTGCATTAATCATGGAAATATCACTATATTCTTATTTTCAGTTTTCTAAAATATTTGTGGTGGACTTAAAAATAAATACAACTTTGAAAACATTACATACTAATTAATCTAGAAGCGCCAAGTGTATGGTGAAAAGATGATACATTAGGAATAAGGACTAACTATGCAACAAAAGATTTATGTAGATTTGTCTAGATGCACCTTACATCATGAACCTAATAACTCATCACAATTATGAAACTCTTTTTCTCATAAGACTTTTATGATATTCACAGCAAAAGTATTGAAATTTTTTACATTTGAAACAGTTTCTAAAATACTTAGTCAAATAATCAATTTGAAAATTGACACACATAAATTACTTAAATTTATTGATTGGTCACAAATTCATCAGACTTTTGTCTATTTTTAATACTATTTTTCAATAGTGAGATACGCACAATTTATGTCATTTGGCAGAATATTAAATAGATAGGGACATTGAGGATAATAATAGAACCATAAAAGAGGGATTGTAGCCCCACAATGGAATGCAACCCTTAGAGGAAACTAAACTGAAATGTCCAAATATTGAGGTCATTTTCTAATGTCATTAAGATGCTTTTTTTCTGCCACGAGCCTAGACACAAACCTCATCTAGATAGAGTCGTGGAAAGTGGGTTATATTGTGAAATACCAATAAATATAAGTAATTTATTTATACTTGAATTGTTAGTAAATTTCAATTAAAAAAAAAATCATTCAAAAAAAATTAAGATTACAATTTTGATTATAAAAATCAATAGTAAATTTTTATTTATTTTTAGTTGAACTTCTGATTAATTTTCGGCCGATGGTGGCAGTGGTCACTCGACGATGTAGCGGTAGATCGTCGAGAGCGGTTCGGATGAATTACATGTTTTTGATTGGATTGGTTCGGTGATGAGCTTTGTTTTGGATATGTTAGGGTTCAACGGTTATAAATATAGCTCTCTATCACTTTCATTGATTAAAGAAGATGACACAAGAAAGATATGGTAATTATAGTTAAACAGACACTAGTAGAATTTTTTTGGAGTAAATTCATGGAATTTGGCATATGATTAGAGGTATCTAAAGGGATTAATAACTCTTTGAGTTTGTGTGATTCATATATAGAGTTATAAAAATTGAGAAACATTTACGTAGAAAATATGGTTGTTATTGAAAATTTGAAAGACTATTTCCTTGTAACTCATGTGTAACCTCTTGTAACAACTTTTGGAAGTATAATAAATTAGAGAGTTATTTTCTCTCGTATAGTAGATTGATTTTATCGAATTGGGTAACCAAGTTCTTTGCGTACTCATATTTTATATATCTCTTGCTTTCTATGAATTTGCTTATACTCCCTCCGTTCCTTTTTAAGTGTCATTTTTTGACTTTTTACACATGTCAAGGAAGCTAATCATTATTGTTACTTTTCAAACAATAATTCTTCTTTTACCTATAATACCCTTAATTATTTATTACATTCACTTTACTTTTTCTCTCTCTGCAATCATTATCTAGGGGTAATTTTGACAAAATTGCAATTAATACTACCTTGAACTTTGCAAATGACAATTAAAAAGAAACAATTTTTTTGCAAGAAAGTGACACTTAAAAAGGAACGGAAGGAGTAGTGTTTAGCAAGTTGGTTTTATTTGAGGCTATATATTTAAGTTATTAGTGTTCTTTTTCCCCCACATCATTATTCTTAGTGTGATTAATATTATGGTTATATTTCATAAAGAAAAGGTCTTTGTGTGGTAAACCTTTCAATTTCACAAGTGACATCCACCATGGAGAAAATGGGTTAAGTTTAGCATCATAAATTATAAATGGAATGTCGATAACTTATCATAGACAATGCTTTTGGGTTGTGGAAATTGAAGATGCATGCAATATTAATTCAGTGGAATTATGTTAAAATATTGAAGGGTAAGGCGTCGATGCCTAGACAACTAACACAAACAAAGCATATTGAGATGGTGGATAAGGTCATGTGCCATTATCTTATACCTCTGGAATAAAGTTCAAATGGAAGTCCCTAGGGAGAAGACCTTGACTTCGATGTGGGAAAATCTTGAACCGTTCTATATGATCAAGTATTTGACTCATAATTTGTGTTTGAAACAACAACCTTACTTATTTTAAATGGTAGAGAACAAATTCATAATAGAACATTTGACATAATTTGGAAAATACAAATATTGAGATGAAAATTAATGAAGAGGACAAGGCAATACTCCTTTTAATCTCATTACCGATATAATTTGAGAATTTCAAGGATGACATTGTTTATGATAAGGAAATTATTATTACTTTGAATGAAGTCCAAATGGTTGTGAGATCTAGTGAGCTTTCAATGACAAAATGTTTGAGATTAATGATAGTGATGAAAATTTGAGCGCCTCAATAGGTGGGAGTGGTAGTAGAGGGAAGTCCAAATCCAAATATTTTGATAAGTCAATGTTAAATTGTTTATTTGTTAGAAAACCAATCACTTAAAGAAGGATTGTTTCGAGAGGGGGCAAAGATGATTTTGTTCAGATTGCAATTGTCTCAAATAAGGATGAATATGGTTATGCGAGTGATGGTGCACTGGTGGTGTCTTGTTTGAAAAAATAAATATATTTGGATGATGGACTCAGGATTCTCTTATCACATGTTCCCGAGGAAAGAATACTTTAAGATTTGTAGGAACAAGGAATAAAGACACATTTAACCACATCTGGCATGGTGATAGGAGTTGAGTTTCTAGTAAGTTTATGGAGTAAGGTTTGTGCTAAAATAGATTACCTAATTGACAGATGTCCATTCACAAGAATAAATTTTCAAGCACCTATGGAGGTTTAGAGTAGGAATTCAGTAACTAATCTAATTTGAAGGTCTTCAAAACTTTATCATTTACACAAATCAAGCTAGTCCAAATTTATGGTAAGGTTGTTAAGTGTGTCTTCAATGATTATCGAGAATATGGTAAGAGTTACAAGTTATGAGAAATAGAATATGGAAGATCGAATTTTATCAAAAAAATGTATTACTTCCAGTGAGGCCTGTAAGGGGAGGAAAAGTAAAAAAATTGAAGATGAAGATATTAGAAACTATGGCGGATAAGACCCGTTTCGAGATGGAGGTTCCTACTAAGGAGACTAGGGATGAAAGGAACTTTAAGGCTCATAATCCTAGTTTTGGCGAGGGAAATTTCACGTCGGCTTCTAATTATCATCTTGCCTTAGGGTGTGGCTAAAAGATTGTAAAACTTGAAAATAGATATCTTTAAGTAGGCACTCAAAAGGAAATGGAGTTAAATATGGTTGAAGAACCATACTTGTGGGCTTATTGGACTACCTAAGAATGAAATGTTGGTCGGGTGCAAGTAGATGCAAGTGGAAAGATCAAAGTTCAAGTCTGGCTTAGACTTGAACAAGGTTATTGAATTGTGATTCAACATTGAAGAGAGCAACAAATTGGTTGATGCTTAAATTGACATCACCGTCAATTTTGAGTCAAGATGATAAATATAAGAAAAATATATTTCGAGACTGTCATAAATTATAGAGCACGAAAAAGTACCAAGGAAATCAGTGGCGGCGCCAAAGCCACTAGGAGAAGCCCGTGAGATGGTGTCGGAGCTGGTTATCAGTGGGTTGAGGTGGTGAGCATCCACCAATCATGGTATTGTGGTGCCAACGACTAGAGTCTAACCGATGGCATATCATCAGAGCGACATCTTGGAGGTGGTGGGTCATTAAAGCATCGACAATGATTGTCTGTGAAAAGGCGGTCGAGTAACAACAGTCTAGGCGGGTCGTGGGTTTCAGTTTGGCTCACAGATCCTTTCAATCATAAGTTATATTTTTGTCTGTTTTTGATCTTTTGGGTTTTAGCTGTTATAAATATGAGTCTGTATGACTTTTTGTCGGGTAAAAGAATAAGACAGAGGTAAGATATGTTAATACTAGTTAGAGAGACAACGATACAAATTCTTTGGAAAGACGTGTTAATACTAGTTAGAGAGACAACGATACAAATTCTTTGAAGTGTATTGCTGGAATTTGACAGACCTTTGAAAGTATCTAAGGTGATTGAGAAATACTTCTAAACTTCTTACATTTATGTGATTTTTATAGAGAGAGTTATAGATATTGTCAAACACTTGGGTAGAAAATATGGTTCATCTTGGAAACTTGAGATACTATTTTATTGTAACTCATTTGTAATCTATTGTAATAACTTTTAGAAATATAGTGAATCAGGAAGTGTTCTCTCCTCTATATTAGACCAGTTTCTATCGAACTGAGTAAACAAGTTTTTTGTTTAGTTGTATTTCATTTTCTTCTTACTTGTTGTAGATTTGCTTATAATTTTATACAGGTTAATTTTCACTTAAGACCATTTATTTTGGTTATCATTATTTTTAGTCTCACACATCAATATTTTAATGTGATTAATATTTTTGTTAAATTTCACAGCGAGAACATCTTTATGTGTTTGACAATATTTTCCAACATAAGATCAAAATTACTAACTTTATGCCAAAATACGAAGAATGTCTTCATCTTCTTGATAGATCACACACAAGTGAAATTAGGTTAGATTGACCTCTCAATTTGTGTCCTCTATAACAAAATTTGCCTAACTGAAATGCATAGTCATCCAATTTGTTAGTCATAACACTTCAAAACCCCAACATTCTATTATAAAGTGTAAGATCGTGTCGAAAATGAGCATTTATAAAATAAATATCAAGAAAATTCCTCTAAACTCAGTTTACTTATGCATATATTTTCATCTGATATATCGATACGATGTTTCGTAAAATCGTTCTAATTTCAACATCTCTTTCTCTTAAGTTTCAAATTGTTAAGGTATCTGTTGATTATTGTTGAATTGTAATTCCTTGTGTCGAAGCAGGTTGCTCGACAGAGCAAGGAAGTGTCCAGCCACCTAGTGTGTTAAGTAGTGTTAGCTATTTTGGGCTTTTATAATTTTGGGTTTTTATAGTTTTGGGCTTTGGCTTGAGGTCCAAGTTAACCTGAATCTATAAATAGAGGAAGTATCCTTTCTTTTCATATAGAGGTGAATAGAGTATTCACAACATATTGTATTTACAACATATTGTATTCACAGTATTTTGCAGTTGCAAAGTGAATAACAAGTTTTCCACAGTTTGTGGGCAGAGGGAAACTTTACAGAATTTAATTCTTCTTCTCCTTCATCATTCTATACACTTTCTTTCTCCATTATTCTTATCTTTTCGTTGTTATTGTGTGGGTAATAACAATCTTGTTCATCAATATTGATTGAAATTCTCCATAAGTTTTAGGGGATTTCCAACATCTGGTATCAAGAGCTCCGGTTTAATCGATTCGTGGGAAGAAAATCACCATGGCAACGAATCATCCAAACGGGCATTTTCCAGCAAATCTTCCGATTCTCAAGAACAACAATTATGAGAATTGGTGCAAGCAGATGAAGGTTGTATTCTGTTATCAAGATCTTTGGGATCTTGTGAAGGAAGGAGTAACAACGCTTGCAGAAGTCGCAACAGATCAAGAAAAGGCTGAACATAAAGAATTGAAGAAGAAAGATTATAAAGCTCTCTTTATAATCCATCAATGTGTTGATGCATATAACTTTGAAAAGGTTAGTGATGCAGAGTCTGCGAAAGAAGCATGGGAAATTCTGGAGAAATTGTTTGGAGGCGTAGAGAAGGTGAAAGAGGTGAGGTTATAAACTCACAAAAGAACATATGAATTGATTCAGATGGAAGACAATGAAAGCATAACTGATTTCTTCACCAAGGTTACGAAATTGGTGAATCAAATCAAGGTATGTGGAGAAGTGTTGACATCAAGATTTGTTGTTGGAAAGATCTTGAGGTCGTTGGCTCCAAAGTTCGACCACATGGTAGTAGTCATAGAAGAGTCGAAAGATTTGTCAAAATTGACAAAGGAATAACTTCAAGGGACGCTTGAATCTCATTAACAAAGAATGGATGAAAGAGTTGCAGGAAAGTCGAAGAGTGATATGGTTTTGCAAGCTCAATCAACAAAAGAAAGAAAAGGCAAAGGAAGCTGGAATAGAAACAAAGGCAGAGGAGGTTACAACAATTCGACTGGTCGAAATCAGCAAGAAGGAAACTCGTCAAATCAGAGAAAACCCTGGAACCAAGGCAACCAAAGAGGTGGTGTTGCAGGTAGAGGAAGAGGTGGTGGTCAAAAGCCAGACAAGAGTCACATTCAATGTTACAATTGTCAGAATTATGGTCACTATTCTAGTGATTGTCCAGAAAAGCATAAGAATCAAGAAACTTATGTAAAGCTGGAGAAACATGAAGAAGAAGAGACGTTGCTGATGGTCACAACAAGAGAAGAGGATAGATTCAAGGACCAGTGGTACTTGGACTCAGGATGCTCATCACACATGGTGAAATTTGCAAATGACAACACTCTAGCAGCTGAAGGTGTTGGTGATGTTCTGATTCTGAGGAAAGATGGCAAGAGGTCATTAATTTCAAATGTGTTATACATACCAGGCATGAAGAGTAATTTGCTCAGCATAGGGCAGTTGGTCGAAAAGAACTACAAGGTGTCGATTGAAGACAAGATGATGAGAGTTCTCGACACAAATGGAAGGTTGATATTGAAGGCTCCAATGTCTCAGAATAGAACCTTCAAGATTGAACTAAATGTGATGGAGCATAAGTGCCTTGCAACAACAGTCAATAGAGATGAATGGATATGGAATTACGGACTTGGTCATCTCAATTTCAAAGACATCAGAGATTTGAAGAGAAGAAATATGGTTTCAGGATTACCAGAAATCGACATTCCAAACGAAGTGTGTGAAGAATGTGTGCAAGCAAAGCAACATAAGAACAACTTCAGTAAGGATGCAAGAAGCAGGTTGAAGGCAATTCTTGAAGTCATATACTTTGATGTATGTGGTCCTTTCCAGGTGGATTCGATTGGAGGTAACAAATACTCTATTACATTCATAGATGATTTCAGTCGAAAACTGTGGTCTTACCTGATCCAGAAGAAAAGTGAAGTGATCGAGGTATTTTCCAAGTTTAAATCTATGGTCGAAAGACAGAGCAGTCGAAAGATCAAGATATTGAGAACTGATGGTGGTGGAGAATATGTGTCGAAAGACTTTGATGCATTATGTGTGAAAGAAGGGATTGTGCTTGAGGTGGTTCCACCCTACACTCCACAACAGAATGGAGTCGCAGAAAGGAAGAATAGAACCATTATGAATATGGTTAGAAGTATGTTAAAAGGAAAGCATCTACCCAAAGAATAATAGGGAGAAGCTGTGTCGAATAAGACATATATTCTGAACAGATGTCCGATGAAGAAGCTAGAAGGAATCACGCCAGAAGAATGTTGGTCCGGTGTCAAGCCTAGCTTGAGTCATCTCAGGGTGTTTGGATCTATAGCACATAGACATGTGTCAGATCAATTGAGAAGAAAGCTTGATGACAAGTCCAGTCAGATGATCCTGATAGGATATCATTCGACTGGAGGATACAAGTTGTTCGACCCAGTGAATAAGCAAGTAGTGATCAACAGGGATGTGATCATAGATGAGCTTAAGGAGTGGGATTGGACTGAGAATGTCAAGAAAGATTCAGTGAGAATCTTTTATGATGAACCAACTAGTGAAGTCGAAAGAGAAGTTCGACAGGAAGAAGTCAGAGGTAAAGCAAGCACAAGTAGATCTTAAAGAACAAGGCACATGCCTGCAAGGTTGCAAGAATGTGTGATTACATCAGATGATGTGGTCAATGATAAAGGTGAGATGGTACATTATGCTTTCTACGCAGATGTCAAACTTGTCAATGCAACTGAGGCATTGAATGATTCGAAATGGATGAAAGCAATGGACGAAGAACTGAAGTCAATCGAAGTCAACAACACTTGGTCACTTGTTGAATTTCCCCAAGACAAGAAGGCAATCAATGTGAAGTGGGTATACAAGGTGAAGGTGAATCCCAAAGGAGAAGTGACTCGGCACAAGGCGAGACTTGTGGCAAAAGGATTTCTTCAGAAAGAAGGAATCGACTTCGATGAAGTTTTTGCACCTATTGCTAGAATCGAAACAATCAGGTTGGTTGTTGGTCTAACAAACATGAACAACTGGCAGTAAGCCAGATGGATGTGAAATGCGCATTCCTTAATGGCCCCTTAGAAGAAGAAGTTTATGTTGCACAACCGGCTGGGTTTGTGAAACATGGCGAAGAAAGAAAAGTGTACAGGTTGCATAAAGCCCTGTACGGGCTTAAACAAGCTCCAAGAGCTTGGAACAAGAAGATAGATGGATTTCTAAGGGAGAAGGAATCGTGAAGTGCAAATCTGAACATGGAGTATATGTAAGAAGAAGCAAGAGTGAATTGCTTATACTATGCCTTTATGTCGATGACCTATTGATAATAGGTACCTGCAAGAAGGAGATCGAAGACTTCAAATGTGATCTCAACAAGGAATTCGAAATGTCAGATCCGGGTGACATTTCATATTTCCTTTGGCATCGAATTCTACAAGAGTGGTAGAGGTTTGATGATGCACCAAATAAGGTATGCAGGCGAAATTCTCAAGAGATTTGAGATGCAAGATTGCAACCCAACTTCGACTCCAGCTGAGCCCAAATTACAACTGTCGAAGGATTCAGATGAAGATGATGTCGACCCAACCCAATATAGAAGAATTATTGGGTCACTTCGATACCTTTGTCACACAAGGCCTGACTTAGCATATAATGTAGGTATGATGAGTAGGTTCATGCAGAAGTCAAAGGTATCACATCTAGCAGCGGCGAAGAGGATACTAAGGTATCTAAAAGGAACTCTCGACTATGACATTTTGTTTCTTGCAGCTGATGAAGGAAAAGAATGCAAATTAGTGGGATACACCGACTCAAGTTGATGTAGTGATGCTTAGAATCGAAAATCCATAGCTGGTTATGTGTTTATGCTAGGTGGTGCACCAGTTGCTTGGAGTTCGAGAAAAGAGCCAGTAGTGACATTATCGTCATGCGAAGCAGAATATATAACTGCTTCTCTTTGTGCATGCCAAGCAACATGGATGGTGAATCTGGTCGAATAGATAACAACAAAGAATCATGGAGCAATTACCATGAAGATCGACAGCATGTCAGCTATCAATCTGGCGAAGAATCCAATAGCACATGGTCGAAGCAAGCACATCGATATGAGGTTTCATTATCTTCGAGAGCAGGTAGCAGATGGGAAGATGATTATGGAACACTGCAGAACTGAGAATCAGATTGCAGACATCATGACAAAGGGAGTGCAGGTCGAAGTGTTCAGAAGGCTAAGAACTATGATGAGTGTAGATAGCTTAGACACAATGAATTAGGTGGTGTGTTGAATTATAGTTCCTTGTGTCGAAGCAGGTTGCTCGACAGAGCAAGGAGGTGTCCAACCACCTAGTGTGTTAAGTAGTGTTAGCTATTTTGGGCTTTTATAATTTTGGGTTTTTATAGTTTTGGGCTTTGCCTTGAGGTCCAAGTTAACCTAAATCTATAAATAGAGGGAGTAACCATTATTTTCATATAGAGGTGAATAGAGTATTCACAACATATTGTATTCACAGTATTTTGCAGTTGCAAAGTGAATAACAAGTTTTTCACAGTTTGTGGACAGAGAGAAACTCTGCAGAATTTAACTCTTGTTCTCCTTCATCGTTCTATATACTTTCTTTCTCCATTGTTCTTCTCTTTTCGTTGTTATTGTGTGGGTAATAACAATCTTGTTCATCAAGATTGATTGAAATTCTCCATAGATTTTGGGGGATTTCTAACAATTATAACTCAATTAACAAAAATCAATATTTTTTATTCGAAGTTGTATGGTTATTATTATTTCCTTAATGACACATAAAATTAAGAAAAAAATACACAAAATTAATAACATCTATTTCAAATTCTAGATAGTGACACAATTATGTTTTGTCTATTTTTTATTTTGTCTATTTTTTATTATTATACTATTAGGCATGATTCATTCATTAACCAAACCATAATCCTCTCTCGTTTTCGTTTTCCCGCCTGCAAAGACTGAAAGATGCTTGTTTTGGCGTATTCTAAGATGCAAATATAATGCAATATTCTTTCCATCATGTGTCTTTTTCATTCAATTTAATTGCTTCTAAGTTTATGAAAGAGACTTAGCTTTTAATAATCTTTTGATTAACCATTAATGTGGTTTGATTTTGACTTTAATTTTTTAATTTGAGTTGAATCCAGATATATTCGGTTGTTACTTAGAGATTTATGCTTTACAAAAATTATTTATGCCGTCAACCTTATCAAAGAGATGTTCTTATTATAAAAATAAAGGTTAATTATAATTTTAGTCTATTATTTTATTTTATTTATGAAATTGATTTTATATTTTAATTTTAAATAGTTTTGATATATGTTTGGTTTAATTTTTGAAAGAGTATTAAAAGCGTATTATTAATTTCTAAAAGATTTTAAAGTGTTTGGTTCTTCTAAAGTATAATTAATTATTATTCAGAATTGATTCTACTTGAATTTATAATTTGTAGTTTTTGAGTTTAAATGTGATTTTTACATTAAAAAATTTATAGTTCAAATTATTTTTAACCAAAATCAAATAAGCAAATTTTTCACCGTATAACCAAACATATCATTGATCTCATCTAAATAATGTGAGACTAAAGAGTTTTTTTCATCTAACACACAATGTGGGACTTAACTTAAGAAACTTTTTCAAATTCATCTCCCTATATCTGAATATTGACATAATGTTCCAACAATCCCTCACTTAAAATTAAAAAAGTGTTTCAGAAGTAACATCAAACGTTTCTAAGATTGTGCATAAACAAAGGTATCTACGACTTGAACCTTTGCATAGCAAGCATGATTTTGATTCAACAAGAGTGACACAATTGTCTTAAACTCTATCTCAGACATCAAACCCGCACACAACCTTTACTTAAGGTGTATTCTAATATCCCGTGTTTTAATGGCCATACACATGTATCCCAGTTTAGTGAAGGCTCTAGGAATTTTTCTTCGAAATTTCATAAGAACCCGCCTAAGTTCCACAATCACATAGGTGAGTCTATCAAGAGTACTCATGTAGCCTAGGTACTCCCTCATAAAGAGTATAGATCTCATTAAGTGTTTATATTATCTCATCCTCTTATTGCTTCAGAATTCATGCTTTACTTATTTATACTCACATGATCATCTCATATTACTCACAACTTGTTATTACCCATTGAACCTATTTCTTGGGATCTCTAGTCATTTAGGTCGGGTTACCATCATAAGCAACTTATTTCTCTATAGGCATTAGTCCCATCTTCTTTGATGTATTATGGACTTTCTCTCTAGGTAATCCTTTCGTCAAAGGATCTGCTAAATTTACATTAATATGTACATGATCCATTCTTACAGCTCCTTTACAGATACAATCTCTATCAATGTTATGCTTTCTTCTAATTTGACGTCTTTTACCATTATAATAACGATTCTCAATTTTTGCAATAGTCGTGGTACTATCACAGTGTATCAATATAACTGTCATAGGTTTTTCCCATAAAAGGATCTCAGCAAGCAAACATCTTAACCAACTTGTTTCTTCACTAGCAGTCGCCAATGCTATCATCTCAGACTCCATAGTGGATTGAGCCAAGATAGTCTGTTTCTTTGATTTCCAAGTTACATCTCCTCCAGCTACACTAAATATATAGCCACTAGTTACTTTGGAATCATCTAATAAGGTATTCCAATCTGCATCACTATATACTTCAAGTACAACAGGAAATCTCTAATAATGTAAACTGGGATTCATGGTCCTTTTAAGGTACCGCATGACTCATTCAATAGATTTTTAATGCTCATTACTCAGTCTACTAGTAAACCTGCACAACAATCATACGACATATGCAATGTCGAGTCTAGTACAATCAATGACATGCCTATGACTGTCAATGATGCTCACAAACACATTTTGTTTAACATTATCACCATTGTTCTTAAATAGTTTTACACTTTGATTGTATGGTGTCCAAGCGGGTATATAGTCAAAGTAGTTATATTTCTTTAAGATCTTCTCCTCATAGTGTCATTGATCCAAATAAATTCTTTGTTCGGATCTCCTGATCTTGATACCAAGGATCACACTTGCTTCTCCGAGGTTTTTCATATCAAAGTTGTTTCACAATAATTATTTCACATCATTAACTACATGAAGGTTTGATTCAATTATGAGTGAGTCATCTACATAGAGACATATGATAGTGCACATGTGGTTCTCAGATTTATAATAAACGCATTTGTCACTTTCATTCACTTTATACCCATTCGATAGCATTAAGTTATCAAACTTCTCTTGTCATTGCGTTGGACCTTATTTTAAACCATACAAAGACTTATCTAACTTATAAACCTTGTTTTCTTGCCCATGAATTACAAACTGTTAGGCCTATGCCTTTATGATTGACAATAATTTTGTTAAAACATGTATTATAGAAAGATGTTGAGCAAGATATCGTGACATGTTGATCAGAAATCTTTGCAGGTTTTGTTTTACTTCTTGGAAGCCTTATTTTATTATGAGATATTTGAAGATTCTCTTAATATTTAGCTATCATATCTGACTGTTCAAGAAGGTTTATTTTAGGAACTCATGTTTCGTTTCGACCTATGCACTTGTTTCATAAAAACGGATGTTGATACATTTCAAGGAGCATTAGATTAGATTTGATTTGATTCTGCAGAAGATTATGAAGAATAGATATCAAAACATTTAAGGAAACATTTGATTTAATTTTGGAGAAGATTATGCAGACTAGATGTCGAAACGTTTGATTTGATTCCGCAAAAGATTGTGCAGACTAGATGTTAAAACATTTATAGAAACATCAAATTTGATTCTGCAGAACAAATATCAAAACATTTAAGGAAACATTTGATTTGATTATGCCAAAGATTATGCTGATTGGATGTTGATCAGTCACCATTTGCATTAAAGTTTCGTTACTGATCCGACAAGAAACCGAGGCTTTTGAAACACCGTACAAGCATTTTTGATACTTTTCGAGTCAATTTTACTTCCGGTATTATATTTAAGCATTTCGAGACATTGTTATATTTTACTTCTATTTTTGTGATTTTTATGCGTGGGATAGCTGTGTTTTTGTCCGGCAGGTCCAGGTAGAAGAACCAGGGAACTCAGAACGAGACAATGCGAGATTCCGGCAAGCAAAGAAGCAGAAAACCCCAGTATAGGAGGCCTGACATGGCCACCCGTGTCAGCTGACATGGTCCGTGTCAGGCAAAAGAGGGCGTGGTGTAGAAGACAGTGGCCTGACACGGCCACCCGTGTCAGCTGACACAACCCGTGTCAGCTGACACAACCCGTGTCAGGCATCATCCCCAATTGTGTCACCCACGACAGGGGCGTGTCAGCTGGGACAGTAGGCTGACACGGCCACCCGTGTCAGCTGACACGTGTCGTGTCAACCCAAGCCCAAAAATTCCCTTTTCTCGGGCTTTTGTTCGTCGGGCTTTTTCAGAGATATTTTTGGACTTGTCCAACTGCTGCTTGGAATTTTCACTATAAAAGAGGACCTTCTGCCTAAGGAAAAATCATCTTGGAACAAGGCAAAAATACAGTATTATGAAACAATCAAGTATTACAGAGAGCAAGACATTCGGAGAGCTGAAGGTTTTCATGAGCGGGAGCGATTGAAGATCAAAGTCATCCAATTACTTGTAATGTATAATTTTTATCTTGCATTTGTTTTAAACAATATAAGTAGCTAAACCCCCCAATGCTAGGGGGTGTCCCTGATTTAGAATTGTAACGAATTTGAGTTTACATTTGCATTTATAATATTATTTTTACGGTAACCTTTTGATGTGTTTATTGCTTTCTCTTTCGGACCAATCGAGATTGATTTGTGGTTATCAATTAGGCTGGACCACCATAGGTTTTCATAAGATTACTCTACAGTAGATATCGCCTAGGACTAGGGATACCCTGTATGAACCAGAGGATTCTTGATATTATAAAGCTTAACTTCACCTTAATTGGCTATGGACATAGAAATTAGGGTAGATTGATTAAAGGTTTTCTCACCAAGGACTTGGGAGAAAATACCCTTAAGAACTGGTAGTAATTGATATTTGTTGATGCAATAGTGACTCAGAGTTGTTACAGGGATAAATCATACAGCTTCCCTGGCATTGTTCCTTTTTCCCTGTAAACCTTTATTTTCATCCTTATTTGCTTTTACCTTTATTCCTACACCTAAAAACCAAATTAATACTTTTTGTTTAATTGAATGATAATTTAAGCTCAATATTGACTTGCAGTCCTTGAGATCGACATTTAGGGAATTTCCCCATTATTACTATAAAAGGCAAAATAGTATACTTGCTATTTTACCGATCAAGTTTTTGGCGTCATTGCCGGGGACTGCCAAAATATAGAGTTTAATTTTAAATTCAATTACAATTTTGTTGCTCTGCAATAAAATTACTTTTCTGTCATTTATAATTTACTAATTTTTATGCGAGGAGAACCCTCGTCTGAATTTATTTTTGATGCAGAGATCGAGAGAACCCTTCACCGAAGACGCAGAAATCAAAGAGTGGATTCCAAAGAAGAAAGTACCTCTGATCACTCAGAAGTCAAAGAACCAATGGCTGAAGTTCCTCCAATCCCACCTCCTCCACCTCCAGAAAGACTCCTGGGTGACTATGGAGGTGCAAACGCACCGGGTGGTCGATTGACCATTGTCAACCAACCGGTGAATGTGATGAATTTTCAACTACATCCTAGCACAATCAATCAATTGGAAAGAAAACCTTTCACCGAAAAGGTTAACGAAGATGCCAACAAACACCTGCAAAGATTTCTGACCATGAGCACCATGCCGAAAATTGATGGTCATACTGATGAAGCAAAAATATTAAGAATGTTCCCGTTCACTTTAGCTGAAGATGCAGAAGAATGGTTTTATTCTCTTCCTGTCGGCAGTATCACATCATGGGAAGAGATGGAAACTACATTCTTAAATGAGTACTTTCTAGCATCAATATTCCTGAGAATAAGGTATGAAATTCTTAATTTCAAACAGAAGGATGGTGAATCATTGGGAGACGCCTACAAAAGATTCAAAATGGTCTTAGTAGTGTGTCCAACTCACAATATGGATCCGACCGAACAAATGCAGATGTTCGTTAATGGGATGAAAGTAAGAACAAAGAAGTTGATTGATACAGCAATCGGCGGCTCAACAAATTTCTCAACAGCCACTAGTATTAAGAGGATTATTGAAGTAATAGCTGCCAATGAGCATCTAGAATTATACGACAGGTGTACTAGTCATCCGGAGGGTGTGATTGATCTAAAATTAGAAACAAATAAAATTCGTCTGGAAGACACAGTTGCTGCCGAAGTAGACAAGAAGTTGAAAGCTATGAATATAGGTACTCAACAGATAGCACAAGTCCAACCAACTCAGGCTAGCACTTGTGAAATCTGTAATGGACCTCATTGCACGATATATTACTTTGCTACTCCACAACAAATTGAAGAGATCAAATTCTTGAAGCAAAATAATCTATACTCTAACACTTACAACCCAGGTTGGAAGAATCATCCAAATTTCTCCTGGAAAGATCAGAGAGGGAATGTTCCACAACAAGGTACATGGCAATATCAAACTCAATATCAGCAACAGCAACAACAACAGGCAGCTAAAAAGGCTGAATGAGAAATCGCCATTGAAAAATTAGCGGCCAACAACATGCAGTTTCAAGAAGAAACCAGGACTAATAAGAAAAACACCACGGCCTCCATTAAAAATCTCGAAGTCCAAATGGGTTAGATAGCACAACAGTTAGCTTCAAATTCTCAAGCCACGGGCACCCTACCTAGTGGTACGATAACAAATCTGCGGGAACATAACACTTTTAACGCTATCGTAACCCGAAGTGGAAAGTCAACGGAGGAAAACAATGCTGAAAAAGATGGATTGTTAGAAGTGGATTTAGAAATCAAGGAAACCAAGGACCAAGATGAAGAAGTGATACTACCACTTGTCAAGGATAAAGAGAAGGTTTCAAAACCAGTCATCAAACTCCCTTACCCTCCAAGACAGGAAAAGAAAGATCAACATGAGAAATTTTTTGAGAGGTTCCTGGAAATGTTCAAAAAACTGGAAATAAACATCCCTTTTTCCGAGGCATTAAAACAAATGCCAATATATGCCAAGTTCATGAAATACATCACCTCCAAGAAGCGTTCCACTGATAGAGACCCGATCATCCGAACTGAAACATGCAGTGCCATTCTCCAAGGCATGAAAATCCCAGTGAAAAAGAAAGACATGGGATTGGTTACTATTACATGCACTATTGGTGATAGAAAATTAAAAAAGGCTCTGATTGACTTAGGAGTGAGTGTAAGCTTGATGTCACTGTCCATCTATAAAAAGTAGGCATCGACACTGTTCAAGATACTCGAATGACACTTCAGTTTGCGGATCGCTCTGTGAGGACGACCCTATGGGATTGTGGAAGATGTTCTTGTAAAAATTGACAAGTTTGTCTTCCCAGTTGACTTCGTCATTCTGGAAATTCCTGAAGATGAGGAAATTCCTCTCATATTAGGCAGACCTTTCTTAGAAACGGGACGGTGTATGATAGACATCGAGGAAGGAACTATGACCCTCAAAGTCTATGATGAAGAGTTAAAAATAGATATGAGGAACACAATGCAATACAAAGATGATATTGGAAGAAGCCACACTGTAGAGATAATAGATCAAGTAATTGCTCAAGAAAATGAAAGGCATATACCCCAATTACCACTAGAACGGGTCTTAAGTCTATCAATTTTTGAAAGTGATGAAGATGAAGGAGAGTCTGAGGTGCTCACAATGATGGAAAAACAACCTGAATGGATTAGATATAGACCACACCGGTGGGAAGATTTAAGACCACCACCACCATTAGATGTCACTGAAGAACCAAAAACAGGTGTAAATCTGAAGCAGTTACCAATAAATCTGAAGTATGTATTCCTGGACACTGAAAAGAAATGCCCATCTATTATCAATGCCAGTCTACAAAGTGTCCAAGAAGCAGAACTCATTCAAGTGCTAAAAAAATACAAAGGCGCGATCGGATGGGAAATTGAGGACTTAAAAGGTATAAGCCCGACCTTTTGCATGCACAAAATCTTAATGGAAGATGATCAAAAACCAGTGGTGCAACCACAACGAAGACTTAACCCAACCATGAAAGAAGTGGTGCGCAAAGAAGTTGTAAAATTGTTGGATGCAAGCTTAATTTATCCTATTTTCGATAGTTCTTGGGTAAGTCCAGTCCATTTGGTACCAAAAAAAGGGGGCACTACGGTGATTAAAAATGAGAAGAATGAGTTGATCCCACCCTGAAGTTTTACAGGTTGAAGGGTGTGCATAGATTACAAAAGACTAAACATGGCAACACGAAAGGACCACTTCCCTTACCATTCATTGATCAAATGCTGGAAAGGTTAGCCGGGCACGATTACTATTGTTTCCTAGATGGATACTCGGGGTACAACCAGATTGCGGTTTCCCCTGAGGATCAAGAGAAGACTGCATTCACATGTCCCTATGGTATTTTCGCTTATAGACGATTGCCATTTGGGTTGTGCAACGCACTGACCACTTTTCAAAGGTGTATGACATCAATTTTTGCTGACATGCTCGAGAAGCATATGGAAGTATTTATGGATGACTTTTCCGTATTCGGTTCTTCATTTGATAATTGTTTGACTAACTTGTCACTTGTGTTAGAAAGATGCCAGCAAACAAATTTGATCCTGAACTGGGAAAAGTGTCACTTCATGGTACGTGAAGGAATAGTCTTGGGACACAAGATCTCCAACCAAGGTATCGAAGTGGACATAGCAAAAGTGGAGGTAATAGCTAATTTACCACCCCCGGTAAATGAAAAAGGCATCCGGAGCTTCTTGGGACATGCAGGGTTCTACTGCAGGTTCATAAGAGATTTCTCCAAGATCGCAAAGCCACTAACTAGTCTACTGGTGAAGGATACACCATTCCTGTTTAACAAGGAGTGCAGGAAAGCCTTCGAGACATTGAAGAAGGAACTTGTGTCAGCCCCCATAGTTATTGCCCCTGATTGGTCTCTCCCTTTTGAGATAATGTGTGATGCTAGTGATAATGCAGTAGAGGCAGTACTAGGGCAACGCAAGGAGAAGCTCTTTCATGTGATCTATTATGCAAGCCACTTATTGAACCTTGCTCAAATGAACTATGCAACCACCGATAAGGAACTCCTGGCGGTTGTGTACGCATTTGATAAGTTCAGATCCTATTTGTTGGGATTAAAGGTAATTGTGTATACTGACCATGCTGCTTTAAAATATCTTTTCGCCAAACAAGAATCAAAGCCAAGGCTGCTGCGATGGATCCTACAACTACAAGAGTTCGACTTGGAAATCAGAGACAAAAAAGGTAGTGAAAATACTACTGCTGATCACTTGTCTCTGATGACTCCGACTCAAGAAACAGAAGAAATACACCCCATCAGAGATGACTTCACCGACGAACGTATCCTAGTCGTTACACATATCCCATGGTTCGTTGACTACGCAAACTTCGTGGTAGGTGGACTAATACCTGACGACTTTGATTCTAACAGAAGAAAAACGTTTTCACATGATTGCGGGTTTTATGTGTGGGACGATCCATTCCTTTACAAAAAGGGATTAGATGGCTTATTAAGGAGATGTGTTCCGGAGGAAGAGCAAAGGTACATCCTAAAAGCATGTCACAACTCAGAATATGGAGGACATTTTAGAGGAGATAGAACCGCAGCAAAAGTCCTTCAGTCGGGATTGTACTGGCCTACACTGTTCAAAGATGCTCAAGAGATGGTAAAAGAGTGCGACAGATGCCAAAGAACAAGAAACATATCCAAGAGGAATCAAATGCCTCAGAATGCCATGTTAGAGGTAGAACTGTTCGATGTGTGGGGAATAAATTTCATGGAACCCTTCCCACCGTCCTTTGGAAAGCAATACATTCTGGTCGCAGTTGACTATGTGTCAAAATGGGTAGAAGTAGTCGCACTGCCCACGAATGATGCGAAAATGGTAATAAATTTCCTCAAGAATTGTATCTTTGCACGGTTTGGAGTACCAAGAGCACTGATTAGTGACGAAGGTACCCACTTCCTCAACAAGCTGATGGAGAACCTACTAAGGAAATACAATGTCAAGCATAGAATAGCCACACCATACCACCCCCAGACTAGTGGACAGGTTGAGGTATCAAATCTCCAGATCAAGCAAATCCTAGAAAAGACCGTTAGTGCCTAATGAAAAGATTGGTCAGTCAAGCTAGATGATGCACTCTGGGCATACCGAACAACGTTCAAGACCCCTATAGGTATGTCCCCGTATCAACTGGTCTATGGTAAGGCTGGTCATCTGTCGCTCGAACTAGAGCACAGGGCATTCTGGGCTACCAAATTTCTCAACTATGAACTGTCCAAAGCGGGTAAATCTCGGAATCTTCAATTACAAGAGCTAGAAGGATTCAGAAATCGAGCATATGAGAATGCCAAGATATACAAAGAGAAAACCAAAATATGGCATGACATGCGTATTCAGAAGAAAGAACTTCAAGAAGGACAACTGGTCTTATTATTTAATTCAAGGTTTAAGTTATTCCCATGGAAACTAAGGTCAAGATGGTCAGGACCCTTTATGATACAAAAAGTATTTCCTCATGGAGCCGTTGAACTAAGAAATCCCGCAAACGGAGACAAGTTCAAGGTGAATGGATAGAGGGTCAAACCGTACCTACAAGACCAGGAGGGTGGTCTAATAGACAAAATCCATCTCACCTAAACAGATGGAGAACCGTCGAGCCATGCGACGTTAAACGAAGCTCTTCGTGGGAGGTAACCCATGCATTTTAAATTTAATCAGTTATGTGTATTTGTAGGTTTACACAGGAGCTCTACAAGGAGGGAACATTACGTCAACAAATGTCTAAGTCATGAAAAAGGATAATCAACGTGGCCAGAGGTATCGAAGGTTGAACAGGAGAAAAAGCCAAAAAAACGGCCAAAAGGGAAGCTTGACACGGCCACCCGTGTCAAGAGGGTGCAAATTCAACCAAAATAGTGGAAAAACAGTGGCTTGACACGGCCTCCCGTGTCAGCTGACACGGGCCGTGTCAAGAACACTGAAAGTGAAAGGGAATTTTTATTATCAACAGTAGCCTGACACAGGCGACCGTGTCAGGAGCACTAAAGGTAATGTCCAAAACGTGGTGATGGACAGTAGCCTGACACGGCCATGTCAGGCAGGCGGAAAATTTGAATTTTTTTTAAAAATCCGAATTTTTCAGTGGGACCCACACATATAACCCACTATTAACCATAATTTTTCGCCATTCACCTTATCATTATCAGATTTTTACTACAATCTTATCATTCTCACTCTCCTTCTCCCCAAACCTTACAAATTCCATTAAACCTCACAAACCCCATTACCTAAAACCTTCCATAACCAACACTTCCACTCTTTTATCGCAAAAACACCCTTCACAAATATTACTCCACTCGTCGTCCCCGTTCTAACCACGGTTTTGGAATTTCCTAACTCCATATTTCAAATAATATCTATTTTTGCATGTCCAAAATGCCCCCGAGGAGAATTCTCACCGGAAAGCAGCAGCTTGCGGAGATGGCGAAGTCACGGAAGTGACCAAGCCGGAATCCAAACCCACATAACATCGTTTTGACAATCCGGAACAAGAAAAGAGGTATAAAATCCACCGGAAGCGAAAGCTCACACTGACAAGGTACATGTGTGAGCATACTCTGAATGCACTGGGGCTCAAAATGGAGGTATACCGGATGTTCCATGTTTTAGGAATGTTAGAGTTCATGAGCCTGGAAGCGCCCACATACGAGCGCATCATGCTCTAATTCCTCAGCACGTTGGAATTCCAGCTCAAAAAGAGGTGGATAGACACGACCAGATATTATTTCGGCACTTTGCGTTTCCGCTTGTTTAATAATTATCATGAGTTGTCGGTTGAGGAATTGGCAGGGATACTCCGACTCCCTCTGTACGGACCAGGAGCGGTCCTAGATGGGTTCTCACTTAAGGATTTATGGATTGCATCATCGGGAGGACGGATTACACCTCCAAAGGTGCTAAGGCCTCGGGCATCCAGAATCCATGTTTGAGGTATGCTCAGAAGGGTTTGGCCTACACCTTGTTTGGAAGAGGCGATAGCACAGAGGTAGATACTCAGAGAGAGCTATTCTTTATATACTCGATGGCACAAAACAAAGCCATCAATGTAGCTTCCATTGCAGCGGACTATCTGAGAAGAGTTGGCCGAGCCGACTCCAGAGGCATCTCCGTCGGTGGCATGATCACCCAAATCGCTGAGCATTTCGGGTATCAAGCTATTTTACTCGAAGACAAGCCAATTGCAGGTAAGACCAAAATTGACATGTCTGCTCTAATTTCACAAGGTATGATTGATGTTGCCCCTACTTACTATAATGTGCTTATCCATAAGAGGTTTATTATAGCTCTGCCGGATCCCGACATAGTTGCTATTACTGATTGTGCCAACTGGTTGCATGTGACCGTTGACCCCGACGCGGAGGAAGGCCACGAAACTGACCATTTTACTACAGGTGATAAGTTTATAGATGACCAGGTTGAGGGCACGGAGGCAGAAGATGAAGAACCTCAAGCACCTCAAGAGCAGTTTGTACCACCACATCAGGAACCTACCCAGCAGGAGGCAGGTTCATCTTCCTGGTCCACTGACCAATGGACCTGGGTACAAACTGAAATAGGTGACTTAAGGATAGAACAACAACGCCAAGGCATTGAGCAAGCCCGTCAGGGGGCAATGTTGGATGAGATGAACAACATGATGCGGTAGTTGATGCTGCATTTCCCACAACCACCTCCTTAGTAGGATATTGTGAGTGTCCTCCTTCGCTCTTGTTCGCAAACATTGAGGCCAATGTTGAGTTCAAGTGTGGGGGGGATTTTATGTATTTTATTGTTAATTTCAGTATTTTGTTATTTTATCTCAGTATTTTATTATTTTACTTTTGTGCATTCTAGATTTGGTTTTTCTGTTTGAAGGTACATTATGATGCGAGTGTTTCAAGTCTGTGGTGATATGTTGGAAATTTTAATGATCACGATTGGGAGTGGATGAAAGGATCACGCCATTTACCATTGCTTGTTGTGAAAGATCTCCCCAGGAAGTTGACACTGCTGAAAGTAAGATCGGATGCAACATATACAGCTTAACCAACATAAGTGTGCTGTACATTCCGAAGTAAGGAAGAAGTCGCACCATGCTAAAGAGTATTATGGATACTGTCAAAGCTTAACCAAACAGGGTGAGTCATAAAAAGTCAAACACATTCGATCATCATGAGTGATATTCAGGTTTGTCTTTATCACTCTAAATTTGCGTAGATTCTCTGGGAACGTCACTGCATTATACACACACTGAGGCACGTTGTTTAAAATTAACCCCGAGCCTTTCTAGCCATCCTAAATAATTATATCCCTTGTTAACCCCATTTGAGCATGTATCCATTTGTTTGTTTAAACCCCATAAATGTACCCTTTGGCCAAAACACTTCCTTACCCTGTACAGAGTCATGTTGATACATTTAAACTGTGTTGAAAAGCTAAGTTTGGGGTAAAAACCCCAAGAGCTCCCAAAGCCCAAGAAAGAAGCACGAAAAAGGGCATTCGATGAAAAAAAAATAATAACTCGAAGATTCAAAAGAAGCAAGAAAAAGGGCACTCGATGAAAAAAAATAGAAAAAAGAGGAAACCGAGCAAAAAAGAAACAAAAGAAACAAACACAATAGGTAACATCGACTCTGAACCAAAAAACCACTTATTTCCCATTTTTGTTTGAATATCCACACCCTAACCCAAACCAAGTTACAACCCAAAAGACCTCAAAAGTGTGTGTGTCGTGTGTATGTGATATGAAAAGAGAGACTATTCAATCTTGTGAGTTGATATTGCATATTCTGAATTATGAGTGAAAACACTTAACCCCGAGAGAATTGGTGAGAATGTGATTTAAGCTGACAAGTGAAATGGTGCTTTGAAGTGGAAGTGCGAATGAAAACTTACAAGGAAAAAGCAGGACTTATGGAAGGAAGAGGGAAGACGTTAGCGAATGATCTCAGTAGTGTTAGGAAACATAAAGAATTCGAGGGAGTGGCACACAGTGTTGTCTGAAACATTACTTGCGGACAAGCAATGAGCTAAGTTTGGGGTTGTGATCAGTCACCATTTGCATTAAGTTTTCGTTACTGATCCGACAAGAAACCGAGACTTTTGAAACATTGTGCAAGCATTTTTGATACTTTTCGAGTCAATTTTACTTCCGGTATTATATTTAAGCATTTCCAGTCATTGTTATATTTTAATTCTATTTTCGTGATTTTATGCGTGGGATAGCTGTGTTTTTGTCCGACAGGTCCAGGTAGAAGAACCAGGGAACTCAGAACGAGACAATGCGAGATTCCGGCAAACAAAGGAGCAGAAAACCCCGATACAAGAGGCTTGACACGGCCACCCGTGTCAGCTGATACGGTCCGTGTCATGCAAAGGAGGGCGTGGTGTAGAAGACAGTGGCCTGACACGGGTCATGGTAGGCATCATCCCCAACCGTGTCACCCATGCCAGGGGCGTGTCAGCTGGGAAAGTAGGATGACACGGTCACCCGTGTCAGTTGACACGGACCGTGTCAGCCCAAGCCCAAAAATTCCCTTTTCTCGGGCTTTTGTTCGTCGGGCTTTTTCAGAGATATTTTTGGACCTGTCCAACTGCTGCTTGGAATTTTCACTATAAAAGAGGACCTTCTGCCTAAGGAAAAATCATCTTGGAACAAGGCTAAGATACATTATTGTGAAGCAATTGAGTATTACAGAGAGCAAGGGATTCAGAGAGCTGAAGGTTTTCATGAGCGGGAGCGATTGAAGATCAAAGTCATCGAATTACTTGTAATGTGTAATTTTTATCTTGCATTTATTTTAAACAATATGAGTAGCTAAACCTCCCAATTCTAGGGGGTGTCCCTGATTTAGAATTGTAACGAATTTGAGTTTACATTTGCATTTATAATATTATTTTTACGATCACCTTTTGATGTGTTTATTACTTTCTCTTTCTGACCAATCGAGATTGATTTGTGGTTATCAATTAGGCTGGACCGCCATTGATAAGGTTTTCATAAGATTACTCTACAGTAGATATCGCCTAGGACTAGGGATACCCTGTATGAACCAGAGGATTCTTGATATTATAAAGCTCAACTTCACCTTAATTGGCTATGGACATAGAAATTAGGGTAGATTGATTACATGTTTTCTCACCAAGGACTTGGGAGAAAATACCCTTAAGAACTGGTAGTAATTGATATTTGTTGATACAATAGTGACTCAGAGTTGTTACAGGGATAAATCATACACCTTCCCTGACATTGTTCCTTTTCCCCTTAAACCTTTATTTTCATCCTTATTTGCTTTTACCTTTATTCTTACACCTAAAAACCAAATTAATACTTTTTGATTAATTGAATGATAATTTAAACTCAATATTGACTTGCAGTCCTTGAGATCGACATTCGGAGAATTTCCCCATTATTACTATAAAAGGCAAAATAGTACACTTGCTATTTTTCCGATCAGATGTTGCAACATTTATGGATACATCAAATTTGATTTTGCAGAATGGATGTTAAAAAATTTAAGGAGACATCAGATTTGATTTTATCATATATTAAGCAAAACAAATGTCAAAATATTTAAGGAGACATTAGATTTGGTTTGACCAAATTTGATTTGATTTGATTTGTTTTGGATCTGCTGATTTTTTAGCCCGGAGCCCATTTATGTCGGGGCTATTTTAATGGTGATTCTAAACCTAAGAAAACAATAAAGTTGCGCTAGAAATTGTCATTGTTAGGGTTTAGCTGTCTTTTGTTATTTGTGAGCCATTCTAGTATCTCCTTGATACTTGAATTTGACTGAGTCTATTGAGTTATAAATTTGAATCACTAATGAGCTTTTAAGAAAGAGTGTATTTTGTTTTATTGAAAGTGTGTCTTCTATTATTGGATTGTTTTCAGTTGTTATCATTGTTGTGTGATTGAAAGGAAGTGAGAAGGGTCTCATATCTAGGAGAGTCTTAAATAGAAATTTAAAGGGTAGTGATTAGGTGAGAAGTTTGTAAAACCAGAGGTTATTTAGAACTTAAAACTAATACTATTATAGTGGATTTCCTTCCTGGATTGGATTCCCCCAGATGTAGGTGACGTTGCACCAAACTGGGTTGACAATTGATCTATGTTATTTACTTCCTGCTTTTTACACTATAATTGTTTATGGTGTGACATATCCTGATCCTAGTGTCGTGGCATTGTATACGACATATGTTATCTGCTTACTATTATTATTGTGTGAAGTTCTAATATTAGTGTCGTGATATGACATACGACATATGATATCTGCGTACCAGAATTTCAATTGGTATCAGAGCAAGAACCTTGTTTTGTTTTGGGTGAGCTCTAGGGAGATACTTTTTGGTACCATAGAAGGAGGATTTGTTAGCAGACCAACCATCTCAGATGGCACCAACCATGTATATTAGAGGGCCTGCATGCTGACATTCCTAAAATCTATGGATAGCAAGACTTGGAAAATTGTCATCAAGGGTTGTGAACATTCTGTTGTGGAGGACAAAGATGGGAAGGCTGCTACTGACTTGAAGCTTGAAGAGGACTGGTCTAAGGAAGAAGATGAATTGGATCATGGAAACTCCAAAGCTTTGAATGCTCTATTCAATGGAGTTGGCAAAAACATATTCAGGTTAATGAACATTTATACTGTGGCCAAAGATGCATGAGAAATTCTCAAAACCACCCATGAAGGCACATCTAAAGTGAAGATGTCTAGACTTCAACTTCTCACTACCATATTTCAGAATCGAAAGGTGAAAGATGATGAGAGTAGTCATGATTTTCACATGAATATTCTTGAAAGAGAAAATTCATCTAGTGCCTTTGGAGAGAAAATTTCAGAAGAAAATCTGGTTAGAAAAATTCTCAGGTCCCTACCTAAGAAATTTGACATGAAGGTCACAACCATTGAAGAAGCCCAAGACATCAGCAACATGAGAGTAGACGAACTTGTTGGGTCACTCCAAACTTTTGAATTTGGTATTAGTGACAGATCTAAAAAGAAGAACAAGAGCATAACTTTTGTATCCAACACTGAAGATGAAGAGGATCAATGTGACTTGGATACTAATTGAGGAATTTCTAATTCCATTGTGCTTCTTATGAGGCAATTCAATAGGGTGTTGAAGAAAATGGATATGAAGTCAATACCTGATGTCAAGAACATGTCATTCGACATCAATAAGAACAATGATTCTCAGAGAGAAGCAATAAAATACCAATAAAGGAAAATGTATTCAATGTCATGAATGTGAGGGTTTTGGTCACATTAGATCAGAATATCCCACGTATCTCAAGAAACAAAAGAAGGGTTTGTCTGTTTCTTTGTCTGATGATTCTGAAGGTGAAACTGATGATGAAACTGCTAAGCATGTTACAACTTTCACTAGTATATATGAATCTGATGAAGATTCTTGTGATGAAGATGCCTCTTATGAAGAATTAGATACTTCCTACAAAGAGCTTTGTGTCAGAAGTAAAGAGGTATGTAATACAGGAGAAGAGTAGAAGAGAATCATAACTCAACTACAGGCTAAAAAGAGAGAAACTTTTATCTACTATCACTGGTCTTGAAAATGAGGTAACTCTATTATCTTATAAACTTGAAAACATGATCAAATCCATAAGAATGTTGAATAATGGGTCTGATATGCTAGATGAAATTCTTCAAGTTGGAAAAGGGGATGAAAACTTAAAAGGTATAGGTTTTAATTACCAATATCGAAATAAACAAGGAAAACCCCTATGACAAAATTTATTCCTCCAGAAAGGAAGTATGAGCCCATGATGTCCGACCAAATGTTACAACATCCTGCCAGACATCAGGAAACTCAACATAAAGTCAAGTTTTTGCTTTGGAAATGTCATTATTGTAGTAAATATGGACATATAGAGCCTTTCTTCTACAGACTGTATGGTAATCCAAAAGATCCAACATACCCTAAGGCTAATAATGTAATAATTAAAACTAGAAAGGAGTGGAAACCTAAGGTTGTTGTCTCTAGTCTTATAACCCATACTTCTCTTAGAGCTTCATCTAGACAAGACTGGTACTTTGACAATCGTTATTCAAGACACATGGAAGGGGTCAATAAGTATTTGTTGGACATTAATTCTTATTCCTCTAGTTTTGTCATGTTTGGTAATGGAGCTAAAGGTGAAATCAAGGGTATAGGAAAGATAGGTTGCATTGGTCTTCTTAGACTAGATGATGTTCTGCTTGTGAAATGACTGACTGCAAATCTCATCAACATTAGTCTGTTATGTGATCAAGGTTTAAAAGTCAATTTCATCAAGTCAGAATGTTTGGTTAAAAATGAGAAGAATGATGTTCTGATGAAAGGAGTTAGGTCTAAATACAATTTCTATTTATGGATACCACAAGAAACTACTTGTCTTTCCACATGCCTAATGTCCAAGGAAGATGAAGTCAAGTTGTGGCACCAGAAGCTTGGACATTTGAATCTCAAAGGGATATCTCTTGGTTACTCTACAAACAGTAGAGCTTACAAGGTATTTAACTCCTGAACCATGGGCATGATAGAATCCATTAATGTTGTGGTTGATGATTCGATTATTGTAAAAGGGAATGATGTCGATGAACATGTTGGAACATCATCTGAGAAGACTGATATGGAAGACATTGAGTCAAACATTGAGCCAACAAGGAATGAGTTAGATGTTGTTTGTTTTTATGTTTGATTTTGTAGGTTTTTTGTGGGCCTTTTCCCTGAATATTGTACCTCTGTGTGACATGGTATGTACCTCTAACTCATATGATCTACTACTAATTTGATCTATTGTTTTATTGCCATTGATGAATGTCTTCTTGGTTTGTCATATTCTGGCTAAAAAAAGGGGGAGAAAACACTGTAGAGTTGTGCTAGTTGTGCTCTTGATTTTTTTTTATTCTCTGTGTGAAGGTTGTTTCTTTAAGGGGGAGTATGTTTCCTGTGTGACATAAAACAAATTCTAAGTGTTAAATCACAAGCAAAGAAGTTTTTGAAAAGGGGGAGAGATTTTGAAATTTAAGAAGTGGGGGGAGATAAAGAGACTACCCTAAGCAAAAATTTAAAAGTTAAGAGTTAAAAAGATCTGACCAATGGGATGCAATCCATCATACAAGAATGTCATATAGAAACCTATTTTCCTTTGGACTTTTATCAAGAAATAATCAATAAGCAATGAGAAATATCCAAACATCATGAAGATCAAGGCATTAAATAAAGATAGCCAAATCCAAGCAAGCAAATTCCAATAGCTAGCAGTCTTCATTGTCTTCCCATGTACCAGATGAAACATTCCTTGATCAACTCAGAGCAAAGCATCAGACACAAGATCAAAATAACAATTAAGCATAAAGACAGAGTAGTAGATGAATGTTGGCATTGGCCAAGTCCTTTTTGCACAGGGAATGTTGCATAATCCTAAGTCCAAAAGTTCATATCAAGTTCAACATTCAACCATTTTTTTAGGGTTTTTGTTGTTATTAGGTATTTTAAGGTCTAAAGACCATAAACAAAACCAAAACACACAAACAATATACAATCATAAGATATGGCTCAAATGAGCAAAGTGAAAATGACATAAACATAAATAAGTTATATGAAATGTAAATGACAATGAATGATAAACTACTGAAATTTAAATTGCATAAAGTAAATGACTTGAAAGTAAAACAATATTAACAAGAGTTAGTCAAATATTAGTCAAATGTTAGTCAAAGGTTAGTCAAGTGTTAGTGGTGATTTTAATTGATTAAGTCATTCTTTGAAGAACACTCAACCATTCATTCACAAGTATGAATCCTTAAACCAAGACATCTTCCATGACAAGGGCTCCAACTTGGATAATTCAACAAGTATGCCACTAGCTCCTATGAAAGGAAAAAAGGCCAAGTCTCTATACAATGTCGTGAAGAATGGGAGACTTACAATCTCACTTACTAGAATGTTATGCCTTAAGGTTCAAATTTAGCTCTATGTTAAGCAATCATAATTAGACTTATGTAGAAGTCACAACTATCTGAGGTCGGACAATAAAAATATAGGTGTTAATGCATGTTAGAGATTTGGTATGAAGAACCAAACTCCTAAAACATACCACACACTAAAAGAAAAGATCAAGGGGGAGGGACCTATCTCAATCACACTTGTATTAATTCATCTAAAACAAGGTCATTGATGAATCAATTAACCTTTATACAGTAGAGATTCCATTGGTCAAACGAGGGAATGGGAAATAATAGGGATGAAGATGAAGAGGGAGGGGAAGATAGAAACACAAATCGATCATGGGAGGAATTTTATCAAATCAAAACCATTCATTCATTTTGGGAGATGAAATGTACATTTCACCAATCCCCTAAATCCAATGGTTTTGTCCAACAAAAGTCAAATCAACCTTGATCAAGGCCCAGACAGAAATTCAAACATCATAAGACCATAAAAATGGCTCAACAACATTTTAAAACATTTAATCAATTAAGAATAAATTTAAAAATGAATTAAAATACATTTTAATTTGGTCAAAACCTAAAATCCCTTCAAAACACCAAATAAATGGCCAAGGGATTTATCCTAGATAAAATAAGGTCAAGGGACCTTAGAAAAAAAAGTTTCATGATTTTTAAAAAGTCAGAAGTATTTTTAAACAATTAAAAATATGCATAAAAACAATTAATTCATGAAAAATATCAAAATTAATCCAAAAAAATAATTTTAATTCATAATATGGACGAGAAAAATATTTAAAGATTTTTGGTGAAAGTCCCATATTTTTTTGATAAAAAATGAAATCATTATGAATTAAACAAGATAAAGGGATTAAAACGAGGCCCATCAGAACTTCCTCATTAATTGAGGTGGAAGATCTGATGGCCAAGCACGCGCTTTCACCAAATGCCATAATCAATGCGTGTACATGCATGATATGAAAAAGCAATGGTCCTTAATAAAATGATTTAAAAGGATTAGATGGTTTAGAAGGTGCTAACGCACCACCGGTGCTAGGGCTTCGGTCATCTTCTCCGGTGGACTTCACCGGACTGGTCCACCCTCAACTCAATGAAAAATGAAAAACAAGGACACTATTTCAAAGGAAAAATGCTCACGAGCTTGAATCTGACCTCTATTTCTTCCAATTCCAAGTATATTAAAAGATACATGAATTTGAAATTTGAGGTTCATGATCTGAGTTGCTTCAATTTGACCTCAAAGCAACTCAATCTTGTTGTCTATATTGGTAGAACTTTAGCCAACCAAAAATCAAATATAATGGTGAAGAATTGAGAGAGAATCTAAGAGAGAAAGTTTTTGAAAAATCACCTTCGAGTAGCTTGAATCTTGCTTGATCTTGCTTCCAATTGGCCTTGGCCTGACTTCAGAAGCTTGCAGGAAGTGAATTAGATCAAAGAAGGGCTTGGATTCTTGGAGTTTCAACTTCAAAACAAAAGTGAAAATGAAACTCGAGGTCAAGGGGAACAACTTTAAGGTTGAATACTTTTCCAGTTGAAGTTTGGATCATGATGAATATTGAGGTGGAAGTTTGGAAAATCAAACGCAATTGAAATTTTTCTAAGTACCAAGTCAAATGTTCACTTCTTCTATCTTGAATAACTTTTGCTATGAGCTTCAAATCGAAAAAGTTCCTTCATCAAAGTTGTATATATTTCAAACCTATTCAATTTGGTAACAAATGTTACCTCATTTGGATTTTGCATGAAGGAGTTATGCATTTTAGAAGTTGAGGAAAATTGCTTGTTCTATGGTAATGGCCCAAAATGACCTATAATGTTTCCTCTTGGAACATGCCTTTGCAAGTTGAATTTGAAGTTTCTAAAAGAATAAAAGTTGGAGAGGACATCTTAAAATTGATCATGAAACTTGGATGGCCTTCATCTTATAATAATTGAGCAATTTATGGTCCTTGGAAGTTGACCTTCTAACTAGGGCACAAACAAAATGACCTATAACCTTTCACCATAAAAAATGACTTTCCAAGCAAAAATAGCTCTTGACCTCAACATGAAAGTTGTTTATAATGTCATAAGGAGTAACTTTTATCTTGTAATCATTTTTATATGACCAAAAATAGTAGGAGATAGGGTCTAGTGAACCCCAGTTTTGACTAGTTGACTTTCTCTTGTCAACCACCATGAACCAACTTGCAAACTTGAAGTTCTCTTGATATTTAGGAATAATGGAGGATCATATATGTATAAGATTATGTATAATGAAGTATACCTTGAAATATTTTATCAAATTATAAAAATAAACTTGTTGAGGAAGTCACACAAGATACCCAGATAAATTAGGGCTTCCAAGACAAACAAGCTTCAAACTCTTGGTGATCTCTTGATCAAAATGATAGGTGAAGACCATGGGGATGAATATATGATGTATAGAGATAATGTGAACCATATCTTAATTGATCTTCTTGCATTGAGGGTCTCAAACCCTAGTTGTGAGCTTGATGAGGCATTGGTGGATGCACACACTACCTACAAAAGAAACAAAGCTATACATAAACATATTTTTGGTATTTTTGTTAGTAAATAATGAAAAAAAAGTATGATATAATAAAATATGCTCGATGATATCTCCCAATGCAAAGTCAATGGATGAGGGGTAAGGAGGATGTCAAGGTGTGATCCCAAAGCCAATGCAAATGATGAGATAACATGAGGGATCTTAGGGTCAAAATTGGGATCTTACACTAAGGACCTGAACAAGGAAGCACATCCCAACTAAACACAACTGAACAATCCCTATCACAACTAATATTCACAAAAACACAACTAACATACTAAATTCGGGCCCTAATTTCCAACTTGATTGGCATGGGGATCCACATAACTAACTGTAAGATCCCAATTTTAACCCTAAGATCCCTCATTCAATTTCATCATATGCAGAATCATTGAGATCATACCTTGGCATCCTCCTTACCCCTCTTTCATTGGGTTTGTTTTAGGAGAGATTACCAAGCACTATGTGATTGTATCATACTTGTTTATGATCATTTTTTTTACTAACCGAAATACCAAAAATATGTCTTTGTATTTGTCTAACCCCTTTGTAGGTAGGGCATGATCCCCATTGATCTAGCAAGCTCATATCTAGGGTTTAAGACCCTCATGGCTAAAAGCACAACCAAGGATTGATCCACAATGTATCAAAGCATCATATATGAGTCCCAATAATCTCTACATATTATATTTATCAAGCATTCTTCAAGATTTTGGAGGTGATTTGCCTCGGAAACCCTAGTTTGACTGGGTATCTTAAGTAACTTCTCCAACAAGCTATCTCACTAATTGATCAAACTTCTCAAGGGACAATTAAAATTTAATCATATTATGAATATATGATCTACCATGAGCCTAGAAAGTCAATAGAATTGGAAGCTAGCAAGTTGGTTGATGGTGGTTGGCCAGATGAATTCATCTAATCAAAACTGGGTCTCCCTAGACCCTATCTCCTATACTTTTTACCATATGAAAATTATTCCAAGAGAAACGCTACTCTAAATGTCATTCCAAACAACTTTCATGTTTATACCTAGATCTAGTTTTGCTTGGAAAATCATTTTCTTTATTGAAACATTATAGGTCATTTTGTCTAAACCCTAATTTGAAAGTCAACTTCCCAAGACCATAACTTGCTCAATTTTTATGAGATGAGAGATTTCCAAGTTGAAACATCAAATTAAAGATATTTACTTCAACTTTGATGTTTTTATTGAGAGATAAATCAACTTTTATGAACATGTGATATGAGGATACATTATAGGTCATTTTTGACCTATACCATTGAACAAGTGATTTTCCTCAACTTCAAAAATGCATAACTCTACCATTATAGATCCAAATAACATGAAATTGGTGACCATTTTGAAGGTCTTTGAAAGAGATACAACTTTTATAAAGAGACGTTTCTCATTTGGAGCTCACATAAAAAGTTAAGTAAGGTGGAATATTGAGATATATGACTTAACACTTAGAAAAATTTCCAACATGTTGAATTTTCCAAACTTCCACCTCAAAATTTACCATGTTCCAATTTCCAATAGGAAAAGTGTCAAACATCAAAGTTGTTCCCCTTGATCTAAGCTTTCCAAAGAATCCTATTTCATGCATTTTGGATGAGGTTTGCTAGGGTTGCGCATGGTCTTAACAGGTCTGCATCATTAGAGAAAATCAAATGTCCAAAACTCCATTTCACTTTGCCTTGCCATTCAAGCATGATATGAACTTCAGTACAATTGCAATTGGATCATAATGGATTGCTTCATGGGCCTGTACACGCCCATGCAAGCTTGTGCATCACATTGCCAAATTTAGCAAATTTTCAAGTGTGCAATTATCAATCCCAAATGCTATAAATACAAGGCTTCTGAGCTCATTTCAAACACCCCTTTCGCGCTAGCTTTGCCCCCCAATTGAACCCTCACAATTCAAAGGAAAACCTGATACTTTTCAACTTGAAAATTAAGTTTGAATCTCACTGTTTGGAGATTCAAAAACTCCAGGATCCAAAGCTTTGTACCATTGCCAAACCACTTCTGCAAGCTCCTCGAGTGTGATCAAGTCAAGTTTGAAGCAAGCAAGATCCATTTCTGCACGTCAATGAAGGTAATTTTTAGAAATCTTCTTCTCTTCGATTCTCACTCAATTCTCATCAATTCTCTTGGGTCTTTGGTTGTCTGAAGTCCTACCAATGTAGGCAAGAAGATTGAGTTGCTTTGAGGTCAAATCGAAGCAACTCAGTTGACACACCTCAAAATTCAACTCCTCATATCTTTCTATATATTTGGAGTTAGTTGAAATTGAGGTCAGATTCGTTTTCTACGCCATTTTTTCTTTCAAATCATGTCATATTTTTTCATTTTTGTGATGGTGATGAGTGAACCAGTCCGGTGGACCTCGTCTGAGATGGTGACCGGAGATCCAGCGCCGGTGGTGTGCTGGATAGGTTTTGAGCCATTAATCTCATTTGAAATGTTTTAATCATTAGCGCCCAAAGTAATTACCACGCGTGTGGAACAGTTGACCGGGTGTACGATGGAACGCACGCTCATGTCCTTTTGACCTGTCACCTCAATTAATGAGGGAGATCAAGTGGTCCACGTTTTTTTTATTTTATTTTATTTCATTTGATTTTCATTAATTCATATTAATTTTAATATTGATCCAAAAAATATGAGTTTCACCAAAAAAAAATTAAATAAATTCTTCTTTCATATTTTTAATTAAAATTATTTTTTGGATCATTATTAATATTTTTCATGATTTAATTGATTTTTTGAATATTTTTAATTATTTAAAAATACTTTTAAGTCTCCAAAAATTCTGAATTTTTTTCCCAAGGTCCTTTGACCTTGTTTGACCTATGATAAGTCTCATGGTCATTTCTTTGGTATTTTGATGAGATTTTAGGAATTTGACAAACCATATTTAATTTAATGCATTATTTTTAGTATTTTTAAATTGAATAAATGCCAAATAATTGTGTTGAGCTATCTTGATGATTTGTACAAGTATGACTTGTGTTGTTGGGGCTTGGTCAAGGTTGATTTGACTTTGTTAAGTTGAGATCATTAAATTTAGGGGATTGATGGAATATACATTTCATCTCCCAAAATAAATGAATGATCTTAATTTGGTAAAAGTCCTCCTTTGACCAATTTGAGTTTTGATCTATTCCCCTCCCTCTTCATCTAATTCCCCTTCTTTATGTATCCATTTCATTTGGCCTATGATGTCTCAAGGTCCTAAGGCTAGTTGATTGAAAAATCAACATAAGTATGTGTCATACCCCAAAATTTGCCCATTAATATTTTAAGACATTTTTCAGGGCACTCCGACTCATTTTTATGACACTGATCTTAAAGGAACAAAGGCCCAGCTCACGAATGGCCCAATCCAGAAAATGACCCAAACTGGCCTGCTCGCTAGGCGAGCAAATCCTTCGCCTAGCGAACGTTCGCTACACGTTCGCCTAGCGAACGTTCGCTACACGCTCGCCTAGCGAAGCTGGCAGATAACAGAAAATTCTGGGCTTCACTCTGAGCCCACTAGGTCACAAAAAAGAGCATTATAAATACCAGCACTTCAGTAATGAAAAGAAGAAAGAAAGAAGAAAGAGGACGAAAGAGGACGAAAAAGGACGAAAGGAGAACCCTAGCAAGCAAACCCTAGCGCTCACAGACGGAAAACCCTGGAGGCTAACCCTGAGAATTCCGAGTAACCCTAAAGGAAACCCTGAAGGAAAAGCCGGCGGCAGCCAGGTCACTTCCGCTCAATTCGATCCGATCGGTCAATTCAAGGTTACAATTCGATTACAAACAGGTTGGCATTGCTATTACTACCTTATGTTCTTAATTTGCACATGGTATCATGATTGAATTTATGAAACTATCTTAAGTTTTACATATGAATTTAAGTATGCATGAACATCTGAATGTCTAACCACATAATCTCTGTAATGAATGCTATAAGGTGTGAAGCTTGCTGCCATTATATCGTTATTAAAACCGGAATCCGCAGCTGCTCGCTAGCACATCGCTAAGCGAGCATGCAACGAGTGTTCGCTAAGACTTCGCTAGGCGAAGCAGGAGCGAACGCGACAGCAGCCGACTTTTCTGTTCTGACTTTTGCCCACCTGTCATGTTTTTATCATAGCCATGCATTGTTTATCTGACCCTACTGTTGTTCTGGTTTCTTTTGTGGTGTAATTCTCGATTGCACCCTGATTTGGTATTCTGACATGTTTGCTGAGTTTTGCAAAGGTTCACACATCGCCGGGAAAGCTAGCTAGATAGGTATTCCACTTTATTTGTGGGATGCCCTTTGTGGAGTTTCACCCTAAATTACCTAATTAATTTTAATGTATTAATTTTAATGTGGAGATCCACCCTCAATTACTTAGCTGATTTTAATGTATTGATTTTAATGTAGAGATTCATCCTAATTGCCTAATTGATTGTAAAATACGGCCTCTAAATATGTGATCTTGGACCTCTCTTTGGCCTTACGATATTACGGTACCACGGTCATGTCCCGCGAAGGTGGGGATACACTTAGCAATGGCCCTTCGATTAAATCATCATAAAATAAATCATAGTCCCTCGGATGTTGCCTTCGAATATATGATTTCGTCCCTCGATGACCCTTCGGTGTAGCCTACGGTTAAATGATGATCGTCCCTTCGAATGCTAAGGTATCCTTACAACTGTTGCCTTCAATGACCTATCGATGACCCTACGATGACCCTTAAACATCCAAAGGGTAAAATTACTTACTTCTCAATAGTAAGGACAGTTTTACCCTCATAAGGATAGGAAATGCCCATAACGACCTTAGGAAGGTATAACTCTCAATTACTGGATCATAACCTAAAACATTTTCCACCCCTCACACTTTGCAAGTCCTAGAAAATCACCACTTGCTATACATTCATACTAGAATCATTACCAAGTTATATTTTTCTAAACTGTTTTTCAAAATCAAACGAGATAAATACTTTGTATACATTCATACGAGAATCATTACAAAGTTAAACTCTCTTTTCGAAACATTTTTAAACAATTCACCAACACTTTTCAGACAAAAATATAAGTGATCCAGCAATTAAGAGCCCATGGATAACCATGGATACAAAGGGTGCTAATACCTTCCCTTTGTATAATGTACCTCCCGAACCTAAAAATCTAACTTAAGGTCTTTCCTGTTCTTTTCCACCTTTCCTTATTGGATAAAAGAAAAGTCGGTGGCGACTCTTGCTATCCGCGACATTGCGATAAAAAGAAAAATACCCCAAGTCAGTTCACCGTATGACAGAACTGGCGACTCTGCTGGGGACGATTACAAGAGAGGTTACCTTAAAAAACAAGATCACTTATTTAAAATTGTCTGATTTACTTTTAAGGGATTGCTTGGGTATTCTTGAGTGAAAGATCCTACACCCGGATCTAGTGTACCTTAGGTAAGTAGCAATAGATCATCGCGACTATCCGGCGTATACTGGAATGGTTAAAATGATGGCTACGGTTAATGTGACACTTTGGATGTCCTGATGTTCCTCATGTTTACTTGAGGAAAATTTTGGCATCTGCGTGGTGTCATTAAAGCATTAACCAGACCTTTAGAACCCTAATTGACTCATCCTGGCCATTAGAAAGTAGTGAGATAACTGACTTCGGTTCCGACTGGGGTTGGTTGAGACTCGATACTACACTCCTTGAGATTGGACTTTAGGGAAGCTTCGGTCAACCACTTGGTGTTGCACTGAAGTGGACTTGAAAGAAGGTCAATGATTGGAGGTCCTTTTAGAACTCGGTTACTATTCTAGGACAGGTTGAACCAACCAAACTTCAGTAGGGAGGGTACTTACCTATGGAACTCATGCAAGCCTTAAAACTTAGGAGTGATTGTTGTGTGACTTGCTTGTGTTTGTTTACATAACATCATAACATAATAACATCATAACATCATAATATCATGACATTATAACCATTTCAAGGACTTAGGGATTTAACTTTGCTCTGTTTTGTAAAGCTATGGCTCCCAGGAAGACCATCCGGATTAATCTTGTAGCAATATCCCCTCAACTCAAGAACTTAGTGTCAGAACTTTCCGATCATGCGCAGTTCATCAAGAGACATGGTTCTCTTCTCAATTTAGTTACCACTGGGTTCAAAGAAGATATGATGAGAGTTTTATTCCAGTTCTTCGACCTTAAACATCATTGCTTCACATTCCTAGATTATCAGTTGGTACCCACATTGGAAGAATTCTCCAGACTGCTTGGGATACCTATCCTTGATCAACTACCGTTCAGTGGTTTAGAAAAGGTTCCGAAGTCTGAAGAAGTTGCCGCAGCTTTACACATGACGAAGTCCGACATTGAAGCTAATTGGGTAACAAGGAGTGGAGTTAAGGGTTTACTTGCCAAATTCCTGACAAATAAGGCCCGAGAATTCTTAAAAGTTATGAATGTCCGTGCTTTCGAAGACATCCTGGCATTGCTAATCTATGGCTTGGTGTTATTCCCTAATCCAGACCAATTCATAGACATGAATGCTATTAAGATATTTCTCACTCATAACCCTGTACCTACCTTGCTGGGAGACATTTTGCATTCCCTTCACACTCGTACCATGAAGAAGCAAGGGACTCTCATGTGCTGCATACCTTTGTTGTCTAGGTGGTTTATTTCGCACCTTCCTCAATCGGTCTTGAAGAACGAGCAGAATTTGAAATGGTCTCAAAGGATAATGTCGCTCTCCCACCCAGACATCTGTTGGTGTCCTCAGTTCAAGGAAAATGTTACCATCATTGACCGTTGTGGCGAGTTCCCTAATGTACCACTCCTAGGAATAAGAGGAGGTATTACTTATAATCCTGCTTTAGCTCTGCGACAGTTTGGTTGTGCTCGAAGAGATGGTCCACATGAAATGATCATCGAAGGCATTGTGTTCGACTATGACAACGATTCCCAAGGCCTCCGTCAAAGATTTGTACGAGCTTGGGGCATGGTGAAGAGAGGTACGTTAGGACAGAAAAATTCTATTCCTATGGAACCTTATCTCAGATGGGTACGCGCCAGAGCTCGTGAACTTGTCATGCCATATCTTGCAATCGGACCTCAGATTGTCGAACCTGAAGCTGAAGGAGGTGCTCCTCAGATCATTCCTTATCCAGATATGCCTACCAATGTTGAGGAACTAAAGAGATCCTAGATCCAGTTGAGAGAAGAAAGGGATACTTTCGAGACTCAGTTCGTCGCAGAAAGGAAGAAAGTGTTAGAACTTACCAGTCAGCTTAATGAGGAACGAAGATTCAATGCGTATCTTCGCCCAAAAAGAAGCCGCCCCTGGGAGACTTGAGCTTTCATTGTATTTTTATTATTATTCCTTTTGTAATGAACATTGGTCAAAGAAATTAGCAATAAACATTTCTCTCTTGTTGGTGATTTACGCAAAGTTAAATTCCAAAAGTCCTTGAAAACATTTCATACATTGCATAGCATAACATAACACTGCATAACAGGTATTCTACAAGTTCAATGTTCTCACGGTCTTCCTTCTCAACAGAAAAATGGATCTCGAACAAACTGTCAAAGATCTCCATACTCAGAATGCTCAATTCAAGGAGATGATGCTAAGCTTATCCAAGGGGCAGGAGGAACTGAAGGCTCTTTTGCTCGAAAAGAAGAAAGACAAGAAAGCTGTGAGTTTCATTAACCCGGGAAGAAGGCGTAAAGGACAGGCCGCAGGAGTCAAGTTTGGGATCCCGAATGGTCCAGAAGAAAAGACAGAGAATGATTCAGAAGAGGAGAATGTCGATCTCTTCAACCCTGAGGACGACGATGAAGATTATGAAAATGAACAGTACTCTCCAAGAGATGATAAGTACAAGTTGCTGGAAGAACGTATGCTAGCTATGGAGGGTCAGAAGGCACCCGGTCTGGATTTCGAAAGTTTGGGTCTGGTCTCCGATGTGACCATTCCTCGCAAATTCAAAATCCCCACTTTCACTAAGTACGATGGTGCGTCCTGTCCTCAGATGCATCTGACAGCTTATGTGAGAAAGATTCAGCCGCATACCACTGACAGGAAGCTATGGATCCATTTCTTCCAAGAGAGCCTGTCTGGCACACAGTTGGAATGGTATTATCAGCTCGAGAGCTCTGACATCCGCACCTGGACTGATTTAGCAACAGCTTTCTATAAACAGTACCAGTATAACTCTGAACTAGCACCTACCCGGCTACAGTTGCAGAATATGACTATGGGATCTAAAGAAAGCTTTAAAGAATATGCTCAAAAGTGGAGAGATTTGGCTGGCAGAGTCAAACCCCCTATGACTGACAGAGAATTGGTGGACATGTTCATGGGCACACTGACCGGCCCATTCTACAGCCATCTACTGAGAAGTTCTTCATCAGGTTTCATTGAACTTATATTAACAGGTGAACGTGTTGAAAGCGGCATCCGAAGTGGAAAGATACAGGCGGCTACCTCTGCAAGCACCAAAAGGTCCTATCAGGGGAGGAACGAATCAAATGCTGTGTACGGTCAAAAGGGTCGTAACAAGAAAAACCGTGACCACGACATTGGAGCAGTTACGATTGCAGCACCACCATCTCAAAACTTCCAGCCCAAACAAGACAGGCCAAGAAGGCAGTTCACCAGGATCAATATGACCTTGGCACAGGCACTGCAGGGAATGCTAAAGGCAAATTTGATCACCCTTAGAGATCCTCCTACAAATCCCAACACTACCTCTTCTCGTTATAATCCCAATGCCAGGTGTGCATATCACTCTGATAGCCCCGGGCATGATACAAACGATTGCTGGTCATTGAAGAATAAGATTCAGGATATGATCAAAGCTGGAGAAATTGAGTTCGAGCCTCCGGAGACTCCTAATGTCGTCACTGCTCCTATGCCTAACCATGACAAGACTGTTAATGCTATGGAGGACGATTCTCACATTTCCAATGTGGTGGACTTAACATCTCCTCTCCCGATCATAAAGAGGAATTTATTGCAAGCTGGTTTATTTCCAGGTTGTGCTGAAGATTGCAATCTCTGCATACTCCGGCCCGAGGACTGTTTGAAATTGAAGAATGGTATTCAACGGCTAATGGACGATCGTACAGTTCTCTTCGAAAGGATTCCTAAGGCGGAAAACCCTATTGAAGAAATATCTGTGATTGCTAGGTCCAATGTTCCAGTGAAGATTACCGCTACCAGGGCACCTGTAAAGATTACTGCGAAGCCCAGGGTTGCTCCCCTAATCATCACCGCACCTGGCCCGATCCCGTATTCCTCAAGCAAAGCTATTCCGTGGAATTATGGCGGTGATGTTTACGTCTATGGCGTGAAGCAAGTGGATAATGCTGCTAATACTAGTGGCATTGTTGGGACTAGTAAAATTACTCGAAGCGGAAGGATCTTCTCTCTAGAAATCTCACCTCCTGTCCTTGAAACTCGAGGAAAGGAACCAGTCAATCCTTCTCAGTCAGAGACACCGGTCGAAGTTACTCCCGAAGATGTTGCCAAACAAGAAATGGAAGAAGTGCTGAAAATCATTCGCAAGAGTGATTTTGATGTTGTAGAACAGTTAGGGCATACCCCGTCTAAGATCTCGATGTTATCCTTGCTGTTATCTTCTGAACCTCATGCCAATGCATTGATAAAATTCTTGAAGACCGCTCATGTACCTCAGGAGACATCTGTCGATCAGTTCGAACATTATGTTGCTCACTTGGCTGTTGACAATGGCCTAGGCTTTTCCGACGCTGATCTGACACCAGCAGGAAAGAATCACAATAAAGCCCTGCATATCTCCATTGAGTGTAGGGGAATCACTTTGTCTCATGTGTTGATCGATAATGGCTCTTCCTTGAATGTGTTGCCGACAGCTGTGCTGGATAAGCTGGATTATAAAAGCATTGAACTGAAACCTAGTGACATTGTGGTACGTGCTTACGATGGTGCGAAGAGTGTTGTCCATGGCGAAGTAGTCCTTCCTATCAAGATAGGACCTCAAGTCTTCAACACTACCTTCCATGTAATGAACATTCGTCCTGCCTATTCCTGCTTACTGGGACGCCCTTGGATTCATGGGGCAGGCGATGTAGCCTCGTCTCTCCATCAAAAGTTGAGGTATCCCACAAAGGGCAAAATTGTCACCGTGTGTGGAGAAGAAGAGTACATTGTTAGTAGTGTGCATACCTTCAGATACATCGAGATGGATGGTGAATTCATTGAGACTCCTTGTCAGTCATTTGAAGTAGTTCCTCCGACCAATCCTGTCCTTAAGCCAACTTCCTGTGTACCCAAGGTTATTCGCGCTCCTCCTGCTATGATTTCTCTGAAGGACGCTCAAGCCGTGGTTGAAGATGGTGGTCGTACTGGCTGGGGTCAATTGATCGACGTACCGTACAAGTCTGACAAATTTGGCCTGGGGTTCAGCTCTGACAATAGTCAAATTAATGCTGTAGAAGATGCTGACAGCGATTGCGACCTGGATAGCTGGATTTTCCCAACAATTGGTGACGAACTCAATAATTGGAAGGCTGAAGACACTATCCCGATTTCCTTTAGTCAGGAGTAATTGCTATTGTCTATTTTAGTGTTGCAAATTTTTGTTTTTTTTTACAATTGAACTTCTCCAAGCGTTGTGTCTATGCCCGGGGCACAATAGCTAATTTGTTAAGGGTTTTGTCATCTTCATAAGCATATTCATATTCAATAAATCAATGGACTTTTTGCATTCAAATATTGCGCTCTTTATCTTTTCTGTCATCTTCCAAACGAGCTATGTTTTCTTACACACACTCACATAACGAATTGCAGATCCATACCCACTCTGGATCCTGTTGACAATAGTTCTACTACTGTTCATTATGACTTTGAAAATCCGATCTACCAAGCCGAGGATGGAAGTGAGGAAGATTGTGAAATACCTGGAGAACTTGCCAGACTGTTACTGTAGGAAGAAAGGACTATACAGCCACACGAGGGGTCAGTTGAGACTGTAAATCTGGGTACTGAAGTAAACAAGAAAGAAGTCAAAATAGGAGCAGGCTTGGAAAACAGTGTCAAGAGAAGGTTGATTCAGATGTTGCATGACTATGTAGAGATTTTTGCTTGGTCTTATGAAGACATGCCAGGACTGGATACCGATATAGTAGTGCATCGACTGCCAACGAGGGAAGAATGTCGTCCTGTTAAGCAAAAGGTTCGTCGCATGCGTCCTGAAATGTCTGAGAAAATCAAAGCCGAGGTGATGAAACAATTTGATGCAGGTTTTCTGGCTGTTACTTCTTATCCTCAATGGGTTGCTAATGTGGTACCAGTGCCAAAGAAGGATGGTAAGGTGCGAATGTGTGTAGATTACCGAGACCTGAATAAAGCGAGTCCCAAGGATGACTTTCCACTCCCGCACATTGATGTTCTGGTAGATAACACCGCTCAACACAAGGTGTTCTTATTCATGGATGGATTCTCAGGTTACAACCAGATTAAGATGGCGCCTGAGGACATGGAGAAAACTACGTTTGTGACGCAATGGGGCACGCTCTGTTATAAAGTAATGCCATTTGGTTTAAAGAATGCAGGGGCAACGTACCAGCGTGCTATGGTGGTTTTGTTCCATGATATGATCCATCATGAAATAGAAGTATATGTGGATGACATGATAGCCAGATCTCATACTGAGGAGGAACATCTCGATCATTTATACAAACTGTTCGAGAGGTTGAAGAAATACAAGTTGAGGTTGAACCCGAACAAATGCACCTTTGGGGTAAGGTCCGACAAACTCCTGGGCTTTATTGTCAGTGGTAAAGGGATTGAGGTTGACCCGGCCAAGGTGAGAGCTATTCAAGAAATGCCAGTTCCTAGTACAGATAAAGAAGTCAGAGGTTTCTTGGGACGCTTGAATTACATTGCCCGATTTATCTCCCATTTGACCGCCACCTGCAAACCCCTCTTCAAACTACTGAGGAAGAATCAAGAGATGATATGGAATGATGAATGCCAAGAAGCTTTTGACAAAATCAAGAAGTATCTCCAGGAACCTCCAATTCTGATGCCACCAGTTGAAGGAAGACCTCTAATCATGTATTTAACCGTGTTAGAAAATTCAATGGGGTGCGTGTTGGGACAACATGACGAGTCTGGTCGAAAAGAGCATGCCATATACTACCTTAGCAAAAAGTTTACCGACTGTGAAACAAGATACTCACTGCTCGAGAAAACTTGTTGTGCTTTGGCCTGGGCTGCTCGCCGACTGAGACAGTATATGTTGAATCACACCACTTTATTGATTTCTAAGATGGATCCTATCAAATACATATTTGAGAAACCCGCTCTCTCCGGAAGAATAGCAAGATGGCAGATGATCTTAACAGAGTATGACATCCAGTATACTACTCAGAAAGCAATCAAAGGAAGCGTGCTAGCTGATCATTTGGCTCATGAAGCGGTGGATGATTACCAATCTATGAATTTTGAGTTTCCAGATGAAGATGTCATGTTTGTTACCAATCATGAAGAACATGGACCGGATGAAGGACCCGCACCGGGATCCCGATGGACTATGGTTTTTGATGGATCTTCTAATGCGTTGGGCAACGGTGTTGGTGTCGTAATTATTTCTCCCAGGGGTTGCCATACGCCTTTCACTGCTAGACTATGTTTTGATTGTACCAATAATATGGCTGAGTATGAAGCATGTATTTTGGGACTCAGAGCTGCCATTGACCTAAGGATCAAGTTTTTGAGTGTGTACGGAGACTCAGCATTAGTAATCAGTCAGATCAAAGGAGAATGGGACACTAAACATCCGAATCTCATCCCTTATCGAGAGAAGGTGTTGTCACTAATCCCATACTTTGGAGAGATTACATTCGAACATATCCCACGAGAAGAGAATCAGTTGGCAGACGCATTGGCTACCATGTCATCTATGTTCAGAGTCAGATGGGACAATGAAGCTCCCATGATCACCATTGAGCGATTGGATGAACCAGCACATTGTTATGAGCTTAATACTGATGAAGTGGAAGAGAAACCTTGGTTCCACGAAGTAAAAAGATATTTAGAAACTCAGGAGTACCCTGAGGGGGCATCTATCAATGATAGAAAATTCCTGAGGAAGCTCTCTACTAAATTCTTTTTGAGTAATGGAGTATTATACAAACGTAACCACGATTCGACTTTGCTTCGCTGTGTGGATAAAAAGGAAGCAAAAAAGATTATGGGAGATATGCACGACGGTATTTTTGGGACTCATTCTAGTGGACATACGATGGCCAAGAAGATTCTGAGATCAGGGTATTATTGGTCTACCATGGAAGCTGATTGCCACCATCACTCCAGAACCTGTCACAAGTGCCAGATATATGCGGATAAAGTACATGCACCTCCTGCTCCATTGAACGTGTTGACCGCACCTTGGCCCTTTGCAATGTGGGGCATTGATATGATTGGGGAGATTAAACCTACTGCTTCTAATGGACATCGCTTCATCCTTGTCGCTATTGATTACTTTACAAAGTGGGTAGAGGCCGCCTCATTTGCTTTTGTCACCAAGAATGTGGTGGCACGGTTCATCAAGAATAGTCTTATTTGTCGGTATGGTATCCCTGAAAGGATTATCACCGACAATGGTACTAATTTGAACAACAAGATGATTACTGAACTCTGCACGCAGTTCAACGTAAAGCACCATAACTCTTCTCCGTACCGACCAAAGATGAATGGCGCTGTAGAAGCTGCTAATAAGAATATCAAGAAGATCATACAAAAGATGACGGTGACGTACAAAGACTGGCACGAGATGTTACCGTTTGCTCTTCACGGTTATCGCACTTTAGTACGCACTGCGACAGGAGCAACTCCTTTCTCTTTAGTCTACGGAATGGAAGCCGTTTTACCAGTGGAAGTTCAGATTCCCTCTCTAAGAATCATGAAAGAGGAGGGCTTAGATGAAGAGGAATGGATTCAGACTCGACTCGGTCAGATAAACTTGATTGATGAGAAGAGACTTGCGGCTGTTTGTCATGGACAGATATATCAGAAGCGCATGACCCAGGCATTTAACAAAAGAGTCAAGAGACAGGTGTATCAAATTGGCGACTTGGTGGTAAAGCGCATCACTCTACCACAAGGTGATCCCAGAGGCAAATGGATTCCCACGTACGAAGGGCCGTTTGTAGTTAAGAAGGTATTCTCTGGTGGAGCCATGATACTAGCTACAATGGACGGCGAAGACTTCCCGCATCCCGTGAACGCAGACATAGTCAAAAAAATACTACGCATAAAAGAGACCTGCTAGGTCGACGTACCTAGGCAAAAGTAAGGGCATCCCGGCGAACCAAAAAGGTTCGGGCAAAAATTAGGGATAAACATAAAAAAATGTGCACCCGGCAAGTCGAAAACCTGAAAAGGCGGCTTGGGCAAAAAGGGGTATCCTGGTGGATTGAAAACCTGAAAAGGCGGTCCAGGCAAAAATTAGGGATTAAAGCGTATGACTATGTCCCGTTCTCAGACAACTTCATCCAAGTTCAAAGGACTGAACAAGCTAATCACTTCTATCCGACAGCAGGAGATGAGAGGCTTGAAGACATAATGGCAGTAGTGGAATTAAAGTCAATAGGACGTTTTCGGCATAGCTTTCTCTTTGTTTTCTTGACAATTTCCTCTTACTAGGATTTTTGTCTCCTTGTACACAAATTGCCTGTTTATAGGCCCTCTTTCGAAATCAATATAATTTTAATTTCAAAAAAAAATGCTCTTGTTTTACTTTCTCTGTTTTGTTTGCGTAAATGTCCATTGATTTAATTCGAATTAATATATGCATTTGGATATGATCGATGTTTACCAAAAATGCGTGCATAAAATAGAAATAGCGATTACTATTAGGCTTCAGGATCGAGGAGAAGGTCTAATCATGCTTTCCAATGAATCCGTTGCTAATCCTATTCCCCAGCAAAGCCAGTCATTCCCAGAAGAGAGTGGCATTACTAGACAAATGGGTCATCTCTTCCACCCCCAGCCGGGCTTCTGTTGAACATTTCTACCATCAGACAAAAATCAAGCATCCCCGGCTAAGAAAGGGTCATCGATACCAGTATCTCCCAACCAGAAGATTGAGATTTATTTTCCCCAGTAGAGTCCTCAGGAAGAACTTTTCAGATGCATAATTCATTCATTACATCATTTCACAGCATACGCATGCATACATCGTTCGCAGTTATTTTCGAAAGCATAAAACATCTCATGCATCATGACATGGCATGAAGCTAACTTTATTTTTCAGGTTAATTATCTTCCTGATACAGTCAAAATAGAGAGCCATTCAGACGGACATCTTCATCGATTACGTTCAGATTCAAATACATCTTTCAGATACACTCCATGTCAACATTCATCCTGACGTCCTCCTAGTGATGGAATCTATAAGCCCATCCCAGACATTTATTGCAAATACAACATATACAAATACTATCAGATATAGCCTAGCGTACGGTTCATTCTGATTCAGCTCAACATATGACTCTTTCAACTCAGACGCGATCTAACGTACGATCCATTCCGACCTTCAACAACTCCAATACGGTCCAGCATACGACCCATTTGGACCTTCAAGGCCTCGGATGCTACCTAGCGTACGGTACATTCTGAAGTGTAGTCTGGCGTATGACTACCCCTTTATTATCAGATGCAGCCTAACGGACGGCTCGTTCTGCTACTCAGAGACGGTCTAGCTTACGACCCGCTTGGATGTTCATCCCCTCAAATGCTACCTAGCGTACGGTACATTCTGAAGTGTAGTCTGGCGTATGACTACCCCCTTCATCACCAGGTACAGCCTAACGGACGACTCAGTCTACAACTCAGATACGATCTAGCATACGATCCATTCTGATCCTTCTCCCCCAGTAACGATACAGCCTAACAGACGGCCCATTCTGCAACTCAGATACGATCTAGCGTACGATCCATTCTGATCCTTTATCCCCAGCGGCATATGACCCATTCTAACTCCCCAGTGAAGTCGACGGCCTAATGAATGACTCACTATACGGTCTGGCGTATGACCCAGTGACACCCATGACTTCAGATATCTTCTAACGTACGACGCACTCTGAAGCTCTCATCATCAAACTTCCTAGATGGCATCTTTAAGCCCATCTCCATCAAGACTAACTAATTGACAAGTGCAAATTTTTGGGGCGTTCTAAGTGTTCAATAATCTTCCACCTCCAGACCACGAATGGCGTACATACCATTCTGACTCTCTCGGTTCAAGAATATTGAACAGGGGCAGCTGTTATACCCCAAAATTTGCCCATTAATATTTTAAGACATTTTTCAGGGCACTCCGACTCATTTTTATGACACTGATCTTAAAGGAACAAAGGCCCAGCTCACGAATGGCCCAATCCAGAAAATGGCCCAAACTGGCCTGCTCGCTAGGCGAGCAAATCCTTCGCCTAGCGAACGTTCGCTACACGCTCGCCTAGCGAAGCTGGCAGATAACAGAAAATTCTGGGCTTCACTCTGAGCCCACTAGGTCACAAAAAAGAGCATTATAAATACCAGCACTTCAGTAATGAAAAGAAGAAAGAAAGAAGAAAGAAAGAGGACGAAAGAGGACGAAAAAGGACGAAAGGAGAACCCTAGCAAGCAAACCCTAGCGCTCACAGACGGAAAACCCTGGAGGCTAACCCTGAGAATTCCGAGTAACCCTAAAGGAAACCCTGAAGGAAAAGCCGGCGGCAGCCAGGTCACTTCCGCTCAATTCGATCCGATCGGCCAATTCAAGGTTACAATTCGATTACAAACAAGTTGGCATTGCTATTACTACCTTATGTTCTTAATTTGCACATGGTATCATGATTGAATTTATGAAACTATCTTAAGTTTTACATATGAATTTAAGTATGCATGAACATCTGAATGTCTAACCACATAATCTCTGTAATGAATGCTATAAGGTGTGAAGCTTGCTGCCATTATATCGTTATTAAAACCGGAATCCGCAGCCGCTCGCTAGAACATCGCTAAGCGAGCATGCAACGAGTGTTCGCTAAGACTTCGCTAGGCGAAGCAGGAGCGAACGCGACAGCAGCCGACTTTTCTGTTCTGACTTTTGCCCACCTGTCATGTTTTTATCATAGCCATGCATTGTTTATCTGACCCTACTGCTGTTCTGGTTTCTTTTGTGGTGTAATTCTCGATTGCACCCTGATTTGGTATTCTGACATGTTTGCTGAGTTTTGCAAAGGTTCACACATCGCCGGGAAAGCTAGCTAGATAGGTATTCCACTTTATTTGTGGGATGCCCTTTGTGGAGTTTCACCCTAAATTACCTAATTAATTTTAATGTATTAATTTTAATGTGGAGATCCACCCTCAATTACTTAGCTGATTTTAATGTATTGATTTTAATGTAGAGATTCATCCTAATTGCCTAATTGATTGTAAAATACGGCCTCTAAATATGTGATCTTGGACCTCTCTTTGGCCTTACGATATTACGGTACCACGGTCATGTCCCGCGAAGGTGGGGATACACTTAGCAATGACCCTTCGATTAAATCATCATAAAATAAATCATAGTCCCTCGGATGTTGCCTTCGAATATATGATTTCGTCCCTCGATGACCCTTCGGTGTAGCCTACGGTTAAATGATGATCGTCCCTTCGAATGCTAAGGTATCCTTACAACTGTTGCCTTCAATGACCTATCGATGACCCTACGATGACCCTTAAACATCCAAAGGGTAAAATTACTTACTTCTCAATAGTAAGGACAGTTTTACCCTCATAAGGATAGGAAATGCCCATAACGACCTTAGGAAGGTATAACTCTCAATTACTGGATCATAACCTAAAACATTTTCCACCCCTCACACTTTGCAAGTCCTAGAAAATCACCACTTGGTATACATTCATACTAGAATCATTACCAAGTTATATTTTTCTAAACTGTTTTTCAAAATCAAACGAGATAAATACTTTGTATACATTCATACGAGAATCATTACAAAGTTAAACTCTCTTTTCGAAACATTTTTAAACAATTCACCAACACTTTTCAGACAAAAATATAAGTGATCCAGCAATTAAGAGCCCATGGATAACCATGGATACAAAGGGTGCTAATACCTTCCCTTTGTATAATGTACCTCCCGAACCTAAGAATCTAACTTAAGGTCTTTCCTGTTCTTTTCCACCTTTCCTTATTGGATAAAAGAAAAGTCGGTGGCGACTCTTGCTATCCGTGACATTGCGATAAAAAGCAAAATACCCCAAGTCAGTTCACCGTATGACAGTATGGATGAGATTAGGCCACCTCTTTTGCATATTATTTTTGTGTGTGGTATGTTTCATGAGCATAGTCCATTATACTATGTCTCTAACATGCTTTAACACCAAAATTCTATTGCCCGGTCTCAAATAGTTGTGACTTCTACATAAGTTCAATTACGATTGCTTAACATAGTGCTAAATTTTTGACACAAAAAGGCATAGCATTCTAGTTAGTGAGATTGCAGTCTCCCCTCTTTCATGGTATTGTGTGGAAACTTGGCCTTTTTTCCTTTCTTTGGAATATGTCTTGGTTCAAGGATCCATGCTTGTGATAAGTGGGTTGAGTGTTCTTCAAAGAATGACTTAAAATGAAAAGCAAAAGCAAAAACAATACTATCTTCTAATTCATTAACAACTAACATTTAATTTCAAGCCATTTACTTTTAATGCACTTTAATTTTTAAGCTCTATTCATTTGCCATTATTCATACCATTCTTATTGTTTACATTAATGCCTTTTCACTTTATCCACTTGGAACATATTGTGTGATATATCTTGTTTGTGTATATTTTGTTTGTTTATGTGGTCTTTGACCATTAATGTACACAATAAGAAACAAAAACCCTAAAAAACTATTGTGTGGACTGTTGGTTTGATCTTGGACAATTGGACTTAGAATCTAGGCAACATCCCTATGCAAAAGGACTTGGCAAATGCCAACTTTCATGTAACCCAGTGCTTGCAATTTGAAACTTCATCTAATACATCATTGAAGATCCATCTGAGTTCATCTGTGACATGATCATTGTGAAGCTGTTATTTTGTAAAGCTTGGATGTGACTATCTTTATTTGATGTCTTGCTCTTCAAGTTAATATTATGCAGTGTTTGTTGCTTAATTCAAATATCCAAGGGAATTTGGGGTTTCTATATGACATTCTTGTCTATTAGATTGCAGCCCATTGGCCAGATCTTTTCAACTCTTAACTTTTAAATTTATGCTTAGGATTAGTCTCTTCATCTCCTCCCCACTTCTTTAATTTCAAAATCTCTCCCTCATTTTAAAAAAGTCTTCTTTGCTTATACTAACTTTTTATTAAACTTTGACCACTTTGCAAACTAGAAACTTTGGCCTTATGCCATTGCATTTTCAAACTTCTTTTCTTAGATCAAACTTGTAAATAAACTTAACTATACTTGACTTAAAATTTTCAAAAGCCAAAAAGAACTAACTCATTAAAATCATTTTCTAGGCCCTTGTGTCTTTCAAACTTAATTTTTGATTAAAAGCAATGCATCCACTTTGAAATTTGTATCACGAACTACGAGGTTTTGATCCCTCATTTTTATGTTGGTACGTAGGCATAAGTTCGAAGGTCTTGTCAAACACAAAAATATAATTAATGAATTCTTTTCTCATACCCCCATTCAATTTGTTTGTAAACATCACTTTATACAAAACACATATGCACACAAGAAAGGGCTCCCTAGGAGTACCTAGGACACTTTGGATGCTAACACCTTCCCTATGTGTAACCAACCCCTTACCTGTAATCTCTGGCATTTTATTAGTTTTGATTTGAAAACTTCTTATATTTTGGGTTTTCTTCGTACTTTCCCTTTTCTCTTGGAAACAATAAAAGCGCGGTGGTGACTCTTGTTATTTGATGTCTTGCTTATCCATAGCTTGATGATCATAAATTTACCGCTACACTAACTGCTAACATAAATCAAATTAATTTCTCAAACTAACAGATTGCGTCACAACTAATTCTCATACTCAAATTCATTTCAAAACTACCCTCTCATCACTCTATAAATCAAGCACAACTCTCACAAAGCTCTTGCTCAATTTATTCTTCACACTCGGCCAATTCATTCACACAAAATTTACCACCTTGAATTCACGATTCAAAGTGCCTTGAAACTGCAATTCACTCATCCAACATAGTTCACAAAATCTTCACTCTCAATATCAATTCACACAACAATCTCTCAGAACAATTGATTGCAACTCTACGACAAGTCGAAATCAAACAAAGGAAGAAGAAGAGAAGTAAATCAAAATAGGAGGGAGGGAATTCATACCTCTTCGCATCAAAGCTTCCATCCGGTGAGATTCTCACTTCAATTTCAATTCTGTTTTCGTGCATGCAAACGATGAATCATGCTTGGATATTGATGTTGATTATAGAGAAGGATTGCAATTCGAAGCCGTGTTATTCATTTTCATCCCCAATTTCGCGTCTAATGAAGAAGAATTAAGCTTGTTCCGTCATCGCGGTTGTGGTTTCTTGAAAGGTTTAGAACATTGCATCGTGTTGGAGACTTAGAAGTGTGATGAATGGAATTATTGAATTTCTTGGAGTTGGTCTGACCGGGTTGCTCCATTGTGGCATTAGGTTCTGTTTGGGCCTAAGGCCCAAACGAGACTTCCTTTCACACACTCCCTTGCCATGCTTCACACCCATCTTCTTTTTCCTTTATTTATTTCTTAATTTCAATTCATTTATTTAATGATGTTCATGTTGATTAATCCTCTTGATTAGATCTAGATATTAGGTTAATTAGGAATTGTAGAATTGATTAGATTAGTTAGGTTTTTTAGAATTTTATTAGATTAGAGGTTTATTAGATTTTTAGGATTTTGATTAGATTATAGGATTATGATTTTAGAATGTGATTAGATTATAATTAGATAGTTTAGAAATGATTAGAGGTGATGATAATTAGATGATTAGGTTTGATTATATTTTGTTTTTGTTAGAAACTATTCCTAACTGATTACCTTTTGCAAATTAACATCTAACCACTAACTTGTGATTCTTTATGTCAACTTTTAGTCATTTTTTGATTGCTTGGATGATAAGATCTTCTACACTTCAAACCATTGATAGATGGACGTTTCGGTTGATTCAATCTTCTTTGATTCAAACATGTTAACAAAGGATCATTGGATCATTTTTGACACTTTGAATCAATGATAGGTTATTCCTTGATGCTCCATATTTTAAGTCTTTTGATTTGTGGATAGTGTAGCAGTAAATTCATGACCATCAAACAATGGATAAACTTGACGTCAATAAAACCAGAGTCGCCACCGCGCTTTTATTGTTTCTAAAGGAAAGGGGCAAAAGTACGAACAAAACCTAAGGATAAGAAGTTTTCAAATCAAAACTAATAAAATGCCAGATATTACATGTAAGGGGGTTGATTACACATAGGGAAGGTGTTAGCACCCAAAGTGTTATAGGTACTCCTAGTGAGCCCTTTTTTTGTGTGCAATTGATTTGGTCTAAATGATGTTTGATAAAATATAGAATGGTAGGATAAGAAAAGAAATAATTGATTATATTTTTGTGTTTGACAAGACCTTCGGTCTTGTGCCTACGTACCAACATAAAATAAGGGATCAAAACCTCGTAGTTCGTGGTAAAAATTTCAAATAAGGTTGGTGAATTGATTTTAACAAAAACTTTAACAAGAAGGCACAAAAGGCCAAATTTTTGAATGGTGTGGTTAGTTCTTTTTGTCTGTTTGAAATTTGGAGTTAATATGGTTAAGTTCATTTACAAATTTGATTAAGAAAAAGTTTTAAAATTCATTGGCATAAGGTCAAAGTTTCTAATCATTAAAACAAGTCTAAGTTAGGAAGCACAAAGAAAGAGAGTTTTTGAAAAGAGGGAGAGATTTTTAAATTTAATAAGTGGGAGGAGATGAAGAGACTACCCTAAGTAGAAATTAAAAGTTAAGAGTTGAATAGATTTAACTAATGGGATGCAATCCAACAAACAAGAATGTCATATAGAAACTCATTTTCCCTTGGACTTTGACAACCAATAAGCAACATCCAAACAGTATGTGAAGATCAAGGCATTAAATAATGATAGCCATAATATCCAAGCAAGTCATCCAATAGCTAGCAGTCTTCACTGTCATCCCATGTAGCAGATGAAATATTCCTTGATCAACTCAGAGCAAAACATTAGACATAGACAATAATAATAAAACAATTAAGCACAGAGCCAGAGTAGCAGATGAATCCAAGGCATCCAAGGTCTTGCATCATATGAAAGTGTAACATCCCGAATTTAATTAATTAATTAATTTGAATTATTTAAATTTTTATATGATTAATTGATGTTTTAAATTAATTGTGTATGATTGTGGGGGTAAGTATCCTTGAAATAGGAGTATGGATGAGTAAGAGTTTGGTATAGTTGTTGATAATTAATTAGAATTTTAATTAGTGATTGAAATAAATAGTGTTTTATTCAAATTAACTAAATAAATAATAAAATAACTAGAATATGAGCATCTTAATTAAATAATAAAATTTAGTTATTTTACTTATTTAATGGGAATAGCGAGAATTTTTAATAATTAGCCTATAACTATTTTATTTAATTGATTGGAATAAAATAGAAGAGTAGAAATAGTGTGGAGAAAAAGAAGAATATTATTAGTATTATTTTATTAAAATAAAATTAGAGTCAAGAGGGGTATGATGGTAAATAATATGATAAGTGAGGGCAATGGTGGAAGTTCCTAATTGAGGGGGAGTAGGTTAATGATAAAAAGGTTAGTAAGAGAGATTGGAGGGTTTTACGTAAAATAGAATTTTATGGTGAGAAGAGGCAAGGGATATGGCTAAAAGAAAATTCCATTGTTAGAGCTTGAAGTGTGCATCTTGTTGGAAAATCTAAGGTAAGGATGAGAATTTATTCCAATAGTAAATGGAGGAACCCTTAACCTCCTTAGGGTTGGGTGTTTTGATTCATAATTTTAAATTTGGATGCTATGATAATTATTATATGATGATTATATGATGGATTTTGTGTGCCTTATATGTGTGTAGTTTTCGATTTTGATGATTGAAGTTATATTCACCATTGTTCCAATTTTGAAGGTTTTAGGCATAATTTAAAAATTGTGATTAAATAATTTAATTGTGTTAAAATTCTAAATTAACTTTAGGTAATTAAAGTATTGCATGAGTTGTAACTTTCTGAACATTTGATTTTTTACGGAATCCAAATCAGAGTCCGGAAGGCCTCCAACGATGAAAAACGCAGAAAATTATGCATTCTGTCTATCACAATCGCGGGCCTTTTTTTATGTTTTTTGGTCGAAATTATTTTGGTCATAACTTTGTTTCAGGAATAAAATAATTTTGGAGATTATTTCATGGACGTTTTTGGGGTTGAAGAAGATGAAAATTATGTCAGAAAATTTAGAAAACAACAACTTTTTAGTAACGCCTTCGTGCACGGTTTTGATCATAACTTTCAACTCGTGAATCATTTTGGGTTGAGGTTTAAAGAATTAGAAAGGTGACTCTAAGATATATAATGTGACGGTGATAAGTGAATTGATTAACTAGTATTTCTATGCCTACCGTGTTGGTGAATTTTTGTTCTTACGTTCGGTTAATGAATTGTTGACACATCCCAACGATTTTGGTCATAACTTTCATTTCGTAAGTCCGATTTTGATGGCGTTTGAAGTATTAGAAAGCTAACACTCAGACCTAAAACATGGTAGTGATTGTTGATATGTTTGAATAATATTCACATGCCTACTGTATTGATGAATATATTGGTTTATATGTTTGGTTGATGAATCGTTGCATTGTTGTAATATCATTGTGTGATAATTATATTGTTATGTCGATGATGTTAAGATGTTGATGAGTTGTTGTTATTTGTTGATATTATTCATGTGGTAACATGAATTGTTTGTTGCATGATGAATGGTGTGATGCATAAATAATGAGATGTGTGTGGGGATCCTTTAGGTGAACCTTATTGTGTTAATGCATGTTATTTGAGAGTCATGCATCTTGGTGTACGAGCTTCGGTCCAATTTTGGTGAGCCTCGATTCTATGGTGATGGATCGGGTGCGAGTAGCTAATTATTATTATGAGGGATTAGTGAAGTGTTACATATGTTAATGGTAATGAATTTTGGTGAGTCTCGATCCCATGGTGATGGATCGGGTGCGAGTAGCTAATTCCTATTATGGGGGATTAGTGAAGCGTTACCTATGGTAATGGTAGAGATGTTGGTGTGCTCCGGTTCCAAGAGGGAATCGATCCTATGGTGGGATCATGGAGTGAGATGAACCTGAGTGTTCATTTTGGTACCATGTGCATGTTGAGTCGGTGTTGAGTACATTGCATAAGTGTTGCATTTGTATTGGTTGTTATTGATGTGTTGTTGGATGAGATGTTGTTGCATATGATGTTAATGATAAATGAGATGTGGTTTTGTATGATGTTGATGATAATTGAGAAGCTTTCGTGTATGATGTTGATTATGATTTGGATGTAAGAATGTGATATATTATTGTGCATGATTGTGTACATGTTGTACTCTATTCTTCATTCTATATCATTATTATTGAAATGAATTCTCCCCCCTTCTGTTTGAATGTTGACTTTACATGGGCATCGTGTAGAGACTCAAGAATAGTATTGCTGAAGTAAGTGGAAGGTAGCTCTTGGATTACTTCTTTATTTTGTCGCTTTTACTAGTAGTACCTTGCTCTGATCATGTAACATCGGGTTGGGTTAAACGCTTACATTATTCCTTATGTTTGATCATGTTGAAGTCATAAGACTAATTTTGTTGTTGAAAATTCTTAAGATGTTGAGTTGATTGATTAGAACTCTCTTATTTTGTTATTAAAATTGATGTTGAGAGTAGATGTTATTACTTGCTTTATCTTCCATAATTGTGATGATAATTCCATTGCGATGATACTTAAAACTGGAAGTGAGCATGCAGTGACAAGTTATGAATGTCTTATTTTATGAATGTATAATACCGATCAAATGAGAAGGATGTTGTGTAAACATCCCAGGTATGATTCAGATAAGTAGGATGTCGTGTAAGCATCCTTATTACAAATGTGTGTATTGAAATTTACTGTTGAAACCCGTGTTAAGGAGCAGGTCATGTGTGTTATGAATGTGTGACACCCTACGTGATTTTATTTTATATTCAATTTATGCGATAAATTATGTGTGGGGTTTAGGGTGTTACATTAGTGGTATCAGAGCAGGTCGGTCCGTCCGGCCAGGTTGTTTAACTATGTTTGTTCCCTAGTATGCGACATGTGTGTGAGAACACTGTCGATGCTTGTTTTATTTTCCATTTGCAGGTTGGGAATGAAATAAGTGGGGAAGAAGCGTATGCTTATCTTGGATGTTCCAACTGTATCGATCTTGGACATTATGTTGTTGCATGTAAGAGTGCAATGTTGCCTAGTTAACCTATTTTGAGAATGTTATGCTTTTCCTGAATCGGAAGAGAGGTCAGATTCGAGGATGGTGTTGATTAGAAAAATGGTGTGATCCTTGAGGGAATACGGTCAGGTGTTCTCGTTGGTCACTTCCCTGTGAGGGGGAAGGCTATGTTTTGGCTAGAGATGAGCTAGTGGTGTGTTGAGTATCCTGACGTGTTCCCTGAGGATGTGCATGGTTTGTATTTTGTTGGAACAAGTTGATGTTATTCTCAAAATGAATTGGTTGGAGTTAAACCAAGTGTTTACCAATTATTTTGTTAAGTTGGTGCAGTGTGTCGTTGATTGCAAGAGCTCAGGCGATGTTAAAGTTGTGTTGTTTCTAACATTGAAGATGTTGTGGATTCGAGATTCCTGTCTGCCGGTCAAGTTGAGAAGTCTTTAGGGAAAACGACCAGGTATGGTTAGTGTTGTTTCTCGGAGAGTAGTGAGAAGTGCGACGACTAGTGTTATGCCAGTGGTGTGTGATTCTTGATGTTTTCCTAAAGATATCTGCAACTTGCCTCTAGAGCGTGAATTTGAATTTGATAGAGGTGAAGAGTTGACGTTTGTATCAGCTAAGCAAGTGAGAGAATCCATGAAGGATACGGAACACGTGTTTGTGATGTTAGCTTCGTTGGAAGCTAGAGAACAGGGAGTTGTTCGTGATCTTCCTGGAGTGTGTTAATTTCCTGAAGTGTTTCCTGAAGACATCAGTGATTTGCCTCCAGAGCGCGAAGTGGATTTTTCTATAGACTTAGTACCTGGTACTAGTCAGGTGTCGATGACTCCTTATAGGGTGTCTACTTTAGAGTTGGGGAATTGAAGAAGCAACTAGAAGATTTGCTTCAGAAGAAGTTTGTTTAACCAAGTGTTTCTATGTGGGGTGTATCAGTGTTATTAGTGAAAGAAGAGGGACAATAGTATGAGGCTATGAGTGATCTGAGAATTGTATTGTAGGCATTGAAAGAGAACTATTTGTACACAAAGTTTTTCCAAATGCGAGTTATGGTTAAAGGAAGTGAGTTTCCTTGGTCATGTGATTCTAGTGGTGGTATAGTCGTGGATCTATCGAATATAGATGTCGTGTTACTATGGGAGACTCTGAAGTCTGCCACTGAGATTAAAAGTTTTCCTTGGATTGACTAGTTACTACAGGAAGTTCATTAAAGGTTTTTCAAATTTAGCATTGTCGTTAACTCAGTTGACTCGAAAGGGTCAAGCGTATGTTTGGGATGTGCATTGTGAAAAGAGTTTCCAAGAACTCAAGAAGAAGTTGATGTCTGCTCCAGTTTTGATTTCGCTGAATCCAAGTGAGTGCTTTGATGTATATTGTGAGGCTTCGACGATGGGTCTAGGAGGTGTGTTGATGCAAAATGGTCAAGTTGTGGCTTATGCTTAGAGACAGTTGAGATTTCATGAAAGGAATTACCCTACACATGATCTTGAGTTGACAATAGTGGTACTCATGTGGAAGATTTGGAGGCACTACCTATTTGGATCCAAATTCGAAATGTTCAGTGATCACAAGTGTTTGAAATATTTATTTGATGAGAGGAGTCGAATATGAGGCAGGGGAGTTGACTTGAACTTTTGAAGGATTATGATTTTAATTTGAGTTACCATTCGGGTAAAGCTAATATTGTAGTTGATGCGATGAGTAAGAAGTTTTTACACAGGTCGATGCTTATGGCTCGAGAGTTAGAACTGATGAGCAATTCAAAGATATGAGTTAGTGGGTGGAAAAACTCCTAACAGTGTGAAGTGGGGTATGTTGAAGTTGATGAGTGGTATCCTTAAAGAGATCAGATAAGGTCATAGATCTGATTTGAGTTTGATATATCGTCTCACATTAATCAACCAAGGTAACATATGTGATTTCCGAGTTGATGAAAATGGTGTATGATGTTCAGAGATAGAATTTATGTTTCTAATGTACCCGAATTTAATAGGAGTATTCTTGAGGAGGGTCGCAGAAGTGGATTGAGTAATTATCCTGATGCTAATATGTATCAAGATTTGAAGAAGATGTTTTGATGGCCAAGAATGAAGAAAGAGGATGCCAAAGTCGTGTATGCTTGTTTGACTTGTCAGAAGTCAAAGATTGAGCATCATAAGTCGTTGGGTCTGATGCAACCATTGAATATTCCATAGTGGAAATGGGATAGTATTTTTAGGGATTTTGTAACAGATTTACCGAAGACTTCAAAGGGATGCGATTAAATTTGGGTGATTGTGGATAGAATGACCAAATCGGCTCATTTTGTACCAATGAGGACAATTATCCTTTGCAGAAGTTGAATGAATTGTATATTGATGATGTTGTGAAGTTGAATGGTAATCCTTCAAGTATTGTATCAGATAGAGATCCGAGATTTATATCGAGGTTATGGGAGAGACTGCGGGCTACTTTGGGTACTAAGCTGAAGTTGAGTCTTTCTTATCTTACATAGATGGATGGTCAAATAAAGAGGACTATCCAATCTTTGGAGGACCTATTGAGGGTTTATGTGTTAGAACAAGGAGGTGCTTGTGATAACTACTTGTCATTGATTGAATTTACCTACAACAACAATTTCTATTCTAGTATCAAAATGGACCATATGAGGCGTTGTATGGTAGGAGATGTAGAGCTTATTTATGTTAGTATGAGTCAGGAGAACATTTTGTGCTCGGACCTGAGATTGTTCACTTAATGACTGAAAAGATCAAGATGATCCTAGAAAAGATGAAAGCATCGCAGAGTCATCAGAAAAGTTACCATGACAAGTGGAAAAAAGCGTTTGAGTTCCAGGAGGGAGATCACGTGTTTTTGAGGGTTACGCCGATATCTGGTGTTGGTCGAGCTTTGAAGTCTCGAAAGCTCACACCACGTTTTGTTGGCCTGTACCAGATTTTATAGAGGATATGAGAGGTGGCCTATAGGATTGTTTTGTTGTGGCTGCCTGCTAATCTTCATGATGTGTTTCATGTGTCTCAATTAAGGAGATATATTTTAGATCCATTTCATGTGATCCAGGTGGATGATGTGCAGGTCGAAGATAATCTGACTGTTGATGTATCACTCGTGCGGATAGAGGATTGGGAAATGAAGAAGATGCATGATAAAGAGATTATCTTAGTGAAGGTAATTTGGGGTGTACCAGCTGGTGGGAGCATGAGAAGAAGCTGAGGGAGTCGTATTCGATAATGTTTTCCTCATGTAATTTTTGAGGGCGAAAATTTCTTAAGTGGGGGAGAGTTGTAACACCCCGAATTTAATTAATTAATTAATTTGAATTATTTAGATTTTTATATGATTAATGGGTGTTTTAAATTAATTGTGTATGATTGTGGGGGTAAGTATCCTTGAAATAGAAGTATGGATGAGTAAGAGTTTGGTATAGTTGTTGATAATTAATTAGAATTTTAATTAGTGATTGAAATAAATAGTGTTTTATTCGAATTAACTAAATAAATAATAAAATAACTAGAATATGAGCATCTTAATTAAATAATGAAATTTAGTTATTTTACTTATTTAATGGGAATAATGAGAATTTTTAATAATTAGCCTATAACTATTTTAATTAATTGATTGGAATAAAATAGAAGAGTAGAAATAGTATGGAGAAAAAGAAGAATATTATTAGTATTATTTTATTAAAATAAAATTAGAGCCAAGAGGGGTATGATGGTAAATAATATGATAAGTGAGGGCAATGGTGGAAGTTCATAATTGAGGGGGATTAGGTTAATGATAAAAAGGTTAGTAAGAGAGTTTAGAGGGTTTTACGTAAAATAGAATTTTATGGTGGGAAGAGGCAAGGGATATGGCTAAAAGAAAATTCCATTGTTAGAGCTTGAAGTGTGCATCTTGTTGGAAAATCTAAGGTAAGGGTGAGAATTTATTCCAATAGTAAATGGTATGATAGAAGGATAGAATGGAGGAACCCTTACCCTCCTTAGGATTGTGTGTTTTGATTCATAATTTTAAATTTGGATGCTATGATAATTATTATATGATGATTATATGATAGATTTTGTGTGCCTTATATGTGTGTAGTTTTCGATTTTGATGATTGAACTTATATTCACCATTGTTCCAATTTTGAAGGTTTTAGGCATAATTTAAAAATTATGATTAAATAATTTAATTGTGTTAAAATTCTAAATTAACTTTAGATAATTAGAGTATTGCATGAGTTGTAATTTTCTGAACATTTGGTTTTTTACGGAATCCAAATCGGAGGCCTCAAACGATGAAAAACGCAGAAAATTATGCATTCTGTCCGTCACAATCGCGAGCCTTTTTTATGTTTTTTGGTCGAAATCGTTTTGGTCATAACTTTTGATCCGTAAGTCCAAATCGAGTGCCGTTTGAAGCGTTGGATATCTAAAACAGAGGGTCATAACTTTGTTTCAGGAATAAAATAATTTTGGAGATTATTTTATGGATGTTTTTGGGGTTGAAGAAGATGAAAATTATGTCGAAAAATTTAGAAAATAACAACTTTTTAGTAACGCCTTCGTGCACGGTTTTTATCATAACTTTCAAATCGTGAATCATTTTGGGTTGAGGTTTAAAGAATTAGAAAGGTGACTCTAAGAGATATAATGTGATGGTGATAAGTGAATTGATTGAGTATTATTCCTATGCCTACTGTGTTGGTGAAGTTTTGTTCTTACGTTCGGTTAATGAATTGTTGACACATCCCGACGATTTTGGTCATAACTTTCATTTCGTAAGTCCGATTTTGATGGCGTTTGAAGCATTAGAAAGCTAACGCTCAGACCTAAAACATGGTAGTGATTGTTGATATGTTTGAATAATATTCAAATGCCTACTGTATTGATAAATATATTGGTTTATAAGTTTGGTTAATGAATCGTTGCATTGTTGTAATATTGTTGTGTGATAATTATGTTGTTATGTCGATGATGTTAAGATGTTGATGAGTTGTTGTTATTTGTTGATATTATTCATGTGGTAACATGAATTTTTTGTTGCATGATGAATGGTGTGATGCATAAATGATGAGATGTGTGTGGGGATCCTTTAGGTGAACCCTATTGTGTTAATGCATGTTATTTGAGAGTCATGCATCTTAGTGTACGAGCTTCGGTCCAATTTTGGTGAGCCTCGATTCTATGGTGATGGATCGGGTGCGAGTAGCTTATTTTTATTATGAGGGATTAGTGAAGCGTTACATATGTTGATGGTAATGAATTTTGGTGAGCCTCGATCCCATGGTGATGGATCGGGTGCGAGTAGCTAATTCCTATTATGGGGGATTAGTGAAGCGTTACCTATGGTAATGGTAGAGATGTTGGTGTGCTCCGGTTCCAAGAGGGAATCGATCCTATGGTGGGGATCATGGAGTGAGATGAACCTGAGTGTTCATTTTGGTACCATGTGCATGTTGAGTCAGTGTTGAGTACATTACATAAGTGTTGCATTTTTATTGGTTGTTATTGATATGTTGTTGGATGAGATGTTGTTGCATATGATGCTAATGATAAATGAGATGTAGTTTTGTATGATGTTGATGATAATTGAGAAGTTTTCGTGTATGATGTTGATTATGATTTGGATGTAAGAATGTGATATATTGTTGTGCATAATTGTGTAGATGTTGTACTCTATTCTTTATTCTATATCATTATTATTGAAATGAATTCTCACCCCTTCTGTTTGAATGTTGCATTTACATGGGCATCATGCAAAGACTCAAGAATAGTATTGCTGAAGTGAGTGGAAGGTAGCTCTTGGATTACTTCTTTATTTTGTCGCTTTTACTAGTGATACCTTGCTTTGATCATGTAACATCGGGTTGGGTTAAACGCTTACATTATTCCTTATGTTTGATCATGTTGAAGTCATAAGACTAATTTTGTTGTTGAGAATTCTTAAGATGTTGAGTTGATTGATTAGAACTCTCTTATTTTATTATTATAATTGAAGTTGAGAGTAGATGTTATTACTTGCTTTATCTTCCATAACTGTGATGATAATTCCGCTGTAATGATACTTAAAAATGGAAGTGAGCATGCAGTGACAAGTTATGAATGTCTTATTTTATGAATATATAATACCGATCAAATGAGAAGGATGTCGTGTAAACATCCCACGTATGACTCAGATAAGTAGGATGTCGTGTAAGCATCCTTATTACAAATGTGTGTATTGAAATTCACTGTTGAAACCCGTGTTACGGAGCAGGTCATGTGTGTTATGAATATGTGAAACCCTACGTGATTTTATTTTATATTCAATTTATGCGATAAATTACGTGTGGGGTTTAGGGTGTTACAGAAAGCACAAGCAAAGGTAGCTTAGTCTCAAATGTTGGCATTGGCCAAGTCCTTTAGCATAGGGAATTTTGGCTAATTCTAAGTCCAAAAGCTCAGATCAAGTCCAACAGTCCACCAAGATGTTTTTTAAGGTTTTTGTTGTTGTTAGGTATTTTAAGGTCCTAAGACCATAAACAAAAACAAAGACAAACAAAAAATATGCACAATCACAAGATATTGCTCAAGTGAGCAAAGTAAAAAGGACTGAAACATAAATAAGTTGCATGAAATGTAAAATGGCGGATGAATGATAAAGGTCCTGCAATTAAAGTGCATTAAGTAAATGACTTGAAAGTAAAAGAAAAGTTGATAAAGATTTAGTCAAGTGTTAGCCAAATGTTAGTGAAAGGTTTTGATTTTTTTAAAGTCATCCTTTGGAGAACACTCAACCATTCATTCACAAGTATGGATCCTTGAACCAAGACATCATCCATGAGAAGGGCTTCAACTTAGATAATTCAATAAGTATGCCACTAGCTCTCATGAAAGGAAAAAAGGTCAAGTCTCCATACAATACCATGAAGAATGGGAGACTTACAATCTCACTTATTAGAATGATATGCCTTCTTGATCAAATTTAGCTATATGTTAAGCAATCATAATTGGACTTATGTAGAAGTCACAACTATCTAAGGTCGGGCAATAAAGATATAGGTGTTAATGCATGTTAGAGATTTGGTACAAAGATACAAACTCCTAAAACATAACACACACTAAAATAAATGGGGGAAAGACCTATCTCAGTCTGGCTCATGTTGATTCATCTGACACAAGGTCATTGATGAATTAACTAGCATTAGACATGAAGATATTTCATTGGTCAATGATAGATTGGGGAAGAATAGGGATGAAGATAAAGAGGGAGGGGGAAATAGAAACACAAATTGATCATGAGAGGAATTTCATCTGATCAATACCATCCATTCATTTTGGGAGATGAAATGTACATTTCATCAATTTCCTAAATCCAATGGTTTTGATCAAACAAAAGTCAAACCAATCATGACCAAGGCCCAAACAGAAAGTCAAACATCACAAGACCATAAAAATGGCTCAACATAATTTTCAAGCATTTATTCAATTAAAAATCAATTCAAAAGTGAATTAAAATGCATTTTAATTTGGTCAAAACCTCAAATCCCTTCAAAACACCAAATAAATGGCCAAGGGATTTATCCTAGGTCAAACAAGGTCAAATGACCTTGGACAAAAAATTTCATGATTTTTGAAAAGTCATAAGCGTTTTTAAATAATTAAAAATATGCACACATAAATTTAATTCATGAAAAGTATCAAAATTAATCCAAAAAATAATTTTAATTCAAAATATGAAAGATAAAAATATTTGAAGATTTTTGGTGAAAGTCCTATATTTTTTGGATTAAAAATGAAATTATTATGAATTAAACAAAATAAAAGGATTAAATAAAAATTCAGAAAATAAAAAGAAAATAGAAAAAACGAGGGCCATCAGATCTCCCTCATTAATTGAGGTGGAAGATCTGATGGTCAAGCGCACGCTTCTATCAAACACCTCAGTCAACGCGTGTACACGGGTGGTATTCAAAAGCAAGGGCCAAGATTAGAACATGAGATCAGATCAAATGGTTTGGAGAGTGCCAATGCACTACCAGAGCTAGGGCTCCGGTCATCTTCTCGATGGACCTCACCGGACTGGTCCACCATAAACCATCACCAGAATAAAAAGTAAGGACATCATTTTAAAGGAAAAATACTTAGGAGCTTGAATCTGACCTCAATTTCATCCAATTCCAAGTATATTGAATGATACATGGATTTGAAATTTGAGGAGCATGATCTAGGTTGCTTTGATTTAACCTCAAAGCAACTCAATCTTGTTGCCTACATTGGTAGGACTTCAGCCAACCAATAATCAATCAAAATAATTGAGAAATGAGGGAGAATCGAAGAAGAGAAGTTTGAGAAAATTCACCTTCGGGTAGCTTCAATTCAGCTTGATCTTGCTTCTAATTTGCCTTGGCTCGACTCTAGAAGCTTGCAGGAAGTGAAATGGATCAATGAAAAGCTTGGATTCTTGGAGTTTTAATCTCAAAACAGAAGGATAATTGAAAGTGAAATCCTTAAGTTTATCCTTTAATAGAGGTTAGGTAGGCAATGGTTCAAAGCTTGGGTAAGAGGGATCCCTATTCTGATCACAATGGACATGTATTTATAGGGTTATGCATTGCTTTTCACACACTTGAAAATTTTGCCAAATTTAGCAACATTGGTGCATGGATGCATGGGAATTGATTTAGGCCTAATCCATGATGTAATCTCACTCCAATTAGTGCATAATGGATCCTGAAACAATAACAAGTAAGACTTCAAAAGGAAATGGTCACTTGAATTCAAAACTTGTCAAAATAAACCCAACAAAGGAACCATGCGGAGGTCATTTAATTCTTGTCTAAATGAAGTGATCTTGGACTTTTTGGAAAGTTGACGTCAAGGGGAACAAATTTTATGTTGAACACGTTTTCATTTGGAGCTTGGATCATGATGAATTTTAAAGTGGAAGTTGGAGGAATCAAACATAGTTGAAAATTTTCTGAGTCCCAAGTCTAATGACCACTTCTTCCACCTTGAATAACTTTTTCTATGAGCTTCAAATGGAAAAGGTTCCTTCATCAAAGTTGTATATCTTTTACTCCTATTAAATTTGGTCACAAATTTGACATCATTTGGATTTGTCATGAGGGAGTTATGCATTTTAGAAGTTGAGAAAAATTGCTTGTTCAATGGTAATGGCCCAAAATGACCTATAATGTTTCCTCTTGGAACATGCCCTTGAAAGTTGAATTTGACATTTCTCAAATAATAAAAGTTGGATAATACATATTTAAATTGATCGTGAAACTTGTATGGCCTTCATATCATAAAAATTGAGCAAGTTATGGTCCTTGTAAGTTGACCTCTTAACTAGGGCTAAGACAAAATGACATATAATCTTTCACCATAAAAAATGACTTTCCAAGAAAAAATAACTCTTTATGACAGCATGAAAGTTGTTTGTAATGTCATACGAAGTAACGTTTCTCTTGGAATCATTTTCATATGACAAAAAGTGTAGGAGATAGGGTCTAGGGAACCCTAGTTTTGACTAGTTGACTTCCTCTAGTCAACTTCTTTGAACCAACTTGAAAACTTGAAGTTCTCTTGATCTTTGGGACTCATGGAGTATCATATATGCATAATATGATGTAGAGTGAATTATCCTTTGATATCTTTGACCAATTAGTGAAGAAACTTGTTGAGGAAGTCACACAAGATACCCAGATGAATTAGGGTTTCCAAGGCAAACAAGCTTCAAACTCTTGATGAAATCTTGATCAAAATGATAAATGAAGAACATGGGGATCCATATATGATGTTTAGAACCATTGTGAACCTTTCCTTGATTGATCTCTCTCATTGAGGGTCACAAACCCTAGGTATTAGCTTGATGAGGCATAGGTGGACACACACACGACCTACAAAAGAAACAAAGCTACACATTGACATATTTTTGGTATTTTTGTTAGTAAACAAAATAAAATAAAGTATAATACAATAAAATATGCTTGGTGACCTCTCCCAATACAAACCCAGATGAATTAGGGGTAAGGAGGATGCCAAGGTTTGATCCCAAAACCAATGCAAGTGATGAGATAGCATGAAGGATCTTAAGGTCAAAATTGGGGTCTTACAGCTGCCTCTAGTTAAGGACATTCTAGTTGAGGATGTGAAGGTTAAAATCTTCATATCAACTAAGTAGAATGGACTTAAATAACAACATCTAGAAACAAATTTTGGTCCCTAAGAGACCTCCTGATGCAAATGATATGAATGTATGCAAAAATAATCTTTGTGGGGAATATATTGCCACAAAGGAAAAGAATCCAGAGAGACCAAAAGTCCACATGAGCATAACGTATTCCATAAGGAAAACTCACTTAAGAGACAAAGACTATGGGGGATAACAAGTTATGCGTAGGCCAGGCTACGACTTAAAACTGCTGGTGACACGAGGGGTTTTCCACGAAAATAAATCAATGGAAAGACTCGGTTGGGGAGAAAGGAAAGTTGCATGTATTGGGATAACACCAATATAGCAAGAAACACCTATTGGGGAAATGCGTAAATCAGAGCAAAGCTGAAATACTCGAATGCAACATGGGACTGGCGATTTCACTGGGGAAATACGCACTCAAACTCAACCGGGGAAGAAAAACTTCAACAAAAAAGTAAAAGATATGTATTATCTACTACCGGTTACTAGGTAAAAATATTAATACACTCGGGCAGAGGGACATCCTTTACCGGTTAGAGTAAACATATCAAGGATGACTCATTGAGGAAAATGAGGTATATTCATTACCGGTTACTAGGTAAGAATGACCTACTGGAAAAGATGTCAAATAGGATTTACAACTACCTGTTACTAGGCAGAAGACCAAAGAGAGAGTATATGTCACCTCATTAAGATGAACATATCAAGGATAAACTCAAAAGGAAGAATATATGTCACCGGTTAAGATAAACATATCAAGGATAAACTGCCGGGGGAAATAGGGTTTACATCTATCTGTGGGGATAGAAGACCAATCAAAGAGAAAATTTGTCGCTGGGTAAAGTGAACATATCAAGGATAGACTCTAATGGGAGAATAGGATTTATATCTACAATTTACTGGGCAGAATACCGCAAATAGGAATTACAACTATCGGTTACTGGGTAGAAGACCGAAGAAAGAGACAATCTGTCACCGATTAAAGTGAACATATCAAGGATGAACTCTTCTGGGTAAAATAGGAATTATAACTACCTTTTTACTGGGTAGAATACCAAACAAGAAGAATATCCATCATCAGTTAAGATGAACATATCAAGGATATACTTGCTGGGGAAACAAAAAACGAATCCGCTGGAGAAGAACAAAGGAGTAAATTACTTTTTACCAGTTACTGGGTAAATTAACACAGGTAAAGTACTCAACACCAAGAAGAATATTACCAGTTACTGGGCAATAAACTCTTGGGGGACCAAAAGATCTATCTAGGTAAGAACTAGAAAGAAACTGTCAAACAAGACTCAACCCAATGAGGATATAACTCAAGGGGAATGGCTTCATCCAGATAACAAACTGGGAAGGAAACTGAAATAATAATCATCCACGAGGAAATAACTCAGTGGGGAAAGGAGAAAAACTAAATTGTTTCTGCTTAGGGGGATGACACTCTACAATTGAAGGAGGACAGACACACCAAATCTTCATGGGGAAACAATATCACCAAAGCAGGGGATCAAAATAAAAATCAATGCGATAAAAAAATGCACAATGAAATATCTGATGTTGTGTCTTATGCATCTAAATGCATGAGTATGTATATGATTATGCTGACAATCGAGCACAAAGGATACAAATAGCGAGGATTTGAATCATCACTATAAAACACTCGGCTAATCTCAACAAGATGGAAACGCAAACTCGAGAATCTGCTAGGGGTAAAAATAAATCATCTAGCCATGAATAAGTCAATCTGATTGGGGAATGGACACGGGTAACGTGTCTCTAACTAACATGCTGAGGATAGAAAAGGATCTGTTGAGGATCCAAATAAATCAATGTTGCGGGGAATTTTAAGTCAATGTCATATCAAATGGGAGACAACCTTGCAATGGATATAATCAAACTGCTTAGAACTATGCACTATCGGGAATGGAGGAAATTCCATCAGAAGATAAACTCCACCGGGAATACAATAGGTAAAGCTCTGAATGAGGAACCAGGAAAACCGTTGGGGATGTTGTGACCTACTGGAACAAATCAAAGACCATCCAATTCCTCAATAAACATCATATTCTTCTTGGAAACCGCAAAATAAACTAATTCCAAGGTAGAGATAATCGGATCTGACTCGTATAGGGGAGAAACTATCGCGGTTATGCAACACAAGTGCAAATGGGGATCTGGAGACCAAATAAAGGTTCCGAGATACCCAAGGTTTAATCAAGTCACAACTGGGGAATGCAAAATGTGAACACCTCCGATGGGGAAGATGAACTGCAAAGTGGACCAATTACCAACTCAAACGGGGATGATAGGTTGCTTGGGGAGAAACACATCAACCATTCTAGGGATGAATGACGAACCGTTGGGGAGGAGGAAGTTACCAAACCAACTGCTTCGGGAAGACAACAATGCTTCACACTTCCAGACTTACCTGTTCCTAGATTGACGTTGACATTCTTTGCTGGAATCGATCATTCTTAAAGTGAATGTTTTTATTGTTTTAAGAAAAATAACCATTCATTGGTTTATTTATTTCAAAATTATCATCATAAAAGTTCAATTTTAAAATAGAAACAAATAAGAATAGAAATAATTGGATAAAAGCTCAACTTTATTTAATAGAATGGTAGTCCGCAAATGGCAGGACTTCATGGATCTTTACAAAGTTTGAAAAATGGTAATTTACATGGAAAAGGACTACATTGATTACAATGATCACTACTCTCCCTACCAAATTCAAAATACATTGTGTTTGTCTTCGGTTGAGAATGATGAATCAGAACCAAATGACTGCTCAAAGCTGCTTCCATGGTTAGGACCAACCGAATGCAATTACTTGCCATAATCCCTAATATTTGCCTAGATTTCCCCAAGGTGGGGTACTCAATTTACCGAGATAATTTTTCTATTTTATGTCTCTAACTTTTGCCTGGATCGTCCTTTCGGGTTTTCAATCCTCCGAGACATTAATTTTTGCCTAAGCTGCCCTTTCGGGTTTTCAACTTAGCGAGTGTAGCGGTAAATTCATGACCATTAAGCTATGGATAAACTTAACATCAATAAAACTAGAGTCATCATCGTGCTTTTATTGTTTCCAAAGGAAAAAGGGAAAAGTACGAACAAAACCCAAAGATAAGAAGTTTTCAAATCAAAACTAATAAAATTCCAGAGATTACAGGTAAGGGGGTTGGTTACACAGAGGGAAGGTGTTAGCATCCAAAGTGTCCTAGGTACTCCTAGGGAGCCCTTTTTTATGTGTGTATGTGTTTTTTGGTATAAAATGATGTTTGCAATAAATAGAGTGTGGGGATGAGAAAAGAATTCATTGATTATATTTTTGTGTTTGACAAGACTTTCAGACTTATGCCTACGTACCAACATAAAATGAGGGATCAAAACCTCGTAATTCGTTATATAAATTTCAAAGTAAGTGGATTTATCTTTAACAAAAATTAAGTTTAGAAGAGGCACAAAGGGCCTAAAAGAGTTTGAATGAGTGTTAGTTCTTTTTGTCTTTTGAAATTTTAAGTCAAATATGGTTAGACTCATTTACAAGTTTGATTAAGAAAAGAATTTTAAAATGCAATGGCATAAGGCCAAGGTTTCTAGTTTGCAATAAAGTCTAAGTTTAGAAATCACAAGAAAATAAGATTTTGAAAGGGGGAGAGATTTTAAATTTAAGAGAGTGGGAGGAAATGAAAAGGCTAATCCTAAGCAAAAATTAAAAGTTGAGAATTGAAAAGATCTGACCAATGGGATGCAATCCAATAAACAAGAATGTCATATAGAAACCCACTTTTTCTTTGGACTTTAAAATCAAGCAATATCAATAATCAAGCAAGATGAAGAGCAAGGCATCAAATAAATATAGCCACATCCCAACTAGCAACTTCATAGTCTTCTTCATAATCTTTCTCTTGTATTAGATGACATACTCCTTGAATGGCTCAGAATAAGGCATTAGACACTGGTTCAAAGTAACATTTGCATCAAGACCATGTAGAAGATAAATTCATGAAGATCTTCAACAATTGTATCAGATGAAAGCTCCAATCACAAGAACTTGGTTTCAGAAATGTTGGCATTGGACAAGTCCTTTTGCATAGGGAATGTTGCCTAATTCTACGTCCAAGACTCAGATCAAATCCAACAGTTCACACAAACATTTTTTTAGGGGCTTTTGTTGTTTATTAAGTATTTTAAGGTCCTAAGACCACAAACACAAACAAGATACACAAACAAATATATACAATCACAATATATGGCTCAAGTGAGTAAAGTGAAAATGACATTAAAATAAACAAGTTAAATGGTATGATGCATAATGGAAAATGATAAATGGCTTGAATGTAAAATGCCTAAAATAAATGACTTGAAATTTAAAGCAATTATAATAGAAGTTAGTCAAAGGTTAGTTGATTAGAGGTTAGTGGAGTTTTGCTTTTTAATTGTTTAAGTCATTCTTTGGAGAACACTCAACCCTCTATTCACAAGCATGAATCCTTGAACCAAGACATCTTCCAAAGGAAGGAAAAAAGGCCAAGTTTCCGCATAATACCATGAAAGGGGGGATACTTACAATCTGACTTACTAGAATGCTATGCTTTTGGATAAAAAATTTAGCGTTATGTTAAGCAATCGTAATTGCACTTGTGTAGAAGTCACAACTATCTGAGGCCGGGCAATATAAATTTTGCTGTTAATGCATGTTAGAGATATGGTATAATGAACCACACTCCTAAAACATACCACACACGAAAAGAAAATGATCAAAGGATGGACCTAATCTCATTCATACTTGTATTAGTTCATCTAACACAAAGTTATTGATGAACCAATTAGCCTTAGGATATTGAGATGTCATTGGCCAATGGAAGGGATGGGATAGAAAGGGATTAAAGATGAAGAGGGAGGGGAAATGAGACAAACACAAATTGTTCATGGAAGGAATTTTATCAAATTAAAATCATTTATTCATTTTGGGAGATGAAATATACATTTCATCAATCCCCTAAATCCAATGATTTTAATCCAACAAAAGTCAAATCAACATTGGTCAATGCCAAAACACATAGTCAAACTTCACAAGTCAATAAAAATTGCTCAACATAATTTTCACACAATTTAAACAATTAAAAATCAAATTAAAATGCATTAAATTAAATTATGTTTGATCAAAAACCTAAAACCTCTTCAAAACACCAAATAAATGGCCAAGAGATTTATCATAGGTCAATAAAGGGCAAAGGACCTAGGAGAAAAAATTTCATTATTTTTGAAAAGTCAGAAGTATTTTTAAACAATTAAAAATATACACAAAAACAATTAAATGATGAAAAATATCAATATTGATCCAAAAAATATTTTTTAATTCAAAAAATGAAAGAGAAAAATATTTGAATTTTTTTGGTGAAAGTCCCATATTTTTTGGATCAATAATGAAATTAATATGAATTAATGAAAAATAAGAAATTAAATAGAATATTCATAAATTCAAAAAAACGTGGACCATCTGATCTCCCTCATTAATTGAGGTGGCAGGTCAGATGGTGAAAAACACGCGTTCCACATATGCCTTGGTCAACTGAGACGCACGTGTGGTAATCAAAAGTAATGCCCAAGATTAAAACAATTTAAATGGATCATGTGGTTGAGATGCTTGCCAACATGTCGTCGAAACCAGAGCTCCGGTCTTCTTCTCCGGTGGACCTCACCGGACTGGTCCACCTTCAACCACCATCAAAATGAAAAAGCAAGACATGGATTTAAAGAAAAAATGCTAAGGAGCTCGAATCTGGCCTCAATTTTATCCAATTCGAAGTATATGAAAAGATACAAGGAGTTGAATTTTGAGGATCATGAACTGAGTTGCTTCAATTTGACCTGAAAGCAACTCAATCTTGTTACCTACATTGGTAGGACTTCAGCAAACCAAAAATACACAAGAATAATGGAGATTTGAGAGAGAATTGAAGAGAAGAAGTTCCTGAAATCTCACCTTCGAGGAGCTTCAGAATTGCTTGATCTGGCTTCCAATTTGGCTTGGCTTGAATCTAAAAGCTTGTAGAAGATGATTTGAATGGTTAAAAGGCTTGTACTCTTGGAGTTTCAATCCTAAAACAGAAGGAGAATTGAAACTCAGTTTCTCAAGAAACCTTCAAGTTTATCCTTTCAATGGAGTTTGGGGGAGGAGAGGGTCGAAGCTTGGGCCAGAGGGATCCCATTTCTGGTCACCAAGGGTCCTATTTATAGCCAGTGTGAATGATATTTGCACACTTCCAAATTTGGAAAATTTTCAAATTCTTCCTTACATGGATGCATGGGCGTGCATTAGGCCCAAGAAATGATGTCATTTGGTCCAAAGTCCAATGTGTTTCATGCTGAAATCATGTTAGAGGCTCATGCAAAAGTATATGAAAAGTGGAACTTGAAATTATCCAAATGATACCTTAACTTACACCCATGTGCAAGTCCTTCAATTTTGATCTAGATGATATGATCTTGGATGTTTTGGAAAGGTGAGACTAAGGGGAACAACTTTCATGTTGAAAACGTTTTCATTTTAAGCTTGGATCATGATGAATTTTGAGGTAGAAGTTTGGGAAATCAAACATATTTGAAAATTTTCTAAGTCCCAAGCCAAATGTTCACTTCTTCCACCTTGAATAACTTTTACTATGGACTTCAAATAAGAAAATTTCCTTCATCAATGTTGTATATATTTCAAACATATTAAATTTAATCACAAATTTGACCTCCTTTGAATTTGGCATGAAGGATTTATGCATTTTAGAAGTTGAGGAAAATCACTTGTTCAATGGTATTAGCCCAAAATGACCTATAATGTTTTCACTTGGAACATGAATTTGCAAGTGGAATTTTCACTTCCTCCAAACATCAAGTTAAAGTAGACACCTTGAATTTGATCATGCAATTTTAATGACTTTCATCTCATAAAAATTGAGCAAGTTATGGTCTTGGGAAGTTGACCTCCAAACTAGGGTTTAGACAAAATCACCTATAATATTTCACCATAAAAAATGACTTTACAAGAAAAAATAGATTTTGAATTCAACATAAAAGTTGTTTGGAATGTCATTTAGAGTAACTTTTCTCTTGGAATCATTTTCATATGACAAGAATTGTAGGAGATAGGGTCTAGGGAACCCCGATTTTGACTAGTTGACTTTCTCTGGTTAACCACCATGAACCAACTTGCTAGCTTGACATTCTCTTGACTTTTTGGGACTCATGGAGGATAATATATGCATAATATGATGTAATGTGAAGTATCCCTTTAAATATTTGATCAATTGTTGAAGAAACTTGTTGAAGAAGTCACATAAGATACCTAGACGGATTTGGGTTTCCAAGGCAAACCAACTCCAAACTATTGATGATTTCTTGATCAAAATAACATGTGAAGACCATGGGGATCCATATATGATACTTAGAGCCAATGTGAACCAGTTCTTGATTGAGCTCCTTACATTGAGGGTCTTAAACCTTAGATATGAGCTTGATAGAGCATATGTGAGCATGCACACTACCTACAAAAGAGTTAAACTATACAATGACATATTTTTGGTATTTTGGTTAGTAAATAATGAAAAACAAAGTATGATACAATAAAAATGTGCTTGGTGACCTCTCCTAATGTAAACCCAATGAATAAGGGGTGAGGAGGATGCCAAGTTGTGATCCCAATGCTAATGCATATGATGAGATAACATGAGGGATCTTAGGGTCAAAATTAGGGTCTTACAACTGCCCCTATTTAAGGACGTTCTAGCCGAGGAGATGAAGGTTAAAATCTTCGTATCGACTTAGTAGAATGGACTTAAATAACAACATATAGAAGCAAATTTTGGTCCCTAAGAGACCTCATGATGCATATGATATGAATGTTAAAATAATCTTTGTGGGAAAAAATGTTGCCACAAAGGAAAAGAATTCGGAGAGACTGAAAGTCCGCAGGAGCACAATGCATTCCGTAAGGAAAACTCACTGGGGAGACAGAGACTCTGGGGGATAAAAAGTTATGCGTAGGCCAGGCTACGAATTAAAACTGTTGGGGGACACGAGGGATTCCATGAAAATAAATCAATGGAAGGACTCAACCAGGGATGAAGGAAAAATCTGCATGGGAAACGGGTAAATCAGGACAAAACTGAAATACTCGATCCAAACAGGAAACGACGATTTCACTGAGGAAATACACACTCAAACTCAACTGGGGAAGAAATGATCATCCATATAGGAGTAACAGGAATATATTATCCATTATCGGTTACTGGGTAAGGAGATAACATAATCCGATAGAGAGGACATCCGTTACCAGTTAGGGTAAACATATCAAGGATGACTCGCTGAGGGCAACATAAGGTGTATCCATTACCTGTTACTGGGTAAGAATAATCAGCTGGGGAAAAGCCAAAATAGGATTTACAACTACCAGTCACTGGGCAGAAGACCGAAGAAAGAGAATATTTGTCACTGGTTAAGGTGAACATATCAAGGATAGACTCAAAGGGAAGAGTATTTGTCATCGGTTAAGATGAACATATCAAGGATAGACTGCCGGAAAAAGTAGGAATTACATCTATCAGATACTAGATAGAATACCGAAAAGAGAATATCCGTCATCGATTAATATGAACATATCAAGGATAGACTCCGATGGGAGAAATAGGAACTATATCTATCGGTTATTGGATAGAATACCAAAAGAGAGAATATCCGTGATCGATTAGGATGAACATATCAATGATAGACTCTGCAAAAGGGGAAATAGGATTTACAACTACCGGCTATCGGGCAGAAGACCAAAAAGAGAAGGAAACCCGTCATCAGTTAGGATGAACATATCAAGGATTAACTCTCTGGGGAATGAAATAGGGATTACGACTACCTTTTTACTATGTAGAATACCAAAGAGAGAATATCCGTCACCGGTTAGGATGAACATATCAAGGATAAACTCAAAGCGGGGGAAGAAAATATCCGTCACCGGTTAAGATGAACATATCAAGGATAAAATTCCCGGGGAAACGTGAAAACGAATCCGTTCGTAGAAAAGGGAAATAGATTACTTTTACCGGGTATTGGGAAAAAGTAAATTACTCACAAATTGAGAAGACGATTACCAGTTACTGGGTAATAGACTCTCATGGGACCCAAAAGCATCTATCTAGGCAAGATCTAGAAAGAAAAGGTCAATCAAAGACTCAACCCAATGAGGATATATCTCAGGGGGAATGGTTCCATCCAAATAATCAACTGGGGAGGAAGCTGAAATAATAATCATCCACGAGGAAGTAACTCAGTGGGGAATGAGAAAGGTTAAATTCTTTCTACTTAAGGGGCTGACGCTCTACAATTGAAAGAGGACAGACACACCAAAACTGCGCGGGGGCAAAAGATACCACCATAGCAGAGGATCAGAGAAAATGAATCACAAAGTGCAATAATGTAATAATGAAATCTATGAATGTATATGTATATGTATATGTATATGTATATATGATGATTATGCTGACAAAACGATCACGAAGGATACAAACATCACCAATCTGAATCATCAGTACGACATTCGGCCAATCTCAATAGGAGGGACACTACTGGAGAAAAAGAGGTAAAGGATGAACGCAAATCATCTGCCTCAAAGGATCAATCCTGGTTGGGGCAAAGGAAAAGATCTGTCGAGGATCTACACCATCAACTCTGTGTGGAATTTTAGGTCAATGCCATATCAAATGGGAGACAACCTTATAGAGGACCAAAAATACTACTCTAGAATCACTACCAACTGAAATCTGCTGGAGACTTATGGGGAAACAAGAATCTTGTGCTGGATCTATGCAAATTACTGAGAAAACGCGCCAACCACTTAAAGGAGGAAAATGCAAACTCGGGTGGGGAAATCTACAAGATCCGGCTGGAGATTCTGAAATGATGCTGAGGAGGAAATAGTGATCACACCAACTGCTTGGAGAAAACCAACAATGCTTCACTTTTTAGGGCTCACCTGTTCTCAGACCTCTTTTGATATTCCTTAAATGAAATTGATTGCTCTTAAAAGTAACTGCTTTTATTATTTTAAGAAAACATGATTTTGATTTAAAAATTCAATTTCAAAATAATCATCATAAAATTTTAATTCTATTTAGCTGAAATAAATAAGAGTATAAACAATTGGATAAAAGCTCAACTTTATTTAATAGAATGGTAGTCTGTAAATGACAAGACTCCATAGATCTTTACAAAAGTTGAAAAATGGTAATTTACATGGAAAAGAGCTACATTGAATACAATGATCACTAATCCTTCTACCGACTTCAATATCCACTGTGCTCTTGGCTTTGGTTGAAGATGAATCAGAACCAAACATTGTGCTCAAGAATGTCTTTAAGACTGAAGATCAGCAGGACGCAGTTACTTGTCGTAATCCCTAATTTTGGCATAAATTTCCCCAAGGTGGGGTAATAAAATTATCGGGGTACTTTTCTATTTTATGTCTCTAACTTTTGCCTGGATCTCCCTTTCAGGTTTTCAATCCACCGAGACACTCATTTTTGCCTAAGCCGCCCTTTCTGGTTTTCAACTTAGTGAGCTGTTCTTTTCTTTTTATGCGAAGTATTTCTTGATTGCATCGGCGTTCACAGGACGCGTGAACTCTTCACCACCATAGTTGTAAGAATCAAAGCGCCACCTGAAAAGGATCTCTTAACAACATATGAGCCTTCATAATTAGGAGTCCATTTTCCCCTAGAATCTGGTTTGAAAGATAGAATCTTCTTGAGCACAAGGTCACCTTCTCTAAACACACGAGGTCTGACCTTCTTATCAAAAGCTTTCTTCATTCTCTGCTGATATAACTGACCATGACACATGGCAGTCAATCTCTTCTCTTCGATCAAATTCAGCTGGTCATACCTAGTTTGACACCATTCAGCTTTTATCAACTTGGCTTTCATCAGCACACACAACGATGGGATCTCAACCTCTACTGGGAGCATAGCTTCCATGCCATAAACAAGTGAGAAAGGGGTTGCCCTTGTTGAAGTGCGGATAGATGTACGATACCTGTGCAAAGCAAATGAGAGCAGTTCATGCCAATCTTTGTATGTTACAACCATTTTCTAAATGATCTTCTTAATATTATTGTTTGCAGCTTCAACAGCCCCATTCATCTTGGGTCTGTAGGGAGAAGAATTATGATGTGCAATCTTGAAGTCTTTACAAAGAGCTTCCACCATATTATTGTTCAAGTTAGATCCATTATCAGTAATGATCTTACTTGGCACACCATAATGACATATAATCTGATTCTTGGTAAACCTTATAACAACTTGCTTGGTTACATTCGCATACGATGCCGCTTCAAATCGCTTTGTGAAGTAGTTAATAGCCACTAGAATAAAACGATGTTTGCTCAAAGCTTTGGGTTCAATCATGCCAATCATATCAATTCTCCACATGGAGAAGGGTCATGGGGAGGAAATGACGTTCAACAGTGTCGGAGGAACATGAATTTTATCTGCATATATTTGACACTTATGGCATTTCTTCACAAACTTGTGTCACACCTCAAAATTTGCCCTCCTCTCTTGGGACTAGCTTAACATATTGCATTTCATTTGTAGGTCATTAGGCATTGCATAATTGCATATCATGTGGCTACATTGAGCAAGTCATCCTCCTAAGTCTTGATCAGAAGATAAAGAGGTTGAGATGCAAGTTAGGGTTTCATTGGATTGATCATTAACCATCTGAGGATGTGTGATTCAAATTAGGGTTTCATGGTTTCTCAAGGAGATTGAGCTTGATCTTGGTCGCAATGATACATCATCATCATCATGGTTTTGTCACCACCAAGAAATTCTTTGTGCTTGATCAGATACCTTGAGATTAGGGTTTTGACCTCTGGTCAACCCTAATCATCTGCATTGTGCCAATCAGGGCTTGGCAAGGAGATGAGGTCTTCAATGGATATGGGGATCATTCTATGATTATATTGAGCTTATGGAAGCTATGGTTTCATCATTGAGCCATTTCATCAGGAGTTTGAGGCTCAAGTGGATCAATGCACAGCAAATTCATCTATCAGTCAAAAAAAGTCAACTGTGGTCAACTGTGCCTGAATTCATGGATTTGGAGAAGGGAGAGGGTTAGAGACACTTCATTCATGTCTACACAAGTTTCATTTGACATTTCAAACATCAAGAATGAAGAAAATAAAGTCAGATGGAAACTTTCCAAAAATAGAAAGTGACTTGTAATTGAAAATTGCCAAAAATGGAAAGTTTTTCTCCTCAAAATTACATGTCCAAATATGCTTCAAATGAAATTTTGTCCAACATGAAAGTTGTAGATCTTGCTCTCACCTTTCCAAAAAGTCCAAGAACATGAATTTCTCATGTGTGGTTGGCAAGTTATGGATTGATCATTGTCCAAAAAAAGTTGAATTTCAAAGTGGCATAACTTTTGATTCATAAGGCCAAATTGAGTGAGGTTTCTTTGAGAAAAATTCATTTGACATGAGCTATCATAATCCATCATTACATTTCATCAAAACTCATCACATAAAAAGTCCTTTTTTCAAGTGAACTAATTTTGAAAAATGGAGGGAAAAAGTGCATTTTGAGAAATAAGCCTTGTTTTCACATGATTCCTTTTGCACTAGCTCACAAATGCCACTTGAAAGTTGCTTAAACCAGAAAATTCCACTGTTACATTGGTTTGGCATAAGTGTGGGTGAATTGATCAAATTTCCATTTAGCATGAAATTGCATTTTCACTAATCCATCACATTAGCACTAATCATGATTACTAACATCATTAACATAACATATATAAACTAAATTGTAACTGTTTTCTGATTAGCAACAACAGAATCAAGATCTAGATCTAGAAATCACAAAAACCTCTTCACTTTCTCTCTCACTTTTTTTCCAAAAATCTCCACAAACCTTGCATTGATCTTCATTGATTCATCATCTACATGCATTATTGAGGCTAGTTGAAGCAAGATTTCTTCATTTTCAAGCCAAATTTTGGACTGTTAAAGTGAGGTGCAACAATGGCAATTCAAGATTTCATCAAGATCGTGCATAATTGAGCAATAAGACTTGTTCCATTCACCTATACAAGAGTCATAGCGCATCTGTTTTGCAATTTCAAGGCCAAAAACACGCAAATTCGCAACTGTCTTCAAATTAAGGTCAGTTTTCGACTTCAATGATTCTTGAAATCGTTTGATGCTTTGGATAGATCTTGTTTAGTATAGAATTCTGCAATTCGAACCACTAAATTTGGTTGAGAAATGAGAGAGTTATGTTGATTTGAACTTTCATGCATGATTATGTTTGGCTTCGATTCTCTTAGATTAGGAAGAATTACGACAAAATAGTTATGGATTCATGATGTGCTTGGAAAGACCTTTCCATTGATATATGGTTTGTCCAATTTGGTGGAGATTTGTTCTTGAGCCTATGAGTGTATGAAGAACATGAAGAACGCTTTAAAATTTTCCAGAAACTTGAGCTAGATCCAAAATTCGCTTACTGTACATGATTATTGGTGTTCGCGCGCTAGTTTTCAAGCCTGTACAGGCTTCGATCCCGTGCTACAGCTATTTCTCATTTTGCCTTTTCCATTTATTTCAACCATGTACACATGATTCCACATGCTTGTTCATCATTTTTTAATTTTTTCTCAACATTAGAAAATCCATATCTCATCCAATTTTTGTCCAAATAATGTGAGATTCTTGTGGAATGATCCTTGTAGTCTCTACTATTTTTTGGTTATTTTTAATAAAATTGTGCACGTGTAATTTTTGGAATGGCCTAGGGTTTGTATGAACATGTCCTTTGTTGCACCATGCTTACTATTTTGATCATAAAATGAGGATGCTTAATTGGAAATTCTTGAAATTTTACATGTGCGTTCTAGATTCCTTCCTGGACATTTTGTTATATGGTTTTTGATTTTTGAGTTCCTGGATTGTGAGATATGATCATTTGAATCTAGGTGTGACAATTTGTGTCACACCATTTCTTGTCTGACTTCATGAATTTTGTTACCATGCCATATGAACTTGAAATGGGCTGAAATTTTTCATGTTGATATTTCTGGATGTTAAGATCATGTGTGAATTTTTGTAGAGTTTTTTGGATGTGTTTCCAATTTGATTGAGAATTTCCTTTCTGTTTGACCAAATGTGGAGTTTTTGTGAGTCATGTTTTTAAATGTTTTGTGAAATTCTGGATATGTATTGGATGGACCTGAAATTTTGTGGAGTGATTATAGACACATTGAAGTTTGTCATGGTTTTGGTTTGGTGCATTTATCATGTTCCTACACTGTTTTGTGCTTGCTTGAAGTTGATACATGATATTGTGCCTTGTTTGGACTTGTATGAGCATGCTTTAACTTGATGAATTTAATTGACTTGCTTCCCATTGTCCAATTGACTTGAAATTTGGTGTGATTGACATGTTATGAATGCTGTTTAGCTGTGAATTGTTTGGAGATTTATTGAATTGTTTTGGATTGAGTTTGGATTGGATCTTTCTGTTTGGTCCTTTGAGGTTCTAGATTGCATGTTTTGCACTATTTCTTTCATGAGATGATCTTGGTTGATGATATGAACATGAGACCAATTGGATTGGATTCTTAATTGATTGAACTTGATTTTTGATAAGTTTCATGTTCTGTTTTGAAATATTTCTCCTCCTTTGACCCTAGGCTTTGTCCTAGGGTTTGCTTCTCATGTTTGAGTTGTGTTTTCAGGACAAAAGGCAAATGGAGTGGAGGAATTAATGCACTTGGTTTGAGTTGCTCATGTGAATGATGTTGATTAACATTAATTTTGTTTTGTAGGTGGTTTCTAATTCATTTGTGTTGAGCATTGGCTTATGCTTTGCTTGATGCATTGCTTGTGTACAGTTAACTGTTTAACTTGTAGTTTGTCTGTTTGACTGTTTTAGCCGTGTACTGATCATGCTAGATTGATTTCAGGTACCTTAGTTGCTATAGTTCCTTGTGAACTCGCTTGTGCTGCTGCTTGGTTGTGTAAACCAATTGAGGTAGAATCACTAACTCCATATTGTCTGGAAGACCTGGCCTGTTACTTGGCCAGGCACCTGTCTGAAGTCCTCCTTAAGAGGTGATGTTTGTGCTTGTTTATTTTTGTCCCCAAGCAGGAAAAGACCTTTGTTAAGGCAATTGGCAGACACAAGAGGTGTGTAATCCACCTCCTGCTAATCTGTTGAGTCGTCCCTTGGCTCACATTACATGTTGATGCCTTGTGCAGTTGAGTCAGTGTCATAAGTGTAGAAGGGTTCCCACTTTCTGGACCCACACTTCCTTTGTCTGAAGCTCTCCCTGGCCAGGGATAAGAGCTGTGAAGTCGTATCTTCACTCCCATTTCATCTGGCTTCACCCTGACTCTCAATGTCAGGGTTAAGAGCTAACATCACCCTGATACAGTTGACTTGCTTTGGCAGTCTAACCCTTGTTTGAGCCACCCCTGTTTGGATATAGTGTGTGCTATTTGTGATTATTTGCTTTGATTGCTTTGCCTGTTTAGGATTAGCTTGCTGCCTGTGCAAGTTAGGATAGAAACCATAACATAGGACAATGATGCATGATAACATCTAGGCTCGAGTACAGCTCCCTAGTAGTGTGTCTCCCTTTGTATCTGGTTAGAATTTCTTTCCCGTTCAGGGGAACTACGTCGCCCTGATCCTCATACCAGATGAGGTACGTAGGCAGGAGGTCGTGCGAGATCTCTCCGGGCACTTTTTTTTCTTTTTGTGTGTGTTTGTTTGACAGTTGCTAGGCTCGAGTTCCCGACTCCTTAGTAGCTTGTTGCTTGTTTGTTCTTGTGTGTGAGTTAGGAGACGGATGTAAGCCCAGCCATTGGCATTCCATATCCTCTTGTTGTGTGCTTGGAGTCCGGTATAAGTCCATCAAGTGGCTTCTGGTTTCCAGTGTGGGTTTGTTTGGTTCGGAAGCTGATGTAAGTCCAGCGATTGGCGTTCGGGTTCCATGTTTGCCTTTTGTGCGTGTGTTTGTTTCGGCGTGCGTGAGCCGAACTACGGCAGCTCTGATTCTCGTTCCAGACGAGATACGTAGGCATAGGACGCGATGTCCTAGCGGGCCCTCTCCTCTTTTCCCCCACCTGTGTTGTTTTCAGTGTGTGTGTGTGATGTTTGTTTTAGCAACCTTTCCTATCTGTTAGAGCGTGGATCCCGTCGAGTACGACGGATGCGTAGGGGTGCTAATACCTTCCCTTCACATAACCGACTCCCGATCCCATTCTCTTTGGTCGCGAGACCATGCTTTTCCCAGGTTTACTTTGAGCGTTTCCTTTCCCTCTTTTGGGATAAATAACGCACGGTGGCGGCTCTGTGTTGTTTTGTTTTAGCCCGCCGGTTGTTTTTCGCGGATGCGACAGCTGGCGACTCTGCTGGGGAAATAGAAGTTGACCTATTGCTGGTCCATCTTCCCTAAGCGAGTCTCTCCTAGCGCTTTAGGATAGTTTAGGTTGCTTGTGCCGCTATATTTATTGCATTTATTATTCTGATTATGTATATATTTGCATAGATACTTGCATGCATCATACTATCATGTTGCTGTCCTCTGTACAGGTGGTTCCTCTGTTTGGGGTGGGTGTTCTGAGTGGGGCTAAAACCCAGGCCCGAGTATACACCTAGGATTAGTATGGTCTCATGTTGCCTCCTTCATGTTAGGTCAACATGTGCTTGGCAATGTGATGTACCACAAGCCGGACGAGGTTCTTTTGATAGTGCTCTTCCTTTGTGGGGTACTCCACTCTGGTTGAGTCACTTCATTTGAACTATTGACTTCGGTGACCGATCATTTCCAGGATCTTTGGTTTAGACGATCTTAAGGGAGCTACAATGGCACACCCGAAAGGGCAAACCCATTGAGTATCTCTGCCCGATTGTCGAGACCATTATCCGCCTTAGGATAACCTGATTAGAATTTACCTGTGAGGGAAGGGTGATTCTTACAGATGCATGTTCAGATGGTGACTTTGATGGTGACTATTGGTTCCGTTGATCAGAGTCCTATTTATAAGTCGGATTTATGGGCATTTATTTCAGAGACGCCGGAGTTCCGTCCGTGATATTTATCAGTGGGGATCCGTTTATTTCAGAATTACCCGGGCCGATTCAGAGATTATTGTGGTTATCTGCTTAGAGTTTGTCTGGTGATGATGGTGATGTATCATTCAGTTCCGTTTATTTCGGAACCCTTGAGTCAGATTTGTGGTTACATATTCCTTCAGATGGTGGTGATCAGTTCGGAGACCAGACTTCAGTGCAACGAATGCTCAGATGACCCGGAGGATGGCACAGTGCATTGCATTCACACATCAGCATCATCCATATTTTGCATTCATCGACATCTAACTCATGTCTATCCATACTCAGGATACATTCTCGATTGAGATTCTGGTTGAGAGACATCCTGATGTCAGAATGTTATTGATGAAATATTGTTCGTCTCGATGAAACCAGAATCAAAGGACGGAATCTTCCTCATATGGGTAGACGTTGCATTCATGCATATTAACCTGTTTGCTGTTTTGTAGGTATCAGTATCTAACCGGTGCGCACAGCTTTTCCGCCCAGATACCCTCCCAGACTCAGCAAATCCGAACTGATGGATCCACCCAACGCCGACATTTTCGAACTAAAAGAGATGATGAGGGAGTTGTTCAGTGTTGTGCAAGGGCTTGCCTTGGGACAGAAAGCCATGGCGGAGAGATTGGAAAGGATTGAAGGTTGGATGATCAAGGAGAAAGTTCAGGGAAAGGTTCCGTCATCCGAAGTAAACAACCCCTCTGGCGCCGTGGTAAGGAAGCCCCCTGACAATGGTCAGCTCAAGAAGGAGGTTGAATCAGGTGGTGTACAGGCAAAAAGAGAACACGGTAAGGATCGTTACCACCCTTATGCTGCCACTGTAACCATTCCTGTTGGTAATTCACCTGCACCACAGCGACATCAGCCGCCTCAACAGAGAGCATAGAGAACTGGGAAGCAAGTGAGAAGAAAGGGGGTTGATCGTCAATTTGATAGGCCACCCATGACGTATGCTCTTCTGTTGAAGAGGTTGAAGGATCTTGGATTGGTGCGGCCAAGGATGTTGACTCTGTTGAAACCTGATCAGAGGCCTGCCAGTTACGATGAGAATGTCAGGTGTGAGTTCCATGCTGGGGCACCCGGACATCACATTGAGGATTGCAAAGCTTTTAAGCATGTGGTCCAAGACTTGGTGGATTCTAAGGCAATCAACTTTGCACCGACGACAAATGATAGTGCTAACCCCGTGACAAGGCATGGTCCTGTAAAAGTGAAAATGATGTCGAAGGACAAGAAAGGGATAGAGGTGACTGAGAAGGATCAGTTAAAAATGCCAATGTCGGTGATCCCAAAATATCTGACGAAAAATGGAGCTTCCCCTCGTGTTGATGATTGTTGTGCGGCTGTCGCCACAAAGGGGTGTGTAGTGATGGGGGAATCGGTCCAGAGAATGATGAAAGTAGAAATGGACGATGTGAGGTGTAAAGCACCCAGTCTGGCAGCTGAAACCGTCAGGGTGGGAAATACCATTGGGGTTGAGAAAGAGAAAAAGCCGTCCATTTCCTCTTACAAGCAGGCAGTGGAAGTAGTAAGAAATGGAGGGATCCCAGGCTGGGGAAAGATCATAGGCATTGTGGTGAAGGCGGATATGTTCGGGGTTGGCTATCAGCCAGATCAAGAGTCGTCTAGACAAAACAGAGGACGTCGTCCACCGTTCACATTTGTCAGTGCTGGAGTGCTGGATCCAGGTCACGCCTACACAGTGAGTGAAGAGATTGACAGTGACCGCGAGCTGGAGTCGTGGATAAAATCGTATGTACCAGGGAACTGGAAGGCTAAAAAGATCAGCACTGTCACTCATCCTGAAGAGTAATATTTCCTGTTTTTAATTTTGTCTGCATTAAAGCCATACGTGTTGCCCGACACGTAATGGTTCATTGTAAGGGCCACCTCATGTTTCATTTTGCGACATTTTACATCATAAATAAACGGATGTTTTTCAAATTAAAAGCGGTGTTCCCTGTTTTTCATTTATTTTTGCAGTTTAAAAATAAAAACAAATAAAAATGGCAATGTTTGTTTTCATTTTTTCTTTTTTGATTTGTCTTGTTCCGGCTTCGAAAAATAATTCTCCGGATCTCATTGATAACGATTTGGTTACACCTCATATGACTTCGACAATTCGATCTATCATGCCGAAGAAGAAGGCGAAGAAGATTGTGATCTGCTGGAATTAGCCAGGTTGTTGAAACAAGAGGAGAAGGTGATTCAGCCGCAGGAAGAGCGAGTTGAGATTGTTAACCTGTATACCGCCGAGGTCAGAAAGGAAATGAAAATTGGGAGCCGCTTCAGAGGCAAGTCGAGAGCAGAATGGTAGCCCTGTTGAAAGAGCGTGTGGATACCTTCGCATGGTCGTGTCAGGATATGCCAGGGTCGGATACCGGTGTCGCTGTGCACAAGCTATCATAGAAAGAAGACTGTCCTCTGGAGAAGCAGAACGCCGGTGCCATGTATCAGAGTGACTTTGTTTCATGATATGATTCATCATGAAATCGAATGCTATGTTGATGACATGATAGCAAAGTCCCAAACAGGAGAGGGGCATCTGGTGGATCTGGCCAAGCTGAGTGGACCAGTTGAGACAATTCAAATTGAGGTTGAATTCAGATAAGTGCACTATCAGAGTGCGGGCCGGTAAGCTGCTGGGGTTCATTGTAAGAGAGGAATCGAGGTCGATCCTGCTAAAAAAAGAAACACAAAATAAGAAATGCCTGAACCGAGAATGGAAAGAGAGGTTCATGGTCTCCTAGGTAGATTGAACTACATGTCATGGTTCACATCTCCTCTAACAGCCACGTGTGAACCTATACTCAAGTTGTTGAAAAAAAAAGATCAAACGGTCAGGTGAAATAATGATTGCCAAGGGGCATTGAAAAATAAAAGAATAAGTTGCAGGAGCCTCTAATTCGGATGCCTCCCTATGGAAAGAGACTGTTAATCTGGTACTTGACGGCCATCGAGGGGTCTACGAGGTGTATTGGGTCAGCATGACGAGTCTTGTCGAAAAGAGCATGCAATTTACCTTAGCAAAAAGTTTACCGACTGTGAAACAATACATTCACTGTTCGAGAAAACTTGATGTACTTTGGCATAGGTTGCTCGCCGACTGAGACAGTATATGTTGGTTCATACCACTTTGTGGATTTCGAGATGGATCTGATCAGGTAGATTTCTGAAAGAGCCAGCAGTGACCGTACGGGTTGCAAGAGGGCCAATGATTTTGATTGAATACGATATTCAGTATACCTCCCAGGAAGCAATCGAGGGGAGTGTATTGTCTGATTACCTCGCCCAGCAACCTATTGAGAATTATCAACCGAGGAAGTTTGAGTTCCCTGATGAGGACATCTCGAGGTGCTCATATCGAAAGATTCTGAGTAACCGATCCCGGAGGAGGGGCCTGACCCTGAATCCGAACGGATTCTGATGTCTGATGGGGAATGTGGATGAGTTAGTACCGTGTTGGTTACGCCAACAAAATCCTGTATTCTTTTTGTTGCCTGGATGACATTTGAATGCACCGACAGTGTGATTGAGTACGAAGCTGGTATACTGGGTATCGATCTTCGGTACGCACATCTACTGGGGCAACGCCTTTTTCATTGGTATATGGGATGGAAGCCGTGCTACCGGTTGAGGTCCAGATTCCCTCTTTGAGAGTCCTGATGGACGTGAAATTGCAAGAGGCTGAATGGGTAAGGACTCGGTACGAAGAGTTAAGCCTGATTTAAGAAAAGAGGTTGGAAGCCATCTGTCATGGGCAGTTATACCAGCAAAGGATGAAGCGTGCTTTTGACCGAAAGGTACGACCTCGGGTGTATCACGTAGGTGATATGGTGCTGAAAAGGATCCTTCCTCCTCAAAACGATCGAAGGGGCAAATGGAAACCTAATTATGAAGGTCCATTCGTGGTCAAGAAGGTTTTCTCGGACAGAGCTTTGTTGTTAACGACCATGGATGGCGAAGATTTTCCATCCCCTGTGAATGCGGACGCAGTTAAAAAATACTTCGTATAAAGAGACCCGCTGGACGAAAAGAATAAAATAGTCCAGGAGAAAATGGGCATCCCGGCGAACCAAAAAAAAAACAGAAAGAAAGGTTCGGGCAAAAATTAGGGATAAAAAGAAAAAATGTACACCCGGCAAGTCGAAAACCTGAAAAGGCGACTTGGGTAAAAAGGGGTATCCCGGTGGACTGAAAACCCGAAAGGGCGGTCCAGGAAAAAGAGGGATTGAAACGAACAACTGCGTCTAGCATGATCGTTTGCTTTGGTTAGAGCACATGGATAATACCCGGTAGGGATCAATCAGAAGCGTCTTGTTCAAAAGGCAGAAAGCACGGAGAGTCTGAGGACATATGGGGTGTAACCGAGTTGGAACTCGATGAGATCACGGGTTTCACATTGCCATTAGGATAGATTTTTCCTTTTGTGCGCAATTACCTCTTTTCAGGAATTGCTTCCTTTGTATTGCTCAATTTGAGCCACACTTTTTCGACCAATAAAATGCATATTCAGTCAAATAATTTTGTTTTTGTTTTTCATTACCGCTTTGATTGTGAAAACATCCAATTGTTTGTGATAAAGAATCTTGCATTTTAAGGCATACAGGTCCCTTCCAATGCATGTTTATAAGATTGAAAACTTGAAATCTTATTCGGAAGGTTGAGTGGCCCAAGTGTTGAAATCTTGACACGCCTGGGGCACGGTTTTATCTAACGATCTCTTTTGCAGGTGCTGTTAGATATTTTCCCTCACTTGCAGGTTGTGATGTGGAAGCTTTTGACGAACAGTCCCCACGGAGTCCAGTCAGGGACAGATGGAGGAAGAAATGGTGAAAGGACGATGGAAGGACGTACGACGATCCTGGATATTAATCAAGAAGACTCTTCAAAGTCTGAAGATTGAAAAGTCTGTATAGATCCCAGGAGTTCGTTCTCCGTCGAGTACGGAGCGGTTTGGAATACAAGATGATGGAGCAGAAAAGGTCCAGATGAGTCTGGGAGTTATCAAAAGTGGAAAGCTGACATTGGGGTTTGGATGGTGAATGCCATGGTTCGACGAGTCGACGGGTGTTCAGTACCAGAATTTCCTCATCTCCCCAATGTCGCATTGCGCGAAAAACCGGCGGGAAAACAGAACAACAGAGCCGCCACCGTGCGTTATTTATCCCAAAAGAGGGAAAGGAAACGCTCAGAGTAAACCTGGGAAAGAACATGGTCTCGCGACCAAAGAGAATGGGATCGGGAGTCGGTTATGCGAAGGGAAGGTATTAGCACCCCTACGCATCCGTAGTACTCTACGGGATCCACGCACAATAGGAAGGAAAATGGTTGCTAAAACACTGCTCAAATAAACATCTACACAGGCTGAAGGAGACACAAGAAAACAGACTGAAACTGACTCGGCACGATATCGCATCCTGGGCCTACTTAGTCTATCAAGCATAGACATCAGAGTCCAAGTAGTTCGGACCGGGGAAACGACACATGCTCGCTAGGATGTCGCATCCTATGCATACGTATCTCCTTGGACGAAGGAGAATCAGAGCATTCGTAGCTCGGCTGACACGCACACAAACAAAAACAGACAAAGGCAAACGTGGAGCCTGAATGCCAATCACTGGACTTACATCAGCATCCGAACCAAAACACACACAAGGAGGCAAACGTGGAGCCTGAATGCCAATCACTGGGCTTACATCAGCATCCGAACCAAAACACACTCAAAAGGGCAAACATGGAGCCCGACAACCAATTGATGGAATTATGTCAGCATCCGAACCCAAAACACACTCAAAAGGGCAAACATGGAGCCCGACAACCAATTGATGGAATTATGTCAGCATCCGAACCCAAAACACACAACAGCATGCAACAAGAAGAAGGGTCTCGATTGCAACTAGGGCAAGAGAAGGGGAGGTCTCAATCGCAACGAGGGCGAGAGAAAAGAATTAGTGTTAGTTGTTAGTCAAACTCGACAAGACATCGCATCTCGTGCCTACGTATCTCATCTGGACATGAGAATCAGAGTTGCCGTAGTTCGGCCAAACTATTCCTGTTGGTTTGTATTTTTTAAGTGGACGACGTCACTACGCAATCTACCGGATGCTCGACCTTTGGAGACTTACTCACCTGTAGTAGAAGGAGTGGACGTATCCTTAAGAGGGGATAGTGTTTGTTTGTGTTTTAGGAAAGCTCAAGCAAGAAAGGAAGTCCTATACGAAGGAACCGTGCTACCTTAATTGACATGCAAACGAGACTACGCGGAGTCTAGCAAACCTAGGGGATACAATCACACCACACAAACATATACAGCATGAAATAAACACACCAACAAGGGGCTCAAACATCAGGGTTAGGCTTTAGTCGAGGGGTCATATCAACCTCAACAAACAAGCCTCTGTATCGGGGTCAGGTTAGCTCTTAACCTTGCCATTGAGGGGCTAAGGTGAAGCTAGATGAAAGGTGATGAGGGGTGTGCCTCATTGCTTCTATCTCAAGTCAGAGAGAGCATCAGACAAGGGAGCGTGGGTCCAGAATGGGGGGACCCTTCTACGCTCAGGACATAGACTCGACTGTACAATGTACAAGATCTTGGGTTGGGATCTCAATGCTACAACCATGTAATGGGAGCAATGAGAAGACTCACAGAATAGTGGGGGATAGATTGCTTATCCCTACCTTCCACCAATTGCCTCAAATGAGGACTTTCCCTGCTTAGGACAAATATAAACATACACAAGCATTGCCTCTTAAGGAGGACTTCAGACAGTTTGCCCGGCTCGGTAACAGCCGGGTCTCCAGACTACATGAAGAAGAAGGTTCTATACCTCAATGCCAATTGCTTATAAGCAAAGCAATGCAAAGCAAGTTCTTAAGAGAACTGAGCAACTAAGTGTACCTGTACAAAAGTCAAACAGAATCAGCGTCCCATTCATAACCAGACAACAATATAATGACCAACAGTGTACAATCATAATCAAACAATGGTGTGCATAGCACAAGTCCCTGTGGACCAACATCCTACAAAACAAATACATTAGTCATATGTGTCAAGTAACACAATCCAAAATGCGAAACAATATCCTTAAGCCTTAACCTCTTAACCTGAAAAGCCACAATCACATTCAAATGTAAGTAACATGACCACTAGGACTAGCCTAGGGTCAAAAAGATGGAAAAATCTTAAAACAGCAACCAATTTATGATCAAAGTCAAGCTATTTCAATAACAAAGGGATCCCAATTGGTCCCATATCCAAACTATGTACACATTTTAATTTATGCAACATATAAGGCAAAAGATGCAATGTTAAGTCACATATGAACAACCAGCAAGATCACATCAAAAAAAATATCAAAACAACACAGTAAATTCCACAAAAATTATATCCTAAACAGGGGACATTCAACAAGCTACATGTCAAATTTCAAGCAATTTGGATTAGTGGAACTATGGGAATTAATTCAACATGACAAAGCATGCAAAAACACAATCAAATGAGATCGAAAAATATGTACCAACTTCAATTAAATGGTAAACAGTGAGATTAAATGGGAAATGGATGGGACCAAAGCTAAATGAAAGCTACACATGTCAGGTACTATTCTACCAAATTTCATGGTCATATCATTCATCATGCTCATTCTATGCACAAAATAAGGCAGACTAGTTCAAAGGAAGCACTAAGCCTACAAACAGAATTATTGCATTCAAATCCACATCAACACAATCCCAAAAATTCTCAAACAATTTACACCTAAACAGGGGATAATCAAGGTCTACCATGTCAAATTTGAGCTCATTTGGGCAAATAGAACCATGTTAATGAAAATCAACAAAAACAGACACAATTATAGGCTACAAATCACAACATCAACACATACTTCCACTTCAAAAATTCATAATTCAATGAAAACAACAAAGAAATGGATGAGACCAAAACAGGGAGGTCCTAACATGTGTCTTCTACTAGCATATCAAATTTCATGATTATCCAAAACACTATGAGCATTTCACAATCAATCTACCAACCTAGGTCATATGAGCATGTACAAATGAACATCAGAAAAGAAAAATCATGATCAATTCGAAAACACAAGGAAAAATTCCACAAAAATTACCAGGGGATCCTAACATGTTAATGATCAACCATACCAAATTTCACACAATTCTAACAAGGATAAGTCATGCTAAAAAATCCGTCAAATTGGCATCAAGAGGTGTGACACCAATTGTCACACCTAAGTTCAAAAATTCATAACTCCATGGCCAGGTATCAAAAACTCAAGAAATTTACATGGAAAAAAACCTCAGCCAGTCAACAATCAACACAAAAATTTTCAGCTATTTATCATACAAAATGAGGATTTCATGATCAAATCATTCAAAGGTATCAAATTATGTACATGTGGAATAAACCCTAGGTCAAAAGCAAAAAAAGTCCAAGCACAACTTTGACCAATAGGTCAAAAATCATCTACAGTCAACCACAAAGTCAACAAAATTATTTTCACAATTTTCTGATTTTTCTATGGTTTTATATGATTTTTCTAAGGTCACATGTATTTTTTTATGATTTTTTGGAATAATATAAATTAAATTGGTTTTCATTAATGGCATATCTGTAATTACGTGAACAGTACCGCGGGAAACATCCTATCCAAATTTTCAAACAGAATTTCGGATCAAACAGGTTATTTTCTCCAGGAACTTCATCTTCTTTACCAGAAACACAAGAACACGATGAACATCGAATCATCACCAAAATGAACAAATGAATATTCGTTGGAATCGTCTAAGAACGAGGAATGCGAATATGTCCATGATTTAACCTACAAGTTCCTAAATCGCACGGATCGAGCCAAGAAAGTTTCACAGTCAAACATTCAGATCCACATAACTTCATCAATACCTAACGAAAATTCATGATCTAAGTTGCAGTGTAATCTATGTTCCACGATCTACCTAAACCACATGCTGATTTCAAGAATCGAAGGATTCGAAATCTCACCTTATGGATGTGCAGTTCGTGTTCTTGAGCTTTTCGAGCCTCCAATTGTCAAAATAGATGTCCTATGGTGTTGTGGAAGATGAATGCAAGTAGAAGTTTAGCTCGACACAGCTTGATGATGTAGAAACTTCAAGATGCCATGGATGAACAAGGTGATGACAGTTGCGGTTTAGCCAAGTTCTTCACGATTTCTCCTGCAACAGTTCCTCAATAACACCTACAAATGATGATTAACACAAGAGAAACCAAAAGAATCATGAAATTCGAAGGAAAAAATGAGAAAAAGTTTGAAGAATTTTGAGAGAATTTGGAGAATTTTTGGTTTGGATCTGAGAAAATGAATTGTGATTAGCTGTTTCTGTTATGATTAGTCTATATATATGATGCACTAATGATGCTTGCTAATCACAATTAAGCAGATGCCAAGGGATTAATGAAAACCAAGGTGTTTTGCAAATTTGCCAATTAGTGGTGCATGAAGTAATATGGACGTGAACCGTAAACAATGCATGATCAAAACAGAGTTATGTGTTGATACCCAAGCTTCTGCATCAATGCATAGCACATATTTAACAGTATGCATCGATGCCAAACTCGTATGCATCGATACATAACACTTTTTAACAGTATGCATCGATGCGTAACTTGTTTGTATCAATACATAACATTTTTTAACAGTATGCATCGATACATAACTTGTTTGTATCAATACAAGGCACTTTTTAACAGTATGCATCGATACATAACTTGTTTGCATCGATACAAGGCACTTTTTAACAGTATGCATCGATACATAACTTGTTTGTATCAATACAAGGCACTTTTTAACAGTGTGCATCGACACATAACTCGTGTGCATCGATACATGGCCCTTTTTTGCCTTGCACGCATCGATACGAAATTCGTATGCATCGATACATGGAAAATTTTGCCATGCACGCCCGGTGGTAATTTGACCATATCTCCTCAACCGTTCATCCGATTCTCACGATCTTGGACTTTTTGAAAATGGGAGAGAAAGATCTACAACTTTCATGTTCAACAAAATTCCATTTGAAGCTTTTTTGATGGTGGAAAATTGGGTTGAAGTCGTTCCAAAACTTGCCATTTTTTGGAAACTTGAAACCATAAGTCACTTTTCCCTTTGGAAACTTTTGGTATGACCTCAAATCCTTCAATGTGAGTATTTGAAATGTCAAATAAGACTTGTTTGAACATGAATGGAGTATTTCTAATCACTCCCACCCTCCAAATCCACAATTGACTTTGCAGTTGACTGGCTAGGGCTTCAGTTGAAATTCAGCTTGACTGATGACTTCTGAGCATCCAATCTTTGGCCAAATTACTTCAAAATGATCCTTAGACCATATGAGCTTGATAAATCCACCCTAGTGCTTTGTCTCAATGAAAATGGCACTTGCTTGCTTGATTGACTGATTCTCCTGATTAGTTTGACCCAATTGGTCAGCTGAGCTTGCACTTGGGCAAATGGACAATGCAATGTTATGCAGTGGACTATGTTATGTTAATGACCTAATGATGAAATGAATGTACAAAAAGGTAGGGTGCAAATTTGAGGTGCTACAGCTGCCCCTATTCAATCAGCTGGGAACCCGAATGGATGAGAGCAACGACTGTCAGACTTTCAGGGTAAACAGGGATTGAATACCAAGAACCGTAGAATTTGCACACTGCTGGGATTTGTCTTTTTTTTCGTTTCAGAGGTACAACCACATCCAGACATCGACACACGATGCATGGGATCCGAAATCTCAACTAGATGCCAGCGGACAACTAGGAAAAACTCAACGTTTACCAAAACCAACGGAGAGGTAACTCAACTCTACTGGGGATAACCAGGAAAGGATACAACCATACGTCAGCGGACGTAATGGGAAAAACTCAACGTTTACCAAAACCAACGGAGAGGTAAATCCACGTGGGGATAGGTACAACTAGACGTCATAGGACGAATAGGGAAAAACTCAGCGTTTACCAAGACCAACGGAGAGGTAACCAATCATTAATGAATGACTGGAAGGATAGTGATACAACCATACGTCAGCGGACGAAATGGGAAAAACTCAACGTTTACCAAGACCAACGGAGAGGTAGCCAGACATCATATGATGAATGGGAAGAGAGATACAACCATACGTCAGCAGACGTAATGGGGAAAAACTCAGCGTTTACCAAAACCAACGGAGAGGTAGCCAGACATCATAGGATGAATGGGAAGAGATATACAACCATACGTCAGCGGACGTAATGGGGAAAAACTCAACGTTTACCAAGACCAACGGAGAGGTAGCCAGACATCATAGGATGAATGGGAAGAGATATACAACCATACGTCAGCGGACGTAATGGGGAAAAACTCAACGTTTACCAAAACCAACGGAGAGGTAGCCAGACATCATAGGATGAATGGGAAGAGATATACAACCATACGTCAGCGGACGTAATGGGGAAAAACTCAACGTTTACCAAGACCAACGGAGAGGTAACCAGACATCATAGGATGAATGGGAAGACTCGACCAGACGTCATAGGACGAAAGGGAGAAGCTCGACGTTTATCGACACCAACGGAGAAGGAGGGAACTCAACCAGACGTCATAGGACGAAAGGGAGACTCAACGTTTATCGACACCAACGGAGAAGGAGGAAACTCAACCAGACGTCATAGGACGAAAGGGAGACTCAACGTTTATCGACACCAACGGAGAAGGAGAAAACTCAGCCAGACGTCATAGGACGAAAGGGAGAAGGAGAAAGCCATTTCACGAGGGAAAGGCACCACAACCGGAAACCGAATAGGACGTCTACTGGGAATTCTGGTTGGGAAGTCAACCAGACATTAATGAATGAACTGGGAATAGGGTATACAATCAGACGTTCATGGACGAATGAGAAAAACACAACGTTTATCGAAACCAACGGGGAGGTAGATCCACTTGGGGAAAGGTCAACTAGACGTCATAGGACGAATAGGAAAAACTCGACGTTTATCGAAACCAACGGGGAGGAGTAAACTTCTGGGGACGACCCTGTGGGGAAAGATATCAACTATACGCCAACGGACGCATAGGAAAAACTCGACGTTTATCGACACCAACGGAGAGGAGGAACAACTCTGAGGGGAAGTGAACACAACCAAATCATCAACGGATGATCGGGAAAAACTCGACGTTTATCGACACCAACGGAGAGGAGGAACTTCACTAGGGAAGGGACGACGTTATGAACATCGAAAGATGATGTTTACAGACACCAAAGAATACCAGACACTACGCATGACTGGGAAAGCACCGAAAGATGGTGTTTACCGACACCAAAGAAACAACACACGCGGGTGCTGACCGGATACAGACATCTACAAGATGACAGGGCAAGGCCACATACTGGCAGGGGGTCTCACTGGGGAGAAACATGCTTTCCTTTCACCAACGGATGAGGAAATAAACCTCTGTGGGGATCAATCCTGAATGCCATCAGGAGCAACTGTAGCAAGCGTGCTGTACAAGTTGAACAAACATCCGCCTCTGCCGGGGATACTGTCTGATTGGTTTCGAACACATGAATGCATATGTTTGAATTTTTCTATGGCGTAATGCTCCATATTGAATGGAAATGCTACGCGTTTTGAGGATGCAATGATTACTATATGCAAAATGCAAATGCATCCTGGCTACGGAGCCAAAGGATCAGGTACTCCAACTCTGCGGGGAGATTCTGACTGAGGAATACTCTGCGGGGAGAGCCTTCGTCTAGGAATGCTTTGCGGGGAAAGCACCGACTTCTCACTCATGCTGGAGAAACAAAATTGCTGCCGAGAATAAGATAGACTTCGCTGGGGAAATTCCTTCACAGGATCCAATCCACTAGGGGACTCCGCTTGGGAAGTACTCAATACTCCGCTGGGGAAGATAACACCAAGCAACTCTTCGGGGATGATATTCTCCGGAGTAACAAAGCCACCTTACTGGATGATGATATAGCACTTCACTGGGGGAAGACTTAACCAACTCAGGTAGGACAACTCTGCTTGGGGAGTAACTGCTACTCCACTGGGGACGATCCACACAACCCACAGGCAGATTGAACTCAGCTAGGGATGCAAATACCGATCCGCCATGAAAACTCGTCCAATCCACAAGTAGGATGAACTCTGCTGGAGAAATATTTCATGAAACCCGCTCCACTCGGGGAACTTGCTGAGGAAAACCCACACCACTCTGCTGAGGAGAACAACTCTGGTGGGGATGATAACACATCATATCATACTGGAGATAGACCTCCACAACCCTGCTGGGGAGAAACACTCACGGCCGTGCTGGGGATAACCATATCACAAACCCAACTGCTGGGGGACAACATTCTCGTGACAAACTCCGCTGGAGGAACTCCTGGGGAAAACGTCTGCCAGGCACTCAGTGGGGAGCTCAGCTGGGGAAACCCGTCAACACAAGCCTGCTGGGGATATGCAGTCCTTACATCTGCTGAGGAAAGAAGATACCATCCACAGACACCTCTGCAGGGGAATACAACTCTGACAGATATCAAACTTGCTCCGAGAAGAACTTGCTGGGAAAAAGCTTACAGATGTCGACTTGTAAAACAGCAGAACACAATGCCCCAGGGGTACATGGACAAGATATGCTCAAGTGTCCTCAACATTCAAAATGATTTTCAAATGTTTTATCCTTCTGCAGTTATTGTTAAGCCTTCATGTTTTATTATATGCAATGTTTATCAAAAATTCGGACGTTTTTGCAAACAAAACATTAAAAATGAAAACAAGAGAGCTATTTATCTGAATAACGACTTTTATTGATGAAAAATGTGCCCGAAAAGGCAAATACATTGGGAAGCAATTCCTAGAAGGAGGTAATTGCGCACAAAAGGAAAACAAACTATCCTAATGGCAATGTGAATACGGCATCCACTATTTCCCAATTCTGTTATAACCCACAGATTATCAGTTTTCCTCCCAACTCCTTGCTTTCTGAGAAGAATGACTGGACCGATCACATCTTTTGAGATGGCAGCTGACGAAGCGCAATGAAGTACAGATAACTCAGACTGTGGTCTTCGCTTTAATCCCTCTTTTGGCTGGATCGCCCTTTCGGGTTTTCAATCCACCGGGATACCCATTTTTGCCTAAGCCGCCCATTGTGGGTTTTCGACTTACCGGGTGTACAAATTCTTTTCATTTATATCCCTAATTTTTGCCCGAACCTTTCTTTCTGTTTTTTGGTTCGCCGGGATGCCCATTTTTGCCTGGACTCTTTTGTTCTTTTTGTCCAGCGGGTCAATTTATGCGAAGTATTTTTTGACTACATCTGAGTTGACAGGGGAAGGAAAATCTTCACCATCCATTGTTGTAAGCATCAAGGCTCCACCGGAGAAAACCTTCTTCACAACATATGGACCTTCATAATTAGGAGTCCACTTGCCCCTGTTACCTGTACCGGGAGGAAGGATCCTCTTCAAAACTAGATCACCAGTTTGGAATGCCCGAGGACGCACTTTCTGATCAAAGGCTCGCTTCATCCTTCTCTGATATAACTGCCCGTGGCACACAGCTGCTAGCCGTCTTTCTTCGATAAGGCTTAACTCATTAAACCTTGTACGAATCCACTCGGCTTCGTCCAGCTTGACATCCAATAATACCCTCAGAGAAGGGATCTCCACCTCAACTGGTAGGACTGCTTCCATACCATACACAAGGGAATACGGGGTTGCCCCGGTCGACGTACGTACTGAGGTACGGTACCCATGCAAAGCGAAAGGTAACATCTCATGCCAATCTTTGTACGTAACGACCATCTTCTGCACAATCTTCTTGATATTCTTGTTAGCTGCCTCTACAGCACCGTTCATCTTTGGTCTGTAAGGAGAAGAATTGTGATGTTCAATCTTGAAATCTTTACACAGTTCCTTCATCATCCTGTTATTGAGATTCGAACCATTGTCAGTGATGATTCTCTCAGGAACTCCGTAACGACAGATGATTTCTTTCTTGATGAACCGGGCAACCACTTGTTTGGTAACATTAGCATAGGAAGCTGCTTCCACCCATTTGGTGAAGTAATCAATCGCAACCAAGATGAAGCGATGTCCATTCGAAGTAGTAGGCTCAATCCTTCCAATCATGTCAATGCCCCACATGGCAAACGGCCAAGGCGAGTTCATGACATTCAACGGGCTTGGTGGTACATGCACCTTGTCAGCATAAATTTGGCACTTATGGCATTTCCGAGCGTATTTGAAGCAATCGGATTCCATAGTCATCCAGTAATATCCGGCTCTCAATAATTTCTTCGACATTGCATGACCACCAGCATGGGTACCAAACGAACCCTCGTGCACTTCTTGCATCAACATGTCTGCTTCGTGTCTATCCACGCATCTGAGCAAGACCATGTCAAAGTTCCTCTTGTACAACACGTCATCCTGATTCAGATAAAAGCTTCCAGCTAGCCTTCTCAGGGTTTTCTTATCATTCTTCGATGCACCTTCAGGATACTCTTGAGTCTTGAGGAAGTTCTTGATGTCATAATACCACGGCTTATCATCAATAGCATTCACAGACTCGGCTGCAAACACATACGCAGGCCTCTCGAGTCGACTCACCTCAATATGTGGCACATGATTCCACCAATGAACTTTTATCATGGACGATAAAGTAGCCAAAGCATCAGCCATCTGATTCTCGTCCCGGGGGACATGGTACAATTTCACCTTCTTGAAGAACGTCAGTATTCTTCTGGTATAATCTCTATACGGAATCAGATGCGGCTGGTTCGTATTCCAATCTCCATTGACCTGATTGATCACTAGAGCTGAATCTCCAAATATGTCAAGTGTTTTGATTCTCAGATCAATGGCTTCCTCTATTCCCATGATACAAGCCTCATACTCAGCTTCGTTGTTGGTGACATCAAACGTCAATCTGGCAGAAAAAGGTATATGAGCACCTTTAGGATTGATCAATACTGCACCAACACCATTACCATTCACATTCACAGCCCCATCAAACATCAGTGTCCACTTGTCATCAGGATCCGGTCCTTCCTCGACAAGCGGCTCGTCACAATCTTTCATCTTTAGATACATGATGTCCTCATCAGGGAATTCAAACATCATAGGCTGATAGTCGTCGATCGGTTGTTCGGCGAGATAATCTGACAATACACTACCTTTGATAGCCTTTTGAGACGTGTACTGGATATCATACTCTGTTAAGATCATCTGCCAACGGGCAACACGCCCGGTGAGAGCCGGCTTCTCAAAGATGTATTTGACTGGATCCATCTTAGAAATCAACAAGGTAGTATGGTTCAACATATACTGCCTCAGTCGGCGAGCAGCCCAGGCCAAAGCACAGCAAGTTTTCTCGAGCAGTGAATATCTTGTTTCACAGTCGGTAAACTTTTTGCTAAGGTAGTATATGGCATGCTCTTTTCGACCAGACTCGTCATGCTGTCCCAATACACACCCCATTGAATTCTCGGTAACTGACAGGTACATTATCAGCGGTCTCCCTGGAACTGGAGGGATCAGGATTGGAGGTTTCTGTAAATACTCTTTAATCTTGTCAAAAGCTTTCTGACAATCATCATTCCACTTGATCGCCTGATTCTTTCTAAGTAATTTGAATATCGGTTCACACGTGGCAGTTAGGTGAGATACGAACCTTGCAATGTAGTTCAATCTCCCTAAAAACCCACGAACCTGCTTTTCTGTTCTCGGTTCAGGCATCTCCTGAATAGCTTTGACTTTTGCTGGGTCAACCTCAATCCCTTTCTCACTGACAATGAAGCCTAACAGCTTCCCTGATCTCACACCAAACGTACACTTGTTTGGATTCAGCCTCAGTTTGAACTTGACCAACCTGTCAAACAACTTCTGCAAATTTACCAGGTGCTCCTCTTCTGTCTGCGACTTCGCAATCATATCATCCACGTACACTTCAATCTCTTTGTGCATCATGTCATGAAAGAGAGTCGTCATGGCCCTCTGATAGGTAGCACCGGCATTCTTCAGCCCAAATGGCATCACCTTATAGCAGAACGTGCCCCAAGGTGTAATGAATGTCGTCTTTTCCATGTCCTCTGGCGCCATCTTAATCTGATTATAGCCCGAGAAACCATCCATGAAAGAGAATACCGAGGATTGAGCCGTATTATCAACCAATACGTCAATGTGAGGTAATGGGAAATCATCTTTCGGACTTGCTCTGTTCAGATCCCGGTAATCGACACACATCCTGACTTTGCCATCCTTCTTTGGCACAGGAACGATGTTGGCTACCCACGGCGGGTAGGTTGTTACTGACAAGAAACCAGCATCGAACTGCTTCTGAACCTCTTCCTTGATCTTCACTGCCATATCAGGACTCGTTCTACGAAGCTTCTGCTTGACCGAAGGACAATCATCTTTGAGAGGTAGTCTATGAACCACAATATCAGTATTCAGCCCTGGCATATCTTGATAAGACCAGGCGAATATCTCCATGTACTCTCTCAGCATCTCAATCAACCTGTTCTTGACCTCAGGTTTCAAAGCAGCCCCAATTTTGATCTCTCTTCTGGCGTCCTCAGTACCAAGATTCACAATCTCCAATTCCTCCTGATGAGGTTGGATGACCCTTTCCTCCTGCTTCAACAATCTAGCCAATTCTTTCGGGAGTTCACTGTCTTCATCACTCTCCTCTTCGGCTTGGTAGATGGGATTGTCGAAATCATACTGAGCCATAACAGATTTGTTCATAGTGGATGCCATAAGATCATTTCTGCATGTTGATGCTTTATTTTAGAAAAAGAGTTCAAGAAAGTCACAAAAACAAAAACATTGCCATTTTTATTTTTTGAAAAACAAAAATAGAAAGACAGGGATCACAAAATTGTTTGCAAAACGTCCTTTATTAATGATAAACAATGAAAACATGTGGCCCTACAATGAACCACTACGTCTTGGGCAGAACGTAGGGTTTTGTGCAGAATGAGAAAAAACAAAAGAAAATTACTCTGTCTGAAGAGTAACTTGGACTATATCCTCTGCAGTCCAGTTGTTGATCACTTCCCCTGGCGCACTCGGGCGGACCCAGCAGTCGAGATCACAATCGCTGTCGACATCTTCACCCTCAGTAGCAAAGACATCACCATGATTCATCAGCCCAGCGCTGGTGAAGGTACTTGGACCTGCTGCCCCCTGTTCCGCTCGGAGAGGCTCATAACCGATGCCAAATTTGTCCTCTTTGACTGGCAAGTCCACCATCTTGCCCCAGCCTTCAGCCCTACCGGAATTAACCACCTCCTTAGCTTGCTTGTAAGAAGTGATTGAAGCACCTGGCTTCCTCTGCTCAGCGTAGGCAACCTTCTCGAGCGCCACGGTCTCGAACGCCTGGCATAAAGTCTCGTGGATCTCGCCATCCACCTCGACATATTTAAATGAGGACAAATGACTCACCAAGATATCCTCTTCACCGCACACGGTCACAATCTGACCGTTCCAGACGTATTTGAGCTTCTGGTGGAGAGTCGATGAGACCGCTCCCGCTGCATGGATCCATGGACGTCCCAGAAGGCAACTGTAAGCAGGCTGGATGTCCATGACATAGAAGACAATGTCAAACTCCTCCGGACCTATCCTTATAGGCAAAGTGATTTCACCAAAGACAGAACGCTTGGATCCATCAAATGCACGAACCACTAGGTCACTTGGCGTCAGTACAACCCCTTCAACCGGTATCTTCTTCAGGATTTGCTTCGGCAGCACGTTCAACGAAGAACCGGTGTCCACCAGGACATGAGACAGCACAGCCCCCTTGCACTCCATGGTGATGTGCAAGGCCTTGTTGTGATTCCGCCCCTCAGGTGTTAAATCAAGATCTGTGAACCCCACGCCGTGTCGGGTAGTCACGTTAGCAATTACACCTTCAAGCTGATTGACCGAAATCTCCTGAGGTACATACGCCATATTTAACATCTTCAGCAAGGCGTCTCTATGTGCCTCAGAACACAACAGCAGAGAAAGAATGGAGATTTTGGAGGGAGTTTGATTGAGCTGATCTACAATCTTGTAGTCACTCTTCTTTATTATCCTCATGAATTCCTCCACGTCCTTTTCAAACGAGCCACCAGGCACATTTGCTTGAGCAGGAACTTCATCAACAACGGCCTGTTTGCCCTTAGCTTTAGCAGATGCCTCAGCATTGGCATCCCTCAACTGTTGAGGCGCAAACAGCCGACCACTACGGGTAAAGCCTCCGGGTCCACCCACAGTGTCCACAGCAGGACTCACAACGGCCGGAGCCTTACTAGCAGGTGCGTATATCGTTACAGGCGCTTGATTTGAAGGCTTGACCCTGTTCTCAGCCCTCCTGTTGCTTCGGTAGGCATTGTCATACCTCCAAGGCACAGCATTATTATTCTCGGCCCTTCTAACCGGAGCGACGATTGTTGTTGGAGTGTTGGCAGCAGCTGGTGCGGATATGGTAACTGGATTACCACTGGTTGTAGGCACCCGCCCTTCAGATGGCTTGAAAAAGATGGTGACAGTAGACACTGCCCCATGATCTCTTTTGTCGGCCCTACCAAACTGAACATGGCCCTGATCCATCAAACCCTGGATACCAGCCCTCAGTAGTTCACACCCATTCTCAGCCTCTGCACAGCCCACACAGTCTCTATCACAGCCCGGATGAACACCACTATTCAGCAGACGGTCTTTAACTACCAGCAAAGAAGTCTGAATCTTTTCAACACTGGTCACCAAATCCTCGGATTCAGCCCCTTCAATATAATTTACCCTATGAGCACCATGCGCGGGCATAGGGTTGTTTACAACATTCGGCACAGGGGAGAAATTGATCGTCTTAGAATCGATCAAATCTTGGACTTTGTGCTGGAAAGCCCGACATTTCTCGATATTATGTCCTGGTGCTCCAGAATGGAAATCGCACCGGACATTTGCGTCATACCCAGGTGGCAAGACATTTGGTGGAGCCATAGTTCTCAACTCCACGAAACCCAATCTGAGCAACTCAGGTAGAAGCTCAGCATATGACATAGGTAGCGGGTCAAACCTTCTATCCGGTTGCAGCCTCTGCCTCGGCTGATAAGGACGTTGTTGCTGTTGTTGTTGTTGTCTTGGTTGTTGAGGAGGTGGACGTTGTTGCGGTGCAGGGATGGTCACTGCAGCGACCTGTCTATGTTGGTGTTGGTTTCTGTTCGGCCCCCGGCGATGCTGAACAGCACTGGTTTCACCTTCTCTACGGCGAGGTGCCCCAGAGAAAGGTTTCTTTGATGAAGAGGAACCCACATCATTGATCCTTCCAGCTTTGATCAAACTCTCGGTTCTTTCACCGCAGATAACAACATCAGAAAAGCTTCCGAATGGGCAACTCCCCATTCGGTCCATGAACACTCCCTGCAGTGTGCCAATGAACATATCAGTCAACTCCCTCTCCAGCATAGGGGGTTGAACTCTGGCAGCAAGCTCACGCCACCTCTGGGCGTATTCTTTGAAGCTCTCATTATTTTTCTGGCACAGGCTCTGCAGCTGAGTCCGGCTCGGTGCCATATCCATGTTGTGTTTATATTGTCTGAGAAAAGCTTCTCCCAGATCCCTCCAGCATCGGATAGAGTCTCGTTTGAGTTCCATGTACCAATCTAAAGATGCCCCAGATAGGCTATCTTGAAAGAAGTACATCCACATCTTCTCGTCGTCTGTATATGCCGAGATCTTCCGATAATAGGCCTGCACGTGGGTGCGAGGGCAAGAAGTACCGTTGTACTTGTCAAAGGTGGGCGCTTTGAATTTGTGGGGAATCCTCAGACCTTCCACCAACCCCATGTTTGTGACATCGAACCCAAGAGAGTTCTGGCATTCCATTGCCCTTATCTTTTCAGCCAGGGCATCGACCTTACGATCCCTATCTTCAGTTCTAGCAACATCACCTTCATCCTCTCCCATCATTGTGAACATGTCCTCTTGTCTATCAACAAAAGGAGCTGGATGACGCGCCGGAGCCCGGGTAGCTCTGGCATTAACCTCTGCAGCAAGAGGCTGACCATCAACCCTTATACCCCTGAGTTCTTCTCCAGTGGCGTAACCATAACCAGGAGCGGCAGCAACGTTGACATTCTCATAACCGGGTGGAGCAACAGGTGAACCATGGTTAGACGCCTGGATAATCGTTTCCTGTCTCTGAACCAAAGCACGGAGCTCCTCCTGACCCTGAGCAACCCCTTGCATCATCGTCAAAAATTGGGCCATGTTCGCCCTCATCTCAGCCATCTCAGCCTGAACCTGATCCATGCTTCTTCGCTGATTGAGTCTTGTGGAGTACCGGTGGGGTCGCTGATCAGCTATCCTGCCTGACACAGGAACCAGAGTGAGAAGTCGGCTTAAGAACACCTGTTATGCAAATGTTATGTGTATGATGCTAATGCATATGATGCACATGATAATGATCATCTCTCAGGCATTCAAAGAGCCTGATTCATCTCAAGAAATGACAACCTGCAACAACGCAAAAGCAACAGGGAGATACAGAGACATCATACAACAGAGTACTGAGTAAAGAGAAACCAAAAATCTCATCTATAAATGAGAACTGGATCATACAACAAAGATCCAAATATCCAACAAAGTACAACAAATGAATCCCACCCAACAAGCCTGGGGGTGATTCACAACATAACATCAGGAAAATACAAGCTAAGACAAGCTACTTCCAGGAATGAGCGTCTTCAAGTAGTGACACTGGTCTATCAACAGTTCACACTCTGAACATTCTGGCAAGGGAGTGGTTTTCTCCTTCAACTGTCTTCTAAGCTCAATAACTTCGGCCCCTAGCTGGGTCTCTGATGCAAGTCTCTGGTCGACTTCTTTCTTCATCTGGATATCTTTGGCTCTGAGTTGCTTCTCCAAGTCTCTGATCTTCTTCAGATAACCGGCTTCAGCTCTCTGCAATCTCAAACACTCTCTGTGCTCTGCATCTAGCAAGGTCTCCATCTCTGAATAAGATCTCTTCTTACCCCTTACTCCCCCAACATCTGCACTCTGGATGTCTCTGAGTTGATGAGACAGGTTCAGCTTTTCAGCTTTGGCTTGGTACAACTCCATCTGGGCATCTTGCTCTTTCTCCTTCAGGCGACGATTCTCCATCAGGGCTTGCTTATAGTGCTCAGCATGCACACTATCAGCAAGTACCAAAGGTGGTTGTTCTTGCAACGACTCCATCCTATTGTAGGGTAGCAGCAAAGTTTCCACTCTCTTCTTTACCCAATCGGTGTAATCGGGCATTGCGATGGCAAACTTCTTCCCTAAGACGGATCCATCCTTTAATCCAACGTCTCTCCAGGCTCTCCCTATCTGCTCCAACCTAGCAGGGTCATCCTTCTTCTCAAAACAAAAACTCTCAGCTATCTCAGCTTCGAGCGGTCTTTCACTCATAACAAACCCTAGCTGGCGAAGAGAAAGAACTGGGTTGTAGTTGATGCAACCTCTGGTCCCTATGAGTGGCACGCTCCGGAATTCACCACAACTTATGATGACATCCTTTACATCCATCCGGTACGACTGCCACCTGATGTCGTAGGAAGTAAGCGACATGACCCTCTGAGTCCACTTAAGAGTGCTCTGGGTATCCACAAATGGTCCACTGGCTGGCAGAAGAGACATGTACCATTTGAACAGGAGAGGTAGACAACACCTAATGGCTCCACCCTTACCATGCCTACTGTGGATGGCATAGTAAGCATCTGCTAAGAGGGTTGGGACTGGGTTCCCTCGGATGAATATACTGATGGCAGCATGGTCAACAAAGTTGGGCATACTAGGAAACAGGACGATTCCATAGATCGTAACAGCAAGCTGGGCATGAAAAGCTCCCCAATTCCCCTTCTCTGCTTCTCCTCTAGCAACTCTCAGTAGAAACTTCAAAGGCAGGCCCACAACATCTCCACTAGTCTTCCAACTATCACTGATCTCTCGGATGCTCAGATGCAACGCTTTGGCAACAACTCTGAAATCAACTTCCTTCGGTACGTCCAGGAAAGGAACCTGGTGCTGAATAGGGACACCCAACAGAATGGAGTACTCCTCGAGAGTAGGCGCCAACTGATAGTCCTGGAAAGTGAAACACCGAAGCTCTGGGTCGTAAAACTGAAGAAGAGTCTGCAACGGCACTGGGTCAACTATCGTCTTCAACAGAGTCAGAATATCCCCATACTGGTCAATGAATCCCCTCAGATGATCACTGGTCACAAGACTGCTCAACTCAATCAGAGACGTCAGAGGCTCACGGTGAAAGCTATAGGAACAGGTCTTCCGCTTCGGCTCGGGAACTGTTGCCATCTCTATCAATGAATCCAGTTCCGGAATGTACCTGAGAAATGATATGCATGCAAGGATTAGTTTCTTCTCTTTTTTCTTTTTTTCATTTTTTTTCATTTTCATTTTTTTTTTTTTTGCATTTCTTTCGAGGAATAAACATGCTATGATGCACATGATGCAGACACGACTGGCAAGCTGTGCATCTCTGAACACAGGATCAAAACTTCGGCCTGAATTCTGATCACAAATCATCTGAACCCAAAGTCAACTGGTCAACTGTAGTCTGAACCCAATCTGAGAAACTGAGTCACCAACCGGAATACACTGAGTCACCAACAGTCATCAACCAGTCACCAACAGTCACCATCTGTACCTGTTAGAATGATCATTCCCTCCCCACTCACGGGTGTCATCTAGGCCAGGGTAAGGTCAAGAGAAACGCAGCATAAATAACCTTTCGCAGAATACCATCATATACACACCCGAAGTATGTAACGATGATACCCCACCAGGGTCTGAACTGCTCGTGATATCAATGTTCCGCTAAGTGGCGCCATACCACCCGCTTCCCATGAATCACTCTATTCCTAGGTTTCCTAGATTGCACTCATAGCCTGGGTATTGGGCCTTTTACCTCAAGTGTCACCCACCCCCAATCAGAGAACACACAGCCAGCACAGTATATGAGATGAATGAATGCAAACATTAATGCAAACATTGAATGCAAACAGTACATGAAATGAATGCAATAAATAAAGCAGCATATAACAACCAAGGCCCTAACCTAGAGAGCGCTAGGAGAGACTCGCTTAGGGAAGAAGGACCAGCGCAGGTCAACTTCTCTAGTTGTCCCCAGCAGAGTCGCCAGCTGTCGCATTACGCGAAAAACCGGCGGGAAAACAGAACAACAGAGCCGCCACCGTGCGTTATTTATCCCAAAAGAGGGAAAGGAAACGCTCAGAGTAAACCTGGGAAAGAACATGGTCTCGCGACCAAAGAGAATGGGATCGGGAGTCGGTTATGCGAAGGGAAGGTATTAGCACCCCTACGCATCCGTCGTACTCGACGGGATCCACGCACAATAGGAAGGAAAATGGTTGCTAAAACACTGCTCAAATAAACATCTACGCAGGCTGAAGGAGACACAAGAAAACAGACTGAAACTGACTCGGCAGGATATCGCATCCTGGGCCTACTTAGTCTATCAAGCATAGACATCAGAGTCCAAGTAGTTCGGACCGGGGAAACGACACATGCTCGCTAGGATGTCGCATCCTATGCATACGTATCTCCTTGGACGAAGGAGAATCAGAGCATTCGTAGCTCGGCTGACACGCACACAAACAAAACAGACAAAGGCAAACGTGGAGCCTGAATGCCAATCACTGGACTTACATCAGCATCCGAACCAAAACACACACAAGGAGGCAAACGTGGAGCCTGAATGCCAATCACTGGGCTTACATCAGCATCCGAACCAAAACACACTCAAAAGGGCAAACATGGAGCCCGACAACCAATTGATGGAATTATGTCAGCATCCGAACCCAAAACACACTCAAAAGGGCAAACATGGAGCCCGACAACCAATTTATGGAATTATGTCAGCATCCGAACCCAAAACACACAACAGCATGCAACAAGAAGAAGGGTCTCGATTGCAACTAGGGCAAGAGAAGGGGAGGTCTCAATCGCAACGAGGGCGAGAGAAAAGAATTAGTGTTAGTTGTTAGTCAAACTCGACAAGACATCGCATCTCGTGCCTACGTATCTCATCTGGACATGAGAATCAGAGTTGCCGTAGTTCGGCTAAACTATTCCTGTTGGTTTGTGTTTTTTAAGTGGACGACGTCACTACGCAATCTACCGGATGCTCGACCTTTGGAGACTTACTCACCTGTAGTAGAAGGAGTGGACGTATCCTTAAGAGGGGATAATGTTTGTTTGTGTTTTAGGAAAGCTCAAGCAAGAAAGGAAGTCCTATACGAAGGAACCGTGCTACCTTAATTGACATGCAAACGAGACTACGCGGAGTCTAGCAAACCTAGGGGATACAATCACACCACACAAACATATACAGCATGAAATAAACACACCAACAAGGGGCTCAAACATCAGGGCTAGGCTTTAGTCGAGGGGTCATATCAACCTCAACAAACAAGCCTCTGTATCGGGGTCAGGTTAGCTCTTAACCTTGCCATTGAGGGGCTAAGGTGAAGCTAGATGAAAGGTGATGAGGGGTGTGCCTCATTGCTTCTATCTCAAGTCAGAGAGAGCATCAGACAAGGGAGCGTGGGTCCAGAATGGGGGGACCCTTCTACGCTCAGGACATAGACTCGACTGTACAATGTACAAGATCTTGGGTTGGGATCTCAATGCTACAACCATGTAATGGGAGCAATGAGAAGACTCACAGAATAGTGGGGGATAGATTGCTTATCCCTACCTTCCACCAATTGCCTCAAATGAGGACTTTCCCTGCTTAGGACAAATATAAACATACACAAGCATTGCCTCTTAAGGAGGACTTCAGACAGTTTGCCCGGCTCGGTAACAGCCGGGTCTCCAGACTACATGAAGAAGAAGGTTCTATACCTCAATGCCAATTGCTTATAAGCAAAGCAATGCAAAGCAAGTTCTTAAGAGAACTGAGCAACTAAGTGTACCTGTACAAAAGTCAAACAGAATCAGCGTCCCATTCATAACCAGACAACAATATAATGACCAACAGTGTACAATCATAATCAAACAATGGTGTGCATAGCACAAGTCCCTGTGGACCAACATCCTACAAAACAAATACATTAGTCATATGTGTCAAGTAACACAATCCAAAATGCGAAACAATATCCTTAAGCCTTAACCTCTTAACCTGAAAAGCCACAATCACATTCAAATGTAAGTAACATGACCACTAGGACTAGCCTAGGGTCAAAAAGATGGAAAAATCTTAAAACAGCAACCAATTTATGATCAAAGTCAAGCTATTTCAATAACAAAGGGATCCCAATTGGTCCCATATCCAAACTATGTACACATTTTAATTTATGCAACATATAAGGCAAAAGATGCAATGTTAAGTCACATATGAACAACCAGCAAGATCACATCAAAAAAAATATCAAAACAACACAGTAAATTCCACAAAAATTATATCCTAAACAGGGGACATTCAACAAGCTACATGTCAAATTTCAAGCAATTTGGATTAGTGGAACTATGGGAATTAATTCAACATGACAAAGCATGCAAAAACACAATCAAATGAGATCGAAAAATATGTACCAACTTCAATTAAATGGTAAACAGTGAGATTAAATGGGAAATGGATGGGACCAAAGCTAAATGAAAGCTACACATGTCAGGTACTATTCTACCAAATTTCATGGTCATATCATTCATCATGCTCATTCTATGCACAAAATAAGGCAGACTAGTTCAAAGGAAGCACTAAGCCTACAAACAGAATTATTGCATTCAAATCCACATCAACACAATCCCAAAAATTCTCAAACAATTTACACCTAAACAGGGGATAATCAAGGTCTACCATGTCAAATTTGAGCTCATTTGGGCAAATGGAACCATGTTAATGAAAATCAACAAAAACAGACACAATTATAGGCTACAAATCACAACATCAACACATACTTCCACTTCAAAAATTCATAATTCAATGAAAACAACAAAGAAATGGATGAGACCAAAACAGGGAGGTCCTAACATGTGTCTTCTACTAGCATATCAAATTTCATGATTATCCAAAACACTATGAGCATTTCACAATCAATCTACCAACCTAGGTCATATGAGCATGTACAAATGAACATCAGAAAAGAAAAATCATGATCAATTCGAAAACACAAGGAAAAATTCCACAAAAATTACCAGGGGATCCTAACATGTTAATGATCAACCATACCAAATTTCACACAATTCTAACAAGGATAAGTCATGCTAAAAAATCCATCAAATTGGCATCAAGAGGTGTGACACCAATTGTCACACCTAAGTTCAAAAATTCATAACTCCATGGCCAGGTATCAAAAACTCAAGAAATTTACATGGAAAAAAACCTCAGCCAGTCAACAATCAACACAAAAATTTTCAGCTATTTATCATACAAAATGAGGATTTCATGATCAAATCATTCAAAGGTATCAAATTATGTACATGTGGAATAAACCCTAGGTCAAAAGAAAAAAAGTCCAAGCACAACTTTGACCAATAGGTCAAAAATCATCTACAGTCAACCACAAAGTCAACAAAATTATTTTCACAATTTTCTGATTTTTCTATGGTTTTATATGATTTTTCTAAGGTCACATGTATTTTTTTATGATTTTTTGGAATAATATAAATTAAATTGGTTTTCATTAATGGCATATCTGTAATTACGTGAACAGTACCGCGGGAAACATCCTATCCAAATTTTCAAACAGAATTTCGGATCAAACAGGTTATTTTCTCCAGGAACTTCATCTTCTTTACCAGAAACACAAGAACACGATGAACATCGAATCATCACCAAAATGAACAAATGAATATTCGTTGGAATCGTCTAAGAACGAGGAATGCGAATATGTCCATGATTTAACCTACAAGTTCCTAAATCGCACGGATCGAGCCAAGAAAGTTTCACAGTCAAACATTCAGATCCACATAACTTCATCAATACCTAACGAAAATTCATGATCTAAGTTGCAGTGTAATCTATGTTCCACGATCTACCTAAACCACATGCTGATTTCAAGAATCGAAGGATTCGAAATCTCACCTTATGGATGTGCAGTTCGTGTTCTTGAGCTTTTCGAGCCTCCAATTGTCAAAATAGATGTCCTATGGTGTTGTGGAAGATGAATGCAAGTAGAAGTTTAGCTCGACACAGCTTGATGATGTAGAAACTTCAAGATGCCATGGATGAACAAGGTGATGACAGTTGCGGTTTAGCCAAGTTCTTCACGATTTCTCCTGCAACAGTTCCTCAATAACACCTACAAATGATGATTAACACAAGAGAAACCAAAAAGAATCATGAAATTCGAAGGAAAAAATGAGAAAAAGTTTGAAGAATTTTGAGAGAATTTGGAGAATTTTTGGTTTGGATCTGAGAAAATGAATTGTGATTAGCTGTTTCTGTTATGATTAGTCTATATATATGATGCACTAATGATGCTTGCTAATCACAATTAAGCAGATGCCAAGGGATTAATGAAAACCAAGGTGTTTTGCAAATTTGCCAATTAGTGGTGCATGAAGTAATATGGACGTGAACAGTAAACAATGCATGATCAAAACAGAGTTATGTGTTGATACCCAAGCTTCTGCATCAATGCATAGCACATATTTAACAGTATGCATCGATGCCAAACTCGTATGCATCGATACATAACACTTTTTAACAGTATGCATCGATGCGTAACTTGTTTGTATCAATACATAACATTTTTAACAGTATGCATCGATACATAACTTGTTTGTATCAATACAAGGCACTTTTTAACAGTATGCATCGATACATAACTTGTTTGCATCGATACAAGGCACTTTTTAACAGTATGCATCGATACATAACTTGTTTGTATCAATACAAGGCACTTTTTAACAGTGTGCATCGACACATAACTCGTGTGCATCGATACATGGCCCTTTTTTGCCTTGCACGCATCGATACGAAATTCGTATGCATCGATACATGGAAAATTTTGCCATGCACGCCCGGTGGTAATTTGACCATATCTCCTCAACCGTTCATCCGATTCTCACGATCTTGGACTTTTTGAAAATGGGAGAGAAAGATCTACAACTTTCATGTTCAACAAAATTCCATTTGAAGCTTTTTTGATGGTGGAAAATTGGGTTGAAGTCGTTCCAAAACTTGCCATTTTTTGGAAACTTGAAACCATAAGTCACTTTTCCCTTTGGAAACTTTTGGTATGACCTCAAATCCTTCAATGTGAGTATTTGAAATGTCAAATAAGACTTGTTTGAACATGAATGGAGTATTTCTAATCACTCCCACCCTCCAAATCCACAATTGACTTTGCAGTTGACTGGCTAGGGCTTCAGTTGAAATTCAGCTTGACTGATGACTTCTGAGCATCCAATCTTTGGCCAAATTACTTCAAAATGATCCTTAGACCATATGAGCTTGATAAATCCACCCTAGTGCTTTGTCTCAATGAAAATGGCACTTGCTTGCTTGATTGACTGATTCTCCTGATTAGTTTGACCCAATTGGTCAGCTGAGCTTGCACTTGGGCAAATGGACAATGCAATGTTATGCAGTGGACTATGTTATGTTAATGACCTAATGATGAAATGAATGTACAAAAAGGTAGGGTGCAAATTTGAGGTGCTACAGCTGCCCCTATTCAATCAGCTGGGAACCCGAATGGATGAGAGCAACGACTGTCAGACTTTCAGGGTAAACAGGGATTGAATACCAAGAACCGTAGAATTTGCACACTGCTGGGATTTGTCTTTTTTTTCGTTTCAGAGGTACAACCACATCCAGACATCGACACACGATGCATGGGATCCGAAATCTCAACTAGATGCCAGCGGACAACTAGGAAAAACTCAACGTTTACCAAAACCAACGGAGAGGTAACTCAACTCTACTGGGGATAACCAGGAAAGGATACAACCATACGTCAGCGGACGTAATGGGAAAAACTCAACGTTTACCAAAACCAACGGAGAGGTAAATCCACGTGGGGATAGGTACAACTAGACGTCATAGGACGAATAGGGAAAAACTCAGCGTTTACCAAGACCAACGGAGAGGTAACCAATCATTAATGAATGACTGGAAGGATAGTGATACAACCATACGTCAGCGGACGAAATGGGAAAAACTCAACGTTTACCAAGACCAACGGAGAGGTAGCCAGACATCATATGATGAATGGGAAGAGAGATACAACCATACGTCAGCAGACGTAATGGGGAAAAACTCAGCGTTTACCAAAACCAACGGAGAGGTAGCCAGACATCATAGGATGAATGGGAAGAGATATACAACCATACGTCAGCGGACGTAATGGGGAAAAACTCAACGTTTACCAAGACCAACGGAGAGGTAGCCAGACATCATAGGATGAATGGGAAGAGATATACAACCATACGTCAGCGGACGTAATGGGGAAAAACTCAACGTTTACCAAAACCAACGGAGAGGTAGCCAGACATCATAGGATGAATGGGAAGAGATATACAACCATACGTCAGCGGACGTAATGGGGAAAAACTCAACGTTTACCAAGACCAACGGAGAGGTAACCAGACATCATAGGATGAATGGGAAGACTCGACCAGACGTCATAGGACGAAAGGGAGAAGCTCGACGTTTATCGACACCAACGGAGAAGGAGGGAACTCAACCAGACGTCATAGGACGAAAGGGAGACTCAACGTTTATCGACACCAACGGAGAAGGAGAAACTCAACCAGACGTCATAGGACGAAAGGGAGACTCAACGTTTATCGACACCAACGGAGAAGGAGAAAACTCAGCCAGACGTCATAGGACGAAAGGGAGAAGGAGAAAGCCATTTCACGAGGGAAAGGCACCACAACCGGAAACCGAATAGGACGTCTACTGGGAATTCTGGTTGGGAAGTCAACCAGACATTAATGAATGAACTGGGAATAGGGTATACAATCAGACGTTCATGGACGAATGAGAAAAACACAACGTTTATCGAAACCAACGGGGAGGTAGATCCACTTGGGGAAAGGTCAACTAGACGTCATAGGACGAATAGGAAAAACTCGACGTTTATCGAAACCAACGGGAGGAGTAAACTTCTGGGACGACCCTGTGGGGAAAGATATCAACTATACGCCAACGGACGCATAGGAAAAACTCGACGTTTATCGACACCAACGGAGAGGAGGAACAACTCTGAGGGGAAGTGAACACAACCAAATCATCAACGGATGATCGGGAAAAACTCGACGTTTATCGACACCAACGGAGAGGAGGAACTTCACTAGGGAAGGGACGACGTTATGAACATCGAAAGATGATGTTTACAGACACCAAAGAATACCAGACACTACGCATGACTGGGAAAGCACCGAAAGATGGTGTTTACCGACACCAAAGAAACAACACACGCGGGTGCTGACCGGATACAGACATCTACAAGATGACAGGGCAAGGCCACATACTGGCAGGGGGTCTCACTGGGGAGAAACATGCTTTCCTTTCACCAACGGATGAGGAAATAAACCTCTGTGGGGATCAATCCTGAATGCCATCAGGAGCAACTGTAGCAAGCGTGCTGTACAAGTTGAACAAACATCCGCCTCTGCCGGGGATACTGTCTGATTGGTTTCGAACACATGAATGCATATGTTTGAATTTTTCTATGGCGTAATGCTCCATATTGAATGGAAATGCTACGCGTTTTGAGGATGCAATGATTACTATATGCAAAATGCAAATGCATCCTGGCTACGGAGCCAAAGGATCAGGTACTCCAACTCTGCGGGGAGATTCTGACTGAGGAATACTCTGCGGGGAGAGCCTTCGTCTAGGAATGCTTTGCGGGGAAAGCACCGACTTCTCACTCATGCTGGAGAAACAAAATTGCTGCCGAGAATAAGATAGACTTCGCTGGGGAAATTCCTTCACAGGATCCAATCCACTAGGGGACTCCGCTTGGGAAGTACTCAATACTCCGCTGGGGAAGATAACACCAAGCAACTCTTCGGGGATGATATTCTCCGGAGTAACAAAGCCACCTTACTGGATGATGATATAGCACTTCACTGGGGGAAGACTTAACCAACTCAGGTAGGACAACTCTGCTTGGGGAGTAACTGCTACTCCACTGGGGACGATCCACACAACCCACAGGCAGATTGAACTCAGCTAGGGATGCAAATACCGATCCGCCATGAAAACTCGTCCAATCCACAAGTAGGATGAACTCTGCTGGAGAAATATTTCATGAAACCCGCTCCACTCGGGGAACTTGCTGAGGAAAACCCCACCACTCTGCTGAGGAGAACAACTCTGGTGGGGATGATAACACATCATATCATACTGGAGATAGACCTCCACAACCCTGCTGGGGAGAAACACTCACGGCCGTGCTGGGGATAACCATATCACAAACCCAACTGCTGGGGGACAACATTCTCGTGACAAACTCCGCTGGAGGAACTCCTGGGGAAAACGTCTGCCAGGCACTCAGTGGGGAGCTCAGCTGGGGAAACCCGTCAACACAAGCCTGCTGGGGATATGCAGTCCTTACATCTGCTGAGGAAAGAAGATACCATCCACAGACACCTCTGCAGGGGAATACAACTCTGACAGATATCAAACTTGCTCCGAGAAGAACTTGCTGGGAAAAAGCTTACAGATGTCGACTTGTAAAACAGCAGAACACAATGCCCCAGGGGTACATGGACAAGATATGCTCAAGTGTCCTCAACATTCAAAATGATTTTCAAATGTTTTATCCTTCTGCAGGTTATTGTTAAGCCTTCATGTTTTATTATATGCAATGTTTATCAAAAATTCGGACGTTTTTGCAAACAAAACATTAAAAATGAAAACAAGAGAGCTATTTATCTGAATAACGACTTTTATTGATGAAAAATGTGCCCGAAAAGGCAAATACATTGGGAAGCAATTCCTAGAAGGAGGTAATTGCGCACAAAAGGAAAACAAACTATCCTAATGGCAATGTGAATACGGCATCCACTATTTCCCAATTCTGTTATAACCCACAGATTATCAGTTTTCCTCCCAACTCCTTGCTTTCTGAGAAGAATGACTGGACCGATCACATCTTTTGAGATGGCAGCTGACGAAGCGCAATGAAGTACAGATAACTCAGACTGTGGTCTTCGCTTTAATCCCTCTTTTGGCTGGATCGCCCTTTCGGGTTTTCAATCCACCGGGATACCCATTTTTGCCTAAGCCGCCCATTGTGGGTTTTCGACTTACCGGGTGTACAAATTCTTTTCATTTATATCCCTAATTTTTGCCCGAACCTTTCTTTCTGTTTTTTGGTTCGCCGGGATGCCCATTTTTGCCTGGACTCTTTTGTTCTTTTTGTCCAGCGGGTCAATTTATGCGAAGTATTTTTTGACTACATCTGAGTTGACAGGGGAAGGAAAATCTTCACCATCCATTGTTGTAAGCATCAAGGCTCCACCGGAGAAAACCTTCTTCACAACATATGGACCTTCATAATTAGGAGTCCACTTGCCCCTGTTACCTGTACCGGGAGGAAGGATCCTCTTCAAAACTAGATCACCAGTTTGGAATGCCCGGGACGCACTTTCTGATCAAAGGCTCGCTTCATCCTTCTCTGATATAACTGCCCGTGGCACACAGCTGCTAGCCGTCTTTCTTCGATAAGGCTTAACTCATTAAACCTTGTACGAATCCACTCGGCTTCGTCCAGCTTGACATCCAATAATACCCTCAGAGAAGGGATCTCCACCTCAACTGGTAGGACTGCTTCCATACCATACACAAGGGAATACGGGGTTGCCCCGGTCGACGTACGTACTGAGGTACGGTACCCATGCAAAGCGAAAGGTAACATCTCATGCCAATCTTTGTACGTAACGACCATCTTCTGCACAATCTTCTTGATATTCTTGTTAGCTGCCTCTACAGCACCGTTCATCTTTGGTCTGTAAGGAGAAGAATTGTGATGTTCAATCTTGAAATCTTTACACAGTCCTTCATCATCCTGTTATTGAGATTCGAACCATTGTCAGTGATGATTCTCTCAGGAACTCCGTAACGACAGATGATTTCTTTCTTGATGAACCGGGCAACCACTTGTTTGGTAACATTAGCATAGGAAGCTGCTTCCACCCATTTGGTGAAGTAATCAATCGCAACCAAGATGAAGCGATGTCCATTCGAAGTAGTAGGCTCAATCCTTCCAATCATGTCAATGCCCCACATGGCAAACGGCCAAGGCGAGTTCATGACATTCAACGGGCTTGGTGGTACATGCACCTTGTCAGCATAAATTTGGCACTTATGGCATTTCCGAGCGTATTTGAAGCAATCGGATTCCATAGTCATCCAGTAATATCCGGCTCTCAATAATTTCTTCGACATTGCATGACCACCAGCATGGGTACCAAACGAACCCTCGTGCACTTCTTGCGTCAACATGTCTGCTTCGTGTCTATCCACGCATCTGAGCAAGACCATGTCAAAGTTCCTCTTGTACAACACGTCATCCTGATTCAGATAAAAGCTTCCAGCTAGCCTTCTCAGGGTTTTCTTATCATTCTTCGATGCACCTTCAGGATACTCTTGAGTCTTGAGGAAGTTCTTGATGTCATAATACCACGGCTTATCATCAATAGCATTCACAGACTCGGCTGCAAACACATACGCAGGCCTCTCGAGTCGACTCACCTCAATATGTGGCACATGATTCCACCAATGAACTTTTATCATGGACGATAAAGTAGCCAAAGCATCAGCCATCTGATTCTCGTCCCGGGGGACATGGTTTTCATTTTCACCTTTTTTTTTTTTTTGCATTTCTTTCGAGGAATAAACATGCTATGATGCACATGATGCAGACACGACTGGCAAGCTGTGCATCTCTGAACACAGGATCAAAACTTCGGCCTGAATTCTGATCACAAATCATCTGAACCCAAAGTCAACTGGTCAACTGTAGTCTGAACCCAATCTGAGAAACTGAGTCACCAACCGGAATATCACTGAGTCACCAACAGTCATCAACCAGTCACCAACAGTCGCCATCTGTACCTGTTAGAATGATCATTCCCTCCCCACTCACGGGTGTCATCTAGGCCAGGGTAAGGTCAAGAGAAACGCAGCATAAATAACCTTTCGCAGAATACCATCATATACACACCCGAAGTATGTAACGATGATACCCCACCAGGGTCTGAACTGCTCGTGATATCAATGTTCCGCTAAGTGGCGCCATACCACCCGCTTCCCATGAATCACTCTATTCCTAGGTTTCCTAGATTGCACTCATAGCCTGGGTATTGGGCCTTTTACCTCAAGTGTCACCCACCCCCAATCAGAGAACACACAGCCAGCACAGTATATGAGATGAATGAATGCAAACATTAATGCAAACATTGAATGCAAACAGTACATGAAATGAATGCAATAAATAAAGCAGCATATAACAACCAAGGCCCTAACCTAGAGAGCGCTAGGAGAGACTCGCTTAGGGAAGAAGGACCAGCGCAGGTCAACTTCTCTAGTTGTCCCCAGCAGAGTCGCCAGCTGTCGCATTGCGCGAAAAACCGGCGGGAAAACAGAACAACAGAGCCGCCACCGTGCGTTATTTATCCCAAAAGAGGGAAAGGAAACGCTCAGAGTAAACCTGGGAAAGAACATGGTCTCGCGACCAAAGAGAATGGGATCGGGAGTCGGTTATGCGAAGGGAAGGTATTAGCACCCCTACGCATCCGTAGTACTCTACGGGATCCACGCACAATAGGAAGGAAAATGGTTGCTAAAACACTGCTCAAATAAACATCTACGCAGGCTGAAGGAGACACAAGAAAACAGACTGAAACTGACTCGGCAGGATATCGCATCCTGGGCCTACTTAGTCTATCAAGCATAGACATCAGAGTCCAAGTAGTTCGGACCGGGGAAACGACACATGCTCGCTAGGATGTCGCATCCTATGCATACGTATCTCCTTGGACGAAGGAGAATCAGAGCATTCGTAGCTCGGCTGACACGCACACAAACAAAAACAGACAAAGGCAAACGTGGAGCCTGAATGCCAATCACTGGACTTACATCAGCATCCGAACCAAAACACACACAAGGAGGCAAACGTGGAGCCTGAATGCCAATCACTGGGCTTACATCAGCATCCGAACCAAAACACACTCAAAAGGGCAAACATGGAGCCCGACAACCAATTGATGGAATTATGTCAGCATCCGAACCCAAAACACACTCAAAAGGGCAAACATGGAGCCCGACAACCAATTTATGGAATTATGTCAGCATCCGAACCCAAAACACACAACAGCATGCAACAAGAAGAAGGGTCTCGATTGCAACTAGGGCAAGAGAAGGGGAGGTCTCAATCGCAACGAGGGCGAGAGAAAAGAATTAGTGTTAGTTGTTAGTCAAACTCGACAAGACATCGCATCTCGTGCCTACGTATCTCATCTGGACATGAGAATCAGAGTTGCCGTAGTTCGGCCAAACTATTCCTGTTGGTTTGTATTTTTTAAGTGGACGACGTCACTACGCAATCTACCGGATGCTCGACCTTTGGAGACTTACTCACCTGTAGTAGAAGGAGTGGATGTATCCTTAAGAGGGGATAGTGTTTGTTTGTGTTTTAGGAAAGCTCAAGCAAGAAAGGAAGTCCTATACGAAGGAACCGTGCTACCTTAATTGACATGCAAACGAGACTACGCGGAGTCTAGCAAACCTAGGGGATACAATCACACCACACAAACATATACAGCATGAAATAAACACACCAACAAGGGGCTCAAACATCAGGGTTAGGCTTTAGTCGAGGGGTCATATCAACCTCAACAAACAAGCCTCTGTATCGGGGTCAGGTTAGCTCTTAACCTTGCCATTGAGGGGCTAAGGTGAAGCTAGATGAAAGGTGATGAGGGGTGTGCCTCATTGCTTCTATCTCAAGTCAGAGAGAGCATCAGACAAGGGAGCGTGGGTCCAGAATGGGGGGACCCTTCTACGCTCAGGACATAGACTCGACTGTACAATGTACAAGATCTTGGGTTGGGATCTCAATGCTACAACCATGTAATGGGAGCAATGAGAAGACTCACAGAATAGTGGGGGATAGATTGCTTATCCCTACCTTCCACCAATTGCCTCAAATGAGGACTTTCCCTGCTTAGGACAAATATAAACATACACAAGCATTGCCTCTTAAGGAGGACTTCAGACAGTTTGCCCGGCTCGGTAACAGCCGGGTCTCCAGACTACATGAAGAAGAAGGTTCTATACCTCAATGCCAATTGCTTATAAGCAAAGCAATGCAAAGCAAGTTCTTAAGAGAACTGAGCAACTAAGTGTACCTGTACAAAAGTCAAACAGAATCAGCGTCCCATTCATAACCAGACAACAATATAATGACCAACAGTGTACAATCATAATCAAACAATGGTGTGCATAGCACAAGTCCCTGTGGACCAACATCCTACAAAACAAATACATTAGTCATATGTGTCAAGTAACACAATCCAAAATGCGAAACAATATCCTTAAGCCTTAACCTCTTAACCTGAAAAGCCACAATCACATTCAAATGTAAGTAACATGACCACTAGGACTAGCCTAGGGTCAAAAAGATGGAAAAATCTTAAAACAGCAACCAATTTATGATCAAAGTCAAGCTATTTCAATAACAAAGGGATCCCAATTGGTCCCATATCCAAACTATGTACACATTTTAATTTATGCAACATATAAGGCAAAAGATGCAATGTTAAGTCACATATGAACAACCAGCAAGATCACATCAAAAAAAATATCAAAACAACACAGTAAATTCCACAAAAATTATATCCTAAACAGGGGACATTCAACAAGCTACATGTCAAATTTCAAGCAATTTGGATTAGTGGAACTATGGGAATTAATTCAACATGACAAAGCATGCAAAAACACAATCAAATGAGATCGAAAAATATGTACCAACTTCAATTAAATGGTAAACAGTGAGATTAAATGGGAAATGGATGGGACCAAAGCTAAATGAAAGCTACACATGTCAGGTACTATTCTACCAAATTTCATGGTCATATCATTCATCATGCTCATTCTATGCACAAAATAAGGCAGACTAGTTCAAAGGAAGCACTAAGCCTACAAACAGAATTATTGCATTCAAATCCACATCAACACAATCCCAAAAATTCTCAAACAATTACACCTAAACAGGGGATAATCAAGGTCTACCATGTCAAATTTGAGCTCATTTGGGCAAATAGAACCATGTTAATGAAAATCAACAAAAACAGACACAATTATAGGCTACAAATCACAACATCAACACATACTTCCACTTCAAAAATTCATAATTCAATGAAAACAACAAAGAAATGGATGAGACCAAAACAGGGAGGTCCTAACATGTGTCTTCTACTAGCATATCAAATTTCATGATTATCCAAAACACTATGAGCATTTCACAATCAATCTACCAACCTAGGTCATATGAGCATGTACAAATGAACATCAGAAAAGAAAAATCATGATCAATTCGAAAACACAAGGAAAAATTCCACAAAAATTACCAGGGGATCCTAACATGTTAATGATCAACCATACCAAATTTCACACAATTCTAACAAGGATAAGTCATGCTAAAAAATCCGTCAAATTGGCATCAAGAGGTGTGACACCAATTGTCACACCTAAGTTCAAAAATTCATAACTCCATGGCCAGGTATCAAAAACTCAAGAAATTTACATGGAAAAAAACCTCAGCCAGTCAACAATCAACACAAAAAATTTTCAGCTATTTATCATACAAAATGAGGATTTCATGATCAAATCATTCAAAGGTATCAAATTATGTACATGTGGAATAAACCCTAGGTCAAAAGCAAAAAAAGTCCAAGCACAACTTTGACCAATAGGTCAAAAATCATCTACAGTCAACCACAAAGTCAACAAAATTATTTTCACAATTTTCTGATTTTTCTATGGTTTTATATGATTTTTCTAAGGTCACATGTATTTTTTATGATTTTTTGGAATAATATAAATTAAATTGGTTTTCATTAATGGCATATCTGTAATTACGTGAACAGTACCGCGGGAAACATCCTATCCAAATTTTCAAACAGAATTTCGGATCAAACAGGTTATTTTCTCCAGGAACTTCATCTTCTTTACCAGAAACACAAGAACACGATGAACATCGAATCATCACCAAAATGAACAAATGAATATTCGTTGGAATCGTCTAAGAACGAGGAATGCGAATATGTCCATGATTTAACCTACAAGTTCCTAAATCGCACGGATCGAGCCAAGAAAGTTTCACAGTCAAACATTCAGATCCACATAACTTCATCAATACCTAACGAAAATTCATGATCTAAGTTGCAGTGTAATCTATGTTCCACGATCTACCTAAACCACATGCTGATTTCAAGAATCGAAGGATTCGAAATCTCACCTTATGGATGTGCAGTTCGTGTTCTTGAGCTTTTCGAGCCTCCAATTGTCAAAATAGATGTCCTATGGTGTTGTGGAAGATGAATGCAAGTAGAAGTTTAGCTCGACACAGCTTGATGATGTAGAAACTTCAAGATGCCATGGATGAACAAGGTGATGACAGTTGCGGTTTAGCCAAGTTCTTCACGATTTCTCCTGCAACAGTTCCTCAATAACACCTACAAATGATGATTAACACAAGAGAAACCAAAAAGAATCATGAAATTCGAAGGAAAAAATGAGAAAAAGTTTGAAGAATTTTGAGAGAATTTGGAGAATTTTTGGTTTGGATCTGAGAAAATGAATTGTGATTAGCTGTTTCTGTTATGATTAGTCTATATATATGATGCACTAATGATGCTTGCTAATCACAATTAAGCAGATGCCAAGGGATTAATGAAAACCAAGGTGTTTTGCAAATTTGCCAATTAGTGGTGCATGAAGTAATATGGACGTGAACCGTAAACAATGCATGATCAAAACAGAGTTATGTGTTGATACCCAAGCTTCTGCATCAATGCATAGCACATATTTAACAGTATGCATCGATGCCAAACTCGTATGCATCGATACATAACACTTTTTAACAGTATGCATCGATGCGTAACTTGTTTGTATCAATACATAACATTTTTAACAGTATGCATCGATACATAACTTGTTTGTATCAATACAAGGCACTTTTTAACAGTATGCATCGATACATAACTTGTTTGCATCGATACAAGGCACTTTTTAACAGTATGCATCGATACATAACTTGTTTGTATCAATACAAGGCACTTTTTAACAGTGTGCATCGACACATAACTCGTGTGCATCGATACATGGCCCTTTTTTGCCTTGCACGCATCGATACGAAATTCGTATGCATCGATACATGGAAAATTTTGCCATGCACGCCCGGTGGTAATTTGACCATATCTCCTCAACCGTTCATCCGATTCTCACGATCTTGGACTTTTTGAAAATGGGAGAGAAAGATCTACAACTTTCATGTTCAACAAAATTCCATTTGAAGCTTTTTTGATGGTGGAAAATTGGGTTGAAGTCGTTCCAAAACTTGCCATTTTTTGGAAACTTGAAACCATAAGTCACTTTTCCCTTTGGAAACTTTTGGTATGACCTCAAATCCTTCAATGTGAGTATTTGAAATGTCAAATAAGACTTGTTTGAACATGAATGGAGTATTTCTAATCACTCCCACCCTCCAAATCCACAATTGACTTTGCAGTTGACTGGCTAGGGCTTCAGTTGAAATTCAGCTTGACTGATGACTTCTGAGCATCCAATCTTTGGCCAAATTACTTCAAAATGATCCTTAGACCATATGAGCTTGATAAATCCACCCTAGTGCTTTGTCTCAATGAAAATGGCACTTGCTTGCTTGATTGACTGATTCTCCTGATTAGTTTGACCCAATTGGTCAGCTGAGCTTGCACTTGGGCAAATGGACAATGCAATGTTATGCAGTGGACTATGTTATGTTAATGACCTAATGATGAAATGAATGTACAAAAAGGTAGGGTGCAAATTTGAGGTGCTACACCCAAGTAGAGTTGTGAGGACTAATTCCCCAGCAGATGCAAGGTCTGTGGATTCCCTAGCAGGGTCAGGATGGTTATCCCCAGCAGGTTTTAGATCAATGCTTCCCCAGTCGCCAGGACTGAAGGTGGCAATTTCCCCAACAGAGGTATCTGTGAGCGGTGGTGTACCAAGCAGAGTCGGGATTGTTATATCCCCAGCAAGTCAAAGACCGTTGTTTCCCCACAGAGTGCGTGGTGGTTTATTCCCCAGCAATGTCCCCAAGTGCAAAGGAGGTTTTTCCCCAGCAAGGGTTGCCTTTTCCCAGCAGCAGCACTATTCCCCAGCAGGGTGGAATCAGATTGTTGACGAGTTCCTCAGCAGAGTGCCTCGAGCTCCCCAGGAGAGTCCCTTGAGGGGGATACCTTTTTTATGCATTCATCATGTAGAATAAGCATAGCATATTGCATAATAACTCGCGTAGCATTTCCATACTTGTGGAGCATTACGCTGAAAAAAAATCATGCATCGTCCTTGCAAGCATAAGCTAGTCTCAAGCTGTGGTTATCGTTTGAGAGGTGGTTTTGTCCAAACGTGAAGATGTTACTCTGAGGAGTTTAGCATCATGACGTCAGGTCAGCAGTGTTCCCCAGTAGTGCGATACTGGAGGAAACTTTTCCGTCAGACAGAGATGGAAATGGAGATCAACATCAGCATTGCAAGCATAAGTTAACCCCAAGTCGTGGTTACCATCCAAGAATGGGTTTTGCCGGTCAGGGAAGTTGATACTCTGAGGAGTTTGGCATCATGACGTCAGGTCAACGATATTCCCAAGTAGTGCGATACTGGAGGAGATTTCTGTCGTGCGAGATAGAAATTTGGAGGTGTTACTCTGAGGAGTTTAGCATCATGACGTCAGGTCAGCAAAGTTCCCCAGTAGTGCGATACTAGAGGAAACTTTTCCGTCGGACAGAGATGGAAATGAAGATCGCGATCAGCGCTACTCGAGCCGTGGTTACCGCTTGAGATTTGGTTTTGCCGGAAGTTGGAATGTGTTACTCTGAGGAGTTCAGCATCGTGATTTTGGGGCAACAGTATTTCCCAGTTAGTCCCCGGCAAGCGTCTGCCTGGTTTTGACATATGTGGATGTCATCCTTGCGATACCAGTAAGTGTCGTGTCGATCCCTGTCTGGTCGAGCTTTCTTTGGTGTCAGTAAACATCATTGTTCGATGTCCAGTAAACGTCGAGTTTCCTCCCAGTCATCAGTAAGTGTCTGGTCGAGTTTCTTTGGTGTCAAGTAAACATCATTGTTCGATGTCCAGTAAACGTCGAGTTTCCTCCCAGTCATCAGTAAGTGTTTGGTCGAGTTTTCTTTGGTGTCAGTAAACATCATTGTTCGATGTCCAGTAAACATCGAGTTTCCTCCCAGTCATCAGTAAGTGTCTGGTCGAGTTTTCTTTGGTGTCAGTAAACATCATTGTTCGATGTCCAGTAAACGTCGAGTTTCCTCCCAGTCATCGGTAAGTGTCTGGTCGAGTTTTCTTTGGTGTCAAGTAAACATCATTGTTCGATGTCCAGTAAACGTCGAGTTTCCTCCCAGTCATCAGTAAGTGTTGGTCGAGTATTTCTTTGGTGTTAAGTAAACATCATTGTTCGATGTCCAGTAAACGTCGAGTTTCTTCCCAGTCATTAGTCAGTGTCTGGTTGAAGGTGTTGCTCTGAGGAGTTTAGCATCATGACGTCAGATCATCAATGCTCCCCAGTAGTGCGATACTGGAGGAAATTTTTCCGTCGGACGGAGATGGAAATGAAATCGAGGTCCAAATGGAGATTGGAGTTCAATTGGAGAAAGGGAAATGTTGAGACATTTTCTGGAGATCGAGGTCCAAATGGAGATTGGAGTTGAAGATTATATCCGGGATGAGGTCCGCAGGATTATCTTCTGTTCATGTGTCACCTTAGACTTTGGCTGAGGTCAATGGAGGTCGTTATGGGTGTCTTCTGAGGAAGAGATGCACATGTTACCTTCCTTTTGTGAAGGTGTACCCTCTGATATGTCGCCCTCAGAGTGGTGTTTGGTGTTATTTCCGACGTTGCCAGCGGAATTATCACAAGAAAGTGGAGAACGGGGTTCAAACGGAGAAAGGGAAATGTTGAGGCATTTTCTGGAGAACGGGGTTCAAACGGAGAAAAGGAAATGTTGAGACATTTTCTGGAGAACGGGGTCACAATGGCGATCGCAAGTTATCGTCAGGCGACTGGGGTTCAAATGGAGAATGGGGTTCATTATTTAGGCAAACAAGATGTCGGGGTTCAAATGCAGTGATCCGGGATCATTTGCGCGAAAGAAAATTTCGGGGTTCAAGAAAACGAAAAAAGAGAAAAATTTCGGGGTTCAAGAAAAGTGAAAGAAAAAAAGAGAGATAATAATCCTCAGCGGATGTGGTGTTCAGGCCATGGTTATCCCTGCGTTACCATTTATTTTGGTATCCAGGTCGACGTTTCTGTTTCGGTATTCCGGCCGGCTTTATCCGTACCAGACGGGTTTTTCTTTCAAGGTTGTTTCTTTGCCGACGCTGACAGGCACTGTTAATTATTTTCCCATCAGAGTGCAAATTGTTCGTCTGTTCTTGGTATTCAATCACTCTTCATCCTGATCATCTGAAAGCCGAGGCTATTCATATCGACAGGTTCACAGTGGATTGAATAGGGGCAACTGTCACACCTCAAAATTTGCCCTCCTCTCTTGGGACTAGCTTAACATATTGCATTTCATTTGTAGGTCATTAGGCATTGCATAATTGCATATCATGTGGCTACGTTGAGCAAGTCATCCTCCTAAGTCTTGATCAGAAGATAAAGAGGTTGAGATGCAAGTTAGGGTTTCATTGGATTGATCATTAACCATCTGAGGATGTGTGATTCAAATTAGGGTTTCATGGTTTCTCAAGGAGATTGAGCTTGATCTTGGTTACAATGATACATCATCATCATCATGGTTTTGTCATCACCAAGAAATTCTTTGTGCTTGATCAGATACCTTGAGATTAGGGTTTTGACCTCTGGTCAACCCTAATCATCTGCATTGTGCCAATCAGGGCTTGGCAAGGAGATGAGGTCTTCAATGGATATGGGGATAATTCTATGATTATATTGAGCTTATGGAAGCTAGGGTTTCATCATTGAGCCATTTCATCAGGAGTTTGAGGCTCAAGTGGATCAATGCACAGCCAATTCATCTATCAGTCAAAAAAAGTCAACTGTGGTCAACTGTGCCTGAATTCATGGATTTGGAGGAGGGAGAGGGTTAGAGACACTTAATTCATGTCTATACAAGTTTCATTTGACATTTCAAACATCAAGAATGAAGAAAATAAAGTCAGATGGAAACTTTCCAAAAATAGAAAGTGACTTGTAATTGAAAATTGCCAAAAATGGAAAGTTTTTCTCCTCAAAATTACATGTCCAAAAATGCTTCAAATGAAATTTTGTCCAACATGAAAGTTGTAGATATTGCTCTCACCTTTCCAAAACGTCCAAGAACATGAATTTCTCATGTGTGGTTGGCAAGTTATGGATTGATCATTGTCCAAAAAAACTTGAATTTCAAAGTGGCATAACTTTTGATTCACAAGGCCAAATTGAGTGAGGTTTCTTTGAGAAAAATTCATTTGACATGAGCTATCATAATCCATCATTACATTTCATCAAAACTCATCACATAAAAAGTCCATTTTTCAAGTGAACCTGTAAGACCCCAATTTTGGGCCCTAAGATCCCTCATGGCCCATATCATTCATATCATAACCTCAAGGATCAATGCATGCCTTTGCTTTCCTCTTAGTGGATAGATTGCCTTGTGGGTTTGTTTCTTGATCACCAAGCATACTTTGCATTTGTATATCTTTGCTTTCATATGTTTATCATTCAAAAAGTACAAAAATATTGTCAGTCTAATCTTTTTGCTTGCAGTTGAAGCAACCATCAGAAATTAGGTCAAAGATGGTCAACAGTCAGTCAAAGCAATGGATGATGGCCATTCTTGTGGAATTTGGGCATCATGATCAATAATCAAAAGTTCATACATCTTGGGACATCATTTGAAAACAAGTTCTCAAGGAATTAGGGTTTGAAATTCATCAGAAGTGCATCAGTCATCCAAAACCCTAGAAAAGTCAACAGACAGTCAAACTTGGTCAACTGTTGATTTGAAGGAGCTCATTCATGCTTGTATAAGCCTCAAATATCATGTCAAACCTCATCATGGAAGAAAATCAAGTCAATCAGAAAATTTTCCAGAAATAGAAAGGGGACCTGTAATTTTAACTGCCAAAAATGGAAACTTCTTGATCTTAAACTTACATCATGATATAAGTTCCAAATGAATTTTTGCCCAACATGAAAGTTGAAGATCTTGTTCTCCCATTTTCAAAAAGTCCAAGAACTCTCAAATCCCATGTGTGGTTGTCAAGATATGATCAAATCATTTTCACCAATTTTTGAACTTCAACAAGCCATATCTCTCAAACCATAAGGCCAAATTTGGTGGGGTTTTTTCCTACAAACCACATTTTTCATCCTCTTTCCAAAAATATAAATTTCATGACCTAAAACCTCACCATTCAAAATGGCATTTTTGGACCTTTCTCATTTAAATTCAAAGTTTGACCAAACTTTGACTTTTTGAGTTTTTGACTTTTTCTTGATTTGGTCAATTGGGAAATGCTTTAAACCATATTTGAAACTTGCTCAAAGTCCTAAACCATCATCATACCACTTTTTTACCATCATTTTAACCTAAAATTCAAAGTTGGCAAAAGGTGCAAAAAGGAAGTACACAAACAAAACACATACAACAATTCTGCAGCAGACCAAAAGCAGCAATTGGCATGGTCATTTGCAGCATGCTCAGGCCCAAATTTGTGCAGACAAACACACCTCCTTTTCACTTGTTCCTCAATTAGCAAAAATGAAAATCACTCCACCAAGACTAAACCAGTTTAGCATTTGATTAGTAGAGATAAAACAGACAATATAAGCTGCATTTCCAACCCTAGTTCTGCAGCCTACCACACAGAAAATACACATTCTCCTCTCTCTTGCATTTTTGCATTTTGGCTCGAATTGGACAAATCATCAAAGCACCCAAGAAACCTGTGATCCTTTCCTCACCTAGACAGCTTATTGAGTTCATTTCCACCATCAAAATCGTGCTGGAAGTTCCTTTTCTCCACTGTTCCATTCAAGCTTTCATCAATGGCAGAGCTAGATTGGAGCAAAGTTAAGCACTCTTGAGATAAGCCATCTTCACCATTCACCACTTGGAGTCCAAATCATCATCTGTTCGAGCTTGCCTTGGCCAAATAGTAGCTGCATCTTGAATTTCTTCAAAACCAAGTAAATGTTTGAATCTCTTTTTTTCACCAAATCATGATATGTTTCTGTTAGTTCTTTGTATCCTCATGTCATTGCAACTTGAGTCACGCTGAATGATGGACTATGCTGTTTTAAATCTTGATTTTCATTTTGTGCACAAATGTGTTCTCCCTCGAGTTGGTTTAGCCATGATGAATTAGAGGAAATGGATGCTATATTCATGTTGGGTATGACTTGATGATGCTATTGTTTTACTTAATTTGGATTTCTGGACCTTTCAAATTTTCAAGTTGCAAGATGATGATGAATATATGCTGTCCATGTTGAACATTACCCTGTCCAGAAATGTGTTCGATTAAGCTTTGTTGTGTTGAATGGTTGATGTTAGATGATGATGGTTTCATATGCCCTGCTTGGTTGGTGATGCTAGATGTGTTTTGTTCATATTTTTGTTCGAGTGCATGCTGAACCCTGCTGCTGTTATGCTTAAACCCTAAGGCTGCCTAGAAATCGTATGTTTGTCTTGGTTTTATTGTGTATGACATGTTTGCATTGAAGAACATTACCACTGCCATGTTGTTTGCTTGAGTTTGTTTGTGATGTTTATACAATGCTAAAACCATGCTGCTGTTCTTGAAACCTAACATATTTTCCCAAAAAATCCATATGGTTTGTGCTGCTGGATGTTACATGATGCTGTTAATGCCCTACTGTTGTGTATGAATCATAAACCTGCCAGAATTCTGCTTGAATTGATGATGTTGGTTTGTTATGTTATGGTTGTATGAAGGATTTTGTTAACATGCTTTGCTGTTGTAAATGCTGGTCGAGTTTTTTTTGTGTGTGCTGTTGTTCATACCAAACCTTCCCTGGCCAGAGTTCTCATGTCTATGTGTGTTGGTTGCTATTGATATATGTTGCATAAGCATTCTGAATGTGGTTGTTGGTTGCCATGATTGTTTGATTTCGATCGGTTGATGAACCATGAAGTTGGATGCCAAAACCCTGCTGCAGTTTAAAATCTCATAAACATGCTCAGAAACTCCTTTGCATTTTGTCTGTCGTGTTTGGTGGTGGTTGTTCAAAGTCACATGATGCTGTTTGCCAATGCCGTGCTGTCTACTTGATATTGTTTGTCCATGATCAATGCTTGAAATGCCATGAATGCTGCAGTTTTGAAATCCCATAAACATTGTCCTGAAATCCATGAAACATGTTATGCTGTTGTTTGTTTAGCTGATGATAATGAAGTTGAATGCTGAACACCATGGCCCTGCTGCTTGACTGTCTAGAACTCCCATGATTATTTTGTTTTGCTGTTAATGTTTATGGCCACGCTCGATTGTTTGATGCTGGATGTTTTTGCTCATGTCAATGAATTATGCTGTTTGAAAATGAATGTTGTTATGCTATTAACCATGCTGAACCATGCTGATAAACCCTGTTACTTCCTCCCAGAAATCCATCTCATGTATGTTTGTTTTGCTGTTTGCTATATGAGCATCATGAATGTTTGTTGCCATGAGATTTCCATATTGTTGTTTGATGATGAAATCCCATGCTGTTTCGAAACCTAACTCTGCCCAGCTTGTCCTTGAATTTTGTTTAGAATTTGTTTGGTGCTGTTGTTTAAAAGCTGCATGATGCTGTACATATGCCTTGCTATTGAGTGATTTTGCTCAAAACCTGTTTGATGCTATTGATGAACATGAAGATGATATTGCTTGCTATTATGATGAACTGCCCAGGGATTCCACCTGTTGTGTTTGGTTTTGTTGTTACATGATGATGATGAATATGCCATGCTATTGTTTTGTGTTGTTTGATCTGTTGATGAAGAATGATGAATGTTGCTGCTGCTGTTATGATGAATGCTGTTGTTTCTAAAACCATAGAGCCATGCCCAGAAATTCTTAGGACTGTTTTGGTTTTGTTACTTATGATGTGTTTGCCTTGTTACTGCCGTGCTGTATGAGTTGTTCGTATTTGGAATGTGTTGGTGGAAGATGGCCAAATGCCCTGCTGTATGTAAACCCTAGGGTTTATGCCAAAACTCAAAAATTCTTCCATTGGCCAAAGTTACTGTTTTATTGGCTGAGAGCCAATCAAAACATTTCGTTTTGCCAGGCCAAAACGCAGCACTTCGATTAGTGATGTGCTATTTACATCTTTGCCACCCGTTGACTTATGTTGACCAATTGCCATGCCATGTTCTTCATGTTTCCATCCAAATGTTCATCAACTTTCCAAATTCATTTTTAATTCATTTTAACTCCAAAAATTGTGAAATTTTTTCCTCATACTCATGAATGTGTCTAGAATTTAATGGTGAATTTTAATTAATTTTCCATTGGCTGGATTTTAAATGATAAATAATTTTTCAACATGTATGCCAAAATGATATCTCTTGCCATTTCAATTGTGAAATTGTCATATTGCATCCAATGCCTTTGAAATTTTTTGTGGTGAAACTAGACACATTGACCTTCATTTCCATATAAAGTTTGTGCATTTATCATTTGTGGATTGAGAGTTATGATTTTTTGAAGTTATGTGTTGAATTTGGTGCTATACCATGATCATGCATTTTCACAATTTTTGTTCACACACTTCCCTACATCCAAATGTCTCCAAATTTTTCATGAATGATCCCTTGTATGTCTAATTGATGTATGAATTTTCTTGGAATTAATCTTGCTGTTTTCCATTTGATTGAGAATTTTCTTCCATACTTGGTCATTTGTTGACTTTTTGTGCTATGCCTTGCCAAATCTTTTGTGAAATTCTCATATCTTATTGTATGACCATGAAATTTCATATGTGATAACTAAACTCCTTGAGCTTTGCATTGGTGTTAATCTCACTCATTTCTCTTCTGTTTTCAAATTGATATGATTTTTTGAAGTTGACCCATGCTTGTTGACTTTCACCATGCTTACTTGAATTTGGTTTGACTTCATGATTTTACTTGACTGCCTTCCTCTCATCCAAATGACATGAAATTTTACATGTATACCATGTTAGATGTTAGGATTGAGTGTGATTTATTTCATGATTTTTGAAAATGTTTGAGTTGACTTTTGAATGAAGTCTTTGCTGTTGACTTTTGTATGCTTCTCTTGCCATGCTTTGCATCCCTTTGCATATGAAATGTCATTGATGCATGATTTGAGTTATGAATCCAATTGAGAATGCTTCTTGAATGTTTAAACTTGGTTTGGGTTGACTTTGCCTTGCTGCCTTGACTTTTTCTTTCATCTTTGACCCTAGGCTAGTCCTAGTGGTCTTGTAAGCTTACAATTGAGCTGTTTGTTTCAGGTTAAGCCCCAATGCCTCAAGGATCATTCAATTTTGATTGAGTTGATTTGTTTATCATGTGCTAACATTTGTTTTGTAGGTGACTCATATGCTTGAGTCTTTGTGCCTTGCACAATTGGTCCCTCTGTGGTTGACTTTTGGTTCATTTCTCTTTGTTTTGACTGTTGACTTGTTTACTAATAAGTTTGATTTTTTTCAGGTACTTTAGTTGCCTAAGTTCTTTGAACTTGCTTGCTTGCTTTGCTATTTAGCATTTGCTTTGAGGTATAAACATTTCTTCTTCATGTAGTCTGGAGACCCGGTCTGTTATTTGACCGGGCAAACTGTCTGAAGTCCTCCTTAAGAGGCAATGCCTGTGTGTGTTTAATTTTGTCCTAAGCAGGAAAAGTCCTTCAAGTAAGGCAATTGGTGGAAGGTAGGGATAAGCAATCTATCCCCCACTATTCAGTGTGTCCTCTCTTTGCTCCCATTACATGGTAGAAGCAATGAGATAAATACCCAAGATCTAATCGAGTCAATAATGTGGAGAGAGTTCCTACCTTCTGAACTCCCACACTTTCTTTGATGCTCTCTCTTATCTGAGATAGAAGCAATGAGGCATACTCCTCATCTCCTTTTCATCTGCTTCACCTGAGCCCCTCAATGGCCAGGTTAAGAGCGACCTTTACCCATTACAGTGGACTTTCAAAGTCAAACCCTCTTGTGTGAGCCCCCATTGTTTGGCTATAGAGTGTGCTGTTTGATATTCATTGATTGATTGATTACTTCATGTGCACCTGTTTGCCTGTATGCTATGCATTTATCATCATCATCAATTGCCATTAGTGCATGATCATGCCATTTGTCTGTGTGACTTTTGTTATTGTTGTTTGCCCATTGAGGACAATTGTAAGTCCATTGCTTTGGCATTTGCTCCTGTGATATGGAAGGATAGAGTGTAAGACCCCATTGGTCACTCATATCTTCTGTTTATCTGTTTGTATGTGAGGATACAGTTATAAGTCCCTGTAAGTTGGCATCTGTTATCCTGTGATCATAGTATGATCTGTTTGTTCTTGTTTGTGAGGATACAGTTGTAAGCCCCTGTAAGTTGGCATCTGTTGTCCTGTGATCATTTTGATCTGTTTGATTTGCATGTGAGGTTGCAGTTATAAGTCCCTGTAAGTTGGCATCTGTTTTCCTGTGATCATAGTTTGTTCATCTGCTTGTGTGAGAGGTTGCAATTATAAGTCCCTGTAAGTTGGCATTTGCATTCCTGTGATCATATTGTTGCTTTTGTTCTTGTATGTGAGGATCCATTGTAAGTCCCTGTAATGTGGCATTGGATTTCCTAGGACCATACTGTGGGGTTAACCTAAGTCCAGATAGATTGGCAGTTGACTTCCATGTTTCATTCTTGTTTTCTTCTGAGGAGATTAGTGTAAGACCATTGAGTGGCATCTGATATCCATTTCTGTTTTAGGAGACTGGTGTAAATCCATTTATTGGTATCCGGTATCCGCTTTTATTTATTTGCCTGTGGAGATTAGTGTAAGTCCATTGAGTGGCATCTGATATCCCGTTTTGTTTTAGGAGATTGGTATAAGACCATTGATTGGCATCCGATATCCGCTTTTTGCTTTGTTATTATTAATTGCTATTCCAAAGGACACACTTGAATCATCTCCCATATGATTTCAAGAAGTGAACCTTCTAAGAAGTTTTACTATCCATCCTCATCCATTCATCATTCATTATGTCCTAGACTTTTCACACTTTGATTTCAAACTTGACATAAGTGTTGTGCAAACTTCTTCATGTTTTTCTAACTAAAAACCTGGACCTCAAGTCCTTGACCTTTTTTCCAAACTCCATTTCATAATACTTATTTGAATTGATCTTAATCATACCTTGACTCCATTTTCATAATCATAATCAGTAACTTCACTCATTCACTTGTTTTGGCTTTGTCCATTAATCTTTTCATACATGAGCTATAGGTTTGATTTATCTTAGTGGTTGATGTTAATCTCACCTTCTGTCTTTAGTGATTGAATTGTAAGTCTTCCTTGCCTATTATAGGGTTAACCCCTCCCTGGCAAGTTGAAGCTGTTCTCACATGGTGGACGTTGTTGTTTGTATAAGGTTGAGTTTTCTCCCGTGGATAACGTAAGACCTAGGGTTTGTGTTTAAAATTGAACCTAACCCACTTTTGGAAATCTTTTAGCCGAACTACGGCGTTCTGATCCTTACCTTTGATGGAAGGTACGTAGGCAACGGGTTCATCCGTTCGAACCCAATAACCCAATAATAATAAAACTTGTATATTCTTTTCTCACCATCCCAATCATGTTTGCACAATATTTTTGTCATAACAAATAACAATTTATTACAACAAGTGTGAAAAGGGCTCCCTAGGAGTACCTAGGACGTGGTGGGTGCCTAACACCTTCCCATTGCGTAATTTACCCCTTACCCAGAATCTCTGATCTTTTTATTAGTTTTCTATGTGTAAAACTTCTTAGGCTTTTGTTCGCTTTTTAGCCAGTCCTTTGGATAAATAAAAGTGCGGTGGCGACTCGAAAATTTTCATGTATCTCCTAGCTTATGATTTAATCGATAGATCATATAGCGACGAATACACCGCTACAGAACCAATTTTGAAAAATGGAGGGAAAAAGTGCATTTTGAGAAATAAGCCTTGTTTTCACATGATTCCTTTTGCACTAGCTCACAAATGCCACTTGAAAGTTGCTCAAACCAGAAAATTCCACGGTTACATTGGTTTGGCATAAGTGTGGGTGAATTGACCAAATTGCCATTTAGCATGAAATTGCATTTTCACTAATCCATCACATTAGCACTAATCATGATTACTAACATCATTAACATAACATATATAAACTAAATTGTAACTGTTTTCTGATTAGCAACAACAGAATCAAGATCTAGATCTAGAAATCACAAAAACCTCTTCACTTTCTCTCTCACTTTTTTTCCAAAAATCTCCACAAACCTTGCATTGATCTTCATTGATTCATCATCTACATGCATTATTGAGGCTAGTTGAAGCAAGATTTCTTCATTTCCAAGCCAAATTTTGGACTGTTAAAGTGAGGTGCAACAATGGCAATTCAAGATTTCATCAAGATCGTGCGTAATTGAGCAACAAGACTTGTTCCATTCACCTATACAAGAGTCATAGCGCATCTGTTTTGCAATTTCAAGGCCAAAAACACGCAAATTCGCAACTGTCTTCAAATTAAGGTCAGTTTTTGACTTCAATGATTCTTGAAATCGTTTGATGCTTTGGATAGATCTTGTTTAGTATAGAATTCTGCAATTCGAACCACTAAATTTGGTTGAGAAATGAGAGAGTTATGTTGATTTGAACTTTCATGCATGATTATGTTTGGCTTCGATTCTCTTAGATTAGGAAGAATTAGGACAAAATAATTATGGATTCATGATGTGCTTGGAAAGACCTTTCCATTGATATATGGTTTGTCCAATTTGGTGGAGATTTGTTCTTGAGCCTATGAGTGTATGAAGAACATGAAGAACGCTTTAAAATTTTCCAGAAACTTGAGCTAGATCCAAAATTCGCTTACTGTACATGATTATTGGTGTTCGCGCGCTAGTTTTCAAGCCTGTACAGGCTTCGATCCCGTGCTACAGCTATTTCTCATTTTGCCTTTTCCATTTATTTCAACCATGTACACATGATTCCACATGCTTGTTCATCATTTTTTAATTTTTTCTCAACATTAGAAAATCCATATCTCATCCAATTTTTGTCCAAATAATGTGAGATTTTTTGTGGAATGATCCTTGTAGTCTCTACTATTTTTTGGTTATTTTTAATAAAATTGTGCACGTGTAATTTTTGGAATGGCCTAGGGTTTGTATGAACATGTCCTTTGTTGCACCATGCTTACTATTTTGATCATAAAATGAGGATGCTTAATTGGAAATTCTTGAAATTTTACATGTGCGTTCTAGATTCCTTCCTGGACATTTTGTTATATGGTTTTTGATTTTTGAGTTCCTGGATTGTGAGATATGATCATTTGAATCTAGGTGTGACAATTTGTGTCACACCATTTCTTGTCTGACTTCATGAATTTTGTTACCATGCCATATGAACTTGAAATGGGCTGAAATTTTTCATGTTGATATTTCTGGATGTTAAGATCATGTGTAAATTTTTGTAGAATTTTTTGGATGTGTTTCCAATTTGATTGAGAATTTCCTTTCTGTTTGACCAAATGTGGAGTTTTTGTGAGTCATGTTTTTAAATGTTTTGTGAAATTCTGGATATGTATTGGATGGACCTGAAATTTTGTGGAGTGATTATAGACACATTGAACTTTGTCATGGTTTTGGTTTGGTGCATTTATCATGTTCCTACACTGTTTTGTGCTTGCTTGAAGTTGATACATGATATTGTGCCTTGTTTGGACTTGTATGAGCATGCTTTAACTTGATGAATTTAATTGACTTGCTTCCCATTGTCCAATTGACTTGAAATTTGGTGTGATTGACATGTTATGAATGCTGTTTAGCTGTGAATTGTTTGGAGATTTATTGAATTGTTTTGGATTGAGTTTGGATTGGATCTTTCTGTTTGGTCCTTTGAGGTTCTAGATTGCATGTTTTGCACTATTTCTTTCATGAGATGATCTTGGTTGATGATATGAACATGAGACCAATTGGATTGGATTCTTAATTGATTGAACTTGATTTTTGATAAGTTTCATGTTCTGTTTTGAAATATTTCTCCTCCTTTGACCCTAGGCTTTGTCCTAGGGTTTGCTTCTCATGTTTGAGTTATGTTTTCAGGACAAAAGGCAAATGGAGTGGAGGAATTAACGCACTTGGTTTGAGTTGCTCATGTGAATGATGTTGATTAACATTAATTTTGTTTTGTAGGTGGTTTCTAATTCATTTGTGTTGAGCATTGGCTTATGCTTTGCTTGATGCATTGCTTGTGTACAGTTAACTGTTTAACTTGTAGTTTGTCTGTTTGACTGTTTGAGTCGTGTACTGATCATGCTAGATTGATTTCAGGTACCTTAGTTGCTATAGTTCCTTGTGAACTCGCTTGTGCTGCTGCTTGGTTGTGTAAACCAATTGAGGTAGAATCACTAACTCCATGTAGTCTGGAAGACCTGGCCTGTTACTTGGCCAAGCACCTGTCTGAAGTCCTCCTTAAGAGGCGATGTTTGTGCTTGTTTATTTTTGTCCCCAAGCAGGAAAAGACCTTTGTTAAGGCAATTGGCAGACACAAGAGGTGTGTAATCCACCTCCTGCTAATCTGTTGAGTCGTCCCTTGGCTCACATTACATGTTGATGCCTTGTGGATCCTAACCCAAGATCCATGTACAGTTGTACAGTTGAGTCAGTGTCATAAGTGTAGAAGGGTTCCCACTTTCTGGACCCACACTTCCTTTGTCTGAAGCTCTCCCTGGCCAGGGATAAGAGCTGTGAAGTCGTATCTTCACTCCCATTTCATCTGGCTTCACCCTGACTCTCAATGTCAGGGTTAAGAGCTAACATCACCCTGATACAGTTGACTTGCTTTGGCAGTCTAACCCTTGTTTGGGTATAGTGTGTGCTATTTGTGATTGTTTGCTTTGATTGCTTTGCCTGTTTAGGATTAGCTTGCTGCCTGTGCAAGATAGGATAGAAACCATAACATAGGGCAATGATGCATGATAACATCTAGGCTCGAGTACAGCTCCCTAGTAGTGTGTCTCCCTTTGTATCTGGTTAGAATTTCTTTCCCGTTCAGGGGAACTACGTCGCCCTGATCCTCATACCAGATGAGGTACGTAGGCAGGAGGTCGTGCGAGATCTCTCCGGGCACTTTTTTTTCTTTTTGTGTGTGTTTGTTTGACAGTTGCTAGGCTCGAGTTCCCGACTCCTTAGTAGCTTGTTGCTTGTTTGTTCTTGTGTGTGAGTTAGGAGACGGATGTAAGCCCAGCCATTGGCATTCCATATCCTCTTCTTGTATGCTTGAAGTCCGGTATAAGTCCATCAAGTGGCTTCTGGTTTCCAGTGTGGGTTTGTTTGGTTCGGAAGCTGATGTAAGTCCAGCGATTGGCGTTCGGGTTCCATGTTTGCCTTTTGTGCGTGTGTTTGTTTTGGCGTGCGTGAGCCGAACTACGGCAGCGCTGATTCTCGTTCCAGACGAGATACGTAGGCATAGAACGCGATGTCCTAGCGAGCCCTCTCCTCTTTTCCCCCACCCGTGTTGTTTTCAGTGTGTGTGTGTGATGTTTGTTTTAGCAACCTTTCCTATCTGTTAGAGCATGGATCCCGTCGAGTACGACGGATGCGTAGGGGTGCTAATACCTTCCCTTCGCATAACTGACTCCCGATCCCATTCTCTTTGGTCGTGAGACCATGCTTTTCCCAGGTTTACTTCGAGCGTTTCCTTTCCCTCTTTTGGGATAAATAACGCACGGTGGCGGCTCTGTGTTGTTTTGTTTTAGCCCGCCGGTTGTTTTTCGCGGATGCGACAACTTGCAATAGTCAGATTCCATTGTCAGCCAATAGTAACCTGCTCTCAACATCTTCTTAGCCATAGCATGTCCATTGGAATGAGTGCCAAAGGAGCCTTCATGGACTTCAGTCATCAACATGTCTGCTTCGTGTCTATCCATGCATATGAGCAAAACTATCGAAGTTTCTCTTGTACATCACATCACGATTCAGGTAGAAGTTACCAGATAATCTTCTCAAAGTCTTCTTATCTTTCAAAGATGCCCCAGACGGGTAAATCTGACTTTGGAGAAAGCACTTGATATCAAAATACCACGGCTTTTCATCTTTAATCTTTTCAACAACAAACACATCTTGCTATACATACGCTTGTTCAAGAACTCTCTGTAGTGCTTCTCTGTGTGCTTCGGAGTTCAAAAGCAGAGACAACACTGAGATCTTTGAGGGAGTCTGGAGCAGCTGCTCAACCACATTAAATTCACTCCTTTTAATCAATCGGAGTACCTCATCGTCATCGTTGGATTTCAAGTTGATGGATTCACCAGACTTATCTTTTGAATAGCCAACTAGATTTACATTTGGTATCTCCATCTTCTTACCAACAATCAACTCTTCTTTATTCTCTGGGATGACTGGCCCAAACACTCGACCACTACGGGTCACCTTCGTTACATCAGCAATGCTCACCACTGAACTGGTCGTAGTCAACGGGACCTCTTGACCATTCTTCACCATTGTAGCATTATACTTGTACGATACATCATTATCAGATGCATACGGGACTGGGCCCGCTAACCGTATTACCAACGGCGAAACTTATCTTTGACTGACGTTCTTATTACTGCTGCTATCATACTGAATTACTAACCGCTCTTGTTTCTTGAGAACGGGCAATATGACATTGGCATCGTCATCTACATGACGGGATTGAACAATCTGAATCATGCCTTCATCCATCTGACGCTGGATGTCCCTTTTCACTACATCACACCCTCTTGGGTTCATGCTACAGACAACACAACTATCATGGTCATGTTCACAATCACTCACCAAACAGATATCTTTGTGCATCTGCACCAAAGATCTTCGGATAAACCGGATGTCAAAAACCTTAAATTCACCAGGACAACCGTCCACCATATTTATTGAAGAATTCCCATGAGCGGGCAAAGGGTTAGCTTTCACATTTGGCGCGCGGTCCTCAAAGGACACCATACCACTCTTCATAAGCTTTTTCACCTCATACTTCAACGGATAACAGTTTTCAATATCATGCCCAGGTGCACCCTGATGAAAAGCACAGTGAAGCTCAGGTTTATACCACCAAGGAAGTAGTTCTGGGATCTGCGGTGGGTTCCTCGGTTGAATCAAGTTCTTGAGGACTAATGAAGGATATAATTCTGCGTACAACATAGGAATCGGGTCAAAAGAGACCTTCTTCCTCTCGAAATTCTGTTGTTGGTGATGATTGTTGTTGGTATTGTTGTTGTTGTAGGTGTTCGTTCTCTGTTGCGATTGTTGTTGTTGACGTTGATGTTGTTGTTATTGAATTGGTGTTGTTTGCTGATTAGAGAATACTGGAATTACTGATGATACTTGATGATGATGATGTTGACGGGGTGGTGGATTTCTTCTGATCTGAGGCCTCCTCTACCTCCCACTAGAAATTGCATTGGCTTCACTATCTTTCCTCTTTCTAGAACTACTGCCATACTTCTTGCTTGTTGACGCCTCATCTTTTGACAAACGTCCCTTACGGACCCCTTCTTCGAGTCTCATCCCCATATTTACCATTTCGGTAAAATCACTAGGGGCACTGGCGATCATGCGTTCATAATAAAATGAACTGAGGGTTTTCAGAAAGATTTTTGTCATCTCTTTCTCCTCCAAAGGAGGAGTGATCTGGGCAGCCAACTCCCTCCATCATTGTGCATACTCCTTGAATGTCTCCTTATCTTTTTGAGACATGGACCTCAACTGGTCCCTATCCGGCGCCATATCCATATTGTACTTGTATTGCTTCACAAAAGCCTCTCCTAAGTCATTGAAAGTGCGGATGCTTGCACTATCCAACCCCATATACCAACGGAGTGCAACACCAGTCAGGCTATCCTGGAAGTAGTGAATCAGCAAGTGGTCATTATCTGTCTGAGTTGACATCTTGCGGGCATACATCACAAGATGACTGAGCGGACAAGAGTTCCCCTTATATTTTTCAAAGTCAAGCACTTTGAATTTCACTTGGTTGTTCACATTGGGTACCAAGCACAGTTCAACGGCACTCTTCCGAAACAGATCTTTACCTCCCAGCGTTTTCAATTCCTTGCGCAGCTCAAGAAATTGGTCTTTCATTACATCCATCTTTTCATAAACATCTAGACCCTCAGACGGCTCGGAATGATAGATGGTATCCTCTACGCGAGGCAAAGTGTGCACAACGGGAGGTGGCACAGACATGACCGGGCTAGATGTTGGCATGGAAGCAAAAGTAGGCGCAAAGCCTTCTGGCACAAAGTTGGGCAGCATTCCCCATGGGAATCCGGCAGGCAAGTTTGATGCGAAGTGGGCGGTGGCATCAGGTACAGTAGACGTAACCACTTCTGAGATAACTATCCTCGCGGGAGGAGTTGTAGGTGTTGGAGAAGCTTGACTTTGAGCAGCAAGGACTGACTCCATCATGGCAGTCAGTCGGGCGATCTCGTCCTTCAACTCTCTGTTCTCTTGCTCAAGGTGTTCCATAATTCTCTGATGATTGGCTCTGGTATTGTACCGGTGAGTCAGCTTGGCTAAAGCACAGAAGAACACCAATCAGACACCTGGAAAAAACCTGCTTATGCAAATGATGCATGAAATGCAATGCTTGATTATTTTTTATTTCCAAGTAACTTACTATATCATTTGCAAATATATAATATTAAAATGCAACAATTTGATATGACCAAAAATCTCTTTTTATTTATATAAAATGGAAGGATTACACTGAATACAATTTCAGAAACCAAAATAAAAAAGAATCAAGAGAAAAGGAGACTAGTCATCCTAAGGATCCTTAACAACAATGTCAAAAGATCTGGCTGAAGGCGCGTACTTCCTTCGAATGCGACGGATCTCGGTCTAAAAAGAAACCTTCATCTGAGTCTTCTCGAGGACAAGGTGGTCGAAAATCTTCTTCCAAGTAACGAAAGGATGAGGCATGCTAGAAGATGAAACCTCTGGCTCTCTCTGTCTCTTCGTCACTCGGTCTTCAAGTAGCTCAATCAGTGCATCTTTTCCCTTAGACTCCAACTGCAACTCTTCATGCTTTTTGCTTAAAGCACGGAAACGTTATTCCCACATATCCTTCTCTTGCTTCATCTTGGCGAGCGCGTCTTCCAACTCCTCTACCTCTTGGTTAGGGAGAGTTAATGGCTCAACCACAACCATAGACATAGGTCTTTCACAAGGATAAGGCATCTTCAACTCCATAGCTCTCTTCTTCACCCAAAGAGTGTAAGCTTCCAAAGCTACACAATTGCACGAACCAAGCTCGGATCTTCCTCTCCTATGCACATTATGCCAAGCATGTACAATCTTCTACTTCAAATGTTGGGGATCTTTACCCTCTTGATAGAAAAGACCTTCTAACAACATGTTATTAGGTTTGTCTCTCAAGGGGAACCCTAGTTGACGACGAGACAAAGCAGGGTTGTAGCTAATTCCTCCTTGTGTACCAATGAGAGGCACATTAGAGAATTCACCACAACTATCAATAATCTCCAAATTGCTTAAAGATGGATCATACCAAACTATATCATCATTAGTGAGAGACATAAGTCTCTGAGACCACCTTAGACATTGTTTGTTCTCCACAAAAGCAGGCGTCTGAGGCAAGTGCGAAATTAACCACTTGTATAGAAGAGGAATGCAACAGACAATAGTTTCATCACCTTTAGAATTCCTTAAATGCAAAGATAAATACATATCACCCAACAAAGTAGGCATAAGACTCCCAATCAAGAAAAGTCTAATGGCGTTAACATCAACAAAACCGTCAATGTTAGGGAACAAAGCTAATCCATAGATGAGCAACATAAATATAGCTTCAAAAGCATCCACACTACCAGCTTGAGCAAAATTAGTAGCTTCCTTGATTTGGAAAACAGATGGTAATCCAAATAACCCTTCTTTCTTCACCCAATGAGCCTCTATCTCAGACTTCTTCAAGTGAAGAGCTTCAGCAATAATACTAGACCAGGGAATCTCCTCCAATCCACTAAAAGGTACTCTACTAGAAACAGGTATCCTCAAAAGATGAGAATACTCCTCCTCCAAGGTAGGCACCAGCTGAAAATCCGGGAAAGTGAAACAATGGTAGAGAGGATCATAGAACTGCACCAAAACACTCAATAGTCCTTCCACTACATCAATAGACAAGATGGACAAAAGCTTCCCATGACGTTGTTTGAAGTCCAAGGGATCTAATACAAAAGATGCTAGCTTCCTTAACTCTTTCAAGTCGGGACATCTGAAATTGTACTTCTTAGTGTTCCTTCGTCCATAATCCATGGTCTGAAAATATTTTCAAATGATACCTTAGTTCCTTGAAATTTTGTGTGATGAATGTTATGATACGCATGAATGCATGAATGAAACAATCACAAATAAGGGATCACACACAAGGCAAACAAAGGTCAAGGGATGAATCAAGTCATTTTCAAGGTCAATCATCCATTTTGGTGGATTATGGTTTACACCTTATCAACACCCAAGGTCCATTGATATTGACAAGACTTGATTGGATCAACCAAGAATCAAGGGTTTGTTGCAAGTCACGAGTAGGGAGTCTGGGTTAAGAACCATCCCAAAGGAGTAAACTAAGGATAAAACCTGTAGATCATGTTCTAAAAAGTTCCCAGAGTCTTAATTCCATCTATCGGATATTACAGGTTAAGATGACTGACTCATCGATCCATAATATTCTCAAGAGAAACTTGTTTGAGTGTAGTATCGCGTAACAACTGTTATCAAGTCTACACTTGAACAGTTTCCGCACTACGCCCTAAATAGGACAAGATGGATTAAATGTTCTAAGGTCCTCAGCTTCTCAGACCCAATTAGAAATAGTAATGCCTAACCACAAATACTTGTGTGACATTTCCAAATCCAAAGGAGTCTCCACTGAGTAGATGGATCTCAGGCCAACTTGTTAAGGACTACTCCACACAAGTCGAACATGACTATACCATCCTCCTATCTTAATTGCACTCAAGTTTGGGTTAGAACTTATCTCACCACTCAGAGATCACCAAGCACAACAAACAGATTATATCATACATACATATATAGAAACATCACATATATACAAACATCACATATATATACAAATATATTCACACAAAAAGTAGGCTAAACCCACTGGAGACTACTCCCCAGCAGAGTCGCCACTTAATTTCTGTAGCGTAAAATTCATGATCATCGAGCTATTGACAAGCTAGAGATGGATTAACAAGAGTCGCCACCGCGCTTTTATATTTTCCAAGGGAAAAGGGAAAAAGTACGAACAAAACCCAAATAGTAAGAAGTTTTCAAATAAAAATTAATAAAAGTCAGAGATCACAAGTAAGAGGGTTGGTTACACAGAGGAAAGTTGTTAGCACCCAAAGTGTCCTAGGTACTCCTTGGGAACGCTTTTTCTGTGCGTATGTATTATGTATAAAATGATGTTTACAAACAAATAGAATGGGGGGATGAGAAAAGAATTCATTAATTATATTTTTGTGTTTGGCAAGACCTTCGGTCTTGTGCCTACGTACCAACATAAAAATGAGGGATCAAAACCTCGTAATTCGTGCTATAAATTTCAAAATGAGTGTGTTGATTTTAACAAAATTTAAGTTTGAAAGGCACTAAAGGCCTGACAATGATTTGAATGAGTTAGTTCCTTTTGGATTTTTTTTTTGAAAGTTTAGGTCAAGTATGCTTAAGTTTATTTACAAGTTTGATTTAAGAAAATAAGTTTGAAAATGCAATGGCATAAGGCCAAAGTTTCTATCTTTTTGCAAAAATGATCATAGTTTAGAACAAAAGTAAATCACACAGAAGTTTTGAAAATGGAGGGAGAGATTTTGAAATTAAAGAAATGGGGAAAAGATGAAGAGACTACCCTATGTACAAAAATTAAAAGTTTAGAGTTGAAAAGATCTGACCAAATGGGTAGCAATCCAATAGACAAGTATGTCAATAGAAACCCAGAATTCCCTTGGACTTTTAGAATCAAACAACACACAAATGCACAATTATATAAATCTTGAAGAGCAAGGAATCAAATAAAGATATCCACATCCAAGCCTATCCACTTCATGATCTTCTTCAAAAAATAGCCCATACAATAGATGAAATCCACAAGTCATAGGCTCAAAATAACAGCTTCACAATGATCATGTTGCAGATGAATCCTAGAGAGGTCTTCAAAGATGTATCAGATGAAGTTCAAATTGCAAGCACTTGGTTCTTCACAAATTGGCATTGGCCAAGTCCTTTAGCAAAGGAAGGTTGCCTAAATTCTATGTCCATTTGCTCAAGATCAAAACAACAGTTCACTCAAATTTTATTTTAGTGTTTTTGTTTTTTTATTATGTACATTAAATGGTCAAAGACCACACAAACAAACAAAGTATATACAAACAAAATATATCACACAATATGGTCCAAATGGACAAAGTGAAAATTACATTAACATAAACAATTAGAATGATATGTATAATGGCAAATGAAATAAAGTGCTAAACGTAAATTGCATTAAAGTAAAGACTTGAAATTAAAGGTTAATGGTTAGTAAGTTAGAAGTTAGTTTTGTTTTGGTTTTCATTTCAAGACATTCTTTTGAGAACACTCAACCCACTTATCACAAGCATGGATCCTTGAACCAAAACATCTTCCAAAGGAAGGAAAGAAGGCTAAGTTTCCACACAATACCATGAAAGAGGGGAGACTTACAATCTCACTAACTAGAATGCTTATGCCTTTTGTCACAAATTTAGTGCTATGTTAAGCAATCGTAATTGGACTTATATAGAAGTCACAACTATTTGAGGTCGGGCAATAGACTTTTGGTGTTAATGCATGTTGGAGACATAGTATTATGAACTATGCTCATGAAACATACCACACACAAAAAATATGCAAAAGGTGTGGCCTAATCTCATCCATACTCGTGTCAATTTTTCAATCAACTAGCATTAGGACTTTGAGATGTCATTGGCCAAATGAAAATGAATGGATGAAGAAGGGGAATTAGATGAAGAGGGAAGGGGATGAATGAGATCACAAATTGGTCAAAGGAGGACTTTTACCAAATTAATATCATTCATTCATTTTGGGAGATGGAATGTACATTCCATCCATCCTCTAAATCCAATGATATTAACTTGACAAAGTCAAATCGACCTTGACCAAGGCCCAACAACAAACAAACAAACTCAATTAAGTCAATACAAATGGTCAACAAAAATTTAAATGGCATTTATTAAATTAAAAATAACAAAATAGTGCATTTAATTCAAATATGTTTTGTCCAATTCCTAAAATCTCATCAAAACACCAAAGAAATGGTCATGAGATTTACCATAGGTCAAACAAGATCAAAGGACCTTGGAGAAAAAATTCATAATTTTTGGACATTCAAAAATATTTTTAAACAATTAAAAACAAACGCAAAATCAATTCATTCATGAAAAATATTAATAATGATCCAAAAAATAATTATAATTCATGAAAGAGAAAAATATTTGAAATTTTTTGGTGAAAGTCCCATATTTTTTGGATCAATATTGAATTTAATATGAATTATTGAAGAAAATGCAATTAAAACAAAATATCATAAATTCAAAAATACGTGGACCATCAGATCTCCATCATTAATTGAGGTGGAAAATCTGATGATCCAAAATGCGCGTTCCACATGAACATGAGTCAACCGCGTGGCACAGATGGTATTTAAAATAAACGCTCAAGATTAGAACGTGAGAGGAGGATCCTATGGTTCAGATGCAAGACACCTCATCGCCGGAACCAGAGCTCCAGTCATCTTCTCCGGTGGCACTCACCGGACTGGTCAAGATGAACCATCACCAAAAAAGAAACAAGGACATGATCTCAAAGAGAAAACGACACTGAGCTCGAATCTGACCTCCAATTACTCCAATTCCAAATATATTTAGAGATATGTGGAATTGAAATATGAGGTACATGAACTGAGTTGCTTCGATTTGACCTCAAAGCAACTCAATCTTCTTGCCTACATTGGTAGGACTTCACACAACCAGAGAATCAATGGAATTGAGCAAGAATTTAAGAGAATCAAATAGTTTAAAATTTCTGCAAATTACCTTCAATGGAGGTCTGAACACGATGGATCTTGATCTGGCTTGTGCTTGGACTCACTCTACTTGCTTGCAGGAAGGGAATGGAAAGGTTTAGAAGCAATGAAATCTTGAAGAATTGAATTCCAAAACAGTGGAGATTCAAGCTCAAATTTAAATGAATTTATCATGTTTATCCTATGAGAGTGAAGGGTTTTCAATGGGGGATCAAAGCTAGCGCCATGTTGTGCTTAATTCTGAGCCAATGGAGCTTTATTTATAGATGAATCAAGTGATATTTGCACACTCACTTCCACTTTCCAAAATTGGCAAATGATGATGCCATGATGCATGGGCGCGCATATGCCCATGAAATGATGGTTTGGAGGTCCAAATTGAAGATCAGATGCTTTGAAGATTGATTGGATTGCAAGGCAACTGAACATTGATGCTTGAAGTTGGATCCATGCCAAATGATATCAGTCTGTTTAAGCCATGTGCAGCCTATGCATTTCTCATCCAAAATGAATGAACTTGAGCTCTTTGGAAAGGCGAGATCAAGAGGAACAAGTTTGATGTTGGACACTTTTTCATTTGGAGCTTGGAACTTGGAGAAATTTGAGGTGGAAGTTTGGAAAAATTTGACATATCAAAATTTTTCTAAGTGTCAAGCCATATGTCTCAATATTCCACCTTGCTTAACTTTTTATGGGAGCTTCAAATGAGAAACGTGTCTTCATCAACATTGTATGTAACTCAAAGAGCTTCAAAATGGTCACCAATTTCATGTCATTTGGATTTGAAATGATAGAGTTATGCATTTTTGAAGTTTGGAAAAATCACTTGATCAATGGTATAGGTCAAAAGTGACCTATAATGTAGCCTCATATCACATGCTCAAAAAAGTTGAATTAGCTCCCACTCCAAACATCAAAGTTGAAGTAGACACATTTAATTTGATTTTTCAACTTGGAAATATTTCATCTCATGAAAATTGAGCAAGTTATGGCCTTGGGAAGTTGACTTTCAAATTAGGGTTTAGACAAAATGACCTATAATGTTTCAACATAGAAAATGATTTTCCAAGAAAAACTAGCTCTAGATCTCAACATGAAAGTTGTTTAGAATGTCATTTAGAATAAGTTTTATCTTGTAATAATTTTCATATGGTAAAAATTGTAGGAGATAGGGTCTAGGGAGACCCAGTTTTGATAAGATGAATTCATCTGGCCAACCACCATCAACCAACTTGCTAACTTCCAATTCTCTTGACTTTCTTGGCTCATGGTAGATCATATATGCATAAGATGATGAACTTTGAAGTGTATCTTTAGAAATTTGATCAATTGGTGAGATAGCTTGTTGGAGAAGTTACTCAAGATACCCAGTCAAACTAGGGTTTCCAAGGCAAATCACCCTCAAACTCTTGAAGCAAACATGATCAATATAACATGTAGAGATCATTGAGACTCATATATGATTTTCATAACCATTCTTGAATCAATTGTTGGTTGTGCTCTTTGTTTGTGAGGGTCTCAAACCCTAGATGTGATCTTGAAGAATGAATGAGATCATGCCCTTCCTACAAAAGAGTTAGGCAAATACAAAGACATATTTTTGGTATTTTGGTTAATGAAATGATAAAATACAAGTATGATACAATCACAAAACAAACCCAATGAAGGATGGGTAAGGAGGATGCCAAGGTATGATCCCAATGTTAATGCTTATGATGGAATTGCATGAGGGATCTTAGGGTCAAAATTGGGATCTTACAGCTTCCCCTATTTAAGGACATTCTAACTGAGGAGGTGAAGGTTAAAATCTTCATGTCGACTCAGTAGAATGGGCTTAAATAATAACATATAGAAACAAACTTTGGCCCCTAAGAGACCTCATGATGCAAATGATATGAATGCAAAAGTTAATGCTTTGTGGGGAAATATTGCCACAAAGGAAAAAGAAATCAGAGAGACCGAAAGTCCGTAGGAATATAATGCATTCCGTAAGGAAAACTCACTGGGGAGACAGAGACTCTGAGGAGATAAAAGGAGTTACGCATAGGCCAGACTACGACTTAAAACTACTGGGGGACTCGAGGAATTCCATACAAAATGGAAAGACTCAGCCGAGAAAACAACAACATCTGTAGGGGATACGAGTAAGTCAGGATAAAACTGAAGTACTCGACTCGTGCAGAGGAAAAACGATTTCACTAAGGAAATACGCACTCAACTCAACTGAGGAGAACATAAAATTTTAACACAGGAGGAGCAGAAATCTATTGTCTACTACCTGTTACTGGGTAAGGAGATAATAAAGATCTGACAGAGAGAACATGTGTCATCAGTTAGGATGAATATATCAAGGATGACTCGCTGAGGAAAAGCCAGGAGGGAATATTCATTACCGGTTATTGGGTAAGAATAACCTTGCTGGGGAAAACTGTGGAAAATAGGATTTACAACTACCAGTTACTGGGCAGAAGACCAAGGGTGAGAGTATCCGTCATCGGTTAGGATGAACATATCAAGGATAAACTCAACAGGGAAGAAAATTCGTCATCGGGTAGGATGAACATATCAAAGATAAACTTTCCTGGGGAAGTTAAGGAGGATACCCGTCATCGGTTAGGATGAACATATCAAGGATATACCAAATGAACAAAAGGGGTAATTACATCTATCGAAAACTGGATAGAAAACCGTCGGAGAAAAAAAATCGTCACCGGTTAGGATGAACATATCAAGGATTAACTCCGCAAGGGGACAAAGTAGGATTTACAACTACCGGTTACTGGGTAGAAGACCAATCAAAGAGAAAATCCATCACTGGTTAAAGTGAACATATCAAGGATAGACTCTGAAAAAGGGGAGCGAAAATAGGGATTACATCTATCGGTCACTGGATAGAATACCAAAGAAGAGAAAATCCGTCACTGGTTAAAGTGAACATATCAAGGATAGACTCCACTCAGAGGAAAAAGTAGGATTTACAACTACCAGTTATTGGGTAGAAGACCAACAAGGAGAAGAAAACCCGTCATCGGCTAAGATGAACATATCAAGGATTAACTCTCTGAGGAACAAAATAGGAATTACAACTACCTTTACTGGGTAGAATATCAAAGAATGAGAATATCTGTCACTGGTTAGAGTGAACATATCAAGGATAGACTCACGCGGGGGGAAGGAAAGATATCCGTCACCTGGTTAAGATGAACATATTAAGGATATACCTCTGGGGATTCTACTGAGGAGAAAAAAAGGTACTTTTGTCGGGTATTGGGCAAGAGGTAACTAACTGCAAACTAAGAAGAATATACCAGTTACTGGGTAATAGACTCTTAGGGGACCAAAATATCTATCTAGGTAAGAGCTAGAAAGAACGGTCAATCAAGACTCAACCCAATGAGGATATAACTCAAGGGGAGAAATTCCATCCAGAAAATTGCTGGAGACGAAACTGAAATAACAACCATCCACGAGGAAACAAACTCAGTGGGGAAACAGAGAAAGGTTAAAGTCTTCCTGCTTAAGGGGATGACACTCTACAATTGAAAGAGGACAAACACCAGATTCGGTATGGGGATAAAGTACCGCCATAACAGAGAATGAGAATCTCAAACAAATCAAATATGAAAATGCAAGATATGCAACTTATGAAATTATATGAAAGTATATGTATATGTATATATGATGATGATTATGCTGACAAAACGACCACGAAGGATACAGAAATGTCGCAGGGAAATTGAACCACCGGTACAATCCTCGGTCAATCCACAAAATATGGAGACAAACTGCTGGAGAATAGAGAGATCAACCTCCCAACGGCTCAACCCTGGCTGGGGAGAGGGGAGATATGCTCAGGAAGGAACCATCCAATCTGTGGAGAATTTTAGGTCAACACCATAAAAATGGGAGACAACCCTGCTGAGGAAACACGAACTCCTCTTGGGAAGGCCGAAATTCTGTTGGAGAAGGCAGAAACTCTGTTGGGGACAAGGACGCGCCACAGGGTATCTGAATCAACCAACTCAACTGGGGATAAAGAAAGAAGCTCCACTGGGGATTGATCACTCTGCCAAGGAATTGAATCAACACAAACGTCTAGGGATACCCGAAGAGTTAATTGCTTGAGGAACCTCAGATGCTTCACACTTAAGGACTTGCTTTCTACTGAAATGTTGTTGATATTCTTTTTACATGCTTTGGAAAAGTTCTTGCTTTTATATTTTAAAGAAAAACTTGATTTTGATTTAAAATTAAATTTTAAAATGATCATAATAAAAATTAAAACTATTGGCTGAAGTAAATAAGAGTAGAAACAATTGGATAAAAGCTCAACTTTATTTAATAGAATGGTAGTCTGTAAATGACAAGACTCCATAGATTTTACAAAGTTGAAAATTGTAATTTATATGGAAAAGGGTTACATTGAATATAAATGATCCTTAATCCCTCTATCAAATCTTGATATCCATTGTGTTCTTAACCGTTACGAAGATGATGAACTGATGTCAACCCTTGTGCTCAAGTCTTCAAAACACCGAAGATCAGCAGAATGCAGTTACTTGCCATCCCTAATTTTTGCATAAGTTTCCCCAAGGTGGGGTACCCAACTTATCGAGAAACTTTTTCTGTTTTATGTCTCTAATTTTTGCCTGGATCGCCCTTTCGGGTTTTCAATCCACCGAGACACTCATTTTTGCCTAAGCTTCCCTTTTGGGTTTTCAACTTAGCGAGCTATTCTTTTCTTATTTTTCGACAAAGTATTTCTTGACTGCATCTGCATTCACAGGACGAGTGAACTCTTCACCATCCATAGTTGTAAGAATCAATACACCGCCTGAAAAGGCTCTCTTGAAAACATATGGGCCTTCATAGTTGGGAGTCCATTTTCTCCTAGAATCTGGTTTGAATGACAGAATCTTCTTGAGCACAAGGTCACCTTCTATGAACACACGAGGTTTGACCTTCTTATCAAAAGCTTTCTTCATTCTCTACTGATATAACTGACCATGACACATGGCAGTTAATCTCTTCTCTTCAATCAAATTCAACTGGTCAAACCTGGTCTGACACCATTCAACTTCAGTCAACTTGGCTTCCATGAGCACACGCAATGAAGGAATTTCAACCTCTACGGGGAGCACTGCTTCCATACCATACACGAGAGAGAAAGGGGTTGCCCCTGTTGAAATGCAGACGGATGTATGATACCCATGCAAAGCAAATGGGAGCATCTCATGCCAATCCTTATACGTGACAACCATCTTCTGGATAATCTTCTTAATGTTCTTATTCGCAACTTCAACAGCCTCATTCATCTTGGGTCTGTAGGGAGAAGAATTGTGATGCGCAATCTTGAAGTATTTGAAAAGAGCTTCCACCATATTATTATTCAAGTTCGATCCATTATCAGTAATGATCTTACTTGGCATACCATAACGGCATATGATATGGTTCTTGATAAACCTCACAACAACTTGCTTGGTTACATTTGCATACGATGCCGCTTCAACCCATTTTGTGAAGTAATCAATTGCCACTAAAATGAAACGATGTCCATTCGAAGCTTTGGGCCCATTCATCCCAATCATATCAATTCCCCACATGGAGAAGGGCCATGGGGAAGAGATAACATTCAATAGTGTCGGAGGAACATGAATCTTATCAGCATAAATTTGACACTTGTGGCACTTCTTCACAAACTTGCAACAGTCAGATTCCATTGTCAGCCAATAGTAACCTGCTCGCAACATCTTCTTCGCCATTGCATGTCCATTGGAATGAGTACCAAAGGAACCTTCATGCACTTCAGTCATCAACATGTCTGCTTCGTGTCTATCCATGCATCTGAGTAAAACCATGTCGAAGTTTCTCTTGTACAGTATATCACCATTCAAGTAGAAATTACCGGCTAATCTTCTCAAAGTCTTCTTGTCTTTTAAAGATGCCCCAGGCGGGTAAATCTGACTTTGGAGGAAACATTTGATATCGTAATACCACGGCTTCTCGTCTTTGATCTCTTCAACAACAAACATAGGAGCTGGCTTATCAAGATGCATCACAGATAAATTGGGAACTTCATTCCAATATTTCACTACAATCATTGATGCCAACGTTGCAAGAGCATCTGCCATCCGGTTCTCATCTCGAGGGTTATGATGAAATTCAACCTTTGTAAAGAAAGTTAAAATCCTCCTCGCATAATCTCCATATGGTATCAAACCGGGTTGATTTGTCTCCCATTCTCCTTTGATCTGATTCACAACCAAAGTTAAATCATCGAAGACATCCAAATACTTGATTATGATATTCATGGCCTCTTCAAGCCCCATAGTGCAAGCTTCATATTCTGCCATGTTGTTTGTACACTTGAAAGTCAATCTAGCTGTAAATGGTAGATGCGTGCCTTGAGGAGTAATAATCACTGCCCCATTTCCATTTCCATATTGATTAACAGCTCCATCAAATACCATGCCCCAACAGGAACCAGGTTCTGGCCCTTCTTCTAGCAATGGTTCATCACAATCCTTCATTTTCAAGTACAAAATCTCTTCATCTGGAAAATCATACTGCACTGACTGATAATCTTCAATTGGTTGGTGAACCAAATGGTCATCCAAGATGCTACCTTTGATCGCTTTCTGAGATCGGTATTCGATATCATACTATGATAACAACATCTGCCAACGGGCAATCCTCCTAGTTAAAACAGGCTTCTCAAATGTATACTTGATTGGATCCATTTTGGATATCAACCAAGTGGTATGATTCAACATATACTGACGCAGACGCTTAGCAGCCCAAGCCAATGCGCAACAAGTTTTCTCAAGCATTGAATACCGAGTCTCACAGTCGATGAACTTCTTACTAAGGTAGTAGATTGCGAATTCTGTCTTTCCAGTCTCATCTTGTTGACCGAGAACACAACCCACTATCTTCTAGCACAGTCAAATACATGATCAACGGTCTTCCTTCGACAGGTGAAGACAAAATCGGAGGTTCAAGCAAATATTCTTTGATACTATTAAATGCCTTCTGGAAATCTTTGGTCTAATCACAAGACTGATCTTTCCGAAGAAGCTTGAATATAGGTGCACATGTGGAGGACATGTGGGAAATGAATATGGAAATATAATTCAAGTGGCCGAGAAAACCTCTGACTTGCTTCTTAGTTTTGGGCGCAGGCATCTCTTGTATTGCTTTGACCTTGGCACGATCAACTTCAATACCCCTCTCACTGACGATAAAGCCCAACAACTTACCAGAACGAACACCAAAAGTACACTTATTGGGATTCAAGCGGAGTTTATACTTCCTCAAACGCTGGAATAGCTTCAACAAATGCTCAACATGTTCCTCTTCATCAATCGATTTAGCAATCATTTCATCGACATAAACTTCAATCTCTTTATGCATCATATCATGAAAAAGAGTAGTTATTGCTCTCTGGTAAGTTGCACCAGCATTCTTTAAACCGGAAGGCATCACTCTATAACAGAATGTTCCCCAGGGTGTAATGAATATGGTCTTCTCCATATCCTCGGGTGCCATCTTGATCTGATTATATCCAGAAAATCCATCCATAAACGAAAAGACTTTGAATTTAGTAGTATTGTCTACCAACATATCAATGTGTGGCAGAGGGAAATCATCTTTCGGACTGGCTTTATTCAAATCACTATAGTCAACACACATGCGAACTTTTCCATCTTTCTTCGGCACAAGCACAATATTGGCCACCCATTACAGATACTCAGCAGTCACAAGGAAACTGGCATCAATCTGCTTTTGAACTTCCTCTTTGATCTTCACAGCCATATCAGGATGCGTTCTTCTCAACTTCTGCTTGACTGGCAAGCATTCCTGCTTCAACGACAAACTATGCTCTACAATCTCAGAATCCAACCCAGGCATGTCTTGATAGGACCAAGCAAACACATCTGAATACTCTCAAAGAATATCAATCAACCCCTTCTTAGCATTTGGACACAGTCGAGACCCAATCTTGACTTCCTTCACATCATCTTCGAAACCAAAGTTGACTAGCTCAATCTGCTCTTCAAACGGCTGAATAATATTTTCATCTTGCTCAAGAAGACGAGACAATTCCTCACTTACTTCTACATCACTTTCCTCCTCAGCCTCAAACACATGGAATTCAAAATTTGGAGAAGGAGAAGGATCATTGTATTCAATGGGGTTAGGAACCAACCTGCATAATGATTTGATATTTTGATTTTAGAGAAGTGAATTTGTGACCAAATATTATGCAGATGGGCAATTATATTGTTTATTTATGTTTTTTTTGTGATTACCATTTTCAAAATAAAGCAAAAAGTAAAAATAAACATCAAAGATGTGGATGAGTAGAATTAATTTTATTGATGATCAATTTAAAATGCCCAAACAATGTTCACTTTTCCCTTAGGCATATGAGAAGGATTTTAAAATATAAAAGCAATTACTTAGATCGATTCACAATAACAGGAATATCAACAGCAGTCCAATTGTTGCATGTCTTTCCATGCGTTACAAAGTTGGTGTAGTCTTCCTCTTCGATATCCTCTAGCACATCAGCTAAGTGTTGTTTATTGCCATGAATGAACCTTCTGCTACGGAAGTTGAGTTACATCTCTTCAGATCTAACAGTTGAGGAGCCTTTCTGGAACCCCAAACCAGTTCTTCCTTTGTTGTCGGAGACCTCTACCATGCGCCCCTACTGATCAACAGGGCCTTCTTCAACAATCTTTTGAGCATCTTTCAGCGAGGACATAGGTGCCCCAACTCTCTTCTCAGCAGCAATAGATAAGGCTTGGAATGGAGTTCCAACCTCATCCTCAGCTTCTACATAGGAGAAAGATGACAGATGGCTAACCAACAGTGCTTTCTCTCCTCCTACAATCATAAGCTTGCCATTCTTCACAAATTTGAGCTTCTGGTGCAGAGTTGAGGTAACAGCCCCTACCTCATGAATCCATGCCCCCTTCCTAGTAAACAGTTGTAGGCCGAGTGGATATCCATTACTTGGAAAGTAATCTGAAAATCACTTGGACCTATCTAAACTAGAAGGTCCACTTCACCAATAACAGTCTTGCACGAGCCATCAAAGGCTTTGACAATCACCCCATTATACCTCATGGGAGCTCCTTGGTAAGATAACTTTGACAAGGTTGACTTCGGAAGCACATTGAGTGACGAACCGATGTCAACTAGCATATTTGACAAAGCATCTTCTTTACAGTTCATTGAAATATGCAAAGCCAAATTATGATTTCTTCCCTCCTCAGGGAGTTCTTCGTCGCAAAAGCTCAAATAATTACATGAAGTGATGTTAGCCACAATGTGATCAAATTGATCCACAGTAACATCTTGCTCTACATACGCTTGTTCAAGAACTCTCTGCAGTACTTCTTTGTGCACTTCGGAGTTCAAAAGTAGACACAACACTGAGATCTTTGAGGGAGTCTGGAGCAGCTGCTCAACCACATTAAATTTACTCCTTTTAATCAATCGGAGTACCTCATCATCATCGTTGGCTTTTAAGTTGCTGGATTCACCAGACTTATCTTTTGAACAACCAACTAGATCTACGTTAGGTATCTCCATCTTCTTACCAACAATCAACTCTTCTTTATTCTCTGGGACGACTGGCCCAAACACTCGACCACTGCGGGTCACCTTCGTTACATCAGCAATGCTCACCACTGAACTGGTCGTAGGCAACGGGACCTCTTGACCATTCTTCACCATTGTAGCATTATACTGGTACGGTACAACCTTATCAGATGCATACGGGACTGGGCCCGCTAACCGTATTACCAACGGCGAAACTGATCTTTGACTGACATTCTTATTACTACTACTATCATACTGAATTACTAACCGCTCTTGTTGCTTGAAAACAGGCACTATGACATTGACATTGACATCGTCATCTACATGACGGGATTGAACAATCTGAATCATGACTTCATCCATCGGGCGCTGGATGTCCCTTTTCACTACATCACACCCTATTGGGTTCATGCTATAGACAACACAACCATCATGGTCATGTTCACAATCACTCACGAAACAGATATCTTTGTGCATATGCACCAAAGATCTTCGGATAAACCGGACATCAAAAACCTTAAATTCACCGGGACAATTGTCCACCATATTTACTGAAGAATTCCCATGAGCGGGCAAAGGGTTAGGTTTCACATTTGGCGCGCGGTCCTCAAAGGACACCATACCACTCTTCATAAGCTTTTGCACCTTATACTTCAATAGATAACAATTTTCAATATCATGCACAGGTGCACCTTCATGAAAAGCACAGCGAAGCTCAGGTTTATACAAACAAGGAAGTGGTTCTGGGATCAGGGATGGGTTCCTCGGTTGAATCAAATTCTTGAGGAATAATAAAGGATATAATTCTGCGTACGACATAGGAATCGGGTCAAAACAGACCTTCTTCCTCTCGAAATTTTGTTGTTGGTGATGATTGTTGTTGGTATTGTTGTTGTTGTAGGTGTTCGTTCTCTGTTGCAGTTGTTGTTGTTGACGTTGGTGTTGTTGTTGTTGAATTGGTGTTATTTGCAGATTAGAGAATACTAGAATTACTGATGATACTTGATGATGATGATGTTGACGGGGTGGTGGATTTCTTCTGATTTGAGGCCTCCTCTTCCTCCCACTGGAAATTGCATTGGCTTCACTATCTTTCCTCTTGCTAAAACTCCTGCCATACTTCCTACTTGTTGACGCCTCATATTTTGACAAACGTCCCTCAAGGACCCCTTCTTCAAGTCTCATCCCCATATTTACCATTTCGATAAAATCACTGGGGGCACTGACGATCATGCGTTCATAATAAAATGAACTCAGGGTTTTCAGAAAGATTTTTGTCATCTCTTTCTCCTCCAAAGGAGGAGTGCTCTGGGCAGCCAACTCCCTCATTCGCTGCGCATACTCCTTGAATGTCTCCTTATCTTTCTGAGACATGGACCTCAGTTGGTCCCTATCCGGCGCCAGATCCGCATTGTACTTGTATTGCTTCACAAAAGCCTCTCCTAAGTCATTGAAAGTGCCGATGCTTGCACTATCCAACCCCATATACCAACGGAGTGCAACACCAGTCAGGCTATCCTGGAAATAGTGAATCAGCAAGTGGTCACTATCTGTCTGAGTTGACATCTTGCGGGCATACATCACAAGATGACTGAGCGGACAAGAGTTCCCCTTATATTTTTCAAAGTCAGGCACTTTGAATTTTATTGGGATTTTCACATTGGGTACTAAGCACAGTTCAGCGACACTCTTCCCAAACAGATCTTTACCTCTCAGCGTTTTCAATTCCTTGCGTAGCTCAAGAAATTGGTCTTTCATTTCATCCATCTTTTCATAAATATCCGGACCCTCAGACGTCTCAGAATGATAGATGGTATCCTCTACGCGGGGCAAAGTGTGCACAACAGGAGGTGGCACGGACATGACCGGGCTAGATGCCGGTATGGAAGCAAAAGTAGGCGCAAAGCCTTCTGGAACAAAGTTGGGTGGTATTCCCCACAGGAATCTGGCAGGCAAGTTCGGTGCGAAGTGGGCGGTGGCAGTAGGTACGGTAGAGGTAACCACTTCTGAGATAACTGTCCTCACGGGAGGAGTTGCAGGTGTTAGAGAAGCTTGACTTTGAGCAGCAAGGACTGACTCCATCATGGAAGTCAGTCGGGCGATCTTGTCCTTCAGCTCTCTGTTCTCTTGCTCAAGGTGTTCCATAATTCTCTGATGATTGGCTCTAGTATTGTACCGGTGAGTCAGCTTGGCTAAAGCACAAAAGAACACCAATCAGACACCTGGCAAAAACCTGCTTATGCAATTGATGCATGAAATGCAATGCTCGATTATTTTTTATTTCCAAGGAACTTACTATATCATTTGCAAATATATAATATTAAAATGAAACAATTTGATATGACCAAAAATCTCTTTTTATTTATATAAATTGGAAGGATTACACTGAATACAATTTCAGAAACCAAAATAAAAAAGATACAAGAGAAAAGGAGACTAGTCATCCTAAGGATCCCTAACAACAATGTCAAAAGATTTGGCTGAAGGCACGTACTTCCTTCGAATGCGACGGATCTCGGTCTCAAAAGAAGCCTTCATCTGAGTCTTCTCGAGGACAAGCTGGTTGACAATCTTCTTCCAAGAAACGGAAGGCTGAGGCATGCTAGAAGATGAAACCTCTGGCTCTCTCTGTCTCTTCGTCACTCGGTCTTCAAGTAGCTCAATTAGTAAATCTTTGTCCTTAGACTCCAACTGCAACTCTTCATGTTTTTTGCTTAAAGCACGGAAAGGCTATTCCGACATATCCTTCTCTTGCTTCATCTTGGAGAGCGCGTCTTCCAACTCCTCTACATCTTGGTTAGGGAGAGTTAATGGCTCAACCACAACCATAGACATAGGTCTTTCACAAGGATAAGGCATCTTCAACTTCATATCTCTCTTCTTCACCCAAAGAGTGTAAGCTTCCAAAGCTACACAATTGCACGGACCAAGCTCGAATCTTCCTCTCCTATGCACATTATGCCAAGCATGTACAATCTTTTACTTCAAATGTTGGGTATCTTTGACCTCTTGATAGAAAAGACCTTCTAACAACATGTTATTAGGTTTGTCTCTCAAGGGGAACCCAAGTTGACGACAAGCCAAAGTAGGGTTGTAGCTAATTCCTCCTTGTGTACCAATGAGAGGCACATTAGAGAATTCACCACAACTATCAATAATCTCCAAATTGCTTAAAGATGGATCATACCAAACTATATCATCATTAGTGAGAGAGATAAGTCTCTAAGACCACCTTAGACATTGTTTGTTCTCCACAAAAGCAGGCGTCTGAGGGAAGTGCGAAATAAACCACTTGTATAGAAGAGGAATGCAACAGAAAACAGTTCCACCACCTTTAGAATTCCTTAAATGCAAAGATAAATACATATCACCCAACAAAGTAGGCACATGACTCCCAATCAAGAAAAGTCTAATGGCGTTAACATCAACAAAAACGTTAATGTTAGGGAACAAATCTAATCCATAGATGAGCAACACAAAGATAGCTTCAAAAGCGTCTACACTACCAACTTGAGCCAAAGTAGTAGCTTCCTTGATTTGGAAAACAGATGGTAATCCAAATAACCCTCCTTTCTTCACCCAATGAGCCTCTATCTCAGACTTCTTCAAGTGAAGAGCTTCAGCAGTAATACTAGATCGGGGAATCTCCTCCAATCCACTAAAAGGTACTATACTAGAAACAAGTATCCCCAAAAGATGAGAATACTCCTCCAAGGTAGGCACCAGCTGAAAATCCGGGAAAGTGAAACAATGGTAGAGAGGATCATAGAACTGCACGAATACACTCAAGACTCCTTCCACTACATCAGTAGACAAGATGGATAGAAGCTTCCCATGACGTTGTTTGAAGTCCAAGGGATCTAATACAAAAGATGCTAGCTTCCTTAACTCTTTCAAGTCGGGACATCTGAAACTGTACTTCTTAGTGTTCCTTCGTCCATAATCCATGGTCTGAAAATATTTTCAAATGATACCTTAGTTCCTTTAAATTTTGTATGATGAATGTTATGATGCGCATGAATGCATGAATGCAACAATCACAAATAAGGGATCACACACAAGGCAAATAAAGGTCAAGGGATGAATTAAGTCATTGTCAAGATCAATCATCCATTTTGGTGGATTATGGTTTACACCTTATCAACACCCAAGTTCCATTGATATTGACAAGACTTGATTGGATCAACCAAAAATCAAGGGTTTGTTGCAAGTCACGAGCATGGAGTCTGGGTTAAGAACCATCCCAAAGGAGTGAACTAAGGATAAAAACTGTAGATCATGTTCTAAAAAGTTCCCAGAGTCTTAATTCCATCTATCGAATATTACAGGTTAAGATGACTGACTCATCGACCCATAATATTCTCAAGAGAAACTCGTCTGAGTGTAGTATCGTGTAACAACTGTTATCGAGTCTACACTTGAACAGTTTCCGCACTACATCCTAAATAGGCCAAGATGGGTTAAATGTTCTAAGGTCCCCAGCTTCTCAGACCCAATTAGAAATAGTAATGCCTAACCATAAATACTTGTGTGACATTTCTAAATCCAAAGGAGTCTCCACTAAGCAGATGGATCTCAAGCCAACTTGTTAAGGACTACTCCACACAAGTCGAACATGACTATACCATCCTCCTATCTTAATTGCACTCAAGTTCGGGTTAGAACTTATCTCACCACTCAGAGATCACCAAGCACAACAAGCATATTATATCATACATACATATATACAAACATCACATATATACAAATATATTCACACAAAAAGTAGGCTAAACCCACTGGAGACTACTCCCCAGCAGAGTCGCCACTTAATTTCTGTAGCGGGAAATTCATGATCATCAAGCTATTGACAAGCTAGAGATCAATTAACAAGAGTTGCCACCGCGCTTTTATTGTTTCCAAGGGAAAAGGGAAAAAGTACGAACAAAACCCAAATAGTAAGAAGTTTTCAAATAAAAACTAATAAAAGTCAGAGATCACAGGTAAGGGGGTTGGTTACACAGAGGGAAGGTGTTAACACCCAAAGTGTCCTAGGTACTCCTAGGGAGCCCTTTTTATGTGCGTATGTATTCTGTATAAAATGATGTTTACAAACAAATAGAATGGGGGGATGAGAAAAGAATTTATTAATTATATTTTTGTGTTTGACAAGACCTTCGGTCTTGTGCCTACGTACCAACATAAAAATGAGGGATCAAAACCTCATAGTTCGTGCTATAAATTTCAAAATGAGTGTGTTGATTTTAACAAAATTTAAGTTTGAAAGGCACCAAAGGCCTGAAAATGATTTGAATGAGTTAGTTCTTTTTGGCTTTTTTTTGAAAGTTTAGGTCAAGTATGGTTAAGTTTATTTACAAGTTTGATTTAAGAAAATAAGTTTGAAAATTCAATGGCATAAGGCCAAAGTTTCTATCTTTTTGCAAAAATGGTCATAGTTTAGAACAAAAGTAAATCACACAAAGAAGTTTTGAAAATGGAGGGAGAATTTTGAAATTAAGGAAATGGGGAGAAGATGAAGAGACTACCCTATGTACAAAAATTTAAAGTTTAAATTTGAAAAGATCTGACCAAATGAAGTATGTCAATAGAAACCCAGAATTCCCTTGAACTTTTAAAATCAAACAACACACAAATGCACAATTATATCAATCTTGAAGATCAAGGCATCAAATAAAGATAGCCACATCCAATCCTATCCACTTCATGATCTTCTTCAAAAAATAGCCCATACATTAGATGAAATCCACAAGTCACAGGCTCAAAATAATAGCTTCACAATGATCATGTTGCAGATGAATCCTAGAGAGGTCTTCAAAGATGTATCAGATGAAGTTCAAATTGCAAGCACTTGGTTCTTCACAAATTGGCATTGCCCAAGTCCTTTAGCAAAGGAAGGTTTCCTAAATTCTAAGTCCATTTGCTCAAGATCAAACCAACAATCCACAAAAGTTTTTTTAGTGTTTTTGTTTTTTTATTATGTACATTAAACAAACAAAGTATATACAAACAAAATATATCACACAATATGGTCCAAATGGACAAAGTGAAAATTACATTAACATAAACAATTAGAATGATATGTATAATGGTAAATGAAATAAAGTGCTAAAAGTAAATTGCATTAAAGTAAAGGCTTGAAATTAAAGGTTAATGGTTAGTAAGTTAGAAGTTTGTTTTGTTTTGCTTTTCATTTCAAGACATTCTTTGGAGAACACTCAACCCACTTATCACAAGCATGGATCCTTGAACCAAAACATTTTTCAAAGGAAGGAAAGAAAGCCAAGTTTCCACACAATACCATGAAAGAGGGGAGACTTACAATCTCACTAACTAGAATGCTTATGCCTTTTGTCAAAAATTTAGCGCTATGTTAAGCAATCGTAATTGGACTTATATAGAAGTCACAACTATTTGAGGTCGGGCAATAGACTTTTGGTGTTAATGCATGTTGGAGACATAGTATTATAAACTATGCTCATGAAACATACCACACATAAAAATATGCAAAAGGTGTGGCCTAATCTCATCCATGCTCGTGTCAATTTTTCAATCAACTAGCATTAGGACTTTGAGATGTCATTGGCCAAATGAAAATGAATGGATGAAGAAGGGGAATTAGATGAAGAGGGAAGGGGATGAATGAGATCACAAATTGGTCAAAGGAGGACTTTTACCAAATTAATATCATTCATTCATTTTGGGAGATGGAATGTACATTCCATCCATCCTCTAAATCCAATGATATTAACTTGACAAAGTCAAATCAACCTTGACCAAGGCCCAATAACAAACAACCAAACTCAATTAAGTCAATACAAATGGTCAACAAAAATTTAAATGACATTTATTCAATTAAAAATAATAAAATAGTGCATTTAATTCAAATATGTTTTGTCCAATTCCTAAAATCTCATCAAAACACCAAAGAAATGACCATGCGATTTATCATAGGTCAAACAAGGTCAAAGGACCTTGGAGAAAAAAATTCATAATTTTTGGACATTTAAAAATATTTTTAAACAATTAAAAACAAACGCAAAATCAATTCATTCATGAAAAATATTAATAATGATCCAAAAAATAAATTTAATTCAGAATATGAAAGAGAAAAATATTTGAAATTTTTTAGTGAAAGTCCCATATTTTTTGGATCAATATTGAATTTAATATGAATTATTGAAGAAAATGCAATTAAAACAAAGTATCAGAAATTCAAAAAAACGTGGACCATCAGATCTCCCTCATTAATTGAGGTGGCAGATCTGATGATCCAAAATGCGCGTTCCGCATGTACATAAGTCAACCGCGTGGCACAGATGGTATTTAAAACAAACGTTCAGGATTAGAACGTGAGAGGAGGATCCTATGGTTCAGATGCAAGACACCTCATCGCCGGAGCCAGAGCTTCAGTCATCTTCTCCGGTGGCACTCACCGGACTGGTCAAGATGAACCATCACCAAAAAAGAAACAAGGACATGATCTTAAAGAGAAAACGGCACTGAGCTCGAATCTGACCTCCAATTACTCCAATTCCAAATATATTAAGAGATATGTGGAAATGAAATCTGAGGTACATGAACTGAGTTGCTTCGGTTTGACCTCAGAGCAACTCAATCTTCTTGCCTACACTGGTAGGACTTCAGACAACCAGAGAATCAATGGAATTGAGCAAGAATTTAAGAGAATCGAAGAGTTTAAAGTTACTGTAATTTACCTTCAATAAAGGTCTGAACACGATGGATCTTGATCTGGCTTGTGCTTGGACTCACTCTACTTGCTTGTAGGAAGGAAATGGAAAGGTTTAGAAGCAACTGACTCCTGGAGAATTGAATTCCAAAACAGTGGAGATTCAAGCTCCAATTCAAATGAATTTATCAGGTTTATCCTATGAGAGTGAAGGGTTTTCAATGGGGGATCAAAGCTGGCGCAATGTTGTGCTTAATTCTGAGCCAATGGAGCTTTATTTATAGATGAATCAAGTGATATTTGCACACTCACTTCCACTTTCCAAAATTGGAAAAGGATGATGCCATGCTGCATGGGCGCGCATATGCCCATAAAATGATGATTTGAAGGTCCAAATTGAAGATTAGATGCTTTGAAGATAGATTGGATTGCAAGGCAACTGAACATTGATGCTTGAAGTTGGATCCATGCCAAATGATATCAACCTGTTTAAGCCATGCGCAACCTATGCATTTCTCATCCAAAATGAATGAACTTGAGCTCTTTGGAAAGGTGAGATCAAGAGGAACAAGTTTTATGTTGGACACTTTTCCATTTGGAGCTTGGAACTTGGAGAAATTCTAGGTGGAAGTTTTGAAAAATTTGACATATCAAAAATCTTCTAAGTGTCAAGCCATATGTCTAAATATTCCACCTTGCTTAACTTTTTATGGGAGCTTCAAATGAGAAAAATGTCTTCATCAAAGTAGTATCTATCCCAAAGACATTTGAAATGGTCACCAATTTCATGTCATTTGGATTTGAAATGATAGAGTTATGCATTTTTGAAGTTTGGAAAAATCACTTGATCAATGGTATAGGTCAAAAGTGACCTATAATGTAGCCTCATATCACATACTCAAAAGAGTTGAATTAGCTCCCACTCCAAACATCAAAGTTGAAGTCTACACATTGAATTTAATTGTTCAACTTGGAAATCTTTCATCTCATAAAAATTGAGTAAGTTATGGCCTTGGGAAGTTGACTTTCAAATTAGTGTTTAGACAAAATGGCCTATAATGTTTGAACATAGAAAATGATTTTCCAAGCAAAACTAGATCTAGGTATCAACATGAAAGTTGTTTATAATGTCATTTAGAGTAAGTTTTCTCTTGGAATCATTTTCATATGGTAAAAATTGTAGGAGATAGGGTCTAGGGAGTCCCAGTTTTGATTAGATGAATTCATCCGGCCAACCACCACCAACCAACTTGCTAACTTCCAATTCTCTTGACTTTCTTGGCTCATGGTAGATCATATATGCATAAGATGATGAATTTTGAAGTGTCTCTTAAGAAACTTGATCAATTGGTGAGATAGCTTGTTAGAGAAGTTACTCAAGATACCTAGTCAAACTAGGGTTTCCAAGGCAAATCACCCTCAAACTCTTGAAGAAAACTTGATCAATATAACATGTAGAGATCATTCGGACTCATATATGATGTTCATAACCATTCTTGAATCAATTCTTGGTTGTGCTCTTTTTTCATGAGGGTCTCAAACCCTAGATGTGATCTTGATGAATCAATGAGATCATGCCCTTCCTACAAAAGAGTTAGGCAAATACAAAGACATATTTTTGGTATTTTGGTTAATGAAATGATAAAATACAAGTATGATACAATCACAAAGTGCTTGGTGATCTCTCCCAAAACAAACCCAATGAAGGAGGGGTAAGGAGGATGCCAAGGTATGATCCCAATGCTAATGCTTATGATGGAATTGCATGAGGGATCTTAGGGTCAAAATTGGGATCTTACATGCACCAGCATTTTTTAGATCGAAAGGCATCACTCTATAATAAAATGTTACCCAAGGTGTAATGAATATTTTCTTCTCCATATCTTCGGGTGCCATCTTGATCTGATTATAACCGGAAAATTCGTCCATAAATGAAAAGACTTTGAATTTTTCTATATTATCTACCAACATGTCAATGTGTGGCAGCGGGAAATCATCTTTCGGACTAGCTTTGTTCAACTCTCTAAAATCGACGCACATACGGACTTTTCCATCTTTCTTCGGAATAGTCACAATATTGGCCACCCACTACGGATATTATGCAGTAACAAGGAAACCAACATCGATCTGCTTTTGCACTTCTTCTCTGATCTTCACTGCCATATCAGGATGAGTCCTTCTCAAATTCTTCTTGACTGACGGGCATTCTGGATTCAACGAAAATATGTTCTCCACAATCTCAGAATCCAAACCAGACATGTCTTGATAGGACCAAGCGAACACATCTGAATACTCTCAGAGAAGATCAATCAACCCCTTCTTAACCTTTGAACACAGTTGAGACCCAACCTTGACTTCCTTCACATCATCCTCGGAACCCAAATTGACTAACTCAATCTGCTCTTCGAACGACTGAATGACTTTTTCCTCGTACTCAAGTAGACAAGACAATTCATTAGACACTTCTTCATCACTTTCTTCCTCAGCCTCAAACACAGGGAATTCAAAGTTTGGAGAAGGAGTAGGATCATTGTATTCAATGAGTTTAGAACCAATCTGCATAATGATTTGATGTTTTGATTTTAGAGAAGTGAATTATGACCAAATATTATGCAGGTGGAAAATTGTTATTTATTTATGTTTTTTGTGATTACCATTTTTAGAAAAGCAAAAAGTAAAAAATAAAACATCTTAGATGTGGATGAATAGAATTGCATTTTATTGATAATTAATTTGAAATATTCCCAACAATGTTCACTTCTCCCTTAGGCATAGGAGAAGGATTTTTCTAAAATGAAAAAAACAAATTACTTAGAGCGATGGACAATAACAGGAACATCAACAACGATCCAATTGTTGCAAGCCTTTCCACGCGTCACAAAATTGGTGCAGTCCTCATCTTCATCACTCTCAATCACAGTAGCTGAGTGTTGTTCATTACCATGGATGAACCCTCTGCTACGGAAACTAGGTTTCAAATCTTCAGTTTTGACATAAGACGATCCTTGCTGCAAATCTTCAGTTTTGACATAAGACGATCCTTGCTGCAAATCTTCAGTTTTGACATAAGACGACCCTTGGCACATGCATTTTCAAGTTGAATTTTCACTTCCTCCAAACATAAACGTTGAAGTAGACACCTTGAATTTGATCATGAAATTTGAATGGCTTTCATCTCATAAAAATTGAGCAAGTTATGGTCTTGGGAAGTTGACCTCCAAATTAGGGTTTAGACAAAAATGACTTATAATCTTTCACCATAAAAAGTGACTTTCAAAGCAAAAATAGATTTTGACTTAAACATGAAAGTTGTTTGGAATGTAATTTAGAGTAACTTTTCTCTTGGAATCATTTTCATATGACAAAACATATAGGAGATACAGTCTAGGGAACCCCAGTTTTGACTAGTTGACTTTCTCTAGTCAACCACCATGAACCAACTTGCTAGCTTGACATTCTCTTGACTTTTTGGGACTCATGGAGGATCATATATGCATAAGATGATGTAATTTGAAGTATCCCTTGAAATATTTTATCAATTGTTAAAGAAACTTGTTGAAGAAGTCACATAAGATACCTAGATGAATTAGGGTTTCCAAGGCAAACCAACTCCAAACTCTTGATGATTTCTTGATCAAAATAACATGTGAAGACCATGGGGATCCATATATGATACTTAGAGCCAATGTGAACCAATTATTGATTGATCTCCTTGCATTGAGGGTCTTAAACTCTATATATGAGCTTGATAGAGCATAGGTGAGCATACACACTACCTACAAAAGAGTTAAACTATAAAATGACATATTTTTGGTATTTTGGTTAGTAAATAATGAAAAACAAAGTATGATACAATCAAAATATGCTTGGTAACCTCTCCCAATGCAAGAAGGATGCCAAGTTGTGATCCCAATGCTAATGCATATGATGAGATAACATGAGGGATCTTAGGGTCAAAATTTGGGTCTTACAACGAGCTGTTCTTTTATTTTTTAGGCGAAGTATTTCTTGACTACATCAGCATTCACATGACGTGTGAACTCTTCACCATCCATATTTGTAAGAATCAAAGCACCGTCTGAGAAGGCTCTCTTAACAACATATGATCCTTCATAATTAGGAGTCCATTTTCCCCTTCGCTAAACACACCAGGCTTGACCTTCTTATCAAAAGCTTTCTTCATTCTCTGCTGATATAAGTGACCATGACTTATGGCAGTCAATCTCTTCTCTTCAATCAAATTCAGTTGATCATATTTGGTCTGAAACCATTCATCTTCAGTCAACTTGGCTTCCATCAAGACACATAATGATGGGATATCAACCTCCACGAGGAGCATATATTCCATGCCATAAACAAGAGAGAAAGGGGTTACCCTTGTTGAAGTGTGGATGGATGTATGGTGCCCATGCAAAGCAAATGGGAGCATCTCATGCCAACATTTGTACGTCACAACCATTTTCTGAATGATCTTCTTGATGTTCTTATTTGCAGCTTCAACAACCCCATTCATCTTGGGTCTATAGGGAGAAGAATTATAATGTGCAATCTTGAAGTCTTTGTAAAGAACTTCCATCATATTATTATTTAAGTTCGATCCATTATCATTAATAATCTTACTTGGCACACCATAACGACATATAATCTGACTCTTGATAAATCGGACCACAACCTGCTTGGTCACATTTGCATACGATGTCGCTTCAACCCACTTTGTGAAGTAATTAATAGCCACCAAAAATGAAACGATGTATGTTTGAAGCTTTGGGCTCAATCATATCAATTCCCCACATGGAGAAGGGCCATGGGGAAGAAATGACGTTCAACAATGTCGGAGGAATGTGAATCTTATCTGCATAAATTTGACACTTATGGCATTTCTTCACAAACTTGCAACAGTCAGATTCTATTGTTAGCAAATAGTAACCTGCTATCAACATCTTCTTTGCCATAACATTTCCATTAGAATGAGTACCAAACAAAACTTAATGGACTTTAGTCATTAAAAGGTCTGCTTCGTGTCTATCCACACATCTGAGCAAAACCATATGGAAAATTATTTTGTAAAGCACATCACCATTCATGTAGAAGTTGCCAGCTAATCTTCTCAAAGTCTTCTTATCTTTCAAAGATGCCCTAGATGGGTAGATCTGACTTTGGAGGAAACATTTGATATCAAAATACCAAGGCTTTTCATCTTTAACTTCTTTAACAACAAATACATGAGTTGGCCGATCAAGACGCATCACAGTCAAATTAGGAACTTCATTCCAAAAATTCACCTCAATCATGGAAACCAATGTTGCAAGAGCATCTGCTATCCGGTTTTCATCTCGAGAGGGATATGATAAAACTCAACCTTTGTAAAGAAAGTTGGTATCCTCCTCGCATAATCTTTATATGGTATCAAACCGGGTTGATTCGTCTCCCATTTGCCTTTGACCTGATTCACAACCAAAGTTGAATCTCCATAGACGTCGAGATATTTAATTCTGAGATCAATGGCATCTTCAATCCCCATAATACAAGCTTCATACTCATCCATATTGTTTGTAAATTTGAAGGTCAATCTAGCTGTAAACGAAAAATGCATGCCTTGAGGAGTAATAATCACTACCCCAATGCTATTACCATACGAATTAACAGCTCCATCAAATACCATGCCCCAATGGAAACCAGGTTCTGGCCCTTCTTCAAGCAATGGTTCATCATAATCTTTCATCTTCAAGTACAAAATCTCTTCATCGGGAAAATCATACTACACTGACTGATAATCTTCAACAGATTGGTGAGCCAAATTGTCAGCCAAGACCCTACCTTTAATAAATTTTTGAGATCGGTATTCAATATCATACTCAGATAACATCATCTGCAACAGGCGATTGTCCCAGTTCAAGCAGGCTTCTCAAAAATGTATTTGATTGGATCCATGTTGGATATTAACCAAGTAGTATGATTCAACATATATTGGTGCATACGCTTAGCATCCCAAGCCAATGTGCAACATGTCTTCTCAAGCATAGAATATTGAGTCTCACAGTCGATGAACTTTTTACTGAGGTAGTAAATGGCATATTCTTTCTTTCCAGATTCATCTTGCTGACCAAGAACACATCCCATACTCTCTTCAAGCACAGTCAAATACATGATCAAAGGTCTTCCTTCAACAGGCGGAGACAAAATTGGAGGCTCAAGCAGATACTCTTTGATACTATCGAAAGCTTTCTAGTAATCTTCGGTACAATCAGAAGACTGGTCTTTCCAAAGAAGCTTAAATATAGGCGCACATGTGGCAGTCATATGCGATATAAATCTTGAGATATAGTTCAAGCGGCTGAGAAAACCTCTGACTTGCTTCTCATTTTTGGGCGCAGGCATCTCTTGTATTTCTTTGACCTTGGCGGGATCGACTTTAATACCCTTCTCGCTGACAATAAACCCCAACAACTTCCAGAACGAACACCAAATGTACATTTATTGGGATTCAAGCGGAGTTTGTACTTCCTCAAACGCTGGAATAACTTTAACAAATGCCCAACATGCTCTTCTTCATCAGTTTATTTAGCAATCATATCATCAACATAAACTTCAATCTCTTTGTGCATCATGTCATGAAAAAGAGTGTTCATAGCTCTCTGGTACGTTGCATCAGCATTCTTTAAACCAAAAGGCATCACTCGATAATAGAATGTTCTCTAAGGTGTAATGAATGTGGTCTTCTCCATATCTTTAAGTGCCATCTTTATTTGATTATAACCGGAAAATACGTCCATAAACGAAAAGACTTTGAATTTAGCTGTATTGTCTACCAACATATCAATGTGTGGCAGAAGAAAATCATCTTTTGGACTAGCTTTATTCGAATCTCTATAATCAACACACATACGGACTTTTCCATCCTTCTTAATAATTTGATATTTTGAAAACCAACCTGCATAATAATTTGATATTTTGATTTTAGAGAAATAGAGTGAGAACAAATATTATGCAGATGGAAGATTATTATTTATTTGTGTTTTTTTAATTACCATTTTTTAGAAAAAGCAAAAAGTAAAATAAACATCATAGATGTGGATGGATAAAATTGTACTTTATTAAAGATAATAAGAAAATGTCTGACAATGTTCACTTCTACCTTAGGCATACGAGAAGGACTTTTCTTAAAATGATGAAAACAAATTACTCAGAACGGTGAACAATAATAGGAATATCAACAGCAACCCAATTGTTGCAAGTCTGGCCACGTGTCACGAAGTTGTCGTAAGCCTCGTCTTCATCACCACAGTCCTCAATAATGGCAGTTGAGTGTTGATTATTCCCATGAATGAACCCTCCACTATGGAAAATTGGTTGCACAACCTTGACATTAGCGTTGAATGACCCTGGTTGAAATCCTAGCCCTGCTTTATGTAAGACCCCAATTTTGACCCTAAGATCTCTCATGCTATCTCATCATTTGCACTGGCTTTGGGATCACACCTTGGCATCCTCCTTACCCCTTATTCATTAGGTTTAAATTGAGAGAGATCACCAAGCACATTTGATTGTATCATACTTTATTTTTATTTGTTTACTAACCAAAATACACAAATATGTCCATGTATAGCTTTGTTTCTTTTGTAGGTAGTGTGTGCACCCACCAATGCCTCATCAAGCTCACAAATAGGGTTTGAGACCCTAAGTGTAAGGAAATCAATCAAGAGATGATTCACAATGGTTCTAAACATCATATATGAATCCCCACATTCTTCGTTTATCATTTGGATCAAGAAATCATTAGGAGTTTGAAGCTCGTTTGCCTTGAAAACCCTAATTCATCTGGGTATCTTATGTGACTTCCTTAGCAAGTTCCTTCAACAATTGGTTAATATTTCAAGTTATACTTCATTATACACCATCTTATGCATATATTCTCCTTCATGAGTCCCGAATATCAAGATAACTTCAAGTTTGCAAGTTGGTTCAAAGAGGTTGACCAGAGAAAGTCAATTGGTCAAAACTGGGATTCCCTAGACCCTATCTCCTACAATGTTTTTCATATGAAAATGATTCTAAGAGAAACTTACTCCTTATGACACTCCAAACAACTTTCATGTTGACATAAAGAGTTATTTTTTCTTGGAAAGTCATTTTTTATGGTGAACGATTATAGGTCATTTTGTTTGTGCCATAGTTAGGAGGTTAACATACCAGGACCATAACTTGCTAAATTTTTATGAGATGAAGACCATCAAATTTTCATGATAAAATTCAAGATGTCTCCAACTTTTATTCTTTTATAAACTTCAAATTCAAATTGCAAGGGCATGTTCCAAGAGGAAACATTATAGGTCATTTGGCGCCATTACCATTGAACAAACAATTTTCCTCAACTTCTAAAATTCATAACTCCCTAATGACAAATCCAAAGGAGGTCAAATTTGTGACCAAATGTAATATGATTGAAATCACTACAACTTTTATGAAGGAACCATCTCCATTTGAATCTCATAGAAAAAGTTATTCAAGGTGGAAGAAGTGGTCATTTGACTTGGTACTTAGAAAATTTTCAATTATGTTTGATTTCTCAAACTTTCACTTCAAAATTTTCATCATTATCCAAGCTTCAAATGGGAAAGTGTTCAACATCAAAGTTTTTCCCCTTGATGTTACCTTTCCAAAAAGTCCAAGGTGACTTCATTTGGACAAGATTTGAGGGACTTGCGCATGGTTACTTTCATAGGTTTGTTTTGGCAAGATTTGAATTCAATTGACCATTTCCTTTTGCATGCTTACATGTTATTGTTTCAGGATCCATTGTGCATGAATTAGAGTGAGATCACATCATGAATTGGGCCCAAATCATTACCCATGTATCCATGCACCAATATTGCTAAATTTGGCAAAATTTCCAAGTGTGTGAAAAGCAACTTGCTATGCTATATATACATGACCATTATGATCAGAATGAGGAACCCTTCTTGCCCAAGCTTTGAACCATTGCCTCCCTAGCCTCCATTAAAGAATAAACTTGAAGATTTCACTTGAAATCGAGTTTCAATTCTCCTTTTATTTTGAGATTGAAACTCCAAGAATCCAAGTCTCTCTGATACATTTCACTTCCTGCAAGCTTCTAGAGTCGAGCCAAGGTAAATTGGAAGCAAGATCAAGCCAGATTCAAGCTACCCAAAGATGATTTTTTCAGAAACTTTGAGCTTTCAGTTCTCTCTCCACTCTTCACCATTCTCTTTAATTTTTGGTTGGCTGAAGTCCTACCGATGTAGGCAACAAGATTGAGTTGCTTTGAGGTTAAATCGAAGCAACTTAGATCATGAACCTCAAATTTCAAATCCATGTATCTTTCAATATACTTGGAATTGGATGAAATGGAGGTCAGATTCGACCTCCTGAGCATTTTTCCTTTATAACCATGTCCTTACTTTTAATTTTAGTGGTGGTTTGTGGTGGACCTGTCCGGTGAGATCCACCGGAGAAGATGACCGGAGCTAGGGCTCCGGTGATGCGGTGGCTTGCTCATATCCATCAGATCTTTCCTCCACGTTCTAATCCTGATCATCCATTGTGATTACCACTTTTGCCACGCGGTTGACTTGAGCGTATAATACACCTTAGCACGTGGCCATTAGATCTGGAACCTTAATTAATGAGGGAGATCTGATGGTCCTTGTTTTCTTTTTGTACTTTCTGAGTTTTCATTTAATAGTCTTATTTTGTTTAATTCATAATAAATCCATTTTTAATCCAAAAAATATGGGACTTTCACCACAAATATTTAAAGTTTTCCTCTTCCATCTTTTGAATTAAAATTATTTTTTGAATTAATTTTGGTATTTTTCATGAATTAAATTTTTGGTGCATATTTTTAATTGTTTAAAAATACTTCTGACTTTCTAAAAATTGTGAAATTTTTTGTCTAAGGTCATTTGACCTTGTTTGACCTAGGATAAATCCCTTGGACATTTATTTGGTGTTTTGAAGGGATTTGAGGTTTTATCCAAATTAAAATGCATTTTAATTCATTTTTAAATTGATTTTTAATTGATGAAATGTTTAAAAATTATGTTGAGCCATTTTTATGGTCTTGTGATGTTTGACTTTCTGTTTGGGCTTTGGTCATGGTTGATTTGACTTTTGTTTGATCAAAACCATTAGATTTAGGGGATTGATGAAATGTATATTTCATCTCCCAAAATGAATGGATGGTATTGATCAGATGAAATTCCTCTCATGATCAATTTGTGTTTTCTATTTCCCCTTCCCTCTTCATCTTCATCCTTATTCTTCCTTATTCCCTCAGTTGACCAATTAAATCTCTAATGTCTAAATGCTAATTGATCGATCAATGACCTTGTGTCAGATGAATCAATAAAAGTCTGATTGAGATAGGTCCCTCCCATTTTCTTTTAGTGCGTGGTATGTTTCAGAAGTTTGGTTCTTTGTACCAAATCTCTAACATGCATTAACACGTATATTTTTATTGCCTGACCTCAGATAGTTGTGACTTCTACATAAGTCCAATTACGATTGCTTAACATATAACTAAATTTGACCCTTAAAGCATAGCATTCTAGTAAGTGATATTGTAAGTCTCCCATTCTTCATGGTATTGTGTGGAAACTTGACCTTTTTTTCCTTTCATGAGAGCTAGTGGCATACTTGTTGAATTATCCAAGTTGGAGCCCTTCTCATGGAAGATGTCTTCGTTTAAGGATTCATATTTGTGAATGAATGGTTAAGTGTTCTCCAAAGAATGACTTAATCAATTAAAATTCATCACTAACATTTGACTAACCATTGGCTAACTTCTTAATTAATATTGCTCTACTTTCAAGTCATTTACTTTATGCACTTTAAATTTCAAGTACTTATATCATTCATTGCCATTTACATTTAACTTGTTTATATTTCAAGTCATTTTCACTTTGCTCACTTGAGCCATATATTGTGATTGTATATATTGTTTGCTTGCCTTTTGTTTTGTTTGTGGTCTTAGGACCCTAAAACACCTAATAACAACAAAAACCCTAAAAAATATGTTGGTGGGCTGTTGGACTTGATCTGAGCTTTTTGGACTTAGAATTAGGCAACATTCCCTATGCTAAAGGACTTGGCCAATGCCAACATCTGAGACTGAGCTATTTTTAATTGTGCCTTCATCTGATGCAAGACCTTGAGTGCCCTTGATTCATCTGATACTCTGTGTTTGTGCTTAATGGTTATTTTGTTATTATTGTCTATGTCTGATGTTTTGTTCTGAGCTGATTAAGGAATATTTCATCTGCTATATTGAAAGACACTAAAGACTGCTAGTTATTGGAGTGCTTGCTTGGATATGGTTGTCTTTATTTGATGCCTTGGTTTTCACTTGATGTCTGGATATTGCTCATTGCTTATTGCTTAATGCTTGTCAAAGTCCAAGGGAAAATGGGTTTTTATATGACATTTTTGTCTATTGGATTGCATCCTATTGGTTAGATCTTTTCAACTCTTAACTTTTAATTTTGTTTAGGATAGCCTCTTCATCTCCTCCCGCTTATTTAATTTCAAAATCTCTCCCTCTTTTCAAAACATTCTTTGTTTGTGTTTCCTAACTTAGACATGTTTTAATGATTAGAAACTCTAGCCTTATGCCATTGAAATTTTCAAACCCTTTCTTAAATCAAACTTGTAAATGAACTTAACCATATTGAATTTAATTTCAAAGAGATAAAAATAACTAACAACCCCATTCAAATTTGTGGCTTTTTGTGCCTTTTCATCTAAACATTTGTTAAAATCAATTCTCCAATTCTTTGAAATTTTTATCACGAACTACGGAGTTTTGATCCCTCATTTTTATGTTGGTACGTAGGCATAAGACCGAAGGTCTTGTCAAACACAAAAATTTAATCAATGAATTATTTTCCTCATCCCCACACTCTTTATTTTATCAAACATCATTTATACCCAAAAACATATGCACACAAAAAGGGCTCCCTAGGAGTACCTAGGACACTTTGGGTGCTAAAACCTTCCCTATGTGTAACCAACCCCCTTACTTGTAATCTCTGGCATTTTATTAGTTTTGATTTAAAAACTTCTTATCTTTGGGTTTTGTTCGTACTTTTCCCTTTTCCTTTGGAAACAATAAGAGTGCGGTGGCGACTCTGGTTTTATTGACGTCAAGCTTATCCCTAGCTTGATAGTCATGAATTTACCGCTACAAAAGTTAAGTGGCGACTCTGATGGGGAGTAATCCTCAGTGGATTTAGCCTACTTTTTTATGTGTATATATTTGTTGTCGTATCCTAAATTATGCCCCACCTAAAGTCATTCATCTGTAAACATTCATTCATATGCATCTCATTGTCTGAATTGATGATCATTTAGTCATGAGGGTTTCACGTTCCGTACATAATTCAGGATTAATAGTCAATTTGCTTGATTTATTTATTTTAGTCAATCTTGTATTTTTTTATTATTACTATTCATTACATATCCATAACCATGATTTCCCATTAGGTTTCCTATTTAAAACCATATCATTATGCATTGATGCATATACATTCATACATTATATTCATTCGTAAATTTGTGCTTCCATATCTTTTTTATTACATGTTCACATGTGTTCATTATACTTATTTCACATGAAGTGCTTGTTAGCATGGGTATTTAGATTTGGTTTGGAATTTCATCAAGTTTGGCATTATATGTTTAGAGCTTTGCCTTTACCTTTTTTTTAGAGAAATTTCTAATAAGGGTGCCATGATTTTTTTTTAGGTTCTTAATTGTGTCATGTCTTTTTTAAATTCAAGCAAGTTTCTTGTGTGCTAATTAGAAGTGGTAGTAATAGTTTATGTTTCTTTTTAAGTTCAAAATTAAACCATGGAGTAAGAAGTAATTATAGTTTTTTTTCTCTTAAATAAATCTAGTTTTTCTAGTACTTCCATAAGAATTGACATTATAATTTATTTTTATTTTTTTACAAAAATATTTTTTTTATTTTCTTGCTATATTTTATAATAGTTGTTTTAGTTTTATAATACTTTTTTTTATATATTACAAAGCATTGTAAATTACAAAAAATTATATTACATTTAAATTTACATTTGCTTTAAGTTCCATATAAGTTATTACAAAAATTAAAAAAAAAAATTAGTTACTAGAAACTAAGTTTTGTCTTGTCCTTTGAAGGGTCCCTTTTCACCAACTTGTCTTTTTATCCTGCAAATTTCAGAACAACAACTTAGCATATATACAAGAAACAAACACAAGACATTGAGAAAAGCTAAAATTAGTGTTGGTTGATCCTCATCCACCAATAATGTGGCATTTAACACCTTTAAAAAAAGTGAAAAAAGCCCGCTAAGTCAAATACCACAAAATGACTTAGGCAAAAGTTAGGGCATCCCGATGGACCGAAAGCTTCAAAGAAGCAGTCCAAAAAAAATAAGGATAAAAATCAATCAAAAGAGGTCACCAAAATCCTCAACAAAATCAAAATAAGTTGATTGCCATTTCAAGAAAATCTTATCTTGAATCCTCATTTTCACCTTCACACCTTCAAAGTCGAATGCGTGTATCGAATTAACTGAATGTAGGAATTGGAGATCATCAAGAAGAGGGGGTGGATTAAAATTAAATTTGAGCCTTATATCCTTTTGTTTAAAAAACCGTGAACCATGCCACATTACAACGCTTAAAAGACTTAATTGAGGCGGGGTTTATTCTGAAAGCATACTACAACAAGGTTGTCTTGACCTGACTCCAAGCGATCTTTGTAAATCATTTGATTGCACCATTTTGCATACTATGAGTGACTAGATCATCATTGTGTTCTTATCAGTGACTCATTCACTATATTTTACTCATTCATATCATTAAATTTTGATTTCAAATTTTTTGCATAAGCATTGCATTAAAATTACCATTTTTTGAATGGCCAATCTTATTTGCAAGTCAGCATTTAGCATCAAAGAAATTCCAACAATATACAGTTGAAGAACTTGATAAAGTGAAAGAAGTCCAGTCAGGGGAAATCACTTTGAGTATCGGTCAATCCGAGCCAATCACCCTAAGGGTCATCTAGCCAAGATTAATTTGCTTCAAGACTCAGACAGGGGTAAGCCACCTCAGAAGCTCATTGAGTCCAACAAGCCAAGGACAGTCCATCAAAAGTCTATCATTCCAATATTTGGTTAATCGGGGGCAGACCACTACAAGTTTTAAATACTTAGGGCAAGGAATCTTGAGATCGTCTCATGTCAAGCTGTTTCAAATTCACTTTCAAGGTGAACATTTTCAAAGACCCAATAGATTGGGGCAAGATGAGCCATTGAGGGGCATAACCTCTTTCTTCATGCTTTCAAACTTCTCAAACAAATTCTGCCATACGTAAACAACTATTGAGTTTAAGATGAGTGCCCAAAAATTATGATAGCATGATTCATTAATCCTCTAAAAGGATCCCATTGGCTAAGTTATAACTGTCAAGCTTGATAGAATTCTCCTTTGAAAACATCTATCACAAGATATATGGTTGCGTTCTCGGTGTTGAGGAATCATCACTTCCATAAAAAGCCTTTACAAACTCCTAGTCCACTCAAGTGTCAACATTCTCATATCATGATCATTCATATATCATGCATAAAAAAAATTCAAATCATGCATAACCGAAATGTACTTCGTGCTCATTTTGCATTGATCTAGGTGTTGTTGTTGATCCCATATCCTTTGACCTTTAATTCCAGTTTGTCTTTGGTGCCCTTAAACCATCATCTGGTTTTCTCAGTCATTTTTAAGTCCAACTCAGTTGGCACCTATCAAAAAATTTGTCCATGAGGTTCATTTCCTTTTTGGATTATCCGATGAATTTCTGAATTACTCCTTTGTTTATTGATGTATTTCCATAACTTGTCTGATGTATTTCAAGATGTTTCCACATCTAATTGATGTATTCTTAAATATGTTTGTCTTGTATTCTGATGTATTTCCAGAATTTCCTCGATGTATTATCGGATGTGTCTATATTCTGGTGTATTTCCAAAATATCACTTGTAATTCTGATGTATTTACAGAATTCATTTCTTTTACTCTCCGATGAATTTCCAGACATGTCATTTTTGTTCTGACGCACTTCCAGAACCTCTATCTCATTCTCTGGCATTATTTCAAGACTCATTGGTCTCTCCTAAAATTCAGTTGTTACTAGGAATTATTCCAAGCTCAATGGTTACTAGAACTCATTTTAAACCCAATTATCATTGGCATCACTGTCACTCTGTTTATAAATACAATTGTATTTGGTATCTAAAGTTTGGTTGTCGCCAACATAATTTCAAGTCCAGTTGTTACTGGTAAACTCCGTTGTAGCCGGTAATCATTTTACTAATTCCTTTGGTCAAGTCCAATTGTTATTGGAAAAATCCATTAAAAGCTGGTTGTAATCCATTGCTTATGGTCAAAGTCCAATTGTTGTTGGCACCTATCTGTTAAAAGATGGTTGTAATCCATTGCTTACGGTGAAAGTCCAATTGTTGTTGGCATGTACAAAGAGTTTGATTACCCTGTCTTTCTTGATGGTTTCGTGAAAGTCATGTATGACTCATCATCTTGAGGAATTCCCAAAAGCTTGGAGGTTTTTCGTGTTAGAAAACTCCAATGATGTTGGTTTTGTTTGATTTCTTTGTAAAGAATCATCGTAGCCTTTTGCGTGGATGATCTACTTAGAAGAAAACTCTTGTTTATCTTTGTTTTGCATGAATTCCTTGTTAGGAATCTCCAAAATATTTAATCAAATGAATTTCTTGTGAGAAATCTCCAGAATTGTCAGATGTATTCTAAAGTGTCAGGTCATGTATGAACCTGTTGATGAAACTTGCTTGGTATGTTTTCCAATATTTTAAGGTCATGTACGAGCCTGTTGTTGAAGTTTTCTTTGGGTTTTCTAGTGTTTTCAGGTCACGTATGAACCTATTGTTATAATCTCTGTGAAACCTCCAGAATTGTCAGGTCATGCATGAACCTATGGATATACTTTCTTTGAATTTTCCAGTGTCGTCAGGTCATGCATGAACCTGTTGATAAAACTCCCTTTGATATTTCCAAGTATTTTCAGGTCATGTATAAACCTATGGGTGAAACCTTCTTTGAATATCTTAATATTGAGGTCATGTATGAACCTATTGATTAAACTTTCCTTGATTTTCTAGCATTGTCAGGTCATGTCTGAACCTGTTGTTCAAACGCTTTGAATTTTCCAATGTTGTCAGGTCATGTATGAGCCTGTTAATGGAACTTCCTTTGTATGTTTTCCAGTATCGTCAGGTCACGTTTGAACATGTTGATAGAACCTTTTGATATTCCCTAGCATTGTTAGGTCATGTTTGAACCTGTTATTGAAACTCTTTAAATATTCCAATGGTCAGGTCATGTATGAACCTATTGATGAAATTCTTTGATTTTTTTCTAGTGTTGTAAGGTCATGTATGAATCGGTTGACTAAACTTTACTTGATATGCAGGTTGTCATCAGATCATGTCTGAATTTGTTGTTCAAACCTTCTTTGTATATTCATTAATGTTGTCAAGTCATGTATGAGCTTGTTAGTTGAGCACTCTTTTAATATTCAAGTGTTTTTGGGTCATGTTTGAACCTCTTGTTGAAAATTCATTGAATATTCTGGTGTCTGTCAGGTCATGTATGAACATCTTGTTAAAATCTCTTTGCATATTCCCCAGTTGTCTTTCCTCTAGCAGGATTATTATCCCTAACACGTTTTCACCTTCATTTTTGTTTCCTGTGGACCACCGTTATAACATGTCTCCATCATTACCCACAGGTCCATTTGTCATTCTTCATCCATCATAAAAATCATGCTATGGTTCATCATATCCCCAGCAAACCAAAATGAGATCCTTCAGCTCATAGAAAGACACGTCATTCGCATCCAGGGGCAAAAATTCAGGTCTTTTGTATTTAAATACCCTTTACCTTGACTTCATGAGGACTGTCGTTACTCATGATATCAAGTAAACATATTTAAATAGGGACAATTGTCGTATCCTAAATTTTTCCCCATCTAAAGTCATTCATCTGTAAACATTCATTCATCTGCATCTCATTGTCTGAGTTGATGATCATTTAGTCATGAGGGTTTCATGTTCCGTACATAATTCAGGATTAATAGTCAATTTGCTTGATTTATATATTTTGGTCAATCTTTCATTTTTTTTATCATTATTATTATTCATTACATATCCATAACCATGATTTCCCATTAGGTTTCCTATTTAAAACCACATCATTGTGCATTGATGCATATACATTCATACACTATGTTCATTCGTAAATTTGTGCTCCCATACCTTTTTTATTACATGTCTACATGTGTTCATTATACTTGTTTCACATGAAGTGCTTGTTAGCTTGGATATTTAGATTTGGTTTGGAATTTCATCAAGTTTGGCATTATATGTTTAGAGCTTTGCCTTTACCTTTTTTTTAGATAAATTTCTAATAAGGGTTCCATGATTTTTTTAGGTCCTTAATTGTGTCATGTCTTTTTTAAATTCAAGCAAGTTTCTTGTGTGCTAATTAGAAGTGGTAGTAATAGTTTATGTTTATTTTTAAGTTCAAAATTAAACCATGGAGTAAGAAGTAATTATAGTTTTCTTTTTCTTAAATAAATCTAGTTTTTCTATTATTTCCATAAGAATTGACATTATAATTTATTTTCTTTTTAAAATATATATATATATATATATATTATTTTCTTGCTACACTTTATAATAGTTGTTTTAGTTTTATAATATTTTTTTTTATTTTATATTACAAAGCATTGTAAATTACAAAAAAATATATTACATTTAAATTTAAATTTGCCTTAAGTTCCATATAAGTTATTACAAAAATAAAAATTAAATCAATTAATAGAAACAAAGTTTTGTCTTGTCCTTTGAAGGGTCCATTTCCACCAACTTGTCCTTTTATCCTGCAAATTTTAGAACAGCAACTTAGCATATTTACAAGAAACAAATACAAGACATTGAAGTCAAAAGGAAAAAGCAAATGCAGGCTATCACAATTTCAGAACTAACAGAGTTTTATACTAGTTGATCAAAACAAATTTTCATGTTTCAAAAAGTAGCCAATTTCATATCTAACTTTGTCACTAAACAGCAAATAAATTCCCATCACTGTAAATCCTAAGTGAATATAAATAAAATTTCAACAGAACAGAGAAGAGAGGAGAATTTGAAGGAAAACTTAAGAAAAAATCTAAACAACTACAATTAAGAGGTTTAAAAAAAACAGTAAAACCACAACCAGAATAACTGTACATATTTGAGAAACTAACTTTGATATCACAAAAACCATCAACAAAAATAAAGCATGACATTGTTACTAAACCAGTAGATTTTCAGAGATCGAGCAAGGAGGAGAAAAGTGACCTACGGTTACCATCAAATCAAGGTATGTTCCTTCACTTCCACTTTTGATCCTCTTCAACTGTGATGTTGTGTGTTTCGAAACAGTAACTCCTCCGTTTTGTCCCTCTTTCGTGCATCACCAGATTTGTGAGTGACGGTCGTATATCACCGAATTCATGAGTAACTATAGCCATAAATTCATGACCATCAAGTTATGGGTAAGCTAGACGTCAATAAAACCAGAGTCGCCATCGCGCTTTTATTGTATCCAAGGGAAAAGGGAAAAGTACGAACAAAACCCAAAAGATAAGAAGTTTTCAAATCAAAACTAATAAAATGCTAGAGATTACAGGTAAGGGGGTTGGTTACACATAGGGAAGGTGTTAGCACCCAAAGTGTCCTAGGTACTCCTAGGGAGCCCTTTCTTGTGTGCATATGTATTTTTGTACAAATGATGTTTGCAATAAATAGAATGGGGGAGGGGGTGAGAAAAGAATTCATTAATTATATTTTTGTGTTTGACAATACCTTCAGACTTGTGCCTACGTACCAACATAAAAATGAGGGATCAAAACCTCGTAGTTTGTGGTAACAATTTCAAAGTGAGTGCATTGCTTTTAACAAAAATTTAAGGTCAACAAAGGCACTAAAAGCCTAAAATGGTTTGAATGAGTGTTAGTTATTTTTGCCTTTTGAAATTTTAAGTCAAATATAGTTAAGTTTATTTACAAGTTTGTTTAAGAAAATGAGTTTAAAAATGCAATGGCATAAGGCCAAAGTTTCTAATTTGCAAAATGGTCCAAGTTTAGAAAACAGACACAAGCAAAGAAGATTTTAAAAGGAGAGAGAGATTTTGAAATTAAAGAAGTGGGGAGGAGATGAAGAGACTAATCCTAAGCATAAATTTAAAAGTTGAGAGTTGAAAAGATCTGACCAATGGGTTGCAATCCAATAGACAAGAGTGTCATATAGAAACCCAAATTCCCTTGGACTTTAGAATCAAGCAATATCAATACACAAATAGTAAGATGAAGAGCAAGACATCAAATAAAGATAGCCACATCCAAGCTTAGCAACTCCATGATCTCCTTCAAGATTTCCCATGTATCAGATGACTTTCCAAGATGACATTAGACACAGGTTCAAAATAAAAGCTTCACAATGATCATGTTACAGATGAACTCAAATGGATCTTCAATATTGTATCAAATAAATGTTCACTTCACAAGCAATTGGTTTCATGAAAGTTGGCATTGGCCAAATCCTTTGCATATAAAATGTTGCCTAATTCTAAGTCCAATAATCTCAGATCTAACCAACAGTCCACACAAGATGTTTTTTAGGGTTTTTGTTCTAATTATGTACATTAAGGTCAAAAGACCAAACAAATAAACAAGTATATACAAACACAATATATCACAAAATATGGTCCAAGAGGGCAAAGTGAATATGACTTTAAAGTAAACAACTTGAATGGTATGAATAATGGCAAATGAATAAAGATTAAAAATTAAAGTGCATTAAAAGTAAATGACTTGAAATTAAATGTTAGTTGTTAGTTGATTAGAAGTTAGTATTGCTTTTGCTTTATTTAAGTCATTCTTTGGAGGACACTCAACCCACTTATCACAAGCATGGGACCTTGAACAAAGACATCTTCAAAGGAAGGAAAAAAGGTCAAGTTTTCACACAATACCATGAAAGAGTGGAGACTTACAATCTCACTAACTAGAATGCTATGCCTTTTGTGTCACAAATTTAGCGTTATGTTAAGCAATCGTAATTGGACTTATGTAGAAGTCATAACTATTTGAGGTCGGGCAATAGAATTTTGGTGTTAATGCATATTAGAGACATAGTATAATGGATTATGCTCATGAAACATACCACACACAAAAAGAACATCCAAAATGGGGGACCTAATCTCATCCATACTTATATTGATTTTACAATCAACTAGCCTTAGGATATAGAGATATCATAGGTCCATGACATGAATGAATAAATAAGGGGAATGAGATGAAGAGGGAGGGAGAATGGATCAAACACAAATTGGTCAAAGGAGGACTTTTACCAAATTAAGATCATTCATTCATTTTGGGAGATGGAATGTGCATTCCATCAATCCCCTAAGTCAAATGATCTTAACCTAACAAAGTCAAATCAACCTTGACCAAGGCCCAACATATCAAGTCAAACTCACAAAGTCAATTAAAATGGCTCTACACAATTAATTTGACATTTAAATAATTAAAAATAATAAAAATATGCATTAAATTAAATTATGGTTGGTTAATTTCCTAAAACCCCATCAAAACACTAAAGAAATGGCCATGAGATTTATCATAGGTCAAACAAGGTCAAAGGACCTTGGAGAAAAAAATTCATAATTTTTTGAAACTTAAAAGTATTTTTAAACAATTAAAAATATTCACAAAATCAATTAAATCATGAAATTTTTTAATAATGATCCAAAAAATAATTTTAATTCAGAAAATGAAAGAGGATTTTATTTTTTAAAAATTGGTGAAACTCTCATATTTTTTGGATCAATATTAAAATTAATATGAATTAATGAAAATAAAGGAAATAAAATGAAATTCAAATTTTCTGAAAAAACGTGCGCAACTTGATCTCCCTCATTAATTGAAGTGGCAAATCAAGTGGATCCAAACGCGTGTTCCAACATGTACATAAGTCAGCGCGCCACACCAATGGTATTCAGAACCAACGCTTGTGATTAAAATAATATGAGATGGTCATGTGGCTCTGAACCGTTCCAGCGCATCACCGGAGCAAAACACCGGTCATCTTCTCAGGCGCCCCTGGCCGGACTGGTTCACTCATCACCATCACAAAAATGAAAAAGAAGGACATGATTTTAAAGTAAAAATGGCACTGATCATGAATCTGACCTTAATTCATCCTAACTCCAAGTATACTGAGAGATACATGTAATTGAAATTTGAGGTACATGAACTGAGTTGCTTCGGTTTGACCTCAAAGCAACTCAATCTTCTTGCCTACATTGGTAGGACTTCAGACAACCAAGGATCCAAGAGAATTGATGAGAATTGAGAGAGAATCGAAGAGAAGAAAAAATCTGGAAAATACCTTCAATATTGTGCAGAACTCGATCTCTCTTGCTTTGATTCTTGCTTGATCTCACTCAGGAAGCTTGCAGAAGTGGTTTAGGATTGAACAAAAGCTTTGGATCCATGGAGTTTTGAATCTCCAAACAGTGAGATTCAAACTCAACTTTCAAAAGAAAATTCACAGGTTTCTCCTTTCAAATGTGAGGGTTTGAGGTCTTGGATCAAAGCTGGCGCGCAAGGGTCCTTAATTTTGATGCTAGAGGCCTCTATTTATAGTTGCGGCTCATGATATTTGCACCCTGAATTTGAAATTCCAAATTTAGCAATGGACGATGCATGCTTACATGGGTGTGTAAAGGCCCATGAAGCCACTCACTTAAGTCCATAATCAAGTGTAATTGAGCCTGAAAGTGAATTGGGATGCAAGGCAAATGTGTACAACTGTTTGAAGTTTGATAATTGCCAAATGATGATGCCATGTTCAAGCCATGCGCATACCACTCAAAACTTGTCTAAAATGAATGAAATTGGACTTTTTAGAAATTTTAGATCAAGAGGAACAACTCTTATGTTGAACATTTTTCCATTTGAAGCTTGTATCATGATGAATTTTGAGGTGGAAGTTTGAAAATTTTAACATATCAAAAAAATTTCTAAGTGTCAAGCCATATGTTCACTTATTCCACCTTGGCTAACTTTTTATGTAAGATTCAAATGAGAAAGGTGCCTTAACCAAAGTTGTAGCTCTTTCAAAATCCTTCAAAATGGTCACAAATTTAACCTCATTTGGATTTGATATGAATGAGTTATGCATTTTTGAAGTTGAGGAAAATCACTTGTTCAATGGCATTGGTCCAAAATGACCTATAATGTATCCTCATATCACATGCTCATAAAAGTTGAATTAGCTCTTACTCCATACATAAAAGTTTAATTAGACACCTTGAATTTGATTCTGAAACTTGTAAATCTTTCATCTCATAAAAAATAAGCAAGTTATGACCTTGGGAAGTTGACCTCCAAATTAAGGTTTAAACAAAATGACCTATAATCTTTCAACATAAAAAATGACTTTCCAAGCAAAACTATCTCTAGACCTCAACATGAGAGATGTTTGGAATGTCATTCAGAGTAACGTTTTTCTTGGAATCATTTTCATATGATGAAAATTGTAGGATATAGGGTCTAGGGGATCCCATTTTTGATCAGATGAATTCCTTTGGTCAACCACCATCAACCAACTTGCTAACTTGCAATCCTCTTGACTTTTGGGACTCATGGGAGATCATATATGTATAAGATGATGAATTTTGAATTATCCCTTGAAATATTTGATCAATTGGTGAAGAAACTTGTTGAAGAAGTTACTCAAGACACCCAGATGCATTAGGGTTTCTAAGGCAACCCAATTCCAAACTCTTGAAGAATTCTTGATCAAAATAACATATGAAGCTCATGGGGACTCATATATGATGCCTAGAGCCACTATGGATCATTTCTTGGTTGAGCTCTTAGCAATGAGGGTCTTAAACCCTAGATGTGAACTTGATGAATCAAAGGTGATCATCTGCCCTACCTACAAAAGAGTTAGACAAATGCAAAGACATATTTTGGTATTTTGGTTAGTAAATGATAAAATAATAAGTATGATACAATCACATAGTGCTTGGTGATCTCTCCCAATACAAACTTAATGGATGAGGGGTAAGGAGGATGCTAAGGTATGATCCCAATGCCAATGCATATGATGAGATAGCATGAGGGATCTTAGGGTCAAATTTTGGGTCTTACAGTTGCCCCTATTTAAGGACATTCTAACTGGGGAGGATTAAAATCTGCATATCGACTCAGTAGAATGGGCTTAAATAACAACATATAGAAACAAATTTTGGTCCCTAAGAGACCTCATGATGCATATGATATGAATGTTAAAAATAAACTCTCTGTGGGGAAATATTGCCACAAAGGAAAAGAATTCAGAGAGACTGAAAGTCCATAGGAGCGTAATGCATTCCATACGGAATAAAGGGTTGTGCCTAGGCCAGGCTACGACTTAAAAACTGTTAGGGGACACGAGGAATTCCAAGTAAATGGAAAGACTCAGCCGGGGAGAAAAGGAACATCTGTAGGGGAAACGAACAAATCGGAATAAAACTGAAATATTCTAACCGAGCAGGAACAACGATTTCGCCAAGGAAATACACACTCAACTCAATTGGGGAAGAAACAATCTTCAACATAAGAGGAGCAGAAATATATTATCCACTACCAGCTACTGGGTACGGAGATAATAAGATTTGACAGGGAGGACATTTGTTACCGGTTAGGGTAAACATATCAAGGATGACTCACTGAGGGTCACCAGGAGGCGTATTCATTACCGGTTACTGGGTAAGAATAAACTTGCTGGGGAAAAGCTAAAAATAAGATTTACAACTACCGGTTACCGGGAAGAAGACCGGAAATGAGAGAATATTTGTCACTGTTTAGGATGAACATATCAAGGATAGACTCAAAGGAAAGAAAATCAGTCATCGGTTAAGATGAACATTTCAAGGATTGACTTGCCTGGGGATGTTAAGGAGGATATCCGTCATCGGTTAGGATGAACATATCAAGGATAAACCGCATGAACAAAAAGTAGGAATTACATCTATCGAATGCTGGATAGAATACCAAAAAGAGAATATATGTCACCGGTTAGGATGAACATATCAAGGATAGACTCCAACGGGAAGAATAGGGATTACATCTATCAGTTACTCGATAGAAAACCGCAATGAGAATATCCGTCACCGGTTAAAGTGAGCATATAAAGGATAAACTCTGCAAGGGGAGAAAAAGCAGGATTTACAACTACCAGCTACTGGGTAGAAGACCACAAAGAGAAGGAACCCCGTCATCGGTTAAGATGAACATATCAAAGATTAACTCTCTGGAAAACAAATAGGGATTACAACTACCTTTTTACTGGGTAGAATACCAAAAAGAGAATATTCGTCATAGGTTAGGATGAACATATCAAGGATAAACTCAAAGCATGGGAAGAAAATATACATCACTGGTTAGGATGAACATATCAAGGATATACTTCCTGGGGAGACGTGAAAACGAATCCGCTGGGAAAAAAAGAGGGTTACTTTTGCCGGGTATTGGGCAAGAAGTAACAAACTGCAAACCAAGAAGAATATTACCAGTTACTGGGTAATAGACTCTTAGGGGATCAAAAATATCTATCTAGGTAAGATCTAGAAAGAAACGGTCGATCAAGACTCAACCCAATGAGGATATAACTCAAGGGGAGTGGTTCCATCCAGATAATCAACTGGGGAGGAAACTGAAATAATAATTATCCACGCGGAAATAACTCGGTGGGGAAAGGAGAAAGGTTAAAGTCTTTCTGCTTAAGGGGCTGACACTCTACAATTGAGGGAGGACAGACACACCAAACCTGGATGGGGATAAAGTACCGCCATCATAATGATAAGAATCACAAGAATGAATCACAAAGTGTAATGATGCAATAGTGAAGTTATATGAGTGTGTATATATATATATATATATATATATATATATATATATATATATATATATATATATACATATATATATATATATATATATATATATATATATATATATATATATATATATATATATATATATATATATATATATATATATATATATATATATATATATATATATATATACGATGATAATGCTGACAAAACGATCACAAAGGATACAAAATGTCTCAAATTTGTATCATCGATACAAATCCTAGCCAATCCACCAAAGAGGAAAACACTGTTGGAGAAAAGAGCATCATCTCAAAGGCTCGACCCTAGCTGGGGAAGAAAAGAGGAGATCTGCTGAAGAAATTGCTACCAATTCTGCGGGGAATTTTAGGTCAACACCATTTCAAATAGGAGACAACCCTTCAGGGAAACAAACACAAATATCCGCTCGGAAACCAGGAGGAAACTCTGGCTGGGAACAAATCTGATGGCGACTTGCAAGGAAACCAAAGTTCTGCCGGAACTGATGCAAACTGCTACAACGTAATGCTCGCACTCAGCTGGGGAAATCAATAAACACCGGGTGTTGAATATGCTGTTGGGGATGAAAGAGGAATCACATCTACTGCTTGGGGAGAACCAATAATGCTCCATACTTAGGGCTTACGGCTTTCAAACCACTGTTGGTATTCCTTTTAAATGAAACTGATTGCTTTAAACTAATGCTTTTATATGTTTAAGAAAACATGATTTTAATTAAAATTTTAATTTCAAAAATGATCATAATAAAATTTAAAACTATTTGGCTGAATTAGATAAAAGTAGAAATAATTGGATAAAAGCTCAACTTTATTTAATAGAATGGTAGTTTGTAAATGACGAGACTCCATAGATCTTTACAAAAGTTGAAAAACTGGTAATTTACATGGAAAAGGGCTACATTGAATACAATGATCACTAATCCTTCTATTAACTTTTGATGTCCACTGTGCTCTTGGCGACGGCTGGAGATGATGAACCAAAACTGACCGACTTGCTCAAGAATGTCTTCAAAACTGAAGATCAGCAGGCTGCAGTTACTTGCCATAATCCCTATTTTTTGCATAAATGGCCCCAAGGTGGGGTACTCAATTTATCGGGATAACTCTTTCTATTTTATGTCTCTAACTTTTGCCTGGATCGCCCTTTCGGGTTTTCAATCCACCGAGACGCTCATTTTTGCCTAAGCCGCCCTTTCGGGTTTTCAACTTAGCGAGCTATTCTTTTCTTTTTAGGAGAAGTATTTCTTGACTGCATCTGCATTCACAAGACGAGTGAACTCTTCACCATCCATAGTTGTAAGAATCAAAGCACCGCCTGAAAAGGCTCTATTAACAACATATGGGCCTTCATAATTAGGAGTCCATTTCCCCCTAGAATCTGGTTTGAAAGATAGAATCTTCTTGAGCATAAGGTCGCCTTATCTAAACACATGAGGTCTGACCTTCTTATCAAAAGCTTTCTTCATCCTCTGCTGATATAGTTGACCATGACACGTGGCAGTAAATCTCTTTTCTTCAATCAAATTCAGTTGATCATACTTGGTCTAACACCATTCAGCCTCAGTCAACTCGGCTTCCATCAAGACACGCAATGATGGGATCTCCCTCTACCGGGAGCACAACTTCCATACCATATACAAGAGAGAAAAAGGTTGCCCTTGTTGAAGTACGGATGGATGTACGATACCCGTGCAAAGCAAATGGGAGCATCTCATGTCAATCCTTATACGTTACCACCATCTTCTGAATGATTTTCTTGATGTTTTTATTTGCAGCTTCAATAACCCCATTCATCTTAGGTCTGTAGGGAGAAGAATTATGGTGTGCAATCTTGAAGTCTTTGTAAAGAGCTTCCACCATATTGTTATTCAAGTTTGATCCATTATCAGTAATGGTCTTACTTGGCACACCATAATGGCATATGATCTGATTCTTGATAAACCTCACAATGACTTGCTTGGTTACATTCGCATACGATGCCGCTTCTACCCACTTTATGAAGTAGTCAATAGCCACCAAAATGAAACGATGTCCATTCGAAGCTTTGAGCTTAATCATGCCAATCATATCAATTCCCCACATGGAGAAGGGCCATGGGGAGGAAATGATGTTCAACAGTGTCGGAGGAACATGAATCTTATCTACATAAATTTGACACTTGTGGCATTTCTTCATAAACTTACAACAGTCAGATTCCATTGTCAGCCAATAGTAACCTGCTCGCAACATCTTCTTTGCCATTGCATGTCCATTGGAATGAGTACCAAAGGAACCTTCATGGACTTCAGCCATTAATAAGTCTGCTTCGTGTCTATCCACGTATCTGGGTAGAACCATATCGAAGTTTCTCTTGTACAAAACATCACCATTTAGGTAGAAGTTGCAGGCTAATCTTCTCAAAGTCTTCTTATCTTTCAAAAATGCCTCGGGCGGGTAAGTCTGACTTTGGAGGAAACACTTGATGTCGTAGTACCACGACTTCTCATCTTTGGCTTCTTCAATAACAAACACATGAGCTGGCCTATCAAGATGCACCACAGTCAAATTGGTAACCTCATTCCAATATTTCACGATAATCATTGATACCAACGTTGCGAGAGCATCTGCCATCCGGTTTTCATCTCGAGGGATATGATGAAACTCAACCTTTGTAAAGAAAGTTGAAATCCTCCTCGCATAATCTTTATATGGTATCAGACCGGGTTAATTCATCTCCCATTCACCTTTGATCTGATTTACAACCAAAGCCGAATCTCCATAGACGTCCAAGTATTTGATTCTGAGATCAATGGCCTCTTCAAGCCCCATAATGCAAGCTTCATATTCTGCCATATTATTTGTACACTTGAAAGTCAATCTAGATGTAAATGGAAAATGCGTGCCTTGAGGAGTAATAATCACTTCCCCAATGTCATTACCATACTGATTAACAACTCCATCAAATACCATGCCCCAACGGGAACCAGGTTCTAGCCCTTCTTCAAGCAATGGTTCATCATAATCTTTCATTTTCAGGTACAAAATCTCTTCATCAGGAAAATCATATTGTATTGACTGATAATCTTCAATAGGTTGATGAGCCAAATGGTCAGCCAAGACACTACCCTTGATTGCTTTCTAAGATCGGTATTCGATATCATACTCTGATAACAACATCTGCCCATGAGCGATCCTCCCATTTAAAGCAAGTTTCTCAAATATATACTTGATTGGATCCATTTTGGATATCAACCAAGTGGTATGATTTAACATATACTGGCGCAGACGCTTAGCAGCCCAAGCCAATATGCAACAAGTTTTCTCAAGCATAGAGTACCGAGTCTCACAATCGGTGAACTTCTTACTGAGGTAGTAAATTGCATATTCTTTCTTTCCAGTTTCATCTTGCTGACTAAGAACACAACCCATACTTTCATCAAGCACAGTCAAGTACATGATCAACGGTCTTCCTTCCACAGGTGGAGACAAAATCGAAGGCTCAAGCAGATATTCCTTGATACTATCAAAAGCTTTCTGGCAATCTTCGGTCCAATCACAAGTCTGATCTTTCCGAAGAAGCTTGAATATAAGCGCATATGTGGCAGTCATGTGTGAAATGAATCTTGAGATATAAGCGACCAAGAAATCCTTTGACTTGCTTCTCGGTTTTGGGTGCAGGCATCTCTTGTATTGCTTTGACCTTGGCAGAATCAACTTCAATACCCTTCTCGCTGACAATAAAGCCCAACAACTTACCAGAACGAACACCAAATGTACACTTATTGGGATTCAAGCGGAGTTTATACTTCCTCAATTGCTGGAATAGCTTCAAAAAATGCTCAATATGTTCCTCTTAATCAATTGATTTAGCAATCATATCATAGACATAGACTTCGATCTCTTTATGCATCATATCGTGAAAAAGAGTAGTCATTGCTCTTTGGAAAGTTGTACCATCATTCTTTAAACCGAAAGGCATCACTCTGTAACAGAATATTCCCCAGGGGGTAATGAACATGGTCTTCTCCATATCTTCGGGTGCCATTTTAATCTGGTTATATCCGGAAAATCCGTCCATAAACGAAAAGACCTTGAATTTAGTTGTATTGTCTACCAACATATCAATGTGTGACAGAGGGAAATCATCTTTCGGGTTGGCTTTATTCGAATCGCTATAATCAACACACATATGGACTTTTCCATCCTTCTTAGGAACACACACAATATTGGCCACCCATTGCGGATACTCAGCGGTCACAAGAAAATTGGCATCAATCTGCTTTTGCACTTCTTCTTTGATCTTCACTACGATATCAGGATGAGTTCTCCTCAACTTCTGCTTGACTGGCGGGCATTCTGGCTTCAACGGAAATCTATGCTCCACAATCTCAGAATCCAACCTAGGCATGTCTTGATAAGACTAGGAAAAGACATCTGAATACTCTCGGATAAGATCAATCAACCCCTTCTTCACTTCTGAACACAGTCGAGACCCAACTTTGACTTCCTTCACAACATCTTCGGAGCCCAAGTTGACTAACTCAATCTGCTCTTCAAATGGCTAAATGGCTTTTCCTTCTTGCTCAATAAGACGAGACAATTCATCATTTACTTCTTCATCACTTTCCTCCTCAGCCTCAAACATGGGGAATTCAAAAAATTGGAGCAGGAGAAGGATCATTGTATTCAATGGGGTTAGGAACCAACTTGCATAATGATTTGATATTTTGATTTTAGAGAAGTGAATTTTGACCAAATATTATGCAGATGGACAATTATATTATTTATTTATGTTTTTTGTGATTACCATTTTCAGAATAAAGCAAAAAGTAAAAATAAAAAATCATAGATGTGGATGAATAGAATTATATTTTATTGATGATCAAATTTGAAATGCCTAAACAATGTTCACTTCTCCCTTAGGCATAGGAGAAGGATTTTCAAAAACAAATAAAAGCAATTACTTAGATTGATGCATAATAATAGGAACATCAACAGCAGTCCAATTTTCGCAAGCTTTTCCATGCGTCACAAAATTGGTGCAGTCTTCGTCTTCATCGCCCTCTAGCACCACATCTAAATGTTGTTCATTACCATGAATGAACCCTCCTCTAGGGCAACTGGGTTGCATATCTTCAGATCTAACCACTGATGAACCTTGTTGGAAACCCAAACCGACTCTGCTCTTATTATCGGAGACCTCTACCATATGTCCCCACTTATCAAACTGGCCATCTTCAACAATCTTCTTTGCATCCTTGAATGAGGACATGGGTGCCCCAACTCTCTTTTCTTCAGCAATAGATAAGCCTTAGAACGGAGTTCCAACCTCATCCTCAGCTTCTATGTGAGATAAAGATGACAGGTGGCTGACCAACAATGTCTTCTCCCCACCAAGAATAACCAACTTTCCACTTTTAACAAATTTCAGCTTCTGATGCAACGTTGAAGTAACTGCTCATGCCTCATGAATCCATGGCCTTCCCAACAAGCAGCTATAGGCCAGGTGGATATCTATTACTTGAAAAGTAATTTGAAAATCACTCGGACCTATCTTTACTGGAAGGTCCACTTCTCCAATCACAATTTTGCGAGAATCGTCAAAAGCTTTAACGATCACGCCACTATATCTCATAGGAGCTCCTTGGTATGACAACCTTGACAAAGTCGACTTCAGAAGTATGTTCAACGAAGACCCGGTATCTACCAACACATTTGACCGAGCGTCATCTTTACAATTTATCGAAATGTGTAGTGCCAAATTATGATTTCTACCCTCCTTAGGGAGTTCTTCATCACAGAAACTGAGATTGTTGCAGGAAGTGATGTTAGCCACAATATGATCAAACTAATCCACCTTAACATCATGTTCCACATATGTTTGCTCTAAAACTTTCTGTAGTGCTTCTCTGGGCACTTTTGAATTCATTAGCAGAGACAATACTGAAATCTTGGAGGGAGTTTGGAGCAGCTACTCCACCATATTAAACTCCCTCTTCTTGATCAGACGAAGCACCCCATCGTCGTCGTTAGGCTTCAAACTGCTGGATTCACCATACTGGCACTTTGGAGCACCAATAGAGTCTACCACTGGTGCATCAACCTTCTTGCTAACAGATATATCTTCCACATTCTTTGGGAACACCGACCCAAAAACTCGACCACTGTGGGTCACCTTAGTAACATCGGTTATGCTCACAACAAAACTAGTTGTAGGTAAAGGAACCTCTTGACCATTCTCTAGCATGGTATCACTGTACTGATATGGGATGACTTTATCGGATGAATACGGGACGGGACCCACTAACCGTATAACCAACGGCGATACCGATATATTGCTGACGTTGTTACTGCTGCTGTTGTCGTACTGGATTACTACCCTTTCAGGAGTCTTGAATACGGGCATTATGACATTCACATCATCATCTATATGACGGGACTGGATAATCTGAATCAAACCTTCATCCGTCAACCTCTGGATGTCTCTCTTCACAACCATACAACCTCTGGGATTAACACTACAGATAGCACAACCATCATGATCATTCTCACAATCGCTAGCCAAACAAATATCCTTGTGCATCGTCACCAAGGACCTTCTAATAAAGCATACATCAAATACCTTGAATTCCCCAGGACAGTCGTCCACCATATTGACAGAAGAATTCCCAAGGGCAGGTAATGGGTTAGCTTTGACGTTCAACGCACGGTCCTCAAAGGACACCATTCCACTTTTAACCAGCTTCTGGACTTCATACTTTAACGGGTAGCAGTTCTCGATATCATGACCGGGAGCTCCTTGGTGAAAAGCACGGTGGAGTTCCGGTTTCTACCACCATGGAAGTGGTTCAAGAATTTGAGGTGGGTTTCTTGGTTGCAACGGGTTCTTGAGAACCAAAGATGGGTACAATTCTGCGTATGTCATAGGAATTGGGTCGAAAGAGACATTTTTCCTGTCAAAACTTGATTGTTGTTGATGATTGTTGGTATTGTTGTTGTAGGTGATTGTTCATTGTGGTGGATGTTGTTGTTGACGTTGTTGTTGTTGAATTGGTGTTGATTGATTGTTAGAAAATACGGGGATCATAGATGATACTTGATGATTATGTTGACGGGGTGGTTGATTTCTTCTTATATGAGGCCTCCTCTGCCTCCTAATGGACACTACATTAGCTTCACTCTCCTTCTTCTTACCAAAACTGTTGTCATACCTCTTGCTGGATGACACATCCTTCTTAGATAACCGTCCCTCTCGGACAGCTTCTTCTAGTCTCATCCCCATGTTTACCATCTCGGTAAAATCACTGGGGGCACTGGCAATCATCCGCTCATAATAAAATGAGCTCAGGGTCTTGAGAAAAATCTTAGTCATCTCCTTCTCTTCTAAATGAGGGGTAATCTGAGCGGCAAGCTCTCTCCATCGTTGAGCATACTCCTTAAACGTCTCCTTATCCTTATGAGACAATGATCTTAACTGGTCTCTATTTTGCGCCATGTCAACATTATACTTGTACTGCTTCACAAATGCTTCGCCCAAATCATTGAATGTGCGGATGCTCGCACTATCCAAGCCCATGTACCACCTCAAAGCGGCACCAGTCAGACTGTCTTGAAAATAATGGATCAACAACTGATCATTATCGGTTTGAGTAGACATTTTTTTAGCGTACATCATAAGATGACTGAGTGGACAGGTATTCCCCTTGTACTTTTCAAAGTTAGGCACTTTGAACTTCACCGGGATTTTAACATTTGGAACCAAACAAAGCTCCACATCACTTTTTCCAAACAAATTTTTACCCCTCAAAGTTTTCAACTCCTTTCGCAACTCAAGGAATTTATCTTTCATCTCATTCATCTTGTCATACACAGCAGGGCCTTCAGACGACTCAGAATGATAAATGGTGTCTTCCACACGAGGCAGAGTATGCACAACTGCTGGAGGCACGAACATGACCAGGCTAGATGCCGGCATGGAAGCAAATGTAGGCGCAAATCCTTTAGGCATGAAATTGGGTGGCATTCCCCACGGGAATTAGGAAGGCATATTAGATGCAAAGTGAGCAGCAATTGCAGGGATGGTAGAGGTGGCAACCTCGGAAACGACAGTCCTCTAAGGAGGAGGAGTTGCAGGCGTTGGAGAAGATTGACTCTGAGCGGATAGCATTGACTCCATCATGGCAGTCAGACGGGAAATCTCGTCCTTAAAATTTCTGTTCTCTTGCTCTAGATGTTCCATAATCCTTGAGTGATTGGCGCGGTATTGTATCGATGAGTCAGCTTGGCTAAAGCACAAAAGAAATACCAATACGACATCTGACAAAAGAGAAACCTACTTATGCAAAATGATGCATGAAATGAAATGCTTGATTGTTTTTATTTTCAAGGAACATACTATATTATTTGGAAATACATATATATTTATAACAATAATTTGTAACACTTTGATATGACCATAAAAATCTTTTTTATTTATATAATTGGAAGGATTACACTGAGTACAATATCAGAAACCAAATGAAAATACAAAAGTAAAGGAGACTAGTCATCCTAAGGATCCCTAATAACAACATCAGAAGATCTGGCCACAGGCGCGTAATTCCTTCGAATGCGTCGGATCTCGGTCTCAAAAGAAGTCTTCATCTGAGTCTTCTCGAGGACAAGCTGATCAATAATCTTATTCCAAGCAATGGAAGGCTGAGGCATACTAGAGGAAGGTGAAACCTCTATTTCTCTTTGCCTCTTTGTTACTCGATCTTCAAGAAGCTCAATAAGTGTGTTCTTGTCTTTAGACTCAAGCTGCAACTCTTCAAGCTTTTTGCTCAAAGCATGGAAATGCTCTTCCCACATGTCCTTCTCTTGCTTCATCTTGGCCAGCGCGTCTTCCAACTCCTCTACATCTTGGTTAGGGAGAGTTAATGGCTTAGCCACAACCATAGACATAGGTCTCTCACAAGCATAAGGCATCTTCAACTCCAAAGATCTCTTCTTCACCCAAAGAATGTAAGCTTCCAAAGCTACACAATTGCATGGACCAAGCTTGGATCTTTCCTTCCTATGCACATTATGCCAAGCATGCACAATCTTCTGCTACAAATGTTGGGGATCTTTACCCTCTTGATAGAAAAGACCTTATAACAAAGTGTTATTAGGTTTGTCTCTCAAGGGGAACCCAAGTTGATGACGAGCCAAAGCAAGGTTGTAGTTAATTCCTCCTTGTGTACCAATGAGAGGCACATTAGAAAATTCACCATAACAATCAATAATCTCCAAACTGCTCAATGAAGGATCATACCAAACTATATCATCATTAGTGAGAGACATAAGTCTCTAAGACCACTGTAGACATTGTTTGTTCTCTATAAAATCAGGCGTCTGCAGCAAGTGCGAAATAAACCACTTGTATAGGAGAGGAACACATCACATAATCGTTCCACCACCTTTAGAATTCCTTAGATGCAAGGAAAAGTACATATCACCCAACAGAGTAGGCACATGATTTCCAATCAAGAAAATTTTAATGGTGTTAACATCAACAAAACCGTCAATGTTAGGGAACAAGGCTAAACCATAGATGAGTAACATAAAGATAGCTTCAAAAGCATCCACGCTACCGGCTTGAGCAAAGGCAGTAACTTCCTTGATGAGGAACTCAAAAGTTAATCCAAACAATCCTCCTTTCTTCACCCAATGAGCCTCTATCTCGGACTTCTTCAAGTGAAGAGCTTCAGCAATAATATGAGATCTGGGAAACTCTTTCAAATCAGGAAATTTGAAACTGTACTTCTTAGTGTTCCTTCGTCCATAATCCATGGTCTGAAAATATTTGCAAATAACATCTCAGTTCCTTGAAATTTTCGTGTGATGAATGTTATGATGCGCATGAATGCATGAATGCAACAATAAGGGATCACACACAAGGCAAACAAACAAAGGTCAAGGGATGAATCAAGTCATTGTCAATATCAATCATCCATTTTGGTGGATTATAGTTTACACCTTATCAACACCAAACTTCCATTGATATTGACAATACTTGATGGGATCAACCAAGAATCAAGGGTTTGTTATGAGTCACGAGCATGAGTCTGGGTAAGAATCATCCCAAAGGAGTGAACTAAGGATAAAACTTATAGATCATGTTCTAAAAAGTTCCCAAAGTCTTAATTCCATATATCGGATATTACAGGTTATGATGACTGACTCATCAACCCATAATATTCTCAAGAGAAACTCGTCTGAGTGTAGTATCGCGTAATAATTGTTATCAAGTCTACACTTGAACAGTCACCTCACTACGTCCTAAATAGGCCAAGAGAGGTTAAATGTTCTACGGTCCTCAGCTTCTCGGACCCCAAATCAGATATAGTAATGCCTAACCACAAATAACTTGTGTGACATTCCTAACTCCAAAAAGGGTTTCCACTGAGTAGATGGGTCTTAAGCCAACTTGTTAAGGACTACTCCACACAAGTCGAACATGACTACACCATCCTCCTATCTTAATTGCACTCAAGTTTGGGTTAGAACTTATCTCACCACTCAGAGATCACTAAGCACAACAAGCAGATTATATCATACAAAAAAATATACATACATCAAATATACAATTATACACACAAAAAAGTAGGCTAAACCCACTAGAGACTACTCCCCAGCAGAGTCGCCACTTAATTTCTGTAGCGGTAAATTCATGACCATCAAGCTATGGGTAAGCTAGACGTCAATAAAACCAGAGTCGCCACCGCGCTTTTATTGTTTCCAAGGGAAAAGGGAAAAGTACGAACAAAACCCAAAATATAAGAAGTTTTCAAATCAAAACTAATAAAATACCCGAGATTACAGGTAAGAGGGTTGGTAACACAGAGGAAAGGTGTTAGCACTCAAAGTGTCCTAGGTACTCCTAGGGAGCCCTTTCTTGTGTGCATATGTATTTTTGTATAAATGGTGTTCGCAATAAATAGAATGGGGGATGAGAAAATAATTTATTAATTATATTTTTGTGTTTGACAAGACCTTCGGAGTTGTGCCTACGTTCCAATATAAAAATGAGGGATCAAAACCTTGTAGTTCATGGTAACAATTTCAGAGTGAGTGCATTGTTGTTAACAAAAATTTAAGTTCAACAAAGGCACTAGAGGCCTAAAATGGTTTGAATGAGTGTTAGTTCTTTTTTCCTTTTGAAATTTTAAGTCAAATATAGTTAAGTTTATTTACAAGTTTGTTTAAGAAAATGAGTTTAAAAATGCAATGTCATAAGGTCAAAGTTTCTAACTTGCAAAATGGTCCAAGTTTAGAAAACAGACACAAGCAAAGAAGATTTTAAAAGGAGGGAGAGATTTTGAAATTAAAGAAGTGGGGAGGAGATGAAGAGACTAATCTTAAGCATAAATTTAAAAGTTGAGAGTTGAAAAGATCTGACTAATGGGCTGCAATCCAATAGACAAGAATATCATATAGAAACCCAAATTTCCCTTGGACTTTAGAATCAAGCAATATCAATACACAAATAGAAAGATGAAGAGCAAGGCATCAAATAAAGATAGCCACATCCAATATTAGCAACTCCATGATCTCCTTCAAGATTTCCCATGTATCAGATGACTTTCCAAGATGGCATTAGACACGGGTTCAAAATAACAGCTTCACAATGATCATGTTGCAGATGAACTCAAATGGATCTTCAATATTGTATCAGATGAATGTTCACTTCACAAGCACTTGGTTTCATGAAAGTTGGCATTGGTCAAGTCCTTTGCATAGGGAATGTTGCCTAATTCTAAGTCCAATAATCTCATATCAAACCAACAGTCCACACAAGATATTTTTTAGGGTTTTTGTTCTTATTATGTACATTAAGGTCAAAAGACCAAACAAACAAACAAGTATATACAAACATAATATATCACAAAATATGGCCCAAGTGGGCAAAGTGAAAATGGCTTTAAAGTAAACAACTTGAATGGTATGAATAATGGAAAATTAATAAAGATTGAAAATTAAAGTGCATTAAAAGTAAATGACTTGAAATTAAATGTTAGTTGTTAGTTGATTAGAAGTTAGTATTGCTTTTGCTTTGTTTAAGTCATTATTTGGAGAACACTCAACCCAATTATCACAAGCATGGATCCTTGAACCAAGACATCTTCCAAAGGAAGGAAAAAAGGCTAAGTTTCCACACAATACCATGAAAGAGGGGAGACTTACAATCTCACTAACTAGAATTCTATGCCTTTTGTGTCACAAATTTAGTGCTATGTTAAACAATCATAATTGGACTTATGTTGAAGTCACAACTATTTGAGGCCGGGCAATAGAATTTTGGTGTTAATGCATGTTAGAGACATAGTATAATGGACTATGCTCATGAAACATACCACACAGAAAAAGAACATGCAAAATGGGGGACCTAATCTCATCCATACTTATATTGATTTTGCAATCAACTAGCCTTAGGATATAGAGATATTATAGGTCCATGACATGAATGCATAAAGAAGGGGAATAAGATGAAGAGGGAAGGGGAATGAATCAAACACAAATTGGACAAAGGAGGACTTTTATCAAATTAAGATCACTCATTCATTTTGGGAGATGGAATGTATATTCCATCAATCCCCTAAATCCAATGATCTTAACCTATCAAAGTCAAATCAACCTTGATCAAGGCCCAACAACACAAGTCAAACTCACAAAGTCAATTAAAATGGCTCTACACAATTAATTTGGCATTTAAACAATTAAAAATAATAAAAATATGCATTAAATTAAATTATGGTTGGTCAATTTCCTAAAACCTCATTAAAACACGAAAGAAATGGCCATGAGATTTATCATAGGTCAAACAAGGTCAAAGGACCTTGGAGAAAAAATTTCATAATTTTTGGAAACCTAAAAGTATTTTTGAATAATTAAAAACATTCACAAAATCAATTAAATCATGAAAAATATTAATAATGATTCAAAGAATAATTTTAATTCAGAAAATGAAATTGGATTTTATTTAAAAAAAATTGGTGAAACTCTCATATTTTTTGGATCAATATTAAAATTAATATGAATTAATGAAAATAAAGGAAATAAAATGAAATTCAAATATTCAGAAAAAATGTGGACCACTTAATCTCCCTCATTAATTGAGGTGTCAGATCAAGTGGATCCAAACGCGCGTTCCACCATGTACATGAGTCAGCGCGCCACACCAATGGTATTCATAACCAACGCTTGTAATTAAACCTATATAAGATGATCACGTGGCTTTGAACCGTTCTAGTGCATCACCGGAGCAAAACGTCAGTCACCTTCTCAGGAGACCTTGGTCGGACTGGTTCACTCATCACCATCATAAAAATCAAAAAGAAGGACATGATTTTAATGTAAAAATGGCATTGATCATGAATCTGACCTCAATTCATCCTAACTCCAACTATATTGAAAGATACATGGAGTTGAAATTTGAGGTACATGAATTGAGTTGCTTCGATTTGACCTCAAAGCAACTCAATCTTTTTGCCTACATTGGTAGGACTTCAGACAACCAAGGATCCAAGAGAATTGATGATAATTGAGAGAGAATCAAAGAGAAGAAAAAATCTGGAAAATACCGTCAATGCTGTGCAGAACTCGATCTCTCTTGCTTTGATTCTTGCTTGATCTCACTCAGGAAGCTTGCAGAAGTAGTTTAGGATTTAACAAAAGCTTTGGATCCCTGGAGTTTTGAATCTCCAAGTAGTGAGATTCAAACTCAATTTTCAAAAGAAAATTCTTAGGTTTCTACTTTCAAATGTGAGGGTTTGAGGTCTTGGATCAAAGCTGGCGCACAAGGGTCCTTAATTCTGATGTTAGAGGCCTCTATTTATAGCTGCAGCTCATGATATTTGCACCTTGAATTTGAAATTCCAAATTTAGCAATGGATGATGCATGCTTGCATGGGCGTGTACAGGCCCATGAAGCCACTCACTTAATTCCATAATCAAGTGTAATTGAGTCTGAAAGTGAATTGGAATGCAAGGAAAATGTGTACAACTGTTTGAAGTTTGATTCTTGTCAAATGATAATGCCATGTTCAAGCCATGCGCAAACCACTCAAACCTTGTCCAAAAATGATAAAATTGGACTTTTTGGAAAGGTTAGATCAATAGGAACAACTCTTATGTTGAACCTTTTTCCATTTGAAGCTTGTATCGTGATGAATTTTGAGGTGGAAGTTTGGAAATTTTAACATATCAAAAAAAATTCGAAGTGTCAAGCCATATATTCACTTATTCCACCTTGGCTAACTTTTTATGTGAGCTTCAAATGTGAAAAATTCCTTCACCAAAGTTGTACATATTTCAAAATCCTTCAAAATGGTCGCAAATTTGACCTCATTTGGATTTGAGATGAATGGGTTATGAGTTTTTGAAGTTGAGGAAAATCACTTGTTCAATGGCATTGGTCCAAAATGACCTATAATTTATCCTCATATCACATGCTCATAAAAGTTGAATTAGCTCTTCCTCTAAACATACAAGTTGAATTAGACACCTTAAATTTGATTGTGAAACTTGTAAATTTTTCATCTCATAAAAAATGAGCAAGTTATGAGCTTGGGAAGTTGACCTCCAAATTAAGGTTTAGACAAAATAACCTATAATCTTTCAACATAAAAATGACTTTCTAAGCAAAACTAGCTCTAGACCTCAACATGAGAGTTATTTGGAATGTCATTTAGAGTAACGTTTCTCTTGGAATCATTTTAATATATGGAAAATTGTAGGATATAGGGTCTAGGGGACCCCAGTTTTGATCAGATGAATTCCTTTGGTCAACCACCATCAACCAACTTGCTAACTTGCAATCCTCTTGACTTTTGGGACTCATGGGAGATCATATAAGCATAAGATGATGAATTTTTAAGTATCCCTTGAAATATTTTATCAATTGGTGAAGAAACGTATTGAAGAAGTTACTCAAGACACCCAAATACATTAGGGTTTCCAAGGCAAACCAATTCCAAACTCTTGAAGAATTCTTGATCAAAATAACATATGAAGCTCATGGGGACTCATATATGATGCCTATATCCATTGTGGATAATTTCTTGGTTGAGCTCTTAGCAATGAGGGTCTTAAACTCTATATGTGAACTTGATGAATCAAAGGTGATCATGTGCCCTACCTACAAAAGAGTTAGACAAATGCAAAGACATATTTTGGTATTTTGGTTAGTAAATGATAAAATAACAAGTATGATACAATCACATAGTGCTTGGTGATCTCTCCCAATACAAACCTAATGGATGAGGGGTAAGGAGGATGCCAAGGTATGATCCCAATGCCAATGAATATGATGAGATAACATGAGAGATCTTAGGGTCAAAATTGGGGTCTTATAGTAACGACCACGTGTTTGATCGAATTCCTGAGCGCTATGGCCGAATTCGTGAGAGGTTTGAATGGATTCATGAGTGGCATGGTCGGATTCGCGAGGAGCGTCACCGGATTAGCGTGAAGTGGTCGGAGGCGAGAGGTTTTTTTTTTGTTTCATGATGTTGTATGGAATAGCGTTGTCATTGATAAAGAAAAAGTTTGGTTCTTGAGCGGGCGTTTAGGATTAGGGTTTTTTGTCTGTCTGTTCGGATTTATATGGTGACGAGTTGGGTCGGATCCGATACGGTCCACTTGGCCCAAGTTTTTTTTATTTTAAAATTTTCGATTTAGCCTTTAATACTTGTATTAGTGAATGCGATTACCTTCCAACTGACCACCCATGGGCTGGTGGTTGAGGTACTTGCTCCTTTGCCCTAGGACATGGGTTCAATACTTGGTAATGGAAATTCCAAAGTTCACCTTTTTTATTGAAAAAATGCCATTTTATTAAATTTTAAATTTATTACTTCTCGCGGTGTTATTTTACCATCTTTTTGTATCTTTTTTATCTAGTCATATTTTAAATACTTGTTGATTTTATTTTTATTTCGTGTTATGTTTTAAGTGTGTTGTAAATAACCTTATTTATTTATTTATTTATTTTACTCGACTTATTTTTTGGTCTTTTTACATCGAGTTTTTTTAAGCATGTCAACCTAATTTTCAATAATTTCAAACTTTCATATATTGATCATTTTAATTTAATTTCAAACCTTTTTCTTAATTAAAATTGGAAGAAAAAGATTACCTGGGTGAAAGGTTCAGTTATAATTCCGAATGTTAGGCCCAAGTTGTAAGAGCTTGCAAGCCATAAGTGTCTGTCTTCCCTCAAAAACACTTGTAAATATTCAAACCCTTTTCTTAATTAAAATTGGAAGAAAAAGATTACTTGGGTGAAAGGTCCATACGTAATCCCGAGTATTAGACCCAAGTTGTACGAGCTTGCAAGTCATAAATACTCGTCTTTCGAGCCTGAAAATACATTCAACCAATCAAACTCTTTTCTTCATCGTCGTGTGATCTTTAAACTCTTTTCATAAACGAAAGACATCTTATCTTAAGGTGATGTAAAGCAATGTTTCATCCATAATTATTGAGTTGAGATAAATGACATTTTTCTGAATGTTGATTTGTAAATCCATTCGATGTGTGGTATACGTCCGCTCCTCACCTGTTTTGGGTAAAACAATGTTCTTCATCGATTAATACAAGATAGCTTTCGGAAAAATCGACCAACAAACAAATATTTTTCTACCCAGAACTACGTAAGCCTTGAGTTCTCTATTGAGATACGTAGGAGTAGGATTGCGAAATCTTGTCAGGCTCTTTAATAAAAAACTTAGGTTTAGTCCCCTTCTTTGCAAAAAAAAAATCCAAAAACATTCTTCCTTTTTTATTCCTTTATCCCACCTAATAACTTGAGAAGCCTACCATTTCAAACTAACACTAACACACACAACTAACCTAATGGTTCCCGTTGAGTACAACAGACGTGAATGGTGCTAATACATTCCCCTTGCGTAATCCACTCCCGAACCCTGATATTGGTTGTAACGACCATAATCATTGTCGTTCTTTCTTGGGTTTTATCGATATTTCCCCTTTCCTTTTTAGGAATAAATAAAGTTAAGTGGTGACTCTATTTAGTCCATCATGCGAGCGTGCGATTACGCTTCGCTAAGTCGTGTTCTCATTTTTTGAGGTGCGACATTTGTATATTTGATGTTTGTATATATTATTTGTGTGATATAATCTGTATGTTGTGCTTGGTGATCTCTGTATGGTGAGATAAGTTGTAACCCGAACTTGAGTTCAATTAAGATAGGAGGATGGTATAGTCATATTCAACTTATGTGGAGTAGTCCTTAACAAGTTGGCTTGAGACCCATCTACTTAGTGGAGACCTCTTTAGAGTTACTGATGTCACACAAGTTATTTGGATATGCATTACTTTCTCTAATTTGGGGTCCGAGAAGCTGAGGACCGTAGAACATTTAACCCAACTTGGCCTTTTAGGACGTAGTGCGGAGACTGTTCAAGTGTAGACTTGATAACAGTTATTACGTGATACTACACTCAAACGAGTTTCTCTTGAGAATATTATGGGTTGATGACAGTCATCCTAGCCTATAATATTCAATAGATGGGATTAAGACTCTGGGAACTTTTTAGAACATGATTTACAGGTTTTTATCCTTAGTACACTTTATCAGAATGGTTCTTAACCTGACTACATGCTCGTGACTCACAATAAACCCTTTGATTCATTGGTTGATCCGATCAAGTCTTGTCAATATCAATGGAACTTCAGTGTTGATAAGGTGAAAACCATAATCCACCAAAATGGATGGTTGATCTTGATGATGACTTGATCTATCCCCCGACCTTTGTTTGTGTGTGATTGTTGCATCCATGCATACATGTGCGTCATGACATTCATCACAAAAAATAAATTTGAAGGAAACTAAGGTCTTATTTGCAAATATTTTCAGACCATAGATTATGGACGAAGGAACACTAAGAAGTACAGTTTCAGATGTCCTGATTTGAAAGAGCTAAGGAAGTTCTCATCCTTTGTACTAGATCCCTTGGATTCCAAGCAATGTCATGGGAAGATTTTGTTTGTGTTATCTACTAATGTGGTTGAGAGACTTTTGAGTGTTTTGGTTTAGTTTTATGACCCTCTTTATCGGTGTTTCACTTTTCCCGACTATCAGCTTATGCCCATGTTAGAGGAATATGCCCATCTCTTGGGTATACATGTATCTCACAAAGTACGTTTCAGTCAATTAGAGGAGATTCTCAGATCTCACGTCATAGCCGAAGCTCTTCATCTAAAGAAATCTGAGATTGATGCCCATTTGATGAAGAAAGGAGGTATTCGTGGGTTGACTTTTGAGTTCCTCATTGGTAGAGTTATGGCTTTTGCTCAAGCCGGTAGCATGGATGCTTTTGAATATATGTTTGTATTGATCATCTATGGTTTAGCTTTATTCCCTAACATTGATAGATTTATTGATGTTAACGCCATTAGAATCTTCTTGATTGGGAACCTTGTTCCTATTATGTTGGGTGACATGTATTTCTCTTTGTATTTAAGGAATTCTAAAGGTGGTGGGACTATTGTGTGTTGTGTTCCTCTTCTGTATAAGTGGTTTATTTTGCACTTGCCTCAGACACCTGCTTTTGTGGAGAACCGACAATGTCTACGGTGGTCCCAGAGGCTTATGTCTCTCACTAATGATGATATTGTTTGGTATGATTCTGCATCGGGTAGCTTGGACGTTATTGACAGTTGTGGTGAGTTCTCTAACGTGCCTCTCATTGGTACGCAAGGAGGAATCAACTACAACCCAACATTGGCCCATCGTCAACTTGGGTTCCCCTTGAGAGATAAACCTAATAACACTCAGTTAGAAGGTCTATCTTATCAAGACGGTAAAGATCCCCAACATTTAAAGAAAAGGATGATAAATGCTTGGCATAATATGCATAGGAAAGGAAGATACGAGCTTGGTCCATGCAACTGTGTAACTTTGGAAGCTCACACTATTTGGGTGAAGAATAGAGCTTTGGAGCTGAAGATGACATATGCTTATGAGAGACCTATGTCTTTGGTTATAGTTGAGATATCAACTCTCCCTAACGAAGATGTAGAGGAGTTGGAAGATGCACTTGCCAAGATGAAGCAAGAGAGAGATTTATGGGAAGAGCAGTTCCATGCCTTGAACCGAAAGCATGAGGAGTTGCAGCTTAAGTCGAAAGACAAGGATTCACTTATTGAGATTCTTGAAGACCGGGCAGTGAAGAGACAAAGAGAGTCAGATAATTTATTTTCCTCTAGTATGCCTCCAGCTTCTGGTGCTTGGAAGAAGATTATTGATCAGCTTGTCCTTGAGAAGGCTCAGATGAAGACATCCTTTGAGTCTGAGATTCAACGCATCTGAAGGAAGTATGCACCCATAGCCAGATCATTTGATGCAGTTGCTAGGGATCCTTAGGATGATAGTTTCCTTTTCTTTTGTATTTGTACTTTGGTTTCTGAAGTTGTACTCAGTGTAATCCTTCTAATTTTATGAATAAAAAGAAATTTTATGGTCCATTGAATTATTATTATTATTGGTATTATTAATTGAATATATAAATTTGCAAATAAGACTTCATATATTCCTTGAAATTAAAAACAATAAAAAAACATTGCATTTCATGCATCATTTTCATAACAGGTTTCTTCTGCCATATGTCTTATCAGTTCTTCTCCTGTGCATCAGCCAAGTTAACTTGCCACTACAACACTCGTGCTAATCGACTGAAGAGAATGAAGCATCTAGAGCAAGAGAATCGAGAGTTGAAGGATGAGATCTCCAGACTTACGACGCTGATGGAATCCGTGATTGCTGCTCAAAACCAGCCATCACCGTCTCCTGCAACTCATCCTCCTCAAAAGATTGTCATCTCCGAGATTGCTTCGCCATCTGTAACTATTACTACCGCTAGCCAATATGTTCCTGCTATACCAGATGGATTCACTTGGGGAATGCCATCTAATTTTATACGAGAGGGGTATGCACCCATGTTTGTTACTCTACCGGCATCTAGCCCGATCATATCAGTGCATCCTCCTATCGTTCATACTCTGCCTCGTGTTGAGGAGACTATCTACCATTCTGAGCCGTCTGAAGGTCCAGATGTCTATGAAAAGATGGATGAGATGAAAGATCAATTCCTTGAGCTGCGCAAAGAATTGAAGACTCTGAGAGGGAAAGACTTATTTGGCAAGAGTGCTGCTGAATTGTGTTTGGTTCCAAACATCAAGATTCCAGTGAAATTCAAGGTCCCAGACTTTGAGAAATACAAAGGGAATACCTGTCCATTGAGCCATATTGTTATGTATGCCATAAAAATGTCTACTCAAATTGATAATGATCAACTGTTGATTCACTACTTCCAAGACAGTTTAACTGGAGCTGCCCTCAGATGGTACATGGGCTTGGGAAGTACTAACATTCGTACTTTCAGTGACTTGGGTGAGGCATTTGTCAAACAGTATAAATACAACGTCAATATGGCGCCACATAGAGATCAGTTGAGGTATATGTCTTAGAAGGATAAGGATACATTTAAAGAGTATGCTCAGAGATGGAGAGAGCTTGCTGCTCAGATTAGTGCACCTTTGGAGGAAAAGGAAATGACCGAGATTTTCCTGAAGACGCTGAGTTTGTTTTACTACGAACATATGATTGCAAGTGCCCCTAGTGATTTTATTGAGATGGTAAACATGGGTATGAGACTAGAGGAAGGAGTCTGTGAAGGGCGTCTGTCCAAAGATGAGGCGTCAACCAGCAGGAAGTATGGTGGGGGTTTTTCTAAGAAGAAAGAGGTAGAAACTAATGCAGTGTCAGCAGGGAGGCAGAAGAGGCCTCATGTGACGAAAAGTTCTCAATCCCGTTAGCATTAATGTAACACCCTTCTAAAATACCCCAATAATTAATTAATTCAACAAAATATAAATCAGAGTAGATATGCAATTTAAGGGTGTCACACTTGACACTTCACACCATTCACCAAAATAGTTTGTCATGCTCATTTAATAATCAAAATAAAATATTGCACAATTCGCAGCGGATAGAGATCTAATCAATCATGCAAACCATGTAACACATTACATGTAAAGTTGTTCAACAACCAAATGAAAACAAGTAAAACATCCCGTCCCGATGTTACATCTACCAGAGCATGACTCACTAATGAACTACGCTAGACTCCAATCACTAGCTTCTACTCAATCACTGCTCGTTACCTGAAAACATAGTTGTAAGGGTGAGTTCCTCAATCGATATAATAAGCATTATAAAATATCATGTAATGCTAAGTAAATTAACACATTTCATCACCCTAATCAGATCACACATTCAGTAACGGCAACACCAACTCATAATCACAATCATATTCAACACAAACACAAAACACACGTATAATATTGGAATACATCCATTCATATTATACGCCATACATACATTATGCAATGAGACTCCATGCATGCGGTACCGACTATTTGTGAACATATAGTTCAACCTCACCGATCAAATCCAGATACGGCTACCAAGCTCACTAGTCCCACTCATTTGAGACCTAGTGACTCACATCACTAATTCCTCACCATGGGAATTAGCTACCACCCCAAGGGCCATGCTATGCACGCTAAATCACCTAGCATGCAAACATCAACAACAATCCACAATAACTCATCACTAATTCCTCACCATGGGAATTAGCTACCACCATAAGGCCATACTATGCACGCTAAATCACCTAGCATGCAACATCAACAACAATCCACAATAGACATATGCTCACACTCTAAGCCATAAACAGTCCATCCACAATTGCATACACAATAGATATATTCACAGTATTATGCATACCAACATACATCATCAATACAATTATCACAGAATCATATTATGTCATGCCACATAATCAATCACAGTATTAGCACACTCTACTAATACCTACACTACTCAAAACAACGGGAAATTGATCCCTCCTATATCATACACCAATATAGGCCAATCATCAATTGTTCACAATCTTTAAAATATCAGTTTTTCTACTTTTCAAACAGTGTTAACCGGTTAACGCCCTGGGTTAACCGGTTAACGCAACACAGAACACGCTTCCTGGCACATTTTAACAGTGTTAACCGGTTAACACCCTGGGTTAACCGGTTAACGCAAGACAGACAACAATATTTCACAATTCATAACAGTGTTAATCGGTTAACACCCTGGGTTAACCGGTTAACACAAGACAGAAAGCTGTTCCTGCGCTAACACGAAGCAGAATGCAGAATTCTCCGCATTTTCCGCCGTTGGGGGACTTCCGGACCTCCGATTCCAATTCCGTAAAAAGCTACACGTTCGGAAAATCACAACTCACCCAAATATTGATTCAATTACAGCTTTAACATAACTTATTCATCACAATTTTTCAGCACTTCATCATCCCAATTAGGGTCAATTCAACGGCTTATTACTACCCATTACATGTTAACCCATAATACCCATTAACTGACGATAAACCCCCCTTACCTGAGTTAATCCGGCAATCCTTTCCTGACCTTCAACAAATCGTGAATTCTTATCTTGAGCCCTAGCCTCTTCTTCTCCCTTTCTCAGTTTCTCCTCTTTCTCTCAATGTTACGTGCTCTCTGCTTTTCACGTGAAAACCCTTTTTACCAAATGGAACTCTTTATATATATTCTAACTTTATTATTCCAATAATAATAATTCCAAATAATAATCCAATTATTTAATTAAATTAATAAATATACTATTAACTTAATTTAAATAATTATCATATTTTATCGGGGTGTTACAATTAACACCAAGTTTCTTCAGTAATTCCAGTTTTTTCTAACAACTCAACCAATGAATCAGTTCCAATTCAGCAACAACAACATTAGTAACAACCGCAACAAAGAACCAACTATAACAATAATCATCAGCAAAATTTTGAGAGGAAGAAGGTATCTTTTGACCCTATTCCTATGACGTACACAGAGTTGTACCCGTCTTTGGTACTTAAGAATCTTATTCAACCAAGAAACCCTCTGCAAATTCCTGAGCCATTACCATGGTGGTTCAAACCAGATTTACACTGTGCTTTTCACCAGGGAGCCCCTGTTCATGATATAGAGAATTTCTACCCACTGAAATATGAAGTTCATAAGCTTATGAAGAGTGGTATGGTGTTCTTTGAGGACAGAGTGTTGAATGTGAAAGCCAATTCATTACCGGCTCATGGTAACGCTTATATCAACATGGTGGACGATTGTCCAGGGAATTTCAGATTTTTTGATGTGAGGCGTATCCGAATATCTCTGGTGGAAATGCATAGAACTCTGTGTTTATTTAGTGACTGTGAACATGACCATGATGGTTGTGTCATTTGCAGTGTGAACCCCCATGGGTGTATGATTTTCAAAAGGGATATTTAGAAGTTGATGGATGAGAATGTAATCTAGATTCAACATTCGATGGATATGGGAAATGATGTGAATGTCATTGTGCCGGTGTTTAAGACCCCTGAGCGATTAGTCATTCTGTTTGATAGAAGTAACAACAGTAATGTCAATAGATCGATATCGATGTTGGTAATACGGTTAGCGAACCTGTCCCCTATGCATCCGATAAAGTTGTACCATATCAGTACAATGCCACAATGATTGAAAATGGTCAAGAGGTTCTTCTACCATATGCAGACTCAGTGGTAAATATTGCAGACATTGCAAAGGTGACCTGTAGTGGTCGGGTGTTCAGTTCGGTGTTTCCGAAGAGTGTGGAAGATGTATCAGTGGGAAGGAAGGCAAAGATTCCTAGAGTTGATCCGATTAGTGCTCCAATGTGCCAGTCTGGTGAATCCAGCAAATGGAAGACTAACGATGATGGTGAAGTGTTACGCCTGATAAAGAGAAGTGAATTTAATGTTGTGGAGCAGTTGCTCCAGACGCTGTCAAAGATCTCTATGTTGTCATTGTTGATGAATTTTGAGGCACACAGAGAAGCATTATAGAAAGTGTTGGAACAGACTTATGTTGAACATGATGTGACTGTGGATCAGTTTGACCATATCGTTGCCAACATCGCTTCTTGTAACAATCTGAGCTTTTGTGATGAAGAGCTTCCTGAGGAAGGCAGAAATCATAATTTGGGACTACATATTTCAATGAATTTCAAAAAGGACGCTATATTCAATGTGTTGGTTTATACTGGATCATCGTTGAATGTGTTGCCAAAGTCAACTCTGTCAAGAATCTCCTATCAAGGTGCCTCGATGAGGTACATCGACATAGTTGTTAAAACATTTGACGTTTCTCGTAAAACTGTCATTGGAGAAGTGAACCTTCCGATTAAGATAGGTCCGAGTAATTTCCAGATTACTTTTCAGTTAATGGATATCCATCCGACTTATAGTTGCTTGTTGGGAAGGCCATGGATCCATGAAGCTGGAGCTGTGACGTCTACTCTTCACCAAAAGCTTAAATTTGTAAAAAAACGATAAGCTTGTCATTTTTGGTAGAGAGAAGGCATTGTTGGTGAGCCATTTGTCATCTTTTACTTATGTTGATGCTGAGGAGGAAGTTGGAATTTCGTTCCAAGCTTTATCCATTGCTGAGGAATTAAAGAAAGTTGGGGCACCCATGTCTTCTTTAAAAGATGCACAAGAGGCTATTCAGGATGGCAACATTGTTAAGTGGGGTCGTGTTATGGAAGTCATAGAGAACAAAAATAGAGCAGGGCTAGGATTTCAACCAGAGCCATTCAATGCCAATGTCAAGGTTATGCAACCAGTATTCTGCAGTGGAGGGTTCATTCATGAGAATGATCAATACTCAGCTGCCATTATTGAGGACAGTGGTGACGAAGGTGAAACTTGCGTCAACTTTGTGACGCATGGCCAAACTTGCAACAATTGGGTTGTTGTTGATGTTCCTACTGTCATTCACCGTTCTAAGTAATTTGTTTTATTATTTTAAGAAAAAAAAAATCCTTCTTCTATGCCTAAGGGAGAAGTGAACATGGTTGGACATTTTCCTTATTATCATCAATGAAATACAATTTTGTTCATCCACATCTATGATGTTTTATTTTTATTTTTTATTTTTTCTGAAAATGGTAATCACAAAAAAACATAAATAAATAATAATCTTTCCATCTGCAAAATATTTATTTGCAATCCACTTCTCTAAAATCAAAATATCAAATCATTATGTAGGTTGGTTCTCAAACCTACTGAATATAATGATCCTACTCCCTCTCCAAACTTTGATTTCCCTGTGTTTGAAGCTGAGAAAGAGAATGATGATGAAGAAGCATCTGATGAGTTATCTCGTTTACTTGAGCACGAGGAGAAAGCCATTCATTCGTTTGAAGAACATATTGAATTAGTCAACTTGGGTTCCAATGATGACGTAAAGGAAGTCAAGATTGGGTCTCAACTGTGTCCAGAGGCTAAGAAGGGGTTGATTGATCTTCTTCGAGATTATTCTGATGTGTTTGCTTGGTCTTATTAAGACATGCCTGGTTTGGATTCTGATATTGTAGATCATAGATTGCCTTTGAAGCCAGAATGCCCGCCGGTCAAGAAGAAGTTGAGAAGAACTCATCCTAATATGGTAGTAAAAATCAAGGGGAAGTGCAGAAGTAGATCGATGTTGGTTTCCATGTTACCTCCGAGTATCCGCAATGGGTGGCCAATATTGTGCATGTTCCGAAGAAAGATGGAAAAGTCCGCATGTGTGTTGACTACATAGATTTGAATAAAGCCAATCCAAAAGATGATTTTCCTCAGCCACACATTGATATGTTGGTAGACAATACAGCTAAATTCAAAGTCTTTTCATTTATGAATGGATTTTATGATTATAATCAAATCAAGATGGCCCCTGGAGATATAGAGAAGACCATATTCATTACACCCTAGGGAACATTATGTTTTAGAGTAATTCCTTTCGGTTTAAAGAATGCTGGTGCAACATCCCAGAGAGCCATGACCACTCTTTTTCATGATATGATGCATAAAGAGATTGAGGTTTATGTTGATGATATAATTGCTAAATCAAGTGATGAAGAAGAGCATGTTAAGCATTCGTTGAAGTTATTCCAGCGTTTGAGAAAATACAAACTCCGCTTGAATCCCAATAAGTGTACTTTTGGTGTTTGTTCTGGTAAGTTGTTGGGCTTTATTGTCAGTAAGAAAGGTATTGAAGTTGATCCTGCCAAGGTCAAAGCAATACAAGAGATGCATGCGCCCAAAATTGAGAAGCGAGTCAAAGGTTTTCTCGGTCTCTTGAGCTATATCACAATATTTATATCGCATATGACTTCCACATGTGCGCCTATATTCAAGCTTCTTCAGAAAGATCAGTCTTGTGATTGGACCGAAGATTACTAGAAAGCTTTTGATAATATCAAAGAGTATAAGCTTGAGCCACCGATTCTGTATCCATCTGTTGAAGGAAAACCTTTGATCATGTATTTAACTGTGCTTAATGAGAGTATGGGTTGTGTTCTTGGTCAGCGAGATGAATCCAGAAAGAAAGAATATGAAATTTATTACCTCGGTAAGAAATTCACAGACTGTGAAACTCGGTATTCTATGCTTGAGAAAACATGTTGTACATTGGCTTGGGATGCTAAGTGTCTATGCCAGTATATGTTGAATCATACTACTTGGTTGATATCCAAAATGGATCCAATCAAGTATATTTTTGAGAAGCCTTCCTTAACTGGGAGAATTTCCCGTTGGCAGATTTTGTTATTTGTGTATGATATTGAATACCGATCTCAAAAATCTATTAAGGGTAGTGTCTTGGCTGACCATTTGGCTCACCAACCTATTGAAGATTATTAGTCAGTACAATATGATTATCCTGACGAAGAGATTTTATACTTGAAGATGAAAGATTGTGATGAACCATTGCTTGAAGAAGGGCCATAACCTGGTTCCCGTTGGGGCATGGTATTTGATGGAGCTGTTAATTCGTATGGTAATGGCATTAGGGCAGTGATTATTACTCCTCACGGCATGAATTTTCCATTTACGGCTAGATTGACCTTTAAATGTACAAACAATATGGTTGAGTATGAAGCTTGCATTATGGGGCTTGAAGAGGCCATTGATCTCAGGATCAAGTATCTTAACATTTATGGAGATTTAGCTTTGGTGGTGAATCAGATCAAAGGTGAATGAGAGACGAATCAACCCGATTTGATACCATATAGAGATTATGTGAGGAGGATTTCAACTTTCTTTACAACGGTTGAGTTCCATCATATTCCTTGAGATGAAAACCGGATGGCAAATGCTCTTGCAACTTTGGCCTCAATGATTAAGGTGAATTTTTGGAATGAAGTTCCTAATTTAATTGTGATGCGTCTTGATAGGCCAGTTCATGTATTTGCTGTTGAAGAGGTCAAAGATGAAAAGCCATGGTATTTTGATATCAAATGTTTCCTCCAAAGTCAAATTTACCCGCCCGAGGCATCTTTGAAAGATAAGAAGACTTTAAGAAGATTAGCTCGTAACTTCTACCTAAATGGTGATGTGCTTTATAAGATAAATTTCGATATGGTTTTGCTCAGATGCGTGGATAGACACAAAGCAGACCTATTGATGACTGAAGTCCATGAAGGTTCCTTTGGTACTAATTTCAATGGACATGCTATGCCGAAGAAGATGTTGAAATAGGTTATTATTGGCTGACAATGGAATCTGATTGTTGCGAGTTTGTGAAGAAGTGCCACAAGTGTCGAATTTATATGGATAAGATTCATTTTCCTCCGACACTGATAAATGTCATTTCCTCTCCATGGCCCTTCTCCATGTGGGGAATTGACATGATTGGGATGATTGAGCCCAAAGCTTTAAAGCGACGTCGTTTTATTTTGGTGGCTATTGATTACTTCACAAAGTGGGTTAAAGCAGTATCGTATGCGAATGTGACCAAGCAGGTGGTGGTCCAATTTATCAAGAATCAGATTATATGCCATTATGGTGTGCCAAGCAAGATCATTATTGATAATGGGTCGAACTTGAACAATAACATGGTTGAAGCTCTTTGCAAATACTTTAAGATTTTGCATCATAATTCTTCTCCTTACAAACCCAAGATGAATGGGGTTGTTGAAGCTGCGAATAAGAATATTAAGAAGATCATTCAGAAGATGGTTGTGACGTACAAAGATTGGCATGAGATGCTCCCAGTTGCTTTGCATGGGTACCCTACATCCATCTGCACTTCAACAGGGGAAACTCCTTTCTCTCTTGTTTATGGCATGGAAGTTATGCTCCCCATAGAGGTTGAGATCCCATCATTGCGTGTTTTGATGGAAGTCCAGTTGACTGAAGTTGAATGGTGTCAAAGCAGATATGACCAGTTGAATTTGATTAAAGAGAAAATATTAATTTCCATGTGTCATGGTCAGTTATATCAACAGATAATGAAGAAATAATTTGATAAGAAGGTCAAGCCTCGTGTGTTCAGAGAAGGTGACCTCATGCTCAAGAAGATTTTATCTTTGAAGCCTGATGCTAGAGGCAAATGGACTCCTAATTATGAAGGCCCATATGTTGTTTAGAGAACCTTTTCAGGGGGTGCTTTGATTCTTACAACTATGGATGGTGAAGAGTTCACGCGTCCTGTGAATTCCGATGTAGTCAAGAAATACTTCGTCTAAAATAATAAAAGAATAGCTCGCTAAGTAGAAAATTCGAAAGGGCCGCTTAGGCAAAAATAAGCATCTTGGTGGATTGAAAACCCGAAAGTGCGATCCAGGTAAAAGTTAGAGACATAAAACAAAAATTTATCCTGGTATATTGAGTACCCCACCTTGGGGCAATCTAGGCAAAAATTAGGGATTATGGCATGTAACTGCATTCGGATGGTCTTGATCTTTGAAGCAGTTTTGAATAGTCAATTAGTTCTGATTCGTCATTCTCAACCAAAAGGTAAACATGGTGGATTTTGAAGTTGGTAGGGAGAGTAGTGATCATTGTATTCAATGTAGCCATTTTCCATGTAAATGACCATTTGTTAAACTTTGTAAAGATCTACGGAGTCATGCGCAGACTACCATTTTATTAAATAAAGTTAGGCTTTTATCCAATTATTTCCATTTTTATTTATTTCTGTAATAAAATTTAATTTTTATGATGATAATTTTGAAGTAAATCAATGAATAATTATTTTTCTTAAAATTATAAAAAAAATCACTTTAAGAATAATCGATTTCAGCAAGAAATGTCAACAGTAATCTAAGAACAGGTAAGTCTGGAAGTGTGAAGCATTGTTGGTCTCCCCCAAGCAGTTGGTTTGGTAACTTTTTCCTCCCCAACAGTTCATCGTTCGTTCCCAGCTTGGTTAAGAAGTTGCTCCCCAGGCAACCTATTATCCTCGGTCGAGCTGATGATTTGTCCCCTTTGCAATTCATCTTCCCCAACTGAGATGTTCATGTTTTGCATTCTCCAGTTTGTGATTTGATGATTGGACCCTGGACATCCCGGAACCTTTGTTTGGTCTCTAGGTCCCCATTTGCATTTGTTTGTGTTGCATAACCGCAACGGTTTCTCCCCTGTGTGAGTCAGATTCGATTATCTTTGCCTTGGAATTGGTTTATTTTGCAATTTCCAAAAAGATTTTTATGATTATTAAGGAGTGTGACGGTCTTTGGTTTGTTCCAACAAGTCACAACATCCCCAATAATTTGCTCAAATACTCATTTAGAGTTTTATCTCTTGTATTCCCTGGCGGAGTTCATCTTTTGATAGAAGATGCCTCATTCCCGAAAATGTTTGGTTCTTAGCAATATTTGATTTCATCCCCTGCAAGGTTTTTTCCCATTTGAAATGGTGATTGACTTAAGATTCCCCGCAACATTGGCTTATTTGGATCCTCAACATATCCTTCTCTATCCTCGGCATGTTTGGTTGATTATCCTTCAGCAGTGATTTCTTCCCCCCTTGGAGTTTTCCATGATTAATTAGAAGCATGTTCTATATGTCTTTCCCTAGCCATAGTTGATTTATTCAGAGCTAGACGATTTATTTTCATCCCTAGCATATTCTCCAGTTGTTGTGTTCATCTTGTCGAGATTAGCCGAGTGTTTTGTAGTGATGATTCAAATCTTCATTATTTGTATCCTTTGTGTTATTTTTCCAGCATAATCATAATCACATACATATTTATGCATAAATCACAGCATCATATATTTCATTACGCATTTTTTATCGCATTGATTTTTCTTCTGATCCCCTGCTTTGGTGATATTATTTCCCCAGGCAAATTTGGTGTGTCTGTCCTCCTTCAATTGTAGAGTCTCGGCCCCTTAAGCAGAAAGAGTTTATCCTCTCTTGTTCCCCACTGAGTTATTTCCTCGTGGATGATTATTATTTTACTGTTCTCCTTATTACTTTACCTGGATAGAACCTCTCCCCTTAAGTTATATCCTCATTGGGTTGAGTCTTTGTTTGACCGTTTCTTTCTAGCTTTTACCTAGATAGATCTTTTGGTCTCCAAGAGTCTATTACCCAATAATGGGCAATGTTTGAGTACATTACTTTTTACCAATATCCGGTAAAATATAATCTACTTTCTTTATTTTCCCCAACATATTCGTTTTCACGTTTCCCTGGTGAGTCTATCCTCGATATGTTCATCCTAACCAATGACAGATATTCTCTATTTTTGGTCTTCTACCCAGTAAGAAGGTAGTTGTAATCCCTACTTTTATTCCTAGAGAGTCGATCCTTGATATGTTCACTTTAACCGGTGACTGATTTTCTCCTCTTTACGGTCTTCTGCCTAGTAAATAGTAGATATAAATCCTACTTTTCCCCTCAGAGTTAATCCTTGATATGTTCACTCTAACCAGTGATGAATTCTCTCTATTTTTATGGTTTTCTATCGAGTAACATGTAGTTGTAAATCCCATGTCCTCTGTTGAGTCTATCCTTGATATGTTCATCCTAACTGATGATGGATATTCTCTATTTTTTGGTCATCTACCCAGTAATCGATAGTGGTAATTCCTATTTCTCCCCGACATTTTATCCTTGATATGTTTATCCAAACAGGTAACAGATATTCTTCTTCTTTCCCTAGGTGGTCTATCCTCAATATGTTCATCCTAACCGATGACAAATATTATTCCTTTGAGTTTATCCTCGATATGTTCACTTTAACTAGTGACATATACTCTCTTTTTGGTCTTCTACCCAGTAACAGGTAGTTGTAAATCCTATTTTATTTGATTTTTTTCTCCCCAGTAGGTTATTCTTACCCAGTAATTGGTAATGAATACGCCTCTTTTTCCTCAGCAAGTCATCCTTGATATGTTTACCCTAACTAATAATGTATGTCCCTCTGTCAGAGTGTATTATCTTCTTACCCAGTAACCGGTAGTTGATAATACATCTCTTTTACTCCTGTGTTGAAGTTAATTCTTACCCAATTGAGTTTGAGCGCGTATTTCCTAAGTGAAGTCACCAATCGCTTATTTGGTTTGAGTATTGCAGCTTTGTTCTGATTTATTCTCATCCCATGCAGATTCCATTCTCCCCAGGCCGAGTCTTTCCATTGATTTATTTTCATGGAAATCCCCTCGCGTCTCCAGCAGTTTTCAAGTCGTAGTATGGCCTACATGTAGGAGAATTGCCATCCAAGGCGCAGCGGAATTTAAAAAATTCTCCATTTAGTGATCCTTACGAATGGGCATGATCAGTGATAGAATCGTTACCTCTTGTGGCGATTCAAACCTTTGGTGCAGATCTCTGATAATGATCAAAACCTTTGATACAGATCCACGGGGCGATCACGAACGTTGAACGATGACAACGTCTCTACTCAGTCCACACAAACGGATTCCTTCAATCGCAGTGCTAGCTGTTATGAATGAAGGCTTTGAGTGAGAGAAAGAGGGAAACAAAAATTCCAAGTCTCTACTTGAATTTCTGTCTGAGTGGAGTGGAGTGACAATGCTTCTACCAAAGGGGTTCTATTTATAGAACCACTTGTGTGGGCTTCAAGCTAAAAAGCCCACTTAAGTGTATTTTGGCCCATATCTTATAATATGCCCAAAATCACTTAAGTATTTGGTACCTTACCATATTTTGTCTCCCACTTAAGTGCACCGTACCTTACGGTGTTCCTTAGTTACTCTATCTCTCATCAATTCGTCCTTTGTGTGTGACCCTATAGGTTTTCACGGCGTTGGCAATTATATTAAATCACGCATTTAACATAATAAACACTGAGCGGTATCTAGCAACACATCACTGCTACCCAAGTCACGAAAATGTCATGTGATCTGACAAAACCTCATGTGATAATAATTATGTGTATAATTACCCCTTTGCCCTTATGTCTATATTGAACACAAGGTATAGACCGTGTCACCCTTGTCCAGTTCAATATTGGGCCCATAGACATTTATCCTGTTACGCAGGATTGGAAAATTCCATCTAGGACACTCATGTCCCTCAGCATGCTTCGTGGAGTACTCATCAACTGTCTTTATGGTCATCCAGTTACGGACAACATTGAATCATCAATAAAGCACTCAACTCTACATCTAGGATCCATAGTGGTTTCAGGTCGAAGAGTGGTATACACTATTATCACCATGAGAATAACTTATGACACTTTGCATAACTTTCTATATAGTATTCTCATAGCGGGTCAATCCGGTATAAATATTACTCCTAATATTCATACCTATGTTTAAGACTTGATAACTCTTTATTCATGATCCATGAGATGGGATCATCAGTCTACAAACATAATAGTGTTAATGCTTTAATGTTATCCCACTTCACACTAAAGCTCGACTATGGATACTTTAAGAATAGTGTCCTTATGTTTAATGTGTTCTCATGATTAAGTCACACTTAATACATTAAACGGACTATCTATTCTAGGGACTTTATTAATCAACCATAATAAAGAAAGTGCCTTTTATTATTAATAAATAATTCGATACAAGTACCAAAAGTATTGGCCTCTAGGGCTTACACCAACAATCTCCCACTAGCACTAGAGCCAATCAGACATACCCCGTATGCCCATTGATCTAGTATGGCCATCATGCTTCTGCTGCGCAAGAGGCTTTGTCAGTGGGTCAGCTATATTGTCTAGTGTAGGTACTTTACATATTTTCGCACAACGCCTAAGTATGTGTTTGGATCGTTGGTGAGATCTAGGCTCCTTAGCTTGTGCGATGACACCATTGTTATCATAATAGAGACTAATGGGATCCACAATGCTAGGGACTATGCCAAGTTTATTGATCCAAACAGCTTCCTTTGCTGCACTTAAGGCAGCAATATACTCGGCCTCAGTTGTAGAATCAGCAACTGCATCTTGCGTTGAACTTTTCAAGCTCACAGTGCCACCATTTAAGCAAAACACATAACCAAATTGGAATCATTCATATTAAAGCGTCTCAGCACTTTGTCTATGTACTCTGACTTAGGCCAAGCATTTCATGATCTATCTCTATAGATTCGGATAGGCTGCTTCACCCAAGTCCTTCATAGAAAAGCATTTCCCCAACCAAGACTTTACTTGTTGCAGGGTAGGGATATCGATTCCAATGAGTAATATGTCATCTACATATAATACCAGGAATACGATCATGCTCCCACTAACCTTCTTGTAGACACAAGTCTCATCTTCGTTCTTGATGAATCCATACAGTTTTACTGTTTCATCAAAACGAAGATTCCATGGGTAGGTCACAGGCTCATCTTGATCCATGAGTAATACATCACCTTGATCAGATATCCATATATCTCATGTAGGTGACGTATCCTGCCTGACCTACGATGGTCTTGTTCTATTTGAGCAGGTTGCTCTTACACAACTACTTGTGTTTCCTGCTCTAATTCCTCCATAGGTGTATCGATACTTTGTGATTCTTGAATTTCTTCAAGTTCTACTTTCCTCCCACTGATTCCTTTGGAAATAAATCCCTTTCTAGGAAAACTCAAGTTCGAGCGACAAACACTTTGCCCTCAGAAGGATTGTAGAAATAATATCCTCTTGTTTCTTTAGGATACCCCACAAATAAGCATTGGTTAGATTTGGGCTCAAGCTTAGTTGAAATTTGTCGTTTCACATAAACTTCGCAACCCCAAATCTTCATGTAAGACATATGTGGTCTCTTACCACTCCATATCTCATATGGTGTCTTATCAACCTTTTTGGATGGAACACGGTTAAGTGTGTAAGCTGCGGTCAACAGCGCATGTCCCCAAAAGGAGTTTGGAAGATCGGCTTGACTCACCATGGATCGGACCATGTCCAACAAGGTTCGATTTCTTCTCTCAGACACACCATTCCATTGGGGTGTTCCAGGAGGAGTGAGTTGGGATAGGATCCCACACTCTTTCAGATGGTCATCAAACTCTATGCTTAAATATTCACCACCTCGATCTGATCGAAGAGCTTTAATATTCTTACCTAGTTGGTTTTGTACTTCATTCTTGAATTCCTTGAACTTTTCAAAGGACTCTGATTTGTGTTTCATTAAATACACATAACCATATCTACTGAAATCATCAGTGAATGTGATGAAGTACTGAAAACCTCCTCTGGCTGATATGTTCAGTGGACCGCATACATCAGTATGTATGAGGGCCAAAAGATCATTAGCTCTTTCACCTTTTCCTGTGAATGGAGACTTTGTCATCTTTCCAATTAAACAAGATCTGCATGTCTCATATGATTCATAATCAAAAGAGTCCAACAGTCCATCTTTATGGAGTTTGGAAATGCGTTTCTCATTTATGTGGCCTAATCGACAATGCCAAAGGTAAGTTGGATTTAACTCATTAGGTTTCATCCTTTTAGTATTAATGTTATAAATAGGCATTTCAAGATCAATGACATATAGTCCATTGTTCATTTGTGCAGTTGCATAGAATATATCATTCAAATAAATTGAACAACAATTGTTCTTTATTATGAATGAAAAATCGAACTTGTCCAAACAAGAAACGGAAATAATATTCCTGCTAATTGCTGGTACATAATAACAGTTCTCTAACTGAATTATTAAACCACTAGGTAAAGTCAATTCATAAGTTCCTACGGCTAAGGCAGCAACCTTTGCTCCATTACCAACTCGTAGGTCGACTTCACCTTTTGCCAATTTTCTACTCCCTTTTAGTTCTTGCACATTTGTACAAATGTGAGAACCGCATCCAGTATCTAATACCCATGATGCAGAAGTAGATAAATTAATTTCAATAACAAAAATACCTGAAGTTGGAGTCTCTACTTCATTCTTCCTATCTTCCAGGTACTTTGGGCAGTTCCTCTTCCAGTGTGCGGTCTTACCGCAATGGAAGCAGGTGCCTTCCTTTTCTATGCTTCCACTAGGCTTCAAAGCAGCACTAGTGGGTTTGGGTTTGGCAACTTCCTTGCCTTTCCCTTTATCATGTTTGAGGACAATCCTCATGTCTCGATACCAATCCAGAAAATTTGTCCCAGACAATTTTTCCTTGTCAAGGTTTGATCGCAATATGTTGTTAGAGGTGTTTGTTGTCATGGTAATCTACACAAGGATTAATGAAAATATAAGTATCATTGACATATTTAATTAGGCCTTTAATTAAACATGCTCCCACTATTTTATTCAAAACAAATGACCCTCATCATTTGATTCGGAAAATCCCGTTGGAAGATTTTTTAGTGGGTCGAGATCCATATTTCACTTCGTTCTAAGTCCGCGTAGGCGGATTACACAAAACTAGGTTATTTTAGGTAGGAACTCCTTCCAATTGTATCTCATACAACTCTCGAAAATTTCAGTTGGGTGAATAACTCATTATTCCAATCCATCATATGGATTATTCCCAACTCTTGCTTCTAAACATATATATAATCTTATTATAATTTGTTTAGTTAAGTTTGACCCATTGTTTTAACAGTTGGATATTACAATTATCCCATCGCACCTTACTAATATATAGATCATGCACCTCGCGTAGGCGAAACCTACATTATCCATTACTAGTCTTGATGAGTGTTAAAACTTGGAAAGCATAAACTTAATATTTATTTTGAGGGAATTGCAATTTTTCTGATCTCACCGGCTTGTTTATCATATAAATCGTCTCTCACATGCATCAACATACATTCACATGCATCAACATACATACAAACATAATGAAACAGTTATGGCCCCTAGCGCAATTGTTCTCCCAAGCCAATGAGAGAACCTAAGCTAACCTAACAACGATCTAAGCTTCTCCAAGCAAGATCTTCAAGGTTGTCCTCCTTTGGCACTGACTTCTTTGCTTTCTTCATATCATTACATTACATGAAAGAAACTCGTTTTATATACGAGGGAGTGAGATGAGAAAAGAAGTTACATTTGGGAGATTAAGAGAGAGGCACGACACGCAGGTCGTATTTTAAAAAAACCCAAAACAAAACAAAGGAAAACTAAGGCCATAACCGATCACCACAAGACAATAATAAACACTTTATATTATTATTAATTCCTTTAATTAATTAAAATCAAATTAAATTTCGACGACCGATCACACTACGCAGAGTTAGCCGGGGGTCCGCTGCCCGGACAGCGGGAACGGGTGTTCCGCTGCCCGGTCAGCGGACGGTGGTTCCTGCTCGAAAATTTTAATGAACAATTCATTTAAAATTGACGTCGTTTTTCGTATCAACACTTGATACTTCAAAGCACTTTTTCTAGTCGAACGGGTGAATTTTTCCTTGCGTTAACCGGTTAACCATATGCGTTAACCGGTTAACACTGTTTGAAAACTTTTTAGAAAGTTCTTTTCTGCCTTTCATTAACCGGTTAACCATATGCGTTAACCGGTTAACACTGTTTGAAAATGTCTTGGAAAACTGTTTTCCGCCTTGCGTTAACCGGTTAACCAAATACGTTAACCGGTTAACACTGTTTGAAAACTTAAAAATTTTAATTTCGCATTGCGTTAACCGGTTAACCATACGCGTTAACCGGTTAACATTGTTCCAAAAAGTGTTTAGGAAGCACAACTCTTGTGCGTTCAAACCCCAATCGCATAACTCTCTGACAACACAACCCTTGTGCCGTCACTAACCCTGATGCACCAATTTCAGACCGTCAAACACATCTCGATTGTTAATTCAGTATGATTGATCAACACGTCATTGCTTCACCATACTAATGTCAGATCAAGAAGCAAACGACCATTGATCTCTCAAAGGAAAACAATCATCGAGGGTTTGAATGAACGAAACGAGAACACTATATCATATATAATGTATTTTGCATCAGGATCACATATATCACATATATGTAACTTGATCGATCTCAATTTAACCTTTGATTCATTCTGTTTTAATCATATTATTACAGAACAAAAATAGATATCAGATTCATGGTTTCGTAAGTGGCTCTGATACCACTGTAGGAGAATTGCCATCCAAGGCGCAGCGGAATTTAAAAATTTCTCCATTTAGTGATCCTTACGAATGGGCATGATCAGTGATAGAATCGTTACCTCTTGTGGCGATTCAAACCTTTGGCGCAGATCTCTGATAATGATCAAAACCTTTGATACAGATCCACGGGGCGATCACGAACGTTGAACGATAACAACGTCTCTACTCAGTCCACACGAACGGATTCCTTCAATCGCAGTGCTAGCTGTTATGAATGAAGGCTTTGAGTGAGAGAAAGAGGGAAACAAAAATTCCAAGTCTCTACTTGAATTTCTGTCTGAGTGTAGTGGAGTAACAATGCTTCTACCCAAGGGGTTCTATTTATAGAACCACTTGTGTGGGCTTCAAGCTAAAAAGCCCACTTAAGTGTATTTTGGCCCATATCTTATAATATGCCCAAAATCACTTAAGTATTTGGTACCTTACCATATTCCGTCTCCCACTTAAGTGCACCGTACCTTACGGTGTTCCTTAGTTACTCTATCTCTCATCAATCCGTCCTTTGTGTGTGACCCTATAGGTTTTCGCGGCGTTGGCAATTATATTAAATCACGCATTTAACATAATAAACAGTGAGCGGTATCTAGCAACACATCACTGCTACCCAAGTCACGAAAATGTCATGTGAACTGACAAAACCTCCTGTGATAATAATTATGTGTATAATTACCCCTTTGCCCTTATGTCTATATTGAACACAAGGTATAGACCGTGTCACCCTTGTCCAGTTCAATATTGGGCCCATAGACATTTATCCTGTTACGCAGGATTGGAAAATTCCATCTAGGACACTCATGTCCCTCAGCATGCTTCGTGGAGTACTCATCAACTGTCTTTATGGTCATCCAGTTACGGACAACGTTGGATCAACAATAAAGCACTCAACTCTACATCTAGGATCCATAGTGGTTTCAGGTCGAAGAGTGGTATACACTATTATCACCATGAGAATAACTTATGACACTTTGCATAACTTTCTATATAGTATTCTCATAGCGGGTCAATCCGGTATAAATATTACTCCTAATATTCATACCTATGTTTAAGACTTGATAACTCTTTATCCATGATCCATGAGATGGGATCATCAGTCTACAAACATAATAGTGTTAATGCTTTAATGTTATCCCACTTCACACTAAAGCTCGACTATGGATACTTTAAGAATAGTGTCCTTATGTTTAATGTGTTCTCATGATTAAGTCACACTTAATACATTAAATGGACTATCTATTCTAGGGACTTTATTAATCAACCATAATAAAGAAAATGCCTTTTATTATTAATAAATAATTCGATACAAGTACCAAAAGTATTGGCCTCTAGGGCTTACACCAACACTACATATAACATTTTATCCCCTAGAGTCTTTGTCTCCTTGGTGAGTTTTCCTTATGGAATGGACTATGCTCCTTTGGACTTTCAGTCTCTCCAGATTCTTTTCCTTTGTGGCAATATATTCCCCATAAAGATTATTTTAACATTCATAGCATATGCATCATGAGGTCTCTTAGGGACCAAATATTGTTTATTGATGTTGTTATTTAAGTCCACTATACTGAGTTGATATGAATATTTTAACCTTCACATCCTTAGTTAGAATGTCCTTAAATAGGGGCAGCTGTAAGACCCCAATTTTGACCCTAAGATCCCTCATGCTATCTCATCATTTTGCATTGGCTTTGGGATCACACCTTGGCATCCTCCTTACCCCTTATTCATTGGGTTTGCATTGGGAGAGATCACCAAGCATATTTGATTGTATCATACTTTAGTTTTCTTTGTTTACTAACCAAAATATAAAAATATGTCCATGTATAGCTTTGTTTCTTTTGTAGGTAGTGTGTGCATCCACCAATGCCTCATCAAGCTCACAATTAGGACTTGAGACCCTCTGTGCAAGGAAATCAATCAAGATATGGTTCACAATGTTTCTAAACATCATATATTGATCCCCATGTTCTTCATTTATCATTTGGATTAAGAAATCATCAAGAATTTGAAGCTTGTTTGCCTTGAAAACCCTAAATCACCTAGGTATCTTGTGTGACTTCCTCAGCAAGTTGTCATACCCCGATTTTGCTCCTGAATCTTTTATGTTTGTTTAGCATGCTTGGCCTAACCTTACTTTGGTTTTATATGAGGATTGGTCTTGGTCTAAAGTCATGGTGTTTGTTAATGTGATTGTTAATGCACATATGGTCTTGGTCATCTGAACAATCAAGCTTCTTGTGTTTCAAGCCACTTGCTAGTCGTGTTATTGGTTCATGGATACTATGTCAAAACCCTGACCTTATGGTCTTATTTCATGGCCTTGTTCATGTGCATTATCAGTCAAGTTATTTTTCAAAAGTCAAACATTCAAGCCAATTGTGAAACCAATTTCAACCATTTGTTAATCCATTTCAATTTATTTCATGTCGTTGTTTAAACCAGTACATATGATTCCATACAAGAAAAATACAAAAAAAAATTGACACTTTTGACCAATTGTTGACTTTGGTCAACAGTTGACTTTTTGGTCAACTTTGACCAAAGTCAACCATAATCCATTAAACCCTAATTCTATCCACAATTGTCCATTGAATATCCATTTACAAAGAAGTCATAAAGGAAATCCAAAGAAATGCTATTTGTTGACTTTGGTCAACAATTGACTTTTTTTGGTCAACTTTGACCAAGGCCAACTCACTTTTTTTTTACCACCTAAGACCTAGACTAGTCTTCCTTCATTGATCCACCATCCAAAAGTCATGCTTGGGGTACTATGCTATTGGGCTTTGATGCGTTTCCAAATGTGGCTTCACATTGCATTTCAAATGGATTTGGCCTTGAACTCCTCTTGGTAAATGTCCTGCCATCATAATCCTATAGCAGGCCTAAATCTGTCATGAAATAAGGCAGCGTGCATTCAGTCTCATCTGTCCACTAGCAGTGTCACATAACCAAGAAAGACAACTTACGAATCTGACCGTCACCATGTTAAACCAGAATTATCAGCCAGGTCTTTGTATTGATAAACCTGGTTGCTTTACCTGAGCCTACAAACAATATCAGTGGTGCAACAGAACATCAGTTGGTAACCTGCAATGCCACGACACACCATAACACTATGAGACATATTTCAAACCAAATGTCAAACTGAATCAACATGGATACAGTAACATCAACTGACCTTGCAGCATGAAGTTTACACCAGCAGATATGCAAACCAAAACCTATTCAGCAAACAAGAACACCAACCTTTACCCTGCTGAACTGGCCCTGCATTCATCAATAACCAAATACCCTAATCACATGATCAAACATGGTACATACATGATTGATTTGGCAAAGCAATGCACATGAATTATGGTTTTGAACTCACCTTGACACACCTTGTACTAGCATCCTGTCATCATGGTCCTGCAGCTGCCAAGTCGAAACTTGAATTCCATAAGGTCATGGCGTGATGACTGAACTTAGAGCAAATGATTTGAAGCAATTCCCTTTGAACAAACTTGTACCACCAAAGCAACCATTTTGTACAGCCTGGAACAGGGCAGAATAATTTAATGCTTCCTTCCGCACGTCCCCCAACTTTGGGAAGTTTGTCGATTAGGCCTCCAATTCAGCCAGTAAATTCAACTGCGATGAACCAGCAAATGCATGCCTCGTTCCTTCAGCATCTGGTACGTGCTGGAAGCTCAACAGTCTCGCATAATCTTCAAATGGTTCGTCCAGATGCAAGCTTTCAGGCTGACCCCTCCATGTCATCTGGTACTTCCAAGTTACTTAGTAAGGAAGGTGATAGATCTTCCAAAGCTCCTGAGGATTGGACCAAAAATAGTAGTAATTATTCAAACATGTCCGCGGGATTAGAGAATATAGGCACGACTCGTGATATTCCAGAATCCTTCACTCGTCCGTTAAAGCTCACTAGATTGAATGACGGAAGGAAATCCTCTCTTGCTTCTGGGACTTCAGATGTGCCTGTCTCCAAAGGATCATCCCATGTTCTTGGAAGTAGTTTATTACCTGCACCTGCAGTTCCTAAAGCAGAAGCGCGGCACCCTGACCAACAATCTTCACAGCTTCCATCTGACGTGGAGTTTGTTTTGCTGCAACAAGTATTGAACCTAACACCGGAGCAATTGAGTTCCCTGCCACCAGAGCAGCAACAACAAGCCATGGATTGCACCAATACTAGCTGCACACCGTGCCAGGCCTTGGAGTGTGTTAGCCTATCATCTTGTTAGCAAAGCCATCAGTTGTGACAATAAAGACCAAGTCATACATAACCACCACTCTCATGAGCTGTAGTGTGAAAACCATTATGCATCAAGGAGTACCTTACCTGCTGCTGCAGTACTGGCCAAGTTGGACTTGGGACATCATGATCCTCATACCCCAGCAAATCCATATGCCTTCTCAATCAGCTCCTCAACTGGAAGTGCAGCAATACTCGCACCTCTGTCTTGTCCAAGCACGGTAACAGGTGGGTACATATTAGATCTCATTCCAAGTCTCCTCCCAGTCTCCTTTCCTATGGCAAGTTGATCATCGATAATCACCTTAACATTGGCACCAAGATGAAGAGCTCTCCGAACAGTTTCAGCACTGTCATGCCTATTGTTTTGTTTGAAGGTTTAAGTTCAGTTTTGTTCTAACATGTGCTGATATTAAAAACATCCTTGTGCACCGGCTGGAACGAGGATATTGAATTTTCCTTCAAGGAGGCTTGTATTTCAACTGCATGCAAAATCGAGACGAGTCATCTTCAGAACTAATAACCTGAGATTTTGTTTATGTTTCACTAAAACCATCACCTATTCCTGCTTTTTAGACCTCGAGGAGTCTCACCATTACCTCCATTTCTTCCGTTTCTGTTTAATTGGTGGTTTGGTAATCCATAGACAGTGTGAGGATTTGGATTGTCTTGGCCAATGGCTAAACAATCAGATAAGTTACAGGTGGAATGTATGGGGACTGGTTTATGCATCGTTGTCTTTGTTTTAACCGGCGCCGAAGTTCTCACTGTTTGAACTTGTTGGTGTCCCACTGGAGAGAATTATGCAGGGTATGCTGAAGTTTACGTATGTGGATTGTTTGTGCAGATTGTATGCGGCATGGATGCCGTGATGAGTATGCTTGCTTCAATTTCCTGCTGGAGCAATAAACCAACTGGGAGAGGCCATATTGACGTAATTGTACGCGACAATTGAACCGAAACTACTTTAAGTCAGCCAATGTATTACAGACGTCCCCATGAAATCCAATCCGTGTTTTAACCATAACCTTCCATGTTCCATTTTGATCCTTGAATAACCAGTGATGAACCTGTGAAACCATGCCAAAACAATGCATAAGTTCAAAATTAGTATGGCTGCATAATGCACATCAAAATTAAGACATGTCCACAAACTAACCAATGTCCAAAGAGTCCTCTAGCAGTCCAACCATGTCCTCTACTCATCACTCTTAGCTTGAACCTACAATAGCACAACAGGACCATAAGAAATACCTAGTTGTCACATGCCTAACTTGGACAATGAAACTCAAAACCCATCAATACATCTGCAACAATAGATGACCATTCATCTTGCTCAATGTAACAGGCCAACTGCAGACCTTAGTCACCCTGCTACACCAAGCGTAACATCAAGCCAAGCATCCTGCAGAACCACATCCAAACCTCCAAAGCCATTGAACCTCAACCAAACCAACTGAGTTTTCTGACAAAAAATTCACTGCAGTAAAAAGGACAAACTAATTAGCAAAGGCTGTAATTCAAGAAAATAATCCCAATTTGGCATCCAGACAAAACAATGAAGAAGAAAGCGTGGCTCAGATTACTTGTTACGAATCCATACATCAAAGGGGTCAATCCAATTTCTGAACATCCAAAGTGCTTTGCAGAGTTACTCTTTTGGAAGAAGATACCAAATTGAAGCCCTAATTCACAGAACATAAATAGGGAAGAGAATCAGTAAAGTAAAAAGGTTAGGAGCGGCCACTGTTCACAGAAACCTGGAGGCGGAATTGAATCAAAACCCTAAAAAATTTCAATACAAAGAAAACCTAAAACCCCAAAATCGTACCTGGAGGTCAGCTTCACATCCTTCACCACCACCGCAATGACACTTTGTAAGGACCTCTTTTTCTTTCTCTTTATGCTTGTTGATTGAAAATATTGTGAGAGCTGAGAGTGATTGAGAGGGGTTCGTTGAGAACGAGAGTGGGATTGAGAGAAATGTGAAGTTTGGTGTGAGTGAGATTGTGAGTGTTGATGAACATTACCGAGAGAAGAGAGAGTGAAGGAGTGAGTTTGGGAAGGTTGAGTTCGTGAGGTGGGGAGGACGATGGCGATGAAGACGAACCTCTGTGTTTCCATTTTCTTTTTTTCTTTTTTTTAATTTTTCTTTTATTATTTAATTTAATTTGTTTTTAACACAAAAACCATAAAAATGTTTATTTTGTTTTTTATTTTAAATCTTTTTATTTTTTTAGCCCGGTTCATATATTTTGGGTAGTATCTTAATAGCAGATATTGTTGAGTGGCCTAGTGGAGAGAGGGCAGTTGCATAATATTAGGTGGGGAGGGTTCAATACTCATGTGTAACACCTTTTGCTTTTTATTTGATTTTATTTTCCTTTAGCATTTTTTTTTCTTTTAGTATGTTGATTAATATATTTTTTATGTTTATTATACTCATGATTTCATTTGTTAATAATGCATAGTTGTTGTATTTTAGTTTAGTTGAAAACCATTTTTTTTAAAACTATAAAAATCATACTTTCTCGATTTAATATCGAGCCCATTTTTTTACACCCTTGTAAGTCGATTGCTTTTTAAGCATCGCCATCAACCTCACATAGCTTACTCTTGGGCTTTCTTACAATGAGCCGGTTCCTTTGCACTTACACTCATACATTGTTTAATGCCTCATTATTTCATTCTTTGATTATTTGATTCGATTATATACTTGCTCAAATATCTTATTGTTGATTAAATGTTGCCTACTTGTAAGATGTATGAGGCATATATTTATATTGTTTGATTGCCATGACAACCCCCATTCATAAAAAATGTATCCCTCTCCCATGAAATGTATAATATTCTTTCATTCTTTATTCATCTATTAATACAAGAAATAAAATGAACATTCGATAACCATTTCAAAACAAGATCAAAACCTCGATCCAACGTCGAGTAATCATTTTTTCAAAACCTAACAGAACCAGCACGTATTCATCCACCCTTTTGTAAGTCGATTGCTTTATGCATCGCCATCAACCTTGTAAGCCGATTGCTTTATGCATCGCCATCAACCTTGTAAGTCGATTGCTTTATGCATCGCCATCAACCTTGTAAGTCGATTGCTTCATGCATCGCCATCTACCTCTATCCCTAACACTTCTCCTTGCTCCATTCGTCGATTCTTGTTCCGATTAGGTAGCACCCATTAGATAGAACCCTTTGTATGATAACATAGGTAGGATTCCCATATCCTTTTGTATGATAACATAGTTAGAATCCCCATTTCCTTTGCATGCTAACATTAGGTAGATATTCCCATTTGTAAATCCTAACACTTAAGTACACATTGCATGACAACTCTAGGGCAGAGCTTCCCCACTTCTAGACCTTTCCGAGCGTCTCCGATCTTGTGGCATGTAGTCCGTTCTATTGCAAAGAGGTAACTGCCTAAGACTCGATTCAGCGAGCTGCGACACCTACTGCCAGGACGTGAACACATTGCCCACTCTCCTTTGACACAACTGGTGTCCTCCTTTTGTAAGTCCATGTTCAGATGGCAATCCCTATGCAGGGGAACTACGTCGCCCTGATCCTCATACCAGATGAGGTACGTAGGCAGGAGGTCGTGCGAGATCTCTCCGGGCACCCTTTTTTTCTTTTTCACCTTTTTTGTCTTTTTCACCCTTTTCCTTTTTGTGTGTGTTTGCTTGACAGTTGCTAGGCTCGAGTTCCCGACTCCTTAGTAACTTGTTGCTTGTTTCTTCTTGTGTGTGTTAGGATATGGATGTAAGCCCAGCGATTGGCATTCCGTATCCTATTGTTGAGTGCTTGGAGTCCGGTATAAGTCCATCAAGTGGCATCTGGTTTCCAGTGTGGGTTTGTTTGATTCGGAAGCTGATGTAATTCCAGCGATTGGCGTTCGGGTTCCATGTTTGCCTTTTTTGTGCGTGTGTTTTGTTTCGGCGTGCGTGAGCCGAACTACGGCAACTCTGATTCTCATGTTCAGATGAGATACGTAGGCACAAGATGCGATGTCTTGCCGAGTTTGACTAACGACTAACAACTAATCCTTGTTTGCTTTCGCCCTCGTTGCGATCCTTTCTCTCGCCCTCGTTGCGATCGAGACCTTCCCTTTCTCTTGCCCTAGTTGCAGTCGAGACCTTTGTTCCCGTGGTTAGTTTGAACTACGTATTGCTCTGATTCTCATTCTCGATGAGATACGTAGGCATAAGACGCGATGTCTTAGCGAGCACACATCTCTTTCACCCATAGGTAGCCGAGCTACGAAGACTCTGATTCTCATTCCAGATGAGATACGTATGCAGTGGATGCGACATCCGTGCGAGTCATTTTTCTCTTGACCCTTTTAGTAAATAGTACATTAGATAAACACACACCCTTTAGACAAGAAACAACAAGAGTGGATCCCGTAGAGTACTACGGATGCGTAGGGGTGCTAATACCTTCCCTTCGCATAACCGACTCCCGAACCCAAGATTTGGTTGCGAGACCTTGTCTTTTCCTTTCCTTTCTCCAGGTTTACTTCGAGCGTTTCCTTTCCCTCCTTTGGGATAAATAACGCACGGTGGCGACTCTTCTGTCATTTCTTTTCTCGCCGGTTGTTTTTTCGCACCTCTGTATTTTTCAGGCTGCGACAGCTGGCGACTCTGCTGGGGACACCGGTTTCCCTAAGCGAGTCCCTCCTAGCTTTTGTAGGTTTCTTGTTTGTTGGGTGTTTATTCTTTTGTACAGTTATTTACTTTCCGCATTTACCTGCTTTACCTTATTGCATTCATGTACATATGCTTGCTATATCTGTGGGTTGTTTGTTTGTTGGGTTGGGACTGTTCTATGAGAGATAAGCCCACTACCCAGGCTTGAGTGTACACATAGGTGTTAGAGTGGATGGTCATGAGGCTTGCGCGGCATGTTGCTATGTTAAGTCGTTCATGAGACCCACATTCCAGACGAGGTTTCTGTTGGATATATTTTGTCCTATGGGTGTTCCATAACGACAGATATTCCTTTAGAAATCGTCGACTCTGGTGACCATTTCCCGAGAACTCAATCAAGGCCTCTCCTCCGAGACGTGATTATGTTAGCTCTGGTGGGCGCATTCTCGCTGCTCAATCCGAGGACCCCGAGACTGGGAACTTGCTTTAGGATATCCTGTTGAGGGGAGTCAGCGGGGGTCTTTTATCCCATAATAATGCCAAACCTTCAGTGGTAAACGTATTATTCTCGACTGAAGGGCTGAAGCTGACAAACTTCTGTTCTTAGAACCTACCAGTGAGGGGAGGGTTTGATCTCTACAGATACGGTTTCTGCCAGTGGTGCTGTGATGGTGACTTTGGTTCAGCCAAATTTATGGACATTTATTTCTGGGACGCCGGAGTTCTGTCCGTGGTTTATCAATGGGTTCCGTTTATTTCGGATCCCCGGGTTGAATTTGAAAGTACCTGTTCAGAGGATCTGACTGTCATCCGTTCAGTGGATGTTCCTGTGATGATAGTGATGTAATCTCCAGTTCCGTTTATTTCGGAACTCCCCAAGTCGGATTTATGGTGACTTAGTCCCGATGAATGTGACTAGTTCAGAGAATGGGTCTTCAGATGACTTGGTGGCGCAGTGACTTGCATTCATGCATTTGCATCGCATTCATCTGCATTCAACTCGTGTCTATCCGTACTCAGGGTCCACTTTTTGATTAAGATTCTGGTTGAGAGATATCCAGATGTCAGAATGTTATTGATGAAAAATTATTTGTCTCTGTGAAACCAAAATCAAAGGAATATTCCTGGTACGGATAGACATTGCATGCGTGAGTCATACTAACCCGTTTGTTGTTTTGTAGGTGTCAACCGGTGCGCATAGCTCTTCCATTCAGACATACAGTCAGACTCAACAAATCCAAGTTGATGGATCTTCCCAACGCCGACATCCTTGAACTGAAAGAGATGATGAGGGGATTGTTCAGTATTGTGCAAGGGCTTGCCTTGGGGCAGAAAGCCATGTCTGAGAGATTGGAAAGGATTGAGAGCTGGATGATCAAGGAGAAAGTTTAGGGAAAGGCTCCATCATCCGATGTAACAAATCCCTCTGGCTCGGTAGCAAAGAAACACTCTGACAGTGGTCCGCTCAAAAAGGAGGTTGAGTCAAGTGGTGTGCCAGCAAAGAAAGAACGCAGTAAGGATCGTTATCATCCTTATGATGTTGCTGTAACCACTCTTGTTGGTAACTCACCTGTACCCTCGCAACAACCACCACTTCAACAGAAGGCACCGAGAGCTAAGAGCCAGGTGAAGAAGAAGAAGGAGGATCGTCAGTTTGAGGAACCACCTGTGACTTATACCCTTTTGTTCAGGAGATTGAGAGATTTGGGGTTAGTCCGGCCAAGGATTTTGATTCCCATAGCACAACAGAAGAGGCCTGCACACTATGATGAGAATGCTAGGTGCGAGTTCCATTCTGAGGTGCCCGGACACAACATTGAGGGTTGTAGAGCTTTCAAACATGTCGTCCAGGACATGGTAGACTCTAAAGCTATCAGCTTGGCACAGATAATGGATGGCGAGGCCGACCCCGTACAATGGCAGGGTCCGGTCAAGGTGAAGATGGTGAAAAAGGACAAGAAAGGAATAAGGGCGACTGAGGAGAATCAGTTAAAGGTTCCAATGTCCGTGGTCTCAAAACCTCTGGTGCAGGATGGAGCTTTCCCTGTTGTTGATTTTTGTTGTGCGACCGTCACTACAGAGGGGTGTGTATTGATGAAGGACATGACCCAAAAGATGAAGAAAGTAGAAATGGACGATGTAAGATGTAAAGCGCCCAGTCTGGCCGTTGAGACCGTCCCGGTGGAGAATGCCTTTGTTGCTGAGAAAGAGAAGAAGTTGTCCATTTCTTCTTATAAACAAGCTCTGGAAGTGGTGAAGAACAAAGAGGCCCAAGGCTGGGGAAGGATCATTGACATAGTGGTAAAAGCAGACATGTTTGGGGTCGGTTATCAGCCAGATCAAGAGTCGTCTAGACCAAACAGAGGATATCGCCCACCGTACCCCTTTGTCAGTGCAGGAATGTTGGATCCTGATCATGCTTGCTCAGTGAGTGAAGAGATTGACTGTGACCGTAAGCTCGAGTTGTGAATAAAGTTGTGCGTACTAGGCAACTGGAAGGTCTCCAAAAGCATCACTGTCGCTCATCCGGAAGTGTAGTATTTCTGTTTTAATTTTGTTTGCATGAAAGCCATACGTTTTGCCCGAAACGTACTGGTCCATTGTAAGGGCCATCTCATGTGTTTCATTTTGCGACGTTTTGCATCAGTAATAAATGGATGTTTTTGTGATTAAAAGCGGTGTTCCCTGTTTTTCATTTTTTACAGTTTAAAAAAAAAATGGCAATGTTTTTCGTTTTTCTTTTGAACTTGTCTCGTTCCCACCTCAAAAGTGATTACCCTCCTGATCTCATCGATAACAAGTTGGTTACACCTTTGTATGACTTCGACAATTCGATCTATCATGCCGAAGGAGAAGGCGAAGAAGATTGTGATTTGTTGGAATTAGCCGGGTCGTTGAAACCAGAGGAGAAGGTGATTCAACCGCATGAGGAGTGCTCAGAATTGTTGCTCCAAGCACCGCCGAGGTCAGAAAGCGAATATTGAGGCCGCTTCAGAGGCAAGTCAAGAACAGGATGGTATATGTGCACCTGTTTGTATCTAGATACACCAAGGTAAGATATCAATGTTGTGGAGGCACGAGTTACCATGGAGAGAAGACTGTCCTCCAGGGAAGCGGAAACCGGCGCTGAAAGATGAGAATGTGTGTGGACTGTCGAGATGTTAGCTGAGCTAATCTGAAAGATGAATTCCCGGTACGTCACAACGAGGTATTGGATTGATTATAATGCTCAGTTCATCTTCATGGATGGCTTCTTGGCCGAGACCAGATTGAACTGTTGCCAGATGATATGACGTAAACCATGTCCATCACACAAGGGGCACCTTCTGGTTATAAGGTGATGTCGTTCAGTATCGAGAAGGCTGGTGCCAAGTATCAGAAGTCTGGGGTGACTTTGTTTCATGATATGATTCATCGTGAAAGCAAATGCCATGTTGATGACATGATGACAAAGTCCTAAGCAGAAGAGGGGTATCCGATGGATCAAGTTGTTTGACAAGTAGAGATAACTCATTGGGTTTGTTTTGGGAAAGATCACCAAGTACTTTATGATTGTATCATACTTGTATTTTATCATTTTACTAACCAAAATACCAAAAATATGTCTTTGTACTTGCCTAACTCTTTTGTAGGAAGGGCATGATCTCCATTAATCTATCAAGTTCACATCTAGGGTTTGAGACCCTCATGAACAAAAAGCACAACCAAGAATTGATCTAAGAATGGTTATGAGCATCATATATAAGTCCCAATGTTCTCTACATGATCAAGTTTTCTTCAAGAGTTTGAGGGTGATTTGCCTTGGAAACCCTAGTTTGACTGGGTATCTTGAGTAACTTCTCCAACTATCTATCTCACCAATTGATCAAATTTTTCAAAGGACACTTCAAATTCATAATAATTTTATTCATATATGATCTACCATGAGCCAAGAAAATCAAGAGAATTGGAAGTTAGCAAGTTGGTTGATGGTGGTTGGCCAGATGAATTCATCTGATCAAAACTGGGTCTCCCTAGACCCTATCTCATACAATTTTCACTATATGAAAATGATTCCTAGAGAAAACATACTACAAATGACGTTACAAACAACTTTCATGTTGAGACCTTGAGCTATTTTTTCTTGGAAAATCATTTTCTATGTTGAAACATTATAGGTCATTTTGTCTAAACCCTAATTTGAAAGTCAACTTCCCAAGGCCATAACTTGCTCAATTTTTATGAGATGAAAGATTTCCAAGTTTTAAAATACAATTAAATGTGTCCACTTTAACTTTGATGTTTGGAGTGGGAGCTAATTCAACTTTTTTGAGCATGTGATATGAGGTTACATTATAGGTCACTTTTGACCTATACCATTGATCAAGTGATTTTTTCAAACTTCAAAAATGCATAACTCTATCATTTCAAATCCAAATGACATGAAATTGGTGACCATTTTTAAGGTATTTGAGATATCTACAACTTTGATGAAGACACTTTTCTCATTTTAAGCTCATATAAAAAGTTAAGCAAGGTGGAACATTGAGACATATGGCTTGACACTTAGAAAAATTTTGATATCTCAAAATTTTCCAAACTTCCACCTCAAATTTCTTCAAGTTACAAACTCCAAATGGAAAAGTGTTTAACATTAAATGTATTCCTCTTGATCTCACCTTTCTAAAGAGCTCAATTTCATTCATTTTGGACAAGGAATGTATAGGTTGTGCATGGCATGAACATGGTGTCATCACTTGGCAAGGATCAAACTTCAAATCAAAATGTACACTTGCCTTGCAATCCAAGCTGAATTCAGACTATCTCACACTCATTTGTGGACCTATGGCAATGATTTTATGGGCCTATACGCGCCCATGCACCCATGCATCATCAATGACCAAATTTGGAAAGTGAATTCAAGTGTGCAAAAAGCAATGGATTCAGCTATAAATAGAGCCTCATATGCTCAGCATTTCACACACATTCGCGCCATCTTTGATCCCCTAACTCTAACCCTCACATTGAAAAGGATAAACCTGAGAAATTCACTTGAATTTGAGTTTGAATTTCCACTGTTTTGAAATTCAAATCTCCAGGAATCCACAAACTTTTGAGCATTCAATCCTTCTTCTACAAGCATTTGGAGTGAGATCAAGCATGAGCAGAAGCAAGATCAGTTGAATCCAGACCTCCATTGAAGGTATTTTCCAGAAATTTTGATCTCTTTGATTCTCTCTAATTCTTGCTCAATTCTATTGATTATTTGGTTGTCTGAAGTCCTACCAATGTAGGCAAGAAGATTGAGTTGCTTAGAGGCTAATACGAAGCAACTCAGTTCATGTACCTCAAATTTCAACTCCATGTATCTCTCAATATACTTGGAGTTAGAGTGACATGAGGCCAGATTCGAACTCAGTTCCATTTTTACTTTGAAATCATGTCCTTGTTTTTAATTTTGGTGATGGTTGAAGGTGGACCAGTCCGGTGAGGTCCACCGGAAAAGAAGACCGGAGCTACAGCTCCGGCCATGCGCTGGCATGTCTCACAGCCACATGATCTTGTTATTTTGTTCTAATCTCACGCGTCCATTGTGATTACTAATTGTGTAGCGTGCTGACTTGAGTCCATCGTGGATAGCGCATTTTTGGCGACTTGATCTGCCACCTCAATTAATGAGGGAGATCAAGTGGTCCACGTTTTTTCTGATATTTTAATTTTCATTTTAATTGCATTCCAATAATTCATATTAAATTCAATATTGATCCAAAAAATATGGGACTTTCACCAAAAAAATTCAAATATTTTCCTCTTTCATATTCTGAATGAAAATTATTTTTTGGATCATTATTAATATTTTTCATGATTTAATTGATTTTTCATTTGTTTTTAATTGTTTAAAAATACTTTTAAATGTCCAAAAATCATGAAAAATTTTCTCAAAGGTCCTTTGACCTTGTTTGACCTATGATAAATCTCATGGCCATTTCTTTGGTGTTTTGATAAGGTTTTAGGAATTGGACAAACCATATTTAATTTAAATGCCTTATTTAGTATTTTTAATTTGATTAAATGCCAAATATTTTGTTGACCAATTTTGATGACTTATTTGTGTTTGACTATTGTTGTTGGGCCTTGGTCAAGGTTGATTTGACTTTGTCAAATTAATATCATTGGATTTAGGAGATTGATGGAATGTACATTCCATCTCCCAAAATGAATGGATGATATTAATTTGGTAAAAGTCCTCCTTTGACCAATTTGTGATTTGATCCATTCCCCTCCCACTTCATCTTATTCCCTTTCTTAATTCATTCATTCCATTTGGCCTATGATATCTCATAATCCTAAGGCTAGTTGATTGAAAAATTGACATGAGTATGGATGAGATTAGGCCACACCTTTTGCATATTGTTTTTGTGTGTGGTATGTTTCATGAGCATAGTTCATTATACTATGTCTCTAACATGCATTAACACCAAAATTTTATTGCCCGACCTCAAATAGTTATGACTTATACATGAGTCCAATTACGATTGCTTAACATTGCGCTAAATTTGTGACACAAAAGGCATAAGCATTCTAGTTAGTGAGATTATAAGTCTCCCCTCTTTCATGGTATTGTGTGGAAACTTGGCCTTTTCTCCTTCCTTTGGAAGATGTCTTGGTTCAAAGATCCATGCTTGTGATAAGTGGGTTGAGTATTCTCCAAAGAATGTCTTAAAGCAAAAGCAAAACAATACTAACTTCTAACCAATTAACTACTAACTTTTAATTTCAAGTCCTTTACTTTAATGCCATTTAATTTTTGTTTCTATTCATTTGCCATTGTTCATATCATTCTAATTGTTTATGATAATACAATTTTTACTTTGTCCATTTAGACCATATTGTGTGATATATTTTGTTTGTGTATACTTTGTTTGTTTATGTGGTCTTTGACCATTAATATACATAATAATAAGAAAAACCCTAAAATACTTTTGTGTGGATTGTTGGCTTGATCTTGGACAAATGGACTTAGAATCTAGGAAACCTTCCTATGCTAAAGGACTTGGCCAATGCCAACTTGTTGAGAAACCAAGTGCTTGCAATTTGAAATTCATCTGATACATCTTTGAAGACATCTCTAAGTTCATCCGCAACATGATCATTGTGAAGCTGTTATTTTAAACCTGTGACTTGTGGAATTCATCCGTTACATGGGATATTTTGGAGAAGATCGTGGAATGGATAAGCTTGGATGTGGCCATCTTTATGTGATGCCTTGCTCTTCAAGATAATATAATTGTACATTTGTGTGTTGAAAGTCCAAGGGAATTCTGGGTTTCTATTGACATTCTTGTCTATTGGATTGCTACCCATTTTGTCAAATCTTTTCAACTCTAAACTTTTAATTTTGTACATAGGATAGTCTCTTTATCTTCTCCCCATTTCTTTAATTTCAAAATATCTCCCTCCATTTTTCAAAATATTCTTTGTGTGAACTACTTTTGTTCTAAACTTAGACTACTTTTGCAAAAAGATAGAAACTTTGGCCTTATGCCATTGCATTTTCAAACTTCTTTTCTTAAATCAAGCTTGTAAATAAATTTAACTATACTTGACCTAAAATTTCAAAAAGCCAAAAAGAAATAACTCACTCAAACCATTTTTAGGCCTTTGTGCCTTTCAAACTAAAATTTTGTTAAAAGCAATGCATCCACTTCGAAATTTGTATCACGAACTACGAGGTTTTGATCCCTCATTTTTATGTTGGTACGTAGGCACAAGACCGAAGGTCTTGTCAAACACAAAAATATAATTAATGAATTCTTTTCTCATCCCCACATTCTATTTGTTTGAAAATATCACTTTATACCAAGTACATATGCACACAAAAAAGGGCTCCCTAGGAGTACCTAGGACACTTTGGGTGCTAACACCTTCCCTCTGTGTAACCAACCCCCTTACCCGTAATATCTGACATTTTATTAGTTTTGATTTGAAAACTTCTTACTTTTGGGTTTTGTTCGTACTTTTTCCCTTTTCCCTTGGAAACAATAAAAGCGTGGTGGCGACTCTTGTTATTTGATCTTTAGCTTATACATAGCTCGATGGTCATGAATTTACCGCTACAGTTCCAACTTCCTCCTAAGCATCAACATAAGTGAAAGATGACAAATGGCTCACCAACAATGCCTTCTCTCCATCCATAACGACCAGCTTGTCGATCTTCACAAATTTCAGCTTTTGATGTATAGTAGATGTCACAGCTCCGGCTTCATGAATCCATGTCCTTCCCATAAGATGCTCTAGGTCGGGTGGATATCCATCACTTGAAAATTAATTTGGAAATCACTCAGACCTATCTTAACCGGAAGATCCACTTCTCCAATGACGGTCTTCTGAGAACCATCAAATGCTTTAACAAATACACCTTTGTACCTCATTAGGGCACCTTGATAAGAGAATCTTGACAGAGTTGACTTTGGCAACACATTCAATGATGATCCTGTATCAACCAACACGTTGGACAAAGCATCCTCCTTGCAATTCATCGAAATGTGTAATGCCAAATTGTGATTCCTGATTTCCTCGGGAAGCTCTTCATCACTAAAGCTCAGATTCTTATAAGAAGTGATGTTGGCAACAATATGGTCAAACTGATCCACAATAACATCGTGTTAAACATAAGCTTGCTTCAACACTTTTTGCAATGCTTCTCTATGTGCCTCAGAATTCATTAATAAAGACAACACATAAATCTTTGACGGTGTTTGAAGCAGCGACTCCACGATGTTAAATTCACTTCTTTTGATCAGTCGTAACACCTCATCATCATCGTTAGTCTTCAATTTTCTAGATTCACCATACTGACACATTGGAGCACTAACCAAATTAACTGCAGGAATTTCCGCCTTCTTACCCACTGACACATCTTCCACAATCTTCGAAAAAACGGATTGAACACACGACCACTACGGGTCACCTTCGCTACATCCACAATATTTACCACTGAGTCTACAACTGGAAGAGGAACCTCTTGACCATTCTCTATCATAGTGGCATTATATTGATATGGCACAGCTTTATCGGATGTATAAGGGACAGGGCTCGTTAATCGTATTACCAACAGTGACATCGATCTTTTGACATTACTAATGTTGCTACTATCAAACTGAATGACTACCCGCTCAGGGGTCTTGAACATCGACATAATGACATTCACATCATCTCCCATGTCCCTTGACTGTTGAATATGAATAACATTCTCATCCATCAACTTTTGAATGTCCCTTTTGACAATTATACACCCACGAGGGTTCACATTGCAAATGACACAACCATCATGGTCATGTTCGCAATCACTAATCAAACATAGAGTTCTATGCATCTCCACCAGAGACCTACGGATACGTCGTACATCAAAAACTCTGAAGTTCCCTGGACAACCGTCCACCATGTTGACAGAAGTGTTACCATGAGCGAGAAACGGATTGGCTTTCACATTTGGCGCTCTGCCCTTAAAGGACACCATACCACTCTTCACGAGATTTTGAACTTCATACTTCAGCAGATAGCAGTTCTCTATATCATGGCCAGGGGCTCCCTGGTGAAAAGCACAATAAAGATCATGCTTGAACCACCATGGTAGTGGCTCAGGAATTTGCAGAGGATTCCTTGGCTGGATAAGATTCTTGAGTACCAAAGACGGATACAACTCTGCATGCATCATAGGAATAGGGTCAAAAGAGACCTTCTTCCTCAAAATTTTGCTGATGATTTTTGTCGTTGTAGTTGGTACATTGTTGTGGTTGTTGTTGATGATGTTGTTGAATTAGAGTTGATTGGTTTGTTGAATTATTGGTGAAAACTGGAATTACTGATGATACTTGATGTTGATGCTGACGGGATTGGGATTTTTTCCTAACATGAGGCCTCCTCTGCCTCCCAACTGATACTACATTAGTTTCTCCTTCCTTCTTCTTGGAGAAACTCCCACCATACTTCTTGCTAGCTGACGCTTCATCTTTAGACAAACGTCCTTCATGGACTCCTTCCTCTAACCTCATCCCCATGTTTACCATCTCAGTAAAATCATTGGTGGCACTTGCGATCATGCGTTCATAATAAAATGAACTCAGCATCTTTAGGAAAATCTTGGTCATCTCCTTTTCTTCCAAAGGTGGACTGATCTGAGCAGCTAACTCCCTTAATCTTTGAGCATATTCTTTAAATGTCTCATTGTCCTTCTAAGACATAGACCTCAACTGATCTCTATTTGGTGCCATATCTACATTATACTTGTACTGTTTGACAAAGGCCTCACCCAAGTCATTGAAAGTATGGATGCTAACATTGTCCAAGCCCATGTACCATCTGAGGGCAGCTCCAATCAGACTGTCTTTGAAATAATGAATAAGCAACTGGTCATTATCAGTTTGAGTAGACATCTTTTTGGCGTACATAACAAGATGGCTCAACGGACAGGTATTCCCTTTGTATTTTTCAAAGTTTGGGACCTTGAACTTCACTAGAATTTTGACATTGGGAACTAAGCACAGCTCAGCAACACTCTTCCCAAACAAATCTTTCCCTCTCAGAGTTTTCAATTCCTTGCGCAACTCAAGGAACTGGTCTTTCATCTCATCCATTTTCTCGTAGACATCTGGACCTTCAGACGGCTCAAAATGGTAGATAGTTTCATCGACACGAGGAAGAGTGTGAACAATAGGAGGAGGCACTGACAGGACCGGGCTAGATGCCGACAGAGAAGCTAAAGTGGGTGCATACCCTTCAGGAACAAAATTAGGTGGCATTCCCCACGGGAACCCAACTGGCATAGCAGGAACTAACTGGCTGGCAGCAGCAATAGTTATAGATGGCGAAGCAATCTCTGAAATGACAGTCCTTTGAGGAGGAGGAGTTGCGGAAGGTGGAGACTGCTGATTCTGAGCAGCTATTATAGATTCCATCAGCTATGTGAGTCTAGCGATCTCATCCTTCAGCTCTCTATTCTCTTGCTCTATATTCTCCATTCTTCTTAAACGATTAGCACGAGTGTTATAGTGGTGAGTCAGCTTGGTTGATACACAGAAGAAGAACTGATAAGACACCTAGCGGAAGAAACCTGTTATGCAAATGATGCATGAAATGTAATATTTTTGTTTTTTATTTCAAGGAACATATGAAGTCTCATTTTCAAATATATTCAATTAATAATAACAATTTGATTGACCATAAAATCTCATTTTATTTATTTAAAAATTGGAAGGATTACACTAAGTACAATTTCCTAAACCAAAGTACAAATACAAGAGAAAAGGAAACTATCATCCTAAGGATCCCTAGCAACTACATTAGATGATCTGGCTATGGGTGCATACTTCTTTCAGATGCATCAAATCTCGGACTCAAAGGATATCTTCATCTGAGCCTTCTCGAGGACAAGCTGGTCAACAATCTTCTTCCAAGCACCGGAAGGCTAAGGAATACTAGAGGAGAATAAATCATATGGTTCTCTCTGTCTCTTCACTACACAGTCTTCAAGAACCTCAATAAGTGTGTCTTTGTCTTTCGACTCAAGCTGCAACTCCTCATGCTTCTGGTTCAAAGCATGGAATCGCTCTTCCAACACATCTCGCTCTTGCTTCATCTTGGCAAGTGTGTATTCCAACTCCTCTACATATTGGTTAAGGAGAGTTGATGGCTCATCCACAACCACAGACATAGGTCTCTCACAAGCGTACGACATCTTGAGCTCTAAAGCTCTCTTCTTCACCTAAATAGTGTAAGCTTCCAAAGTTACACTGTTGCGTGGACCAAGCTCGGATCTTCCTTTCCTATGCACATTGCACCAAGCACGTACCATTCTAATCTTCAAAAGTTAGGGATCTTTACCCTCTTGATAGAATAGACCTTCTAACTGAGTGTTATTAGGTTTATCTCTCAAGGGGAACTCAAGTTAACGACAGGTCAATACTGGATTGTAGTTAATTCCTTCTTGCATACCAATGAGAGGCACGTTAGAGAACTCACCACAATTGTCAATAATATCCAAGCTACTCAATACAAAATCATACCAAACAATATCATCATTGGTGAGAGTCATAAGCCTCTGGGATCATCGTAGACATTGTCGGTTCTCCATGAAAGCAGACATCTAAGGCAAGTGCAAAATAAACCACTTGTACAGAAGAGGAACACAACACACAATAGTCCCACCACCTTTAGAATTCCTCAAATGAAAAGAGAAATACATGTCTCCCAACAGAGTCGGAACATGATTCCCAATCAAGAAAATTCTAATGGCGTTAACATCAACAAAATCGTCAATATTAGGGAACAAAAGCAAGCCATAGATGAGCGACACTGGGATAGCCTCAAAAGCATCCATTTTACCATCTTGAGAAAAAACAGTAGCTCTACAAATGAGAAACTCCGAAGTCAACCCCATAATTCCTCCTTTCTTCACCATATGAGCATCAATCACAGATTTCTTCAGATGAAGAGCTTAAGCTATGATATGATATCTCGAGATCTCCTCTAATCCACTAAAAGGTAATTGTCAGATATGGGTATACCCAAGAGATGGGCATACTTCTCCAACACGGGTACATGTTGATAGTCTGGAAAAGTAAAACACTGATAAAGAGGGTCATAGAACTGAACCAAAACACTCTGAAGTCCTTCAACCACATTAGTAGATAACACAGACAAGAGCTTCCCATGACGTTACTTGAAGTCCAAGGGATATAATACAAAGGATGACAACTTCCTTAGCTCTTTCAAATCAGGACATATGAAACTGTACTTCTTAGTGTTCCTTCGTCCATAATCCATGGTCTAGAAATATTTGCAAATAAGTCCTCAGTTCTTTGAAATTTATTTTCTGTGATGAATGTCATGATGCGCATGTATGCATGAATGCAACAATCACACACAAGGGATCACACACAAGGCAAACACAAACAAAGGTCAAGGTATGTATCAAGTCGTCATCAAGATCAATCATCGATTTTGGTGGATTATGGTTTTCACCTTATCAACATCCAAGTTCCATTGATATTGACAAGACTTGATCGAATCAACCAAGAATCAAAGGATTTGTTGTGACTCACGATCATCAGGTCAGGTTACGAACCATCCCAAAGGAGTGTACTAAGGGTAAAACTTGTAGATCATGTTCTAAAAAAGTTCCCAGAGTCTTAATCCCATCTATCGGATACTACAGGTTAGGATGGCTGACTCATCAACCCATAGTATTCTCAGGAGAAACTCGTTTGAGTGTAGTATCATGTAACAACTCTTACCAAGTCTACACTTGAACAGTCTCCGTACTACGTCCTAACTAGGCCAAGTTGGGTTAAATGTTCTACGGTCCTCAGCTTCTCGGACCCCAGATTTAGAGAAAGTAATGTCTATCCATGACTTACTCGTGTGACATCAGTAACTAAACCCATTGAGATCACCAATCACACCAGACAGAATATCACACAATAATGTATACAAATAAACAATCAAATATATAAATATATACACACACAAAAGTAGGCTAAACCCACTGAGGACTACTCCCCAACAGAGTCTCCACTTAATTTCTGTAGCAGTAAATTCATGACCATCAAGCTATGGATAAACTTGACGTCAATAAAACCAGAGTCGCCACCGCGCTTTTATTGTTTCCAAAGGAAAAGGGCAAAAGTACGAACAAAACCCAAGGATAATAAGTTTTCAAATTAAAACTAATAAAGTGCCAAAGATTATAGGTAAGGGAGTTGGTTACATAGAGGGAAGGTGTTAGCACCCAAAGTGTCCTAGGTACTCATAGGGAGCCCTTTTTTGTATGCAAGTGATTTAGTCTAAATGATGTTTGATAAAATATAGAGTGGGGGATGAGAAAAGAATTCATTAATTATATTTTTATGTTTGACAAGACCTTCGGTCTTGTGCCTATGTACCAACACAAAATGAGGGATCAAAACCTCGTAGTTCATGGTAAAAAATTCAAATAAGGTTCGTGAATTGATTTTAACAAAAAATTTAACATGAAGGCACAAAAGGCCAAAGTTTCGAATGGTGTTGTTAGTTCTTTTTGTCTTTTTGAAATTTGGAGTCAATATGGTTAAGTTCATTTACAAATTTGATTAAGAAAAAGTTTTAAAATTCATTGGCATAAGGCCAAAGTTTCTAATCATTAAAAGAAGTCTAAGTTAGGAAGCACAAACAAAGATAGTTTTTGAAAAGAGGGAGAGATTTTGAAATTTAAGAAGTGGGAGGAGATGAAGAGACTACCTTATGCAGAAATTAAAAGTTAAGAGTTGAAAAGATCTGACAAATGGGATGCAATCCAACAAACAAGAATGTCATATAGAAACCCGTTTTCCCTTAGACTTTGACAAGCAATAAGCAATAAGCAACGTCAAGCATTATGTGAAGATCAAGGCATCAAATAAAGATAGCCATAATATCTAAGCAAGCCATCTAATAGCTAGCAGTCTTCAGTGTCTTCCCATGTAGCTGATTAAATATTCCTTGATTAACTTAGAGCAAAACATCAGACATAAACAATAATAACAAAACAATTAAGCATAGAGACAGAGTAGCAGGTAAATCCAAGGCATCCAAGGTCTTGCATCATATGAAAGCACAAGCAAAGGTAGCTCAGTCTCAAATGTTGGCATTGGCCAAGTCCTTTAGCACAGGGAATGTTGCTTAATTCTAAGTCCAAAAGCTCAGATCAAGTCAAGCAGTCCACCAAGATATTTTTTAGGGTTTTTGTTGTTATTAGGTATTTTAAGGTCCTAAGACCATAAGCAAAAACAAAGACAGACAAACAATATGTACAATCACAAGATATGGCTCAAGTGAGCAAAGTGAAAAGGACTGAAACATAAACAAGTTACATGAAATGTAAAATGGCAGATGAATGATAAAGGTGCTGAAATTTAAAGTGCATTAAGTAAATGACTTGAAAGTAAAAGAAAAGATAATAAAGAGTTAGTCAAGTGTTAGTCAAATGTTAGTGACGAGTTTTGATTTTTTTGTTAAGTCATTCTTTGGAGAACACTTAACCATTCATTCACAAGTATGGATCCTTGAACCAAGACATCATCCATGATAAGGGATCCAACTTAGATAATTCAACAAGTATGCCACTAGCTCTCATGAAAGGAAAAAAAGGTCAAGTCTCCACACAATGCCATGAAGAATGAGAAACTTACAATCTCACTTACTAGAATGATATGCCTTCTTGATTAAATTTAGCTCTATGTTAAGCAATCGTAATTGGACTAAAGTAGAAGTCACAACTATCTAAGGTCGGGCAATAAAGATATAGGTGTTAATGCATGTTAGAGATTTGATACAAAGAACCAAACTCCTAAAATATACCACATACTAAAAGAAATGGGGGGAGGATCTATCTCAGTCTAGCTCATGTTGATTCATGTGACACAAGGTCATTGATGAATCAACCAGCATTAGACATGAAAAGATTTCATTGGTCAATGATGGATTGGGTAAGAATAGGGATGCAGATTGTAAGACCCTAATTTTATCCCTAAGATCCCTCATGGTATCATAACATTTCATTTGCATAGCCTCAAGGATCATTGAGCATCTTGGTTCCCTTTACCTTTGGGTGGGACTCCTTGTGAGTGGTTTGAGATCACCAAACATGCTTGAATTGTATATCATTGCTTTTCTCATTTTGTTTACTAACCAAAAGCACAAAAATATATGTCACTAACATCTTTTATTTGTAGCTTGAGCAATCACAAGGTCAAAAGCCTCTAGGAGATCCTTGGTACAAAGACATGGTCAAGAAGAGATGAAAGCAAGCATGGTAATGATTCCCAAAGCTCACATCCATCAAATATGCCTCCCTGGCATCTCAATTCATCATTTTGATCAAAGCAAGTCAAAGGGTTTGAGGTCTTGTTCTTCAAGGAAACCCTAATCCATCTGTACACCATAATGCCTTGCTCATGAAGCAACCTCAGCCCATGGTCAAATACAATCAAGGGAAGTTATTTAACTCTTCATTTCATGCATATTTGAACTCATTTGAGTATCCTCAATCATCAATTCATCAAGGTATGAGTTGTGGACTTGAAAAGTTGATCAGTCAATTCATCTGACTATTTTGAAATGCACTGAGACCTAACTTTTGATGTGTTGGTAAAATGGAGATGGTTCCAAAAGAAAAAGTGTTCTTAAGGACAATAAGAATGATTTTCATGTTCATCAAAATTTTATTTGAAGCTTGGAAAACCATCTACCATTCCAATACATTATAGGTTATTTTGACTGAAACCCTAATTTTGGGTCAACTTACCAAGGACATAACTCATTCATTTTTTATGATTTTGAGGTGGGATCAAATGAATTGGAAAGATTAAGATGTATAATTCAAATGTTATGTTGAACAAAATTTCAAAATCTCAAAGGAAACACATGTGATAATGCAAGACATTATCGGTCCTTTTGGGTCAAAGGCATTAAAAGTCAAAAAAGTCCAACTTCAAGTGCCCATAACTCTTTCATCAAAAATCCAAATGATGCAAAATTTAAGTCCATCTTGATTGTCTTGAAAACATATACAATATTTATGTTGGAGGTTTTTCCATTTGAAGCTTGCATCATCCAAATAGAGGGGCTTGAAAGTTGACCAATTTTAGAAACCTTGCCTTGACATGTTTTGCACATCAGACTTTAAACTCAAATTTCCTAAATTTCCACATTCCAAATGGATTTTTGACCAACATAACAATTGTTCCTTACATCAAGACCTTTCCAACCATTACTCACATGGCTACATTTGGATTTAGCAAATATCATTTTCGAAGAGGAGAACCTTAAGTGCATTTTTTGGGAAACTTGATTCAACTACCATGCATGAGTTGATTACATCAAAATTGCACGTCCATTTCATTCATTCTTGATCTCATCTTGCCAATCCATGTGGAATTGGGCCCTCCATGCGCCTGTACAGGCCCATGCATGGAGGCCCCCTTCATTCATGCAAGTTTGAGATCACACTTTCAGCATGGCATTGGCTATAAATACATGGCATGAGAGCTTCCATTAGACGCCTAATTTCAACCTGAAATGCTGCAGAATTCATTCCCTAACCATCACTAAAGAAGCAAGTTTCATTTCTCTTAAAATTTTCAGATCTAGAATTCAGCTTCATCTGGTTGTATTCTCAGATCTAGTGCTTCTAGACCTTCACCATACACTTCATTGAACTTCTGTTTTGATAAAGCAAGCAAGGTTCCAAGCTCAAATCACCAGAACTCAAGCTTACCTTCCAACTGGTATTTTCTTCGATTCTCCTAATCCTTTGACCTTTTGGCTATGATTTTCTGTTGGTTGAAGTCCTCTCAATAGAGGCATCATGTTTATGCTTTTAATTTTTGCAATTCATTGAGTTCATGATGAACACCAGATTTTTCAACTTCTGATTTCTCAAATCATAGAGATCTAGAATGAAAATGGATGGTATAGGGATGATGTACATCATCCCAGCTTTCTATTGATATATAGATCGCACGTTTTGGTTGCCTTTTGAGTTTCTGCATTTTGGCCGGAATCTGAAAGCTCACCGGAGAAGACGGTGGCTCTGGTGGCTTCATCATCTCCAGTTTAAATCTGGACCGTGTGATGATGTTTCCAGATTCGATCCCGGGCGTCCATTGTTATGACTTTTAATTCTTTCTCGTGTACACACATTGACTTGGATCCATGGTAGGCGCACGCTTCCTAGCCTCTTGATTTGCCAGCTCAATTAATAAGCTTAGATCAGACGGTCCACGCTTTTTACAATTTCTATTTTCTGTTTTACTTTCCTTTTATTTTCTTTAATTCCAATTATTTTCAAAAATTAATATCTCTTTCATTTTTTATCCAAAAAATATGGGACCAATTGCATTATTTCCCAAATAAATTCTAGTTTCTATTTCTGATTTTTAATATTTTTTATTTTGTCATTTGATATTTTTTGTGAATTTTCTCTTTTCTCGTTATTTTTAATTCATTTTAAATAGTTTTTAATATTCAAAAAATACAAAAATATTTTCCTAACCTATTTGAATGATGATGGATCTATGAAAAATATTCTCATCAATTTTTGAATTGATTTGAGATTTATTTGAGATTTTAGTTCAATTAGGTTATTTTTATTCATTTTTAATTGATTAAAAATAGTTCCTGACTTTTAAAAATGCTGAAATTTTTTGTCAAACTTTGTTTGACCTTGTTGAACTTAGGATAAATTACTTGGACCTTTCAAGGTTGATTTGAAGTGATTTTGAAGTTTGACCTTTCCATTTATTTTAATTCAAGTTTATTTCTTATATTAAAAAATGCCAAAAATATTTTATTCTTTTCTTGATTTCCAATCTTCATCTCACTTCTGTTTTTGATTGTTTGACTTTGACTTTCAATGTTATTGGTCAACATATGAGGATTGGTACATGATTGTTCCATTTAATGCATTTATATTTCTTTTACCATTTTGTCATTTCCATTTCTCTTATTCATCTCTTTCTTCTTCTTCTTTTCTTTTGATCAATGAGTTGAAGGTTGATAAGTTAGCATTGATTAGAGGGATTTAACCTTCTTTGATTCAAATCTAATTCATCTTGATCAATTGATCAAGTGAATGGCTTTGCATTAAGGATAGGTTGTCTTTTAAATCATGCAAAAGGCTTAAACCAATACAAGATCATTTCTCATTTTCTTTTTGGCATGGAAAGTTGTTGGGACTTGGTTCACTAATCAAGACTCCTAACTTGTGTTTGTTGCCTACATTATTATTGACCGGCCTCAGATAGTTGTGACTTCTACATAAGTCCAATTACGATTGCTTAACATAGCGCTAAATTTGCCTTATGGCACACTAACTACTAACACTAACTATTGACAATTAACATTTACTTTATGCACTTTACTTTTATTTCAATTTACTATTCTTGCACATATTATTCATTTGCTTTTCTCTTTGCTCACTTGAGCACATGTTTATGATAATGCCATTTGCCTTTTGCTCACTTGAGCACATAATTGTGTATATACTATTATGCTTGTGTTTTGTTTTGATTGTTGTGAACCAAATGCAAACAAATGGACTTAGTTTCTAGGACTTTCCCTATGCAAAAATGGAGAATTGGACTTAGATTCTAGGACTTTCCTCATGCAAAATTGGAGTAAAAGGATCTTAATGTGGAAGATGGATTAGAAGGACCAAATCTCTAAACTCACTCTTGTCCATTCTTGTTTTACTCCATGAAACTTTTGATGTGTGTGCTTTTGTGCTAGGAGTTTCCATTTGAGCTTAATTGGAGGACCATTACCATGAGCATCCAAAGTGAGAAATACAAAAGCCATTGGAGGATTCTTGGAAGCATGACCTTGTGTTTGATTGCTTGAAATATTTGCTTTGTGGTTGCTTTATTCTAAAGGATGAGAGCTACTTGAATCATCAATATGATCTCAAGAGAGGAACTCCTTGTGTGGTTTTGTTCTCTTTCCCCTCACCTCTTGTATGTTTAAGACTTAGCCCTTATTCTTCATCTCTCCACTCTAACCCAAGCCAAAACTTTTGTGCAAACATTTAACATTTGTTTTCAACATTAGAAACCTAAGCCTTAGGCTTTTGATTTTCAAACTTTCTTTTCATAACACTTATTTTGAATTGAACCTGTAAATCAATTTTGACTATTTTTGTATATACTTCTAATTGGTAAATATAACCCATTCAAATGTCTTTTGTGGTTCCAATGGCCACCTTCTTAATCAAAATCTTTCATAACCTTTAGCTATTAGGTTTGAGTTATCTTGGTGGTAGATGTAATACTCACCTATATCCTTAGTGATGGACAATGAGTCTTCCATGCTTATTATAGGGTTAACCCTTCACTAGCATGTTGAAGTTATCCTCACATGGTGGATTTGTGGTTTGGTTGAGTTTTCTCCCTTGGATAACAAAAGACCTTAAGGCTTTTGGATCCCTCAATTCACCAATTCATTTTGAAATTTTTTACCCCGAACTACGAGGTTTTGATCCTAATCTTTTTATAAGATGGCACGTAGGCAATGGGTTTATCCATCCAAACACAAAATGTAAATAACTTGTACATTCTTTTCTCATCTCTTCAATCATATTTGCACAAACAAAATTTTCCACAAAACAAACAACCTTCACAACAAGTATGAAAAGGGCTCCCTAGGAGTACCTAGGATGTTTTGGGTGCCTAACACCTTTCCATTGCACAACCAACCCCCTTACCCAGATCTCTGTTTCTTTTATTAGTTTTTGTTAAAACTATTAGGTTTTTATTCGCTTTCTAACCATTCCTTTGGATAAATAGAAGTGCGGTGGCGACTCGACTTGTATGATTTACCTTGGATTTAGTCAATATCTCTAATGGTAACGAATACCCCGCTACAGAAAATTGGCGACTCTGTTGGGGATGAACATTTGCCTAGTGGGTTTTGCCAACTTTTCATGCTTGTTGTATTGTATTATTTTGTAACATATTTTTGTGCAATTTGGGATCACTGTATTGTATGTAATGATTGATTTGCTTGATATTAATTCCTTGTATGCTTGGTGATCTTTGTGAGATGAGTTCTATACCCGAACTCGAGTGCAATTAGGATAGGAGAATGGCATAGTCTTGTTGACATGTGTGGAGTTATTCCTTAGCAAGTTGACTTGCAAGACCATTCACTTGGTGGAGGTCATGTTGGGATCAATAATGTCACACGAGTAAGTTGTGGTTAGACATTATTCCTTCCAATATAAACCTTAGAAGCCAAGGACCTTAGTCTACCAAGCCCATCTTGGCCTATTCTTAGGATGTAATGTGAAAGTCGTTCAAGTGTAACATTTGATACGATTGTTACGCGATACTACACTCATAAGAGTCTCTCTTGAGAATATTTTTGGAATACGAGTAGTCGTTTCTCCGATAATATCCGAAAGATGGGATGATGACTATGGGAACCTCTTGTAGAACATGTTTGGCAGGTTTAAACCCTAGTACATTCCCTTTGGGTGGTTCTTAACCTAAACCCCATGCTCGTGACTTGCAACAAACCCTTGATTCATGGTTGATCCGTTCATATATCCTTAATATCAATGGAACTTGGGTGTTGATAAAGGGTAAACCATAATCCACTAAAATGGATGATTGATATTAAGGATAATATGATCCATCCCATGACCTTTGATTGGTGTGCTTTGCTTGATCCTTGAGTGTGTTTGTTGCATTCATGCATTCATGCACCCATTTGCATCCATATCATCAATAATAAAGAAAATTTTCAAGGAACTTAAGGGGTTTATTTGCAAAATTTTCAGACATGGAAAGACAAAGAAGGAATACAAAGAAGTACAGCTTCAGGCAACCAGATCTGAAATAGTTAAGGAACCTAACATCCTATGTACTAGATCCATTGGGTTTCAAAGCTCGTTTTGGGAAGCTTCTTCCTCTTCTGATTACTCAGGTGGACGAAGGATTGATGAGTGTATTGGTGCAGTTTTATGATCCCTTGTACCGTTGCTTCACGTTTCCGGACTTTCAGCTTTTGCCTACCCTTGAGGAGTATGCTTATCTTGTGGGTATACCTATCCTGGATCAGTTGCCGCTCAGTGGCTTGGAGAGTATTCCTATTTCTCAAGAGATAGCTGACATGTTACACATAGATGAATCTCTGGTTGGTGCTCATATGACTACCAAAGGTGGAATTCAAGGTCTCCCTTCTGAGTTCCTCATTGCTCAAGCTACTGTCTATGGGAAGGCCATGAGTGAGGATGCCTTTGAAGCCATATTTGTGCTTCTCGTCTATGGATTGGTATTGTTCCCCAACATCGACAAGTTTGTGGATGTGAACGCTATTAGGATCTTTTCTACTCTTAATCTCGTTCTGACTCTGTTGGGTGATACTTATTTCTCTTTGCATATGAGGAATGCAAAGGGTGGTGGCGCCATTGTGTGTTGTTTGCCTCTGTTGTATAAGTGGTTTATTTCTCACTTACCTCAAACGGTCGCTTTCAAGGAGAATAAGGGATGTCTACGGTGGTCCACGAGACCTATGGCTCTCACTAATGATGATATCTCTTGGTATAACCGTGTGTATGATGGTGTGCAGATTATTGACTCTTGTGGTGAATTCTCCAATGTGCCTCTTCTTGGTACATGTGGTGGGATTAACTACAACCCTATTTTGGCACGTCGTCAGCTTGGGTTCCCCCTAAAGGATAAACCTAATAATATTTTGTTAGAGGGTGTGTTCTTTCAGGAGGGTAAAGATCCCCAAGGCTTGAAAGCTAGGATGGTACGCGCTTGGCGCAAGATTCATAAGAAAGGAAGGAAGGAGTTGGGTCCTAAGAATTGCATCGCTTTGGAGCCTTACACTGCTTGGGTAAGGAGGAGAGCTTCTGAGTATCTCATGCCTTACGAGTATCCGAGACCTACACCTATGATTATGGTTGGGCCTTCAACCCTCCCTAATCCAGGAGTAGAGAAGTTGAGAGACGAAGACCGTTCACGTGCCTGGATCCGTGAAAGAGAAGAGTTGCTCCAGAAGATTAAGGAGAAGTATGTTGTGATTGTCTTCCTCGAGCATCGGGTTATTGATGATCCTAATGATGCATGGACTTCTCTACTTCCTCAGTCTTCCCGGTTTTGGAAAAGGAAGTACGATCAACTCGCCAAAGAGAAGGCGGATATGGAGGCAGCTTATGAGGAGGAAGTAAAAAGGCTTCGCGCATCCTATCTTCCTGTGTCCCGAGCATTAGATGATTGTTTCTAGGGATCCATAGGATGATTATTTTCCTTTCCTCTTGTACATGATTGACAAGGCTGTACTTCTTTTCCCTGATATTATTTTATGAAATATTTCTATATGCGATGAATGTTAAATGATTCCAAAAATTTGCAAGTAAACCCTAGAATTCCTTTGAAATATAAAAACAAATCATGTGCACAAGCATTGCATGCATCATGTGCATAAGCAGGTTTTATTTCCGGCCTCTTGTCCTGTGGTCTAACTCTGTGCTCTTCATTTATTTTGAAGACAAGCTGACTCACCGGTACTACACTAGAGCCAACACTTCAAAACTGATGGATCAACTAGAGCAAGAGAACTGTGAACTCAAAGAGGAAGTGGCTAGACTAAGTGCTTTAATGGAATCGTTCCTGGCTGCCCAGAGTCAGTCTTCTCCGACGCCCTCAACTCCTCCCCAGAGGACAGTTATCTCAGAGATTGTCTCCTCAACTGTGCTTGCAGCCAGTGCACACTTTGTTCCGACAGCCATGCCAGCCGGATTCCCATGGGGAATGCCTCCCAATTTCATGCCTGAGGGTCCTGCTCCAACTTTTGCTTCTATGCCGGCATCTAGCCCGGTCCTTGTTGTTCCTCCTCCTATCATGCATACCATGCCTAGGGTAGACGACACCATCTATCATTCTGAGCCGTCTGAGGGCCCAAATGTCTATGAGAAGATGGACGCTATGAATGATCAATTTCTTGAGCTTCGCGAGGAATTGAAGACTCTTAGAGGAAAGGATCTTTTTGGCAAGTCTGCTGCCGATCTCTGTTTAGTTCCCAACATGAAGATTCCTGTGAAATTCAAGGTCCCTGACTTTGAAAAATACAAAGGAAATACTTGTCCTCTCAGCCACCTGGTCATGTATGCCAGGAAGATGTCTACTCAGACTGATGACGACCAGTTGCTCATCCACTACTTTCAGGACAGTCTGTCCGGTGCTGCCCTGAGATGGTACATGGGGTTAGACAGTGCGAACATCCGATCCTTCAACGACCTTGGCGAGGCCTTCGTCAAGCAATACAAATATAACGTGGATATGGCTCCCGATAGGGATCAGTTGAGGGCCATGTCACAGAAGGACAAGGAAACATTCAAAGAGTATGCCCAGAGGTGGCAGTACAGATCATGCCTCCGCTAGAAGAGAAGGAAATGACCAAGATCTTTCTGAAGACCTTGAGTTCATTCTATTATGAGCAGATGATTGCTAGCGCTCCTTCTGACTTCACCGAGATGGTGAATATGGGGATGCGGTTAGAAGAAGGGGTTAGAGAAGGACGTCTAACCAGAGAAGAAAGCTCTTCTGCCAAACGTTATGGGGCGTTTGCAAAAAAGAAAGATGGAGAGGCACATGATGTGACCTCCTATATGAAACCAAGAAGACCCTCTATGAGGAGGAAGACTGTGCGTCCCTCCAGTAACCAGCACCAGGTGGTTCATATAGCACCTGTTTTTAGAGATAATCAGCAGTATCACCAACATAACAATAATCAGCAACCACATCAGCAATATCAGCAACAACAGCACTGTCTGCAACAGCAGGCCTACCAGCCTCGAAACAGTAATCAAACCAGCATGAGTTACGAGAGGAAAAAGGTCACTTTTGATCCTATTCTGATGTCGTACGCAGAGTTATACCCTTCTTTAATAGAGAGGAAGCTGATTACTCCGAGAGACCCACCGGCTATACCTGCTAACCCTCAGTGGTGGTATAAGCCTGAATTGCATTGTGTTTATCATTCGGGTGCTCCCGGCCACGACGTGGAAAATTGCTACCCTTTGAAGACCAAGGTTCAAGACCTTGTGAGGTGTGGCATTTTGTGTTTCGAGGACGTAGGTCCTAACGTGAAGAAGAACCCATTGCCCGAGCATGGGAAATCTGTCAGCATGGTCCAGGGCTGCCCTGGCAAATACAAGGTCAAATATGTTAGTCATATTCGACAGTCCCTGGTCGAGTTGCACCGTTTGTTGTGTGATTACAGTCACTATGAGCACGATCATGATAGATGTCGAATATGCCCTGTTAACCGATTGGGTTGTCGCCAGGTGCGTAAAGATCTTCAGGAAATGTTGGATGAAGGAGTCATTGAGATTCTTCAGAATAGGAATGTCGATGAATATGAACCTGAGGTCAACGTGATCTCCCCGGTATTCCGGATGCCCGAACCTGTTATAATCAAGTACGATGGTAGCAAGCCGAAGTTTTCTCCTTCCTTGATCATTAAACCTGCTGGTCCTGTGCCATATTCTTCCGAAAAGGCAATTCCATTTCGTTACAATGTTGTTGCTGTAGAAGATGGGAAAGAAGTGCCTTTGCCTTCCTCATTTGTAGTGAACATTGCTGATGTAAGTGGTTTGACCCGCAGCGGTCGTGTATTTTCAGCACCACCGAAGCCTTAAGCTAATGCTGATTTTGCTGAACGCCCGATTGGGAAAGCGGTGAATTCTCCGAATCCGGCACTTGCTGTTAAACCTTCCTCTGTACTGAAAACTCCTACTTCTGTTGGCTCTAGTGGCAATGAGAAAGAAGACTGTGATGAGATGCTGAGACTCATCAAAAGGAGCGAGTACAATGTTGTAGACCAGCTTCTACAAACGCCATCCAAGATATTCGTGTTATCTTTACTTCTGAATTCAGAACCACATAGAGAGGCTCTGCAGAAAGTTTTGGATGTGGCATATGTAGATCATGATGTCACAATAGAGCAATTCGATAGCATTGTTGCAAACATTACCGCTTGTAACAATTTGGTCTTTTGTGATTCTGATCTCCCTGAGGAGGGAAGAGACCACAACTTGGCATTACACATCTCCATGAATTGCAAAGACGACGCCATGTCCAATGTGCTGGTGGACACTGGGTCATCCCTGAATGTATTGTCGAAGTCCACTCTTTCAAAACTGTCTTACCAAGGGTCTCCCATGAGGCAAAGTGGAGTAGTTGTGAAGGCCTTCGATGGGTCGCGTAAAACTGTGATTGGGGAAGTTGAACTCCCAATCAAGATTGGACCAAGTGATTTCCAGATTACCTTCCAGGTTATGGACATTCACCCATCGTACAGCTGTCTCTTAGGCAGACCATGGATTCACGAGGCGGGCGCCGTGACATCCACCCTACACCAGAAGCTGAAATTTGTGAAGAATAAGAAACTGGTAGTGGTAGGGGGAGAAAAGGCTCTCCTGGTTAGCCACTTGTCTTCCTTCTCATACATAGATGCTGAGGATGGAGTTGGAACTCCTTTCCAAGCTTTATCTATAGCTGAACCTGTTGAGAAGAGAACTCCTTCATTTACTTCCTATAGAGATGCGAAGTTGGCCATCGAGTGTGGTGTAACTGCTGGATTAGGGAAAATGATTGAGTTGGAAGACAACAAGTCTCGGGCTGGAATTCGATTTTCTTCTGGGGTTTTCAACGCGCAAGGGCTATTCAAGAGTGGAGGTTTTATCCACACCGGTCAGGATGAGGAAGCTGCTGCTGTCTTGGAAGAGGATGCAGAGGATTCTGACAATTTCATTATCCCTGGGGGGATCTGCAACAATTGGGTCGCTGTGGATGTTCCTACAGTTATCCACAAGTCAACGTAATGATCACTTTGTTTAAGAACCCTTCTCCCATGCCAAAAGGAGGAGTGATGACATTGTTGGCAACATAAATACAATGATATTTTCATTCAATAAATTCATGTTAAATGTTTGTTTTTCCAAATTATTTTCCCTTTTTGCTTTTTGCATGAAATCGGTGATCACATAAAACCCTAAAAAAGAATAAAATCAATATTTTCATCTGCATAATGATTTGCCTTGTTTAAATTCTAAAGCTTTTCATATCCAAAATCATTATGCAGGTTGATCAAACCCATTGAACATAATGATCCAACACCATCTCCCAATTTTGAATTCCCTGTATTTGAGGCGGAAGAAGATGTTGTTGAAGAGATTCCTGATGAGATTACCCGTCTACTTGAGCATGAAGAGAAGATCATTCAGCCGCATCTCGAGAATCTGGAAACAGTCAACTTGGGGTCTGAGGATTGTGTGCGAGAAGTGAAGATTGGGGCACTCCTGGAAGAATTTGTTAAGAAGGGGTTGATTGAATTGCTACAAGAATACGTCGATGTCTTCGCCTGGTCATATGAAGACATGCCCGGTCTAGATCCTAATATTGTGCAACATTTCTTGCCTTTGAAACCTGAGTGCGTGCCTGTGAAGCAGAAGCTCAGAAGAACTCATCCTTATATGGCAGTGAAGATCAAAGAGGAAGTTCAGAAGCAAATTAATGCAGGGTTTCTGGTGACTTCTACATATCCTCAAGGGGTGGCCAATATTGTGCCCGTGCCTAAGAAAGATGGAAAAGTCCGGATGTGTGTGGATAGGGATTTGAATAAAGCTAGTCCTAAAGATGATTTCCCCTTACCACATATTGATATGTTGGTAGATAATACAGCTAAATTCAATGTCTTCTCATTTATGGATGGATTTTCCGGATATAATCAGATTAAGATGGCACCCGAGGATATGGAGAAGACAACATTCATCACGCCTTGGGGAACATTCTGTTATCGAGTGATGCCCTTCGGTTTGAAGAACGTCGGAGCCACGTATCAACGAGCTATGACTACTTCGTTTCATGATATGATGCACAAGGAGATTGAGGTATATGTTGATGATATGATTGCTAAGTCAAGAACGGAAGTTGAACATGTAGAGCACCTGTTGAAGCTTTTTCAACGTTTGAGAAAGTATAAGCTTCGTCTGAATCCCAACAAGTGTACATTTAGAGTCCGTTCTGGCAAGTTATTGGGCTTTATTGTCAGTGAAAGAGGTATTGAGGTTGATCCTGCAAAGGTCAAAGCAATACAAGAGATGCCTGCGCCCAAAACTTAGAAGCAAGTCCGAGGTTTTCTTGGCCGCTTGAATTACATTTCCAGATTCATATCCCACATGACTGCCACATGTGCGCCGATATTCAAGCTCCTCCGGAAAGATCAGTCTCATGATTGGACCGAGGATTGCCAGAAAGCCTTTGACAGTATTAAAGAGTATCTGTCTGAGCCTCCAATTCTGTCCCCACCTGTGGAAGGGAGACCATTGATCATGTATCTGACTGTTCTTGAAGATTCAATGGGTTGTGTCCTTGGTCAGCAAGATGAATCAGGGAAGAAAGAGTATGATATATACTACTTGAGTAAGAAGTTCACTGATTGTGAGTCTCGATACTCAATGCTTGAGAAGACATGATGTGCCTTAGCTTGGGCTGCTAAGCGCTTACGCCAGTATATGTTAAATCATACGACTTGGTTGATATCCAGAATGGATCTAATCAAATATATATTTGAGAAGCCTACTTTAACTGGGAGGATTGCCTGTTGGCAGATGTTGTTATCTGAGTATGATATTGAGTATCGAGCTCAGAAGGCTACTAAAGGTAGTATCTTGGCTGACCACTTGGCACACCAGCCAATCGAGGATTATCAATCAGTTCAGTATGACTTCCCAGATGAGGAAATTCTGTATTTGAAAATGAAAGATTGTGATGAGCCTACACTCGATGAAGGGCCAGAGCCTGGTTCCAGATGGAGTATGGTGTTTGATGGCGCTGTAAATCAATATGGAAATGGTATTGGGGCAGTAATCATTACTCCTTAGGGCACACATATTCCTTTTACAGCAAGGCTAACTTTCAAATGCACGAATAATATGGCAGAGTATGAGGCCTGTATTATGGGATTGGAGGAATGCATTGATCTCAGGATCAAGCATCTCGATATTTATGGTGATTTGGCCCTTGTGGTTAACCAGATTAAGGGTGAATGGGAAACGAATCAGCCTGGTCTCATTCCGTATAGGGATTATGCGAGGAGGATTTCGACGTTCTTTACTGAGGTTGACTTCCATCATATTCCTCGAGATGAGAATCGGATGGCAGATGCTCTTGCTACACTTGCTTCCATGATTGTGGTAAAGTTGTGGAATGAGGTTCCCAATATCACTGTGATGCGCTTGGATAGACCAGCTCACGTATTTGCAGTAGAATAAGTGAAAGATGATAAGCTGTGGTATTATGATATCAAGTGTTTCCTTCAGAGCCAGATTTACCCACCTGGGGCATCTGTGAAAGATAGGAAGACTTTGAGGAGATTGTCAGGCAGTTACTACCTCAATGGTGAAGTGCTTTATAAGAGAAATTTCGACATGGTTCTGCTCAGATGCGTGGATAGACACGAAGCAGACCTGTTGATGACTGAGGTCCATGAGGGTTCATTTGGTACTCATTCCAATGGACATGCCATGGCTAGAAAGATGTTGAGAGCAGGCTACTATTGGCTGACAATGGAGTCTGACTGCTGCAAATATGTGAAGAAATGCCATAAGTGTCAGATTTACGCGGATAAGATTCATATTCCTCCGACACTTCTAAATGTGATTTCATCACCATGGCCCTTCTCCATGTGGGGAATTGACATGATTGGCATGATAGAGCCAAAGGCGTCTAACGGACACAGATTTATTCTCGTAGCAATTGATTACTTCACCAAGTGGGTTGAAGCAGCATCCTATGCAAATGTGACCAGGCAGGTGGTAGTGAAGTTTATCAAGAATCAGCTCATATGTCGTTATGGTGTGCCAGATAAGATCATCACTGATAATGGATCTAACTTGAACAACAAGATGATGAAAGAGCTGTGTAGTGAGTTCAAGATAGCGCATCACAATTATTCTCCTTACAAACCAAAGATGAATGGGGTTGTTGAAGCTGCTAACAAGAATATCAAGAAGATTATCCAGAAGATGGTTGTTACGTACAAAGATTGGCATGAGATGTTGCCATTCGCTTTACATGGATATCGTACATCTGTCCGTACTTCAACAGGGGAAACCCCTTTCTCTCTTGTTTACGGCATGGAGGCTGTACTCCCAGTAGAGGTGGAGATTCCGTCAATGAGAGTCTTGATGGAAGCCAAGTTGACTGAGGCTGAATGGGTTCAGAGTCGTTATGACCAGCTGAATTTGATTGAAGAGAAGAGATTGACTGCCATGTGCCATGGTCAGTTATATCAGCAGAGAATGAAGAAAGCTTTTGATAAGAAGGTCAAGCCTCGTGTGTTCAGAGAAGGTGACCTCGTGCTCAAGAAAGTCTTGTCTTTCGTGCCCGATTCCAGGGGCAAGTGGACTCCAAACTATGAAGGTCCATATGTTGTTAAGAGAGCCTTTTCAGGCGGTGCTTTGATACTTACAACTATGGATGGGGAGGATTTCACTCGTCCTGTGAATTCAGATGCAATCAAGAAATACTTCGCCTAAAAATAAAAACAGAATAGCTCGCTAAGTTGAAAACCCGAAAGGGCAGCTTATGCAAAAATGAGCGTCTCGGTGGATTGAAAACCCGAAAGGGCGGTCCAGGCAAAAGTTAGAGACATGAAAAAATAAATATTTGTATCCCGCTAGATTGAGTATCTCATCCTGGGGCAATCTAGGCAAAAATTGGGGATTTGGCAAGTAACTGCATCCTGACAAGACTTTGTTCTACATCTGTCATCCGTCAGAGATTCTCGTTCATTCGTCATCAACCGAAGCTTCAAATACATCGAATTTAGAATTGGTGGAGAAATGGTCATTATGTTCAATGTAACCCTTTTTCCAATATATATCACCAATTTCAAACTTGTAAAGATCTATGGAGTCCTGCCATTTGCGGACTACCATTCCATCAAATAAATTTGAGCCTTTATCTAATTATTTGCACTCTTATTTGTTTCTATTTCAACAAATGTTTCACATGCTTTTAACTGAGAAAATATCATTGTTTTGAAAAAATGAATTTTTATCATTTGTATTTAAACAAAGTGAACATTCACAAAGACGAAAGGATACTTAAGAGATCTCCTGTGCTCTCCCAAGAGTGGTATGATCTCCAACAGGGTAAGACATTCGTTCATATTCCTGGCATAACTGTATCCTCTTCCCCCAGAACATTATTGTGGTTCATCCCACCGAGTGGAGTGCTTGTTGAGGTTATTTACCTCTCTTCCCATCAGCAAAGCAATTGTTTCTTTCCTCCTCAGCAAATGTGTTTTCTCTGGAAGACTCGATTTTTGGTGTTTGGTCCCCAGAATCCCTTTATCCATCGGATAGACTACCCAGTAGAGCTGCTCATGTGGTGGAAGTGGTCTCATTGTAACTCCTATCCCCGGCCGGGATGATTATTGATTCCTCCCCTGCTGAGATTTTGTTGTTTCCTGGTATCTCTGATCCCCGGCAGATGGGATACTCTCTGGTGATTCTGGCTTTCTTTTTTAAGATGTAGTACCGGGTGATGGATTCCTGGATCCTGTGTGTGTTAAAAATGTCTGTTTGTCAGCATTCATCATACATAAACCACGCATATACATGCATAATTATAACATTCAGATATTCATGTTGCATTCTTTGCCATATATCGTTGTTTGTTGTCTCCTGCTATTTGGTGATATATATCTCCCTAAGCAGATGTGTGTGTCTGATCTCTCCATATAGAGAGTCGGCCCCTTAAGCAGAAAGTGTTTATCTTTCCTTCCGCATTCCCCACTGAGTTATATCCTCGTGGACGACGTTTGTTTTCGCTTCCTCCCAACACATATATTGGGATGGGTTCCCCTGTGGAGTTATATCCTCACCAGGACAAGTCTTGATTCAGTTTGCCTTTTTGGTTTAATCTTAATTTGGCCCCTCGAGGCTGTTTCCTTTGTTTCCCCGCGGTATAAATGAATAATTACTCGATAATTAGTAATCATTCATATTATCCCCGGCGGAATCTGTGGTTTTCTATCCTGATACCGGTAGTTGTAAACCCTATTTTCTTTCCCTTTGCAGAGTTAACCTTGTGTTCATCATTATCGATGACGATTACTTTTCCGTGGTTTCCTACCCAGTATCCGGTAGGAGTAATCCCCTCCTTGAGGGTTATCTTCATCCAGTATTCGGTGTTGATATTCCCTCTTTTGCCTGGACAATTGCCCTGTTTTCGCAATTTATCCCCAGCAAGTCATCTCTCGTTTACCTTGTTGTTGGTGACGATTGTTTCTCTCCTGAATTGGTCATCATTATATACCTAGTTTCGGTATCTCGATGCCTTTTCTTTCCGGTCGATTTATCCTTTATTAACCCAGTAACCGGTTGTGGATAATCTTCCATGCGAGTATATTATCTATGTTCTGACGGTAATAGATAGTATATCTCACGCACTCTTTGGTCGAAGCCTTTTGTTCTTCCCCAGTTGAGTAAGATTTGTTTCCCCTTTGCGGAGTCGGATGTCCATCCTATAATCGAGTTTGCTTTTATCCCTCTTTCGGATGATGAGTGTCTTGGGAATATTCCCCAATTCACGCCTCGGTTGGTCACCTATTATATGCCCAGTAACCGGTATCCTTGGTGTTCCTCCCTCTCTGCTCCCTATTATGACTTTTGTCCCCTGTGGAGTCAGACTTCCCTGAGTTGAAATATACCGTTTAGGTCTTCCTCATATGATTCGGAGTTTTGATATCTCTCACCCTTATGCCGGTCTTAGATATTCATTTCTTCCCGAGCATGTTGTACCTCTGACCCTTATGTCGGTGTTCAGATCACATGTCTCATTGAGCTTGTTACCCAGTAACCGGTAACACCTCATCTCGCTGCTTCCCCAGGAGAGTCTTTTCAGGCATCCCCGGTGAAGTCCGTTGTGGATCCTTTTGCTGTATTGGCATATTCCCCAATACGAGCACCTTTGAGTCAGTTCGAGTCTTTCCATTGGTTTATTCCCTTTGGAATTCTGCTGCCCAACTTTGAGTCGTGCCCTGCTCACGCATTTCTTTCTTATCCCCGTAAGAGTCCCCAAGATTTTGTCCCATTGAATGTGGATTGTTGGTGTCTCCTGATTTTCTTTACTCCTTTGTGGACACATATCCCCACAGAGTGTTACTGTTTTGCATACATACATTTGCATCATGAGGTCTCTTAGGGACCAAAATTCGTCTCTTTGTTGTTATTTAAGCCCATTCTACCTCGTCGAGACGAAGATTTTAACCTTCACTTCTCCGACTAGAATGACCTTAAATAGGGGCATCTGTAAGACCCTAATTTTGTCCCTAAGATCCCTCATGGTATCATAATATTTCATTTGCATAGCCTCAAGGATCATTGAGCATCTTGGTTCCCTTTACCTTTGGGTGGGACTCCTTGTGAGTGGTTTGAGATCACCAAACATGCTTGAATTGTATATCATTGCTTTTCTCATTTTGTTTACTAACCAAAAGCACAAAAATATGTCACTAATACCTTTTATTTGTAGCTTGAGCAATCACAAGGTCAAAAGTCTCTAGGAGATCCTTGGTACAAAGACATGGTCAAGAAGAGATGAAAGCAAGCATGGTAATGGTTCCCAAAGCTCTCATCCATCAAATATGCCTCCCTAGCATCTCAATTCATCATTTTGATCAAAGCAAGTCAAAGGGTTTGAGGTCTTGTTCTTCAAGGAAACCCTAATCCATTTGTACACCATAATGCCTTGCTCATGAAGCAACCTCAGCCCATGGTCAAATACAATCAACGGAAGTTCTTTAACTCTTCATTTCATGCATATTTGAACTCATTTGAGTATCCTCAATCATCAATTCATCAAGGTATGAGTTGTGGACTTGAAAAGTTGATCAGTCAATTCATCTAACTATTTTGAAATGCACTGAGACCTAACTTTTGATGTGTTGGTCAAATGGAGATGGTTCCAAAATAAAACGTGTTCTTAAGGACAATATGAATGATTTTCATGTTCATCAAAATTTGATTTGAAGCTTGGAAAACCATCTGCCATTCCAATACATTATAGGTCATTTTGACTGAAACCCTAATTTTAGGTCAACTTACCAAGGACATAACTCATTCATTTTTTATGATTTTTAGGTGGGATCAAATGAATTGGAAAGCTTAAGATGTCTACTTCAAATGTTATGTTGAACAAAATTTCAAAATCTCAAAGGAAACACATGTGATAATGCAAGACATTATAGGTCCTTATGGGTCAAAGGCATTAAAAGTCAAAATAGTCCAACTTCAAGTGCCCATAACTCTTTCATCAAAAATCCAAATGATGCAAAATTTAAGTCCATCTTGATTGTCTTGAAAATATCTACAATTTTGATGTTGGAGGTGTTTCCATTTGAATCTTGCATCATCCAAACAGAGGGGCTTGAAAGTTGACCAATTTTAGAAACCTTGCCTTGACATGTTTTGCACATCACACTTTAAACTCAAATTTCCTAAATTTCCACATTCCAAATGGATTTTTTACCAACATAACAATTGTTCCTTACATCAAGACCTTTCCAACCATTACTCACATGGCTACATTTGGATTTGTCAAATATCATTTTCGAAGAGGAGAACCTTAAGTGCATTATTTGGGAAACTTGATTCAACTACCATGCATGAGTTGATTACATCAAAATTGCACGTCCATTTCATTCATTCTTGATCTCAGCTTGCCAATCCATGTGGAATTGGGCCCTCCATGCACCTGTACAGGCCCATGCATGGAGGCCCCCTTCATTCATGCAAGTTTGAAATCACACTTTCAGCATGGCATTGGCTATAAATACATGGCATGAGAGCTTCCATTAGACGCCTAATTTCAACCTGAAATGCTGCAGAATTCATTCCCTAACCATCACTAAAGAAGCAAGTTTCTTTTCTCTTAAAATTTTCAGATCTAGTATTCAGCTTCATCTGGTTGTATTCTCAGATCTAGTGCTTCTAGACCTTCACCATACACTTCATTGAACTTCTGTTTTGATAAAGCAAGCAAGGTTCCAAGCTCAAATCACCAGAACTCAAGCTTACCTTCCAACTGGTATTTTCTTCGATTCTCCTAATCATTTGACCTTTTGGCTATGATTTTGTGTTGGCTGAAGTCCTCTCAATAGAGGCATCATGTTTATGCTTTTAATTTTTGCAATTCATTGAGTTCATGATGAACACCAGATTTTTCAACTTCTGATTTCTCAAATCATAGAGATCTAGAATGAAAATGGATGGTATAGGGGTGATGTACATCATCCCAGCTTTCTATTGATATATAGATCGCACGTTTTGGTTGCCTTTTGAGTTTCTGCATTTTGGCCGGAATCTGGAAGCTCACCGGAGAAGACGGTGGCTCTGGTGGCTTCATCATCTCCAGTTTAAATATGGACCGTGTGATGATGTTTCCAGATTCGATCTGTGAGAAAATTCTTTACTTTGAATAGCTTTTGAATGATAGCAAATTGTGTGATCATCATACAAATGATGGCTGTGCATTATCATACATGACACATGAGTGTTTTTAGTGTGTTTTATCTCATTCTATTGTTGCATGTCTGTACATAAAGATCTACATTGATACATCTCTTAAAATAACTCATAAAATCCATTTTGTGTCAGTATGCATCAACACATAAGCCTATGCATCGATCCATACAGCATGTTGCAATTTACCAAAAAAAATTGTTCAGTATGCATCGATGCACACGAGTCATGTATCGACACATGAGCAGGCAAAATGCTCTATGGATCGATCCATACGAGCCTTGCATCGATCCATGATCAGTTGAAACACCCTATGTATCAATGCATGCGTATTATGCATCGATGCATGTTAGTGGAAATGTCATATGCATCAATACATACGAATTATGCATCGATACATGCTTAATTCATTTCACCAAAAACTCATATATCTTACAGTATGCATCGATGCATACCCTCATGTGTCAATGCATAAGTTTGTTTTATGTTCTAACAGTCTGTTTTTCAGCATATATAAGAGATGTTGTGACAGCAGTGAGGTGAACGAATTCTTAGAGGGAAAAACAATTGAACACAAGATCAAAGCAGTGTGTAGAGGCAATTGTTTCTTGAGCAGATAGAAACCTGAAAGAGACTTCATCTTATTCATCTTCTCAATCACTTTTCTTCAAGAACATCAACACATAATCATTCTTGTTCTTTGAATTAAAGGATCAACGAGATAACGTTCAGTGGTACGATCAAGGATCTAGCTGAGGGTATTCAGTGGAACGATCGAGGATCTAGCTGAGTTGAAGATTGAAGGGGGTTTCAAGGAAAAACCTATTGGTTTGTCCTTCAAGAACTGGAGTGTTCTTGCGGGTTTGTTAGTCACGTTTGCAGAACAGATTCAGCCGCAGCGTTGCGTTTGGAGATCGGGGGATTTCGCAAGCACGTGGAACCGGTGAATTGTTTGCAATTTCGTGCAGGAAATTCTTGATCGTGCTTTGATCAAGTGGAGGTTTCATACAAGAAGAAGTTCTTGGAATTTAGAATTCTGTCTTTGTATCATAACCTTGTATCAACGAATTCGGCAATAATTGATAATCAAAGTTCTCAATTTCATTTGAAATTGAGAGGGAGACGTACCCACACGCGAGGACGACGTGTGGTGATTGTACCTTTTGCAAGACAGCAGTGGCAAGAAAACTTCTTTAACTAAACTCCACTGTTGTTCATTATTGATTACATACACACCAACTGTTCGACAAAATTGTTAGCTAGGTTTTATTCATTGGAAATAGACTTTGATGATAAGTGCATTCAATTAGCTAAAATTCTGGTGTTAATAGTTTCTGTCATTCTTATTCAAATCCAGCATTAAACTCGCGTGTTCGGCTTTCTAGTAGCGGTTCAGAATAGACGGAAGTCGATTCGGGACTGAAATCTTCCGCCAACTTTGAAAACTCTGATAAAACTTTAAATCCGTTTAATTTTAAAGAGGTGATCTATTCACCCCCCCCCCCCTCTCGATCACTAGCCACACCGTCTAACAAGTGGTATCAGAGCGCCGGTTCGCTGGTGCTCTGTGGCTACCTGTAACAGTATGGATTCTGAACCAAAGGGGGCGTATAATAGAGCGCCTATTTTCAACGGTGAAAATTATGGCTACTGGAAAGACTGCATGCGAGTTCATATAAATTCTGTGGATAGGCTAGTATGGGCTGCCATTGAAAATGGTCCTTTTCAAATCACTATGACAAATGCGGCTGGCGCCATAGTTCCTAAACCAGAAGATGATTGGAATGAGAAAGATGAGAAAAAGTGCTCGTGTGATTGGAGAGCTCGAAACATGCTAATTTCAGCACTTGGTGTTGATGAGTATTATCGGGTATCCCATTGCACGACAGCTAAAGAAATGTGGGATGCTTTAGAAGTTGCCCATGAGGGTACTACTGAAGTAAAACAGTCCCGCATTAACACACTCAATCAAGAGTTTGAGCTCTTTCGCATGAAACAAGGAGAATCTATCTCCGACATGCAAAAGAGATTCACTCATCTCACTAACCGATTGAATGCGCTTGGAAAACCTATTTCCAATGAAATTGCTACTAATAAAATTCTCAGGTGTCTTAGCAGGGAATGGCAACCTAAAGTAACAGCAATTAAGGAAGCCAACAATCTAACGAGACTTACGATTACAACTTTGTTTGGAAAGCTGGAAGAACATCAGCAAGCATTGGAAAGTCTTGAAAAATATGAGAACAAAAGTAAGAAGGAAAAGGAGAAGAAAAGAGACAAAGAGGGAGAGAAGAAGCCAATAGCTCTTGTGGCCTCTAGCTCTAAGTCCTCACGAAAAGAGCAAAGTGAAAATGATTCTAGTAGTGACAAAGATTCGGATGATGAGGAAATGGGACTGTTTGTAAGGAGATATAATAGATTCATTCGAAAGAATGGAGTCAAGCATTCCGACAAAAATCTCATGAAGTTTCAAAGACAATCTACAGATTCGAAACAAGAAGAGAACAAGAAGAGTAGAGGAAGAGGATCTTGTTTTAATTGTGGTAAATCTGGACATTATAAAACGGACTGCCCTATGAAGTATAAGGATCAAAGAAAAGCTTCACCAAAAGGGTACAGCAAACAAAGAAGAGCGTACATTGCATGGGAAAGTGATAGTGATTCATCAAGCACACAAAGCTCAAGTGATGGTGATGAAGCCGCAAATCTGTGCCTTATGGCTCACACAAAAAATCTGTCCTACCACAAGAAGAAAAACAATGACAAAAAGGTAAAACAAGCCTATTACAATAATTTCTCTTCTATGTCTTTTTCCGAACTAAAAATAGCTTTTGAAAAACTGCATAATGAAGCTGTAGATGCTTTTAAAAGACTATCTTCCGACAAACATATTTTTTCATTTTTGGAAGGTAAAGTATACAAAGCTCAAAATGATTTAAAAGCGTTGAAAGATAGTATTGCAGAAAATTCAAAAGATATTGACATTGATGGATGTAGTAGAGTTAGGTATTGTGACGCTTGTCATATTTGGCAAAAAGAGGTAAACACTCTTAAGGTCAAATTAGAAAAAGCGTTGCAACCTAAGGTCACTTATGTCGTTGACTCTAGGTTGTTTAAGAAGTCGTTAAATCCACCTTATGCAAAATACTCTTTCATTCCAAAGGATTTAATGAACAAGAATAAACAACCACATCATCATGGTTTATGTCATTATTGTTGTCATGCTGGCCATACCATTGAGAAATGCAAGTTTAGGAGATTTCTTGTTCCTAAAGGTATTTATCAATGGAAGCCAAAAGGCAACCATGTTAGCACTTACCCGCTTGGACCCAATGAAAATTGGGTACCAACTTCTCTCTTTTGATATTGTAGGATGAGTGCCTTGCTTCCGCAGATAGAAGGTGGTTTCTTGACAGCGGCTGCTCAAGGCACATGACCGGTGACATATCGCTTTTTATAGACTTCAAGGCAAAGAAGAAGGGATATGTTACTTATGGAGACAATAACAAAGGAGCTATACTCGGCAAAGGTAGTGTAGGTAATCCCTCCACCACTACTATTTCTAATGCCCATCTAGTAGAGGGACTTAAACACAATTTGTTAAGCATAAGTCAATTATGTGACATGGGCTATAAAGTTTCTTTTACAAAAACTTGCTGCATAATTGAACATGCTGAACAGGACGTTGTGTTTAAGGGTGTAAGAGTAAACAACATCTATATGCTTGACCTTTTTGATGTATCTTTAACAAGTACTAAATGTCTAGTTACCTTGAATGATGATTCTTGGCTTTGGCATAGACGTTTAGCACATGTTAATTTCGATTTGCTTAATAAGGTTGTATCTAAGGATCTAGTAGTCGGTCTTCCAAAAATAAAATTTTCAAAAGACCACCTATGTGACGCTTGCCAAATGGGAAAGCAAACGAGAGTCTCTTTTAAATCAAAAAATATAATTTCAACTTCACGACCTCTTGAGCTTCTCCATATGGATCTCTTTGGACCTTCCAGGACAAAGAGCTTAGGTGGAAATTACTATGGTTTTGTAATTGTTGACGACTATTCTAGATTTACTTGGACTATATTCCTTCATAGCAAAGATGAAACTTTTTCTGATTTTAAGAATTTTGCAAATCTGTCCCAAAACAAAATGAACTCCAAAATAGTTACAATCCGTAGAGATCATGGTGGTGAATTTCAAAATTATCACTTTGATAAGTATTGTGACAAGTATGGTATTGAGCATAACTTTTCAGCTCCTCGAACTCCACAACAAAATGGCGTTGTGGAGCGTAAAAATCGTGTTTTGGAGGAGTTGGCAAGAACAATGCTAAATGAGGGTGGATTACCAAAATACTTTTGGGCTGATGCTGTTAGCACAGCTTGTTATGTTTTAAACAGGATCTTAATTCGTCCAATTTTAAATAAAACCCCTTATGAGCTTTTAAAAGGAAGAAAGCCAAACTTGTCACATCTTCACGTGTTAGGTTGTAAATGTTTTGTTTTGAATAACGGTAAGGAAAACATTGGGAAGTTTGATGCAAAAGCGGATGAAGGCATCTTTCTTGGTTACTCACTGTCAAGCAAAGCATATAGAGTGTATAATAAGCGTTTACTTACTGTTGAAGAATCTGTCCATGTTTCTTTTGATGAGTCTTATTCGAAAAATGTCGGAAAAGGTATTTCTTTTGATGACGCAGGTGTATCTACAGAAGACATACTCAAGGAAGCTGTTGAGGAAACTGATCAGTCCAAAACAGCTGCCCATGAGAAGGAGGAAGATACTAGTCATGAAGAAAATGGGGAAGAAAAGACAGCTGAAGTGAATGATCTTCCAACAGCTTGGAAATCCTCAAAAGACCATCCCATTGACAACATCTTGGGAGACATTTCAAAGGGAGTAATGACCCGTTCTAAGATAAGTAACTTTTGTTCTCACTTCGCCTTTGTTTCACAAGTAGAACCTAAAAATGCCAAAGAGGCCTTGATTGATGAATTTTGGCTAATGGCCATGCAAGAAGAGCTTAATCAATTTAAAAGAAATGACGTTTGGGAACTTGTCCCTCGTCCGCGAGATCATCATATCATAGGTACTAAGTGGGTTTTTAGAAATAAGCTTGATGAAAACGGAGTGATTACTAGGAACAAGGCACGCTTAGTAGCACAAGGGTATAACCAAGAAGAGGGCATAGACTATGAGGAAATTTATGCTCCAGTTGCTCGCCTTGAAGCTATACGTCTATTGCTTGCCTATGCGTGTTCTAATGATTTTAAGCTTTACCAAATGGACGTAAAGAGTGCTTTTCTTAATGGTGTCATAAATGAAGAGGTATATGTTTCACAACCTCCTGGTTTTGAGAATGCTGAAAATCCAGATCATGTTTACAAATTAAAACGAGCTTTGTATGGTCTTAAACAAGCCCCTCGGGTTTGGTATGAAAGGCTTAGCAAATTCCTAATTGATCATGGATATTCAAGAGGTAAAGTGGATAATACTCTCTTTATTAAACACAAAGGGAAACACATTCTTTTAGTTCAAGTTTATGTAGACGATATAATTTTTGGTTCAACTAACATACACTTGGTCGAAGAATTTTCTAAGGTTATGCAGGGTGAATTTGAGATGAGTCTAATGGGGGAGCTGAACTACTTCCTAGGACTGCAAATAAAGCAACTTGATGAGGGTACAGCAGTATGTCAAACAAAATACTGTAGAGAACTACTCAAGCGCTTTGGAATGAATGACTCAAAATCAATTGACACCCCAATGCCTACCAACGGAAATCTAGATAAGGATGAGCATGGTAAGTGTGTAGATGTCAAAAAGTTCAGAGGTATGATTGGATCTCTCTTGTATATTTCTGCTTCTAGACCTGACATCATGTTTAGTGTTTGTATGTGTGCACGCTATCAATCAAATCCTAAGGAATCACACCTAAAAGCTATGAAGCGCATATTTAGATATCTTCACGGAACACCTAAATATGGGCTTTGGTATTCCAAAGGAAGTGATTGTAGTTTAGTAGGGTACTCCGATTCTGATTTTGCTGGCTGCAAATCAGATAGGAAAAGCACTAGTGGCACATGTCACCTATTTTCAAATTCCTTGGTAAGTTGGCATAGCAAAAAGCAGGTCTCTGTGGCTTTGTCAACTGCAGAGGCTGAATACGTTGCAGCTGGTAGTTGTTGCGCTCAGATCTTATGGCTAAAGCAGCAACTACAAGACTTTAACATTCAACTCAAACGTATTCCTATAAAATGTGACAACACCAGTGCCATAAACCTTACTAAAAACCCTGTTTTACACTCACGCACTAAACACATAGAGATTAGACATCACTTTCTTCGCGACCATGTTGAAAAAGAAGACGTTGTATTTGAGCACGTTGACTCCAAAAATCAGCTTGCTGATATATTCACTAAACCTTTGGCAACGGAACCTTTCTTCAACATTCGTCGTGAATTAGGGATCTTAGATCTTTCTCATTTGATGTCTTAAGCATGTTGGTTCTTGATTATATTATGCCTCACCTTGGTTGATAAGATTCGTTTTAGATGTCATTTATCCATCACAAGATTACGCCAACAGAGGTAATATCACTCCTTTCTACAATTCTCTTACTACTAAGTGGTTGTGTATGTTAGAACAAATGCTCTTACTCTCGTTGATATAAATTTGGTTGCATATATTGTTTGCCTATATTGTTTGCACATTAAAAATCTGACTTATGAATCTTTCTTGGGCATAACCATCATGACATAGTGCATAATGCATATCCATACTGCTTCAAAATTCATTAAAATCTGGTTTGGCATCAGTATGCATCGATACAAATATGTATGCATCGATCCATATACTCTGGATTTCAATTCTTTTAAACAACTGATTCAGGATGCATCGATGCATCCATCGCATGTATCGATACACAAACCTATTATAAACAAAAATGAATGATAGGCATCGATCCATGGCCATTTGCATCGACACATACTGATGCTACTTGAATTAAATGCATTTTTTTCTCTCTCATGCATCGACACATCAGCCACCCTTATCACTTCCTATCTCAAAACTTCATATCATCAATGCTCATAAACCCCAAACCCAGCGGTTAACCCTAATCTTCCTCATCATCACTCACTCTAAAACCCTAAATCTCTCATCACCATGCCTCCACGCACTATTCCAGCCAGAGCAAAGGGAAAAGGAAAAGGAAAGGAAACAGCCGGTACTTCTCAGAAACCACCAGATGTTCCTCCAAATGCCTTAGACTTGCTTCATCCTGCAATTGCTGCTGAATTTGAGGAATCCTTCAAGACAAGGTTAGTTATGAAACCCCATGTCTTTGATAAAACTGATGCTATTCACCTGCATCTAAATGATGTGGTTGAACTCCTACATGCACAAAGACTTGGGTCATTTCTGTCTACAAAGGATGATTACCATGAGGATTTCATCCGGGCCTTTTATGCTGGCTTACAAACTGGTAGAGGCTATATGTTCCGGTGTTCTATCGGTGTCAGAACATATACCTTTGAAGCCTATGATTGGGAAACGGTGTTTCAAATCCGCCTCCGTCGCTGAATTTCAAGTCCTGGCATGACCTGCATTTTGATACTGAATTTGACATGAAGGACTTTACTCCATCTATCCTAAAGATAGACAGACCGCTGAGTGAGGATGAACACGTCACGTCTGGTATGATTAAGCAAACTCCGCGTATTCTTCACTGGATTATCACACACATTCTGCGTCCAACAAACAGTGGACATTCTCGGTTGGATAGGGGAAGCATACATCTTCTCTACATTCTGCAAAATAAGGTTCTCTTAAATTGGGCAAACTACTTTGTAAAACGTCTATTTTTCGTGCGAGACAGCTCCAAGAATGTGGCTCTAGGTTATGCTTCTCAAATAATGAAAATTCTTAAGTTTTGGAAAGTTGCAATACCTATTGTTCCTCTCCTATCTCCATCTGCTGCTCAAGAGTTTGACTCTTCCACTCTATCGCATATGGGATATCGGTGGGACAAGGACCGTAAATGTTTCTACTTCTTTGAAAGAAAATCCAAAACCAGAATCTACAACTTTGACGTGCCTTCGGAACGAATCCATGTTCCTGAAGATCAGCCTGATGAAGAAATGCAGGATGCGCCTGAAACAGATGTGCCTCCAGCTGAGGCCAATCCCGGTTGGGGTGATTGGGTGCCACGAAGGTGGTCTCCAACCAACTATGTGCCTGAACCTACGGCTCCTCCGTTCTCCGGTGGCACTTCAACCTCAACACCTTCTGCGGATATCACTCATATGCTTCAACAAATGGAACTTGCCAACAAAGAGCGTCATGAAGAGGCACGGTATTGGCATGTACAACAAAATGAGTGGCATCAGGAGCATCGTGACTGGCATGATGAGCATACACGGATGTATCAGAATCAACACTCTTGGCACCAAGACTTGGTTAAGTGGCACCAAGTTTTCTACAATGAAATGTCTGGCTTTATGGACGACTGCCGCGAAAATCCTGGTATTATGGACAGATTTAGAAGCATTGAAGTTCAGGACCGATTTAGGCAATACTCCTTCATGGGCCAAAATCCAGACACAATGCCTCCTCCGCCTCCGCCAAGCTACAGAGATCCTGCCAGAGATGATGAGGAGTCCTGTGGTGGCCACAATCCCAATTAACCCACCATCATTTCATCTCACTGCATTTCATCTCATATTGCTCAAGTTTTATTTTGTTGCACAATATATGGTTTAGCTTATGTAATTCTTAAACTCGTTCGAATACTTAAATGCTTTTCACTTTCTGTTTATCTCTCTTGTTATTGCCCTTATTCGTCACTCTTTGTGAATGATTCTTTAATTTGAAGCTTCCTTCTTTGTGATTGATAGCTTTTTATCAATTTTATGCCATGTCCTGCTACAACATGCTACCTTGATAAACCTGGTTCTTCCTCTTTTTGATGTTGACAAAGGGGGAGAAAATGCAGATATGCACAAACTCAGGGGGGGTATCACACATCTGGTTCTTCCTCAGATTTGCATCATGAGGTCTCTTAGGGACCAAAATTCGTCTCTTTGTTGTTATTTAAGCCCATTCTACCTCGTCGAGACGAAGATTTTAACATTTTCTTCTCCGACTAGAATGACCTTAAATAGGGGCATCTGTAAGACCCTAATTTTGTCCCTAAGATCCCTCATGGTATCATAATATTTCATTTGCATAGCCTCAAGGATCATTGAGCATCTTGGTTCCCTTTACCTTTGGGTGGGACTCCTTGTGAGTGGTTTGAGATCACCAAACATGCTTGAATTGTATATCATTGCTTTTCTCATTTTGTTTACTAACCAAAAGCACAAAAATATGTCACTAACATCTTTTATTTGTAGCTTGAGCAATCACAAGGTCAAAAGCCTCTAGGAGATCCTTGGTACAAAGACATGGTCAAGAAGAGATGAAAGCAAGCATGGTAATGGTTCCCAAAGCTCTCATCCATCAAATATGCCTCCCTAGCATCTCAATTCATCATTTTAATCAAAGCAAGTCAAAGGGTTTGAGGTCTTGTTCTTCAAGGAAACCCTAATCCATTTGTACACCATAATGCCTTGCTCATGAAGCAACCTCAGCCCATGGTCAAATACAATCAAGGGAAGTTCTTTAACTCTTCATTTCATGCATATTTGAACTCATTTGAGTATCCTCAATCATCAATTCATCAAGGTATGAGTTGTGGACTTGAAAAGTTGATCAGTCAATTCATCTAACTATTTTGAAATGCACTGAGACCTAACTTTTGATGTGTTGGTCAAATGGAGATGGTTCCAAAATAAAACGTGTTCTTAAGGACAATATGAATGATTTTCATGTTCATCAAAATTTGATTTGAAGCTTGGAAAACCATCTGCCATTCCAATACATTATAGGTCATTTTGACTGAAACCCTAATTTTAGGTCAACTTACCAAGGACATAACTCATTCATTTTTTATGATTTTGAGGTGGGATCAAATGAATTGGAAAGCTTAAGATGTCTACTTCAAATGTTATGTTGAACAAAATTTCAAAATCTCAAAGGAAACACATGTGATAATGCAAGACATTATAGGTCCTTATGGGTCAAAGGCATTAAAAGTCAAAATAGTCCAACTTCAAGTGCCCATAACTCTTTCATCAAAAATCCAAATGATGCAAAATTTAAGTCCATCTTGATTGTCTTGAAAATATCTACAATTTTGATGTTGGAGGTGTTTCCATTTGAATCTTGCATCATCCAAACAGAGGGGCTTGAAAGTTGACCAATTTTAGAAACCTTGCCTTGACATGTTTTGCACATCACACTTTAAACTCAAATTTCCTAAATTTCCACATTCCAAATGGATTTTTTACCAACATAACAATTGTTCCTTACATCAAGACCTTTTCAACCATTACTCACATGGCTACATTTGGATTTGTCAAATATCATTTTCGAAGAGGAGAACCTTAAGTGCATTATTTGGGAAACTTGATTCAACTACCATGCATGAGTTGATTACATCAAAATTGCACGTCCATTTCATTCATTCTTGATCTCAGCTTGCCAATCCATGTGGAATTGGGCCCTCCATGCACCTGTACAGGCCCATGCATGGAGGCCCCCTTCATTCATGCAAGTTTGAAATCACACTTTCAGCATGGCATTGGCTATAAATACATGGCATGAGAGCTTCCATTAGACGCCTAATTTCAACCTGAAATGCTGCAGAATTCATTCCCTAACCATCACTAAAGAAGCAAGTTTCTTTTCTCTTAAAATTTTTAGATCTAGTATTCAGCTTCATCTGGTTGTATTCTCAGATCTAGTGCTTCTAGACCTTCACCATACACTTCATTGAACTTCTGTTTTGATAAAGCAAGCAAGGTTCCAAGCTCAAATCACCAGAACTCAAGCTTACCTTCCAACTGGTATTTTCTTCGATTCTCCTAATCATTTGACCTTTTGGCTATGATTTTGTGTTGGCTGAAGTCCTCTCAATAGAGGCATCATGTTTATGCTTTTAATTTTTGCAATTCATTGAGTTCATGATGAACACCAGATTTTTCAACTTCTGATTTCTCAAATCATAGAGATCTAGAATGAAAATGGATGGTATAGGGATGATGTACATCATCCCAGCTTTCTATTGATATATAGATCGCACGTTTTGGTTGCCTTTTGAGTTTCTGCATTTTGGCCGGAATCTGGAAGCTCACCGGAGAAGACGGTGGCTCCGGTGGCTTCATCATCTCCAGTTTAAATATGGATTGTGTGATGATGTTTCCAGATTCGATCTGTGAGAAAATTCTTTACTTTGAATAGCTTTTAAATGATAGCAAATTGTGTGATCATCATACAAATGATGGCTGTGCATTACCATACATGACACATGAGTGTTTTTAGTGTGTTTTATCCCATTCTATTGTTGCATGTTTGTACATAAAGATCTACATTGATACATCTCTTAAAATAACTCATAAAATCCATTTTGTGTCAGTATGCATCAACACATAAGCCTATGCATCGATCCATACAGCATGTTGCAATTTACAAAAAAAAATTGTTCAGTATGCATCGATGCACACGAGTCATGTATCGACACATGAGCAGGCAAAATGCTCTATGGATCGATCCATACGAGCCTTGCATCGATCCATGATCAGTTGAAACACCCTATGTATCAATGCATGCGTATTATGCATCGATGCATGTTAGTGGAAATGTCATATGCATCAATACATACGAATTATGCATCGATACATGCTTAATTCATTTCACCAAAAACTCATATATCTTACAGTATGCATCGATGCATACCCTCATGTGTCAATGCATAAGTTTGTTTTATGTTCTAACAGTCTGTTTTTCAGCATATATAAGAGATGTTGTGACAGCAGTGAGGTGAACGAATTCTTAGAGGGAAAAACAATTGAACACAAGATCAAAGCAGTGTGTAGAGGCAATTGTTTCTTGAGCAGATAGAAACCTGAAAGAGACTTCATCTTCTTCATCTTCTCAATCACTTTTCTTCAAGAACATCAACACATAATCATTCTTGTTCTTTGAATTAAAGGATCAACGAGATAACGTTCAGTGGTACGATCAAGGATCTAGCTGAGGGTATTCAGTGGAACGATCGAGGATCTAGCTGAGTTGAAGATTGAAGGGGGTTTTGAGGAAAAACCTATTGGTTTGTCCTTCAAGAACTGGAGTGTTCTTGCGGGTTTGTTAGTCACGTTTGCAGAACAGATTCAGCCGCAGCGTTGCGTTTGGAGATCGGGGGATTTCGCAAGCAGGTCGTGGAACCGGTGAATTGTTTGCAATTTCGTGCAGGAAATTCTTGATCGTGCTCTGATCAAGTGGAGGTTTCATACAAGAAGAAGTTCTTGGAATTTAGAATTCTGTCTTTGTATCATAACCTTGTATCAACGAATTCGGCAATAATTGATAATCAAAGTTCTCAATTTCATTTGAAATTGAGAGGGAGACGTACCCACACGCGAGGACGACGTGGGGAACTTCCTTACCAAATCTCTGCGTATTGTATTCTTCCCTTACTCCTTTTTACGTTTCCAACAGTTTTGCAAATTCAGTTAGTGTGTGGTGATTGTACCTTTTGCAAGACAGTAGTGGCAAGAAAACTTCTTTAACTAAACTCCACTGTTGTTCATTATTGATTACATACACACCAACTGTTCGACAAAATTGTTAGCTAGGTTTTATTCATTGGAAATAGACTTTGATGATAAGTGCATTCAATTAGCTAAAATTCTGGTGTTAATAGTTTCTGTCATTCTTATTCAAATCCAGCATTAAACTCGCGTGTCCGGCTTTCTAGTAGCGGTTCAGAATAGACGGAAGTCGATTCGGGACTGAAATCTTCCGCCAACTTTGAAAACTCTGATAAAACTTTAAATCCGTTTAATTTTAAAGAGGTGATCTATTCACCCCCCCCCCCTCTCGATCACTAGCCACACCGTCTAACACGATCCCGGGCGTCCATTGTTATGACTTTTAATTCTTTCTCATGTGCACGCATTGACTTGGATCCATGGTAGGCGCGCGCTTCGTGGCCTCTTGATTTGCCAGCTCAATTAATGAGCTTAGATCAGACGGTCCACGCTTTTTACAATTTCTATTTTCTGTTTTATTTTCCAATTATTTTCAAAAATTAATATCTCCTTCATTTTTTATCTAAAAAATATGGGACCAATTGCATCATTTCCCAAATAAATTCTAGTTTCTATTTCTGATTTTTAATATTTTTATTTTGTCATTTGATATTTTTTGTGAATTTTCTCTTTTCTGGTTATTTTTAATTCATTTTAAATAGTTTTTAATATTCAAAAAATACAAAAATATTTTCCTAACCTATTTGAATGATGATGGATCTATGAAAAATATTCTCATCAGTTTTTGAATTGATTTGAGATTTATTTGAGATTTTAGTTCAATTAGGTTGTTTTTATTCATTTTTAATTGATTAAAAATAGTTCTTGACTTTTAAAAATGCTGAAATTTTTTGTCAAACTTTGTTTGACCTTGTTGAACTTAGGATAAATTACTTGGACCTTTCAAGGTTGATTTGAAGTGATTTTGAAGTTTGACCTTTCCATTTATTTTAATTCAAGTTTATTTCTTATATTAAAAAATGCCAAAAATATTTTATTCTTTTCTTGATTTCCAATCTTCATCTCACTTCTGTTTTTGATTGTTTGACTTTGACTTTCAATGTTATTGGTCAACATATGAGGATTGGTACATGATTGTTCCATTTAATGCATTTATATTTCTTTTACCATTTTGTCATTTCCATTTCTCTTATTCATCTCTTTCTTCTTCTTCTTTTCTTTTGATCAATGAGTTGAAGATTGATAAGTTAGCATTGATTAGAGGGATTTAACCTTCTTTGATTCAAATCTAATTCATCTTGATCAATTGATCAAGTGAATGGCTTTGCATTAAGGATAGGTTGTCTTTTAAATCATACAAAAGGCTTAAACCAATACAAGATCATTTCTCATTTTCTTTTTGGCATGGCAAGTTGTTGGGACTTGGTTCACTAATCAAGACTCCTAACTTGTGTTTGTTGCCTACATTATTATTGACCGGCCTCAGATAGTTGTGACTTCTACATAAGTCCAATTACGATTGCTTAACATAACGCTAAATTTGCCTTATGGCACACTAACTACTAACACTAACTATTGACAATTAACATTTACTTTATGCACTTTACTTTTATTGCAATTTACTATTCTTGCACATATTATTCATTTGCTTTTCTCTTTGCTCACTTGAGTACATGTTTATGATAATGCCATTTGCCTTTTGCTCACTTGAGCACATAATTGTGTATATACTATTATACTTGTGTTTTGTTTTGATTGTTGTGAACCAAATGCAAAGAAATGGACTTAGTTTCTAGGACTTTCCCTATACAAAAATGGAGAATTGGACTTAGATTCTAGGACTTTCCTCATGCAAAATTGGAGTAAAAGGATCTTAATGTGGAAGATGGATTAGAAGGACCAAATCTCTAAAGTCACTCTTGTCCATTCTTGTTTTACTCCATGAAACTTTTGATGTGTGTGCTTTTGTGCTAGGAGTTTCCATTTGAGCTTAATTGGAGGACCATTACCATGAGCATCCAAAGTGAGAAATACAAAAGCCATTGGAGGATTCTTGGAAGCATGACCTTGTGTTTGATTGCTTGAAATATTTGCTTTGTGGTTGCTTTATTCCAAAGGATGGGAGCTACTTGAATCATCAATATGATCTCAAGAGAGGAACTCCTTGTGTGGTTTTGTTCTCTTTCCCCTCACCTCTTGTATGTTTAAGATTTAGCCCTTCTTCTTCATCTCTCCACTCTAACCCAAGCCAAAACTTTTGTGCAAACATTTAACATTTGTTTTCAACATTAGAAACCTAAGCCTTAGGCTTTTGATTTTCAAACTTTCTTTTCATAACACTTATTTTGAATTGAACCTGTAAATCAAGTTTGACTATTTTTGTATATACTTCTAATTGGTAAATATAACCCATTCAAATGTCTTTTGTGGTTCCAATGGCCACCTTCTTAATCAAAATCTTTCATAACCTTTAGTTATTAGCTTTGAGTTATCTTGGTGGTAGATGTAATACTCACCTATATCCTTAGTAATGGACAATGAGTCTTCCATGCTTATTATAGGGTTAACCCCTCACTAGCATGTTGAAGTTATCCTCACATGGTGGATTTGTGGTTTGGTTGAGTTTTCTCCCTTGGATAACAAAAGACCTTAAGGCTTTTGGATCCCTCAATTCACCAATTCATTTTGAAATTTTTACCCCGAACTACGAGGTTTTGATCCTAATCTTTTTATAAGATGGTACGTAGGCAATGGGTTTATCCATCCAAACACAAAATGTAAATAACTTGTACATTCTTTTCTCATCTCTTCAATCATGTTTGCACAAACAAAAATTTCCACAAAACAAACAACCTTCACAACAAGTATGAAAAGGGCTCCCTAGGAGTACCTAGGATGTTTTGGGTGCCTAACACCTTCCCATTGCATAACCAACCCCCTTACCCAGATCTCTGTTTCTTTTATTAGTTTTTGTTAAAACTATTAGGTTTTTGTTCGCTTTCTAACCATTCCTTTGGATAAATAGAAGTGCGGTGGCGACTCGACTTGTATGATTTACCTTGGATTTAGTCAATATCTCTAATGGTAACGAATACCCCGCTACACAGATGAAGAGGGCGGGAATAGAAACACAAATTGATCATGTGAGGAATTTCATTTGATCAATACCATCCATTCATTTTGGGAGATGAAAATTTACATTTCATCAATCCCCTAAATCCAATGGTTTTGATTAAATAAAAGTCAAATCAAACATGACTAAGGCCCAAACAAAAAGTCAAACATCACAAGACCATAAAAATGGCTCAACATAATTTTCAAGCATTTATTCAATTAAAAATCAATTTAAAAGTGAATTAAAATGCATTTTAATGTGGTCAAAACCTCAAATCCCTTTAAAACACCAAATAAATGGCCAAGGGATTTATTCTAGGTCAAACAAGGTCAGAGGACCTTGGACAAAAAAATTCATGATTTTTTAAAAGTCAGAAGCATTTTTAAACAATTAAAAATATGCACAAAAACATTTAATTCATGAAAAATATCAAAATTAATCCAAAAATAATAATTTTAATTCAAAATATAGAAGAGAAAAATATTTAAAGATTTTTGGTGAAATTCCCATATTTTTTAGATTAAAAATGAAATTATTATGAATTAAACAAAATAAAAGGATTAAATGAAAATTCAGAAAGTAAAAAGAAATTAGAAAAAACGAGGGGCATCAGATCTCCCTCATTAATTGATGTGGTAGATTTGATGGCCAAGCACGCGCTTCCATCAAACACCTCAGTCAACGTGTGTACACACGTGGTATTCAAAAGTGAGGGCCAGGATTAGAACATGAGATCATATCAAATGGTTTGGAGAGTGCCAACGCACTACCGGAGCTAGGGCTCTGGCCATCTTCTTCGGTGGACCTCACCGGACTGGTCTACCACAAACCATCACCAAAATAAAAAGTAAGGACGTCATTTTAAAGGGAAAATGCTCAGGAGCTCGAATTTGACCTCCACTTCATTCAATTTCAAGTATATTGAAAGATACATGGATTTGAATTTTGAGGTGCATGATCTGAGTTGCTTCGATTTGACCTCAAAGCAACTCAATCTTGTTTCCTAAATTAGTAGGACTTCCGCCAACAATAATCAATCAAAATAATTAAGAAATAAGGGAGAATCGAAGAAGAGAAGTTTGAGAAAAATCACCTTCGGGTAGCTTCAATTCAGCTTGATCTTACTTCCAATTTGCCTTGGCTCGACTCTAGAAGCTTGCAGAAAGTGAAATGGATCAATGAAAGGCTTGGATTCTTGGAGTTTCAATCTCAAAACAGAAGGAGAATTGAAACTTGATTTCAAGTGAAATCTTCAAGTTTATCCTTTAATGAAGGTTAGGGAGGCAATGGTTTAAAGCTTGGGCAAGAGGGATCCCTATTCTGGTCACAATGGACATGTATTTATAGGGTTATGCATTGCTTTTCACACACTTGAAAATTTTGCCAAATTTAGCAACATTGGTGCATGGATGCATGGGCATTGATTTGGGTCTAATCCATGATGTAATATCACTCCAATTCATGCACAATGGATCCTGAAACAATAACATGTAAGCATGCAAAAAGAAATGGTCACTTGAATTCAAACTTACCAAAACAAACACAACAAAGGAACCATGCACATGTCCTTCAATTCTTATCCAAATGAAGTGATCTTGAACTTTTTGGAAAGGTGACATCAAGGGGAACAACTTTGATGTTGAACACATTTACATTTAAAGTTGTGATCATGATGAATTTTGAGGTGGAAGTTTAGAAAATCAAACATAATTGAAATTTTTCTAAGTACCAAGTCAAATATTCACTTCTTCCACCTTGAATAACTTTTGCTATGAGCTTCAAATGTAAAAGGTTCCTTCATCAAAGTTGTATCCCTTTTAATCCTTTTCAATTTGGTAACAAATTTGACCTCATTTTGATTTTTCATGAAGGAGTTATGCATTTTAGAAGTTGAGGAAAATTGCTTGTTCAATAGTAATGGCCCAAAATGACATATAACCTTTCCTCTTGGAACATGCCCGTGCAGCTTGAGTTTTAAGTTTCTCAAATAATAAAATTTGGAGAGGAATTATTTAAATTGATAATGAAACTTATATGGACTTCATCTCATGAAAATTGAGCAAGTTATGATCCTTGGAAGTTAACCTCCTAACTAGGGCACAAACAAAATGACATATAATTTTTCACCATAAAAAATGACTTTCCAAGAAAAACTATATCTTGATGCTAACATGAAAGTTGTTTGTAATTGCATAAGGAGTAACGTTTCTCTTGGAATCATTCTCATATGAAAAGAATTGTAGGAGATAGGGTCTAGTGAACCCTAGTTTTGACTAGTTGACTTCTTTTGGTCAACTTCTTTGAACCAACTTGTAAACTTGAAGTCCTCTTGATATTTGGGACTCGTGGAGGATCATATATGCATAATATGATGTAGATTGAAGTATCCATTGATATTTTGACCAATTGGTGAAGAAACTTACTAAGGAAGTCACACAAGATACCCAGATGAATTAGGGCTTCCAAGGCAAACAAGCTTCAAGCTCTTGATGAAATCTTGATCAAAATGATAAATGAAGAACATGGGGATCCATATATGATGTTTAGAACCATTATGAACCTTTCCTTAATTGATCTCTTTCATTGAGGGTCTCAAACCCTAGGTATGAGCTTGATGAGGCATAAATGGACACACATACACACACTACCTACAAAAGAAGCAAAGCTACACATAGACATATTTTTGGTATTTTAGTTAGAAAACAAAAGAAAATAAATTATAATACAATCAAATGTGCTTGGTGACCTCTCCAAATACAAACCCAAATGAATGAGAGGTAAGGAGGATGCCAAGGTGTAATCCCAAAACCAATGCAAATGATGAGATATCTTGAGGGATCTTAGGGTCAAAATTGGGGTCTTACAGATAGATGGTCCTCAAATGATTGTTCTTTTAACATTTAGCATCTAACCTTTACATTACGCAATGATAACTTCTAACTCCTAACATTTAAATTTGTGCAATTTAAATTGTCATTTAAAGTTCTTGCAATTTAGTTCTTGTCCATTAGCATTCATGCACCATATCTTCGTATAATTTTGATCTTTAATTCCTTTACTTTATCATCTAATCTAAAACGAACAAAAACATGATAAAAATGGAAAATACTAAAAGAGACCTAATGTGAGGACTATTGGACTATGAATTTGATGTTCAACCTTAGCATTGGACATGGAGTATTATGGACCATATGGACCTTACTTGAAGACTTAGAGGACTTGTTAGTACCCTTTCATTTGGACTTTGGACTTTTGTGATTGACCTATGTAACTTGGAGTTTCTGAGGACTTATAATCTTTTATTGCAAGAACGGTTTTCACTCATGGTATACCTTGGGAGACATGTTGATTCCATTATCCACTTGTTAGCTTAGGACATAATGCACATACAAGGCTTTCTCTTGGGCTATCTTACAACGAGACCCTTTATTTCTCGCATTAATCCCTTGTATTTTCATGTATCCCCTTCCCACTTTGGTTTACTTTTTACTCGCTTTCCTTTGTATGTTGTTGACTGTTAGCCAACCTTAGAAGTTAGAATCGTCACCATTTCATAAACAATAAACAAACCCTCAATCCAACGTCAAGAGGTCTTTTCTAAAATCAAATTCAAAACAAAATAAATTATGATTAGGATTGTATGCCAAGATCCTTAAGTGGTGAAGAATGGATGAGAATGGAGCTTTCCTACCCTCATTCTGAATATTTTGGACACAAGACGCTTGGCTTGGTAGTTTGAAATATTCACCTTTACCCATAGTCTTTAGTGCAATCCGAAGTAAAAAACAATCTCTTTTTAAAACCTAAAAACAACATCAAATCATCAAACCTTTTGTTTTGAGCCTTAGGGCATCACTCCAAAAATCCTTTTTCAAGGTATAAAATTAACAAAACAAACAAACATTTTTTACCACAAACTACGAGGATCTGATTTCTCACTTCAATAAGTGAGCATACGTAGGCACGAGGACCCAAATCCTTAACGAGCACACTAATAAAAAAATCATTTCCACTTCGTAAAAACTTTAGCAAGTAACCATTAATATAATTACACCCATTCAAGTGATAGACAACCTAGATGGTTCCTATCGAGTATGATAGATGTGGGGGGTGTTAATACCTTCCTCTTGCATAACCAACTTCCGAACCTATTCATGGTTGCAATGACCATTCTTTTGGGGTTTTCTCGATATTTTCCCTTTCCTATGGAATAAATAAAATCCAATGGCGACTCTGCATTTTTCATGTAGCGACACACTTAACATAATACGAGTAGTTCTCACTTTGAACCATTCGCCTCACGAATCATCGAGAAACATGTATAATAATTCACACAATTATATATATAATACACAACATATATTCACACATTTAACCTACATTTATGTAGAAATCATCTCGCAATTCACTACCATGAGGTGGCTCTATGTGTTACCTCTTTAAGGCTTCGAATGACACTTCATTTGGACTCTCGAAACCAAAGTTATAGCCAAAATCGTCGGGAAATAAAACATGTTCAGTTTCAAAAAAAAAATTACTCAGCATCAATCAGTTGACATGGGATGTCAATCGATTGACATTAACCCTTTTTGCTCATTGACTTCTCAAGAATGCTCTTAAAACTCAATGTAATTGATTAATTCTCAATGATAATCGATTGCCACTTTCCCCCAAAAAAATACATGCATGCAATCGATTGACATCCTGTGCCAATCGATTGACATCTTGTGTCAATCGATCGACATAGTTAAAATTTCCAAAAATATAAGCATGCAATCGATTGACATATGGTGTCAATCGATTGACATCATAAAATTTTCTAGAAAATCCAATTTCCACAGTAACGGTCATCTCCCTCGTCATTTACCTCTCATATCAAACCAGTCTCCATTATATCATTCAAAATACTACAAAATGAAATTCTAACATGACCAACCCATCAATTATCCCCATAATAACATTGATTCATCATTTTTATCATGAATTAATCAGTTATGGTTATACCCTAAAATCCCCAATTTCAACACAGTTCATCATTTGATCAAATGATTCATGAACATCGAACAACACAGCAACAAACACGATGAAGGAGAAGGGCGATCTAAAATGCAGCGGATATTAAAATTTCTCCTTTAGTGATCCTTACGAATGGGCATGATCAGTGATAGAAAGGTTACCTCTTGTGACGATTGAAACCTTTAATGCAGATCTACGGAGCGATCACGAACGTTGAACGATGACAACGCCTCTACTCAGTCCACACGAACGGATTCCTTCAATCTCAGTGCTAGCTGCTACGAATGAAGGCTTTGAGTGAGAGATAGAGAGAGAAAAAAAGCGAAAATGCAACCGCAATGAATGTTTCGGCACAAGGGTTCTATTTATAGAACCACTTGTGTGGGCTTCAAGCTAAAAAGTCCACTTAAGTGTATGTGGCTCATATCTTATAATATGCCAAATTCACTTAAGCGCATGGTACCTTACCATATTTCGTATTCTACTTAAGTACACCGTACCTTACGATGTTCTACAATTCACTTAAGTGCACCGTACCTTACGGTGTTCCTTAGTTACTCTATCTCTCATCAATCTGTCTTTTGTGTTGACCCTGTAGGTTTTCACGGCATTGGCAATTATATTAAATCACGTATTTAATATAATAAATAGTGAGCGGTATCTAGCAACACATCACTGCTACCCAAGACACGAAAATGTCATGTGATCTGACAAATCCTTATGTGATAATACTTATGTGTATAATTACCCTTTTGCCCTTATGTCTATATTGAACACAAGGCATAGACCGTGTCATCCTTGTCCAGTTCAATATTGGGCCCATAGACATTTATCCTGTTACGCAGGATGGGCAAATTCCATCTAGGTCACTCATGTCCCTCAGCATGCTTCGTGGAGTACCCATCAATTGTCTTTATGGTTATCCAGTTACGGACAATGTTTGATCAGCAATAAAGCACTCGACTCTACATCTAAGGTCCATAGTGGTTTCAGGTCGAAGGGTGGTATACACCATTATCACCATGAGAATAACTTATGACACTTTGCATAACTTTCTATATAGTATTCTCATAGCGGGTCAATCCAGTATAAATATTACTCTTAACATTCATACCTATGTTTAAGACTTGATAACTCCTTATCTATGATCCATGAGATGTGATCATCAGTCTATATACATAATAGTCTTAATGCTTTAATGTTATCCCACTTCACAATAAAGCTCGACTACGGATACTTTAAGAATAGTGTCCTTATGTTTAATGTGATCTCATGATTAAGTCATACTTGATACATTAAACGGACTAGCTATTCTAGGGACTTTATTAAACAAACATAATAAAAAAAAAGCCTTTTATTATTAATAAATAATTCGATACAAGTACCAAAAGTATTGGCCTCTAGGGCTTACACCAACACACGATTGATCACATCAACTCATGGAAAAACATAATCATAAACATTTATCTATCATACTCATCATGAAGCAATAGAGAAAAAGAAAAACCCTATTGGAGGTTAAGGGAAACCTTTATACCCTTTCATGATTTAGACACCCTTAATTGAACAATTACCTCTCCTCTTACCTTGTAATTTCAGCAAAAATAGCAAAAGGAGGCTTAAATGGATTCATTCTCTCAAGCCCTGACTCTCCCTTCCAATGCTCTTGCTCTTTATTTCACATACTGAAAAAAAGGCTCCGACAATCCTATTTCTCTAACTTTTAGAATATATAATATTCTAACTATTTTATCATAATTATTATTATTACCCAACTAAAACTCCCTCTTCTCTCCAGTCACCACTTAATTCCATGAAATTACATAATTGGCCCAACTCCTGCTATATTATCAATTTCTAATAATTTAATTAATTAATTCCCATCGAACTAATGAATTTAGCACAAAACACCTCAAATATCGACATCGACAAAACATGTCATAATTCAAGAATACTTATTTAAATAATTAAACCAATTGAACCTTCCATTCATCATTTACCCCCTCCGTTCTACCAGGACTGCTTCATCTCAAACCTTAAACCTTCCATTCATCATGAGGTATAAGCATTGAACCACTTTCACTTACTCAAGATATACATCTAGCCAGACTTCAAAAGGAGAAATACCTCGATCAAACGCCTTTTACACCCAAAAAAATTCAACCCACTTCCCCCAACATTATAGGATCTTCCTTCAAACCTTCCATCACCGTTATTACACCCAAATGATCAACACCCATCAAACGCATTTCCCAAACAAATTACAAGCACACATGGAGAAATGGTTATGCTATAACTGTGATAAATAATTTCAATCAGACCACCGTTGTCGTCGATAATTTCACCTCTTAATTATGGAACTTGAGACTATAGAGGACATCGAAGACACACCTCCAGGGCACGAATGAGGATCCCCTATTGATACACCTTCTAATGAAGCCCAAGAAATAAATTCATCCCAAATCATCTTGCATGCCCTTATGGGCCATTCCATTCCACAAACACTTCGGGTCATGGGCCAGATCCGAATAAGCCTAGTTGTCATCCTGATTAATAGTGGCATCGCCCATAAATTCTTACAAAATCGTGTTGTCAAACAATTGGGCTTAATGGCTGAACTGACTCATTCCTTCAAGGTTTTGGTAGGAAATGGATAAGAGCTACAATGTAATACCATGTATCGCAATATGTCATTATTATCGTGCCAACATGAATTTCACATGGATCTATTTATCCTTCCAATTAGTGGTGTAGAGTTGGTTTTGGAGGTGCATTGGCTTAAAACCCTGGGCCAAATCATAACTGGCTTTGAGAAGTTTACTATGAGCTTCAACATTGATGGATCATCGGTTCATCTTAAAGGAGTTCCTAAAGCTAGCCCAATTAAGCAAATATACACCAACTATAACGGATAATGGATACACACACAATATACATGTGCATCTATATCCAAATTCTCAACACCGATAAACCTTGCAAACCCTCTATCATCCATGGTGAACACATATCCCATATACTTACCAAATATGCCAAAATCTTTCAACCACCCTCTTCTCTACCCCCTCAAAGACCACCTGACCACAAAATTACCATTAACAGTAACACAGACCCGATGAATGTACGACCATATTGATATCCCCATTTTTAAAAATAATAAATTGAAAACCAAATTATATAAATTATTAGTCAGGGTCTCATTCAAACTAACACTGGCGCTTTTTCTTCCCAAGTGCTACTTGTTCGAAAGAAGGATGACACTTTGAGGTTTTGTGTGGATTATACTACGTTGAATGTGATCACAATGAAGGATAGATTTCCAATTCCTGCCATTGATGAGCTCTTGGACGAACTCTATGGCACACATTGGTTCTCGAAGTTGGATCTCCATTCAGGGTATCATTAGATATGCATGACCACCATTGAGGTCCATAAAATGGCGTTTTACACATACTAAGGGCGTTATGAATTATTGGTCATGCCCTCTGGGCTATGCAACACACCTTCGACATTTTCAGGTTACTATGAACCTTATTTTTTAGTTGTATATGCGTTGTTTCGTCATCGTTTTTTATGACATTATGGTGTATATCCCTACATTGGATGATCACTTGTACCACATTGAGGTAGTGTTTTGGTGTTTAATTGCACATGAATTCTACCTGAAATAATCCAAATATGCTTTTGTCCAAAATTCCATTAAATATTTGGGTCATATCATGTATATAGAAGGTGTATGGCCTGACTCGATAAAAATCAGTGCCATAATGAATTGGCCAACTCCCACCAACATCAAGCAGTTGTGAGGCTTTCTGGGTTTGACAAGATTCTATCAAAAATTCACCCAAGGATATTCTACAATAGAGACTCAACTCACCAATTTACTTAAAAAGGATTCCTTTGATTGTAGCAATGAAGCAAATTCAGCTTTTGAAGCCTTGAAGCGTGCAATGTCTAAAGCACTTGTGTTGGCTTTACTCAATTTTCCAAGAGAAATTCATCTTAGAAACAAATGCTTCAAGTTCAGGGATGGGCATCGTGTTGATTAAAAATATACATCATATATGTTATTATAATAAATAATATTTTCCTAGAATGTTGATGGCATCCACATATGTGAGAGAATTGTGTTATTATGTTTGTTGTCAAGAAATCGAGGACTTACTTTTTGGGAGGGACTTTCATGATTCATACGGATTAGAGGAGTTTGAGAGAGCTCATGACACAAGTTATCCAAGCACCTGAGCAACTGCTTTATTTGGCCAAACTTTTAGGGTATTCATACTAGATTATGTGCAAACCAGGTGCCCAAAACAAAGTTGTAGACGTATTCTCTCGTATACATTTCTTGGCCCTCTCTACTACTCATATAGAGTTTATCACTAAGTTAAAAAATTAATTAACTCATTATGAAACATTCTAATAGTTGGTCAACAATATCAAAACCAACTCGGACAATCACAAAGGCTTTCAGCTCTCTAATGCCCTTATGTTTTGCAATTAGGATTGAAAATGAATCGAACCAACTCAAATATAGTTTGAAACTCGATTCAACAATTAAATCGGTGAACTAGGTTCATGAATCAAATGAGATGAATATGAGCAAATAATTAAGTTCGTTAACTAAATGAGCTAAACTTGAACTATACATAGTTCAACTTGTTAGGTTTATGAGTCAACTTTATTATATATGAGAATAATTACATTGTCTTTAAGAGTATGTTTAAATATGTACTCCAAATCTTAGCCTTATATTTTCTTTTAATTTCAAAAAATATTTTCTAAGAAAATCTACATCATATAAAAATATCTTTAAATTAAAAAAAAAACATGTATCTTTAATTTGTTTTAAATTATCTTTAAGAAAATATTGTTTTTTAAAACTTTGAAGCATATACCTTTTATATTAATTTTAGAATTTATTTTAATTAATTAAGATTCAAACATTTAAATATGTAATATTTACTAATCATATAAATTTTATTTTATTTCAATATTATCTTTTTAATATAATATTAATTTAAAATATTAAATATAAAAAAATGTCTTTTAAGTCCGTGAAGCAAGCAGCTGAACCTAACGAGTTGAATCGAGTTGTTCTTGAACTTATAATGAGTTGAGTTTGAGCTTAAAAAAAAGTTCTTGTAGAACTTGAACCGAGATTTGAGATGAACCAATTCTTAACGAGTCGAGTCGAGGTGACGCGAGTTCGACTCGACTAATTTCCAGCCATATTTACAAAGTTAAGCTCTTTATTCCCCATGATTCTCCTTTCAAACAACTTTTATTGGAGGAATTCCATGTTTCACTGATAGGAGGACATAATGGAATCCATCAAACATTAGGAAAGCTACAAGAAAATGTATTTTGGGAAGGTATATGCAGGAATGTGGTTGAGTTCATAAACCAATGTGTGATTTGTAAGCAGATGAAATCTATGAACCATGCCCCTTATGGCTTGCTTCAACCACTACCAATTTCTGATAAAGTGTGGGAAGACATCTAGTTGGAATTTATAATAAGTCTCCCTTCGTTCAAAATCATACAATGATCTTCTTAATGGCGGTGCATGACTTTCTAAGGCTTCTCACCTTGGTATGTTATCTATGCAATTCACAACCTCCAAAGTAGCAGAATTGTTTGCTTCGATGGTGTGTAAACTACATGGGATGTCCATGAGTATGGTTTCAGACAACAATCCTATATACTTAAGTCACTTTTGGCAAGAATTTTTTCGCCTAAGTGGCACTAAGTTACAAATGTCCACGTCCTATTACCCATAAAGTGATGGCGAACTGAGGTTGTTAACAAGATGCTTCAACAATACGTGAGATGCTTTGTCACAATAAACCTAAGTCATTCGGCCACTTCCTTCATTGGGCGGAATGTCACAGGGATTTCACCATTTTAGGTGGTATATGATCGAAATCCTCCTAATTTGTAGGATTACATGGGTGGCAACACTAATATTTAGGCGATAGAAGATACTTTTCTTGAGAGGACTGTGGTGTTGCAAGACTTGAAGAAGAAGCTTTCTAAGGCTCAAGAAACCATGAAAGCAATTGCATATTGTAGCGGTAAATTCATGACCATCAAGCTATGGATAAGTTTAACATCAATAAAACCAGAGTCGCCACCGCGCTTTTATTATTTCCAAAGGAAAAGGGAAAAGTACGAACAAAACCCAAAGATAAGAAGTTTTCAAATCACAATTAATAAAATGCCAGAGATTACAGGTAAGGGGGTGGGTTACTGTAAGACCCTAATTTTGACCCTAAGATCCCTCATGGCATCATATCATTTGCTCATTGCATTGTCTCAAGGATCATAGCATGTGTGGCTCCTTAACCCTTGGGTTGGGACTTGTGTGAGTTTGGTTTGAGATCACCAAGCATGCTTGTATTGTATATTATTGCTTTTCTGATTTTGTTTACTAACCAAAAGCACAAAAATATGTCACTAACTCTTTTTATTTTGAAGCTCAAGTGATCATGTGCTCCCATGTTCCTATGAGGCTCCTAAGCTCAATGAAATGGCTAAATGAAGATGAGAACAAGCATGACAATGGTCCATAAAGTTCCTAATCATCATATATGTCTCCCAAGTATCTCAATTTGCCAATTTGATCAAGATAAACCAAAGGGCTTGAGGATTGTTTCCCAAGGAAACCCTAATTCAACTGTACATTGACTGTGCCTTGCTCATGAAGCAACCTCAACCTATGATAAAATTCAATCAAGGGAAGTTATTTAATTCATTATTTTATGCATATATGAGCCTATGTTAGTATCCTCAATCATTCATTCATCAAGATTTGAAGTTTGGCCTTGAGAAGTTGACCAGCCAAGTCATCTGACTAAACTGAGGATCACTGAGACCTAACTTTTGATGTGTTTGTCAAATGAAGATGATCCTAAGATCAAAATGTTCTTAAGAACTATATGAACAACTTTAATGTTCATCAAAAATCCATTTGAAACTTGTAAGATCATCATTCATTTCAAAACATTATAGGTCATTTTGACTGAAACCCTAATTTTGGGTCAACTTCCCAAGGACCTAACTTCCTTATTGTTTATGCTTTTGAGGTTAGACCAATTTAATTGGAAATATTAAGATGTATACTTAAAATGTTATGTTGGTAAAAAATTCATAATCCTAAAAGAAACACATGTGATAATACAAAACATTATAGGTCACTTTGGACCAAAACCATTGAATTTGAAAAATGTCCAACTTCAAGTGCCCATAACTTTCTCATTAAAAATTCAAATGATACAAAATTTAAGTCCAAATTTATCATTTTGAAAATATCTACAACTTTATATTGAATATTGTTTCATTTTAGGCTTGCATCATTGAAACAGAAGGGCTTGAAGTTACTTATTTTTGGCAAATTTTTCAAAGACATGTTTTGTACCCTAAACTTCAAAGTCATTTTTCATAATTTTTCAAACTCCAAATGGATTTTTTCCCAACATAGCTTTTGTTCCTTATGTCAAGAGCTTTCCAACCATTACTCACATGACCATGTTTGGATTTTCCATGTGGGACTTTCGAAGAGCTCAATGTTTATGATCAATTATGCAATTCACTTTGTAACTTGATGTGCAACCCAATACCAGGCCTTGTGCATGTCCAAACCATCTGCAAATGATCTCAGCTTGCAATTCCATTCACTTTTGGGCCTCACATGCGCCTGTACAGGCTCATGCATGGAGGACCCAAAGTTCATGCACACGAGCAAATCACTTCCTTGCCTTCAGCTCAGCTATAAATACATGTGCTTGCTCATTCAAATGTCAACCTCAAGGTGATCTGAAACCCTGCTGAATTGGAAACCCAACCTCACTCAAAGGAATTGCAATTTTTATTTCTCAATTTCAAGCTTGAATTTCAACATCCTTAGTTGATCTTCAAGTCTTAATTCCTTAGCCTTGCATCCTCATTACCTCAAGATCAAACTGGAATCAAAAGCTTGAAGAGATCGTGTTGTTTAAAATTGCACTTCAAAGGTATATCACTCAACTGTTTTGATCTAGATCTTATTCTACAATATGAATTGCTTACATTTGAACTGTTTTCTGAAGTCCTCGAGCAAGAGGCAGACCAGTGGCGGTCTTGATTTCATGAATTGAGACATTTCAGTTTGTACACCTTGATTTTCAAGCTCAGATTTCTCATTCAATAGAAACTTTGAGGAAAATCCAAGGTTACAGGGGTGATGTACATCACCCCGGCTTCATTTTGATACCATTGTTTTGCATTTTCATTAAGGTTGAAAGCCTTGCGCATGGTGGCCGGAGTTTGTTCTCTGACCGGAGAAGATGGTGGTTTCCACCACCATCCCCACGTGGATGAGTCTGGTCCTTTGGATCTTGGCTAAATGATCTAATCGTGTCCATTGCTTTGGCTGACTTATTTTAAATACATGTGTGGCGCGCTTGACCAAGGCCTATGGTATGACAGCGCCTTTGAGCCCATGGATGATGCCACGTCAATTAATGAAACTCATCCAAGCGCTCCTGATTTTCCTATTTTCTATTTTTCTGTTTTAATTTCTTTTAATTCCTTTTAATTTCAAAAATTCATAACTATTTTATTTGAAGTCACAAAAATATGAGATCAATGGCAAAAAATTCTTGAAAAATCTAGTTTCATAATCTGATTTTTAATTATTTTTGTGACTTCATTTAATATTTTATGTGAATTATTTTATTTTTAATAGTTTCTAATTCATTTTAAATACCTTTTGATATCTGAAAAATCCTAAAATATTTTCTTAACACATATGGATCATGATAAGTCAATGAAAAATAGTCTCATCAATTTCTTAATTGGTTTGAGATTTATTTGAGATTTTAATTCATTTGTGTTATTTTTCATTGTTTTTTATTGATTTTAAATAGTTTCTGATTTCAAAAATTGTTGAAAAAATTTGTCAAGCCTTGTTTAAGTTAGTATGAGTTGAATTTGAGTTTGTCAAGCCTGATTTCAATAATTGGGCTTGTTTAAGTTGATTTGAATTGAATTTGAGGTTTGACCATATTTTTATCCATTTTAATTTTGCATTTATTTTAATTCCAAAAATAGAAAAAAATATATTTGACTTGTTGACTTCGAATCTTCATTTCTCTTCTATTTACCATTGGTTGATGATGATTTGATTCACATTTGATCATTGTGTTTTGATATTTCATTTGAATTCTCCTTTTATCCATTTCATCTTCATCTCACTTCTTCTTTTTATTTTGGCCAATGAGTTAATGATTTGTGGTTGGTCTAGACATATGAGAGGCTTAACCTTCTTTGGTCCAAATCAAACTCAACTTGATCAAAGATCAAGTGAGTTGCTTTGTGTCCAAGATAGGTTGCTTCTTGGTCAAGCAAAAAACCTAAAGTCCATACAAGGCCTTTCTTCTTTTCTTTTGGCATGGAAAGTTTTAGGAGCTTGGCTTACTAGTCATGATCTCTAACTTGTGTTTATTTGCCTATAATTTTATTGACCAGCCTCAGATAGGTTTGTACTACATTAGTCCACTTACGATTGCTTAACATAGCGCTAAATTGTCTTATGACACACTAACATAACCATTACCTACTAACTTTAAATTCAAGTGTAGCGGTGTATTCGTCACTTTATGATTTATTGACTAAATCAAAAGCAAAGCATACAAAGATAGAGTCGCCACCGCACTTTTATTTATCCAAAGGAATGGCTAAAAAGCGAACAAAAGCCTAAGAAGTTTTACACACAGAAAACTAATGAAAAGATCAGAGATCTGGGTAAGGGGTTAATTACGCAATGGGAAGGTGTTAGGCACCCAAAACGTCCTAGGTACTCCTAGGGAGCCCTTTTCACAACTTGTTGTATGAAATGTTATTTGTTTATGAAATATTTATTGTGCAAACATGGATTGAAGAGATGAGAAAAAAATATACAAGTTATTATTTTTGTGTTTGAACGGATGAACCCGTTGCCTACGTATCTTTCCATGGAAGGTAAGGATCAAAACGCCGTAGTTCGACTAAAAGATTTCCAAAAGTAAGTGAATTGATTTTAAAACAAAAGCCCTAAGGTCTTTCGTTACCCACGGGAGAAAACTCAACCTATACAACCACAAGTCCACCATGTGAGAAAAGCTTCAACTTGCTAGTGAGGGGTTAACCCTATAATAAGCAAGGAATTCTTACAATTCAATCACTAAGGACAAAAGGTGAGATTAACATCAACCAACTAGGATAAATCAAACCTATGGCTAATGTATGAAAACTTATCAAGTGGACTTGAGCCACAAAACAATTGAATGAGTGGAATTAATCAATTAGAATTTATTCACAAAAGATGGTCAAAGTACGATTAGAATTCAATTCAAAAGAAGTATTATGAAAATGAAGTTTGAAAAATCAGAGGCTTAAGGCCTAGGTTTCTAATTTGAAAAGAACAAATGAAAATGTTTGCACAATAGTTTTCAGGTTTTGGGTTAACATGCGAATGGAGGTTTAAAGCACAAAAAGGGTGAGGGTTAAGGAAGTAAAACTTCTTATATGTTCACCTCTTGAGATCATATGTAGATGATTCAAGTGATTCCTTTGGAAAAGGAAACAAGCAAATAACAGATGAAGAAAGTAAATGGATACCGGATGCCAATCAATGGACTTATTCCAATCTCATAAAACAAAATGGATACCGGATGCCAATCAATGGACTTACACCAATCTCCTAAAACAAAAATGGATACCGGATGCCAATCAATGGACTTATTCCAATCTCCCAAAACAAAAATGGATACCAGATGCCAATCAATGGACTTACACTAGTCTCACAAAACCAAGAAACAAGGATACCAGATGCCAATCAATGGACTTATACTAGTCTCCTAAAATAAAGAGAAACATGGATACTAGATGCCAACCAATGGACTTATACTAGTCTCACAAAACAAAGAAAACATGGATACCAGATGCCAATCAATGGACTTATACTAGTCTCCTACCATATCACAGGAAACAACGGCCAATCAATGGGCTTATGCTTGCCTCCTCCATGGACAAAACAAAATGTTACAAAGTAATGAACAATGTTTATGAAATGAGATACAAGTAATGATGATAAATGCACAAAAGCACACATAAGCAAATATGTACAGATGAATCAGGTAAGCAGACAAACAAGTCAATTAGCACACACTATATACAATCAATTAGGCTCAAGCAAGGTTAGGCTTTACAGCCAACTGGAATGGGGTGTTTTTGAGCTCTTAACCCTAACATTGAGAGTTAGGGTGAAGCAGATGAAATGGAGATGAGGGGTGTGCCTCATAGCTCTTATCCCTGGTCAGGGAGAGCTTCAATCAATGGAAAGTGTGGGAGTTCAGAAAGTTGGAACTCTTCTCCACAAAGGACTCTATAAGATCTTGGGTTATTATTCACCATGCATCAACACATGGTGTGAGCAAGGTGAATGACACACTGAGTAGCAGGAGATGGATTACACATCTCTTTTATCTGCCAATTGCCTCATGAGAGGACTTTACCTGCTTGGCACAAAATTAAACAATCACAAGCATTGCCTCTTAAGGAGGGCTTCAGACAGGTGCCTACCAATAACAGTAGGTCTTCCAGACTACATGAAGATTAGGGATCATACCTAAGTGGTTAAGCAACCAAGCAAAAGCAAAGTTCAAATGAACTTAAAGCAACTTAGGTACCTGTGGAAACACTAAACAAATCAGTACAATACTCAGATAGACAGACAACAGTCAATAAGCAACAGATAATCTCAATGTACAAAATGTGTAAGCCATAAGGAAAACTCAAATGAGTTAGCATCAACCTACAAAACACACAAGTGTTAGTAATCAAAAGCAAACATCAATATTCACATGATGAAGCATCATCAACCATGGCATTTGGATGCTTAAACCTGAAATCAAAGCTCACAAGTAAGTAACAAACCACTAGGTCAAAGCCTAGGGTCAAAGATGGAGAAAAAATTTGAAACAGGGGCTGAAATTTAACACAGAGTAACTTCAAACACATGTTGACATATCCTAAAAAGGCTCGCATCAAAATCAATCACCAAAAGCATTTCATGATCAAGTGAAGTTCAAGGCAATTTCAAAGCTCATATGTGATCATCATGAATGAAAAATTCAAATCAAAACAGAAATGATTCAAATAAATCTGGAAAAATTCATGCATATTCAAGACATCCACAACATCCATCATACAAAAAATTAGGGGAATCAGAGATCATTTGGCATGGAAATCAAGTTGCACAAGTTGGACAATCAAAGGTGTGACACAAATTGTCACACCAAGTTAGCACAAGCATAAAACAGCAATGGAGCATAGGAAAAATACCAAACCAAAACCAAAATGTCAATCAATGTGTCTAGATTCATCATGCAAAATTTCAGGTTCATTGGATAAGAAACAAGCATTTCACAATGAGATAAGCAAGGCAAGGTCACAATTAGACATATGATCAATCAACCTAGAACAAATTATTTTTCCAGCCAGGCACAACTTGCAAATTTATGCTCATAAAAAACTAGACAGAATAAGGAGCATTTTGCAAAAAATTGGGATGAATTTGATGCATTTTTCTATTTTATATGATTTTTTGAAGTTGATGGAAAAATTTGAAATCAAAAATGAGCTAGCATTGGAAAATAGGAGGGAAAGGTGAAAATAGCATGGCATTTGAAAAAAGTTCACTCGGTCAGGATCGAACCTGGCACACATTTGAAATTGGAGCGCGCCTCACCAAAACAGTGACGTTTTGAATTAACCCTAAGCATAGCGCGTTTTCCAGAATCGTAGCAAATGCATGAATGTTTCGTAGCAAATTTGCAGCAAACGCATAGCAATTCTGGAAATGCTATGAACTTCATAGGTTGAAGATGAAGATCATGATGATCTTCATGTGAATTTCCAGAAAATTCAAAAAGTGTCCAGAAATCAACAAAACCTATGCCATTCGATTCCTCATCACATGCACATGCAAGATCCATAACCAAATCATGCAAAAAACATCATAACAAGTTCGGATCGAAGAAAATAAAATTCAACATCAAACTTTCAAACAAGCATAACTTCATGAATATTGCACTATTTCACTCAAAATTTGTACCAGCATGATCACCAATCAAAGATCTACATGAATATAATAAAGAATTTGAGAATTAGAGAGGTCGAATCCTGACCTCTTGAAGAACAGCAACTTTGAATCGCGCGCTACAAGCTCAGCCAAGCCTCAAATCTCCTCTACAATGCTTATTGAAGTGATTGATGATGAATTGAATGCTCCAGCATGCACGAATCCAGCTCAATTTCCAAACTCCATGGATGCTTCAAGCTTTGAGTATGGTCCAAACTGACACGATTTGCTTCGAATTCACGTCCAATCTTGCTCAACAATGCTTCATGATCATGAATCAATCAGTAGAAATGGCTCTTGTGTGAGGAATTGCAAAATATTTTTGAGAGAAAAATTTGGATGATTTTTGAATCTAGATCTGAAAATGAATGTTAATGATGAAAGCAGTTATGTTTAACCTTATATATGCCATGTTAATCATGTTGAAAACCTGTTTAAGCCAAATGCAATTAAGATTAGCAACTTATGAGGTGTATGTGCAAAATGGTATTTTCACCTCATGCACTTCATGCATGCGTGAACAGTGTACAATTCTGATCCAAAATCACTTAAAACAAGCCCATGCAAGCTTTTGAATTGGTATTTTATGCTCATGATCAACCAAAATGATTTTAGAAATTTTCCTTCACAAAACTTCATGAGTGAGCACATGATAATGCAAGGGGATTTCAAGCCATGTAATGAGATGTTTGGAAACTACAAGTCATGATGAACAAAATGCAAAAAGAACCACTCATTTTGGAGCTTTGGTTCAAAAGTTATGCCCATTTGAATTTTTGAACACACTTTGCCATGATTGGATCATATCTCCTCAACCACACATTAGAAATTCATGATCTTGGACATTTTGGAAATGGGAGAGAAATATCTACAACTTTCATGTTCAACAAAATTTCATTTGAAGCTTTCTTGATGATGTAATATTGAGTTGAAGTTGGTCCAAAATCTTTCCATTTTTGGAAAGTTCAAATTATAGGTCACTTGCTATTTTTGGAAATTCTTGACCTGACTTCAAATTCTTCAATGTGAGTGTTTGAAATGTCAAATGAGACTTGTTTGAATATGAATAAAGTATTTCTAATCACTTCCCACCTCCAAATCCACAGTTGACTTTGCAGTTGACGTTCTAGGTCTTTAGATGTCTTGAAAATGTTGTGATGAGATTCAAGCCTCTACCACTTGGGATTTTGCTTCAAAATGACATCATAACTCATATGAACTCTTGTGAATGATTGTGGGGTCCAAATCTCAAGAATGACCACCATCTATTGCTCAATGAATGCCTTTGATTGCCTTGACCTGTTAATGCTTCATCTGCAAGACAAAGGTTAGATGACATATTTTTGTACTTTTTGGTTAGTGATAAAAAGAAAAACAATGATATACAAATGCAAACATGCTTGGTGATCAAGAACCACTCTCAAAAAGATGACCTACCCACAGGGAAGGAAGCAAGGTGCACAATGATCCTTGAGGCAATGCAATGATATGATATGATGCCATGAGGGATCTTAGGGACAAAATTGGGGTCTTACAGATGCCCCTATTTAAGGTCATTCTAGCCGGAGAAGTGAAGGTTAAAATCTTCATCCCGACGCGGTAGAATGGGCTTAAATAACAGTAATGAGACAAATTTTGGTCCCTAAGAGACCTCATGATGCAAATGTATGCATGCAAAAGAAACAACCTCTGTGGGGAATACTGGTCCACAAAGAAAAGACGATCCATCGGAGTAATACACTCCCCAGGAACAGAGACTCTAACAGGACTCTCATGGGGATAAGAACAAGAAAAAAAATGCGTGAGCAGGACACGACTCCGAATTAGGGGAAACTGACGCAGCGTGAACAGGACACAACTGGATTAGAGACCTTACTGGGGAGTAAAGGACTCAAACTGGGGAAAAAAGAATTCCAAAGTAAGACACATCCATTGGAAAGACTCAAGCTGACTCAAACTATCCACGAAGGATACTTCGGATGAAAATCCGGACTCGGACTGGGAAAAAAGATTCACACAGAATCTCCCTACCGGGGAAAACTGCATATATTGGGGAAAATGCCAATACAGCAAGGGTAAAATCACAACGGAAACTCCACTGAGGAATGTCTAACAAAGAGACTCTCCTGGGGAAAATCTGCAAGATGAGGTGTTACCGGCTACTGGGTAACAAACTCAAAGAGACATGTGATCTAAACACCGGTTACTGGTTGCAAGAACAACAAGCTCAGGAAGAATGAATATCTAAGACCGGTATAAGGGTGAGAGATATCAATCAACCAAACATCTGAGAAAGACCTGGAAATGGTATATCAACTCAGGAAAATCTGACTCCACAGGGGACCAAGGTCATAATAGGGAGCAGAAAGGAAGGAACACCAGGGATACCGGTTACTGGGTATATAATAGGTGACCGACCAAAGCGTGAATTGGTATATATGCCAAAACACTCATCATCCGAAAGGAGGGCTTGAAAAAGCAAATCGACTTACGGGATGGACATTCGACTCCGCAACGGGAAAGCGAATCTTACTCGGCTGGGGAAAAAACCCAAAGAGCGCATGAGATATAATATCCATTACCGTCAGAACGTGGATAGTATACTCGCATGAGATATATTATCTATTACCGTCAGAACGTAGATAGTATACTCGCATGGAAGGAACACCAGGGATACCGGTTACTGGGTATATAATAGGTGATCGACCGAAAAGAGAGACAATCGTTACCAACACCAACAGGGTAAACGAAAGATAACTCACAGGGGATAAATTGCAAGCATCCGGCAATCATCCAGGAGACATATCACCAGTTACTGGGAGATACACTCAAAGAAGGAGAACAAAGAATATCCGATTCCACAAAGGAATACGAATCTTACTCGACTGGGGAAACACAACAGGCTTCTACCGAAGAGTGCATGAGATATATTATCCATTACCGTCAGAACGTGGATAACATACTCGCATGGAAGATTATCCACAACCGGTTACTGGGTTAATAAAGGATAAATCAACCAAAAAGAAAGGCATCGGGACACCAAAATTAGGTATATAAATATGACCGATCAAAGGGAGCAACAATCATTACCGGCAAAAGGGTAAATGAAAGAGAAACTCACTAGGGATGCATTGATAAACATCAATGATCCAGGGAACAAATCACTGGCATACGGTGAAAGGACCCGCTGAGGATAAAATTGCTAGCATCCGGCAATTATCCACAAGGAAAGATATGTTGGGGATACAATTGCTAGCATACGGCAATCATCCACAAGAAAACACAGACTCCGCTAGGGAGACAACAACAACATAGGATTTACAACTACCGAATACTGGGTAGAAGACCACAAAAATCCACCATCAACCAGAATGAACCACAAAGGTTACCTCTGCTAGGGGAAAAGAGATAGGACTTATAACTACCGAATACATGGTAGAAAACCAACAACTCTACTGAGGAATAAAAGGTATATAACCACAAATTCCACCAAGAAGAAAAAGGGAACATAGGACTTACAACTACCGGTTATTGGGTAGAGGCCCAAACTCCGCTGGGGATAAAAAGAATTATTGCCGACTACTGGGCAATTCATTCATTTATTCCACAGGGAAGCACAAGAGGCAGTTGAAAAATGCCAATTCAGGATCAAACCGAAAAGGCAAACTGAATCAAGACTCATCCTAATGAGGATATAACTCAATAGGAAGATCCATCCCAATATATGTGTTGGGAGGAAACGGAAAAAACCGTCATCCACGAGGATATATCTCAGTGGGGAATTGCAGAAGGAAAGACAGACACTTTCTGCTTATGGGGATGACTCTATATTGAGAGATTAGACACCCGACATCTGCTTGGGAAGATCTACTGGAGAGATCCATATCACCATCAGCAGGAGACAACAAACAAAATATATATGGCAAAAAATGCAACATGAATATCTGAATGTTGAAAGTATGCATGAATATGCGTGATTTATGTTTGATGAATGCTGACAAAACAGACATATCTAACACAAACAGGTCCAGGAACCAAACGCCCGGTACTACACTTCCAGAGGAAAATCCAAAGAAATCCAACTGGAAAGCTAATCTGCTGGAGATCTACATGCTAAAAAGCAAAGATCTGCTGGAAAAACAGAAGGTCAGAGATATCAAAGAAATCACAAAATCACTGAGTGATGGATCATCAATCAACCCAACTGGGGAACAGGAGTTCACAACAGGCAAAAACTGCCACAAAAGCAAATCTGTTGGGGAAATGGAGAAATCCCGAGATTTCTGCAGGGGGATCCTCAGTATCAACTGGGAAACAAGAGTTCACTGCACAAGCAAGAATTGCTGAAGAGAACAGAATACACAAGTAGAATCTAGCCGCACAAGCAACTCTACTAGGGATACTGTCAGCGACTCCATTGGGGATAAACCCACTGAGGGAAAATAGATCACACAAGTAGATTCTGCCACAAGCCACTCTACTGGGGATCAAAAGCATCGGGAAATCACCAAGTCTATGGATGATAGATCACCAACCAACCCGACTAGGGAACAGAAGTTTACAACAGGCAGAAACTGCCACAAAAGCAACTTTGTTGAGGATACCAACTCTATTGGGGATACTGCAGGGAAATCACGAAACTTCTACAGGGAAACAATCACAGACACAATCCACCGTACCACAAATCTACTGGCGAATTATCTGAGGAAGAGAAGGAGAGCTAGGGATCAACCTCCAAATGCTGAACCTTCCAAGAAGAAACCACCAACTGCTGAGGAGGAAATAATCACTGCTCTACTGAAGGGATAAAGGGTGAAAACCTCAACAAGCACTCTGATGGGGAGATATAGCATAGATGAAGTACATCATGCCAACACCTCCGCTGGCAACTTTACTGAGGAAACAGACGAAGTACCGGGATGTCAACCCACCAACTACCGAATCTTCCAAAAGGAAAGCACCCATGCTGGGGAGAGAATGCTGCAATAGAGGAAAACTGAAGTTTCCATCAAGCACTCTGATCTGGGAACACAAAATCTTAACAAAAACTCTGCTTAGGGAACAACCCCAACAACAATCCGGATAAAGAGGATACAACCAATGCCAGGAATATGAACAAATGTCTTACCCTATTGGAAATCATGCCACCCTTGGGAGAGCACTGAGAAATTCTTAAGTATCCTTTTATCATTGTGAATGTTCACTTTGTTTAAAACAACAATTTGAAAAATTTATTTGTTTAAAATAATGACATTTTATCAGTTAAAACATGCAAAACATTTGTTGAATTGAAACAAATAAGAGTGCAAATAATTGGATAAAAGCTCAAATTGATTTGATGGAATGGTAGTCTGCGAATGGCGAGACTCCATAGATCTGTACAAATTTGAAATCAATGATATATATTGGAAGAGGGCTACATTGAACATAATGATCCTTTCTCTACCAATTTGAATTCGATGTATTCGAAGCTTCAGTTGACGACGAATCGAGAATCTCTGACGAAAAGACAGTTGTGAAACAGAAAGTCTTGTCAGGATGCAGTTACTTGCCAAATCCCTAATTTTTGCCTAGATTGCCCCAGGGTGAGGTACTCAATCTAGCGGGATGCAAATATCAATTTTTTTTTGTCTCTGACTTTTGCCTGGATCGCCCTTTCGGGTTTTCCACCGAGACGCTCATTTTTTCCTAAGCCGCCCTTTCGGGTTTTCAACTTAGCGAGCTATTCTGTTTTTCTTTACTTCTTTTTCTCTCTTTTTTTTAGGCGACGTATTTCTTGACGGCATATGAATTCACAGGACGAGTGAAATCCTCCCCATCCATTGTTGTAAGCATCAAAGCACCGCCTGAAAAGGCTCTCTTAACAATATATGGACCTTCATAGTTTGGAGTCCACTTGCCCCTGGAATCGGGCGCGAAAGACAAGACTTTCTTGAGCACGAGGTCACCTTCTCGGAACACACGAGGCTTGACCTTCTTATCGAATGCTTTCTTCATTCTCTGCTGATACAACTGACCATGGCACATGGCAGTCAATCGCTTCTCTTCAATCAAATTCAACTGGTCGTAACGACTCTGAATCCATTCAGCATTAGTCAACTTGGCTTCCATCAAGACTCTCATTGATGGGATCTCCACCTCTACTGGGAGAACAGCCTCCATGCCGTAAACCAGAGAGAAAGGGGTTGCCCCTGTTGAAGTGCGGACAGATGTACGATATCCATGCAAAGCAAATGGCAGCATCTCATGCCAATCTTTGTACGTGACTGTCATCTTCTGGATAATCTTCTTGATATTCTTGTTAGCAGCTTCAACAGCCCCATTCATCTTGGGTCTGTAAGGAGAGGAGTTATGGTGTGCAATCTTGAAATCAGCGCACAACTCTTCCATCATCTTGTTATTCAGATTAGATCCATTATCAGTAATGATCTTATCTGGCACACCATAACGGCAAATAAGTTGATTCTTGATAAACTTCACGACCACCTGCCTGGTCACATTCGCATATGATGCGGCTTCAACCCATTTGGTGAAGTAATCAATTGCTACGAGAATAAACCTGTGTCCGTTGGACGCTTTCGGTTCAATCATGTCGATCATGTCGATTCCCCACATAGAGAAAGGCCATGGTGATGAAATCACATTCAGAAGTGTCGGAGGAATATGAATCTTATCCGCATAAATCTGACACTTGTGGCATTTCTTAACATATTTGCAGTAGTCAGACTCCATTGTCAGCCAATAGTAGCCTGCTCTCAACATCTTTCTAGCCATGGCATGTCCATTGGAATGAGTACCAAATGAACCCTCATGGACCTCAGTCATCAACAGGTTTGCTTCGTGTCTATCCACGCATCTGAGCAAAACCATGTCAAAATTTCTCTTGTACAGCACTTCACCGCTGAGGTAGAAACTGCCTGACAACCTTCTTAAAGTTTTCCTATCTTTCACAGATGCCCCAGGAAGGTAGACCTGGTTCTGGAGGAAATTCTTGATATCAAAATACCAAGGCTTGTCATCATTTACTTCTTCAACTGCAAACACGTGAGCTGGTCTATCCAAGCGCATCACGGTGATATTGGGAACTTCATTCTAATACTTGACTACAATCATCGAAGCAAGCGTAGCAAGCGTAGCAAGCGCATCTGCCATCCGATTATCTTCTCGAGGAATATGATGAAAGTCAACTTCTGTAAAGAACGTTGAAATCCTCCTCGCATAATCTCTATATGGAATGAGACCCGGCCGATTCGTCTCCCATTCACCCTTGATCTGATTGACAACCAAAGCTGAATCACCATACACATCAAGATATTTGATTCTCAAATCAATACATTCTTCCAATCCCATAATGCAGGCTTCGTACTTAGCCATATTATTCGTGCATTTGAAAGTTAGCCTTGCTGTAAACGGAATATGTGTGCCATGAGGAGTAATGATTACTGCCCCAATTCCATTTCCATACTGATTCACAGCGCCATCAAACACCATCGTCCATCTGGAACCAGGTTTCGGACCTTCATCAAGTGTAGGCTCATCACAATCTTTCATTTTCAAATACAGAATCTCCTCGTCAGGGAAGTCGTACTGAACAGACTGATGATCTTCAATCGGCTGATGCGCTAAATGGTCAGCCAAGATACTACCTTTGATAGCTTTCTGAGCTCGATACTCGATATCGTACTCAGACAACAACATCTGCCAACGGGCAATCCTCCCGGTTAAAGCAGGCTTCTCGAAAATATACTTGATTGGATCCATTCGGGATATCAATCAAGTTGTATGACTTATCATGTACTGGCATAGACGCTTAGCAGCCCAAGCCAAAGCACAGCACGTCTTCTCAAGCATTGAGTATCGAGACTCACAATCAGTAAACTTCTTACTGAGGTAGTAGATAGCAGATTCTTTCTTCCCTGATTCATCTTGTTGACCGAGTACACAACCCATCGAGTCTTCAAGAACAGTCAGATACATGATCAGAGGTCTTCCTTCTACAGGCGGAGACAATATCGGAGGTTCAGACAGATACTCTTTGATACTGTCGAAAGCGTTCTGGCAATCCTCGGTCCAATCATGAGACTGATCTTTCCGGAGGAGCTTGAATATCGGCGCACATGTGGCAGTCATGTGGGATATAAATCTGGATATATAGTTCAAGCGGCCAAGAAAACCTCGGACTTGCTTCTCAGTTTTGGGCGCAGGCATCTCTTGTATTGCTTTGACCTTTGCAGGATCAACCTCAATACCTCTCTCACTGACAACAAAACCCAACAACTTGCCGGAACGGACTCCAAATGTACACTTGTTCGGATTCAGATGAAGTTTGTACTTCCTCAAATGCTGAAAAAGCTTCAACAAATGCTCAACATGTTCAACTTCCGTTCGGGACTTAGCAATCATGTCATCGACATAGACCTCTATCTCCTTGTGCATCATATCATGAAACAAGGTAGTCATAGCACGTTGATACGTGGCTCCGGCGTTCTTCAAACCGAAGGGCATCACTCGATAACAGAATGTTCCCCAAGGTGTGATGAATGTTGTCTTCTCCATATCCTCGGGTGCCATTTTGATTTGATTATAACCGGAAAATCCGTCCATGAACGAGAAGACTTTGAATTTAGATGTATTGTCTACCAACATGTCAATGTGTGGTAGAGGGAAATCATCTTTCGGACTAGCTTTATTCAAATCTCTGTAATCAACACACATACGGACTTTTTCGTCTTTCTTAGGCACAGGCACAATATTGGCCACCCATTGAGGATATGTAGAAGTCACCAGAAACCCCGCATCAATTTACTTCTGAACTTCCTCTTTGATCTTTACTGCCATATCTGGATGAGTTCTTCTGAGCTTCTGCTTCACAGGCACGCACTCAGGCTTCAAAGGCAGGAAATGTTGCACAATATCTGTATCTAGACCTGGCATGTCTTCATATGACCAAGCAAAGATATCGGAATATTCTCGTAGCAAACTGACCAACCCCTTCTTGACAGACTCTTCAAGGAGTGCTCCAATCTTCACCAAACGAACACAATCTTCAGACCCCAAGTTGACTGTTTCCAGATCTTCGAGATGCGGCTGAATGATCTTCTCTTCGTGCTCAAGGAGACGGGAAATCTCATCAGGAATCCCTTCAACATCATCTTCCTCTGCTTCAAATACAGGGAATTCAAAATTGGGAGATGGTGTTGGATCATTATGTTCAATGGGTTTTAGAATCAACCTGCATAATGATTTTGGATAATAAAAAGCTTTAGAATTTAAACAAACAATTATGCAGATGAAAGAGGGTTGCTTTTATTCTTGTTTTTAGGGTTTTTTGTGATCACCGATTTCATGCAAAAGCAAAAAGTGAAAACAAATGGAAAAACAAATGTTTAACAATGCATTAATTGAATGAAATATCATTGCATATATGCTGCCAACAATGTCCTCACTTCTCCTTTTGGCATGGGAGAAGGGTTTTTAAACAGAGTGAACAAATTACGCTGACTTATGAATGACTGTAGGAACATCCACAGTGACCCAATTGTGGCAGACACCGCCAGGAATAACGAAGTTGCTCAAATCCTCTGCATCCTCTTCCAGAATAGCAGCAGTTTCCTCAGCTTGATCAGCATGGATGAAACCTCCACTCTTGAACAGCCCTTGCTCGTTGAATGCCCCCAAAGAATAGCCAATGCCATCCCGGGACTTGTTGTCTTCAAGCTCAATCATCTTCCCTAAACCAGCAACTGCACCACATTCGATGGCCAATTTCACATCTCGGTAGGAAGCGAATGAAGGAGACTTCTTCTCAATTGGCTTAGCAACAGACAAAGCTTGGAAAGGCGTTCCAACTTCATCCTCAGCATCAATATATGAGAAAGAAGACAAGTGGCTAACCAGGAGAGCCTTTTCTCCCCCTACCACAACCAATTTCTCATTCTTAACGAATTTCAGCTTCTGGTGTAGGGTGGATGTCACGGCGCCAGCCTCGTGAATCCATGGTCTGCCAAGGAGACAACTATAAGATGGGTGGATATCCATAACCTGAAAGGTAACTTGGAAATCACTTGGTCCAATCTTGATTGGGAGATCAACTTCCCCAATCACGGTCTTACGCGACCCATCGAAAGCTTTCACAACAACACCACTCTGCCTCATGGGAGGCCCCTGATATGACAATCTCGAAAGAGTGGTCTTTGGCAATACATTCAAAGATGACCCAGTGTCCACCAGCACGTTGGACATGGCGTCGTTCTTGCAATTCATAGAAATATGTAAAGCCATGTTGTGGTCTCTTCCCTCCTCAGGGAGATCAGCGTCACAGAAACTCAAAGTGTTGCAAGCAGTAATGTTTGCAACTATACTGTCAAACTGCTCAATAGTGACGTCATGATCAACATAAGCCACGTCCAATACTTTCTGCAGAGCCTCCCTATGGGGTTCTGAATTCAGAAGCAAAGATAGCACGGAGATCTTGGACGGTGTTTGTAGAAGCTGATCTACAACGTTGTACTCACTCTTCTTGATGAGCCTCAGCATCTCATCACAGTCTTCATTCATAATGCCACTAGGGCCAACAGAAGATGCAGGAGTCTTTTGTACAGAGGAGGGTTTAGCAATAGGTGCCGGATTCGGAACATTCACTGCAGTCCCAACCGGATGCTCAGCAGAATCAGAAACAACATGAGTCTTCGGGGGTGCAGAAAATACACGACCACTCCGGGTCAACCCGCTCACATCAGCAATATTCACCACAGAAGTTGAAGGCAAATGCACTTCTTTCCCATCTTCAATAGCAACTGGATTATAGCGGAAGGGAATTGCTCTATCTGAAGCATAAGGCACAGGGCCTGCAGGTTTGATCACCAAGGAAGGAGAGACCTTCGGCTTGCTACCATCATAACGGATGACAACAGGCTCAGGAATCTTGAACACAGGAGAAATCACATTCACCTCAGGTTCATCTTCATCAACGTTTCTGTTTTGAAGAATCTCAATAGTACCATCATCTAGCAGCTCTTGCGGCTCTCTGCGCACTTGGCGACAACCCAGACGATTGACAGAGCAGATGCGGCATTTGTCATGGTCGTGCTCCATATGACTCTAATCACACAGCAGATGATGCAACTCGACCAATGACTGTCGAATATGGCTTACATATTTGACCTTGTATTTGCCAGGGCAACCCTGGACCATGTTAACCGACTTCCCATGCTCGGGCAATGGGTTTTTCGTAACATTGGGGCCTGAGTCCTCAAAGCTCAAAATGCCGCATCTCATAAGGTCTTGCACCTTAGTCTTCAATGGATAGCAGTTTTCTATATTGTGGCCGGGAGCACCGGAATGATAAACACAATACTGGTCGGGCTTGTACCACCACTGCGGGTTAGCAGGTACAACCGGAGGATCCCTCGGGGTAATCAGTTTCCGCTCTATTAAGGAGGGATATAGCTCTGCGTATGACATAGGAATAGGATCGAAAGCGATCTTCTTCCTATCATAATTCAAATTAGGCTGATTACTGTTGCCACGAGGCTGGTAAGCCTGTTGCTGTGGGCGATGCTGTTGTTGATACTAAGGTTGTTGCTGATTATGCTGATTGTTGTCTCTGAAGACAGGTGCTATATGAGCCACCTGATGCTGATTGCTGGCATGATGCACAGGCTTCCTCTTGGCAGAGGGTCTTCTAGGTTTAACATGGGATTGCACAGCATGTGCCTCCCCATCTTTCTTCTTAAACGCCCTATATCGTTTAGAAGAGCCTTCATCTTTAGATAACCATCCTTCCCGGACTCCTTCCTCCAATCGCATCCCCATGTTCACCATTTCGGTGAAATCAGAGGGAGCACTAGCGACCATCCGCTCATAATAAAATGAACTAAGAGTTTTCAAAAAGATCTTAGTCATTTCCTTTTCTTCCAGCGGAGGAGTAATCTGAGCTGCCAGCTTTCGCCCCCTCTGGGCGTACTCTTTAAATGTCTCTTTGTCCTTCTGGGACATAGCTCTGAGTTGATCACGGTCAGGAGCCATATCCATATTATATTTGTATTGCTTGACAAAGGCTTCGCCAAGATCGTTGAAGGAACGGACGTTTGCACTATCAAGGCTCATATACCACCGAAGAGCTGCACCAGACAAACTATCCTGAAAATAATGAATCAGCAGCTGATCATTATCTGTTTGAGTAGACATTTTCCTGGCATACATAACCAGGTGGCTGAGAGGGCAGGTGTTCCCTTTATACTTCTCAAAGTCAGGGACTTTGAATTTGACAGGTATCTTAACACCGGGAAACAAGCATAATTCAGCAGCAGACTTGCCGAACAAATCTTTCCCTCGGAGGGTCTTCAATTCCTTGCGGAGCTCAAGGAATTGGTCATTCATCGCATCCATCTTTTCATTAACATCTGGGCCCTCAGACGGCTCAGAATGATAGATGGTGTCGTCTACCCTGGGAATGGTATGCACGACAGGAGGAGGCATCGCAAGGACCGGGCTAGATGCCGACATGGAAGCAAAGGTAGGAGCTGGAATATCTGGCATAAAACCAGGAGGCATACCCCACGGAAACCCGGCTGGCATGGCTGGCATGAAATGGGTACTGGCAGCTGGCACAGTTGACGCGATTACTTCAGATATAACAGTCCTCTGGGGAGGAGTTGCAGGAGGTGGAGATGGTTGATTCTGAGTAGCCAAGAATTGCTCCATCAGAGCGCTCAGTCTAGCGACCTCTTCTTTCAGCTCACGGTTCTCTTGTTCAAGTTGATCCATCATTCTTGCAGAATTAGCTCGGGTGTAGTACCGATGAGTCAGCTTGTCTTCAAAATAAATGAAGAGCACAGAGTTAGGCCACAGACAAGAAGACCAGAACAACACCTGCTTATGCAAATGATGCATGCAATGCTCGTGCATATGCTTTGTTTTTATTTCAAGGAACTTTTAGGGTTCTATTTGCAAAAAAAATTGAAATTTAAAGCATTTAATCGCATATGGAAAAATATCTCATCAAATATATTCGAGACAAAGAAGTACAGCATTGTTGATCATATTACAAGGGAAAAGGAAGATGAACATCCTATGGATCCCTAGAAACTCGAGATGCCGGAAGACGAGATGCACAAAGCCTCTTGATCTCTCTCTCATATGCTGCTTCCATATTTGCTTTCTCCTTAGCAAGTCGATCATACTTCCTCTTCCAGAATTTGGAAGACTGAGGAAGCAGAGAAGTCCATGTATCATTCGGATCGTCTATCACCTGATGCTCGAGGAATTCGATCAGAGCGTCCTTCTCCTTAAGTTGTTGAAGCAACTCTTCTCTTTCACGGATCCAGGCACGTGAAAGGTCTTCTTCTTTCAACTCTTCTACGCCTTGGTTAGGGAGGGTTGAAGGCCCAGCCACAACCAAAGGTGTAGGTCTCGGATAATCATATGGCATAAGATACTCAGAAGCTCTCTGTCTGACCCAAGAAGTATACGGCTCCAAAGCAATGCAGTTCTTCGGACCCAACTCACTTCTACCCTTCTTGTGAATCTTGCGCCAAGCGCGGACCATCCTGGCTTTCAGGCCTTGGGGATCTTTACCCTCCTGAAAGAACACACCTTCTAACAGAATATTATGAGGTTTATCCTTTAGGGGGAACCCAAGCTGACGACGTGCTAATATAGGGTTGTAGTTGATCCCACCACATGTACCAAGAAGAGGCACATTAGGGAATTCACCACAATAATCAATGATCTGAACTGTATCATACACGCGATCATACCAAGAGATATCGTCATTAGTGAGAGACATAAGTCTCGTAGACCACCGTAGACATCCCTTGTTCTCCTTGAAAGCGACCGTCTGCGGTAAGTGAGAAATAAACCACTTATACAACAGAGGCAAACAGCACACAATAGCTCCTCCACCCTTTGCATTCCTCAGATGCAAAGAGAAATAGGTATCACCCAACAGAGTAGGAACGGGATTAAGAACAGAAAAGATCCTAATGGCGTTCACATCCACAAATTTGTCGATGTTAGGGAACAATACCAATCCATAGATGAGCAGCACGAATATGGCCTCAAAGGCATCCTCACTCATGGCCTTCCCATAAACGGTAGCTTGAGCGATGAGGAAATCAGAAGGAAGACCCTGAATTCCACCTTTGGTGGTCATATGCGTTTCAATCAGGGATTCATCTATGTGCAACAAGTCTGCAATCTCTCGAGAAGTCGGAATACTCTCTAAGCCACTGAACGGCACCTGATCCAGAATAGGGATACCCACAAGATGAGCATACTCCTCGAGCGTAGGCAACAACTGAAAGTCCGGAAAAGAGAAGCAGTGATACAGAGGATCATAGAACTGCGCCAAAGTACTCATCAACCCTTCATCAACCTGAGTAGTCAGAAGAGGCAGAAGCTTCCCATAACGAGCTTTGAAACCCAAGGGATCTAATACATAAGATGTCAGATTCCTTAACTCTTTCAGATCGGGCTGTCTAAAGCTGTACTTCTTTGTATGCCTTTTTGGTCTTTCCATGTCTGAAAATTTTGCAAATAAACCCTTTAAGTTCCTTGAAAATTTTCTGGTTTTTCTGATGACATGAATGCAGATGAATGCATGAATGTATGAATGCAACAATCACACCCAAGGATCAAGCAAATCACACCAGACAAAGGTCATGGGAAAGCTCATAGTATCCTTAATATCAATCATCCATTTTGGTGGATTATGGTTTTCACCTTATTGACACCCAAGTTCCATTGATATTAACGATACATGAACCGGCTCAATCATCCTTAATATCGATCATCCATTTTGGTGGATTATGGTTTTCACCTTATCGACACCCAAGTTCCATTGATATTAAGGATGTCTGAACGACTCAACCATGAATCACGGGTTTGTTGAGAGTCACGAGCATGGAGTCTCGGTTGAGAACCACCCAAAGGGAGTGTACTAGGGTTTAAACCTGCCGAACATGTTCTACAAGAGGTTCCCATAGTCATCATCCCATCTTTCGAATATTATCGGAGGAACGAATACTCGTATTCCAAAAATATTCTCAAGAGAGACTCTTATGAGTGTAGTATCGCGTAACAATCGCATCAGATCTTACATCTGAACGACTTCCGCACTACGTCCTAAAAATAGGCCAAGATGGGCTTGGTAAACTAAGGTCCTTGGCTTCTAAGGCACATGTTAAAAGAATAATGCCTAACCACAAATAACTTGTGTGACATTATTAATCCAACATGACCTCCACCAAGTGAATGGACTCGCAAGTCAACTTGCTAAGGAATAACTCCACACAAGTCGACGAGACTATGCCATTCTCCTATCCTAAGGTGCACTCGAGTTCGGGTATAGAACTCATCTCACAGAGATCACCAAGCAAACAAGCAATTGTATATCAAGCAATTCAAACATTACAATCAATACAGTAATCCCAAATTGTACAAAAATATGTCACATAACAGATAAACAATATCATACAACAAGGGTGAAAAGTAGGCAAAACCACCAAGGATACCCAGCAGAGTCTCCACTTTTCTGTAGCGGTGTATTCGTCACTTTATGATTTATTGACTAAATCAAAAGCAAAGCATACAAAGATAGAGTCGCCACCGCACTTTTATTTATCCAAAGGAATGGCTAAAAAGCGAACAAAAGCCTAAGAAGTTTTACACATAGAAAACTAATGAAAAGATCAGAGATCTGGGTAAGGGGTTAATTACGCAATGGGAAGGTGTTAGGCACCCAAAACATCCTAGGTACTCCTAGGGAGCCCTTTTCACAACTTGTTGTATGAAATGTTATTTGTTTATGAAATATTTATTGTGCAAACATGGATTGAAGAGATGAGAAAAAAATATACAAGTTATTATTTTTGTGTTTGAACGGATGAACTCGTTGCCTACGTACCTTTCCATGGAAGGTAAGGATCAAAACGCCGTAGTTCGGCTAAAAGATTTCCAAAAGTAAGTGAATTGATTTTAAAACAAAATCCCTAAGGTCTTTCGTTACCCACGGGAGAAAACTCAACCTATACAACCACAAGTCCACCATGTGAGAAAAGCTTCAACTTGCTAGTGAGGGGTTAACCCTATAATAAGCAAGGAAGTCTTACAATTCAATCACTAAGGACAAAAGGTGAGATTAACATCAACCAACTAGGATAAATCAAACCTATGGCTAATGTATGAAAACTTATCAAGAAAGTGGACTTGAGCCACAAAACAATTGAATGAGTGGAATTAATCAATTAGAATTTATTCACAAAAGATGGTCAAAGTACGATTAGAATTCAATTCAAAAGAAGTATTATGAAAATGAAGTTTGAAAAATCAGAGGCTTAAGGCCTAGGTTTCTAATTTGAAAAGAACAAATGAAAATGTTTGCACAATAGTTTTCAGGTTTTGGGTTAACATGCGAATGGAGGTTTAAAGCACAAAAAGGGTGAGGGTTAAGGAAGTAAAACTTCTTATATGTTCACCTCTTGAGATCATATGTAGATGATTCAAGTGATTCCTTTGGAAAAGGCAACAAGCAAATAACAGATGAAGAAATAAATGGATACCGGATGCCAATCAATGGACTTATTCCAATCTCACAAAACAAAATGGATACCGGATGCCAATCAATGGACTTACACCAATCTCCTAAAACAAAAATGGATACCGGATGCCAATCAATGGACTTATTCCAATCTCCCAAAACAAAAATGGATACCAGATGCCAATCAATGGACTTACACTAGTCTCACAAAACCAAGAAACAAGGATACCAGATGCCAATCAATGGACTTATACTAGTCTCCTAAAACAAAGAGAAACATGGATACCAGATGCCAATCAATGGACTTATACTAGTCTCACAAAACAAAGAAAACATGGATACCATATGCCAATCAATGGACTTATACTAGTCTCCTACCATATCACAGGAAACAACGGCCAATCAATGGGCTTATGCTCGCCTCCTCCATGGACAAAACAAAATGTTACAAAGTAATGAACAATGTTTATGAAATGAGATACAAGTAATGATGATAAATGCACAAAAGCACACATAAGCAAATATGTACAGATGAATCAGGTAAGCAGACAAACAAGTCAATTAGCACACACTATATAAAATCAATTAGGCTCAAGCAAGGTTAGGATTTACAACCAACTGGAATGGGGTGTTTTTGAGCTCTTAACCCTAACATTGAGAGTTAGGGTGAAGCAGATGAAATGGAGATGAGGGGTGTGCCTCATAGCTCTTATCCCTGGTCAGGGAGAGCTTCGATCAATGGAAAGTGTGGGAGTTCAGAAAGTTGGAACTCTTCTCCACAAAGGACTCTATAAGATCTTGGGTTATTATTCACCATGCATCAACACATGGTGTGAGCAAGGTGAATGACACACTGAGTAGCAGGAGATGGATTACATATCTCTTTTATCTGCCAATTGCCTCATGAGAGGACTTTACCTGCTTGGCACAAAATTAAACAATCACAAGCATTGCCTCTTAAGGAGGGCTTCAGACAGGTGCCTACCAATAACAGTAGGTCTTCCAGACTACATGAAGATTAGGGATCATACCTAAGTGGTTAAGCAACCAAGCAAAAGCAAAGTTCAAATGAACTTAAAGCAACTTAGGTACCTGTGGAAACACTAAACAAATCAGTACAATACTCAGACAGACAGACAACAGTCAATAAGCAACAGATGATCTCAATGTACAAAATGTGTAAGCCATAAGGCAAACTCAAATGAGTTAGCATCAACCTACAAAACACACAAGTGTTAGTAATCAAAAGCAAACATCAATATTCACATGATGAAGCATCATCAACCATGGCATTTGGATGCTTAAACCTGAAATCAAAGCTCACAAGTAAGTAACAAACCACTAGGTCAAAGCCTAGGGTCAAAGATGGAGAAAAAATTTGAAACAGGGGCTGAAATTTAACACAAAGTAACTTCAAACACATGTTGACATATCCTAAAAAGGCTCGCATCAAAATCAATCACCAAAAGCATTTCATGATCAAGTGAAGTTCAAGGCAATTTCAAAGCTCATATGTGATCATCATGAATGAAAAATTCAAATCAAAACAGAAATGATTCAAATAAATCTGGAAAAACTCATGCACATTCAAGACATCCACAACACCTATCATTCAAAAAATCAGGGGAATCAGAGATCATTTGGCATGGAAATCAAGTTGCACAAGTTGGACAATCAAAGGTGTGACACAAATTGTCACACCAAGTTAGCACAAGCATAAAACAGCAATGGAGCATAGGAAAAAAACCAAACCAAAACCAAAATGTCAAGCAATGTGTCTAGATTCATCATGCAAAATTTCAGGTTCATTGGATAAGAAACAAGCATTTCACAATGAGATAAGCAAGGCAAGGTCACAATTAGACATATGATCAATCAACCTAGAACAAATTACTTTTCCAGCTAGGCACAACTTGCAAATTTATGCTCATAAAAAACTAGACAGAATAAGGAGCATTTTGCAAAAAATTGGGATGAATTTGATGCATTTTTCTATTTTATATGATTTTTTGAAGTTGATGGAAAAAATTGAAATAAAAAATGAGCTAGCATTGGAAAATAGGAGGGAAAGGTGAAAATAGCATGGCATTTGAAAAAAGTTCACTCGGCCAAGATCGAACCTGGCACACATTTGAAATTGGAGCGCGCCTCACCAAAACGGTGACGTTTTGAATTAACCCTAAGCATAGCGCGTTTTCCAGAATCGTAGCAAATGCATGAATGTTTCGTAGCAAATTTGCAGCAAACTCATAGCAATTCTGGAAATGCTATGAACTTCATAGGTTGAAGATGAAGATCATGATGATCTTCATGTGAATTTCCAGAAAATTCAAAAAGTGTCCAGAAATCAACAAAACCTATGCCATTCGATTCCTCATCACATGCACATGCAAGATCCATAACCAAATCATGCAAAAAACATCATAACAAGTTCGGATCGAAGAAAATAAAATTCAACATCAAACGTTCAAACAAGCATAACTTCATGAATATTGCACTATTTCACTCAAAATTTGTACCAGCATGATCACCAATCAAAGATCTACATGAATATAACAAAGAATTTGAGAATTAGAGAGGTCGAATCCTAACCTCTTGAAGAACAACAACTTTGAATCGCGCGCTATGTAACACCCTTCTAAAATACCCCAATAAATAATTAAAACAACCAAACATAAATCAGAGTAGATATGCAATTTGAGGGTGTCACACTTGACACTTCACACCATGTTCCAAATTAACTCGTCATGCTCATTTATTCATCAAAATAAACATTTGCATATGTCATACCCCAAAATTTGCCCATTGGTGTTACAAAGCATTTTCCAAGACCCTCTGACTTGTTCCGCAAGGCACTGATGCCAAACGGACAAAAGCCCAGCTCACTACAGGCCCAATCCACAGGCGGTCCAAAGTAGCTTGCTCGCTAGGCGAGCAGCTCCTTCGCCTAGCGAGTATCTCAGCATGCCACTCGCCCAGCGAAGCGTCAGGTCCAGAAAAAGCCCAAACCTAATTTGCTCGCTAGGCGAGTAATTCCTTCGCCTAGCGAAGCTTGCGAAAATTGGAAATTTTGGACCTCATTTCAAGCCCATTAGGTCACCATTGCCACTACTATAAATACATGCTCTTCTGCCACGAAAAAGACAACCCAGAGGCGGACGAAAAAACGGAGAACCAACACGGAAAAGCAGAGAAAGACGGACGGAAACCCTAGCACGGGAACTTTGACGGCCACGTATCCGCACCGGAGTTACCACTGCCCAACGCAACCCGACACCAGCAAGGATCCGTCAATTCAGCATCATCACTAGGTTGCTAACAGGTTTGTGTATCATTACCGTTTTATGTCTTCATTCCATAAGCTCTAAATGCATAACACCGCATGATATATTGAATTTTTGGATACGAGTTCATACTTTGCATGCAAGCTTAAATGTGTCTGAACATCATGAATATTGGACCCTGTTATTGCTGTAATTGAATGTGATAAGATATGTAATATGCTGGAGTCATGCTGTTCTGAAATTCCAAACCCGTGGTCGCTCGCTAGCTCATCGCTAGGCGAGTCTGCAGCGAGCCTTCGCTGAGCCGTCGCTAGGCGAGGCAGCAGCGAACGGGACAGTGGCTGCTTTGTCCCTTTGCTGTTCCATTTTACGTGTATTTCATTATTGTTGCATCATTTGGCCTGAACTCTAACTGTTATTTTATGGCATTTTATGGTATTAATTAAATCATATTTTATCCTTATGCTCTAACCCGTGCGTTGAATGATGTAAAAGCTTCCATATCCCCAATGAAGTGGCCGGCTAGGTACCCTTACGTGCGAGAGACTTTCGTGGAGATGGAGTCCAAATTACTTCACTTTAATGTGGAGATTCATATTGATTACCAATTAATTTTAATGTGTCAATTTTTAATGTATTGATTGATTTTAATGTGTTGGTTTTAATTGGTTTTAATGTGGAAATTCACCATAATTACCTAATGAACTTAAAACATGGACTTTAAATTAGTGATATCGGACCTCTCTCTATTACCCCACGATTACAATATTACGGTCATGTCCCGCGAATATGGGGATATCCTTAGCAAAGACCCTTCGGTAAAATCATCATAGTCCCTCAGATGTTGCCTTCAAAAATACGATATTGTCCCTCGATGACCCTTCGGTGTAGCCTACGGTTAAATGATGATAGTCCCTTCGAATGCTAAGGTATCCTCACAACTGTTGCCTTCAATGACCAATCGATGACCCTACGATGACCCTTCTACATCCCAAGGATAAAACTACTTACTTCTCAATAGTAAGGACAGTTTTACCCTCATAAGGATAGGAAACGCCCGGAAAGACCTCGGACAGGTATAACCTTAATTGCTCATTCATAACCAAAAAATATACTTTTCACCTCACACCTTTCAAACATCTTTTTGGAAAATCACCACTTAGCATACATCCGCACTAGGATCATTGCTGAGTTATATTTTTCTAAACTATTTTCTAAATTAAAATGAGATAACCACTTTGTATACATTCATGCAAGAATCATTACAAAGTTAAATTCTCATTTTGCAAAACATTTTTCACACCTTTCTCAACCACCTTTTTCAAACTAGAAAACATAAATGATTGAGCAATTAAGAGCCCATGGATAACCATGGATACAAAGGGTGCTAATACCTTCCCTTTGTATAAAGTACCTCCCGAACCTAAGAATTTAAAATTAAGGTCTTTCCTGTTCTTTTCCACCTTTCCTTATGGGATAAAAGAAAAGTCGGTGGCGACTCTTGCTAACCGCGACATGGCGATTACAAATCCAATAAGGTCCAGTTCACCGTATGACAGAACTGGCGACTCCACTGGGGACTCACTAAAGAGAGGTCCACCTTAAAAAATCGAAAATCATTTATGTTTTAATTTGTTCTTTCGTTTTAAGGGATTGTCTGAGTGAAAGATCCTACACCCGGATCTAGTGTACCTTAGGTAAGTAGCAATAGATCATCGCGACTATCCGGCGTATACTGGAATGGTCAAAATGATGGCTACGGTTAATGTGACACTTTGGTTGTCCTGATGTTCCTCATGTTACTTGAGGAAAAATTTGGCTTCCGCGTGGTGTCATCAGAGCATTAACCAGACCTTTAGAACCCTAATTGACTCATCCTAGCCATTAGAAAGTAGTGAGATAACTGGCTTCGGTTCCGACTGAGGTTGGTTGATACTCGATACTACACTCTTTGAGATTGGACTTTAGGGAAGCTCCGGTCAACCACTTGGTGTTGCACTGAAGTGGACTTAAAGAAAGGTCGATGATTTGAGATCCTTCTAGAACCCGGTTACTATTCTAGGACAGATTGAACCAACCAAACTTCAGTGGGGAGGGTACTTACCTATGGAACTCATGCAAGCCTTAAAACCTAGGAATGATTGTTGTGTGACATGTCTGTGCTTGCATAACAGCATAACATCATAACATCATAACATCATAACATCATAGCATCATGGCATTATCATACTAACCATTTCAAGGACTTAGGAATTTAGCTTTGCTCTTTGAACAGGTTATGGCTTCCAGGAAGACTATCCGGATCAATCTTGTAGCAATCTCTCCTCAACTCAAGGATTTGGTGTCAGAACTTCCCGATCAGGCTCAGTTCATCAAGAAACATGGTTATCTCCTCAATTTGGTTACCACTGGTTTCAAAGAAGATATGATGAGAGTTCTATTCCAGTTCTTCGATCCTAAACATCATTGCTTCACCTTCCCAGATTATCAGCTGGTACCCACATTAGAAGAATTCTCCCAGCTACTTGGGATACATATCCTGGACCAAATACCCTTCAGTGGTTTAGAAAAGATGCCAAAGTCTGAAGAAGTTGCCGCAGCTTTACACATGACAAAGTCTGACATTGAGACCAATTGGGTAACAAGGAGTGGAACAAAAGGTTTACTTGCCAAATTTCTGACAAGTAAGGCCCGAGAATTCTTAAAAGTTATGAATGTCCGTGCTTTTGAAGATGTTCTAGCATTGCTAATCTATGGTTTGGTGCTATTCCCTAATCCGGACCAATTCATAGATGTGAATGCTATTAAGATATTCCTCACTCATAACCCTGTGCCTACCTTGCTTGGAGATGTCTTGCATTCCCTTCACACCCGTACTATGAGGAGGCAAGGGACTCTCATGTGCTGCGTACCTTTGTTGTCTAGGTGGTTTATTTCGCACCTCCCTCAATCAGTCCCGAAGAGTAATCAAAATCTGAAATGGTCTCAAAGGATAATGGCACTCTCCCATTCGGACATCCGTTGGTGTTCTAACCCCAGAGAAAATGTTATCATCATCGACCGTTGTGGAGAATTCCCTAATTTACCACTCCTGGGGATAAGGGGAGGTATTACTTATAATCCTGCCTTAGCCCTACGTCAGTTTGGGCATGCCCGAAGAGATGGTCCACATGAAATGATTATCCAAGGTATAGTGTTTGACTATGACAATGACTCTCAAGGTCTCCGCCAAAGGTTTGTACGAGCTTGGGGCATGGTGAAAAGAAGCAATTTAGGAAAGAAAAATTCTATTCCTATGGAGCCTTATCTCAGATGGGTGCGCGCCAGAGCTCGCGAACTTGTCATGCCATATCTTGCAGTCGGACCATTGACTGTTGAATCAGAGGCCGAAGGAGCTACTTCCCAGATCATTCCTTATCCAGATATGCCTACTGATATTGAGGAATTGAAAAGATCCTGGACCCAGTTGAGAGAAGAGAGAGATACTTTCGAAGCTCAGTTCAATGCAGAAAGGAAGAAAGTGTTAGAGCTCACCAGTCAGCTTAATGAGGAACGAAGACTCAATGCATATCTTCGCCCGAAAAGAAGTCGCCCCTGGGAGACTTGAGCTTTGTAGTTTTACTATTATTCCTTTTATAATGAACATTGATCAAAAAAATAGCAATAAAACATTTCCCTCTTGTTGGGGATTTATGCAGAGTTAAATTCCAAAAGTCCTTGAAAACATTTCATACATTGCATCGCATAACATAACATTGCATAACAGGTGTTCTAAAAGACCATATTCTCACGGTCTGCCTCTTAAACAGAAAAATGGATCTCGAACAGACTGTCAAAGATCTCCAGACTCAAAATGCTCAGTTCAAAGAGATGATGTTAAGCTTATCCAAGGGACAGGAGGAGCTGAAGGCTTTTTTGGTTGAAAAGAAGAAGGACAAGAAAACTGTGAGCTTCATTAACCCGGGCAGAAGGCGTAAAGGACAGGCTACGGGAATCAAATTTGGAATCCCGAATGGCCCAGAAGAGGGAGAGGAAAATGATTCAGAGGAGGAGAATGTCGATTTCTCTAACCCTGAGGATGTTGATGAAGAGTATGAAAATGAACAGTACTCTCCAAGGGATGATAAATACAAACTGCTGGAAGAACGCATGCTAGCCATGGAGGGTCAGCAGACACCTGGTCTGGATTTCGAAAGTTTGGGTCTGGTCTCCGATGTGACCATTCCTCGCAAATTCAAAATCCCCACTTTCAATAAGTACGATGGTGCGTCTTGTCCTCAGATGCATCTAAGGGCTTATGTGAGAAAGATTCAGCCGCATACCACTGATAAGAAACTATGGATCCATTTCTTCCAAGAAAGTCTGTCTGGCACTCAATTGGAATGGTATTATCAGCTCGAGAGTTCTGACATCCGCACCTGGACTGATTTAGCAACAGCTTTCTATAAGCAGTACCAGTACAATTCAGAATTAGCACCTACTCGGCTACAGTTGCAGAATATGGCCATGGGATCTAAAGAAAGCTTCAAAGAGTATGCTCAGAAATGGAGAGATTTGGCCGGCAGGGTCAAACCCCCTATGACTGACCGAGAATTAGTAGACCTGTTCATGGGTACCCTGACTGGCCCATTCTACAGCCACCTACTGGGGAGTTCTTCATCGGGTTTCACTGAACTTATATTGACAGGTGAACGGGTGGAGAGCGGCATTCGAAGTGGAAAATTACAGGCAGCTACTTCTACAAGCAGTAAAAAGTCCTACCATGGGAAGAATGAATCGAATGCTGTGTATGGTCAAAAGAATCATAATAAGAAAATCGGTGACCATGCCATCGGAGCAGTGACGATCGCAGCCCCGCCAGCTCAAAACTTCCAGCAAAGACAAGACAGACCAAGAAGGCAGTTTACCAAGCTCAATATGACTTTAGCACAAGCACTGCAAAGTATGCTGAAGGTAAACCTAATCACTCTCAGAGGTCCTCCTGCAAATGTCAACACTGCTTCGCCTCGTTATAATCCCAATGCCAGGTGTGCATATCACTCCGATAGCCCCGGGCATGATACAAATGATTGTTGGCTGTTGAAGAATAAGATTCAGGACATGATCGATGCTGGGGAAATTGAGTTCGAGCCTCCGGAGACTCCTAATGTCATCAATGCACCTATGCCTAATCATGACAAGGCTGTTAATGCTCTCAATGACGATTCTCTCATCACTACTGTAGCGGACTTAACATCTCCTCTCCCGACCATAAAGCGGAATTTATTGCAAGCTGGTTTATTTCCAGGTTGTACTGAAGATTGCAATCTCTGCACACTTTGGCCCGAGGACTGTTTGAAATTGAAAAATGGCATTCAACGGCTGATGGACGACCGTACAATTCTCTTTGAAAGGGTTTCTAAAACGGAAAACCCTATTGAAGAAATATCTGTGATTGCAAGGTCCAAAGTTCCAGTAAAGATTACCGCTCCCAGGGTACCCGTGAAGATCATTGCTGAGCCTAGAGCAGCTCCCCTGATCATTACTGCACCTGGCCCAATACCGTACTCCTCAAGCAAGGCCATTCCGTGGAATTATGGAGGCGAGGTGTACATCCATGGCGTAAAGCAAGTTGGTGATTCTGCTAATCCTAAAGACATCGTGGGGACTAGTAAAATTACTCGAAGCGGAAGGATCTTCTCTCCAGAGATCTCACCCCCAGCTCCTGAGACTCGAGGAAAGGAACCAGTCAATCCTTCCCAGTCAGAGACACCGGTCGAAGCTACTACTGAAGACGTTGCCAAACGAGAAATGGAAGAAGTGTTGAAAATCATCCGCAAGAGTGATTTTGATGTGGTAGAGCAGTTGGGGCACACTCCTTCCAAAATCTCGATGTTGTCCTTGTTGTTGTCTTCTGAATCTCATGCCAATGCCTTGATAAAATTCCTGAAGACTGCCCATGTACCTCAGGAGACCTCCGTTGATCAGTTCGAAAACTATGTTGCTAATCTGACTGTCGACGGTGGCCTAGGTTTTTCCAATGCTGACCTGACACCAGCGGGAAAGAACCATAATAAGGCTCTGCATATCTCTATTGAGTGTAAAGGAATCACCCTGTCTCATGTGTTGATCGATAATGGCTCTTCTTTGAATGTGTTACCGAAAGCCGTGCTCGAGAAACTTGACTGCAAGAGCATTGAGCTGAAGCCTAGTGACATTGTGGTGCGGGCTTACGATGGTGCAAAGAGTGTTGTCCACGGTGAAGTTGTTCTCCCTATCAAGATAGGACCTCAAGTCTTCAACACTACTTTTTATGTAATGAACATTCGCCCTGCCTACTCCTGCTTACTGGGACGCCCTTGGATTCATGAGGCAGGCGCTGTAGCTTCGTCTCTCCATCAAAAGCTGAGGTATCCAATAGAGGGTAAGATCGTCACTGTGTGTGGGGAAGAAGAATACATTGTCAGTAGTGTGCATACCTTCAGATACGTTGAAATGGATGGTGAATTCTTCGAGACTCCGACTCAGTCATTTGAAGTGGTTTCTCCGCCCGATCCTGTCCTTAAGCCAACTCCCTGTGTGCCCAAGATTATTCGTGCTCTTCCTGCTATGATTTCTCTGAAAGATGCTCAAGCTGTAGTGGAAGATGGTGGCTGTACTGGCTGGGGTCAACTGATCAACGTACCGTACAAGTCTGACAAAGCTGGTCTGGGATTCAACTCTGAAAAGATGGTCAAAGATCAAATCAATGTTGTAGAAGATGCTGACAGTGATTGCGACCTGGATAGCTGGATCTACCCAACAATTGGCAACGGACTCAATAATTGGAAGGCTGAAGACATCATCCCGATCTCCTTTAGTCAGGAGTAATTATTATTGTCTATTTAGCATTGCAAATTTTAATTGAACTTCGTAAAGCATTGTGTCTATACCCGGGGCACAATAGCTAATTTGTTAAGGGTTTTGTCATTTCATAAGCATATTTTCATATTCAATAAATCAATGGACATTTCGCATTCAAATATTGCGCTCTTTATTTTTCCTGTCGTCTTTCAAACAAGCTATGCATTCTTACACACACTCACGTAACAAATTGCAGATCCGTACTCACTCTGGATCCTATTGATAATAATTCCGCTACTGTTCATTATGACTTTGAAAATCCAATCTACCAAGCCGAAGATGGAAGTGAGGAAGATTGTGAAGTCCCTGGAGAGCTTGCCAGACTATTACTGCAAGAGGAAAGGACTATACAGCCGCATGAAGAATCCCTCGAAATTGTAAATCTGGGTACTGAGGTAGACAGAAAAGAAGTCAAAATAGGAGCAGGATTGGAAAGCAGTGTCAAGGAAAGATTGATTCGGATGTTACATGACTATGTAGAGGTTTTCGCTTGGTCTTATGAAGACATGCCTGGGTTGGATACTGATATAGTGGTGCATCGGCTGCCTACGAAGGAAGATTGCCGTCCTGTCAAGCAAAAGGTTCGCCGCATGCGTCCTGAAATGTCTGAGAAAATCAAAGCCGAGGTTATGAAGCAATTCAATGCCGGTTTCCTAGCTGTTACTTCTTATCCTCAATGGGTTGCTAATGTGGTGCCTGTGCCAAAGAAGGATGGTAAGGTGCGAATGTGCGTAGATTACCGAGACCTGAATAAAGCAAGTCCCAAAGACGACTTTCCACTCCCACACATTGATGTTCTGGTAGATAACACCGCTCAACACAAAGTATTCTCATTCATGGATGGATTCTCGGGTTATAACCAGATTAAGATGGCACCTGAGGACATGGAGAAAACTACGTTTGTGACGCAATGGGGCACCTTCTGTTACAAAGTAATGCCATTCGGTCTAAAGAACGCCGGGGCAACATACCAGCGTGCTATGGTGGTTTTGTTCCATGATATGATTCATCATGAGATAGAAGTATATGTGGATGACATGATAGCCAGATCTCATACTGAAGAGGAACATCTCGATCATTTATACAAACTGTTTGAGAGGTTGAAGAAATACAAGTTGAGATTGAACCCGAACAAATGCACTTTCGGAGTAAGATCCGGTAAACTCCTGGGCTTTATTGTCAGTGGTAAAGGAATTGAGGTTGACCCGGCTAAAGTGAGAGCTATTCAAGAAATGCCAGTTCCCCGTACGGAGAAAGAGGTCAGAGGTTTCTTGGGACGCTTGAACTACATTGCCCGATTTATCTCCCACTTGACCGCTACCTGCAAACCCATCTTCAAATTACTGAGGAAAAATCAAGATATGATATGGAATGACGAATGCCAAGAAGCCTTTGACAAAATCAAGAAATATCTCCAGGAACCTCCAATTCTGATACCACCAGTCGAAGGAAGACCTCTAATCATGTATTTGACCGTGTTAGAAAGTTCAATGGGGTGTGTATTGGGGCAACATGACGAGTCTGGTCGAAAAGAGCATGCCATATACTACCTGAGCAAAAAGTTTACCGACTGTGAAACAAGATACTCACTGCTCGAGAGAACTTGCTGTGCTTTGGCCTGGGCTGCTCGCCGACTAAGACAGTATATGTTGAATCAGACCACTTTGTTGATTTCTAGGATGGATCCCATCAAATACATGTTCGAGAAGCCTGCCCTCTCCGGAAGAATAGCGAGATGGCAGATGATCTTAACAGAGTATGATATCCAATGTACTACCCAGAAAGCAATCAAAGGAAGCGTGCTGGCTGATCATTTGGCTCATCAAGCGGTGGATGATTACCAATCTATGAATTTTGAGTTCCCAGATGAGGATGTCATGTTTGTTACGGATAATGAAAAACCTAAACCAGATGAAGGACCCGAATGGGGATCCCGATGGACTATGGTCTTTGATGGATCTTCTAATGCATTGGGCCATGGTGTTGGGGTTGTACTCATTTCTCCCGGAGGTTACCATACACCTCTCACTGCTAGACTATGTTTTCATTGCACCAATAATATGGCTGAGTATGAAGCATGTATTTTTGGACTCAAGGCTGCTATAGACTGGCGAATCAAGCTTTTGAGGGTGTACGGAGATTCGGCCTTGGTAATCAGTCAGATCAAAGGGGAATGGGATACTAAACATCCAAATCTCATCCCTTATCGAGAGCAGGTGATGACATTGATCCCATACTTTGAAGAGATAACATTTGAACATATCCCACGAGAAGAGAATCAGTTGGCAGACGCATTAGCTACCATGTCGTCTATGCTCAGAGTCAGATGGGACGGTGAAGCTCCCATGATTACCATTGGGCGGTTAGATGAACCAGCGTACTGTTATGGACTTAACACTGAGAAGGTACAGGAGAAACCTTGGTTCCACGACATAAGAAGATATTTGGAAGCTCAGGAATACCCTGAAGGGGCATCCATCAAGGACAGAAAATTCTTGAGGAATTTCTCCGCTAAATTCTTTCTGAGTAATGGAGTGTTATACAAACGTAATCATGACTCGACTCTGCTTCGCTGTGTGGATAAAAAGGAAGCAGAAAAGATTATGGGAGACATGCATGACGGCATTTTTGGGACTCATTCTAATGGGCATACAATGGCCAAGAAGATTCTGAGATCAGGGTATTATTGGTCTACCATGGAAGCTGATTGCCACCGTCACTCCAGAACCTGCCACAAGTGTCAGATCTATGCGGATAAAGTACATGCGCCTCCCGCTCCATTGAACGTGTTGACAGCTCCTTGGCCCTTTGCAATGTGGGGCATCGATATGATCGGAGAGATTAAACCTACGGCTTCAAATGGACATCGCTTCATTCTCGTCGCTATTGATTACTTCACGAAGTGGGTAGAGGCAGCCTCCTTCGCTTCTGTCACCAAGAATGTGGTGGCACGGTTCATCAAAAATAGTCTTATTTGTCGGTATGGCATCCCTGAAAGAATTATCACGGACAATGGTACTAATTTGAATAACAAGATGATTACGGAACTCTGCACGCAGTTCAAAATAAAGCATCATAATTCTTCTCCGTACCGGCCAAAGATGAATGGCGCCGTAGAAGCTGCTAATAAGAACATCAAGAAGATCATACAAAAGATGACGGTAACATACAAAGACTGGCATGAGATGTTACCATTTGCTCTTCATGGTTATCGTACCTCCGTGCGAACTTCGACAGGGGCAACTCCTTTCTCTTTAGTCTACGGAATGGAAGCCGTTTTACCGGTGGAAGTCCAGATTCCCTCTCTAAGAATCATGAAAGAGGCGGGCTTAGACGAAGATGAATGGATTCAGACTCGACTCGATCAAATAAACTTGATTGACGAGAAGAGACTTGCGGCTGTTTGTCACGGGCAGATATATCAGAAGCGCATGACCCAAGTATTCAACAAAAGAGTCAAGAGACAGGTATATCAAGTAGGCGACTTGGTGATCAAACGTATCATTCTACCACAAGGTGACCCCAGAGGCAAGTGGACTCCCACATACGAAGGGCCATTTGTGGTTAAGAAAGTATTCTCTGGTGGAGCCATGATACTTGCTACAATGGATGGCGAAGATTTCCCGCATCCTGTGAACGCGGACATAGTAAAAAAATACTACGCATAAAAGAGACCCGCTAGGTCGACGTACCTAGGCAAAAGTAAGGGCATCCCGGCGAACCAAAAGGGTTCGGGCAAAAATTAGGGATAAATATATAAAGACGTATACCCGGCAAGTCGAAAACCTGAAAAGGCGGCTTGGGCAAAAAAGGGTATCCCGGTGGACTGAAAACCTGAAAAGGCGGTCCAGGCAAAAATTAGGGATTAAAGCGTATGACTATGTCCCGTTCTCTGCCCCTTCAACCCAGTTCCGGGGACTGAACAAGCCAATCACTTCTATCTGACAGCAGGGGATGAGATACTTAAAGACATAATGACAATAGTGGAATCAAAATCAATAGGACTTTTTCTGCGTAGCTTTCTCTTTTTCTTGACAATTTCCTCTTACTAGGATTTCCGTCTCCTTGTACATAAATTGCCTGTTTATAGGCCCTCTTTCAACATCAGTACAATTTCATTTCCAAAAAGATGCTTTTGTTTCACGTTCTCTGTTTTGTTTGCGTAAACGTCCATTGGTTTCATTTGAATTGACTTATGCACTTGAATATGATCGATGTTTACCAAAAATGCAGGCCTAAAATAGCGATAGCAATTACTACACGACTTCAGGATCGTGGAGAAGGTCTAACCACGCTTCCCCAAGGAGTCAGTTGCTAATCCGATTCCCCGGCAACGCCAGTTATTCCCCAGAAGAGGTCGGCAACACCAGACAGACAAGTCATCTCTTCCATCCCCAGCCAGGCCCGTTGGACAGAACCCAAATCCCCAGCTAAGGAAGGGCCATCAACACCAATGCCTCTGACCAGCAGACTGAGATCTATCTCCCCAGTAGTGTCCCCTGGAAGAATGCTTCAGACGCCTAGTGCATTCATTACATCATTTCGTACTACATACCTGCATACAACGCCCACGTTTATTTCATTCCGCATCATACACTTTACATCATTTCATATACAGGCATATACATGCATACCAGGTTCGCAGGCATAAAACATCTCATGCATCATGACATTGCATGAGGCTAATGTTGTTGTTCAGGTTAATTATCCTCTTGATACAATCAACACAAAGGTCCATCCAGACGGACATCTGTATCAATTACATTCAGGATTCAACTACACCTCCCAGATATACTCCCGGACATTTATCGCCAATGCAACAAATATTATCAGATACAGCCTAACGTACGGTTCATTCTGATTCAGTCCAACATATGACTCTTTCAACTCAGATACGATCTAACGTACGATCCATTCTGATCTTCAACAACTCAAGTATGGTTTAATGTACGACCAAGTTAAACCTTCATCTTCTCAGGTGCTACCTTCGGACAGGTACATTCCTGAATGGTAGTCTAGTATACGGCTACTCCCTTTCTCAGGTGCTACCTTCGGACAGGTACATTCCTGAATGGTAGTCTAGTATACGGCTACTCCCTTTCTCAGGTGCTACCTTCGGACAGGTACATTCCTGAATGGTAGTCTAGTATATGGCTACTCCCTTTCTCAGATGCTACCTTCGGACAGGTACATTTCTGAATGGTAGTCTAGTGTATGGCTACTCCCTTTCTCAGGTGCTACCTTCGGACAGGTACATTCCTGAATGGTAGTCTAGTATATGGCTACTCCCTTTCTCAGGTGCTACCTTCGGACAGGTACATTCCTGAATGATAATCTGGTATATGGCTACTCCCTTACTCAGGTGATACCTTCGGACAGGTACATTTCTGAATGGTGGTCTGGTACACGACTACTCCCTTTTCAGCAGATTCAGCCTAACGTACGGCCCATTCTGCAACTCAGATATGATCTAGCATACGATCCATTCTGATCTTTCATCCCCAGCAAAGTCATCCGCCTAATGAACAGCTCACTTTGGTATTCAGACGCGGTCTAACATACGACCCATGCTGATCCCATATCCCCAGCAGCATATAGCATACTCTGACTCCCCAGCGAAGTCGACAGCATAATGGATGGCTCATCATACGGTCTAGCGTATGACCCAGTATGACATCCATATCTTCAGACATCGTCTAACGTACGACGCAATCTGGAAATCTCCTCAGCAAGTTTCTTGGATGGCATCTCTAAGCCCATCTCCGGCAAGACCGAAAGACAAGCGCAAATTTTCGGGGCATTCTAGTGTTCAATAATCTTTCACCTCCAGACCACGAACGGCACGTGCCATTCTACTCTCTCGGTTCGAGAATATTGAACAGGGGCAGCTGTCATACCCCAAAATTTGCCCATTGGTGTTACAAAGCATTTTCCAAGACCCTCTGACTTGTTCCGCAAGGCACTGATGCCAAACGGACAAAAGCCCAGCTCACTACAGGCCCAATCCACAGGCGGTCCAAAGTAGCTTGCTCGCTAGGCGAGCAGCTCCTTCGCCTAGCGAGTATCTCAGCATGCCACTCGCCCAGCGAAGCGTCAGGTCCAGAAAAAGCCCAAACCTAATTTGCTCGCTAGGCGAGTAATTCCTTCGCCTAGCGAAGCTTGCGAAAATTGGAAATTTTGGACCTCATTTCAAGCCCATTAGGTCACCATTGCCACTACTATAAATACATGCTCTTCTGCCACGAAAAAGACAACCCAGAGGCGGACGAAAAAACGGAGAACCAACACGGAAAAGCAGAGAAAGACGGACGGAAACCCTAGCACGGGAACTTTGACGGCCACGTATCCGCACCGGAGTTACCACTGCCCAACGCAACCCGACACCAGCAAGGATCCGTCAATTCAGCATCATCACTAGGTTGCTAACAGGTTTGTGTATCATTACCGTTTTATGTCTTCATTCCATAAGCTCTAAATGCATAACACCGCATGATATATTGAATTTTTGGATACGAGTTCATACTTTGCATGCAAGCTTAAATGTGTCTGAACATCATGAATATTGGACCCTGTTATTGCTGTAATTGAATGTGATAAGATATGTAATATGCTGGAGTCATGCTGTTCTGAAATTCCAAACCCGTGGTCGCTCGCTAGCTCATCGCTAGGCGAGTCTGCAGCGAGCCTTCGCTGAGCCGTCGCTAGGCGAGGCAGCAACGAACGGGACAGTGGCTGCTTTGTCCCTTTGCTGTTCCATTTTACGTGTATTTCATTATTGTTGCATCATTTGGCCTGAACTCTAACTGTTATTTTATGGCATTTTATGGTATTAATTAAATCATATTTTATCCTTATGCTCTAACCCGTGCGTTGAATGATGTAAAAGCTTCCATATCCCCAATGAAGTGGCCGGCTAGGTACCCTTACGTGCGAGAGACTTTCGTGGAGATGGAGTCCAAATTACTTCACTTTAATGTGGAGATTCATATTGATTACCAATTAATTTTAATGTGTCAATTTTTAATGTATTGATTGATTTTAATGTGTTGGTTTTAATTGGTTTTAATGTGGAAATTCACCATAATTACCTAATGAACTTAAAACATGGACTTTAAATTAGTGATATCGGACCTCTCTCTATTACCCCACGATTACAATATTACGGTCATGTCCCGCGAATATGGGGATATCCTTAGCAAAGACCCTTCGGTAAAATCATCATAGTCCCTCAGATGTTGCCTTCAAAAATACGATATTGTCCCTCGATGACCCTTCGGTGTAGCCTACGGTTAAATGATGATAGTCCCTTCGAATGCTAAGGTATCCTCACAACTGTTGCCTTCAATGACCAATCGATGACCCTACGATGACCCTTCTACATCCCAAGGATAAAACTACTTACTTCTCAATAGTAAGGACAGTTTTACCCTCATAAGGATAGGAAACGCCCGGAAAGACCTCGGACAGGTATAACCTTAATTGCTCATTCATAACCAAAAAATATACTTTTCACCTCACACCTTTCAAACATCTTTTTGGAAAATCACCACTTAGCATACATCCGCACTAGGATCATTGCTGAGTTATATTTTTCTAAACTATTTTCTAAATTAAAATGAGATAACCACTTTGTATACATTCATGCAAGAATCATTACAAAGTTAAATTCTCATTTTGCAAAACATTTTTCACACCTTTCTCAACCACCTTTTTCAAACTAGAAAACATAAATGATTGAGCAATTAAGAGCCCATGGATAACCATGGATACAAAGGGTGCTAATACCTTCCCTTTGTATAAAGTACCTCCCGAACCTAAGAATTTAAAATTAAGGTCTTTCCTGTTCTTTTCCACCTTTCCTTATGGGATAAAAGAAAAGTCGGTGGCGACTCTTGCTAACCGCGACATGGCGATTACAAATCCAATAAGGTCCAGTTCACCGTATGACAGCATAATTCGCAGCGGATAGAAATTAACAACATGCAAACCATGTAATCACATTACATGTAAAACTGTTCAATAACCACAATTGAAAACAAAGTAAACATCCCGTCCCGATGTTACATCTACCAGAGCATGACCCACTAAGGAACTACACTAGACTCCAAGCACTAGCTTCTACTCAATCACTGCTCGTTACCTGAAACATAGTTGTAAGGGTGAGTTCCTCAATCGATATAATAAGCATTATAAAATATCATGTAATGCTAAGTAAATTAACACATTTCATCACCCTAATCAGATCACACATTCAGTAACGGCAACACCAACTCATAATCACAATTATATTCAACACAAACACAAAACACACGTATAATATTGGAATACATCCATTCATATTATGCGCCATACATACATTATGCAATGAGACTCCATGCATGCGGTACCGACTATTCGTGAACATCTAGTTCAACCTCATCGATCAAATCCAGATACGGCTACCAAACTCACTAGTCCCACTCATTTGAGACCTAGTGACTCACATCACTAATTCCTCACCATGGGAATTAGCTACCACCCCAAGGGCTATGTTATGCACGCTAAATCACCTAGCATGCAAACATCTACAACAATCCACAATAACTCATCACTAATTCCTCACCATGGGAATTAGCTACCACCATAAAGGCCATACTATGCACGCTAAATCACCTAGCATGCAACATCAACAACAATCCACAATGGACATATGCTCACACTCTAAGCCATAAACAGTCCATCCACAATTTCATACATAATAGATATATTCACAGCATTATGCATACCACCACACATCATCAGCATATTTATCACATAATCATATCATGTCATGCCAAAATAATAAACCACAGTATTAGCACACTCTACTAATACCTATACTGCTCAAAACAACGGGAAATGATCCCTACTATATCATACACCAACACAGGCCAATCATCAAATATGTCCACAATAATTAAATATCAAATTTCCACTTTTCCAACAGTGTTAACCGGTTAACGCCCTGGGTTAACCGGTTAACGCAACACAGAACACGCTTCCTGGCAATTCACAACAGTGTTAACCGGTTAACACCCTGGGTTAACCGGTTAACGCAAACAGAACAGCAAATTTTCATAAATCACAACAGTGTTAACTGGTTAACACCCTGGGTTAACTGGTTAACGCAAGACAGACAACAATATTTTCACAATTCATGACAGTGTTAACCGGTTAACACCCTGGGTTAACCGGTTAACGCAAGACAGAAAGCTGTTCCTGCGCTAACACGAAGCAGAATGCAGAATTCTCCGCATTTTCCGCCGTTGGAGGACTTCCGGACCTCCGATTCCAATTCCGTAAAAAGCTATACGTTCGGAAAATCACGACTCACACAAATACAAATTCAATTACAGCTTTAACACAACTTATCCAACACAATTTTTCAGCATTCGACATCCCAATTAGGGTCAAATCAATGGCTTATTACTACCCATTACATGTTAACCCATAATACCCATTAAACGACTATAAACCCCCCTTACCTGAGTTAATCCGGCAAATCCTTTAGCTTCAAGCTTTTCCCTTCTTCAACCCTTGTTCTCTTGCTCTTCCTCTTTGCCCTTTTCTCACTTTCTGTCGCTTCTCTGGTTTTCACGTGAAAAAACCCTTTTTACCAAAAAGGAACTCTTTATATATATTCCAACTTTATTATTCCAATAATAATAATCCAATAATATTCCAATTATTTAATTAAATTAATAAATATACTATTAACTTAAATTAAATAATTATCATATTTTATCGGGGTGTTACAACTCTCCCCCACTAAAAGAGTTTTCGTCCTCGAAAACATACCTCAAGCGAATAACTCTGGATAAGACTCCTTCATCTGACTCTCAAGTTCCCAAGTCACATTGCCACCTGCTGGTCCTCCCCAAGCTACTTTTACCAAAGCAATCTCTTTACCCCGCAACTGCTTCAACTCTCGATCCTCGATCCTCATAGGTAATGTTTCAACAGTCAGGTTATCTCTCACCTGTACATCATCTACTTGGACCACATGCGACGGATCAGGAATGTACCTCCTCAACTGAGACACATGAAAAACCTCATGCAAATTCGCAAGTGACGGCGGTAAAGCGACACGATAGGCTACCTCCCCTATCCTCTCCAAAATCTGATAAGGACCAATAAATCGAGGTGTCAACTTCTTCGACTTCAAAGCTCGACCAACCCCAGTTATCGGAGTAACACGAAGAAACACATGATCTCCTTCTTGAAACTCAAGTGACTTCCTCCTCTTGTCGTGATAACTCTTCTGACGACTCTGAGCAATCCTCATCTTCTCCTGAATCATCTTAATCTTTTCCGTAGTTTGTTGAACAATCTCCGGTCCAACCACAACACTCTCACCGGACTCATACCAACATAAAGGTGTCCGACATCTCCTACCATACAAAGCTTCAAACGGTGCCATACCAATGCTCGAATGAAAACTATTGTTGTAGGTAAACTCAATCAAAGGTAAATAACAATCCCAAGCACCTCCCTTTTCCAAAACACAAGCCCTCAAAAGATCCTCTAGTGACTGAATCGTCCTCTTAGTCTGACCATCAGTCTGCGGATGATATGCAGAACTCAATCTCAGCTTAGTTCCCAAAGCCCTCTGCAAACCTTCCCAGAACTTTGATGTAAATCTAGGATCTCTGTCCGAAACAATACTCGACGGAATACCATGCAAACTTACAATTTTCTCAATATACAACTCAGCTAATCTCTCTAACGGATAATCCATTCTGATCGGAATGAAATGAGCCGATTTTGTCAATCTGTCAACAATCACCCAAATAGCATCAAAATTCTTAATTGTCCTCGGTAAACCAGCAACAAAATCCATACTGATACTATCCCACTTCCACTCTGGAATAGCCAACGGTTGCATTAGCCCAGACGGCTTCTGATGCTCAATCTTTGACTTCTGACAAGTCAAACAAGAATAAACAAAACTCGCAATTTCTCTTTTCATTCCCGGCCACCAAAATAACTTTTTCAAATCATGATACATCTTCGTAGCTCCAGGATGAATACTCAGGCCACTACGATGTCCTTCCTCAAGAATACTCTTCTTAAGTTCGGTAACATCCGGAATACACACCCGATTACCAAATTTCAAAACACCATTCTCATCAACTCTGAATTCACCACCTTGACCTTGATTCACTAGAGTCAACTTATCAACCAAAAGCACATCGGATTTCTGACCCTCTCTAATCTCATCCAGAATACCACTCGTTAACTTCAACATTCCCAATTTAACACTATTGTGAGTACTCTCACACACCAAACTCAAGTCTCTAAACTGCTCAATTAAATCCAATTCCTTAACCATTAACATAGACATATGCAATGATTTCCGACTCAATGCATCAGCCACTACGTTTGCTTTACCCGGATGGTAATTCAAACCAAAGTCATAATCCTTCAGAAACTCTAACCATCTCCTCTGTCTCATATTCAGTTCTTTCTGATCAAACAAATACTTTAAACTTTTATGGTCACTGAAAACCTCAAATCTTGACCCGTACAAGTAATGCCTCCATAACTTCAGAACAAATACGACAGCTGCCAACTCTAAGTCGTGGGTCGGATAGTTCCTCTCATGAACCTTCAGTTGTCTCGAAGCATAGGCTACAACCTGCTTATTCTGCATCAAAACACCACCCAAACCCAACAATGAAGCATCACAGTAAACCTCAAATGGTTCCGATGGACTTGGTAATATCAGAATAGGAGCAGTAGTTAACCTTCTCTTTAACTCTTGGAAACCTTCTTCACACTTTGAGTCCCAAACAAACGCTTGCCCCTTTCTAGTCAACATCGTCAACGGTAACGCCAACTTAGAAAATCCCTCAATGAATTTCCTATAATAACCTGCAAGTCCAAGAAAACTCCTTATCTCAGAAACTGACTTCGGAGCTTCCCACGTAGATACCGCTTCTATCTTAGAAGGATCAACAGCAATACCACCTCTTGAAACCACATGACCAAGAAAACTAACCTCTTCTAACCAAAATTCACACTTAGACAGTTTAGCAAATAACTTCTTTTCTCGTAGAACTCCTAAAACCACTCTCAAATGTTCAGCATGCTCTTCTTCAGATTTCGAATACACCAAAATATCGTCAATAAACACCACAACAAACTTGTCTAGGTACGGATGGAAAATCCTATTCATATACTCCATAAATACCCCAGGCGCATTAGTCACACCAAAAGGCATTACAGAATACTCATAATGTCCATACCTTGTTCTGAAAGCAGTCTTCTGAATATCCTCAGTTTTCACACGTATCTGATGATACCCCGATCTCAAATCTATTTTGCTGAACACACTCGCACCAACCAACTGATCCATCAAATCATCAATCCTCGGCAAAGGATACCGATTCTTGATCGTCACTTTATTCAGTTGCCTGTAGTCCACACACAACCTCATAGTACCTTCTTTCTTCTTAACCAATAACACTGGTGCGCCCCACGGCGACACACTCGGACGAATAAATTTCTTATCCAACAGACCTTCCAACTGACTCTTCAATTTAGTTAACTCCACAGCAGACATACGGTACGGAGCCATCGACACCGGCCTAGTACCAGGTACCAAATCAATCGAGAACTCAACTTCACGCTCTGGCGGTAATTCATTCACTTCTTCAGGAAACACATCAGGAAAATCACACACCACGGCTAGATCGCAAATCGCCAGTTTATCTTTAGCCTCCAAAGTCGCTAACAGCATAAACAACTCTGCCCCATCTGCTACCGCCTCATTCACCTGCCTTGCTGATAGAAACAAACTCTTTCCTTCCTCAATCTCAGGAAAGATCACAGTCTTATCAAAACAGTTGATATAAACTCGGTTAAACACCAACCAGTTCATACCCAAGATAACATCAATCTGCACTAGTGGGAGACACACGAGGTCCATCCCAAAGTCTCTACCAAAAATACTCAAAGGACAATTTAAACAAACTGAAGTAGTAGTCACTGAACCCTTCGCAGGAGTATCAATCACCATACTTCCATGCATCTCAGATATCTCTAATTTAAGTTTCACAGCACAATCCAAAGATATAAAGGAATGAGTCGCACCTGTGTCAATAATAGCTACAAGAGGAAAGCCATTAATATAACACGTACCTCGGATCAAACGATCATCTGCAGAAGTCTCAGAACCCGATAAAGCAAAGACCTTGCCTCCCGACTGGTTCTCTTTCTTCGGCTTAGGACACTGTGGGCTAATATGACCCACCTCTCCACAGTTGAAACAAGTTATAGTCTTCAACCGGCACTCTGCAGCCAAATGACCACCTTTTCCACACTTGAAACACTTCTTCTCATTACTGGTACACTCATGGAAACGATGTCCAGCCTGACCACATCTGTAACACTTAGCAGGGGCACTGGAGTCTCCCCCACTATGTCTCCTCATCCCACTCTGTCTCTGGAAACCTTTGCCAGCTGCATATGGTTTCCCACGATCATTCTGATTTCTGCCTTTCCTATCAACCCTCTGCTGATAGCTCTCCGCTCTAGCCTTGGTATCCTGTTCAAAAATCCTGCAACAGTCCACCAAGTCAGAAAACACTCTAATCCGCTGATACCCAATAGCCTGCTTGATCTCGGGACGTAACCCGTTCTCAAACTTCACACATTTTGAAAATTCTCCAGTAGCCTCATCATAGGGAGTGTAATACTTCGACAGCTTTGCGAACTTAGCAGCATACTCAGTAACAGACCGGTTGCCCTGCTTCAATTCTAAGAACTCTATCTCTTTCTTTCCTCTGACATCCTCTGGAAAGTACTTCCTCAGGAATCTCTCCCTGAACACCGCCCAAGTGATCTCAGCATTCCCAGCAGCTTCCAACTCAGTGCGGGCAGCAACCCACCAATCATCTGCTTCCTCTGACAGCATATGCGTACCGAACCTGACCTTCTGGTTATCGGCACACTCAGTCACTCGGAAGATCCTCTCGATCTCCTTCAACCACTTCTGAGCACCATCTGGATCGTATGCTCCCTTGAACATTGGAGGATTGTTCTTCTGGAACTCACTCAGTTGACGAGCAGCTCCCAATCCCACAACATTCGGATTCCCTCCAAGTACTCCAGCTAGCATACCCAGAGCCTCAACAATCGCAGCATCGTCTCTACCTCTTCCAGCCATCTCTATTCTGAAAACCCAACAAGCTAAAACAATAAGTACTGATAGGGTTACACAACACCTATCCCGTACAGGGAAACAGAATAATTACGACTCGACTCGACCGACGATGCTCTGATACCACTAATGTAACACCCTTCTAAAATACCCCAATAAATAATTAAAACAACCAAACATAAATCAGAGTAGATATGCAATTTGAGGGTGTCACACTTGACACTTCACACCATGTTCCAAATTAACTCGTCATGCTCATTTATTCATCAAAATAAACATTTGCATAATTCGCAGCGGATAGAAATTAACAACATGCAAACCATGTAATCACATTACATGTAAAACTGTTCAATAACCACAATTGAAAACAAAGTAAACATCCTGTCCCGATGTTACATCTACCAGAGCATGACCCACTAAGGAACTACACTAGACTCCAAGCACTAGCTTCTACTCAATCACTGCTCGTTATCTGAAACATAGTTGTAAGGGTGAGTTCCTCAATCGATATAATAAGCATTATAAAACATCATGTAATGCTAAGTAAATTAACACATTTCATCACCCTAATCAGATCACACATTCAGTAACGGCAACACCAACTCATAATCACAATTATATTCAACACAAACACAAAACACACGTATAATATTGGAATACATCCATTCATATTATGCGCCATACATACATTATGCAATGAGATTCCATGCATGCGGTACCGACTATTCGTGAACATCTAGTTCAACCTCACCGATCAAATCCAGATACGGCTACCAAGCTCACTAGTCCCACTCATTTGAGACCTAGTGACTCACATCACTAATTCCTCACCATGGGAATTAGCTACCACCCCAAGGGCTATGCTATGCACGCTAAATCACCTAGCATGCAAACATCTACAACAATCCACAATAACTCATCACTAATTCCTCACCATGGGAATTAGCTACCACCATAAAGGCCATACTATGCACGCTAAATCACCTAGCATGCAACATCAACAACAATCCACAATGGACATATGCTCACACTCTAAGCCATAAACAGTCCATCCACAATTTCATACATAATAGATATATTCACAGCATTATGCATACCACCACACATCATCAGCATATTTATCACATAATCATATCATGTCATGCCAAAATAATAAACCACAGTATTAGCACACTCTACTAATACCTATACTGCTCAAAACAACGGGAAATGATCCCTACTATATCATACACCAACACAGGCCAATCATCAAATATGTCCACAATAATTAAATATCAAATTTCCACTTTTCCAACAGTGTTAACCGGTTAACGCCCTGGTGTCGCAACCTGAAAAATGCAGTGCGCGAAAAAAACAACCGGCGAAAGAAAAAGACAGAAGAGTCGCCACCGTGCGTTATTCATCCCAAAGGAGGGAAAGGAAACGCTCGAAGCAAACTTGAAAAAAGGAAAGGACAAGACGGGGTCTCGCACCCAAATCTTGGGTTCGGGAGTCGGTTATGCGAAGGGAAGGTATTAGCACCCCTACGCATCCATAGTACTCTACGGGATCCACTTTTGTAGTTTTTGTCTAAAGGGTGTGGGTTTACCTAACGTGTTTATTTACTAAAAAGGTTAAGAGAAATGACTCGCGCGGATGTCGCATCCACTGCATATGTATCTCATCTGAATATGAGAATCAGAGTCTTCGTAGCTCGGCTGACCTATGAGTTGGGGGGATGTGTGCTCGCTAAGACATCGCGTCTTATGCCTACGTATCTCATCTGGAATGAGAATCAGAGCAAGCCGTAGTTCGGCTAACTACGGGGTTATGGATTGGGTTTTGGATGAACGACGTCACTACGCAATCTACCGGATGCTCGACCTTTGGAGACTTACTCGCCTGTAGTAGAAGGAGTAAACGTGTGTTATGGGTTTTAGGGTTTGGGATGCTCGAGGGCAAAAAGGCAGTCCTTGACGAAGGAACCGCGCTACCTGCAGGGATATGAATACAAAACACAAAACATGTATCTCAAAGTAAAATGCCACCAAGGGGCTCAAACATTGCCTCCTATCGAGGTCTTCCAGCTAAGAAAGCGATAAAGTATGAGAAAGGGAAAAAATTACCACACGGATAAAGATCCGAAGCTATAGCAGTTAAAGGGGCAAGAAACCCTGAAATGTCTCCAGCTGGACCGTCAAAGGAAATCAGTCAACACGAATAATCAGAATAAAACTCCAGGGGGTATCCCACAAATAAAGTGGGAAACCACGCGAGTGTCTTTGCGAAAGCCATGTGAGCCCTCACAAAACTCGACAAAGGGTTAGAGTAGTAGGATGAAATCAAGAGAAAACAATGCCATGGAAACACAAGACAGGTTAGAATAAACAAAATAGGGTAACCCAGAGTTGCCCCTAAATCAAAATGTAACCACATGAATAATTCCATCAAAATTCACAAAAGGCTCACAAAAAGGTATCAAATTCACCCATAATACCTCATACATTTAGAGCATTCAAATAAAAGGCATAAAGATGATGGATATAGGGCAAACCTGATTGGAGAGCTTGATTGAGTTGCGCCCGTGAGGTTTACAAGTTGAGTTCCTTTCAGGGTTTGGAGGCTGCTCTGAGTTCTCTGTCAGGTCTTCTCTCACTATCTTTTTCCTCAGGGTTTTGTTCCAAGGAAACCTCAGAGTGTTTTGTTTCTCCTCAAAATCCCCCTTTGTTCTGTCTTCTTTCTCTAGTGAATCTCCCAGTGTAACTCCAAGTGCAACTCCAAGTGTGTTTTCCTCTACTGAAACTTCAGTATTTATAGACTGATTTTCGTGGGTAATGGGCTCAAATGAGGGAGACCCAAGTCCAAAATAATTTGTTATATTTTATTTATTTATTTAATTAATTAATTAATTAATTAAATTTTATTTTTTTTTTCGTTTTTTTTTTTTGTTTTTTTTTTTTGTTTTTTTTTCGTTTTTTTTTTTCAGGAAAAATGAAGGATAAATTTTGGGGTATTACAGCTGCCCCTATTCAATCAACTGGAGACCCGGAAAGAAGATGGCAGTTGCTTTCGTACTTTCGAGGTATCAAGGGATTGAATACAATTAAAGCCCAAAAATTTGCACTGAAGTGAAGTGAAGTAACAATGTCTGTCAGAATCAGCAAAGAGGCGGTCTTGAAAGAAGAATTTGTCTGGTACGGTGAGAGTCAGTTTGAATATCGAAAAAGAATGTTAAACTGGATACCAAAATAAATGGTAACACAGAAATAACCATGGCTTGAATGCCGCTCATCAGTCTGAATACTGGAAAGGATTTCGATCTGAAAATCAGAAAATGGGCCTGAATGCCACAAGTCGAATCGACCTGAACGTCGGAACCTTCTTCGATCTGAACATCGGGAAATTGGCCTGAATGCCACTTCGATCTGAATATCGGAAAATTGGCATGAATGCCACTTCGATCTGAATACCGGAAAACTGGCCTGAATGCCACAAGTTGCATCGACCTGAACGTCGGAAACTTCTTCAATCTGAACATCGGAACACTGGCCTGAATGCCACTTCGGTCTGGATACCGGAAAATTGGCCTGAATGCCACTTCGGTCTGGATACCGGAAAAACTGGCCTGAATGCCACAAGTTGCATCGACCTGAACGTCGGAAACTTCTTCGATCTGAACATCGGAACACTGGCCTGAATGCCACTTCGGTCTGGATACCGGAAAACTGGCCTGAATGCCACTTCGGTCTGGATACCGGAAAACTTCATGCCTGTCAGCATTGGCAGAAATAGGGAATGATAATAGAGGCGGCGCATGGGCCAATGACACTTGCTGGGGATAACAAAGGTAAGTCATGAACAATCTTCAGTCTGAGTACTGGAAACAACTTCTAGCTTATCACTTGGGATACCGAGAATGTTTTATGCTTACATGCGTATGTTTGAATTTTTCAATGGCGTAATGCTCCATGAAAATGGAAATGCTACGCGATTTGGAAGGATGCAATGCAATATGATTCTACATGTAGGGATGCGAAATGTTGGGTAAAATGCCAAGCTGAGGCAAGGGATCTGCTGGAGAAATGATCACCATCTTCTGGATCCTGGCAAGGCTGTTGGAGATGCACAGCGCAAAGAACTCTGTGGGGAGATGACTAGCCATGCGGTGTTCTGGCCATACCGAGACTCTGATCGGGGAAAGAATGGCATTGGAAGCCTGCTGCTGAGGAAAGCTACAATGGTTCAGGCAACCACGATTTGCGAGAGATGACTCAGCAGGGGGAGAAAACACTGATACGGTACCGAGGTTCTGCTTCAAGAAAAGAAACCATGGATCTGGCATTGGGATTATCGATCTGGCATCGAACTCTAAGGAGCAGCCACTTCTGCTGGGAAGATACAGTCTGGCACTGTCAACTCCGCTGGGGATATATAGTCTGACACTGTCAACTCTACTGGGGAGTGTATGTCCTGAAACAACCGCTTGGGGAAGTACGGTGGTGAGAAACTGCTGGGGATTGAAGAATCCAACGCTCTGATCAGCTCTGCAGGGTCAAGACACTGAATTCGTCTGTTGGCGACTTCACTGGGGAAGATATTCACGATCATCTGCAGGGGATTTTAAGGAAATGCCCCGAGGGTATCTGTTCTGAATAGACGATCCAAAGCACTTAAAATTTACAGGAATTTTAAATGTTTATTAAGCCTGTACCTGTAAAGCCCTTATGTGTCATGATGCAATGTTTATCAAAAATTCGAACGTCATTTTTGCAAACAAAACAGTAAAATGAAAATGAAAACAGAGATATACTGAATAACATGATTTTATTGATTGAATGGCCTCTGAATAGGCATTTACATTAGGAAGCAATCCCTGGAAAGAGGTAATCGCACAATAGATAAAAACAGAAATTAATCTAATGGCAATGTTAAATGGATTTCTATTGGGTTCCAATTCTGCTATGACTTGCCCGTCTTCAAGATCCTCCAAATGATCAGCTTTCTGAAAGAGTGATTGGACTGTTTCCTATCCTTCAAAAATTTCCAGTCATTGGCACGAGATGAGATTCAGAACTACTCAGAACGCAGTCATTCGCTTAATCCCTAACTTTTGCCTGGATCGCCCTTTTCGGGTTTTCAATCCACCGGGATACCCATTTTTGCCTAAGTTGCCTTTTCAGGTTTTCAACTTACCGGGTGTACGATCTTTTCATTTTTAATCCCTAATTTTTGCCCGAACCTTTTCATTTTCTTGGTTCGTCGGGATGCCCATTTTTTGCCTGGACTATTCTTTTTACTGTCCAGCGGGTCTATTTTATGCGAAGTATTTTTTAACTGCGTCTGAGTTCATAGGGGAAGTGAAGTTTTCACCATCCATAGTTGCAAGCATTAAAGCCCCACCATCAAAAACCTTGGTGACGATATACGGTCCATCATAGTTAGGAGTCCACTTGCCCCTGCGATCTGTCTGAGGAGGAAGGATCCTTTTCAAAACTAAATCTCCGACTTGGAAACAACGAGGACGCACTTTCTGATCAAAGGCTCTCTTCATCCGACTCTGATACAACTACCCATGACAAATGGCTGCCATTCGCTTCTTTTCGATAAGACTCAACTCATTGAACCTTGTCCGAATCCATTCAGCTTCGTCTAGCTTGATATCCAACAAGACTCTTAGAGAAGGGATCTCCACTTCAACAGGTAGGACTGCTTCCATACCATACACAAGGGAGTAGGGGGTTGCCCCGGTCGATGTACGTACTGAAGTACGGTACCCATGCAAGGCGAAAGGTAGCATCTCATGCCAATCTCTGTACGTGACGACCATCTTCTGCACAATCTTCTTTATGTTCTTATTTGCCGCCTCAACAGCGTCGTTCATCTTAGGGCGGTAAGGGGAAGAGTTGTGATGCTGAATGTTGAAGTTCTGACACAACTCCTTCATCATTTTGTTGTTGAGATTAGAACCATTATCAGTAATGATTCTTTCGGGAATCCCATAGCGACAAATGATTTCTTTCTTGATGAAACGGGCAACCACATGTCTGGTGACATTCGCGAACGACGCTGCCTCGACCCACTTGGTGAAATAGTCGATGGCAACAAGGATGAAGCGATGCCCATTGGAAGCAGTCGGCTCAATCTTTCCAATCATGTCAATGCCCCACATGGCAAACGGCCACGGCGAAGACATCACATTCAGAAGATTCGGCGGTACATGCACCTTATCAGCATAAATCTGGCATTTATGACACTTCCGAGCATACTTGAAACAATCTGATTCCATGGTCATCCAATAATAACCCGCTCTCAACAATTCTTAGCCATTGCATGTCCGCCGGCATGAGTACCGAAGGAACCTTCATGAACTTCCTGCATTAACATGTCCGCCTCGTGTCTGTCCACGCATCTAAGCAAAACCATGTCGAAGTTCCTCTTATACAGCACATCGTCTTTGTTCAAGAAGAAACTGCCTGCCAATCTTCTCAAAGTCTTTCTGTCATTGTTGGATGCCCCTGCAGGGTACTCTTGATTCTTCAGAAAGCACTTGATATCGTGATACCAGGGCTTGTCATCGACTACCAGTTCAGCAGCAAACACATGCGCGGCCCTGTCAAGGCGCATCACATCGATCCTGGGAGCATGGTTCCAACGAATTATCTTGATCATGGAGGATAGAGTAGCAAGTGTGTCTGCCATCTGGTTCTCATCACAAGGTATATGATACAATTTTACCGTTGTGAAGAAAGTCAAAAGTCTTCTCGTGTAATCTCTGTAGGGGACCAGAGTGGGCTGGAGAGTATTCCAATCACCATTCACTTGATTGATCACCAGAGCTGAATCTCCGAAGATGTCCAGAGTCTTGATTCTCAGATCAATGGCTTGCTTAATACCCAAGATACAGGCCTCGTACTCAGCTTCATCATTTGTGCACTCAAAAGTCAAACGAGCGGTGAAAGGTATGTGGGCACCTTTCGGAGTAGTAATAACAACGCCAATTCCACTTCCTCTAGCATTGACAGCCCTATCAAACAACAAAGTCCACTTTTCGTTTGGATCAGGTCCCTCCTCAACAACTGGCTCTTCACAGTCTTTCATCTTGAGAAACATGATGTCTTCATCAGGGAATTCAAACTTCATTAGCTCATAATCATCAATCGGTTGCTGAGCAAGATAGTCTGACAGAATACTCCCTTTGATGGCCTTCTGTGACGTGTACTGAATATCATACTCTGTTAAAATCATTTGCCAACGAGCGACCCTTCCGGTGAGAGCTGGCTTCTCGAATATGTATTTCACTGGATCCATCTTAGAAATCAACAAGGTAGTATGGTTCAACATATACTGTCTCAGTCGGCGAGCAGCCCAGGCCAAAGCACAGCAAGTTTTCTCAGGCTGCGAATATTTGATTTCACAGTCGGTAAACTTTTTGCTAAGGTAGTATATGGCATGCTCTTTTCGACCAGACTCGTCATGCTGTCCCAATACACACCCCATCGAGTTCTCGGTCACTGATAGGTACATTATCAGAGGTCTCCCAGGAACTGGAGGTATAAGGATCGGAGGTTTCTGTAGATACTCTTTTATCTTCTCGAAAGCCCTTTGACAATCTTCATTCCACCTGATAGCCTGATCCTTCCTCGGCAATTTGAAAATTGGCTCACACGTGGTTGTTAGGTGAGAGATGAACCTTGCAATGTAGTTCAACCTCCCTAAGAAACTACGGACTTGCTTCTCTGTTCTTGGCTCTGGCATTTCCTGTATTGCTTTCACTTTGTCAGGATCCACCTCAATCCCTTTTCCGCTAACAATAAAACCCAGCAATTTTCCCGATCTCACCCCGAAAGTGCACTTGTTCGGGTTAAGTCTCAGTTTGAATTTCCTCAAACGCTCAAACAGTTTCTGCAAATTCAACAAATGTTCTTCTTCTGTCTGAGATTTGGCAATCATATCGTCCACATAAACCTCGATTTCATGATGAATCATATCATGGAACAGAGTCACCATTGCTCGCTGATATGTTGCTCCGGCATTTTTCAGACCAAACGGCATCACCTTGTAGCAGAAGGTGCCCCATGGGGTTATGAAAGTTGTCTTTTCCATGTCTTCTGGTGCCATCTTGATTTGGTTATAGCCAGAAAAGCCATCCATGAAGGAGAATACCGAGAACTGAGTTGTATTATCCACCAAAACGTCGATGTGAGGTAATGGGAAATCATCTTTAGGGCTAGCTCTGTTCAGATCCCGGTAGTCGACACACATCCGTACCTTTCCATCCTTCTTAGGTACTGGGACGATGTTTGCAACCCATGGCGGATAATTGGTGACTGCTAGAAACCCTGCATCCAACTGCTTTTGCACTTCTTCCTTTATCTTGACAGCCATCTCTGGTCTTGTTCTTCTGAGCTTCTGCTTGACCGGAGGACAACCTTCTTTGAGAGGCAAGCGGTGCACCACGATGTCTGTGTCCAGCCCAGGCATGTCCTTATAAGACCAGGCGAAGATGTCAACGTATTCTTGCAGCAATTCAATCAGCCCTTTCTTCACATCATCTCTCAAAGCAGCCCCTATCTTGATTTCTCTCTTGGCGTCTTCGGTGCCGAGATTAATCACTTCAACAGACTCTTGATGCGGTTGAATGACCCTTTCTTCCTGTTTTAATAACCTGGTAAGTTCTTCAGGGAGTTCACAGTCTTCATCACCCTCTTCTTCAGCTTGAAAGATTGGATTTTCAAAGTCGAAACGAGCCATAGCATAACCGTTATCAATAGGATCCGGTGTTGTGCATCTGCATGAGTGATGGTATGTGCTTATGAGTGTGAACAAGAAGTGAAAACTAAATAAAACATTGCCATTTTTTTTATTTTGAAAAACTGCAAAAATAGAAAGACAGGGAACGAAATATTTGAATGCAAAAAGACGTCCTTTATTTATGATAAAAATGCAATTGTCACATAGATGGGCCCTACAATGAGTCATTACGCCCTGGGCGGAACGTAAGACTTGGATATGCATGAATAAACAAAGAAAATTACTCTTCAAGAAGAGTGACTTGGATAATCTCTTCAGAAGACCAATTGTTGATGACTTCACCCGGGATCCTCGGACGCACCCAGTTGTCAATGTCGCAATCACTATCCCCATCTTCATTGTTGACCGCAGAGACTTGACCATACTGAATGATGCCAGCACTGGAGAAAGTGATTGGCCCCTGATGAGTCTGAAGTGTTGAAGTTGTAGAAGTTAGAGCTGGCTGATACCCAATCCCGAACTTATCTTCTTTCACTGGTAATTCCAACAGACGCCCCCAACCGGGAGCAACACCTGAATCCACCACGGCCCGTGCCTGCTTAAAGGATGAGATAGAGGCACCCGCTTTAACCTCTTCCACAGACTCTTGGACAGACAAATCTTCAACCTGGAGGATACCTTTGTCGAGCAAGGCCTGGATACCCTGCTGTAGCTTCAAACAACCTCCGCCCTGAGTAGCACAATCCAAACAACCCCTCCCACAACCGGGGAAGACATCGGCCTTCAGCAAGCATCCTTTGATATCCAACAATGGAGTCTTCAACTTCAACACATCCTTAATGGGCTTGGCTTTTCCCTCTACCAAATTAACGTTCGCACCACCATGCTGGGGCATGGGATTGTTGACGACATTCGGAGCTGGTGCAAGGTCGATGGCCTTTGAATCTATGAGGTCCTGAACTACGTGCTTAAAAGCTTTGCAGTTCTCAATGTCATGGCCAGGTGCCCCAGAGTGGAAGCTACACCTAGCGTTGGCGTCGTAACCCACCGGAAGTCTACCAACAGGAGGAGCCAGAGTGCGCAATTGCACAAGTTGTAGTTGTTGAAGACTAGAAAGCAACTGAGCGTACGACATTGGAAGGGTGTCGAAACGCCGGTCCATCATCCTTTGCCTCTGTTGATAAGCGGGTCTGTTACCCGGTTGTTGCTGCTGTTGATACTGAGCTGGTTGACGTTGTGATTGTTGTTGTTGTAGTGGTGCTGTAGCTGGAATGGTCACCCATGCGGCAGTACCTGTTATGCAAGACATGCTAATGAATATGCAAATGAAATGACATGTTTATCAATTCCAAAGGTATTCTACCCCCTTGATTCCAGTCTCACATTTGATAAACAGTGTAAGAAAAGACTAAGCCGTTGATGAGAACCAAGAAAATTCCAACTAGAATCAAGTGGAAGATATAAACCCCACAGAAATGGATAAACATGTGTGAATGATTATGAATGCAAAATGATGTGATGCAAAATGATGTGAATGCAGTGCAGTGGCATGGGAATCAGGATTGCTGTATCTGCTTGAACATCTGTCAGGTTGCACTGTCTGGAGAGAAATTAAGAGTACACCAAACAAAGGTCATGGGATGGATCATGTTATCCTTAATATCAACCACCCATTTTGGCGGATTATGGTTTACACCTTATCAACACCCGAGTTTCATTGATATTAAGGATACCTGATCGGATCAACCATGAATCAAGGGTTTGTCGCAAGTCACGAGCATGGAGTTTAGGTTAAGAACCACCCAAAAGGAGTGTACTAAGGTTTAAACCTGCCAAACATGTTCTACAAAAAGGTTCCCATAGTCATAATCCCATCTTTCGGATATTATTAGAGGAACGACTACTCGTATTCCAACAATATTCTCAAGAGAGACTCTTATGAGTGTAGTATCGCGTAACAATCGTATCAAATCTTACATTTGAACGACTTTCGCACTACGTCCTACGAATAGGCCAAGATGGGTTAGGTAAACTAAGGTCCTTGGCTTCTTAGGTCTATATTGGAACAAGTAATGTCTAACCACAACTTACTTATGTGACATTATTGATCTCAACATGACCTCCACCAAGTGAATGGGCTTGCAAGTCAACTCGCTAAGGAATACTCCACACAAGTTGACAGGACTATGCCATTCTCCTATCTTAAGTGCACTCGAGTTCGGGTATAGAACTCATCTCACAAAGATCACCAAGCAGCCAGCCAACAGAAACAGATACAACAATGATATGTACACAATGTAATAAGGTAAAGCAGGTAAATAAATAACTGTACAAAAGCATGAACACCCAATAAACAAACAAACTACAAAAGCTAGGAGGGACTCGCTTAGGGAAGATGGACCAGCAAGAGGTCAACTTCTTAAAATTCCCCAGCAGAGTCGCCAGCTGTCGCAACCTGAAAAATACAGTGCGCGAAAAAAACAACCGGCGAAAGAAAAAGACAGAAGAGTCGCCACCGTGCGTTATTCATCCCAAAGGAGGGAAAGGAAACGCTCGAAGCAAACTTGAAAAAAGGAAAGGACAAGACGGGGTCTCGCACCCAAATCTTGGGTTCGGGAGTCGGTTATGCGAAGGGAAGGTATTAGCACCCCTACGCATCCATAGTACTCTACGGGATCCACTTTTGTAGTTTTTGTCTAAAGGGTGTGGGTTTACCTAACGTGTTTATTTACTAAAAAGGTTAAGAGAAATGACTCGCGCGGATGTCGCATCCACTGCATATGTATCTCATCTGAATATGAGAATCAGAGTCTTCGTAGCTCGGCTGACCTATGAGTTGGGGGGATGTGTGCTCGCTAAGACATCGCGTCTTATGCCTACGTATCTCATCTGGAATGAGAATCAGAGCAAGCCGTAGTTCGGCTAACTACGAGGTTATGGATTGGGTTTTGGATGAACGACGTCACTACGCAATCTACCGGATGCTCGACCTTTGGAGACTTACTCGCCTGTAGTAGAAGGAGTAAACGTGTGTTATGGGTTTTAGGGTTTGGGATGCTCGAGGGCAAAAAGGCAGTCCTTGACGAAGGAACCGCGCTACCTGCAGGGATATGAATACAAAACACAAAACATGTATCTCAAAGTAAAATGCCACCAAGGGGCTCAAACATTGCCTCCTATCGAGGTCTTCCAGCTAAGAAAGCGATAAAGTATGAGAAAGGGAAAAAATTACCACACGGATAAAGATCCGAAGCTATAGCAGTTAAAGGGGCAAGAAACCCTGAAATGTCTCCAGCTGGACCGTCAAAGGAAATCAGTCAACACGAATAATCAGAATAAAACTCCAGGGGGTATCCCACAAATAAAGTGGGAAACCACGCGAGTGTCTCTGCGAAAGCCATGTGAGCCCTCACAAAACTCGACAAAGGGTTAGAGTAGTAGGATGAAATCAAGAGAAAACAATGCCATGGAAACACAAGACAGGTTAGAATAAACAAAATAGGGTAACCCAGAGTTGCCCCTAAATCAAAATGTAACCACATGAATAATTCCATCAAAATTCACAAAAGGCTCACAAAAAGGTATCAAATTCACCCATAATACCTCATACATTTAGAGCATTCAAATAAAAGGCATAAAGATGATGGATATAGGGCAAACCTGATTGGAGAGCTTGATTGAGTTGCGCCCGTGAGGTTTACAAGTTGAGTTCCTTTCAGGGTTTGGAGGCTGCTCTGAGTTCTCTGTCAGGTCTTCTCTCACTATCTTTTTCCTCAGGGTTTTGTTCCAAGGAAACCTCAGAGTGTTTTGTTTCTCCTCAAAATCCCCCTTTGTTCTGTCTTCTTTCTCTAGTGAATCTCCCAGTGTAACTCCAAGTGTGTTTTCCTCTACTGAAACTTCAGTATTTATAGACTGATTTTCGTGGGTAATGGGCTCAAATGAGGGAGACCCAAGTCCAAAATAATTTGTTATATTTTATTTATTTATTTAATTAATTAATTAATTAATTAATTAAATTTTTTTTTTTTCGTTTTTTCTTTTTTTTCGTTTTTTTTTTCCAGGAAAAATGAAGGGTAAATTTTGGGGTATTACACCTGGGTTAACCGGTTAACGCAACACAGAACACGCTTCCTGGAAATTCACAACAGTGTTAACCGGTTATCACCCTGGGTTAACCGGTTAACGCAAACAGAACAGCAAATTTTCATAAATCACAACAGTGTTAACCGGTTAACACCCTGGGTTAACCGGTTAACGCAAGACAGACAGCAATATTTTCACAATTCATGACAGTGTTAACCGGTTAACACCCTGGGTTAACCGGTTAACGCAAGACAGAAAGCTGCTCCTGCGCTAACACGAAGCAGAATGCAGAATTCTCCGCATTTTCCGCCGTTGGAGGACTTCCGGACCTCCGATTCCAATTCCGTAAAAAGCTATACGTTCGGAAAATCACGACTCACATAAATACAGATTCAATTACAGCTTTAACACAACTTATCCAACACAATTTTTCAGCATTCGACATCCCAATTAGGGTCAAATCAATGGCTTATTACTACCCATTACATGTTAACCCATAATACCCATTAAACGACTATAAACTCCCCTTACCTGAGTTAATCCGGCAAATCGTTTAGCTTCAAGCTTTTCCCTTCTTCAACCCTTGTTCTCTTGCTCTTCCTCTTTGCCCTTTTCTCACTTTCTGTCGCTTCTCTGGTTTTCACGTGAAAAAACCCTTTTTACCAAAAAGGAACTCTTTATATATATTCCAACTTTATTATTCCAATAATAATAATCCAATAATATTCCAATTATTTAATTAAATTAATAAATATACTATTAACTTAAATTAAATAATTATCATATTTTATCGGGGTGTTACACGCTACAAGCTCAGCCAAGCCTCAAATCTCTTCTACAATGCTTATTGAAGTGATTGATGATGAATTGAATGCTCCAGCATGCACGAATCCAGCTCAATTTCCAAACTCCATGGTGTCGCATCCGCGAAAAACAACCGGCGAGCTGAAACAAAAAACAACACAGAGTCGCCACTGCGCGTTATTTATCCCAAGGTAGGGAAAGGAAACGCTCAGAGAAACCTGGAAAAAGCATGGTCTCGCGACCAAAGAGAAAGGGTAAGGGAGTCGGTTACGCAAGGGGAAGGTATTAGCACCCCTCACGTCCGTCGTACTCGACGGGATCCACGCTCTAAGAAAAGAAAAGGTTGCTAAAACATCACACACACACACACCGAAGACAACACAGGTGGGGTTAAGAGGAAGAGATCTCGATAGGACATCGCATCCTATGCCTACGTATCTCGTCTGGAACGAGAATAAGAGCTGCCGTAGTTCGGCTCACGCACGCCAAACAAGACACACACAAACACAGGCAAACATGGAGCCTGAATGCCAACTACTGGACTTACATCAGCATCCGAACCAAAACACACACAGAAAGGCAAACGTGGAGCCCGAACGCCAATCATTGGACTTACATCGGCATCCGAACCAAACACACAATCAGGATACGGACAGCCAATTGCTGGGCTTACATCAATATCCTGACACACAAGAAGATAATAAGCAAACACACACAAAAAGAAAAAAAAAAGTGCCCGGAGAGACCTCGCACGGTCTCCTGCCTACATACCTCGTCTGATACGAGGATCAGGGCGATGTAGTTCCCCCGAAAGGGAAAGAAATTCCAACCAGATACAAAGGGAAGACACACTACCAGGGAGCTGGACTCGAGCCTAGTGTTATCATGCATCATTGCCCTATGTTAAGGTTTCTATCCTGACTTGCATAAGCAAGCTAATCCTAACCAGGAAAAACAAGCATGCAATCATAAACAAAACAAAGCAAGTATTTCACATAGCACACACTATAACCAGTCAAGTGAGGCTCAAACAAAGGGTTCGACTGCCGAAGCAAGTCATCTGTACAAGGTAGAGTTAGCTCTTAACCTTGCCATTGAGAGGCTAAGGTGAAGCTGATGAGAGGTGAGTGAAGATTAGACTTCACAGCTCTTATCCCTGACCAGGGAGAGCTTCAGACAAAGGAGCGTGGGTCCAGAATGGAGGGACCCTTCTACGCTCAAGACTCTGACACAAATGTACAAAGTACAAGATCTTGGGTTTGTGTCCCAATGGATCAACACAGTGGTGTGAGCAGAGGGACGACTCAACAGAATAGCGGGGGATAGATTGCATATCCCTTGGGTTCCGCCAATTGCCTCATAGAGGTCTTTACCTGCTTGGCACAAAAGTAAACAATCACAAACATCGCCTCTTAAGGAGAACTTCAGACAGTTGCCTGGCCAAGTAACAGGCCAGGTCTTCCAGACTACATGAAGTATAGAGATTCTACCTCAACTGGTTTAAAAACCAAGCAGCAGCAAGCAAGTTCTTAAAGAACTGTAAGCGACTAAATGTACCTGAAATCAATCAAGTATCATCAGTACTCAGATAAACCAACAGTAAACAGCAAATGGTTAATCTATACAGACAACACAAGTTAATGCACATAAGTGCAAGCCATGAGCTCAAGCTCAAGCATCAATCCCTACAACACAAAACCAATGTTAGTTCACAACATCAAACAAAACTCAATTTAATCAACTTGCACTCTTTCCCTTAAGCCTTTTGCATTTCAACCTGAAAATCCAAACCAAATGTGAGAAACTAGACCACTAGGCCAAGCCTAGGGTCCAAAGGAGATAAAAAATTCTAAACAGCAAGTGCAAGTCAACCAAAATCACATTCAAACAAATTAAAAGCAAATGCAATTGGTCCCATGCTCATATCAATCACCATTATCATTTCATGCACAATTTAACATCAATCATGCAATTAGCAACATCAAAAGACCAAACAGAACTATCTCACTCAAAATCATACCAAAACAATTCAATTAATTCCACAAAAATTCACACCTAAACAGGACCCATTCAATGTATAGCATGTCAATTTTCAGCTCAATTGGACAAAAGAAAGTAGGTTAATGAAAATCAAGAAGTCCAGACACATTTATACAAGCCAAAACAAGGCAACCAAACAAGCATCCAATTCCATAAATCATAAAACCGTGACAACAATCAATAAATGAATGGGATCAAAACCACAATGTCCTATAATGTGTCTACAATGCTCATATCAAATTTCATCTTCATCCAATACACTATGAGAATTTCACAAACAAAATGCCAACATGCGTCACACAAATTCACAAAATGAGCCAACAGAGAAGAAAATTATCAATCAATTAGAAAACTCCATCACAAATTCCAGAAAAAATCATATGTAATCTTGACATATCAATGTTCATTCACACGAAATTTCAGCTCAAATCAACATCCCTAAGCATTTTAAATAAAATCATGAAGTTGACCTAGCTTGGTGTGACACAAATTGTCACACCTCTATTCAAAAAATCATATCTAATCAACCAAGTATCCAAAAATCAAAAACTCTACATGAAAATCACCATCAACATGTCCAAAACAAACACAAAATTTTTCATCCATTTCTTTGCAAGCATCACTATTTCATGAAGGATTTGGTAAGACATGTACAAAATGAGCATATACAATCAATCCCTAGGCCAATTATTTTTCTACACATGCAAAAAATCCAAAAAAATAACCATTAAATTCTACACATCATCATGAAAATAATGCAAAAAGTCTCACTCAATTTGGATGAAAAATGAAGTCTCTAGGAATTTTTGAAGTTCATGTAACAAAATAGAAAAACAAATGAAAAAAGACAATGCAATAATATATAATTAAATACTGCAATGGCAAAAGCGTAATACTTAACACATTGAGCTAAACGACGTAGTTTTGATTAGTGGCAATGGCGCATTTCTATTGGCTAAGCTTTGGCGGTAAACAAGATTCAAATGGCAAGGCAAACAAATATGGATCGAACAGCATATTATTTCCAGAAAATTCGTGTTCATGTGTTCATCATTCCAAAACTCGGTTATGCTCAAATCTCAACCAAAATTCACAAACGATATATGGATGGAAAGGTCTAAGTACGTACAACATGAATATCACTATGAAATCATCCAGAAGTTCATGTACAGCAAGAATCGAACGAAATAAGTTTGCTCGTCAAAGTTTCAAATCCAGATTTCTCTCACCTCACTCAATCAATTCACAAACTAAACACATCATGATGTTCTACATTCAAAGACCTTTTAAACGCATATCATAATTTACACAATAGTGAGTTTCGAATTTTGCACCTTATGATGGAGTAGTGATGAATTTGGATGTTTCTTCAAGCCAAAACCAAAAACAGATGTACATCAAGGTATAGGAAGGTGAATGGAGCAAGATCCTTGGCTCGAGGTCGCTTCAAGTGGAGGAAATCTCAAAACTCCATTGTTGAGCTCATGATGAACAGTTGCGATTCTTCAATCTTTTGACCACAATTCCTCAAAACAGATGGAGATGAAGGTTCATAGAGCACGAATCAAAAAGAATTTTGCAATTTGGTTGAGATTTGATGAAGATTGGATCCAAAAAGTTTGATGAAGATTGAAGAGTTTTTGTGGATTTGGAGGGAAAGTTAGTTACAGCTCTTGAGAATTGTGATTATCATTAACAATTCTGTTACAATTAATCATTTATACCAATGCTAATCCAATCTACTAATCTCAATTAGCAAAATGAAATGAAATTAGCATAATGTGGTTTAATGTGAAAGTTCCAAAATGGCCTTGCCAAATATTGCCATGTGACAGCTCATGACAGCTCAAGCAAGTTTCAATTTGCATTTGGAGAGTGTTGCAAAAATCCTCATCTCAAAATTCCATGTATTTCTTAAATTGGACCATTTTGCCCTTGGATTTTAATTGTTGCACTTGAAAATTGACCTTTTGCATTGACCATTTTTGATGAATTTTGATTATGCACCATGAAAGTACATGTGAAATGGAGTTTGCTCATAAAAAGATCATCCATTTTGGACATTCCATGTGAAAGTTATGCCACTTTGATTATAGACATTTTTGGAAAATGAATGGACCATAACTTGTCAACCATACATGAGAATTTCAAGTTCTTGGACTTTTTGGAAAGGTGAGAGCAAGATCTACAACTTTCATGTTGGACAAATTTTCATTTGAAGCTTTTTTGGACATGTAATTTTGTGGTGAAAAACTTTCCATTTTTGGAAACTTCCATTACAAGTCACTTTCTATTTTTGGCAATTTTTTGTCTGACTTTATTTTCTTCATTCTTGAGCTTTGACACGTCAAATAAAACTTGTTTCAACATGAATGAAGTGTATCCAACTCTCTCCCACCTCCAAATCCATAAAATCAAGCACAGTTGACCACAGTTGACTTTTTCAATTGATAGATGAAATTGGCAATGCACTGATCAAACTGAGCCCCAATCCTCTGATGAAATGGCTCAAGGATGAAACCCTAGCCTCCATAAGCTCAATACAATCATGAAATGATCCTCATATCCATTGTAGACCCCATCTCCTTGCCATGCCCTGATTGGCCCAATGCAACTGATTAGGGTTGACCAGTGGTCAAAACCCTAATCTCAAGGTGTATGATCAATCACTTGAACCTCTTGGCTGATATCAGAACCATGATGATGATGATGTATCATTTCAACCAAGATGAAGACCAATCTCCTTGAGAACCACAAAACCCTAATTTGGACCTCCACATCCTCAGATGATTAATGACCAGTCCAATGAAACCCTAGCTTGCACCATGACCTCTCCATCTTCTGACCAAGACTTAGGAGGATGACTTGCTCAATGTAGCCACATGATATGAAATATGCAATGCCTAATGACCTAAAAATGATATGCAATATGTTATGCTAGTCCCAAGAGAGGAGGGCAAATTTTGAGGTGTTACACATGGATGCTTCAAGCTTTGAGTATTGTCCAAACTGACACGTTTTGCTTCGAATTCACGTCCAATCTTGCTCAACAATGCTTTATGATCATGAATCAATCAGTAGAAATGGATCTTGTGTGAAGAATTGTAAAATATTTTTGAGAGAAAAATTTGGATGATTTTTGAATCTAGATCTGAAAATGATTGTTAATGATGAAAGCAGTTATGTTTAACCTTATATATGCCATGTTAATCATGTTGAAAACCTGTTTAAGCCAAATGCAATTAAGATTAGCAACTTATGAGGTGTATGTGCAAAATGGTATTTTCACCTCATTCACTTCATGCATGCGTGAACAGTGTACAATTCTGATCCAAAATCACTTAAAACAAGCCCATGCAAGCTTTTGAATTGGTATTTTATGCTCATGATCAACCAAAATGATTTTAGAAATTTTCCTTCACAAAACTTCATGAGCGAGCACATGATCATGCAAGGGGATTTCAAGCCATGTAATGAGATGTTTGGAAACTACAAGTCATGATGAACAAAATGCAAAAAGAACCACTCATTTTGGAGCTTTGGTTCAAAAGTTATGCCCATTTGAATTTTTGAACACACTTTGTCATGATTGGATCATATCTCCTCAACCACACATTAGAAATTCATGATCTTGGACATTTTGGAAATGGAAGAGAAAGATCTACAACTTTCATGTTCAACAAAATTTCATTTGAAGCTTTCTTGATGATGTAATATTGAGTTGAAGTTGGTCCAAAATCTTTCCATTTTTGGAAAGTTCAAATTATAGGTCACTTGCTATTTTTGGAAATTCTTGACCTGACTTCAAATTCTTCAATGTGAGTGTTTGAAATGTCAAATGAGACTTGTTTGAACATGAATGAAGTATTTCTAATCACTTCCCACCTCCAAATCCATAGTTGACTTTCTAGGTCTTCAGATGTCTTGAAAATGTTCTGATGAGATTCAAGCCTCTACCACTTGGGATTTTGCTTCAAAATGACATCATAACTCATATGAACTCTTGTGAATGATTGTGGGGTCCAAATCTCAAGAATGACCACCATCTATTGCTCAATGAATGTCTTTGATTGCCTTGACCTGTTAATGCTTCATCTGCAAGACAAAGGTTAGATGACATATTTTTGTACTTTTTGGTTAGTGATAAAAAGAAAAACAATGATATACAAATACAAACATGCTTGGTGATCAAGAACCACTCTCAAAAAGATGAACTACCCACATGGAAGGAAGCAAGGTGCACAATGATCCTTGAGGCAATGCAATGATATGATATGATGCCATGAGGAATCTTAGGGACAAAATTGGGGTCTTACATCAAGCATTTAATTTCTTGCAATTTACTTTAATGCAATTTATTTTCTTGCTCATTTATTCATATTGTTTTTCCCTTTGCTCACTTGAGCTCATATTTTATGTTTATGTCATTTTCCTTTTGCTCATTTGAGCTCATTATTGTATATAAATATATTGTTGCTTTGTGTTTGTTTTGTTTTTGTTTGTGTGAACCCAATGCAAAAAGGAGAAAGGGCTTAGAATTAGGACCTTACCTATGCTTAAAGGAGTTCAAGAGCAACTAGGCCTCATGCCTTTAGAATGCTAAATTTGTTGAAGAGAAACTAAGCCTCATGTCTTTAGACTGCTAAATCTTAAAGTTGACTTCAAAGGACCCATAATCTAAACTCATTCTTTGTCCATTCCTCTTATTAAGTTGTGAAATTTTTGATGTTTCCTCTTGTGTGATAGGGATTCCATCTTTAGATTGTAAGAAGGACCATTGTCATGAGTAGCCAAGCTAAGAGAGACAAGCCAAATGGAGATCCTAGGAGCTTGATTATAATTTGTTTTGATTGCTCGTTGCTTGCTAAGTCCAAAGGAAATGAGCCTCTTGAATCATCTTTATGATCTCAAGAAAAGGAACTCCAAGGGTTTTATCTCTTATCTTATCTTTGCATGTTTAAGACTAGCCTTTCTCTTCTTCTCTTCACTCTAACCCAATCCAAACTCGTTTATATGCAAACTTTAACTTTGTTTCAAATTAGAAACCTAGGCCATATGCCTTTGATTTTTCAAAATCTTTTCATTAATACTCATTGTGAATAAACCTTAATTCAACTTTGACTTCATTTTGTAAATACTTTTAACTTGTAAATACAACTCACTTCAAGTTGTTTTTGTGGTTCCAATGGCCACCTTTGTTAAAACCTTTTTTCATAAACATTAGTCATAGGTGTGAGTTATCATAGTGGTTGATGTCAACCTCACCTTATCCTTAGTGATTGGACTATAAGTCTTCCATACTTATTTTAGGGATAATTTGTGAGTTATCATAGTGCTAACACATTCCCTCTGTGTAACTGTATGCTTACTTTTGATTTAGTCAATAAATCTAAAGGTAACGAATACCCCGCTACAGTTACACAGAGGGAATGTGTTAGCACACAAAGTATCCTAGGTACTCCTAGGGAGCCTTTTTTCATGTGTGCATATGTGTTTGGTATAAAAGATGTTTGAGAAAAATAGAGTGTGGGGGTGAGAAAAGAATTCATTTATTATATTTTTGTGTTTGACAATACCTTCGGACTTGTGCCTACGTACCAACATAAAAATGAAGGATCAAAACCTCGTAGTTCGTGGTAAAAATTTCAAATGAGTTGGTGAATTGATTTAAACAAAATTTTAGATGAAAAGTCACAAAAGGCCAAAAATTTAAATGGGGTTGTTAATTCTTTTTTGTGTTTTTTTAATTTAAGTTAATATAGTTAAGTTTATTTACAAGATTGATTTAAGAAAAAGTGTGAAAAAATTCAATGGCATAAGGCCAAAGTTTCTAATCATTAAAACATGTCTAAATTTGAAATTACAAGCAAATAAAGCTTTTGAAAAGAGGGAGAGATTTTGAAATTTAAGAAGTGGGAGGAGATGAAGAGGTTATCCTAAGCACAAAATTAAAAGTCAAGAGTTGAAAAGATCTAACCAATGAGATGCAATCCAACAGACAAGAATGTCATATAGAAACCCATTTTCCTTTGGACTTTAATCAAGCAATGACCAATAAGCAATTACCAATATCCAGACATCATGAAGATCAAGGCATCAAATAAAGATAGCCACATCCAAGCAAGCAACTTCAATAGCTAGCAATCTTCATTGTCTTTTAATGTATCAAATGAAATATTCCTTGATCAAATCAGAACAAAGCATCAGGCATAAGATCAAAATAATAATTAAGCACAAAGACAGAGTATCAGATGAACCCAAGAAATTCCTAAGGCTTGTATCAGATGAAGGCACGGTTCAAAATAGCTCAGTCTTAAAATGTTGGCATTGGCCAAGTCCTTTTAGCACAGGGAATGTTGCCTAATCCTAAGTCCAAAAGTTCAAATCAAGTTCAATAGTCCACCAGATGTTTTTTAGGGTGTTTATTGTTATTAGGTATTTTAAGGTCCTAAGACCACAAACAAAAACAAACACACAAATAATATATATACAATCACAAGATATAGCTCAAATGAGCAAAGTGAAAATGACATAGTCATAAACAAGTTATATGAAATGTAAATGGAAATGAATGATAAATGACTGAAATTTAAATTGTATAATAGTAAATGATTTGAAAATAAAGCAATATTAACAAGAGTTAGTCAAATTTTAATGGTAATTTAATTGATTAAGTCATTCTTTGGAGAACACTCAACCATTCATTCACAAGTATGAATCCTTAAACCAATACATCTTCCATGAAGGGACCCAACTTGGATAATTCAACAAGTATGCCACTATCCCCCATTAAAGGAAAAAAGTTCAAGTCTCCATACAATACCATGAAGAATGGGAGACTTGCAATCTCACTTACTATAATATTATGCCTCGAGGGTCAAATTTAGCTATATGTTAAGCAACCGTAATTGGACTTATGTAGAAGTCACAACTATTTGAGGTCGAGAATAAAAATTTAGGTGTTAATGCATGTTAGTGATTTGGTATGAAGAACCAAACGCTTAAAACATACCACATACTAAAAGAAAAGTCAAAAGGGATTGACCTATCTCAGTCATACTTGTATTGAATTATCTGACACAAGGTCATTGATGAATCAATTAGCCTTTAGATATTAGAGATTTCATTGGTCAAATGATGGAATAGGAAAGAATAGAGATGAATATGAAGAGGGGGGGAGATAGAAACACAAATTGATCATGGGATGACTTTCATCAAATCAAAACCATTCATTCATTTTGGGAGATGAAATGTACATTTCATCAATCCCCTAAGTCCAATGGTTTTGATCCAATAAAAGTCAAATCAACCTTGACCAAGCCCCAATTAGAAATTCAAATATCACAAGACCATATAAATGGCTCAATAATATTTTCAAGCATTTAATCAATTAAAAATCACATTAAAAATAAATTAAATTACATTTTGATTTGGTTAAAACATAAAATCCCTTCAAAACACCAAATAAATGGCCAAAGGATTTATCCTAGGTCAAACAAGGTCAAAGGACCTTAGACAAAAAATTTCACTATTTTTGAAAAGTCATAAGTATTTTTAAACAATTAAAAATATGCATAAAAATATTTAATTCATGAAAAATATTGAAATTAATCCAAAAATAATTTTAAATTCAGAATATGGAAGAGAAAAATATTTAAAGATTTTTGGTGAAAGTCCCATATTTTTTGGATTAAAAATGAAATTAATATGAATTAAACAAAATAAAAGGATTAAATGAAAATCAAAAAATAAAAAGAAATTCAAAAAAACAAGGGTCATCAGATCTCCCTCATTAATTGAGGTGGCAGATCTGATGGCCACATGCGCGCATTCCACCATATGCCTTAGTCAATACGTTGCATGCTTGGTAATTAAAAGGAAAGGTCAGGATTAAAACATTTTGGATGGATCAAATGGTTGAGAATACGCCACCACACCATCGGTGCTAGGGCTCCGATCATCTTCTCCAATGAACCTCACCGGATTGGATGACCAACAACCATCATCAAAATAAAAACAGGGACATGATTTTGAAGGAAAAATGCTCAAGAGCTCGAATCTATCCTAAATTCTCTCCAATTCCAAGTATATTGAAAGATACAAAGATTTGAATTTTGAGGATCATGATCTGAGTTGCTTCGATTTAACCTCAAAGCAACTCAATCTTGTTGTCTATATTGGTAGGACTTCAGCAAACCAGCAACAAATCAAAATGGATGAGAAATAAGAGAGAGTCAAAGAATAAAAGTTTCCAAAATTTCACCTTTGAGGAGCTTCAAATTGGCTTGATCTTGCTTCCAATTTGGCTTGGCTTGACTCTAGAAGCTTGCAGAAGATGATTTGGATGGTTAAAAAGCTTGGACTCTTGGAGTTTCAATTCAAAACCATAATGAGAATTAAAATTTTATTTCTCAAGAAATCTTCAAAATTATCCTTACAATGGGGTTTGGGAGAGAATGGGAATGAAGTTTGGGGCAGAGGGATCCATTTTTGAGCTCAAAGCACTTGTATTTATAGACTTACTCATTGTTTTTTGCACACTTCAAAAAATGGCCAAAATTGGAAAGGTGAGATGCATGCTTGCATGGGCGTGTGATAGGCCAATGAGATGATGTAATTCAGTCCAAAAGTGATCATAAGTAATGCTGAAAGTGTAACATGAAGCCATGCATTTGAAATTGAAAAGTGGTAATGAGATTCATCCAAATGGAACCATGAAGAGTAACCATGCGCAAGTCATTCAAACCTTGGCCAAATGAAGTGATTTTTGTCTTTTTGGAAAGGTGGGATCAAGGGGAACAAGTTTCATCTTGGAAACTTTTACATTTGAAGCTTAGATCATGATGAATTTTGAGGTGGAATTTTGGAAAATCAAACATAATTGAAAATTTTCTATGTACCAAGTTAAATGTTCACTTCTTCCACCTTGAATAACTTTTCTTATGACAAACATATCCCCTACAAACATTGTAGGGGATAGGGTCTAGTGAAGCCCATTTTTGGACTCATGGAGAATCATATATTCATAAGATGATGTATAATAAATTATACCTTGATATATTTGATCAAATGTTGAAGAAACTTACTGAGGAAGTCACACAAGATACCCAAATGAATCAGGGCTTCCAAGGCAAACAAGCTTCGAACTCTTGATGAATTCTTTATCAAAATGATAAATGAAGATCATGGGGACCCATATATGATGTCTAGACCAATTTTAACCATATATTGATTGATCTCCTTGCATTGAGGGTCTCAAACCCTAGTTATGAGTTTGATGAGGCATTGGTGGATGCACACACTACCTACAAAAGAAACAAAGCTATACGTAGACATATTTTTGGTATTTTGGTTAGTAAATAATAAAAAACAAAGTATGACACAATCAAATATGCTTGGTGATCTCTCCCAATGCAAAACTAATGAATGGGGGGTAAGGAGGATGCCAAGGTGTGATCCCAAAGCCAATGCAAATGATGAGATATCATGAGGGATCTTAGGGTCAAATTTGGGGTCTTACAGCTGCCTCTATTTAAGGACATTCTAATTGAGGATGTGAAGGTTAAAATCTTCATATCAACTCAGTATAAGGGACTTAAATAACAACATATAGAAACAAATTTTGGTCCCTAAGAGACCTCGCGATGCATATGATGTGAATGTTAAAATAATATTTATGGGGAATATATTGGCATAAAGGAAAAGAGTTCGGAAGAGACTGAAGGTCCACATGAGCACCATGCATTCCGTAAGGAAGAATCATTGAGGAGACAGAGACTCTAGGGGGATAAAAAGTTATGCATATGCCAGGCTGTGACTTAAAACTACTGGAGACACGAGGGGAATTTCCATGAAAATAAATCAATGGAAGGACTCGGTTTGGGGATAAGGGAAATTTGTAAGGGATAAGAATAGATCAGAACAAAACTGAAATACTAAAACCAAACAAAGAACTGACGATTTCACTAGGGAAATACACATTAAAACTCAACTAGGGAAGAATGAACTTCAACATAGGAGTACTAGAGATATATTATCTATTACCGGTTACTGGGTAGAAAGATAATGTACTCTGGCAAAGGGACATTCGTTACTGGTTAGAGTAAACATATCAAGGATGACTCGCTGAGGAGAAAGAGGTGTATTTGTTACCTGTTACTGGGTAAGAATAACCTGTTGGGGAGAGAACTCAAATAGGATTTACAACTACCGGTTACTAGACAGAAGACCAAAGAGAGGGTATATGTCACTGGTTAAAGTGAACATATCAAGGATAAACTCAAAGGAAGAATATTCGTCATCAGTTATGATGAACATGTCAAGGATAAACTGTCAGGGAGAAATGGGAATTATATCTATCAGTTACTGGATAGAATACCAAAGAGAGAATATCCATCACCGGTTAGGATGAACATATCAAGGATAAACTCAGCAAGGGGAAGTAGGAATTACAACTACTGGTTACTAGGTAGAATACTAAAAAGGGGGAGGAAAATTGTCACCGGTTAAAGTGAACATATCAATGATAGACTCCCTGGGGAATAAAATAGGAATTATAACTACCTTTTTACTGGATAGAAAACTAAAAAAGGAAGAATATCTGTCACCGGTTAGGATGAACATATCAAGGATAGACTACCTGAGGAAACGTGAAAACGAATCCGCTGGGGAAAACAAAGGAAGTAGATCAAATTTTATCGGGTATTAGGCAAAAGTAATGTACTCAAAAATCGAGAAGGATATTACCAGTTACTGGGTAATAAACTCTCAGGGGACCAAAATATCTATCTAGGTAGTAACTAGAAAGAAACGATCAAACAAAGACTCGACCCAAAAAGGATCTAACTCAAGGGGAGTGATTCCATCCAGATAATTAACTTGAGAGGAAACTGAAATAATAACCATCCACGAGGAAATAACTCAATGAGGAATGAGAAAGGTTAAACTCTTTCTGCTTAAGGGGGTGACACTCTACAATTGAAGGAGGACAAACACACCAAATATGCCAGGGTAAATAATATTACCGAAGCAAGGGATCAGAAGAAAAAATCAAATGCTATGAAATGCATAATGAAATATCTGATGATGTATTTTATGCATGAACATGCATGTATATGATCATGACTATGCTAACAAAACAACACAAATGATACAAATAACAAAGATTTGAATCACTACTGCAACACTCGACTAATCTCAACAAGATGGAAACACCAACTGGAGAAAATGCTAGGGATGAAAATAAATCATCTAGCTCTGAATAAATCAGTCATGGCTGGGAGATTCATGAAGAACATGCTTCCAATCAATCATGGTAAACTCTATGGGGAGAGTACGACTCAAGGATGATCAACCAAACATGTCGAGGATAGAAAAAGGATCTGCTGAGGATCCAAATTGTCAACACTGTAGGGAATTTTAAGTCAACACCATATCAGAACGGGAGACAACCTTGTAGGGGACAAAAATCAAACACTGCTCAGAATCCAATACTGCAGGGAATGAGGGATCTTCATATCAAAAGATGAACTCCGTCGGGGAATACAAGAGGTAAAACTTTGCATGAGGATTTAAGTAAATTCTTGGTGATGATATGACCGAGACCATCACATTCCTCAATACTCATTGAATTCTTCTTGGAAATTGCGAAATAAACCAATTCCAAGGCAAAGATAACCGGATCTGATTCACACAAAGGAGGAACTACCGAAGTTATGCAACATAATAAAATGCAAAAATGGAAACCATATTGGGGGATACAGAACATGAGCACCTCAGCTGGGGAATATGAGTTTGCAAAGGGGACCAATCATCAACTTAATTCTACTGGGGATGATAAATTACTCAGGGAGAAACTCATCAACCAAGTTAGGGATAAATGATGAATTGTTGGAAGGAAAGTAATTACCAAACCAACTGCTTAAGGAAGACCAACAATAGTTCACACTTCAAGACTTACCTATTCTCAGATTGTTGTTGATATTCCTTACTGAAATCGATTATTCTTAAAGTGATTATTTTTATTATTTTAAGAAACATAATTATTATTCATTAATTTATTTTAAAATTATTATCATAAAAATTCAATTTTATTTAGTAGAAGTAAGTAAGAATAGAAATAATTGGATAAAAACTCAACTTTATTTAATAGAATGGTAGTCCGTAAATGACGAGACTCCATAGATCTTTACAAAGTTTGAAAATGGTAACTTACATGGAAAATTGCTACATTGAATACAATGATCACTACTTTCCCTACCAACTTCACCATCCATTATGCTTGTCTTCGGTTGGGAATGATGAATCAGAACCAAATGACTTGCTCAAAACTGCTTCCATGGTTAGGACCAACCGAATGCAGTTACTTGCCATAATCCCCAATTTTTGCCTAGATTGCCCCAAGGCGGGGTACTCAATCTACCGGGATAAATTTTCTATTTTATGTCTCTAATTTTTGCCTGGATCGTCCTTTCGGGTTTTTAATCCACCGAGATGCTCTTTTTTGCCTAAGCCGCCCTTTCGGGTTTCCAACTTAGCGAGCAATTATTTTCTTTTTAGGCGAAGTATTTCTTGACTGCATCGGTATTCATAGGACGGGTGAACTCTTCATCATCCATAGTTGTAAGAATCAAAGCACCGCCTAAAACGGCTCCCTTCACAACATATGGCCCTTCATAATTAGGAGTCCATTTGCCCTTAACATTGGGTTTGAAAGATAAAATCTTCTTGAGCACAAGGTCACCTTCTCTAAACACACGAGGCCTGACCTTCTTATAAAAAGCTTTCTTCATTCTTTGCTGATATAACTGACCATGACACATGGCAGTCAATCTCTTCTCTTCAATCAAATTCAATTAATCATATTTGTTCTGGCACCATTCAGCTTTTGTCAACTTAGCTTCCATCAAAACACACAATGATGGGATCTCAACCTCCACGGGGAGCACAAATTCCATACTATAAACAAGAGAGAAAGGGGTTGCCCCTGTTGAAGTGCATATGGATGTATGGTACCCATATAAAGCAAATGGTAGCATCTCATACCAATCCTTATATCTCACACCCATCTTCTGGATGATCTTCTTAATGCTCTTATTTGCAGCTTCAACAACCACATCCATTTTGGGTCTGTAGGGAGAAGAATTATGATGTGTAATCTTGAAGTCTTTGCAAAGAGCTTCCACCATAGTATTGCTCAAGTTCGATCCATTATCAGTAATGATCTTGCTTGGCACACCATAACGATATATAATTTGATTCTTGATAAACCTTACAACAACTTGCTTGGTCACATTTGCATACGATGCCGCTTCAACCCACTTTGTGAAGTAATCAATAGCAATAAGAATGAAATGATGTCCATTTGAAGCTTTAGGCTCAATCATACCAATCATATCAATTCCCCACATGGAGAAGGGCCATGGAGAGTAAATGATATTTAACAGTGTCGGAGGAACATGAATCTTATCTGTATAAATTTGACACTTGTGGCATTTCTTCACAAACTTGCAACAATCAGATTCCATTGTCAGTCAATACTGACTTGCTCTCAACATCTTCTTTACCATAACATGTCCATTGGAATGGGTACCAAAGGAACCTTCATGGACTTCAGTCATCAACAGGTCTGCTTCGTATCTATCCACACATCTAAGCAAAACCATATCGAAGTTTCTCTTATAAAGAACATCACCATTCAGGTAGAAATTGTCGGTTAATCTTCTCAAAGTCTTATTATCTTTCAAAGATGCCCCAGATGGGTAGATCTGACTTTGGAGGAAACATTTGATATCAAAATACCAAGGCTTTTCATCTTTGACTTCTTCGACAACAAACACATGAGTTGGCCTATCAAGATGCATCACAGTCAAATTGGGAACTTCATTCTAGAATTTCACCACAATCATTGAAGCCAACGTTGCAAGAGCATCTGTCATCCGGTTTTCATCTCGAGGGATATGATGAAACTCAACTTTTGTAAATAAAGTTGATATATTTCTCGCATAGTCTCTATATGGTATCAAACTGGGTTGATTCGTCTCTCATTCACCTTTGATCTGTTTCACAACCAAAGTTGAATCTCCATAGATGTCAAGATACTTGATTCTGAGATCAATGTCCTCTTCAAGCCCCAATAATGCAAGCTTCATACTCATTCGTATTGTTTGTACACTTGAAGGTCAATCTAGTTGTAAACGGAAAATGAGTGTCATGAGGAGTAATAATCATTGCCCCAATGCCATTACCATACGAATTAACAGCTTCATCAAATACCATGCCCCAACGGAAACCAGGCTCTGGCCCTTCTTCAAGCAATGGTTCATCACAATCTTTCATCTTCAAGTACAAAATATCTTCATCAGGAAAATCATACTGCATTGACTGGTAATCTCCAATCGGCTGGTGAGCCAAATGGTCAGCCAAGACACTACCTTTAATTGCTTTCTGAGATCGATATTCAATATCATACTCAGATAATAACATTTGCCAACAGGAAATTCTCCCAATTAAAGCAGGCTTCTAAAAAATGTACTTGATTGGATCAATTTTGGATATCAACCAAGTAGTATGATTCAACATATACTGGCGCATACGCTTAGCAGCCTAAGCCAATGCGCAACACGTCTTTTCAAGCATAGAATACCGAGTCTCACAATCGGTGAACTTCTTACTAAGGTAGTAAATTGCATATTCTTTCTTTCCAGATTCATCTTGTTGATCCAGAACACAACCCATACTCTCATCTATCACAGTCAGATACATGATCAATGGTCTTCCTTCAACAGGCGGAGACAAAATCAGAGGCTCAAGTAGATACTCTTTGATACTATCAAAAGCTTTCTGGAAATCTTCATTCCAATCACAAGACTGATCTTTCCGAAGAAGCTTGAAAATAGGTGCACATGTGACAGTCATATGTGATATAAATCTTGAGATATAGTTCAAACAACCAAGAAAAGCTCTGACTTGCTTCTCAATTTTGGGCGCAAGCATTTCTTGAATTGCTTTGACCTTGGCAGGATCACTCTATAGTAGAATGTTCCTGAGGGTGTAATGAATATGGTTTTCTTCATATCCTCAGGTGCCATTTTGATTTGATTATAACCGGAAAATCCGTCCATAAACGAAAAGATTTTGAATTTAGCCGTATTGTCTACCAACATATCAATGTGCGGTAGAGGAAAATCATCTTTCAGACTAGCTTTGTTCAAATCTCTATAATCAACACACATGAGGACTTTTCCATCCTTCTTAGGAACATGCATAATATTGGCTACCCACTGCGGATACTCGGAGGTTACAAGAAAATCATCATCAATTTGCTTTTTTACTTCCCCTTTGATCTTTACTTCCATATCAAGGTGAGTTCTTCTCAACTTCTACTTGACCGATGGGTATTCTGGCTTCAACGACAATCTATGCTCCACAATCTCATAATCCAACCCATGCATGTCTTGATAGGACCTAGCAAACACATCTAAATAATCTCGAAGAAGATCAATCAACCCCTTCTTAGCTTCTGGACACAGTTGAGACCCAATCTTGACTTCCTTCACATTATCCTCGAACCCAAGTTGACCAATTCAATATGCTCTTTAAACGGCTGAATGGCTTTTTGCTCATGCTCAAGCAAATGAGATAATTCATCATATACTTCTTCATCATCAATCTTTTCCCCAGCTTCAAACACAGGGAAATCAAAGCTTGAAGAATGAGTATGATCATTGTATTCAATGGGTTTGAGAACCAACCTGTATAATTATTTGATATTTTGATTTTAAAGAAGTGGGGTGCAAACAAATATTATGCAGATGGAAGATTATTATTTATTTATGTTTTTTGTGATTACCATTTAAAAAAAAGCAAAAAGCAAAAATAAAACATCATAGATGTGGATGAATAAAATTGTATTTTATTGATGATAATAATAAAAATGCCCAACAAAGTTCACTCCTCCCTTAGGCATAGGAGACAGATTTTTCTCAAAATAATTAAAAAAATTACTTAGAATGGTGAATGAAAACGGGAACATCAACAGCAACCCAATTGTTGCAAGTCTGGTTGTGCGTCACAAAGTTGACACAAGCTTCATCTTCACCACTAATGTCTTCAATAACAGCAGTTGAGCGTTGATCATTCTCATGAATGAACCCTCCACTGTAGAATACTGGTAGCATAACTTTGACTTTCGCTTTGAACGACCCAGGTTGAAATCCTAGTTTGACTCTGTTCTTGTTCTCGGCGACCTCTACAACACGACCCCATTTGTCAATGCTGCCAGCTTGAATAGCCTCATGTGCATCTTTTAAAGAAGACATGGGTGTCCCAGTTTTCTTTAACTCATGAGCAATAGATAAGGCTTGGAACGACGTTCCAACCTCCTTCTCAGCATCAACATATGTGAAAGATGATAAATGGCTTACTAACAATGCCTTCTCTCCACCAACAACGACAAGCTTACCGTTCTTCACAAATTTCAGCTTTTGGTGAAGAGTAGATGTCACTGCTCCAACTTCATGAATTCATGGTCTTCCTAACAAGCAACTATAGGCCGGGTGGATATCCATTACTTGGAAAGTAACTTGGAAATCACTCGGACCTATCTTCACTTCTCCAATGACAGTTTTACTAGAACCGTCAAACGCTTTGACAACTACGCCATTATACCTTGTTAGGGCGCCTTGATAAGAGAGTCTTGACAAAGTTGATTTTGGTAACACATTTAATAACAGACCAGTATTAACCAACACATTGGACAAATCGTCCTCCTTGCAATTCATGGAAATATGTAATGCCAAATTATGATTTCCGCCTTCCTCAGGAAGCTCTTCATCACAAAAACTCAAGTAATTACAAGAAGTAATGTTGGCAACTATGTGGTCAAACTGATCCACGGTAACATCATGCTCAACATAAGCCTGTTCTAACACTTTCTGCAATGCTTCTTTGTGCGCTTCAGAATTCATCAACAATGACAACACGAAGATCTTTGACAGAGTCTGGAGTAGCTGCTTTACAATATTGAATTCACTTCTCTTAATCAACTTTAACACCTCATCATCATCGTTAGTCTTCAATTTGCGGGATTCACCATACTGACACATTGGAGCACTAACCGGATTCACTACTAGAATATTTGCCTTCTTTCTTACTGAAACATCTTCTACTATGTTCAAAAATACTAGACTGAACACACGACCGCTACGGGTCACCTTCATAATATCTGCAATGTTTACCACTTAATCTACAACTGGCAGAGGAACCTCTTTACCATTTTCAATCATAGTGGCATTATACTGATATGGCACAACTTTATCGGATGAGTAAGGGACAGGGCCCGCTAACTGTATGACCAACGGCGGTACCGATCTATTGACATTATTATTGTTGTTGCTATCAAACTGAATGACTACCCACTCAGGGGTCTTGAACACTGGACTAATGACATTCACATCATCTCCCATATTCCTCGACTGTTGAATCTGGATTACATTCTCATCCATCAACTTCTGGATATCTCTCTTGACAACCATACACCATCGGGGGTTCACATTACAAATTACACAACCATCATGGTCATGTTCACAGTCATTGATTAAACACAAAGTCTTATGCATCTCCACCAGAGATATTCGGATACGTCTCACGTCAAAAACTCGGAAATTCCCTAGACAGTTGTCCACCATGTTGATAGAAGCGTTACCATGAAGAGGCAACATATTTGCTTTTACGTTCGGTGCTCTGTCCTCAAAGGACATCATACCACTCTTTACCGGCTTCTGAACTTCATATTTTAGAGGATAACAATTCTCTATATCATGGCCAATGGCTCCCTGGTGAAAAGCATAATGAAGATCAGGCTTGAACCACCATGGTAGTGGCTCAGGAATTTGCGGAGGATTTCTTGGTTGAATGAGAACCAATGATGGGTATAACTCTGCATAAGTCATAGGAATAGGGTCAAAGGAGACCTTCTTCCTCTCAAAATTGTATTGGTGATTATTGTTGTTGTTGTAGTCACTACGCCAAAAACTAGAATAGACAGCGCACCTTAGAGGGCGCTTTCTTAAAAAAGTGCACTCTAAAGTGAAGAGAAAAATAAGGAGCGAACAACTGGAATAGACAGCGCACTTTAGAGGGCGCTTTTGTAACAAAGTGCCCTCTAAAGTGAAGCGAAAAAATAATGAGGAAATGGAGGGACACAAATAGAGGGCGCGTTTATGAAAGCGCCCTCTAAGGGTACCCTTAGAGGGCGCTTTTAAAAAAGCGCTCTCTAAGTCCATGTACATTTCCAGTTTATAAGGCGCTTTTGGAAAGCCTTAGAGAGCGCTTTTAGAAGCGCCCTCTTAGGCCCCCTTTAGAGGGCGCTTTTTTTACACAAGCGCCCTCTAAGGTCCCCTTTAGTAAACATTAAAATTATAACATATATTGCATGTCTCTTTATTTTCCCTCTTTATATGCTATTTCGTTTACGTAACTGGGTTTTCTCTCTACTGCGATTACTCTCTACTGCGATTACTCTCGTCCTCCGTTCGTTCTCCCTCCCTCACCGTCGTCGTTGCCGTCACCTTTTTCTGCTGCTGCGTTCACGTTCACTGAGTTATCTGCGTCCACCGTCGCTGTTCACTTTCTTCTCCATCGTTACCGTCACCTTGAAGGTATTTCTCTCAATAGTTTGTATTTTCAGGTGTTTGATTAGGGCATTTTCTAAACTGAGTTTTACATTTTGTGCATTATGTTGATTAATGTTGTTTAGGGCAAACGAGCATTATATGGTGTTCATGAGCACCTTGTTGTAAGGTTTTTTATTTCTGATTGAAAACTGATGTCATTTGGAGTGTGTTTGAGCTTGTGCTTGGAAGTTTGATGATTATGGATGCAAGTTTGTTCATGTTCCAAACACCATAAGTTTGCATTGGTCTTTTGTATGCAGTAGGTGTGTGTGAGTTTGTATTCAATAATGATGAAAAAAAGAGAGAGTTTAGATTGTTGTAACATGAGAGAAATGGAAGGTATATGAATGTGTTTTTTGTGTAGCTTCACGAATATGGTCATTGTCTTACTTGGGTCTTATTGAATCATTTCTATATTACAGATAAAATGGCTAGTAACCAAGACGATACCCATGACGTGAGTGGATCACGTAACAATGTTAAAAAAGAAATCAAACGAGGATTGACTGTTATGAAGTCAATCATTCGTGCAAGAGACAAGGGTGAAAAATTCGAAGTACATTGGAGTGCTGAAGACCAACTAATTGAGCCTAACGGTTCAATGTTGGCAAGTTACATTGGTTTCCTTGTTCGACAACATATTCCGATTACATGTGATAATTGGAGAAGTCCGGAATTGAAGGTTGGCAAAGAAAAAATATGGTCCGAGATACAGGTACTTACCATATATTGTTATATGTTTTTTTTGTTGGCTATTTGTTGACCATATATTGTTATAATATTACTTATGATAACACACTCCATGTGTATGTTTTTTAGAGATCCTTTCACATCGATGAAAGCCGGCAAAAATATTGTATTCAATTGGCCGGAAAAAGACTCCGAGGATTTCGATCCTTTTTGTCCAACAAATTTCTCAAGGATGAGGAAGGAAAATTTGTTGAAGCAGAACGGCCAATGAAGTATGCGGAGATTATTTCAGCCGAAGAATGGGATAACTTTGTCGCCAAACGAAGAAACGAAAAATTCCATGTAATGTCTATTAATTATGGTATTATACAATTGTTAAGTTACTTGGTTCTGATATGCCTTAAACTTTTTTATCCAGGAAGTAAGCGACAAAAATCGGAAAAGGGCATCAAAACCCGTATATCCGTACAAAAAAGGGCGTACGGGATATGCACGGTTACAACAAAAAATTGTGAGTATATTCAAATGCTATGAGCTTATACATTGTCACAATATGTTATAATTGATGATCTTATAATCTGATTCAATGTGTAGCTAGCCGAGGAGAAAAGTGACGCAACATCTCTTCCGGAGCACGTATTGTGAAAGGCTGCTCGGGTTGGGAAGGATGGGGCTGTCGTTGAAGCGGTTCAAAATGTTTATGACGAATGTGTAAGTATATGTAACATTATTTCTTTAATTATATAGAAAATTTTGTTAGACATATAATTCATTTTTAATCTCCTCTAATAATATTTCAGGAGACTTTATCCCAAACCTTACCTTCAACCGAGGTCCAGGATTGCAGGAGCGTACTTAGTCGAGTACTAAATGTTCCTGAGTATTCCGGTCGTGTGAGGGGTAAGGGTTTTGGTGTGACTCCATCGTCATTTTATAAAAAACCAAAAACAAAAAATCCTACCAACAAAGAGGTGATGGAGACCTTGGCGGAGTTAAGGGCACAAGTACTCGAACTGCAAAAGGAGAATGCAAGGTATAGAGAGGAAAGGTGCGGTTCCGAGGCAAAAGATACTAGTGACCGAGCTAGTATCAATTGTCAACCGAAATTTCCTGAGGTAATTATATATGTTATTATGAAATTAAAATAGCACTTTTTTACTTGACACATATACACGTTAACAATAATATTTATTATTGGTTTAGGGCATTACACCTTGTCAGCTGTATCTATCGTCACCAACTTATCGCATGGTTGGAAAGGGAAAAGTGCACAACACTTCGGGTGAATTACTTCACCATAATCCCCTCCCGGTGGGATATATGAAAGTTTCGGTTGACCTTGTATTAGATACGGACGCGCTTCTACCATTACCTGACGTTGTTTCAGAGACAACGTTGATGCGAGATGCAGTCGGATCCTTTGTTGGATGGCCGTCAGATCTAATTTTCCCAGATGCCGAGGTATATATGTTCTAAATGATTATGAATATTTAGTATTCACATTTCAATTCAGCTACAATTATGATATTTAATCAATCCTTATTACATGGTAATGTTAGACTCCTACAAGACCCACACATAAAGCTGGTAAAGGGATTTCAAGACGCATCGAGTCGGTTGCATCTCAAAAAGAGGTACAAATATATATACCCATTGAATTATATACGCAACGATTCTGTTGCATCACAAAAAGTCATGATTTAATTTATATGAATTTTTAGGTTCCCGGTCGAAAGTTGAAAAAAGCTGGTAAGGATATTCCAACGACGTCCGGGACAAAATCTCAAATTATGATGCGTCTTGAGAAAATGGTGGAAGAGTCAGATATTATGCACGGCGCCATCCGTAGTGTAGATATTGATGAAGGTGTTTTCGGAATTGCTCATTCCGAAATAATTGTAAAGGAGGACATGCAACAACTTTTTGAACACGAAGAATTGGGCATCGCTGTCATTCATACATACATATGGTACTCCGATCAATCTATTATTTACTTAGTTGAACAATTTATTTACACATTTCAATGAGTAGTCTAATGTTTATTATGTTTCTATTTAAGGTATATGTATGACACATTGATGCGGGGAACTGAATTGTGTAACCGATTCAATTTTATTGCTGCTTCCCGTATCAACACAACGTTAATAACGAAAAATCCAACATCCGTAAAGAATGAACTAGTCGATAGATTCATGGCAGCCGGCGATAATACTACACCCAGTTTGTATTTTTTACCGTTTAATTCTGGCAACGGGTTAGATTTTCTTTCTAATAATTTCATTCTAATCTATGTATATCTTTTACGTAGAAAATTTTCATGCATCTAAATTTTTGTTTTATTTTACAGTGGTCACTGGATGTTGGTTGCTATCGATCTTTCGAGACTAATGGTGTATTATCTCGATTCGTTATCGGGTGATTGGAGTAAATATCCGAGTATGAAGAAGACGGTTGACGCGTAAGTGAAATTCCCCTAAATATTCGTGTGTATTTGTATATTTAATTATGTTTGTCAGATTGATCTCAATATACGTTTTTATTTTGTTAGGGCAATATTAAAATTTAGATCGAAAAAGAATTATCGTAATAGGAAGGACATTACCTGGGTCAGAGTTCAGGTATATATTAAGTTTCTTATTTTTGCTTATAATAGTGTTTGTTTTTTTGCTTATAATAGTGTTTGTAAGAAATTAAATATATATATATATATATATATATATATATATATATATATATATATATATATATATATATATATTGTTTGTTTTTCTGTGTAGTGTCCTCAGCAAAACAATTCGGTCGATTGCGGATTTTTTGTATTGAGATTTATGAGAGATATCATTGCGTTGAATCGTATAGACATCCCAAAAATGGTATGGAATAATAACTTAATTAGGGTTTATTTTAATATTATCGGATATTTCATCTAATTTGTTACTAAATCATGAATATGTTTTATTCTCTTAATTGTAGTACTTTGACGAATACAAATCTTACTCAAGAGCTCATTTGGATGAAATGAAGGATGAATTGTGTCAATTCATTATTGATCAAAGAATCATATAGGTTGTAGTTGTTGTACATATATGTATGGAATGTTGTTGTACATGCATGAATATCAATATATTAATGTTGTATATATGGAGGATAAATGTTGTATATAAATGGATTCATGTTGTATATATCAATGGATTAATGGTGTATAACATTGGATTAAAGGATGAAATCAATATGAATTTTACACTTTTGCAGCATGCACAGGTTCCCAATTAAATACCCACTGTTTTTCAAACAATTTTTTTTTAAAATAACTAACACTTTAGAGGGCGCTTTCTGTAGGAAGCGCCCTCTAAACACTTTACATTGACAACTTTAGAGGGCGCTTTTTCCAGAAAACGCCCTCTAAGGTGGCCCTTTATGGACCACTCCAGAGGGCGCTTTTTTCTGAAAGCGCACTATAATATGGCCCTTAAAGGGCCACTTTAGAGAGCGCTTTCTCCAGGAAACACAAAGCGCTGTCTTTACCTATGCCAGCGCCACTTTAGAGGGCGCTTAAAAGCGTTGTTATAGGCCAAAATAAGCGCCCTCTTTTCCCTTATTTTGGCGTAGTGAGTTGGTTCTTTGTTGCGGTTGTTGCTGATGTTGTTGTTGCTGAATTGGAATTGATTGATTAGAGTTGTTGGAAAAAACTGGAATTACTAAAGAGACTTGGTGCTGATGTTGATGGGGTTGAGAACTCTTTCTGACATGAGGCCTCCTCTGCCTCCCCATTGATACTGAATTATTTTCTCCTTCCTTCCTCTTGGAGAAACTCCCACCATACTTCTTGCTGGCTGGTGCTTCTTCCTTAGACAAGCGTCCTTCATGGACTCCTTCTTCTAGCCTCATCCACATGTTTACCATTTCGGAAAAGTCATTAGGGGCACTCGCAATCATACGTTAGTAATAAAATGAACTCAGCGTCTTCAAGAAGATTTTTCTCATTTCCTTCTCTTCAAGAGGTGGACTTATATGAGCAACCAATTCTCTCCATCTCTGGGCATATTCTTTGAATGTCTCTTTATTCTTCTGAGACATAGACCTCAACTAGTCTCTATCATGCACCATATCCATATTTTACTTATACTGCTCGACAAAGGCCTCGCCTAAGTCATTGAAAGTATGAATGCTTGCACTGTTCAGACCCATGTACACCTCAAGACAACTCTAGTTAAATTATCTTGGAAATAGTGAATCAACAACTAATCATTATCAGTCTGAATAAACATTTTCTTGGCATACAACACAAGATGGCTTAGCGGTAAAGTATTCCCTTTATATTTTTCAAAGTCTAGGACCTTGAATTTCACTGGGATCTTAACATTGGGGACCAAGCAGAGTTCAACAACACTCTTCCCAAACAAGTCTTTCCCTCTTAGAGTCTTCAACTTTTTGCGCAACTCGAGGAATTGATCTTTCATCTTATCCATCTTCTCATATATATCTGGACCCTCAGACGACTTAGAGTGGTTGATAGTTTCCTCAACACGAGGAAGAGTGTGAACAACCAGAGGTGGCACTAACATGATTGGGCTAGATGCTGGCAGAGAAACAAAGGTGGGTGCATACCCTTCTGGCATAAAATTTGACGGCATTCCCCAAGGAAATCCAGAAGGCATTGAAGGAATAGATTGACTGGCAGCAACAATAGGAACAGTTGAGGTATCAACCTCAAAAATGACAGTCCTCTGAGGAGGAGGAGGAGTTGCAGAAGTTGGTGATGACTGATTCTGGGCAGCAATCACAGATTCCATCAGCCTTGTAAGCCTGACAATCTCATCCTTTAGATATCGGTTCTTTTGCTCTAGATGATCCATTCTCTTCGGTTGATTAGCGCGAGTATTATAGCGGTGAGTCAGCTTGGTTGATGCACAGAAGAAGAACAAATAAGACATTTGGCGACAAAAACTTGTTATGCAAATGATGCATGAAATGCAATGTTTTTTATTGTTTTTTTTTAATTTCAAGGAATATATGAAGTCTCATTTTCAAATATATATTCAAATAATAACAATAATAACATTTTGATTGACCAACAAATCTCTTTTTATTCATAAAAATTGGAAGGATTACACTTAGTACAATTTCAGAAACCAAAATACAAATACAAGAGAAAAGGAAACTATCATCCTAAGGATCCTTAGCAACTGCGTCAGATGACTTGGCTATGGGTGCATACTTCCTTCGGATGCGTTGAATCTCGGACACAAAGGATGTCTTTATCTGAGCCTTCTCAAGAACTAGCTGATCAACAATCTTCTTTCAAGCACCGGAAGGCTGAGGCATACTAGAGGAAGATAGACCCTCTGGTTCTCTCTGTCTCTTCATTGCACGATCTTCAAGAATCTCAATAAGTACGTCTTTATCTTTCGACTCAAGCTGCAACTCGTCATGCTTTCGGCTCAAAGCATGGAACCGTTCTTCCCACATATCTTTATCTTGCTTCATCTTGGTGAGTGTGTCTTCCAACTCCTCTATATCTTGGTTAGAGAGAGTTGATGGCTCAGCCATAACCAAAGACATAGGTCTTTCACAAGCGTACAACATCTTCAGATCTAGAGCTCTCTTCTTCACCCAAATATTGTAAGCTTTCAAAGCCACACAGTTACGTGGACCAAGCTCGGATCTTCCTTTCTTATGCACATTATGTCAAGTATGTATCATCCTCTGCTTCAAATGTTGGAGATCTTTACCCTCTTAATAAAATAGGCCTTCCAACTGAGTGTTATTAGGTTTATCTCTCAAGGGGAACCCAAGTTGACGACGAGCCAAAGCAGGGTTGTAGTTGATTCCTCCTTGTGTACCAATGAGAGACACATTAGAGAATTCACCACAATTATCAATAATGTCCATACTACTAAGTGCAGAATCATACCAAACAATATCATCATTAGTGAGAGACATAAGTCTCTGAGACCACCGTAGACATTGCTTGTTCTCCAAAAAAGCAGGCATCTAAGGTAATTGCGAAATAAACCACTTGTACAAAAGAGGAACACAACACACAATTGTCCCACCACCTTTAGAATTCCCCAAATGAAAAAGAAATACATGTCACCCAACAGAGTCGGAACATGATTCCCAATCAAGAAGATTCTAATAGAGTTAACATCAACAAAATCATCAATGTTAGGGAACAAAGCTAGACCATAGATGAGCAATACAAAGATGGCTTCAAAAACATTTATACTACCGGCTTGAGCAAATACAATAGCTTTACCAATGAGGAACCCATAAGTCAACCCAAGAATACCTCATTTCTTCACCAAATGAGCATTAACTTCATATTTCTTTAGATGAAGAGCTTCATCTATAACATGAGATTTGGGAATCTCCTTCAATCCATTAAAAGGTACTTTGTCAGATACAGGTATTCCCAAGAGATGGACATACTCCTCTAATGTACGTACAAGCTGATAATCGAGAAAAGTGAAGCACCGATAGAGAGGATCGTAGAACTGAACCAAAACACTCAGAAGTCCTTTAACCACATCAGCAGATAATATAGACAAAAGCTTCCCATGATGTTGCTTGAAGTCCAAGGAATCTAATACAAAGGATGACAACTTCCTTAGCTCTTTCAAATCAGGACATCTGAAATTGTACTTCTTAGTGTTCCTTCATCCATAATCCATGGTCTGAAAATATTTGCAAACAGGACCTTAGTTCCTTGAAATTTATTTTTCTGTGATAAATGTCATGATGCGCATGTATGCATGAATGCAAAAATTACACACAAGGCAAACACAAACAAAGGTCAAGGGATGGATCAAGTCATCATCAAGATCAATCATACATTTTGGTGGATTATGGTTTTCACCTTATCAACACTCAAGCTCCACTGTTATTGATGAGACTTTATTGGATCAAGCGAGAATCAAAGGGTTTGTTGTGAGTCACGAGTATTGAGTCAGGTTAAGAACCATCTCAAAGGAGTGTGCTAAGGACAAAAACCTATAAATCACGTTCTAAAAAGTTCCTAGAGTCTTAATCCTATCTATAGGATATTATATGTTAGGATGACTGACTCATCAACCCATAATATTCTCAAGAGAAACTCGTCTGAGTGTAGTATCGCGTAACAACTGTGATCAAGTCTACACCTGAACAGTCTTTGCACTACCTCCTAAATAGGCCAAGTTGGGTTAAATGTTATACGGTCTTCAGCTTCTCGGACCCTAAATCAGATAAAGTAATGCATATCCACAAATAACTTGTGTGACATCAGTAACTCCAAAGAGGTATCCACTAAGTAGACGGGTCTCAAGCCAACTTGTTAAGGACTACTCCACACAAGTTGAACATGACTATACCATCCTCCTATCTTAATTGCACTCAAGTTTGGGTTAGAACTTATCTCACCACACAAAGATCACCAAGCATAACAGACAGATTATATCACACAGAAAATGTACAAACATCAAATATACATATATATACACATAAAAAGGCAGGCTAAACCCATTGGGGACTACTCCCCAACAGAGTCGCCACTTAATTTTTGTAGCGGTAAATTCATGACCATCAAGCTATGGATAAGCTTAAAGTAAATAAAACCAGAGTCGCCACCGCACTTTTATTGTTTCCAAGGGAAAAGGGAAAGGTACAAACAAAAACCAAAGATAAGAAGTTTTCAAATCAAAACTAATAAAATGCCAGAGATTACAGGTAAGGGGATTGGTTACACAGAGAGAAGGTGTTAGCACCCAAAGTGTCCTAGGTACTCTTAGGGAGCCTTTTTTATGCGTGCATATGTGTTTGGTATAAAAGATGTTTGAGAAAAATAGAGTGTGGGGGTGAGAAAAGAATTCATTGATTATATTTTTGTGTTTGACAAGACCTTCAGACTTGTGCCTACGTACTAACATAAAAATGAGGGATCAAAACCTCATAGTTCGTGGTAAAAATTTCAAATGAGTTGGTGCATTGATTTTAACAAAAGTTTAGATGAAAAGGCTTAAAAGACCAAAAATTTGAATAGGGTTGTTAATTCTTTTTTGTCTTTTTTGAAATTTAAGTTAATATAGTTAAGTTTATTTACAATATTGATTTAAGAAAAAGTTTGAAAAAATTCAATGACATAAATCCAAAGTTTCTTATCATTAAAACATGTCTAAATTTGAAATTACAAGCAAAGAAAGTTTTTGAAAAGATGGAGAGATTTTGAAATTTAAGAAATGGAAGGAGATGAAGAGGTTATCCTAAGCACAAAATTAAAAGTTAAGAGTTGAAAAGATCTGACCAATGGGATGCAATCCAACAGACAAGAATGTCATATAGAAATCCATTTTCCTTTGGACTTTAATCAAGCAATGAGCAATATCCAAAAATCATGAAGATCAAGGCATCAAATAAAGATAGGCACATCCAAGCAAGCAACTTCAATAGCTAGCAATCTTCATTGTTTTTCAATGTATCAGATGAAATATTCCGTGATCAACTTATAATAAAGCATCAGATACAAGATCAAAATAACAATTAAGCACAAAGACAAAGTAGAAAATGAACCCAAGAAATTCCCAAGGCTTGTATCAGATGAATGCACAGTTCAAAATAGCTTAGTCTTAAAATGTTGGCATTGACACCTTTTAGCATAGGGAATGTTGCTTAATCCTAAGTCCAAAAGTTCATATCAAGTTCAACAGTCCACCATATGTTTTTTAGGGTTTTTCTTGTTATTAGGTATTTTAAGGTCCTAAGACCACAAACAAAAACAAAACACACAAACAATATATACACAATCACAAGATATGACTTAAATGATCAAAGTGAAAATGACATGATCATAAACAAGTTATATGAAATGTAAATGGCAATGAATGATAAATGACTGAAATTTAAATTACATAATAGTAAATGATTTGAAATTGAAGCAATATTAACAAGAATTAGTCAAATGTTAGTCAAAAGTTAGTCAAGTGTTAATGGTGATTTAATTGATTAAGTCATTCTTTTGAGAACACTCAACCATTCATTCACAAGTATGAATCCTTAAACCAAGATATCTTCCATGAGAAGGGCTCCAACTTGGATAACTCAACAAGTATGCCACTAGCTCCCATGAAAGGAAAAAAAGTCAAGTCTCCACACAATGCCATGAAGAATGGGAAACTTAGAATCTCACTTACTAGAATGTTATGCCTCGAGGGTCAAATTTAGCTCAATGTTAGCAATCGTAATTGAACTTATGTAGAAGTCACAACTATCTGAGGCCAGGCAAAAAAATCTAGGTGTTAATGCATGTTAGAGATTTGGTATGAATACCAAACTCTTAGGACATACCACACACTAAAAGAAAAGTCAAAAGGGAGGGACATATCTTAGTCATACTTGTATTGATTCATCTGACACAAGGTCATTGATGAATCAATTAGCCTTTAGACATTAGAGATTTCATTGGTTAAATGATGGAATGGGAAAGAATAGAGATGAAGATGAAGAGGGAGGGGGAGATAGAAACACAAATTGATCATGGGAGGACTTTCATCAAATCAAAACCATCCATTCCTTTTGGGAGATGAAATGTACATTTCATCAATCCCCTAAATCCAATGGTTTTGATCCAACATAAGTCAAGCATTTAATCTAATGGTTTTGACATCACAAGACCATAGAAATGGCTCAACAATATTTTCAAGCATTTAATCAATTAAAAATCACATTAAAAATGAATTAAAATACATTTTAATTTGGTCAAAACCTAAAATCCCTTCAAAACACCAAATAAATGGCCAAGGGATTTATCATGGGTCAAACAAGGTCAAAGGACCTTCGACAAAAATTTTCACTTTTTTTGAAAAGTCAGAAGTATTTTTAAACAATTAAAAATATGCACAAAAACATTTAATTCATGAAAAATATCAAAATTCATCCAAAAAATAATTTTAATTCCGAATATGGAAGAGAAAAATATTTAAAGACTTTTGGTGAAAGTATCATATTTTTTTGGGTTAAAAATGAAATTAATATGAATTAAACAAAATAAAGAGATTAAATGAAAAATCAGAAAATAAAAAGAAATTCAAAAAAACAAGGGCCACCAGATCTCCCTCATTAATTGAGGTGGCAGATCTGATGGCCACACGCGCGTATTCCACCATATGCCTTAGTCAATGCACTACAAGCTTGGTAATTAAAAGGAAAAGCCAGGATTAAAACATTTTGGATGGATTAAATGATTGAGAATACACCACCACACCACTGGAGCTAGGGCTCCGACCATCTTCTCCGGTGAGCCTCACTGGACTGGATGACAAACAATGATCACCATAATGAAAAACAAGGACATGATTTTGAAGGAAAAATGCTCAGGAACTCGAATATGGCCTCAATTCTTTTCAATTCCAAGTATATTGAAAAATACAGGGATTTGAATTTTGAGGATCATGATCTGAGTTGCTTCGATTTGACCTCAAAGCAACTCAATCTTGTTGCATACATTGGTAGGACTTCAGCAAACCAACATCAATCAAAATGGATGAGAAATAAGAGAGAATCAAAGAATAAAAGTTTCTGAAATTTCACCTTTGAAGAGCTTCAAATTGGGTTGATTTTGCTTCCAATTTGGCTTGGCTTTACTCTAGAAGCTTGTAGAAGATGATTTGGATGGTTAAAAAGCTTGGACTCTTGGAGTTTCAATTCAAAACCAGAATGAGAATTAAAACTCGATTTCTCAAGAAATCTTCAAGATTATCCTTTCAATGGGGTTTGGGAGAGAATGGGAACAAAGCTTAGGCCAGAGGGGTCCATTTCTGAGCTCAAAGCACTTGAATTTATAGACTTACTCATTATTTTTTGCACACTTCAAAAATTGGCCAAAATTGGAAAGGTGAGATGCATGCTTCCATGGGCATGTGATAGGCCCACGAGATGATGTAATTCAGTCCAAAAGTGATCATGAGCAATGCTAAAAGTGTAACATGAAGCCATGCATTTAAAATTGAAAAGTGGTAATGAGATTCATCCAAATGGAACCATGAAGAGTAACCATGCGCAAGTCATTCAAACCTTGGCCAAATGAAGTGATTTTTGTCTTTCTGGAAAGGTGGGATCAAGGGGAATAACTTTCACGTTGAAAACTTTTAAATTTGAAGCTTGGATCATGATGAATTTTGAGGTGGAATTTTGGAAAATCAAACATAATTGAAAATTTTCTATGTACCAAGTTAAATGTTCACTTCTTCCACCTTGAATAACGTTTGCTATGAGTTTCAAATGGAAAAAAGTTACTTCATCAAAGTTGTATCCCTTTCAATCCTCTTAAATTTGGTCACAAATTTGACCTTATTTGTGTTTGGCATGAAGGAGTTATGCATTTTAGAAGTTGAGGAAAATTGTTTGTTCAATGGTAATGACCCAAAATGACCTATAATCTTTCCTCTTGGCACATGCCCTTGCAGGTTGAATTTGAAGTTTCTAAAAGAATCAAAGTTGGAAAGTACATATTGAAATTGATCATGAAACTTGGATGACCTTCATCTCATAAAAACTTAGCAAGTTATGGTCCTTGGAAGTTGACCTTCTAACTAGGGCACGAACAAAATGACCTATAATCTTTCACCATAAAAAATGACTTTCCAAGAAAAACTAGCTCTTGACCTCAACATGAAAGTTATTTGTAATGTCATAAGGAGTAATTTTTATATTGGAATATAAATTATTATGAGTTGAGTTGAACATATAAAATATAAATTATTATGAGTTGAGTTGAACATATCCGTAAATAAATAAATATGAATAATTTATGAATCAATTAGATTTGAATCCGCGGATTTATGGATAAACTCGTATCCATAAACACTTTTTTTGAGAATTTGGATATAATGGAAATTTAAAATCAACATTTTATAGTAGTTTCTAGTACACATACATTAAAGTTTTTATATTTTATTTTTTCATTTAATATTGCTGTCATTTTTTTTACCATAGCCCTTTCAATTCTAAAAAAAATTCAAACGAATCATATAAAATAATGAAATTCATGAAAATTTTAAATAATAAAAGAAATAATATAAAAAAAAAGGTCATAAAGAGAAAAATAGCTTTTTTTGGTGTGATACATCTCCTTTTTTCCTACACTCGATTTGACTACACAAGTGACCACTGTCTTTTAACCCAAACCTCCTATACTTCTTACAAATGCTCTTTTCTAATTGGCGGATTCCAAATCCCACATTTCATTCCACTTAATCATCTCAACAAAATCCTCCACGGTCAACCGGTTGAACCCACCCTCCCTTTCTTCCAACGCTATCCACCCCCACTTCTCTCTCTCACCTGCTCTCCCGGTTCCCCGTCGACCCACTCCCCGACTTCATTTGGACTTCATTTGGCGTGCATTTCAGCATCATTTCACTCTCATTTCACTCTCCTCCAAAACTTTTTTAAATTCACCCTAAATTCTCCTTCATTTCATTTCAATTTCATTTCAATTTCAAAAACGTTACTTCTCTCTCTCCTTCACTCCTCTCTCCCTCTCTCTCTCTCGTTTCTATCAATGGAGATGCAAAACCTCTGATTCTCTCTCTACCAGATCTAGTTTCCATCTTCCGATTCACTCTTCCGCATTCTCCATTTTCCGATCAGATTTCCGATTAGCTTTTCCTTTTCCGATCATCTTTATCATCGTTCAACTTCATTTGGATTTTGAAGCCGATCTCATCACAACCACTCCTAATCGGTAAGTCTTCACTCTGCAATTCAATCGATCGATCCTTTTACTCGATCTGAAAATTTTTACTACAAAAAATTTCCACCGATATATATATATATATATATATATATATATATATATATATATATATATGTATGTATGTTCATTTTATTAATTTTAGGTTTTTATTTTTTATTTTCTAATGTTAGTTTATCTTGTTTATTATTTTTCTATACAAATTTAGGCTTCTCCAAAGAAATTTGTTGAAAAAATTATTTTGCATCTCAATGATAATTATAATAATATAATAGTAATATAATAAAAATAACCTTAGTAATAATAATAGTAATAGATAGGTATAGAAAAGAAGGACTTTTTATTTTATTTTTAAATGATACTATTTTATGTCTGAAAAACTGATCATTGTTTTTTTTTGGGAGATTTTGTAGTGAGTTTGTGATTATGTTTTATTTTTTAATTATTTAATTAAATAATGTTTTTTAATGTTTTTTATTTGATTTACTGATTTTTCTGATGCTGTAGATTCGTGATGTTATAAGAGATGCGATATTTACTTGGTTAAAATGGGAATAAGAATCATGCATATCTGTTTTCTTTTTCTTTAATTTTTTAAATATTTTTGTTGACGATGTTTTACCTTTAATTATTCTTTTTTTATATGATTCCGGATTTTATTCAGATCTATATCCTTGCGTAAAGAATCATGTGTCTTGTATGTCTATGCGATTTTGTTGGAATATTAGCCCCCAACTCTTTATACTTTTTTCTATTTACGCTATTTTATGCAAGAATGAAGTTCTATTTACGCTATTGGTTGTGACTTGTGTGTTACTGTGTTCTACTTTTGTGTTTTAAATTTTGTTTGGGAAATGATGGTTAAGTTTACATATTCTTGAGGTATGAGTAATATTGTTAATTGTTATTTTGACTTGAAAAACATGTGTATTAACTTGTGGGTTTGTTTGTCTTTGTATTGTTTTTGTTTTAATTTAGTTAGTTTGTTTCAGTGTCATATTGTTATTTGATCTTCCAATGTTCTTATTAAGTTTTCATCTCATCTATTAAAGGATATGCTTGTCTTGTTATGTTACCTTATATGTAAAGGTGCAAATGTGAGACTTTATATGATAATTTCCCTTTTATAATTACCATAGTTGTTAATTGTAGGTCCAAATGCAATTTGTTATTGTGTTATTGATGTGTGAAGTTGTTCAATTATTATGGATTATTCTCTTTTTGATTTTATGACCAATGACATTGGTATTTGGTTTATATTTTGTTTGGCCCTATTATTTTGTTGAATGTTAAATTGTTTTATATGTTAGGTTTGTTTTTGGAACTTGTAGTATTTGAAATTTGTATTTAGACCCCTAATTTAATTTTCAGCAACCCCATTAATTTATTTAAGCTAGAAGGATCTAATTTTAATTTCTAAATTCTAGAAATCTTTTTGAAATTTGTCATGTAGTATATATCTGTTAATTTGGCGGATTAAACTAGCTTTTTGCTTGTCAATTTTATTTCTCTGGTCACTTAATTTGATGGTCATTTTTGTTCAGCTAATTGAAGGATGTGCAGTGGTCCTGACAAATCAAAATCTCGTTCAACTTGTTCATCTTCATCTGCGGAAGAAGGTTCAAATAACATCAAAGACATGAAAAACCTAACAGTTCATACCGATGATTCTTTTTCCAGCTTGCTTGAACTTGCTTCTAACAATGATTTTGAAGAATTTAAGGTAGCTATAGCTAGCAATGTCTCCTTAATAAATGAAGTTGGCTTCTGGTATGTCCGCCAAAAGGGATCTAAACAAATTGTTCTTGAGCACAGAACCCCTTTAATGGTGGCTGCGTCCTATGGAAGTGTTGATGTTCTTAAGCTTGTACTCTCATGTCCAGAGGCTGATGTAAATTTCTCTTGTGGTAATGATAAAAGCACTGCTCTTCACTGTGCTGCTTCAGGTGGTTCGGTTAATGCAGTTGATGCTGTTAAACTGCTTTTATCCGCTGGTGCGAATATCAACTGTGTGGATGCTAATGGGAACCGTCCAGTTGATGTTATTGTTGTTCCACCTAAGCCTGGAGGTGTGAAAGTAATTCTTGAAGAACTTCTCACCGATAGTGATTCTGATGGCTCTGTTGATGATTGTTCTCTTCCACTATCTGTTAATTCATCAAGTCCTCGTTCAGCTGCCCCTTTATCATCAACTGAAAATGGGTCTCCATCCTCTCCTGTGGCTCCTAAGTTTACTGACGCAGCTGTTAACTCAGCCTCTGAAAAGAAAGAATACCCAATTGATCCGTCACTTCCTGATATAAAAAACAGCATATATGCCACAGATGAATTTCGCATGTTTTCATTCAAGGTTCGCCCTTGTTCTCGTGCATACTCTCATGATTGGACTGAGTGTCCTTTTGTTCATCCTGGAGAGAATGCTAGAAGGAGAGACCCCAGAAAGTTTCATTACAGCTGTGTGCCATGCCCTGATTTTAGAAAAGGGGCTTGCAGACGTGGTGATATGTGTGAATATGCCCACGGAGTATTTGAGTGCTGGCTACACCCAGCTCAGTATCGGACAAGACTCTGCAAAGATGGTACTAGTTGTAACCGAAGGGTGTGCTTTTTTGCTCACTTACCTGAAGAGCTGCGTCCATTGTACGTGTCCACTGGATCTGCTGTTCCTTCACCCCGGTCAGCTGCATCTGCTCCTAATGTCATGGACATGGCTGCTGCTATGAGCCTTTTTCCTGGTTCACCATCATCAATGTCTCCTATGTCTCCTTCTCCCTTTGCACAGCCAATATCTCCATCTGCAAATGGCATCTCTCACTCAAATAATCCTTGGCCACAGCCAAATGTGCCAGCACTTCACTTACCTGGAAGCAATATTCAAACTAGTCGTTTGAGATCTTCTCTTTGTGCCCGAGATATGCCACTTGAAGACTTCAACAATATGATGCAAGACTTCGACGGTCAGCAGCACATACTAAATGACATGAGCTGTTTCTCACAGCCCCGTCCTGGTGCTATATCAGTGAGTCGATCCGGTCGGTCCAAAACACTAACTCCATCAAATCTTGAGGATCTATTCTCTGCTGAAGTTTCTTCATCTCCTCGGTATTCCGACCCAGCAGCAGCTTCTGTATTTTCCCCAACACACAAATCAGCTGTCTTCAACCAGTTTCAACAGCTTCAAAGTTCACTATCACCCATCAATACAAATGTCATGTCACCCAAGAATGTTGAGCATCCTCTATTCCACCAGGCTTCATATGGTGTCTCTTCTCCTGGAAGGATGTCACCAAGAAGCATGGAACCCCTCTCTCCAATGAATTCTCGATTGTCAGCATTTGCTCAGCGTGAGAAACAGCAGCAACAGATGCGGAGCCTCAGTTCAAGAGAACTTGGTTCTAACAATCCCATATCGGCTGTTGGGTCTCCTGTCAACTCCTGGTCTAAGTGGGGATCCCCTACCGGAAAAGCAGATTGGTCGGTAAATGGAAATGACTTTGGTCGATCTCAAAGATCCACACCTTTCGAGCATGGAAACAATGGAGAAGAGCCTGATCTATCTTGGGTCCAATCCCTCGTCAAGGAATCTCCACCCGAGATAAAAGAAAAGCATGCAGTTTCTGGCCCTATTCCATCAGCTGAACTGAATTCCAATCCTCAAGTAGAGTCCATCGACCATTCGGTTTTAGGAGCTTGGCTCGAGCAAATGCAGCTGGATCAGCTTGTAGTCTAGTCATATTGACCCTTTTGCTACATCTTTGCTGTGATAGATATTTAATTTAATTTCTTCAGGTACACATTCTTTTGGTGAATTTGAGCCCCTGAAGCATCGAAAGGTGGCGGCTGTGAAGTTCCCGGAGGATATTCGTATTTTTTATTCCTTTTAATTTTTGTCATTCATTATTTTATATTTTCCCTCAAAGCTTAAGAGAGTATGATAAAGAACTCTTTCTCTCTGGGCTGTTAATGTTATTATTATCCAGTAGAAAAGAAAAGAAACTCCTGCAGAGGTTTAGGTATTCTTCCAAAACAGGATTCTTTTTTCTCATTTTACTACTACTCAACCCTCTTTCAAAGAAAGCTGAATGGTTTTTATTAAGCAACAGAACAGAACCAATAGCTTCATTTGTTTATAAGTTACTTTTCCTGCAGTGTTTAAGATTCTGTCAGTAAATTTATGTTGCATATGTAGGAAGTTGAGAACTGAGTTTCTTATTGGAGGAATTGGAGGTGTTATGAGTTACTATTGAATATTTATTGCAAACATAAATTTGATGTTCAAATAACATTGGTGTTTATTTTTGTTATAAACTTGTGGATCCTTATAATCGGATTCCTTTAGAATTGATACTGTAATTATTAACACATGGCACTTTTACCGGATAAGAAAAATAAAAGGGAGCTAAAATGTTGATACATTGAAACATAAATCACTGATTGCTGAACTAATATAATAGCCTGCATGATCTTGAATGACATCTAACAAGGGGAGAGAAAATCTCTTAACAACTTCCACTTATTTATGTGATTAATTAGTTAGTAAAACTAAGGCTAATAAACAGAAATTGATTAACAACTATAAAACTTATACTTTAATACCCTCCATCAAATTAGAATTAATATTTATCAACCCTAATTTTTTGACTGGATTGTAGGAGGGTTCCAGAATCAATGCTTAGGGTTCTAAATTTAATGCTTTAATGGTTCTAGATTTAATGCTTTAATGAATATGTCTACTACTTAGTTGGAAGAGTCGTTTGACATCAAATGAGTTGTCCTATCACAAACCTCGCCACAATTCATTTCAATGTGCTTTGTGTGCTCATGGAAGTCGTAGTTGGTGGTTATTTGTATTGCACTTATGTTATCATAGTATATGGTAACTAGTTTTTGAAGCCCGATATGAAAATCTTGGAGGAGGTATCGCAATCATTGTGCCTCATAAGTGATGTTGGTCAATGCTCTATATTCCATTTTTAGAGGAGGAACGAGAGACAATGTGTTGTTTCTTTCCTTTCTAGGATATGAGTGAGAACCTAGAAAGAAGCGGAACCTCATGGTTGAACGCCTGGTTATGGGACAAGCTCCCCGGTCATCTTGTTCTTGAAGTATAATCCAAGAGTCGATACATTTGTGATGTAGCCTAAGATTCTCAAGGTAACTTGGCAAGATGTTGCATGAGTCTACAAACTGAAAATCTAATATCTTGGTGGGAATGCGTAAAATAAATGAACTTACCAATCAAAATTCTGAATTGAAGTGGATTAATGATAGGAATAACAGTGTCACTTGTGAATAGGATCCATGGATGCAGAGGTAGGTTTGGCTGCAAGTAGTCTTATGTCCTATAAAAGGTCTATAATATACTTGCGTTGGCAAAGTGAAATCCCATGGGTTGATCTTGCAACTTCAAAACCTAAAAAATATTTAAGACTACTTAGATCTTTAATGCTGAACACAATATCCAAAATAATCTTTATGTGATTGATTTCAGGTAGATTATTTCTTGCAAGAACTAATTCATCAAAATATAGCAAAATTATAGTAAATATAAAGTCAGTTTTCTTAGTGAATAAGGATTAATCTGATTTGGATTTGAGTAAAGCCTAATTCAATAAGAATCTGAGTTAAATTATGATTCCATTGTCTACTAGCTCGCTTGAGACCAGACATTAATCTATTTAACTTGCAAATAATATTTTTGTTAGAGATTTTTAGTCCAGTGGGTTTTCATATAAGCTTCGTCTTCTAGGTCACCGTGTAAAAAAGCAGTGTTAAAGTTATTGTAAAAAATCAATTTTGACAAGATGTTATAAAGAGAAGAATTTCGTATGTTAGTTATTTTAATAACATGGCTAAAAGTATCATGGTAATGAAGACCTTCAGTTTGGTCGAACCCTTTAGCAATAAGGTGTGCCTTGTATATCTTAATGGAGCTATTAGCTAGGAACTTCAATTAGAAGATCCATTTACAACTTATGGCTCTTTTGTTAGGGAGGGGAGTTAAATCCCGATTTTTGTTTGTGGTTAGGGGTTGAACCTCACTGGCAATTAGGGTCAAGGATGGCAGAGGTGTGTAAAGTGGGTTTAATTGTTGAAGATAACTTAAGGTTAAAGGTTCTACGATTATTAGACAAATTAGAATAAGAAATAAAGTCGGAAATAGGGTAAGTGGTATTACCTACTGTTGTAGAGAATGACTGAGGGAGTGTACCTTTGATCTGGTAGTGGGAAAAGGGTATATTATTGAAATTAGAGGCTGTGGGGATATGCGTTAATGAGTGAGGGTGAAAGACGAGTTGGTGTAGAGTGAGAAGAGACAATTGAGACTTGAATTGTTGTGGGTAGATTTATGTTAGGGGAAGAAATTTTTTGGTCTCCTATGTAGTCAGTGAATATGTCATTTGTAATACCCGAGGCTGACTATGACGGGGAGTGGTCGCTAGTACACAAGACATGACAATGAACAACTTCTAGAAGCTTCTAGGAAAAATCAAATTCACATCGAAATGAGAGAGATCCTGAAGTTGTGCATATATGTGACTGCATAGTTGAAGGAAGACTTATAAGGATTGATTGGTATTACATATACCAATAAGATGCATCTTATTTTCGGTAGCCTAATAAATAAGAAATTCATAATTAAGCGTGCTTGACTTGAAGTAGTATTTCGATGGATGATCTTTTATGAAGTTTCTCGAAAAGCATATGAGTGAGGACCAAGCATGTTGGAAAAACTTGTGTTGGTTTGTGGGGTCAGTCGATAATCTTGAAAGCAATATGGGGCATTACAAATGGTATCAGAGCAGACCTCTACCAGTACGACGTGGTTCGTGGACAAACTAAGCAGAAACTGGTAAGCATGTAACATCCGAGAACGACGAGGGCGAAGAGTGGTCTCCGGTGCAAAAAGAATGACAATGAGCGACTTATGGCAACTTCTAAGCAAAACCAAATTCACATTGGAATGAGAGGGATCCTGAGGCCGCGCAAGCATGGGTCTGCATGGTTGAAGGTGTTAGACGATGGCAACGATCTAGAGGGGAAGGGGGTGAATAGATCGCAAATAAATTTTCTTTGATATAAATATCGGTTTTAAAAATTATTTACTATGGCTAGATGAAGCAATTCCAGATCGACACTTGTATATTTCGAACTGTTATTGAAAAAATCAGATATGCATATAAACTGTAACAAAATGTATAACAATGATTAGAAAACAAATCAATATGTTTTCCAAAATAATGTTTGAACAATGTTACACTTTGTAATCAATTTCCAATAAAAAAGGAAATAAAAAATTAACTAAGACAATTTATCAAACACTTGATGTGCAATAAACACCAAGCTGATTTTCCTTTATTTTGATAATATGAAATACCAATTGCAATTGTTTAGATTGCAATTATCTTATAAAATAGTTTGAAATACTTCAACACAACCAGAATTATCAGTATATGAAATTGACAACTAAATAAATCCATAAAATGTAAAGAGTATGTGTGTGTGTGTGTGTGTGTGTGTGTGTGTGTGTGAGAGAGAGAGAGAGAGAGAGAGAGAGAGAGAGAGAGAGAACACAAGGATTTGTTTAGGCAGTTCCTCAATTATCCTCACTATGGGTACATCTGCCCCCAATTCCAAATAAAATTGAGATATTGAATTAACCTTTGGAAAAGTTGTATACAAGAGAGAAATAGAAATCTAAATCCTCAAACCCTAAGTTTGATGTTGATTTTATCTTCTTCTCTTCCCTTGATCTTAAGCAAGATCAAGTGACCCAAAATTTCCAATTGATCCTCCGGTTATCGCTACTCCTTTGACAAGAACTCCTTTCTTCAAAGCTTTCACTCGGCTGAATTCAAATTGCAAAATCTTGTTTAAGCCTTTCAATTGATCCTCCGATTACCGCTACTTCTTTGACAGAAACTCCATTCTTCAAAGCTTTCACTCGGCTGAACCCAAATTGTAAAGACTTGTGCAAAAAAAAAACAAATTACCCTTAAACTTTGAGGGAAAACCCTAACTGATTTTATTAATGAAACCCCCAAATAATACTCAACCCAATTTGATTACACCAATCCTAAATTTGACCTTATCAATCTTATTTCTAGATGAACCTAACAAAAATGATTATGTGTAATTATTGTGTGTATGCATAGACAAAGGTTGAAGATGATGAGAAAATTCTTTGTATATTCTTTGTTTCAATGCGTGTGTGTGTGTATGTGTGTGTGTATGTGTGTGCGTGTGTGTGTATGTGTGTGTGTATGTGTGCGTGTGTGTGTGTATGTATGTGTGTGTGTGTGTATGCATGTGTGGGCACGTGTATGTGTGTGTATGTGCATGCATAAATATTATATATATTTATCTTTGTAACTCCTATGAATGCATATATTCTTGGTTGTAGTTGCCATTCCAAACGTCTATGAATGCAGTATTTTGATTAACACACAAACGTCCCTTCTTTGAGTTGCTTGACCTTAGAGCGTGTATTTACGCCTTTGGTGATGTCTCAAAGAATGTTGTTGAATGAATGGTCTTTAATAATCTTCCAAGCAAAGGAAGGTTATCCACTTCATTTGGACTCTCTTCCTTCTCTTTTACAAGTTTGTCATCTTCCTCCTCCTCAGGTTTCACCGCCTCTGAATGATCAATTCCTTCATCAGTGTCTTTGAGTATGTCTTCTGAAGATACACCTACATCATGAAAAGAAACATTTTTCCCTATATTTCTCGGATAATATTCATCAAAAGTGACATGCGTGAATTCTTCAACATTAAGTAATTTCTACACCGTCTTTACCAAGTATAACACCCTTGTTATTGTCTTTGTAGGTCACATAACCCTTCATCTTTGGTGTGATGTCAATGAGTAGGAAAATTTCACCCGTCATATGCCTTGAGCATCCACCATTGAGAAACCATATTCTTTCCATGGTGCCAAGACATTTAACCTACAAAATCAAATAAGAGTGCTAGGTATCCAATTTTCATTGGGTTTTTGAGAGTGAGTGGAAATATTGTTGCATTTAGGCAACCATTGAAATACATCTTTAGGAACTAAATATCTCCTAAATTTGCATTTGGAAATGCTATTACCTTTCTTGCAACAACAATGACAAGTCAAGTGATGATGAGAGTGACTTTCGCTATTTGATTCCCTTTAAACAAATTTGTACTTTTTATATGGTATGTTCAAAGATCTTTTAAATTTTGTTGAGTCAATAGCGAAGATAACTTTTGATTCCAAAGCCTTGTTCAATTTGAATTTCAGAGTAATAACCTCTTTTTGCCAAATGTGACAAGTTTCACAACCAAACCAAAAAGACTTCTCATCCTCAACATGATTTTCAGTTTTTAAAACTTTGGTTTCTAAGTATGAAAATATTTTTTTATTTGAAGTCAACCTTTTAAAAGCTTCTACAACTAAAACATGTAGATTTTCAAAAACAATATGTAAATCAGAATAAAATATTTTATCAATAGGTTCAGATTTGGAATGACTTACATTCTTCTTCTCGTGCTTGGTCATGAAGCAAATATTTGTCATTTCATCACTTTCACTTGAGCTACCCGCCTTGGAAGTTTCACTATCACTATCCCATGCGACGTATGCTCTTCTAGACTTGTTAGATTTCTTTTGTTAACCCTTTCTTTTATCCTTCCTAAGCAATTGGCAATTCGGCTTGTAATGACCAACTCTTCCACAATTATAGTATGAATCTTTAGATTTTTCTTTCTTATTCTCACCTTCCCTTGAGGTATTTGAATGTCTTCTATAGTTGATGAGATTCTTTTCGGAATGTTTCACTTCATTTCTCTTAATGTAGTTATGGTACCTTTTAATAAACAACCTCATTTATTCATCATCAAAACACTCATCATCACTAGTTTCACTATCATCTTGATTTTGTGTATGTGTGTTCATGCGTGTGTGGGTTGTGCGTGTGTGTGTGAAATAAAGAAAGAAATAACAGAAAAAATAGATTTTTAGCAAAATTACAAATTTAAAAATTAAACTAGTATGTGTTGACCCCACGAGATCATTGACTACCTACAAATGTTATGTGTCGACCTAAGAGCCTTGTGTATCGACGCATAAAAGGCAACAACTTTGATTTAAAAAACCTTCAGTATGTTTCGACCTCAAGAGTGCAGGAGTCGACCTCAACTTATGCGTCGACCTAATGGACTTATGTGTCGAAACATAGAAGGAAGAAACTTTGATTTTAAAAGGCCTTCAGTATGTATCGACCCATAACATGGATGTGTCGACCTATAACCTTGTTTTTCATATAAAACCATAATTTTGACTTGTAAAAATGTTTTTAACCTGATTTTAAGTGTCCTAAGATGAAAATGCACGTCTATACATAGAGAATAAAATCCAAGGTACACAAATACTAAGTTTCCTAGTTTTGACATCATTCAAAATATTTCTAAGAGGATAGTGCACTCACAGAAGGAATGCTTATAAGGATTGATTGATACTATTTATACCAACAAGATGCATCTTCTTTCTAATAACCTAACAAATAAGAACTCTATAGTTAAGTGTGTTTGACTAGGGGTAGTATTTGGATGGATGACCTTATAGGAAGTTTTCCAAAAAACGTGTGGGTGAGGACAAAACATGTTGAAAAGATCCGTGTTGGTTTGTGGGACCAGTCTATAATCCTAAAAACAGTCTGGAGCGTTGCATCATTATTTATGGAAACCCTTCATTCTCCTCCCCTCCAAACTTTCAACCAACCCCTAAGAGAATTAATTAGGAAAAACTAAGGCTAATAAATATAATTAAAATAACTAAACTATAGTTTAATAGTAGTAGCTGTCATTTAGTTAAATTTTGTCAACTAGTCCTTGAAATTTTGTCATGAACTAATAATATGATTAATTAAGAGTATCAAATTTGGTGATGAGATTTAAAATCAGTTTAACATGACTAAAATAGTTGTTCTTTATTTATTTATTTAAAATGGAGATTTAATTGTCATAAATCTTAATGATGTCGACTATGGGGCAATAAAGAGGTTGGGCCAAAACTAGAGGAATGGTTGGGTTTTTCTGGTTTTAGATTTGGTTACAAGTGTGGGACATGTGGCTAGATTTCCAGAATATGTATGTGACCGTTACTTGTTAGGAAGTAAGGATTGCATTAAATGTTGTGTTAACGTATATGGGACCAAACCTTGTTTTAAAGACACACAACACAAGTGTTATGTTCATGAATGTCATTACAGATTTTGATGTGACTTGTTTTATGTATCAGGATAGTGTGTAAAATTTACCATTTGTAGTTGTGGTCCCATTCAGATTAATTGATATAAGAGTGTAAATTTGAACTTACCACATTTCATTTGTTTATTTTTTTAAAAAACTTATTATTAATTTTTTAAAATTTATTAAATAATTAATATATTCAGTTTTATAGTAAAGATAAATGAGATATTTTAAAATCATTTTATTTTATAGATGTATAATTTTCAGATCCAAAAAATATCAGATTTGGCTTTATTTTTTGTTCAGGTAAATTTATGAGAATTTAAAGCAGTGTACTGTCAATTGATTAACTTCTGAGGATGATGCAGAGAGGCTATGGAAAGTTTGGACCATCAGGTTTCAGGATTTTGTTTTGAGCAAATCCAAAGTCAGAATTTTGGGGTAACCTATTGTTGCATGTGCAATATTCATTTTTCAAACGTTTGCAGAGCGTGTTTTTTATCTTAGTAATAATTTATTGATTGAAATCACGTGACTTTGAGGATAGGAAAAGAAATTGCATTCTTACTCCTATGATTGGAAAATACAGTTAAATATTGGTGGTACAAACAATCAAGTTAAAATGGAGCAAACCTAGATCTTACTTCCTCAACTAAATTATAGTTAATTGCGTCCCTCAAAAAGTTTTTGAGGTAGGGTAAAAGAACAAATATAGGATCTCACCATGATATTGGTCATTGTTGAGGAAGATCAAAGAACGCCTTATCATTAAATGCATGTTTGGAATGACGGTCAGATTGCTTGTAACCTGCGGCCGAGCACAACAAATTACTATCTATGGTCTTATTTATGAAAGAAAGTTTACTTTTTAGATTTATTAAATAACCAATCTATTCTAATAATAAATCAAACCATATTGTAGCTTCACCGAAAGAAAATCCCAACAAATGCTAATTCTCAGGCATCATTGAAATAAGTCTTGCCTCTTCCAATAGGACATTTTCCATCCAAACAGCCATAAAAATGTGTTTGTGAGTGTTTCATTGTTGTGTAAGGCTTGGCTGGCTCCAATCTAGGTTGGCAGTATAGGCTTTTAAGGAAAAGACAAACAAGCTCCTAATCTTTTTCTTATCATATCAATCATTAAAGCACTTTCACATTGCTATCCCAATCTAAAGTGGCATAACTACTCCACTTGCTGGGGAAATGTTCCATATTTGTCAGAATAAAAAAATTTAGTAGGCAGTAAGTCAAAATTGTCAGATAAGAAATCGAACAACTCATATTTCAATTTGAGTGCGTGTTTGGCAAAATTTAATTTGTAGAGGCAAAATTTAATTTGTAGAGGCAAAATATGAGTTGTTTGATCTTTATCTAATAACTTCAGTCTATTGATTGCATTAGTTTTTGAGTAGGGGGGTTGGGCTAGACGTCATCACCAAAGTTCAACCCTGGTATTTACGATTGTGTGTGAGTTTGTAGTGGTTATTACGACTTCGTCTACAGACCTAAAAACAAAAAAATAAATAGCTGTAGACTTAACACCCCTACTACTGATATGCTATCTTTCCTTGAATTATAAGGTCTGGTTTCTCACTTAAGCATAACAGAGAAATCCAACAGATCAAGCAGAAACTAGAACTCCTCTTAGCTAAAATCAATTTTGAATGAGATATAAATGAGATACATAGATAATAACTTGGCTTTGAGCAAAAGTATTTGTTATTGATTCGCCAATCATGTATAGTTGATATAATAATTGGTGGATCAAAATATGTAACTTTTACAATAACATTATCAACCAAAAGCGCTCGGAAGAGATGTGGCTCCTTCTCTCCTTGGGTTAGGTACTGTCTCACCTTACAAGTCTGTTTGTTTACTTCAATCCATATGCACATCATCATTATCAGCATGTGTATTTTTAATTGCGTGCTTGTAAGTTTTCTTTTGCTCGTCAGGTGGATCCATGTCTACGTATAAGACACGTCCGTGTAATATCTGCAGAAGGCGTTGAGTCATTTTCTGAATTTGTTTTTCGTTGAGGCTATGTTTAAATAATTAACAGAGGTAAAAGAATATTAGGTAGTAGATTCTAACCTTTCCATTCATGTCGATCTGTGCTTTGCGGGCTTCTTCCTCCTCTGAAAAAGTCACATATCCAAAACCTTTGGATCTATTCTTGGCTTTATTCAACACTATATCAGCTGGAAAAGAAATGAAATGAAGCATGCATTAGAATTTCAATCTGAGAGGTTTGGAGTTTGTGACGACAACACAGACACATACCTTTGAGAACATTTCCGTATTGAGAAAAAGCTTCAGCTAATTTCTCTTCTGTAGTAGAAAATGCTAAACCTGCAACAAGATTTATAGGTCATGATACCCACATGTGTTAACTTGGGACATTTTTTACAAGAAAACAACAATACAACTGAACTAACATTTTGATATATTCAACTAATCAAAAGGCAATGATTGATGATATCGTATTACAAGAATCCCATTAAAAAAACCTTTAGAGCAAGAATAGAAAGTTACTTAAATGAAATAGTCAAAATGATTAAAAATTAACCCTTCCACAATTTCAAGTAATCTAGGACTAGGACTTAGGCGGCTTTGTGAATCAAGGCCACAAGTAACGCCTGATGCATTCTATGGTGCGTAGATAAAGTGAGCATGATTTAGTTGTTCTTACATCATGCTAAAGGTTTCACTGAGTACATTTTCAAATGTATTCTACAAACTAAAACTCCATCATAAAAAACAGTAAATGATAGCACAAGGATCAACCAGCTAACGCAGAATCATAACCATTGTCTTATATAGGCAGTTGTGTGTAATTTCCTTCACAATAATCATTTTAGAGTGTTGGATTTCATTTGATAAACAAGGAGGGAAGTTAAATTCTTCAACTGTTGTGTTCATGAATGGAGTGCAATACAATACCATATTTTCTTTTTCAAAATCAAAATTATCTTTCATCTTTGTGGGATACAGTTTTCTTATGGCTCAAATATGGTTTGTTTACCGACAAGTAAGGTCTTAAATTGCAACCGTAATCACAATTGCAATCACACCAGGATTCTAGACCAGGATCCTAGACATTAGCAAGAATCACAGTCAATTGCAAAGTTTGTAACTGATGCAGCTCAACTGCATGGAGATTTCAAAAGCCTTAGTGTCAGACCCCAACCAAATAGGAGGGGATGTTTCTATTAAAACTCTGCTCGACAACAATAAGAACCAATCATTATCCCATTAAGTGGAGTCGGCAACGTGGATCAACTTTCGCCATAATGTTCTATCTAGAGCCATACTTCTATTTAAATAGTTAATCTCAAGATCTAACTTTTCTTATAATTTTTTTAGGTCTTCCTCTACCTCTAACTATTTGACTTCTGTCCATTTGATCTGATCTCCTTACCAAAAAACCTACAGGTCTTCTCTCTATACGTCAAAATCACCTAAATCTATTTTCCACCATCTTTTCTACTATATATGCTACCCGACACTCTCTAATATTGTCATTCATAATCTTATCTTGTTTAGTCTTTCCACACATCTAACATAACATCCTCGTCTCTTGCTACTACTATAGGCTATGAAGCACGGACACCCCAAACACGATCCCGACAATGACACGGCGACACCGATAATAATTTAAAAAACAAATTAATTAAACATAACCTTGACACGCAGATGTCCGACCCCGACAATGGCACGGACATGCCGTTCAGAGATGGCCGTGCTACATAGACTATAGGTGTTAAAACACTGCTCATAGAGTCATAGGTATATAATACTAGAGATTTTGCCAACTAAAGGTTCAATTAAACCACATACTCATTTTTACACCTGCTAAAAATAATAGCAACACAATAATATCAATCTAGGGGCTAAAAATATCTAATCTAGTTTATACTATTCATAATTGAAGCAATTGAAGGGTAACTTAAATTTGAAGACAATAAAAAATCAAACTTGAATAACTAGTATTTATAAAAAAAAAAAGCTTAATCAGAGATCAAAATCAAAGAAGAACATGAAACAGCTGAAAGAAAAAAAAAGCTGTACCTTTAACAAAAATCTTGGAAGTCTTTTTACGAATGAAGAGACGTTGAAAAAGAGAAGCGTGAGGCTTTGAGCAAGAGAACAACGCTGCGGAAAATTCTCGCGCTACTGCCATGAGAAACTGGGAACTGCAGTTTTCACATTTCAGTTTTAGGGTTTATTGAAAGAGAACTCACTCGCCTAAGGAGCGGCGGTTTGTTGTGCAGATGTTGCGTGGTGGTCGGAGTTGTCGTGTGTGTCTGCGCCGAGGAAGTCTCTGATCGGAATTGTGGCGGTGGTCTTGTGATGGTGGAAGGTGGTGCTGCTACAACTTCGTCACCGTGGGATTTGGATCCTCCATATCTAAGGCTTTCTCAGATGTATCATTCTAGCCGTTGGATTAATCGAACAGCGTAGGTGTTAATTAAATATTTATACCACAAATGCATAGAAATTTGTGAGTGTTGATGTGTCACGGATGAAAACTATTTAGTGATAAAATTAGCCGGTAACAAGTTTGCAATTTACAATCTTTTAACAAATGATTACTATATAAACGATTATGCTCGAAGTAAAACAAGTGGGAAAAAAATTCAATGATAGAGATGTTTATCTATGCATAAGTTTTCAGTAATTGTCTTTCTATATATTAAATATCTAAAAAATGAACTATGTTTATCCAATTTTTTAAGAATTTTTTTAAAATAACTCTGCTTTCAAAAAAATTCTCAAAGTAACCAATTTTTAGGAGGAGGCGTCAATTCAATTGGCGACTCCTCTTAAAAATTGAATGGAGACGCCGATTGGATTGGTTAGGATACATGGTGGCGCCCATGTGTATTTTTACAAAGGAGGTGCCAATTGGATTGACACCTCAGTGTAAAATGTATTTTTTTTTGTTATAAATAGATGTGTTGTGTGAATCATTGTTCCACATCTCGTTTCATCATTTGCCAATCATGTTTGGTGTTCGTCGCCGATACGGAAAGGTGATTTATGCGAGAGACAAACCTCAGATGTTGATGCTATTCTGGAACATCGCTACGTTCGATCAACTGAAGAGGGAGTTGGTTCGTTGGTTAGATGGGAAAATACCATAAGGGAAAAAAATTAGAAGTATTGAGAGACTCGACAGTATCTTTGGTTGGGTGCGAATGAAAACTGATAAGGATGTTAGGGAAATGATGTTCGGTCGAGATGACATCAATTTGATTGTTGTAATCAGTTAGAAATATTTATGTTTTCAATTAGTTTATTTTGTACTAATGTTTGTTGTGAACCTTGTTGTAACAAAAACTTTATGATATATAATGATTAAAGGTTACATAAATACAATGTTACAAAAAGCTTATGACCCAGATGATGCTCCTCGATTGGAACAGTTGTTCTTGTTGTGTCCTGGTTGACGATAAATACTACATAATCTTATCATTTTATCTGTCAAATCCATTTCTGTCCTGATACGTATGTCGTTTGGCCTTCCTTTTTTTCTTTCTACGCATCTCATCGTTGTACCAAACCATATCACCTTCTTATGGAGGCCAGTATTCCTCCATTGGTAGTACCGAGAAGCTTTTATTATATACATTCATGACGGTGACGGCCTTGTACACATCAGATAAATGGTTGTAAGCGTCTTGACGAGTATATGCGCATGCTGCAATGACATGGGAGCAAGGAATGCGGAAGACCTGGAATTTTTCACAGTCGCACCAACTTCTGTTTAGTCTAACAGTATAGGCTAAATTTGGTTTCCCCTCGTTGTGGTCCATTGTTTCCTGGACGCTGAAATTTTGCCTATGAAGGTCAAAGATTGTTACGACGTGTGTGCTAGATTTGATGCTCTCCTCTTTCATGACTTTCATGCAACACTCACTAAATACTTGCCCAGACATTAACACCGCACTCCATCTTTCACCTCTGGTTGCGAACATAGAAGTTAACCTATAATAGGTCAATCTTACCAAGGCGGTTATTGACAGATTTCTAATTCCTTTGAATAGCCTGTTCATGCATTCCACAAGGTTTGTTGTCATGTGGCCCCATCGACAACCTCCATCAAATGCCCTTGTCCACTGCTCTATTGGTATGTTATTCAGCCATCTTCCTGCGTCTTCATTAGACAGTCTAATTTCATCACGATAATATTGAAATGACGGCTGAGTTAGAGCATACCCAGCATTCACCACCTTCTTGCGAAGATTCTTATCTTTTATTACACGCATGAAATTTTATGCAATATGTCTAATGCAATAGACATGGGTAGAAGGAGGATCATGTCATCCGTTGTCATGGTTGTTGTAGGAACTCTCAATGGCAGCATGTCTATTAGAAATCAAACAGAGATTGACTTGTGGAGCCACATGCGTTCTGAGATATCGAAGAAAGAAATCCCATCCACCAGCCATTTCACCTTCAACCAGAGCAAAAGCAATGGGAAATACATTATTGTTGCCGTCTTGTGCAACCGTCATAAGCAAAGTACCCTTGTATTTGCCGTATAACCAAGTGCCATCAATTTGAATAATAGGTTTGCAGAATGCGAAACCTTTGATGCATGGGTCAAACGCCTAAAAGAGACGGTGAAAGATTTTATTACCTGTAACACAGGTTCCGTCTGGCATCATTGCTGTCAATGTCTCCATAATTGTCACAGTTCCTGGGACATATGTTTTTAGTGCCTATAAAAATCATGGCAATTCTTTGTATGAATCCTCCCAATTGCCGAATACCTGTTCAACAGCCTTTGTCCTTGCAATCCAGGCTTTCTTGTAAGATGGAGTATAATTATATGTTGTTATGATATGGGATATAATTATACCCACCTTCACGGATGGGTCTTTATTAACCAACGGCAGAATATCCTAACATATCAATGCAGCGTTTAATTTACGGTGATCTTGTTCAACGTTAGTTGCAATGCAACTGTGAGGTGGGTCTATTGAAGTTATCTCCCAAGAGTCGTTTTTCTTTTTGTAAGACGCAGCAAACCGAAATTTATAAAGGATGTTACGACATTCGACGACATACCTTCTCGAATCAGTGCGTTTCACTATAAAATCAGTAGAGTTGTTCATGTGGAATTTTTTGATAGCTCGCACACATTCTTCTTTGGTACGAAACATGTCTCCCACCTTTAATTCGCCTTCTGATCGTAGGTATGTGTTATAGTAAACACTGTTGGATGTTTCATAGTCATGCAGATCCATGTTTGTCATATGTTGAGGCGGATTGTAGATATGACTATGAGGTATTGGCGGTGGTTGATCATTATCTTCAATGTCGTTATTTAGCATGTGATCAACCTATATCTCAGTCTCCTCTTCTTCTTCATCAACGACGTTCACTTCTGCTTCTGCTTCTGGGTTGACGTCATCTGACCATTGTGGATCAAATTCACCAGATTCATCCTGACTGGTTATTTGAGACTGTTGAGATGGTATACATGGTTGAAGAGTAATATACAACTCAACACAATTGCAGCTTGAAATGTTCATGACTAACAAACATGTATTCAACATCTTCATTATCCTGTACCTTAAGCGGAAAAAACATGCATTGACTGTTCTAAAAAAAATATTGGATTTTGATATGTGATCTTTGACACAATACCCGACCTATACAGGATTGTATTCTTTTTTCAAATGCAAGAAGGTTGCATTTCTCTTGATCGTAAGTCGAATGGTATCGGTGTTTCGGAAACAAAAATTGTATAACTCAGATTCGTATGTTTCATCATTGTAGTGAACGTTGACACTATATTTTAGTGAAGATGATATTGTGCAGATGAAAACTATTTTCTTGATGCAGATGAATATGGGTTGAGTCTTGGATGTTGATAGTAAGACACTTAAATAGGTGAGTGATTTGTCTCACATGCAAGCTAGTTCGAAGTGATGTGTCGCACATGCAAGCTAGTTCGAAATGATGTGTCAACCATGCAAACTACTCAGGAGTGACATTGTTGGTGTAAGCCCTAGAGGCCAATACTTTTGGTACTTGTATCGAATTATTTATTAATAATAAAAAAGGTTTTTTCTTTATTATGTTTGTTTAATAAAGTCCCTAGAATAGCTAGTCCGTTTAATGTATCAAGTGTGACTTGATCATGAGATCACATTAAACATAAGGACATTATTCTTAAAGTATCTGTAGTCGAGCTTTATTGTGAAGTGGGATAACATTAAAGCATAAAGACTATTATGTATATAGATTGATGATCGCATCTCATGGATCATGGATAAGGAGTTATCAAGTCTTAAACATAGGTATGAATACTAAGAGTAATATTTATACTGGATTGACCCGCTATGAGAATACTATATAGAAAGTTATGCAAAGTGTCATAAGTTATTCTCATGGTGATAATGATGTATACCACCCTTCGACCTAAAACCACTATGGACCCTAGATGTAGAGTCAAGTGTTTTATTGCTGATCAAACGTTGTCCGTAACTGGATAACCATAAAGACAGTTGATGGGTACTCCACGAAGCATGCTAAGGGACATGAGTGACCTAGATGGAATTTGCCCATCCTGCACAACAGGATAAATGTCTATGTGCCCAATATTGAATTGGACAAGGATGACACGGTCTATGCCTTGTGTTCAATATAGACATAAGGGCAAAAGAGTAATTATACACATAAGTATTATCACAGAAGGATTTGTCATATCACATGACATTTTCGTGTCTTGGATAGCAGTGATGTGTTGCTAGATACCGCTCACTGTTTATTATGTTAAATGTGTGATTTAATATAATTGTCAATGTCGCGAAAACCTACAGGGTCACACACAAAGGACGGATTGATGAGAGATAGAGTAACTAAGGAACACCGTAAGGTACGGTGCACTTAAGTGAATTGTAGAACATCGTAAGGTACAATGTACTTAAGTAGAATACGAAATATGGTAAGGTACCATGCGCTTAAGTGATTTTGGGCATATTATAAGATATGGGCCACATACACTTAAGTGGGATTTTTAGCTTGAAGCCCACACAAGTGGTTCTATAAATAGAACCCTTGTGCAAAAGCATTTTTAGCGGTTGCATTTTCGTTTTTCTCTTTCTCTCTCTCTCTCTCTCTCTCTCTCTCACTCAAAGCCTTCATTCATAGCAGCTAGCACTGAGATTGAAGGAATCCGTTCGTGTGGACTGAGTAGAGGCGTTGTCGTCGTTCAACGTTCGTGATCGCTCCGTAGATCTGCATCAAAGGTTTCAATTGTCACAAGAGGTAAATATTCTATCACTGATCATGCCCATTCGTAAGGATCACTAAAGGAGAAAATTTTAATTTCCGCTGCGTTTTGGATTGCCAATTGTCCTTCAGACATGTCTAGCATGCAAGAGATAGGACAACCACGTGTCACACATGCAAACACACACTCCAAATGAATTGGCGCCTTCTTACATTCCTTGCACATGGGCACCAATCCATTTGGCGACACCTTGTCTTGCATGGATGCAGACTTCGAAACCAAGCAATCAGACCTAGGTGTGTCATGCATGTCCCTATGGAGGCGTCAATTTGAATGGCGACACCATGTACAAAATGCACATGGGCGCCAATTCATTTGGCTACCACATGCAAACACAATTTTCCATGCTCCAATTCATTTGCCTATAAATTCATCCACATCATCATCACGTCTTCCACACCATCACTCACTACTTTTTCTACAATTTCATCTGCAGCAACTTCTTGTAGTTTCATCTGCACCAACCGCTTTCATCCTGACAAAATGTATATCCTCACAATGGGTGAATCGCACAGAGGAATGGTTGCAAACATAGCAACTTATGTAAGCGTTTTATTATTTTGTTATTTGTTTTAATAGAGCCCATTTTAATAACATATCAACTTAGTAAAGTTTTTTGTTCTTTCTTTTATAGGATGTTTCAAGGTTCCGGACTCGGGTCCACGAATATGTCCACATGGACCCGATGATTCAACCTTATTTTGAACTCGCCGATTTTGGACATATAAGCAAAATTTTGTCTTGGTCGGTAGATAACAAATTCATTCTTGCTTTATGCGAAAGATGGCGTCCCGAGACACAGACATTTTGGTTCCCAACCGGTGAATGTACCGTGACGTTAGAAGACATCTACATGCTTTTGGCACTGCTCATTGAAGGTAAGGATGTAAATGGTAAAACCAACTATGCAAATTCAATTTGCATGGACCTCTTGGAGACTGATTTGTTAGATGATAACTCAAGAGGTCAAGTTATACTCCTTTCACGCCTTAAGTCATACTATAACAATTTATACTTAGATGAGCATTATATCGAAGATGCTCGAATAATAAAAATTAGGTGTTACATTATGCTTTTAACTGGTTCTTTTTTATTTCCCGAAGGTAGTGGTTCTAGTATGCATATTATGTATTTACCTTTACTTAGACATGTAGATAGAATAAGAAGTTACAGTTGGGATTTGCTTGTCTGGCCTATCTCTATAGCTCTTTATGTAAAAACTCACACAAAGACATATCTACCTTTTCTGGATGTGTTGTTTTGCTCCAAGCATGGGGTTGGTCAAGACTATCGTCCCTAGCACCCATCAACAACAACCCTTTCACATTCCCGTATGCACAAAAGTAAGTTGTTTAAATTGTTATATATTTACTTACTTCTTTAAAGATTATTATCTCTAACTAATATTTTTACATTTTTGGTGCAGATGGTGTGCACGTGGTATAAGTTATAACAGATGTCCTAGACAATGTATTACTCAGTATCACAATCTGTTGGATCACCTTCGACCGACAGACGTAAGGATAATAACCTCATTATTTCGTTATAATTTGTTAACTTCTTCTACCAAGATTATAATTCAAGTTACTTTCACATTTCAGTTCATTTGGCGTCCATACCTAAATTTGGATCATGACCATGAGGTCAACGTTGAAGACGCGGCCGTATGGACGACATGCACACCGATAATACGATTCACAATGGTGGAGATGCACAATAGTGATCGCGTGAAGTTGCAGTTCGGTATGCCCCAAAACATCCCAGATCCCCCAGCAAGCCTAGGAGAATGGCATATGCGCAAAGTTAACGACCAATGGAACTTCAATCCATGGCAAAGCTTTGCAAGATCGGAGTGTCACAAATGGAAGCACCGCCATAACCATGTCTTAACTGACACAATCATGCCAAATGAAGAAAAACCAAGTCGTACTTATATGGCTTGGTACATATCGGTTGGTTTTCATTTCATCACCGAGGATATGTACCTGTACGATCCAAGCCAACAAACTTACACACCAGACACCTCAACATCTAACCCCCAACAACATTGTCAGACCGGATACACACAACCCCCTGTCCGTCAAACTTTCCGTTCCACCAGCACACAAACATACAACCAAAACATGTCATACACCCAACCCCAATACCAAGAGCTTACCCTATACCACCACCAACAAATTGATCATCAACTTGAGACCCAACATCGCTTCTCACCCAACATATCACCCTCCCAAAGCCGCCTTATCCAAAACACCCAACAATCATTCAACACCAACCGCCCCTCCTCCTACCATAGCCAAGAAGCCCAAACCTCACAAAACCAAAACCTCCAACAACCCAATCTCTACCAAACACCCTAACAATCATTCCAACCTTTCCTCGACGCATCATTCACACTCATGTCTCCCTTCAACCGTCCCGGTCGCCCACCAATGAGTCAAACACAACCTAACTACTCTGGCATGGGTCATGAACTCAGCTACGGCGGTACACCCTCGATGCATACTGAAGACTATGTCGATTTGTCTGACTATCTCAACAAGCCATCTTCAGTACTTGGTAGTGACGCTCCTGGCCCCTCAAATGCTCAAACACGAGTGGTGAATCATCAACATGGGTTAGGGCAACGGGTTAGGGTAGCTATGGGATGTGGTACCGGAGGTCGGTTAGGTGATCTTGGTCATCACCATTAGGCTTTTTTGTGTAAACAGAAAATTTTATTAATATCAATTGGTCCTATTTCAAAATTATGTATCATGTAGACCATTTAACAAAAAAAATTGCATTTTACACTAAGGTGTCAATCCAATTGGCGCCTCCTCTCAAGTGTTACACATGGGCGCCAATTGGATTGGCTGCACCATGTCCCTAGCCAATCCAATTGGCGCCTCCGTTCAATTTTTAGGAGGATTAGCCAATTGGATTGGCGCCTCCTTCTAAAAGTGGGGTACTTTAGGATTTTTTTTAAACCAGGGTTATTTTGGGAATTTTCTTGAAAAATAGGGTTATTTTCGTAAAAAAATATATTTATGTTCTAGTATAAAGATATTTATGTTCTAGTATATAGTATAAGAGGTTAAAGGTAGTGCACTGACAGTGTAAAATAGTTTTACACTGTCATCCAATGAGAATTTATCAATCGGTCATATCATATAACTAACTTACAAATATCAGGGTGACTTGGCAGAATATATGGTGGTGATTGGCTGACAGTGTAAACAATGTGTGCAAGAAAAAAAATAAGAAATTACTTAGTGTTTAGAGAAATTTATGTATCTTGACGAGGAAGGGAGTAAGGATGAAGCAGTAGTGAAGGACTAAAGTCATGTATGAAGGTGAGAAAAATATACATAAGGAGAGTAGTTGAATTGTGTATGAGAAAATTTATTTCTTTTTTTTCAATCTGTTCAGAACTTGAGATGTCAAGTTCAGATTCTGATCCAAGTAAGAGTTTGAATCAGATCAGAGTCTAACTTCAGAGTTTTGTTGCACGGTGGAATATAAATGCAGATGTAAATAAAGCGACACACAATATATCTTGGCTCATCTCAAACTGAGAGTAGTTTAGTCCCCTTGCAACATAAAAGATTTCATTATAATCAATCAAATTACAATTTGCTCAACCAAACTATAAATAGAATTTTGCTCAAACCCTCAAATAAAAGACTTCTTACATATACTCCATGTTCACTTGTGCACTTCACAAATTCCTTCTCCCTTGAAAGACATCTATCTTCTTGTTCCAAGCTCTTGGAGCTTGTTTAAGTCCGTACAGGGCTTTATGCAGCCTGTACGCCTTTCTTTCTTCGCCATGTTTCACAAATTCAGTTGGTTGTGCAACATAAACTTCTTCTAAGGGGCCATAAAAGAATGCACATTTCACATCCATCTGACGCATCTGTCAGTTGCTCATGTTTTCTATACCAATAAACAACTTGATTGTTTCGATCCTAGCAACAGGTGTAAAAACTTCATCGAAGTCGATTCATTCTTTCTGAAGAAATCCTTTCCCCACAAGTCTCTCCTTGTGTCGAGTCACTTCTCCTTTTGGATTCAAATTCACATTGTATACCCACTTCACATTGATTGCCTTCTTGTTTTTGGGTAATTCGACAAGTGACCAAGTGTTGTTGACTTCGACTGGCTTCAGCTCTTCGTTCATTGCTTTCATCCACTTCGAATCTTTCAATGCCTCAGTTGCATTAATAGGTTTGACATCTGTGTAGAAAGCATAATGTATTATCTCACCTTCTTCATTGACCGCATCATATGATGTAATCACACATTCTTGCAACCTTGCAGGCATGTGTCTTGTTCTTTGAGGTCTACTTGGGCCTGATTCACCTCTAACTTCTTCCTGTCGAACTTCTCTTTCGACTTCACTAGCTAGTTCATCACAAAAGAGTATCATTGAATCTTTCTTTACATTTCAGTATAATCCCACCCCTTAAGCTCATCTATGATCGTGTCCCTGCTGATCACCACTTGCTTATTCACTGGGTCGAACAACTTGTATCCTCCAGTCGAATGATATCCTATCAGGATCATCTGACTCGACTTGTCATAAAGTTTTATTCTCAACTGATCTGGCATATGTCTATGTGTTATAGATCCAAACACCCTCAAATGATCTCAAGCTAGGCTTGACACCAGATCAACATTCTTCTGGCGTGATTCCTTCTATCTTCTTCTTTGGACATCTGTTCAGGATATATGTCGTAGTCGACATAGCTTTTCCCCATAATTATTCGGGTAGATGCTTGTCTTTTGACATACTTCTAACCATATTCATAATGGTTATATTCGTCCTTTCTGTGACTCCTTTCTGCTATGGAGTGTAGAGTGACACCACCTTATGCATAATTCCTTCTTTCACACATAATGCATCGAAATATTTTGACACATATTCTCCACCACCATCAGTCCTCAAAATCTTGATCTTTCGACCGTTTTGCCTTTCGACCATAGATTTAAACTTGGCAAATACCTCGATCACTTCACTTTTCTTCTTGATCAGGTAAGACCACGGTTTTCGACTAAAATCATCTATGAATGTAACAAAGTATTTGTTACCTCCAATAGAATCCACTTGGAGATGGCCACATACATCAGAGTATATGACTTCAAGAATTGCCTTCGATCTGCTTCTTGCATCCTCACTGAAGTTGTTCTTATGCTGCTTCGCCTGCACGCATTCTTCACACACTTCGTTTCGAATGTCAATTTCTTGTAATCCTAAAACCATATTTTTTTGCTCTTCAAATCTCTGATGTCTTTGAAATTGAGATGGCCAAGTCTATAATGTCATATCCATTCATCTCTGCTAGTTGTTGTTACAAGGCACTTATGCTCCATCACATTTAGTTCAAGCTTGAAGGTTCTATTCTTAGCCATTGGAGCCTTCAAGATCAATCTTCCATTTGAGTCGAGAACTCTCATCATCTTGTCTTCGATCGATACCTTATAGTTCTTTTCGACTAACTGCCTTATGATGAGCAAATTGCTCTTCATGCCTAGTATGTACAACACATTTGAAATTACCGACCTCTTGCCATCTTTCCTCATGATTAGAACATCACCAACACCTTCAGCTGCTAGAGTGTTGTCATTTGCAAATTTCACCATGTTCTTCATTGAGGGCTTTATGTTGATAAACCAATCTTTCCTTCCAGACATGTGTGATGAGCATCCTGAGTCCAAGTACCATTGGTCCTTGAATCTCTCTTCATCTTTTGTTGTAACCATCAGCTTCTTCATGTTTCGCCAGCTTTGCATAAGTTTCTTAATTCTTCTGCTTTTCTAGACAATCACTAGAATAATAACCATACCTTTGAAAATTGTAACACTAAATGTGACTCTTGTCTAGATTTTGACCACTATCTCTTCCTCTACCTGCAACACCACCTCTTTGGTTGCCTTGGTTCCGGGGTTTTCTCTGATTCGGCCAATTTCCTTCTTGCTGATTTCGACCAGTCGAATTATTGTAACCTCCTCTGCCTTTGTTGCCATTCCAACTTTCGTTGCCTTTTCTTTCTTTTGTTGATTGAGCCTGCAAAGCCATGTCACTCTTCGACTTTCCTGCAGCTCTTTCAGTCATTCTTTGTTCATGAGATCCAAGCGTCCCTTAAAGCTCTTCCTTTGTCAGTTTTGACAAATCTTTTGACTCTTCTATGGCCACTGCCACGTGGTCGAACTTTGGAGCCAACGACCTCAAGATCTTTCTAACAACAGATCTTGATGTCAACACTTCTCCACATACCTTGATTTGATTCACCAGTTTCGTAACCTTGGTGAAGAAATCAGTTATACTTTCATTGTCTTCCATCTAAAGTAATTCATACGTTCTTTTGTGAGTTTGTAACTTCACCTCTTTCACCTTCTTCGTGCCTCCAAACGATTTCTCCATAATTTCCCATGCTTCTTTCGCTGACTATGCATCACTAACCTTTTCAAAGTTATTTGTATTAACACATTGATGGATTATAAAGAGAGCTTTATAATCTTTCTTCTTCAATTCTTTATGTGCAGCCTTTTCTTGATCTGTGGCGTTTTCTGCAAGCATTGTTACTCCTTCCTTCACATGATCCCAAAGATCTTGATAACAGAACACAACCTTTATTTGCTTGCACCAATTCTCATAACTGTTGTTCTTGAGAATCGGAAGATTTGCTGGAAAATGCCTGTTTGGATGATTCATTGCCATGGTGATTTTCTTCCCACGAATCGCTTAAACCTGAGCTCTTGATACCAAATGTTGGAAATCCACCTCAATCTATGGAGAATTTCAATCAATCTTGATGAACAATATTGTTATTACCCATGCAATAGCAATGAAAAGAGAATAACAATGGAGAAAGAAAGAGTGTAAAGAATGATGAAGGAGAAGAAGAATTAAAATTCTGCAGAGTTTCTCTCTGCCCACAAACTGTGAAAAACTTCTTATTCACTTTGCAGCTGCAAAATATTGTGAATACAATATTATGAATATTCTATTCACTTCATTATAAAAATAAGGGTTACTCCCTCTATTTATAGATTTAGTTTAACTTGGACCTCAAGTCAAAGTCCAAAACTATAAAAGCCCAAAATAGCTAACACTACTAAAATAGGCCTAAGTCGAAATTCTGTGTGAAGCAACATGCTTCGACACTTCGACACACTAACACAACTCAACACACTAGGTGGTTCCACATAAGGAATTACAATTCAACAAATCTAACATCAGAGTTTGAGGTTTGTAAGCTCCCCCTAAGTTAGACAGTCCATTAAGGTGAGGCTTGTAAGCTCCCCATAAGTCTGATAGTTCATTAAGACGAGGCATGTGAGCTTTTTTTAACTCCTTATTTATTTTAATTTAATCTTGTAATTATAATCAACAAATTCTAACATTAGAGTCTGAGGTTTGTAAGCTATCACTGAGCTTGACAGGCCTTAGGTTGAGGTTTGTAAGCTCTTCCTTTAGTCTAATAGTTCATTAAAGTAAGGTTTGTAAGCTTTCCTTAAGTTTTGTCTTTGTTAATTAAATTATTCATTTAAGCCCAGTAAAATAAATTACTCAAAAGTATAAATAACTTAAAGCTTATTCAAAAATATAAATAACTTAAAGTTTATAACTCATAAGTTGTTTTGGCAAAAACTATTTTGTTTAAGTTCTTATGCTTCAATCTCTTCTTAAATACTCCATGCATTTCCCCCCCTTGTTATTATCAAATAGATTTTAAAAGAAAGAGAAAAATAATAAAACTGAGAAAAATAAAAAGAAATTTAAAACAGTTTAAATGGATAGAATTTTGAAAGAGTTTAAAACACTGAAATATTTGAAAAAATTTAAAGGATTAAAAACATTTTTCTAAAGAAAAAGACAATTTAAAGCTTTTTCAAGAATCTGAAAGAAATTCTTTACTTCTTATGATGAATCACCACTGTTTCAGTTTCCAAGAAGTAATTATGATTCAGCATGGCTTGCTTAATTAGTGATTGACTTTGAGAATTTCAAAGATAAAAAACTGAAACATGCAAGGTATTTGATCTTATAAAAGCACACAATTTATTCAAGCCAGATGACAAATCCACATTCACTCAACATACATCTGGTTCAACATGAATACTACTTCTGAACAATCTACTACTCCCATTGTTTCAGAGGCTCCTATAGTCTTTGAGGCAACTTTTGATCAGAAGTCAGACCCTTTAAAGAAATTCCTCCAACCTCTCTTCCTTAGGCACTGAAGCTACATAAGAACTTTAGTAAGAAGAATAATAAGAAGTCCAAGAGAAGAACAAGATTAAAAGAAATGATTCATTTCGATTCAGATGAAGAAGAAGAATTGGATTTAGATTGGGGAAACTTTTTCCATGCTTGGAAATCTATGGTTGATTAGGATTAATGTTATAAACATCTCTCTATAATCATTTATTTATTTAAATGAAGCTCTTTTACTTTTTTTTTTAATTTGCATACCATCCAATTAACCATGGAGATTTCTTTGGTTATACAGTTAGAGGCTAAGAAAGAGCTGTAAGACCCCAATTTTGACCCTCAGATCCCTCATGTTATCTCATCATATGCATTAGCTTTAAGGATCACACCTTGGAATCCTCCTCACCCCTCATTCATTATGTTTGCATTGGGATAGATCACCAAACACATTTGATTGTATCATACTTTGTTTTTCTTTGTTTACTAACCAAAATACCAAAATATGTCTATGTATAGTTTTGTTTCTTTTGTAGGTAGTGTGTCCATCCACCAATGCCTCATCAGGATCATATCCAGGGTTTGATACCCTCAATGCAAGGATATCAATAAAGATATGGTTCACATTTATTCTATACATCATATATGGGACCCCGTATTCTTCACTTATCATTTTGATCAAGACTTCATCAAGAATTTGAAACTTGTTTGCCTTGGAAGCCCTAATTCATCTAGGTATCTTGTGTGACTTCCTTAGTAATTTTCCTCAACATTTGATCAAATATTTCAAGGTATACTTATTTATACATCATCTTATACATATATGATCCTCCATGAGTCCAAGAGATCAAGAGAACTTCAAGTTTGCAAGTTGGTTCATGATGGTTGACTAGAGAAAGTCAACTGGTCAAAATCGGGGTTCCCTAGACCCTATCTCTTACATATTTTGTCATATGAAAATTATTCCAAGATAAATGTTCCTCCTTATTACATTCCAAACAACTTTCATGTTGAGGTCAAGAGCTAGTTTTTCTTGGAAAGTAATTTTTTATGGTGAAAGATTATAGGTCATTTTGTTTGAACCCTAGTTAGGAGGTCAACTTCCAAGGACCATAACTTGCTCAATTTTTATGATATGAAGTCCATCCAAGTTTCATGATAAAATTAAATATGTATTCTCTAACTTTGTTTCTTTGAGAAACTTCAAATTCTACTTGTAAGGGCATGTGCCAAGATGCAACATTATAGGTCATTTTGGGCCATTACCATTGAACAAACAATTTTCCTCAAGTTCTAAAAGGCATAATTACTTCATTCCAAATCCAAATTAGGTCAAATTTGTGACCAAATTTAAGATGTTTGAAATAGATACAACTTTGATGAAGGAACTCATTCCATTTGAAGCCCATAGCAAAAGTTATTCAAGGTGGAAGAAGTGAACATTTGACTTGGTATTTAGAAAAATTTCAAATATGTTTGTTTTTACAAACTTACATCTCAAAATTCATCATGATCCAAGCTTTAAATGGAAAACTTTTCAACATAAAAATTATTCCCCTTAATCTCACCTTTCCAAAAAGTCCAAAATCACTTCATTTAGCCAAAGATCAAATGACTTGCGCATGGCTTTTCTTCAAGGTTCCATTTGGATGAATCTCATTACCATTTCCCAATTCCAATTGCATAACTTCATGACACACTTTCAGCATTGCTCATGATCAATTTTAGACCTTTTGACATCACTTCATGGGCCTATCACACGCCCATGCATCCATGCAAGGGAGAATTGTTATTTTTGGCATTTTGATGGAAGTGTGTGGAAATCAATTGCCTAGCCTATAAATACATTGCCTCATGCTCAGAATTATGGACACCTTGCCAAAGCTTTGATCCTGCAACCCTACCCTTCACCATTAGAGGATAAACTTGAAGGTTTTCAATTGAAAATCGAGTTTCAATTTCACTTTTGTTTTGAAGTTGAAACTCCAATAATCCAAGTAATTCTTTGATCCAATTCACTTCCTGCAAGCTTCTGAAGTCAAGCCAAGGCCAATTGGAAGCAAGATCAAGCAAGATTCAATCTCCTCGAAGGTGATTTTTCAGAAACTTTCTCTCTTTGATTCTCTCTCAATTCTTGATCATTCTCTTTGATTTTTGGTTGGCTGAAGTCCTACCAATGTAGGCAACAAGATTGGGTTGCTTTGAGGTCAAGTCGAAGCAACTCAATTCATGATCCTCAAAATTCAAATCCCTGTATCTTTTAATATACTTGGAATTGGAGAAACTTGAGGCTAGATTCGAGCTCCTGGGCATTTTCTCTTTGAAATAATGTCCTTGTTTTTCATTTTTCATTAAGTTAAAGGTGGACCAGTCCGGTGAGGTCCACTGGAGAAGATGACCGAAGCCCTAGCTCTGATGGTGTGTTGGCGTGTCCAGAACCATTTGATCATCATCTTGTGGTTTAATCTTAGCCTTTCCTTTTTATTACCAAGTGTGTGGCGCAGTTCACTGAGGTATTTATGGAATGCGCGCGCTTGGCCATCAGATCTGCCACCTCAATTAATGAGGGAGATTTGACGGCCCTTGTGTTTTTCTATTTTCTTTTTTATTTCTGATTTTCATTTAATCCATTTATTTTATTTAATTAATAGAAATTTCATTTTTTTCCAAAAAATATGGGACTTTCACCAAAAATCTTTAAATATTTTTCTCTTCCATATTTTGAATTAAAATTATTTCTTGGATTAATTTTGATATTTTTCATGAATTAGATGTTTTTGTGCATATTTTTAATTATTTAAAAATACTTCTGACTTTTTAAAAATCATGAAACAAGGTTCGTTGACCTTGTTTGACCTAGGATAAATCCATTGGCCATTTATTTGGTATTTTGAAGGGGTTTTAGATTTTGACCAAATTAAAATGTATTTTAACTCATTTTAAATTGATTTTTAATTGATTAAATGTTTTAAAAACTTGTTGAGCCATTTTTATGGTCTTGTGATGTTTGACTTTCTGTTTGGGCCTTGGTCAAGGTTGATTTGACTTTTGTTGGATCAAAACCATTAGATTTAGGGGATTGATGAAATGTACATTTCATCTCCCAAAATGAGTGGATGGTTTTGATTTGATGAAATTCCTCTCATGACCAATTTGTGTTTCTATCTTCCCCTCCCTCTTTATCTTCATCATTATTCTTCCTACTTCCTTCCTTTGACCAATGAAATCTCTAATGTCTAAAGGCTAATTGATTCATCAATGACATTGTGTCAGATGAATCAATACAAGTATGACTGAGATAGGTCCCTCCCTCTTGATCTTTTCTTTTAGTATGTGGTATGTTTTAGGAGTTTGGTTCTTCATACCAAATCTCTAACATGCATTAACACCTCAATTTTTATTGCCCGACCTCAGATAGTTGTGACTTCTATATAAGTCCAATTACGATTGCTTAACATAGAGCTAAATTTGACCTTCAAGGCATATAATTCTAGTAAGTGAGATTGTAAGTCTCCCATTCTTCATGGCATTGTATGAAGACTTGATATTTTTTCCTTTCATGAGAGCTAGTGGCATACTTGTTGAATTATCCAAGTTGGAGCCCTTCTCATGGAAGATGTCTTGGTTTAAGGATTCATACTTGTGAATGAATGGTTGAGTGTTCTCCATAGAATGACTTAATCATTTAAAAATCACCATTTACATTTCACGTAATTTATCATTCATTGCCATTTACATTTCATATAACTTGTTTATGTTTAGGTCATTTTTACTTTGCTCATTTGAGCCATATCTTGTGACTGTGTATATTGTTTGTGTGTTTTGGTTTTGTTTGTGGTCTTCGGACCTTAAAATACCTAATAATAACAAAAACCCTAAAAAAATGTTTGGTGGACTGTTGAACTTGATCTGAACTTTTGGACTTAGGATTAGGCAACATTCCCTGTGCAAAAAGGACTTGACCAATGACAACATCTGAGACTAAGCTATCTTTGAACTGTGCCTTCATCTGATGCAAGACTTGAGAATTTCTTGGATTCATATGTTACTCTGTCTTTGTGCTTAATTGTTATTTTGATCTTGTGTTTGATGTTTTGTTCTAAGTTGATAAAGGAATATTTCATCTGGTACATTGGAAGACAATAAAGATTGCTAGCTATTGGAATGCTTATTTGGATATGACCATCTTTATTTGATGCCTTGATCTTCATGATGTCTGGATATTGTTCATTGCTTGATTAAAGTCCAAGGGAAAATGGGTTTCTATATGACATTTTTGTCTGTTGGATTGCATCCCATTGGCCAGATCTTTTCAACTCTTAACTTTTAAATTTGTGCTTAGGATAACCTCTTCATCTCTTCCCACTTCTTAAATTTCAAAATCTCTTCCCCTTTTCAAAAACTTCTCTGCTTGTGACTTTAAACTTACACTTTACTTTAATGATTAGAAACTTTGGCCTTATGCCAATGAATTTTCAAACTCTTTCTTAAATCAAATTTGTAAATAAACTTAATCATATTGACTTTAAATTTCAAAAAGACAAAAAGAACTAACAACCCCATTCAAACTTTTGGCCCTTTGTGCCTTTTCTTATTAACCTTTTGTTAAAAGAAATTCACCAACTTTGAAGTGTTTAGCATGAACTACGAGGTTTTGATCCCTCATTTTTATGTTGCTATGTAGGCATAAGACCGAAGGTCTTGTCAAACAAAAAAATATAATCAATGAATTGTTTTCTCATCCCCACACTCTATTTTTACCAAACATCATTTATACGAAAAACAGATACACACATAAAAAGGCTCCCTAGGAGTACCTAGGACACTTTGGGTGCTAACACCTTCCCTCCGTGTAACCAACCCCTTACCTGTAATCTCTGACATCTTATTAGTTTTGATTTGAAAACTTCTTATCTTTAGGTTTTGTTCGTACTTTTCCCTTTTCCTTTGGAAACAATAAAAGTACGGTGGTGACTCTGGTTTTATTGACGTCAAGTGTATCCATAGCTTGATGGCCATGAATTTACCATTACATAAATTAAGTGGCGACTCTGTTGGGGAGTAGTTATCAGTGGGTTTAGCCTACTTTTTATGTGTATATATTTTTATACTTGATGTTTGTATATTGTTTGTATGATATAATTTGTCTGTTGTGCTTGGTGATCTCTGAGTGGTGAGATAAGTTCTAACCCGAACTTGAGTGCAATTAAGATAGGTGGATGATATAGTCATGTTCAAATTGTATGGAGTAGTTCTTAATAAGTTGGCTTAAAACCCATATACTCAGTGGAGACCCTTTTGGAGTTACGAATGTCACACAAGTTATTTGTGGATAAGCATTACTTTATCTGATTTGGGGTCTGAGAAACTGAGGACCGTAGAACATTTAACCCAACTTGGCCTATTTAGAATGTAGTGTGGAGATTGTTCAGGTGTAAACTTGATCACAGTTGTTACGCGATACTACACTCAGACGAGTTTCTCTTGAGAATATTATGGGTTGATGAGTCAGTCATCCTAACCTGTAATATCCGATATATGGGATCAAGACTCTGGGAACTTCTTAGAACATGATCTATAGGTTCTTATCATTAGTACACTCCTTTAGGATGGTTCTTAACCTGACTCCATGCTCGTAACTCACAATAAACCCTTTGATTCTCGGTTGATCCGATCAAGTCTCATCAATATCAATGGAACTTGGGTGTTGATAAGGTGAAAACCATAATCCACCAAAATGGATTATTGATCTTGATGATGACTTGATCCATCCCTTGACCTTTGTTTATGATTGCCTTGTGTGTGATTGTTGTATTCATGCATACATGTGCATCATAACATTCATCACAAAAAAAAAAATTCAAGGAACTAAGGTCTTATTTGCAAATATTTTTAGACCATGGATTGTGGACGAAGGAATACTAAGAAGTACAGTTTCAGATGTCCTGATTTGAAAGAGCTAAGGAAGTTGTCATCTTTTGTACTAGATCCCTTGGACTTCAAGCAACATCATGGGAAACTTTTGAAGGAGAATTGCCATCCAAGGCGCAGCGGAATTTAAAATTTTCTCCATTTAGTGATCCTTACGAATGGGCATGATCAGTGATAGAATCGTTACCTCTTGTGGCGATTCAAACCTTTGGTGCAGATCTCTGATAAAGATCAAAACCTTTGATACAGATCTACGGGGCGATCACGAACGTTGAACGATGACAACATCTCTACTCAGTCCACACGAACGGATTCCTTCAATCGCAGTGCTAGCTGTTATGAATGAAGGTTTTGAGTGAGAGAGAGATACGAAATTCCAACTCTTCAGTTGTGTTGTCTGTCTCAGTGAGTTACAATGCTTCTACCCAAGGGGTTCTATTTATAGAACCACTTGTGTGGGCTTCAAGCCAAAAAGCCCAATTAAGTGCATTTTGGCCCATATCTCATAATATGCCAAAATCACTTAAGTATTTGGTACCTTACCATATTTCGTATTCTACTTAAGTACACCGTACCTTACGATGTTCCTTAATTATTCTATCTCTCATCAATCCGTCCTTTGTGTGTGACCCTATAGGTTTTCGCGACGTTGGCAATTATATTAAATCACGCATTTAACATAATAAACAGTGAGCGGTATATAGCAACACATCACTGCTACCCAAGTCACGGAAATGTCATGTGATCTAACAAAACCTCCTGTGATAATAATTATGTGTATAATTACCCCTTTGCCCTTATGTCTATATTGAACACAAGGTATAGACCGTGTCACCTTTGTCCAGTTCAATATTGGGCCCATAGACATTTATCCTGTTACGCAGGATTGGCAAATTCCATCTAGGACACTCATGTCCCTCGGCATGCTTCGTGGAGTACCCATCAACTGTCTTTATGGTTATCCAGTTACGGACAATGTTGGATCAGCAAAAAAGCACTCGACTCTACATCTAGGATCCATAGTGGTTTCAGGTTGAAGAGTGGTATACACTATTATCACCATGAGAATAACTTATGACACTTTGCATAACTTTCTATATAGTATTCTCATAGCGGGTCAATCCGGTATAAATATTACTCCTAATATTCATACATATGTTTAAGACTTGATAACTCTTTATCCATGATCCATGATATGTGATCATCAGTCTACAAACATAATAGTCTTAATGCTTTAATGTTATCCCACTTCACATTAAAGCTCGACTACAGATACTTTAAGAATAGTGTCCTTATGTTTAATGTGTTCTCATGATTAAGTCACACTTAATACATTAAACGGACTATCTATTCCAGGGACTTTATTAATCAACCATAATAAAGAAAATGCCTTTTATTATTAATAAATAATTCGATACAAGTACCAAAAAGTATTGGCCTCTAGGGCTTACACCAACAATCTCCCACTAGCACTAGAGCCAATCAGGCATACCCCGTATGCCCATTGATCTAGTATGGCCATCATGCTTCTGTTGCGCAAGAGGCTTTGTCAGTGGGTCAACTATATTGTCAAGTGTAGGTACTTTACATATTTTCGCACAACGCCTAAGTATGTGTTTGGATCGTTGGTGAGATCTAGGCTCCTTAGCTTGTGCGATAACACCATTGTTATCATAATAGAGACCAATGGGATCCACAATGCTAGGGACTATGCCAAGTTTATTGATCCAAACAGCTTCCTTTGCTGCACTTAAGGCAGCAATATGCTCGGCCTCGGTTGTAGAATCAGCAACTGCATCTTGCGTTGAGCTTTTCAAGCTCACAGTGCCACCATTTAAGCAAAACACATAACCAGATTGGAATCATTCATATTAAAGCGTCTCAGCACTTTGTCTGTGTATGTACTCTGACTTAGGCCAAGCAGTTTTGTGATCTATCTCTATAGATTCTGATTCCTAATATATAGGCTGCTTCACCTAGGTCCTTCATAGAAAAGCATTTCCCCAACCAAGACTTTACTTGTTGCAGGGTAGGGATATCGATTCTAATGAGTAATATGTCATCTACATATAATACCAGGAATACGATCATGCTCCCACTAACCTTCTTGTAGACACAAGTCTCATCTTCGTTCTTGATGAATCCATACAGTTTTACTGTTTCATCAAAACGAAGATTCCATGAGTAGGTCACAGGCTCATCTTGATCCATGAGTAATACATCACCTTGATCAGATATCCATATATCTCAGGTAGGTGACATATCCTGCCTGACCTACGCTGGTCTTGTTCTACTTGAGCAGGTTGCTCTTACACAACTACTTGTATTTCCTGCTCTAATTCCTCCATAGGTGTATCGATACTTTGTGATTCTTGAATTTCTTCAAGTTCTACTTTCCTCCCACTGAATCCTTTGGAAATAAAATCCCTTTCTAGGAAAACTTAAGTTCGAGCGACAAACACTTTGCCCTCAGAAGGATTGTAGAAATAATATCCTCTTGTTTCTTTAGGATACCCCACAAATAAGCATTTGTCAGATTTGGGCTCAAGCTTAGTTGAAATTTGTCGTTTCACATAAACTTCGCAACCCCAAATCTTTATGTAAGACATATGTGGTCTGTTACCACTCCATATCTCATATGGTGTCTTATCAACCTTTTTGGATGGAACACGGTTAAGTGTGTAAGCTGCGGTCAATAGCGCATGTCCCCAAAAGGAGTTTGGAAGATCGGCTTGACTCATCATGGATCGGACCATGTCCAACAGGGTTCGATTTCTTCTCTCAGATACACCCTCCCATTGGGATATGCCAGGAGGAGTAAGTTGGGATAGGATCCCACACTCTTTCAGATGGTCATCAAACTCTTGGATTAAATACTCACCACTTCGATCTGATCGAAGAGTTTTAATATTCTTACCTAGTTGGTTTTAACTCGTTAGGTTTCACCCTTTTGTATTAATGTTATTAATAGGCATTTCAAGATCAAGGACATATAGTCCATTGTTCATTTGTGCAGTAGCATAGAATATATCATTCAAATAAATTGAGCAACAATTATTCTTTATTATAAATGAAAAACCAAACTTGTCCAAACAAGCAATGGAAATAATATTCCTGCTAATTGCAGGTACATAATAACAGTTCTCTAACTGAATTATTAAACCACTAGGTAAAGTCAATTCATAAGTTCCTCCGGCTAAGGCAGCAACCTTTGCTCCATAGCCAACTCGTAGGTCGACTTCACCTTTTGCTAAATCTCTACTCCTTTTTAGTTCCTGCATATTTGTACAAATGTGAGAACCGCATCCAGTATCTAATACCCATGATGCAGAAGTAGATAAATTAATAACAAAATTACCTGAAGTTGAAGTCTCTACTCCATTCTTCTTATCTTCCAGGTACTTTGGGCAGTTCCTCTTCCAGTGTCCGGTCTTACCGCAATGGAAGCAGGTGCCTTCTTTTGCTATGCCTCCATTAGGCTTCAAAGCAGCAGTGGATCTAGGATTGGCAACTTCCTTGCCCTTCCCCTTATCACTCTGCTTATTGGGCCTTTTGTTCTGTCTCTTTCCATTTCCGATCATCAGAATGGACTTCCCTTTTGACTTCAGATTCTGCTCGGCAGTTCTTAACATGGCGAGCAGTTCAGGAAGAGATTTGTCCATATCAATCATATTGAAATTTAGGACAAATTGACTGAAACTATCTGGCAACGATTGCAAGATCAAATCAGTTGCAAGTTCCTTTTCGAGGGGAAAACCCAATCTCTCAAGGTTTTCCACATACCCAATCATCTTGAGTACATGGGGACCTACATGGGCTCCCTCAGCTAACTTGCTTTGAAAAAGGACTTTTGAAACTTCAAACCTCTCATGCCTTGCTTGCTCTTGATAGAGCAACTTCAGGTGTTCGATCATATCGAACGCTGACATATTCTCATGTTGCTTTTGCAATTCTGAGTTCATGGTAGCCAGCATGAGACAAGCAGTTTCATTGGCATCATCGACATGCTTCTTATAAGCATCTCTTTCTGCCTTAGGTGCAGAACTAGGAGGTTCCTCTTCAGGAACATGTGTCTCCAAGACATACATCTTTTTATCATGTTTAAGGACAATCCTCAAGTTTCGGTGCCAATCCAGAAAATTTGTCCCAGACAATTTTTCCTTATCAAGGATTGATCGTAGGATGTTGTTAGAGGTGTTTGCTGTCATGGTAATCTACATAAGGATTAATGAAAATATAAGTATCATTGACATATTCAATTAGGCCTTTAATTAAATATGCTCCCACTATTTTACTCAAAACAAATGACCCTCATCATCTGATTCGGAAGATCCCGTTGGAAGATTTTCTAGTGGGTCGAGATCCATATTTCACTTCGTTCTAAGTCCGCGTAGGCGGATTACACAAAACTAGGTTATTTAGGTAGGAACTTCTTCCAATTGTATCTCATACAACTCTCAAAAATTTCAATTGGGTGAATAACTCCTTATTCCAATCCATCATATGGATTATTCCCAACTCTTGCTTCTAAACATATATAAGAAAATTATAATCAAGTTTGACTCATCATTTTAGCAGTTGGATATTACAATTATCCCATCGCACCTTAACTAATACAAAACATGCACCTCGCGTAGGCGAAACCTACATTATTCGATACCAGTCTTGATGAGTGCTAAAACTTGGAAAGCAAACATATATAATATTCTCATAATTTGTTTAATTAAGTTTGACCCATTGTTTTAACAGTTGGATATTACAATTATCCCATCGCATCTTACTAATATATAAATCATGCACCTCGCGTAGGCGAAACCTACATTATTCATTACTAGTCTTGATGAGTGTTAAAACTTGGAAAGCATAAACTTAATATTTAATTTGAGGGAATTGCAATTTTTCTGATCTCACCGGCTTGTTTATCATATAAATCGTCTCTCACATGCATCAACATACATTCACATGCATCAACATACATACTACATAATGAAACAGTTATGGCCCCTAGCGCAATTGTTCTCCCAAGCCAATGAGAGAACTTAAGCTAACCTACAACGATCTAAGCTTCTCCAAGCAAGATCTTCAAGGTTGTCCTCCTTTGGCAATGACTTCTTTGCTTTCTTCATATCATTACATTACATGAAAGAAACTCGTTTTACATACGAGGGAGTGAGATGAGAAAAGAAGTTACATTTGGGAGATTAAGAGAGAGGCACAACACGCAGGTCGTATTTTAAAAACCCAAAACAAAACAAAGGAAAACTAAGGTCATAACCGATCACCACAAGACAATAATAAACACTTTATTATTATTATTATTATTATTAATTCCTTTAATTAATTAAAATCAAATTAAATTTCGAAGACCGATCACACTACGCAGAGTTAACCGGGGGTCCGCTGCCCGGTCAAGGGGGCAGCGCCCCTGCTCGAAAATTTTAATGAAAAATTCATTTAAAATTGACGTCGTTTTTCGTATCAACACTTGATACTTCAAAGCACTTTTTCTAGCCGAACGGGTGAATTTTTCCTTGCGTTAACCAGTTAACCATATGCGTTAACCGGTTAACACTGTTTGAAAACTTTTAGAAAATTCTTTTCTGCCTTGCGTTAACCGGTTAACCATATGCGTTAACCGGTTAACCATATGCGTTAACCGGTTAACACTGTTGAAAAATTTCTTGGAAAACTGTTTTCCGCCTTGCGTTAACCGGTTAACCAAATACGTTAACCGGTTAACACTGTTTGAAAATTAAAAAAAAATATTTTGTATTGCGTTAACCGGTTAACCATATGCGTTAACCGGTTAACACTGTTCCAAAAATGTTTAGAAGGTTGTATACAGTTTCTCGTTAACCGGTTAACCCTATGCGTTAACCGGTTAACACTGTTCGAAAAAGTGTTTAGAAAGCACAACTCTTGTGCAGTCAAACCCCAATCGCATAACTCTCTGACAACACAACCCTTGTGTCGTCACTAACCCTGATGCACCAATTTCAGACCGTCAAACACATCTCGATTGTTAATTCAGTATGATTGATCAACACGTCACTGCTTCACCATACTAATGTCGGATCAAGAAGCAAACGACCATTGATCGCTCAAAGGAAAACAATCATTGAGGGTTTGAATGAACGAAACGAGAACACTATATCATATATAATGTATTTTGCATCAGGATTACATATATCACATATATGTAACTTGATCGATCTCAATTTAACCTTTGATTTATTTTGTCTTTAATCATATTATTACAGAACAAAAATAAATATCAGATTCATGGTTTCGTAAGTGGCTCTGATACCACTGAAGGAGAATTGTCATCCAAGGCGCAGCGGAATTTAAAAATTTCTCCATTTAGTGATCCTTACGAATGGGCATGATCAGTGATAGAATCGTTACCTCTTGTGGCGATTCAAACCTTTGGTGCAGATCTCTGATAATGATCAAAACCTTTGATACAGATCCACGGGGCGATCACGAACGTTGAACGATGACAACATCTCTACTCAGTCCACACGAACGGATTCCTTCAATCACGGTGCTAGCTGTTATGAATGAAGGTTTTGAGTGAGAGAGAGATACGAAATTCCAACTTTTCAGTTGTGTTGTCTGTCTCAGTGAGTTACAATGCTTCTACCCAAGGGGTTCTATTTATAGAACCACTTGTGTGGGCTTCAAGCCAAAAAACCCACTTAAGTGCATTTTGGCCCATATCTCATAATATGCCAAAATCACTTAAGTATTTGGTACCTTACCATATTTCATATTCTACTTAAGTACACCGTACCTTACGATGTTCCTTAATTATTCTATCTCTCATCAATCCGTCCTTTGTGTGTGACCCTATAGGTTTTCGCGACGTTGGCAATTATATTAAATCACGCATTTAACATAATAAACAGTGAGCGGTATCTAGCAACACATCACTGCTACCCAAGTCACGAAAATGTCATGTGATCTGACAAAACCTCCTATGATAATAATTATGTGTATAATTACCCCTTTGCCCTTATGTCTATATTGAACACAAGGTATAGACCGTGTCACCCTTGTCCAGTTCAATATTGGGCCCATAGACATTTATCCTGTTACGCAGGATTGGCAAATTCCATCTAGGACACTCATGCCCCTCAGCATGCTTCGTGGAGTACCCATCAACTGTCTTTATGGTTATCCAGTTACGGACAACGTTGGATCAGCAATAAAGCACTCGACTCTACATCTAGGATCCATAGTGGTTTCAGGTTGAAGAGTGGTATACACTATTATCACCATGAGAATAACTTATGACACTTTGCATAACTTTCTATATAGTATTCTCATAGCGGGTCAATCCGGTATAAATATTACTCCTAATATTCATACCTATGTTTAAGACTTGATAACTCTTTATCCATGATCCATGAGATGTGATCATCAGTCTACAAACATAATAGTCTTAATGCTTTAATGTTATCCCACTTCACATTAAAGCTCGACTACGGATACTTTAAGAATAGTGTCCTTATGTTTAATGTGTTCTCATGATTAAGTCACACTTAATACATTAAACGGACTATCTATTCCAGGGACTTTATTAATCAATCATAATAAAGAAAATGCCTTTTATTATTAATAAATAATTCGATACAAGTACCAAAAAGTATTGGCCTCAGGGGCTTACACCAATAACTTTTGTCTCTATTATCTGTTGATGTGGTTGAAGGACTTCCGAGTGTTTTGGTTCAGTTCTATGATCCTCTCTACCTGTGCTTCACTTTTCCTGATTATCAACTTGTACCTACTTTGGAGGAGTATGCACATCTCTTGGGTATACCCATATCTGACAAAGTACATTTTAGTGGATTGGACGAGATTCCTAGATCTCATATCATAGCTGAAGCTCTTCATCTGAAGAAATCTGAGATTGGTGCTCATTTGGTGAAGAAATGAGGTATTTTTTGGTTGACTTTTGAGTTCCTCATTGGTAGAGCTATTTTTTTTGCTCAAGCCGGTAGCATGGATGCTTTTGAAGCCATTTTTGTATTGCTCATCTATGGTTAAGCCTTGTTCCCTAACATTGACGGTTTTGTTGATGTTAACTCCATTATAATCTTCTTGATTGGGAATCTTGTTCCAACTTTGTTGGGTGACATGTATTTCTCTTTGCATTTGAGAAATTCTAAAGGTGGTGGGACTATTGTGTGTTGTTTTCCTCTTCTGTATAAGTGGTTTATGTCGCACTTGCCTCAGACACCTGCTTTCATGGAGAACCAACAATATCTACGGTGGTCCTAGAGACTTAGGTCTCTCACTAATGATGATATTGTTTGGTATGATTATGCATTGGGTAGCTTGAACATTATTGATAGTTGTGGTGAGTTCTCTAATATGCCTTTTATTGGTACACAAGGAGGAATCAACTACAACCCCGCTTTGGCTTGTCGTTAACTTGGGTTCCCCTTGAGAGACAAACCTAATAACACTCAGTTAGAAGGTATATTCTATCAAGAGGGTAAAGATCCCCAACATTTGAAGCAAAGGATGATACATGCTTGGCATAATGTACATAGGAAAGGAAGATCCGAGCTTGGTCCATACAATTGTGTAGTTTTGGAAGCTTACCCTATTTGGGTGAAGAAGAGAGCTTTGGAGCTGAAGATGTTGTACGCTTATGAAAGACCTATGTATGTGGTTATGGCTGAGCCATCAACTCTCCCTAACCAATATGTAGGGGAGTTGGAAGACACACTCACCAAAAAGAAGCAAGAGAGAGATATGTGGGAAGAGCGGTTTCATGCTTTGAGCCGAAAGCATAAAGAGTTACAACTTGAGTCAAAAGACAAGGATGTGCTTATTGAGATTCTTGAAGACCGAGCAGTGAAGAGACAGAGAGATCCAGAAGGTCTATATTCCTCAAGTATGCCTCAACCTTCCGGTGCTTGGAAGAAGATTGTTGATCATCTTGTCCTTGAGAAGGCTCAAACGAAGACATCCTTTCAGTCCGAGATTCGATGCATCTGAAGGAAGTATGCACCCATAGCCAAATCATCCGATGCAGTTGCTAAGGGATCCTTAAGATGATAGTTTCTTTTTCTCTTGTATTTGTATTTTGGTTTCTGAAATTGTACTCAGTGTAATCCTTCCCAAATTTTATGAATAAAAATAGATTTTATGGTCAATCAAATTGTTATTATTGTTATTACTGAAATATATATATGCAAATAGGACTTCATATGTTCCTTGAAATTAAAAACAAACAAAAGCATTTCATTTCATGCATCATTTGCATAACAGGTTTTCTTCCGCTAGATGTCTTATCTGTTCTTCTTTTGTGCATCAGCCAAGCTAACTCACCGTTATAACACTCGCGCTAATCAACGGAATATAATGGAGCATCTAGAGCAAGAGAACCAATAGCTAAAGGATGAGATCGCCAGATTAACGACTATGATGGAATCTGTGATTGTTAACCAGAACCAATCATCACCAACTCCTGCAACTCCTTCCCAGAGGACTGTTATTTCTGAGGTTGCTACCTCAACTGTTCATGTTGTTGCTACCAGTCAATCCATTCCTTCTATGCATGTTGGGTTCCCTTGAGGAATGCCATCAAACTTTATGCCAGAAGGGTATGCGTCCACCTTTGTTTCTGTCGGCATCTAGCCTAGTTATGTCAGTGCCTTCTTCAGTTGTTCACACTCTGCCTCATTTTGAGGATACTATCTATCATTCTGAGTCGTCTAAGGGCCCAAATGTATATGAGAAGATGGATGAAATGAAAGATCAATTCCTAGAGTTGCGTAAAGAGTTGAAGACTCTAAGGGGGAAAGACTTGTTTGGGAAAAGTGCTTCTGAACTCTGCTTTGTCCCTAATGTTAAGATCCCGGTGAAATTCAAGGTCCCCGACTTTGAAAAGTACAAAGGGAATACTTTCCCGCTAAGCCATCTTGTGATGTACGCTAGAAAAATGTCTACTCAGACTGATAATGATCAGTTGCTGATTCACTATTTCCAAGACAGTTTAACTGGAGTTGCTTTAAGGTGGTATATGGGTCTGGATAATGCAAGCATACGTACTTTCAATGACTTAGGTGAGGCCTTTGTCAAGCAGTATAAGTACAACGTGGATATGGCGCCTGATAGAGGCCAATTGAGGTATATGTCTCAAAAATATAAGGAGACATTCAAAGAGTATGCTCATAGATGGAGAGAGCTTGCTGCCCAGATAAGTCCACCTCTTGAAGAGAAAGAGATGATGAAGATCTTCTTGAAAATGTTGAGTTCATTTTATTACAAACGTATGATTACGAGTGCCTCTAATGACTTTAACAAAATGGTAAACATGGGGATGAGGCAAGAAGAAGGAGTTCGTGAAAGACGTTCGTCTAAAGAAGAAGCATCATCCAACAAGAAATATGGTGGGAGTTTCTCCAAGAGGAATGAGGGAGAAACTAATTCGGTATCAGTGGGGAGGCAGAGGAGGCCTCATGTTAGAAAGAGTTTCTTCAGTAATTCCGGTTTTTTCCAACAATTCCAATAATCAATCAGTTCCAATTCAATAACAACAACATCAACAACAATGACAACAAAGAACCAACAACAACAACAACAACAATAATCATCAACAAAACTTCGAGAGGAATAAGGTCTCCTTTGACCCTATTCCTATGACATATGCATAATTATACCCACCATTGGTCCTCACAAATCTCATTCAACCAAGAAATCCTACGCAAATACATGAGCCACTACCATGGTGGTTCAAGCCTGACCTTCATTGTGCTTTTCACCAGGGAGCCCCTGGCCATGACATAGAAAACTGATATCCATTGAAATATGAGGTTCAGAAGCTCATAAAGAGTGGTATGGTGTCCTTTGAGGACAGAGTTCTGGATGTGAAAGCCAATTTGTTACCTCCTCATGGTAGCGCTTCTGTCAACATGGTGGACGTTTGTCTAGGAAATTTCCGAGTTTTTGATGTACGACGTATCCGAAGATATTTGGTAGAGATGCATAAGACTGTGTTTAATTAGTGACTATGAACATGACTATGATGGTTGTTGAAGCTAGCAGAAATATACCCGAATGTATCGCACGCTCGAACATACAACAGAGTCGCCATCGAACTTTATTTATCCCCAAAGGGATGGAAAAACATCGATAAAACCCGGGGGAAAGAGATATGCTGGGTAAGGAAGTCGGTTATGCAAGGGGAAGGTATTAGCACCCGAAACATCTATAGTACTCCATGAGAACCATTTTGATTGTTCTCACTCGAATAGGTGTGATAGCTAAAGATTACTTGCAAAAGATAGGGGAAAAGGAAGGAAATAGATAAAGTGATCGGTGAGGATTAGGGTCCTCATGCCTACGTATCCTCATAGTGCATGAGGAATTCATAGCTCCGTAGTTCAAAGAATTAGTGCTGGGAGATGAAAAGAAGTTATGATCAAAGTATGGTTTGAACCAAAGAATGATGTTTTGAACTCCAACAAGGGTGAAACATGAACCTAAGAGTAAACATGTATGAACCAACAAGTGAGGGCCTATAGTGCAGTATCATTGTATCGGAACAACCAAAAAAAGATTGAATTAAGTGTTTGATATCATAGCGCAAACAACTCTTGGTTCACAAAGAGGTACAAGATGGAACACAAAGAGATAATGTATTTATCTCAAAGAATAGGTATATCACGTGAAGTGAATGAAGGTAAAATATGAATGCATCATAGAGATAAACAGAATGAAGTGACCAAAGTCACAGAAATGAAGGTTTGGTAACAAGTGACTAAAGAAGTATGATTTGAAACCAAAGGTCAGATATACATCGAAATCCATAAGAGAAATAGAATTTGTACCATAGAGGGAAGGTGGCACGAACCACAAGTGAGGGCCTACAACGCTGTATCACTGTATGGTTGAGCTGAAAAACGAAGGAATTAAATGTATGGGGACAATCCAAACAACTCTAGGTACAAATGCAGATTGTCACTATATCGTCCTAAAAGGGTGTATATGGATATTCCAAAGAAAACTGTATTTCGGTTTCAAAGAAATAATACATCATTGGATGAACGATTCGATGATTGAAGGTAGATAATGGATCATGAAAGATATGAATGGTGCCTTAAGGTGGAAGAAAGAATAATAAATAAGTATGCTCGCGGAGGATTCAAACCCTTGTGCCTACGTATTCTCATTGTGCAATGAGAAAATCAAAGTAATCGTAGTTCATCCTACTACGACTGAAAGTAAGATGATTGATAAGGCAAGAGGAGATTGATAGATTGATTTTCCAGGGTGCAATACCCTTCAAGGCTGAAAAGGAGTGCTAAGGTTCATGACCTTCAAGGTTAGGTATCACTACCAGAGTTTATAACTGATGATGTTAAAGAGTTGAATTGCCAAGGCTTATCACCTTATAGGGCAAAGAGAATGAAGTGCCAGAGTCTATGACTCCCAGGGATGAGAATTGAATTGAATAACTAAGGTTTAACACCTCACAAGGTAGAAGAGACAGATATGCTAGAGTCCACGACTCTCAAGGCAAAGAATCGAATAGAATAGCCAATGTTTAACACCTCACAATGCGAAGAATGTCAAGTGCCAGAGTCTAGGACTCTCAAAGCGAAGATCAAAATCGAATAGCCAAGGTTTAACACCTCACAAGGCAAAAAAAGTTAGATGCCAGAGTCTACGACTCTCAAGGCAAAGATCAAAATCAAATAGGCAAGGTTTAACACCTCACAAGGCAAAGAAAGTTAGATGCCAGAGTCTACGACTCTCAAGGCAAAGATCAAAATTAAATATCCAAGGTTTAGCACCTTACAGGGCATAGAAAGTTAGATGACGGAGTCTATGACTCTCAAGGAGAAGAACAAAATTGAATAGCCAAGGTTTAACACCTCACAAGATAAAGAGAGTTAGATTCCAGAGTCTATGACTCTCAAGGCAAAGATCAAAATTGAATAGCCAATGTTTAACACCTCACAAGGCGAAGAAAGGTTAGATGCCAAAGTCTACGACTCTCAAGGTGAAGATCAAAATCAAATAGCCAAGGTTTAACACCTCACAAGGCAAAGAAAGGTTAGATGCCAGAGTCTATGACTCTCAAGGAAAATATCAAAATCGAATAGCCAAGGTTTAACACCTCTCAAGGTAAAGAATGTTAGATGTCAGAGTCTACGACTCTCAAGGCGAAGATCAAAATGGAAGAGCCAAAGTTTAACACCTCACAAGGCAAAGAAAGTTAGATGCCAGAGTCTACGATCCTCAAGGAGAATAATTGAATTGAATAGCCAAGGTTTAACACATCACAAGGAAAAGAATATGCCAAGGTTAACACCTTACAAGGCGAAGGATGTGCCAAGGTTTAACACCTTACAAGACAAAGAATTGATTGGAAGAAGGTGTATGACCACGAGTTGCTGATAGCAAAAGATGCTCCACTATTGAGGTGTTGAAAGATTGATCGATAAAATAGGATAGATTGATAAATAAGGTAGGAATAGATAAGGTAGCTCGCGAAGAATCTGGGTTCTCCTGCCTACGTATCCTTATAGTGCAATAAGTAAATCAGAGCTTTCATAGTTCAGCCTACTAGGGCTGAAAACAAGGTGATTAAAGAGGTAAAGTAATATGATTGAATGATTAATAGAAATGATTAGAATGGAAGATGAATTAAGAAGAGACTTGACATTCGATTGATAGGAATCACACTAAAGTCTATGAATAAGGGCAAACACTTTGAATATTTGGGACCTACGCCCCATACGCAAAGTCGCTCTAGACAAGGATAGGAGAAACTTCGTCTCATCATTCCCTATTGCTTAAGACTCGTAGCACATGATACTTATCTTAACTGACAAGTTATTGGTGAAAAATCTCCATTGTTGATCCTTGTATTAATGTTGCCTTGCATGAAGAAGACTTGGTAGTTTAATCAAATCGTATTGTACTAAAGTCTATGAATAAGGGGGAACACTTTAAACATCTGGGACCTATGCCCCATACGCAAAGTCACTCTAGACAAGGATAGGAGAAACTTCGTCTCATCATTCCCTATTAATTAAGGCTCATTTCGTACAATTTGGATCGTGTTTACCAAGTATTGACCTTTGATTTATCTTGTATAATCCGCTGCTTGATATGACTGAGGATGCCTTGATCGACGATCTTGACTTGAGGCGAGCTCCATAGCTTAAAAGAAGAAAGTCTTATTAAGTGACCAAGGGTCTTTTGATCACTAAAATTAGACTGTGGGATTATACAAGTTCAAAGGATTTAATTGATCAAAATTGCTTTTGATCAATTTGAATCGGAGGGTTAAGATCGATTAGAAAACTAGGTTAGAACCTAATCTAATGGTTAGAGTTAATCAAACTAATCTAAGTGATCATGTTATAGTTAGTCAAGACTTGGTTAAAAATCTATGTCAAAAATTTTCTAAGGAAACATGCAATTAAATGGTTAAAATGACAAAATAATCCCTAAGGGATAAAATGGTCAATTCACAGAAATATCCAATCATAAACATAAACTTAATTCCAATTAAAGTTTGATTAGAAACTACAAATTGATTAAGTCCCAAATTCTAAAATTAACCTAATGTTCAAGAATTAGCTAAATTCTAAAATTAATTAATATCCAACTATTTTCTAATTCCTAATCTAACTAAACTATATTAAAATCTAATTAGAAAACTATACAAAACTCTAATTAATTCCTAAATTCTAATTAAAATCTAAAGCCTAATTAAACCTAATTAAAATGCTAACAAAATAATTACCAAAAATATCAACACAAAATAAAATGGAATTAAAGGTAATTAAAATGGTAATTAAAATATTGGGCCAAGGGGGGTGCAGGCCCTAAATAGAATGCAGAATTCAGCACTAGGGGCTTTGGGCTCAACAAAATAAGCTCAAATACTAAGAAATATAGTTGGATTCAGCAACTATGTTTCTAAGCAAAACATGAGTGTAGCAAGAAAAATATTGGGCTTAATGGCTAAGCCCAACAGAATTTGCAAAGGGACATGTGAAAAAAAATTCAGCAATTCACTCTCTTCTTTACACATCATCTTCCAATTCTTATGTCAAAACAGAAACACCACCGGAGCTTCAGCACCACCGAGTCGGAGGCGGCGGAGTTGGTCGGAATCAAGAAAAAACACCACTTTCTTACTCCTCTCAACCTCTTCTATCATAATCCCTCATCCATTCTAACCATAAATTAATTAATTCTGGAAATTGAACCATTAAAGTCAAGAACCCTAAGCACAGAATCTGAAATTAAATGGAGGTGGAGGAGAATTAAACCATGAAACCTTGGGGTTTTGATTCTCCACTACATAATCTATGATGTGGTATAAAAAATCCAATAAACAAGTAAAGATGAAGATTCACCGACCTACAAGATAGAGAATTATCTTGGAACTTATTGAAATTTGGAGGTGATGAAGATGAATAAGAGAAAACCAAAGGTATGCTACTTTGAACCTTTAATCTTCTACTTCTATTATGAACTCCTCCTCTTCAATAATTAACTCTGAAAAATTATGAATTAAGTTGTTGTTATTGATGTTAATTATATGAATATATGGATGATTATTGAGTGCAAGAGGTTTGACTCAATTGATAACAAACTTCAATGTGAAGCTTGCTCCAATGGTGGTTTGAGCTTTGGTGTAGGGAGAGGAATTGGAGAAGATTAAGTGAGAAAAGTTGAATTTGCAATGAGTAATTTGAGAGTGATCAAGTTCTGAGTTTTTGCTCCCCCTTGTGTTTATATAGGTTACAGGTTTGGATCCAATGGAGGTTTGAAGTTAGTTTTGATGTGGCTTGGAACGAGTTAAATGAGGTTTCGAATTAGTTTGAGTAGGTTTGAAGTTAGTTTGATATGGTTTGGAGTTAGTTTGATGTGGTTTGAAATTAGTTTGATGTGGTTAGTTTGGGACTGTTATGAAAGTTGGGGGATGTTAGAATAACTTAAAATTGATGATTTGAAGTGTTGAGAATACTTGATTTAATGCATGAATGTTATGGTTAGTTGCTGCATAATTATGTAGAGCTTTCAATGTGCATTTATGCAAGCATTGGAACTGTTTTGGAGTGGAAGGGAAAATACATTATTGCTGAAAAATGTTGTATTTTGACCCACTGTTCCAGGGTAAATCGATTTACCAAGCATGGAAATCGATTTACATCATGAACACTGACTTTTTTGGCTATTGTCCCAGGGTAAATCGATTTACCAAGCATGGAAATCGATTTCCATCATCCAAAAATGAAATTTTTGGATACTAGAGCAGGGAAATTAATGTCCCAAACATCGTAATCGATTTCCATTATGCAAAATGGGTTTTTTTTTCCTTTGTTTTGATGCATGGGGTCATGTGTGAGGCATAATGGATTAGCTTTCTTTGAATGAATGAATGAAATTAAATTAATGGGTCATGGAATAACTTGATCAAATTGACAATGAATTTGTATCAGTGGGACTATAAATCAACGCATGAATGAATCTTGACATTTTAATAAAACCATGAAAGTAATGGATGAAGTGGGAATGAAATAAGACTCAGATCAAATAGATCATGAGACCGTGAGGTCAATGAAACATGAATGAAACCATGCCTTGAATTAATCATATAACATCGTGAATTAGGGTTTAGAAGCCCAATTCATGCATAGAGGTCAAGCAACAAGGTCCCCCAAGATCAAGAATTAGGGTTGCTACCCATATGATGAGTCATACCATAATCTTCAAGACAAATCCCTGCTTTTATCAACCAAGAACCTTGAATTTATGATACTCGTTACCGGATGTTAATCATGAATGAATGATGCACCTGAATGAGACATGAGTAAGATTAGATGGGTCTTAGGTTTTAAGTTAGATGAAAAGCAAAAAGGGAGGGCAAATTTTGGGGTACGACAGTTATGCCGTTTGCAGTATGAACCCCCATGGGTGTATGGTTGTCAAGAGGGATATCCAGATGTTGATGGATGAGAATATAATCTAGATTCAATAGTCAAGGGATATGGGAGATGTGAATGTTATTGTACCAGTGTTTAAGACCCATAAGCGGGTAGTTATTCAGTTTGATAGTAGCAACATCAATAATGTTAATAGATCGGTATCCCCATTGGTTATATGGTTAGCGGGTCATGTCCCATATGCATCCGATAGAGTTGTGTCATATCAGTACAATGCCACCATGATTGAAGATGATCAAGAGGTTCCTCTACCAGTTGTAGAATTTCTGGTGAACATTGCATATATAACAAAGGTGACCCGTAACGGTCGTGTATTCAGTCCAGTATTTCCGAAGGCTGTGGAAGATGTTTCAACAAGTAAGAAAGCAGAGATTCCGGTAGTGAATCTGGTAAGTGCTCCAGTGTGTCAGTCTGGTGAATCCGGCAAACTGAAGACTAACGATGATGATGAAGTGTTAAAGTTGATCAAAATAAATGAATTCAATGTTGTGGAGCAGCTGCTCTAGACTCCGTCAAAGATCTTCGTGCTATCATTACTGATGAATTCTGAAGCGCGTAGGGAGGCATTGCAGAAAGTGTTGGAACATGCTTATGTTGAGCATGATATGACCATGGATCCGTTTGACCACATAGTTGCCAAAATTACTTCTTGTAATAACTTGAGTTTTTGTGATGAAGAGCTTCTTGAGGAAGGCAACAATCACAATTTGGCGTTGCGCATTTCTATGAATTGCAAGGAGGAAACTCTGTCTAATGTGTTGGTTGGCACTGGTTCATCTTTAAATGTGTTGCCAAGATCAACTTTGTCAAGACTCTCTTATCAAGGCGCCTCAATGAGGTATAGTGGCGTAATTGTCAAAGCGTTCAACGGTTCTCGTAAAATTGTCATTGGTGAAATGGACCTTCCAGTGAAGATAGGTCCGAGTGATTTCCAAATTACTTTCCAGGTAATGGATATCCACCTGGCCTATAGCTTCTTGTTAGGAAGGCCATGGATTCATGAAGCTGGAGCAGTGACGTATACTCTACACTAGAAGCTGAAATTCATGAAGAACCGCAAGCTTGTCGTTATTGGTGGAGAGAAGGCATTGTTGGTGAGCCATTTGTCATCTTTCACGTACGTTGATACTGAAGAGGATGTTGGAACAATTTTCCAAGCCTGATCTATTGCTGATGAAATGAAGAAAACTGGGGCACCCATGTCTTCTTTGAAAGATGCGCAATAGGCCATTCAAGCTAGCAGCATTGACAAGTGGGGTCACGTTGTGGAAATAATTGAGAACAAGAACAGAGCCGGATTAGAATTTCAACTAGGGTTGTTCAACGCCAAAGTCAAAGTTATGCAACCAATTTTTCGCACTGGAGGGTTCATTCATGGGAATGATCAACACTCAGATGTCATTATTAAAGACAATGCTGATGAAGATGAAGTTTGCGCCAACTTTGTGACGCATTGCCAGACTTGCAATAACTGGGTTGTTGTTGATGTTCCTATCGTTATTCATCATTCTAAGTAATTTGTTTTATTATTTTTAATAAAAATCCTTCTCCTATGCCTAAGGGAGAAGTGAACATTGTTGGGCATTTTTACTATTATCATCAATAAAATACAATTTTATTCATCCACATTTATGATGTTTTATTTTACTTTTTGCTTTTTCTGAAATGGTAATCACAAAAAATAAACATAAATAAATAATAATTTTCCATATGCATAATATTTGTGTGCACTCCACTTCTCTAAAATCAAAATATTAAATCATTATGTAGGTTGGTTCTCAAACCCATTGAATACAATGTTCCTACTCCCTTTCCAAACTTTGATTTCCCTGTGTTTGAAGTTGAGGATGAGATTGATGATGAATAAGTATCTGATGAATTATGTCGTTTTCTTGAGCACGAGGAAAAAGCCATTCAGTCGTTTGAAAAGCAGATTGAACTGGTCAACTTGGGTTCCGAGGATGATGTGAAGGAAGTCAAGATTGGATCTCAATTGTGTCCGAAAGCTAAGAAGGGGTTGATTGATCTTATTCGACATTATTCTGATGTGTTTTCTTGGTCCTATCAAGACATGCTTGGGTTGGATTCTGAGATTATGGAGCATAGATTGTCGTTGAAGCCGGAATGCTCGTCGGTCAAGCAAAAGTTGAGAATAACTCATCCTAATATGGTAGTAAAGATCAAAGAGGAAGTGCAAAAGCAGATTGATGCTGGTTTTCTTGTAACCTCTGAGTATTCATAGTGGGTGGCCAATATTGTGCTTGTTCCTAAGAAGGATGGAAAAGTACGCATGTGTGTTGATTATAGAGACTTGAATAAAGCTAGTCCGAAAGATGATTTCCCTCTGCCACACACTGATATGTTGGTAGACAATACAACTAAATTCAAAGTCTTTTCGTTTATGGACGTATTTTCCGATTATAATCATATCAAGATGGCACCTGAAGATATGGATAAGACCACATTCATTACACTCTGGGGAACATTCTGTTATAGAGTAATGCCTTTCGGTTTAAAGAATGTTGATGCAACATACCAGAGAGCTATGCCCACTCTTTTTCATGATATGATGCATAAAGAGATTGAGGTTTATGTTGATGATATGATTGCCAAATCAAGTGATGAAGAAGAATATGTTGAGCATTTGTTGAAGTTATTCTAGCGTTTGAGGAAGTACAAACTCTGCTTGAATCCTAATCAGTGTACTTTTGGTGTTCGTTATGGTAAGTTGTTGGGCTTTATTATTAACGAGAAGGGTATTGAAGTTGATTCTGCCAAGGTCAAAGCAATATAAGAAATGCATGTAACCAAAACTGAGAAGCAAGTCAGAGGTTTTCTCGGCCGCTTGAACTATATCTCAAGATTTATATTGCATATGATTGCCACCTGTGCGCCAATTTTCAAGCTTTTTCGAAAAAATCAATCTTGTGATTGGACCAAAGATTTCCAGAAAGCTTTTGATAGTATCAAAGAGGATCTTCTTGGGCCTCTGATTCTGTCTCTTCCTGTTGAAGGAAAACCCTTGATCATGTATTTGACTGTGCTTGATAAGAGTATGAGTTGTGTTCTTGGTCAGCAAGATGAATCTGGAAAGAAAGAGTATGCAATTTACTACCTCAATAAGAAATTCACTGACTGTGAGACTCGGTATTCTATGCTTGAGAAGACATATTGCGCATTGGCTTGGGCTGCTAAGTGTTTGCGCCAGTATATGTTGAATCATACTACTTGGTTGATATCTAAAATGGATTCAATCAAGTACCTTTTTGAGAAACCTTCTTTAACTAGGAGGATTTCCCGTTGGCAGATGTTGCTATCTGAGTATGATATTGAATACCGATCTCAAAAATAAATTAATGGTAGTGTCCTGGATGACCACTTGGCTCACGAACCGATTGAAGATTACCAGTCAATACAATAGGATTTTCCTGACGAAGAGATTTTGTACTTGAAGATGAAAGACTGCGATGAACCATTGCTTGAAGAAGGGCCAGAACCTGGTTTTTGTTGAGGCATGGTATTTGATGGAGCTATTAATTCTTATGGTAATGGCATTGGGGCAGTGATTATTACTCCTCAAGGCACTCATTTTCCATTTACAGTTAGATTGACTTTCAAGTGTACGAACAATATGACTGAGTATGAAGCTTGCATTATGGGGCTCAAAGAGGCCATTGATCTCAGAATAAAGTATATTGATGTATATCGAGATTCAACTTTAGTTATGAATCAAATCAAAGGTGAATGGGATACGAATCAACCCGGTTTGATACTATATAGAGACTATGCAAAGAGGATTTCAATTTTCTTTGCAATGGTCGAGTTTCATCATATCCCTCAAGATGAAAACCGGATGGCAGATGCTCTTGCAACGTTGACTTCAATGATTGTGATGAAATTTTGGAATGAAGTTCCTAATTTGACTGTGATGCGTCTTGATAGGTCAGCTCATGTGTTTACTGTTGAAGAAGTCAAGGATGAAAAGTCATGGTATTTTGATATCAAATATTTCCTCCAAAGTCAGATTTACCCTCCTGGGGCATTTAAAGATAAGAAGACTTTGAGAAGATTAATTGGCAACTTCTACCTGAATGGTGATGTGTTGTATAAGATAAACTTCAATATGGTTTGGCTCAAATGCGTGGATAGACACGAGGCAGACCTATTGATGAATGAAGTCCATGAAGGTTCCTTTGGTACTCATTCCAATGGATATGTTATGGCAAAGAAGATGTTGAGAGCTGGTTACTATTGGCTGACAATGGAATCTGACTGTTGCAAGTTTGTGAAAAAATGCCACAAGTGTCAAATCTATGCAGATAAGATTCATGTTCCTCCGATACTGTTGAATGTCATTTCCTCTCCATGGCTCTTCTCTATGTGGGGAATTGATATGATTGGTATGATTGAGCCCAAAGCTTCAAACGAACATCGTTTTATTCTGGTGGCTATTGATTACTTCATAAAGTGGGTTGAAGCGGCATCGTACGCAAATGTGACCAAGCAAGTTGTTGTAAGGTTTATTAAGAACCGAATTATATATCATTATGGTGTGCCAAGTAAGATAATTACTGATAATGGATCAAACTTGAACAATAATATGGTGGAAGATCTGTAAGACCCTAATTTTGACCCTAAGATCCCTCATGACATCATATCATTGCACATTGCATTTGCCTCAAGGATCATAGCATCTTGGCTCCTTAACCCATGGGTTGGGACTTGTGTGAGTTGGTTTGAGACCACCAAGCATGCTTGAATTGTATATTATTGCTTTTCTTATTTTGTTTACTAACCAAAAGCACAAAAATATGTCACTAACTTGTTTTGTTTTGAAGCTTGAGCAGTCATGTGATCCAAGGCTCCTAGGAGGCTTTTATGCTCAATGAATTGGCCAGATGAAGATGAAAGCAAGCATGAAAATGGTTCAAAAATCTCTCAATCATCATATATGCCTCCCAAGTATCTCAATTTGTCAATTTGATCAAGATAAACCAAAGGGCTTGAGGATTGTTTCCCAAGGAAACCCTAATTCAGATGTGCATTGACTGTGCCTTGCTCATGAAGCAACCTCAACCCATGATCAAATAAAATCAAGGGAAGTTCTTACATTCATCATTTCATGCATATATGAGCTTATGTGAGTGTCCTCAATCATCAATTCATTAAGATTTGAAGTTTGGACTTGAGAAGTTGATCAGTCAATTCATCTAAATATTTTGAAAACCACTGAGACCTAACTTTTGATGTGTTTGTCAAATGAATATGACCCCAAGAGAAACAATGTTCTTAATAATCATATGAACAACTTTCATGTTCATCAAAAATTCATTTGAAACTTGAAAGGTCATCATTCATTTAAAAACATTATAGGTCATTTTGACTGAAACCCTAATTTTAGGTTAAATTCCCAAGGACCTAACTTCTTCATTTTTTATGATTTTGAGGTGGGATCAAATTAAATGGAAATTTTAAGATGTATACTTCAATTGTTATGTTGGACAAAATTTCATAATCCTAAAATATGTACATGTGATAATACAAAACATTATAGGTCACTTTGGACCAAAGTCATTGAAATGTGAAAAGGTCCAACTTCAAGTGCCCATAACTTTGTCATCAAAAATCCAAATGATTCAAAATTTAATTCCAAGTTGATTGTCTTGAAACTATCTATATATGTTGAAGAGTTTGTCATTGGAGGCTTGCATCATTGAAACAGAAGGGCTTGAAGTTTGTCCATTTTGGCAAAATTCTCATACACATGTTTTGCACCTTGAACTTCATGATCAGTTTTCAATATTTTCCCAACTCCAAATGGATTTTTGTTCAATATAACATTTGTTCCTCATGTCAAGAACTTTCCAACCATTACCCATATGGCTATGTTTCAATTTGGCAAATGGTATTTTCGAAGAGGAGAAGATTTATGTTCAATTATGCATAACATGATTAAATTGCTTGCACACCATATTGCCTTGCCATGTACACGTCCAAAATCATTTGTTTCATCATCAGCATGCAAAACCAATCAAGTTTGGGCCTCCCATGCGCCTGTACAGGCCCATGCATGGAGGACCCAACTTCACATGCATATGAATCATTCATTGCTTGCAGCATGCTTGGCTATAAATAGAAGCTTCATTCCTCTTTAAAATCCAACCTCAAGGCGCCTGAATTGCTGCAGAAGTAAAATCCTAACCTCCATTAAAAGGAATTTTGCTTTTCTCTTTCAATTTTCAACTTCATTGGTTGATCATTGAACTTCAATTCCTAGACCTTGCTTCCTTGCCATCTCAAGAACAAGCTGCATCAAAGAATTGGAGTAGATCAAGTGTTTGAAAGCTTCTCTTCAAAGGTTTTCCCTCAAACTGTTTTGATTCGAAACTCCTTGGATATTAATCATTTCTTGTGTTTGTTGGTACCTCTGAAGTCCTCATGTGAGAGGCAATTGATCTGTGCATTTAATTTCATGAATTGAGCAAGTTCAGTATGAACACCATAAATTTCCATCTCAAATTTCTCTCTATATAGAGATCTTGAGTGGAAACCAATGGCACAGGGGTGATGTACATCACCCCAACTTTCCAAAGTGTTAGACGGTGTGGCTAGTGATCGAGAGGGGGGGTGAATAGATCACCTCTTGAAAATAAACGGATTTAAAATTTTATTAGAGTTTTGAAACTTAGCGGGAAATTTCAGTCCCGAATCGACTTCCGTCTATTCTGAACCGCTACTAGAAAACCGGACACGCGAATTTATTGCTGGATTTGAATTAGAATGACAAAGATTATTAACACCAGAATCTTATCAAATTGAATGCACTTATCACTAGATCCTAATTCCAATGAATAAAACTCAGCTGACAGTTTAGTCAATTAGTTGGTGTGTATGTGATCAATGATGAACAATAGTGGACTTTAGTTAAAGAGGTTTTCTTTCCACTATTGTATCATGAAAAATACAGCCACAACCCACTAACTGGAATTACAAAACTGTTGAAAACGAAAGGATAGATAAGGAAAGAATACGATACGCAGAGATTTGGTAAGGAAGTTCCCCACGTCGTCCTCGCGTGTGGGTACGTCTCCCTCTCAATTTCAAATGAAATTGAGAACTGTAATTATCAATAATGCCGAATTCGTTGATACAAGGTTTCAATACACAGACAGAATTCTAAATCCCAAGATCTTCTTCTTGTATAAAACCTTCACTTGATCTGAGCTTGATCAAGAATTTCCTGCAAGAAATTGCAAACAGTTCACCGGTTCCACGACCTGTTTGCAAAATCACCCGATTTCTAAATCCTACGCTGCGGCTGAATCTGTTCTGCAAACGTGATTGACAAACCCGCAAGAACACTCCAGTTCTTGAAGGACAAACCGTCTGGTTTTTCCTCGAAACCCCCCTTCAACCTTCAACTCAGCTAGATCCTCGATCGTTCCACTGAACACCTCAGCTAGATCCTTGATCGTACCGCTGAACGTTATCTCATTGAACCTTTAATCCAAAGAACAAGAATGATTATGTGTTGATGTTCTTGAAGAAAAGTGATTGAGAAGATGAAGAAGATGAAGTCTCTTTCAGGTTTCTAACTGCTCAAAAACAATTGCTGCTACACACTCCTTTGATTGGTGTTTCAACTGTTTTTCCCTCTCAGAATTCTTCACCCATCTAAACTGTCAAAAAAATGCTTCTTATATGAAAGACAGAACCTGTTAGTAGACAAAACAGAATTATGTATTGATACAAAAGGTTATGCATCGATACATGCTGTAGCTTTGATTAATTTTTGAGAATTAATACAAGCATGTATCGATACAAAGCTCGTATGTATCGATCCATGGAGCATTTTAACTAACATGTATCGATACAAGGATCGTATGGATCGATACATACTGAAGCAAAAACGTTTTGTGATTTAAAATAAGTTTATGTATCGATGCAAGGCTCGTATGGATCGATACATACTGAACCAAAAACATTTTGTGATTTAAAACAGGTGTATGTATCGATGCAAAAGAACATGTATTGATACATGCTAACACAAAATAGTTTTTATGAGTTCTTTATAGAATTGTATCAATGTGGATCTTTATGTATAGACACGAAACAATATTATAGGCTAAAAACATAATTGAAACATGCGAAATAATGCACAACCAACAATTAGACAATGATCACACAATTTGCTATCATTCAAAACTTATTCAAAGTAAAGAATTTGTTCATAAACTCCCCCTTTTTGATGATGGCAAATTTTTAGCAAGATGTGTGATACTCCCCCTGAGTTTGTGCATGTCTGTCAACATCTGCATTTCTCCCCCTTTGTCAACATCAAAAAGAAGAAAAAAACAGTTTTATCAAGGCAACATGTAGCAGAACACAACAAAAATGATAAATAAGCTAACAATCACACATAATGAAGCTTTCAAAGTAAAGAATCACTCACAAAGAATGACAAATAAGGGCAATAACACCGGAAGTAAGCATAATGAAATAAGCATTTAACCATTAGAAAGTGTTTAACATTTACATAAGCCAATACATATACGGTGCACCTAATCTGAAAAAAAAAACTCAAGCAATCATGCAATGAAATGCAATGAAATGAAATGATGATGGTTTAATGTGGATTGTGGCCACCACAAGACTCCTCATCATCTCTATCAGGATCTCTGAAGCTTGGCGGAGGCGGAGGAGGAGGCATTGTATCTGGATTTTGGCCCATGAATGTGTAGTGCCTGAACCGGTCCTGAACTTCGACACTTCTGAATTTGTCCATAATACCGGGATTGGCACGGCAGTCGTCCATAAAACCAGACATTTCATTGTAGAAGACTTGGTGCCACTTAACCAAGTCCGTGTGCCAAGAGTGCTGGTTATGGTACATCCGTGTATGATCGTCATGCCACTCACGATGCTCCTTATGCCACTCACTTTGTTGTACATGCCAAGACCGGGCCTCTTCATGATGTTCTTGGTTGGCAAGCTCCATTTGTTGAAGCATTTGAGTGAGGTGCGCAATAGGTGTTGAAGACGAAGCACCACCGGAGGACGGAGGAACCGTTGGTTCAGGTACATAGTTGGTTGGAGACCACCTTTGTGGCACCCAATCACCCCAACCAGCATTGTCCTCAGCTGGAGGCACATCTGCTTCGTTCACATCATGCATTTCTTCATCAGGTTGGTCTTCAGCAACATGGATTCGTTCAGACGGCACATCAAAATTATAGATCCTTGTTTTGGATTTCCTTTCGAAGAAGTAGAAACATTGACGTTCCCTGTCCCACCGATATCCCATATGCGATAAAGTGGAAGAGTCAAACTCTTAAGCAGCAAATGGTGTTATGGGAGGAACTAAAGGGATTGCAACATTCCAGAACTTAAGAATTTTCATGATTTGAGAAGCATATCCAAGAGCAACATTCTTGGCGCTGTTGCGCACGAAAAAGAGACGCTTTACAAAGTAATTTGCCCAATTCAAGGGAACCATATTTTGTAGAATATACAGGAGATGTATGCTTGCCCTGTCTAACCTAGAATGTCCACTGTTTGCTGGACGCAGAATGTGCAAGATAATCCAATGGAGAATACGAGGAATTTTCTTAATCATTACAGACGTAACCTGTTCATCCTCACCTAGCGGTCTGTCCAATTTCAAGATGGACAGAGTAAACTCCTTTAGGTTAAAGTCAGTATCAAAATGCAGGTCATGCCAGGTCTTGAGATTAAGCGACGGAAGCGGAATTTGAAACATTGTTTCCCAATCAGCAGCTTCAAAAGTGTAGGTTCTGACACCAATAGAACACTTAAACATATATCCTCTACCAGATTGTAAGCCAGCATAAAATGCACGGATAAAATCCTCATGGTAATCATCCTTTGTAGTAAAAAATGAGCCAAGTTTTTGTGCATTAATAAGTTCAACCTCAGCATTGAGATGCAGACGAAAAACATCATGTTTATCGAAGACATGGGGTTTCATAACTAACCTTGTCTTGAAGGAATCCTCAAACTCAGTAGCAATTGCAGGATGAAGCAAATCTAAGGCATTTGGAGGAATTTCTGGTAACTGCTGAGAAGTGCCAACTGGTTCCTTTCCCTTTCCTTTTCCCTTTGCTCTACCCAGCATGGTTCTTGGAGGCATGGTGATGAAAGATTGAGGAAAAGTAAGATGGATTTAGGGTTTTTGGAGAGAATGATGATGAAGGAGATTAGGGTTAGCCGTAGGATTTGTGAGATAGAGGAGCTGCTGATACTAAGTTTGTGAAAGGAAGTGATAAGAGTTGCTGATGTGTCGATCCATGAGTGAGAAAAAAATGCATTTAATCCAAATAAGAATCAGTATGTGTCGATGCATATGGGCATGGATCGATCCATGGCACGCATTTTTGTTTTTAAAGAGTCTATGTATCGATACAAATGACGGATGGGTCGATACATACTGAACCAATTTTGACAGATTTGAAAAGAGAAAGACATGAATCGATACATACATGTTCGTATCGATACATACTGATGCTACACCAACTTTTTAATTAATTTTATGCAGTATGAATATGCATTATGAAGTATGACATGATAATTATGCCCAAGTATGATTCACCAATCAGATTTTAACGTTCAAACAATATATGCAAAGAAATTTACATAAACGAGAGTAAGGAATTTTGTTCTAACATACACAATCACATAGTTGTAAAAGAATTATAGAAAGGAGTGATATTACCTCTGTTGACGTAATCTTGTGAGGTATAAATGACATCTAAAACAAATCTCATCGACCAAGGTGAGGCATAATATAAATAAGAACAAACATGCTTAAGACATCAATTGAGAAAGATCTAAGATCCCTAATTCACGACGAATGTTGAAGAACGGTTCCGTTGCCAAAGGTTTAGTGAATATATCAGCAAGCTGATTTTTAGAATCAACATGCTCAAATACAACGTCTTCTTTTTCAACATGGTCGCGAAGAAAGTGATGTCTAATCTCTATGTGTTTAGTGCGTGAGTGTAAAACAGGGTTTTTAGTAAGGTTTATGGCACTAGTGTTGTCACATTTTATTGGAATACGTTTGAGTTGAATGTTAAAGTCTTGTAGTTGTTGCTTTAGCCACAAAATCTGAGCGCAACAACTACCGGTTGCAACGTATTCAGCCTCTGCAGTTGACAAAGCCACAGATACCTGCTTTTTGCTATGCCAACTTACCAAGGAGTTTGAAAACAGGTGACATGTACCACTCGTGTTTTTCCTATCTGATTTGTAGCCAGCAAAATCAGAATCGGAGTAACCTACTAAGCTACAATCACTTCCTTTAGGTGTTCCATGAAGATATCTAAATATGCGCTTAACAGCTTTCAGGTGTGATTCCTTAGGATTTGATTGATATCGTGCACACATACAAACACTAAACATGATGTCAAGTCTAGAAGCAGAAAGATACAGAAGAGATACAATCATACCTATGAACTTTTTGACATCTACACACTTACCATGCTCATCCTTATCTAGATTTCCGTTGGTAGGCATAGGGGTGTCAATTGATTTTGAGTCATTCATTCCAAAGCGCTTGAGTAGTTCTCTGCAATATTTTGTTTGACATATTGTTGTACCCTCATCAAGTTGATTTATCTGCAGTCCTAGGAAGTAATTCAGCTCCCCCATGAGACTCATCTCAAATTCACCCTGCATAACCTTACAAAATTCTTCGACCAAGTGTATGTTAGTTGAACCAAAAATTATATCGTCTACATAAACTTGAACTAAAAGGATGTGATTTCCCTTGTGTTTAATAAAGAGAGTATTATCCACTTTACCTCTTGAATATCCATGATCAATTAGAAATTTGCTAAGCCTTTCATACCAAACCCGAGGGGCTTGTTTAAGACCATACAAAGCTCGTTTTAATTTGTAAACATAATCTGGATTTTCAGCATTCTCAAAACCAGGAGGTTGTGCGACATATACCTCTTCATTTATGACACCATTTAGAAAAGCACTCTTTACGTCCATTTGGTAAAGCTTAAAATTGTTAGAACACGCACAGGCAAGCAAGAGACGTATAGCTTCAAGGCGAGCAACTGGAGCATAAGTTTCCTCATAGTCTATGCCTTCCTCTTGGTTATACCCTTGTGCTACTAAACGTGCCTTGTTCCTATTTATCACTCCGTTTTCATCAAGCTTATTTCTAAAAACCCATTTAGTACCTATGATATGATGATCTCGCGGACGAGGGACAAGTTCCCAAACGTCATTTGTTTTAAATTGATTAAGCTCTTCTTGCATGGCCATTAGCCAAAATTCATCAATCAAGGCCTCTTTGGCATTTTTAGGTTCTACTTGTGAAACAAACGCGAAGTGAGAACAAAAATTACTTATCTTAGAACGAGTCATTACTCCCTTTGAAATATCTCCCAAGATGTTGTCGATAGGATGGTCTTTTGAAGATTTCCAAGCTGGTGGAAGGTCATCCACTTCAGCTGTCCTTTCTTCCTTATCTTCTTCATGACTAATATTTTCCTCCTTCTCATGGGCAGTTGTTCTGGACTGATCAGTTTCCTTAACAGCTTCCTTGAGTATGTCTTCTGTAGATACACCTGCGTCATCAAAAGAAATACCTTTTCCGACACTTTTCGGATAAGACTCATCAAAAGAAACATGGACAGATTCTTCAACAGTAAGTAAACGCTTATTATACACTCTATATGCTTTACTTGATTGTGAGTATCCAAGAAAGATACCTTCATCCGCTTTTGCATCAAACTTCCCAATATTTTCCTTACCATTATTCAAAACAAAACATTTACAACCGAATACGTGAAGATGTGACAAGTTTGGCTTTCTTCCTTTTAAAAGCTCATAAGGAGTTTTATTTAAAATAGGACGAATTAAGATCCTGTTTAAAACATAACAAGTTGTGCTAACTGCATCAGCCCAAAAGTATTTTGGTAATCCACCCTCATTTAGCATTGTTCTTGCCAACTCCTCTAAAACACGATTTTTACGCTCCACAACGCCATTTTGTTGTGGAGTTCGAGGAGCTGAAAAGTTATGCTCAATACCATATTTGTCACAGTACTTATCAAAGTGATAGTTTTGAAATTCACCACCATGATCGCTACGAATTGTAACTATTTGGAATTCATTTTGTTTTGGGACAGTTTTGCAAAATTCTTAAAAGCAGAAAAAGTTTCATCTTTGCTACAAAGGAATATAGTCCAAGTAAATCTAGAGTAGTCATCAACGATTACAAAACCATAATAATTTCCACCTAAGCTCTTTGTCCTAGAAGGTCCAAAGAGATCCATATGGAGAAGCTCAAGGGGTCGTGAAGTTGAAATTATATTTTTAGATTTAAAAGAGACCCGCGTTTGCTTTCCCATTTGGCATGCGTCACATAGGTGGTCTTTTGAAAATTTTATTTTTGGAAGACCGACTACTAGATCCTTAGATACAACCTTATTAAGCAAATCGAAATTAACATGCGCTAAACGTCTATGCCAAAGCCAAGAATCATCATTCAAGGTGACTAGACATTTAGTACTTGTTAAAGATACATCAAAAAGGTCAAGCATATAGATATTGTTTACTCTTACTCCCTTAAACACAACGTTCTGTTCAGCATGTTCAATTATGGAGCAAGTTTTTGTGAAAGAAACTTTATACCCCTTGTCACACAATTGACTTATGCTTAACAAATTGTGTTTAAGCCCCTCTACTAAATGGACATCAGAAATAGTAGTGGTAGAGGGATTACCTACACTACCTTTGCCAAGTATAGCTCCTTTGTTATTGTCTCCATAAGTAACATATCCCTTCTTCTTTGCTTTGAAGTCAATGAAAAGTGATATGTCACCGGTCATGTGCCTTGAGCAACCGCTGTCAAGAAACCATCTCCTATCTACGGAGGCAAGGCACTCATCCTACAATATCAAAAGAGAGAAGTTGGTACCCAATTTTCATTGGGTCCAAGTGGGTAAGTGCTAACATGGTTGCCTTTTGGCTTCCATTGATAAATACCTTTAGGAACAAGAAATCTCCTAAACTTGCATTTCTCAATGGTATGGCCAGCATGACAACAATAATGACATAAACCATGATGATGTGTTTGTTTATTCTTGTTCATTAAATCCTTTGGAATAAAAGAGTATTTTGCATATGGTGGATTTAATGACTTCTTAAACAACCTAGAGTCAACGACATAAGTAACCTTAGGTTGTAAATCTTTTTCCAATTTGACCTTGAGAGTGTTTACCTCTTTTTGCCAAATGTGACAAGCATCACAATACCTAACTTTACTACATCCATCAATGTCAATAATTTTTGAATTTTCTGCAATACTAGCTTTTAACCTTTCTAAATCTGTTTCAGCTTTGTATACTTTACCTTCCAAAAATGAAAAAATTTGTTTATCGGAAGATAATCTTTTAAAAGCATCTACAGCTTCGTTATGCAGTTTTTCAAAAGCTATTTTCAGTTCAGAAAAAGTCATAGAAGAGAAATTATTATAGTAGGCTTGTTTTACCTTTTTATCATTGATTTTCTTCTTGTGGTAGGACAGATTTTTGGTGTGAGCCATAAGGCACAGATTTGCGGTTTCATCACTATCACTTGAACTTTGTGTGCTTGATGAATCACTGTCGCTTTCCCATGCAATGTAAGCTCTTCTTTGTTTGTTGTACTCTTTTGGTGGAGCTTTTCTTTGATCCTTATACTTCATAGGACAATCTGTTTTATAATGTCCAGATTTACCACAATTAAAACAAGATCCTTTTCCTCTACTCTTCCTATTCTCTTCCTGTTTTGAATCTGTAGATTGTCTTCGAAACTTCATGAGGTTTTTGTCGGAATGCTTGACTCAATTCTTTCGAATGAATCTATTATATCTCCTTACAAACAGTCCCATTTCCTCATCATCCGAATCTTTGTCACTACTGGAATCATTGTCACTTTGCTCTTTTCGTGAGGACTTAGAGCTAGAGGCCACAAGAGCTATTGGCTTCTTCTCTCCCTCTTTGTCTCTTTTCTTCTCCTTTTCCTTCTTACTTTTGTTCTTAAACTTTTCAAGACTTTCTAATGCTTGTTGATGTTCTTCCAGATTTCCAAACAGAGTTGTAATCGTAAGTCTCGTTAGATCGTTGGCTTCCTTAATAGCTGTTACTTTAGGTTGCCATTCCCTGCTAAGACACCTCAGAATTTTATTAGTAGCAATTTCATTGGAAACAGGTTTTCCAAGTGCATTCAACCTATTAGTGAGATGAGTGAATCTCTTTTGCATGTCGGAGATAAATTCTCCTTGTTTCATGCGAAAGAGCTCAAACTCTTGATTGAGTGTGTTAATACGGGACTGTTTTACTTCAGTAGTACCCTAATGGGCAACTTCTAAAGCATCCCACATTTCTTTAGCTGTCGTGCAATGGGATACTCGATAATACTCATCAACACCAAGTGTTGAAATTAGCATATTTCAAGCTCTCCAATCACACGACCACGTTTTCTCATCTTTCTCATTCCAATCAGCTTCTGGTTTAGGAACTATGGCGCCAGCCGCATTTGTCATAGTAATTTAAAAAGGACCATTTTCAATGGCAGCCCATACTAGCCTATCCACAGAGTTTATATGAACTCGCATACAGTCTTTCCAGTAGCCGTAATTTTCACCGTTGAAAATCGGCGCTCTATTATACGCCCCTTTTGGTTCAGAATCCATATCGTTACAGGCAGCCACAGAGCACCAGCGAACCGGCGCTCTGATACCACTTGTTAGACGGTGTGGCTAGTGATCGAGAGGGGGGGGGGGGTGAATAGATCACCTCTTGAAAATAAACGGATTTAAAATTTTATCAGAGTTATTGAAACTTAGCGGAAAATTTCAGTCCCGAATCGACTTCCGTCTATTCTGAACCGCTACTAGAAAACCGGACACGCGAATTTATTGCTGGATTTGAATTAGAATGACAAAGATTATTAACACCAGAATCTTATCAAATTGAATGCACTTATCACTAGATCCTAATTCCAATGAATAAAACTCAGCTGACAGTTTAGTCAAACAGTTGGTGTGTATGTGATCAATGATGAACAATGGTGGACTTTAGTTAAAGAGGTTTTCTTTCCACTATTGTATCATGAAAAATACAGCCACAACCCACTAACTGGAATTACAAAACTATTGAAAACGAAAGGATAGATAAGGAAAGAATACGATACGCAGAGATTTGGTAAGGAAGTTCCCCACGTCGTCCTCGCGTGTGGGTACGTCTCCCTCTCAATTTCAAATGAAATTGAGAACTGTAATTATCAATAATGCCGAATTCGTTGATACAAGGTTGTTGGTGTAAGCCCTAGAGGCCAATACTTTTGGTACTTGTATCGAATTATTTAAAGGCATTTTCTTTATTATGGTTGATTAATAAAGTCCCTAAAATAGATAGTCCGTTTGATGTATTAAGTGTGACTTAATCATGAGAACACATTAAACATAAGGGCACTGTTCTTAAAGTATCCGTAGTCGAGCTTTAATGTGAAGTGGGATAACATTAAAGCATTAAGACTATTATGTTTGTAGACTGATGATCACATCTCATGGATCATGGATAAAGAGTTATCAAGTCTTAAACATAGGTATGAATATTAGGAGTAATATTTATACCGGATTGACCCGCTATGAGAATACTATATAGAAAGTTATGCAAAGTGTCATAAGTTATTCTCATGGTGATAATAGTGTATACCACTCTTCGACCTGAAACCACTATTGATCCTAGATGTAGAGTTGAGTGCTTTATTGCTGATCCAACGTTGTCCATAACTGGATGACCATAAAGACAGTTAATGGGTACTCCACGAAGCATGCTGAGGGACATGACTGTCCTAGATGGAATTTGCCAATCCTGCGTAACAGGATAAATGTCTATGGGTCCAATATTGAACTGGACAAGGGTGACACGGTCTATACCTTGTGTTCAATATAGACATAAGGGCAAAGGGGTAATTATACACATAATTATTATCACAGGAGGTTTTGTCAGATCACATGACATTTTCGTGACTTGGGTAGCAGTGATGTGTTGCTAGATACCGCTCACTGTTTATTATGTTAAATGCGTGATTTAATATAATTGCCAACGTCGCGAAAACCTATAGGGTCACACACAAAGGACGGATTGATGAGAGATAGAATAATTAAGGAACATCGTAAGGTACGGTGTACTTAAGAAGAATACGAAGTATGGTAAGGTACCAAATACTTAAGTGATTTTGGCATATTATGAGATATGGGCCAAAATACATTTAAGTGGGATTTTTGGCTTGAAGCCCACATAAGTGGTTCTATAAATAGAGCTCTTGTGCAGAAGCTTTGTATGGGAATACAACACAACTGAAGAGTTGGAATTTCGTATCTCTCTTTCTCTCACTCAAAGCCTTCATTCACAAACAGCTAGCACTGTGATTGAAGGAATCCGTTCGTGTGGACTGAGTAGAGACGTTGTCATCGTTCAACGTTCGTGATCGCCCCGTGGATCTGTATCAAAGGTTTTGATCATTATCAGAGATCTGCACCAAAGGTTTGAATCGCCACAAGAGGTAACGATTCTATCACTGATCATGCCCATTCGTAAGGATCACTAAATGGAGAAATTTTTAAATTCTGCTGCGCCTTGGATGGCAATTCTCCTACAAAGGTTTCAATACACAGACAGAATTCTAAATCCCAAGATCTTCTTCTTGTATAAAACCTTCACTTGATCTGAGCTTGATCAAGAATTTCCTGCAAGAAATTGCAAACAGTTCACCGGTTCCACGACCTGTTTGCGAAATCACCCGATTTCTAAACCCTACGCTGCGGCTGAATCTGTTATGCAAACGTGACTGACAAACCCGCAAGAACACTCCAGTTCTTGAAGGACAAACCGTCTGGTTTTTCCTTGAAACCCCCTTCAACCTTCAACTCAGCTAGATCCTCGATCGTTCCACTGAACACCTCAACTAGATCCTTGATCGTACCGCTGAACGTTATCTCGTTGATCCTTTAATCCAAAGAACAAGAATGATTATGTATTGATGTTCTTGAAGAAAAGTGATTGAGAAGATGAAGAAGATGAAGTCTCTTTCAGGTTTCTAACTCCTCAAAAACAATTGCTGCTACACACTCCTTTGATTGGTGTTTCAACTGTTTTTCCCTCTCAGAATTCTTCACCTGTCTAAACTGTCAAAAAAATGCTTCTTATATGAAAGACAGAAGTTGTTAGTAGACAAAATAGAATTATGTATTGATACAAAAGGTTATGCATCGATACATGCTGTAGCTTTGATTAATTTTTGAGAATTAATACAAGCATGTATCGATACAAAGCTCGTATGTATCGATCCATGGAGCATTTTAACTAACATGTATCGATACAAGGATCGTATGGATCGATACATACTGAAGCAAAAACGTTTTGTGATTTAAAATAAGTTTATGTATCGATTCAAGGCTCGTATGGATCGATACATACTGAACCAAAAACATTTTGTGATTTAAAACAGGTGTATGTATCGATGCAAAAGAACATGTATTGATACATGCTAACACAAAACAGTTTTTATGAGTTCTTTATAGAATTGTATCAACGTGGATCTTTATGTATAGACACGAAACAATATTATAGGCTAAAAACACAATTGAAACATGCGAAATAATGCACAACCAACAGTTAGACAATAATCACACAATTTGCTATCATTCAAAACTTATTCAAAGTAAAGAATTTGCTCACACAAAGATGTATAGATCGCGCGTTTTGGTGAAGGTTTTGAAACCTGCAACTCTGACCGGAAACTGACCTTCTCGCCAAAGAAGATGATGGTGTACACCACCGTCCCCACGCGTTTGAATCTAGACCACTGGATCAAGCTTCCTAGATCTAATCCTGGCCTTGGAATGTTAGGACTTATTTTAATGCTGCGTGTTATGTTGTTGACTCAAGCCTATGGTACGCGCGCGCCTCACAGCCATCAGATTGGACACGTCAATTAATGAGCGCTGATCCAAGCGCTGTGGTTTTTTCTGATTTTTCTAATTTCCATTTTATTTTCTTTAATTCCATTTTATTTCAAAAATTTATAACTTCTTCATTTTTAATCATAAAAATATGGGACCAATTTCATTATTTCCCTTTTTAATTCTAGTTTCTAAAAATGATTTTTAATATTTTTTATGAGTCCATTTAATATTTTTTATGAATTTTCTCTTTTCTGGTTATTTTTAATTCATTTAAAATAGTTTCCAATATTCAAAAATATCAAAAATATTTTCTTAACATCTTTGAATGATGATGAATCTATGAAAAATATTCCCATCAATTTCTTAATTGATTTGAGATTTATTTGAGATTTTAGTTCAATTATGTTATTTTTCCTTCATTTTGAATTGTTTAAAATTAGTTTTTGTTTTCAAAAAATGATGAAATTTTTTGTCAAACCTTGTTTGACCTTGTTGAACTTATGATGATCCAATTGGACTTTTCCAAGTTGATTTGAATTGGATTTGAAGTTTGACCTTTATTTGTTTATTTTAATTCAAGTATTATTTTAATTCCAAAAAATACCAAAAATATTTTTATTGTTTCTTGACTTCTAAGCTTCATCTCACTTCTGTTTACCATTGATTGATATTGATTCCATTCATATTTGGTCAATGTGTTTTGCTTATGTCATTTGAATTTCAATTATGTACATTCCATTCTTCTTCTTCTTCTTTTCTTTTTTGACCAATGAGTTAAAGATTGGTGGTTGGCCTTGACATAGGAGAGGCTTAACCTTCCTTGATTCAAATTAAATTCATCTTGATCAAAGACCAAGTGAATTGTTTTGCATTAAGGATAGGTTGCTTCTTGGTCAAGCAAAAAACCTAAATCAATACAAGGTCATTCTTTCTTTTCTTTTGGCATGGCAAGTTGTAGGAGCTTAACTTACTAGTCATGGTCTCTAACTTGTGTTTGTTGCCTATAGTTTTATTGACCGGCCTCAAATAGGTGTGACTACTACATTAGTCCATTTACGATTGCTTACATGGCGCTAAATTGCCTTATGGCACACTAACACTAACTACTAATCAGTAACTTTTAATTCAAGCATTTAATTCTTGCAATTTACTTTAATGCAATTTAATTTCTTGCACATTAATTCATTTGTCTTTGCCCTTTGCTCACTTGAGTTCATGTTTATGTTAATGCAATTTGCCTTTTCCTCACTTGAGCACATTATTGTGTATATATTATTGTGCTTGTTTTGTTTTGTTTGTGTGAACCCAATGCAAATGGAGAAATGACTTAGATTTAGGACCTTACCTATGCTAATGGAGTTTGAAGATCAACTAGGCCTCATGCCTTTAGAATGCTAAAATCTTGAAGATGAATTAAAAGGACCCCTAATTCTAAACTCACTCTTGTCCATTCTTTATTTGTATTATGGAACTTTTTGATTTGTGTGTTCTTGTGTGCTAGAGATCCCAAACTTGCCAATTAGAAGAACCATTGTCATGGACATCCATGATAAGAGATACAAAAGCCAACTGGAAGATTCCTAGGAGCTTGATTGCTTGAGTTATTTCCTTATTGCTTGCTAATTCCAAAGGATGGGAGCAACTTGGATCATCTTTATGATCTCAAGAAAGGAACTCCATGTGGTTTTATTTCTCTTCCCTCATCTTTGCATGATTAGGACCTAGCCATTCTCTTATTCTCTCCACTCTAACCCAAGCCAACTTTTGTGCAAACATTAACATTGCTTTCAAAATTAGAAACCTAGGCATTATCCCTTTGATTTTTCAAACTCTTTTTCATAACACTTATTTTGAATTGAATCTTAAGTCAACTTTGACCTCATTTTGTGAATACTTTTCATTTGTAAATACAACTCACTCAATTTTTTTTGTGGTTCCAATGGCCACTCTTGCCAAAGCTTTTTTTTATAAACATTAGCTATTAGGTTTGAGTTATCCTAGAGGTTGATATAATGCTCACCTGTATCCTTAGTGATGGACTATAAGTCTTCCATGCTTATTATGGGGTGGATCCCTCACTAGCATGTTGAAGCTCTCCTCACATGGTGGATTTGTGGTTTTAGGTTGAGTTTTCTCCCTTTGATAACAAAAGACCTTAAGGCTTTTGACCAATCAATTCACCAACTTCTTTTGAGATTTTTACCCCGAACTACGAGGTTTTGATCCTAATCTTTTTTAAGATGGTACGTAGAGAATGGGTTTATCCATTCAAACACAAATTATAAATAAATTGTATATTCTTTTCTCATCTCCCCAATCATATTTGCACAAATATTTTAACAAATACCAACCTACCTTACAACATTGGTGAAAAAGGCTCCCTTAGAGTACTAAGGATGTTTTGGGTGCTTAAAACCTTCCCATTGCATAACCAACCCCCTTACCCAAATCTCTGACATTTTTATTAGTTTTTGATTTGATAAAACTTCTCGGTTTTTGTTCGCTTTCTAACCTTTCCTTTGGATAAATAGAAGTGCGGTGGCGACTCGAATTGTATGATTTACTTTTGATTTAATCAATAAATCTAAAGGTAACGAATACCCCGCTACAAGATCTTTGCAAAAACTTTAAGATTGCACATCAAAAGTCTTCTCCCTACAGACCTAAGATGAATGGGGTTGTTGAAGCTGCAAACAAGAACATTAAAAAGATCATTCAGAAGACGGTTGTAACATACAAAGACTGGCATGAGATGCTCCCATTTGCTTTGCATGGGTATTGTACATCCATTCACACTTCAACATGGGCAACCCCTTTCTCTCTTGTTTATGGTATGGAAGTTATGCTCCCCGTGGAGGTCGAGATCCCATCATTGCATGTTTTGATGGAAGCCAAGTTTATACAAGCTGAATGGTGTCAGACCAGATATGATCAGCTGAACTTAATTGAAGAGAAGATATTGACTGTCATGTGTCATGGTCAGTTGTATCAGCAGAGAATGAAGAAAGCTTTTGATAAGAAGGTCAAGCCTCATGTGTTTCGAGAAGGTGACCTCGTGCTCAAGAAAATTTTATCATTCAAACCTGATGCTAGGGGAAAATAGACTCCTAATTATGAAGGCCCATATATTGTAAAGAGAGTCTTTTCTAGTGGTGCTTTGATTCTTACAACTATGGATGGTGAAGAGTTCACTCGTCCTGTGAATGTCGGTGAAGTCAAGAAATACTTTGCCTAAAAAGAAAAGAACAACTCGCTAAGTTGAAAACCCAAAAGGGCGACTTAGGAAAAAATGAGCGTCTCGGTGGATTGAAAACCCAAAAGGGTGATCCAGGAAAAAATATAGACATGAAACAGAAAATTTATCCCGGTAGATTGAGTACCCCACCTTGGGGAAATCTAGGCAGAAATTAGAGATCATGGCAAGTAACTGCATTCGGTTAGTCCTAATCATGGAAACCGGTTGTGATACGGTGAACTGACTTTGTGTTTTTGCTTTGAAAAGCAATGTTGCGGATAGCAAGAGTCGCCACCGACTTTTCTTTTATCCAATAAGGAAAGGCGGAAAAGAACAGGAAAGACCTTGATTAGATTTTGAGTTCGGGAGGTACATTATACAAAGGGAAGGTGTTAGCACCCTTTGCATCCATGGTTATCCATGGGCTCTTAATTGCTTAACTCACTTATGTTTTCCTTGTTTGAGAAAGTGTTTGAGAAATGTGGTGTGTTTAGAAAATATTTTGAAAGGAGAGTTTAACTTTGTAATGATTCTTGTACGAATGTATACAAAGTGTTTATCTCGTTTGATTTTGAAATATGTTTGAAAAATATAACTCGGCGATGATTCTGGTGCGAATGTATACCAAGTGGTGATTTTCTAAAAGATGTTTTGAAAAGTGTGAGGTGTGAAAAGTATTTTAAGCTGTGAGCAAGCATTTAAGAGTTATACCTAACCAAGGTCTTTATAGGTATTTCCTATCCATAGGAGGGTAAAATTGTCCTTACTATTGAGAAGTAAGTAGTCTTATCCTTTGGATGTAAAGGGACATCGTGGGGTCGTCGATTGGCCATTGAAGGCAACATTTGTAACGATACCTTAACATTCGAAGGGACGAACATCATTTAATCATAGGCTACAACGAAGGGTCATCGAGGAACAAAGTCATATATTCGAAGGCAGCGTTCGAGGGACAAGGTCATATATTCGAAGGCAACGTTCGAGGGACAAGGTCATATATTCGAAGGCAACGTTCGAGGGACTATGATTTATCTTGTAGGGACATTTACCTTTTGATCGAAGGGACTATGACTTATCTGTTTAGGGATGATGATGATTTAATCGAAAGGGTCTTTGCTAAGGGTATCCCCACATTCGCGGGACATGACCGTAATATCGTAAGGCAACAAAGAGAGGGTTACCCTAGAGGTGCAAGTGTGGAAATGATATATTATCTTGAATTAATTTATCTAAATTCGATTATTTATCTTTCCATGCAATCCTATTAGCATACATCTAGACAGTTATATTCACAGTATGGAAAAATTAAAGTGTGGAAAATAAGACTACGCTATTACATGGCTTCGGGATGGGGGGTACATAATTTAAAAAGGGATATAAAATATCTAAATCTTAATTAACGAGTACAAAATTAAAAGGGCATACAAAATAATAAAACCTAATTAAACTAAAAAGAAAGAAATAAAAAAAATCCTAATTAAATCTATTACATAGAAAGTTCATGACAAATGAAATAAATAAACTAAATTTAAGAATGAATTAAGAATATTTTTAGTCTATAATAATAGAAACTTTTTTTTATGAATTTATGGAAAAACTTAGACTAAATTGATAGAAATTTTAAAAGAAAAGAGGAAAAAAAAAATATAATTAGATTTTTATTATTCAAAATAGTCCATTTTAATTAATTAAGTGATATATGAAAATTTAATTAATAAACTAGATTAAATTATATCATAGTTTTACAGTGGAAAGGGAGTAAACATAGTAAAACTACTGTTTATATTCGAAGGGACGAACATCATTTAATCATAGGCTACAACGAAGGGTCATCGAGGAACAAAGTCATATATTCGAAGGCAGCGTTCGAGGGACAAGGTCATATATTCGAAGGCAACGTTCGAGGGACAAGGTCATATATTCGAAGGCAACGTTCGAGGGACTATGATTTATCTTGTAGGGACATTTACCTTTTGATCGAAGGGACTATGACTTATCTGTTTAGGGATGATGATGATTTAATCGAAAGGGTCTTTGCTAAGGGTATCCCCACATTCGCGGGACATGACCGTAATATCGTAAGGCAACAAAGAGAGGGTTACCCTAGAGGTGCAAGTGTGGAAATGATATATTATCTTGAATTAATTTATCTAAATTCGATTATTTATCTTTCCATGCAATCCTATTAGCATACATCTAGACAGTTATATTCACAGTATGGAAAAATTAAAGTGTGGAAAATAAGACTACGCTATTACATGGCTTCGGGATGGGGGTACATAATTTAAAAAGGGATATAAAATATCTAAATCTTAATTAACGAGTACAAAATTAAAAGGGCATACAAAATAATAAAACCTAATTAAACTAAAAAGAAAGAAATAAAAAAAATCCTAATTAAATCTATTACATAGAAAGTTCATGACAAATGAAATAAATAAACTAAATTTAAGAATGAATTAAGAATATTTTTAGTCTATAATAATAGAAACTTTTTTTTATGAATTTATGGAAAAACTTAGACTAAATTGATAGAAATTTTAAAAGAAAAGAGGAAAAAAAAATATAATTAGATTTTTATTATTCAAAATAGTCCATTTTAATTAATTAAGTGATATATGAAAATTTAATTAATAAACTAGATTAAATTATATCCTAGTTTTACAGTGGAAAGGGAGTAAACATAGTAAAACTACTGAAAAATTAAAAAATAGGTCATGGGGGCTCCAACCCAGGACCTCTACGTTGCAGTGAGGGGGGAGCTACCAACGAGCCATGTTGGTCTATTCGTTATTTATTCGCCTTCATTAAAATATATATTAATTCTACATGGATTTTTCCATTTTGACGCAACACCACCATACATGTTACAACTTTCTCTCTTACGGCAAGCTACTTTATTTTTTCTCATGTTGTTTCTTTCATGTGAATACAATAAACCTGTAACTTCATCTTATATCAGACCACACCATATAAAATAAGATCATATGTAATCATCATGCAATAATAAAAATAGTCATGCACAAATCAAGAAGCTTATATTATTTTACTCATGTATTAGTTCTCTTTACTGCAAGTGATAATGATAAAACAAACCTCACACATACATGTTAAAGACAACCAAGGATTTATATTATCATCATTGTATCATCATCATCATTATTATGTAATAACAGCATGTGAAATAAACATAATCATGCTAGAAACAACACTCATATAATAATAATTAAATGACAGATATAATTATTTAATCATGCAAACAGAATTTCTCCAACATGCTATGACATATCAAGAACAAATGCATACTTGAATAAAGCAATATCAACATCCACCAAACCATGAATACATCATCTCAATATATATATATATTAAACCAATATTATCCATGCATGAATTCAGGAGTATTGCAAGGTAATCATGCTGGATGCAAATTCCATAATGAACACTTACTGGGGATTTAATTCTTCTAGCTTGCTCACTCTATGTGTGTTGTTCTTATTCAGGCTATGAGTGCTTTATGGTTGCTTCTATTTTCCCTGCCCGTGGATCTTCTTGCTTTTGTCTTACCTTGTGTATCTTCTTCTTCTGTATCTCTCCTCTTTTTCCTCTTCCTCTCTCGCTGCAGCCATATGAAGTATTTATAATGGTCTGGATTAGGGTTTAACCTTGCTAAATATTTGGATCCCTTCCTATAATTTAGGAGAGTTAGCTATAATGGTGTGGATTAGGGTTTAACCTTGCTAAATATTTGGATCCCTTCCTATAATTTAGGAGAGTTAGCTATAATGGTGTGGATTAGGGTTTAACCTTGCTATCTATTATTATAAATAAATATTTATTAAATACAAATATTATTATAAATAATGAATAATTTAAATGACTTTTAACAAATAAAAATTAATTTAAATTTTAGTTACATAATTGAATTAAAATTTAAACCTATTTCTATTTTTACTTTCATCATTTAAAAAAAATCAAAATTATTCTTACTTATATCAACCAAAATTATTTTATAATTTATGGGCTTTTAAAAAAATGTTACTCTTAAAAATAAATTTTATTAAGTAAAAAACGTGAATTACTAAATAAATACTATTTATAAATAATGAATAAATGGAACATGAGTCACTAAATTATAAAAAATAGTTATTATAATTTAATGAGCTTTAACAAATAAAATTAATTTAAAATTTTAATTATACAATTAAAATTCAAATCTATTTTTATTTATTATTAAATTAAAATTATTTTATTTATATATATATAATTTATTTATATCATACAGATAACCAAAATCATTATTATTTTTTATATATGTATCACATAATAAATAAATTAAAATTTATAATTTATATGAGAATGTATTCTAATGAATGAATGCAAATGTGAAATGAATGCAAATGTGAAATGAATGCCATGCATGAATCAATTTATCATAAAAATTAACAGGCAAATTTTGGGGTATGACAGCTGCCCCTGTTCAATATTCTTAAACCGAGAGAATTAGAATGGTATGTACGCCATTTGTGATCTGGAGGTGGAAGATTATTGAACACTTAGAATGCCCCAAAAATTTGCACTTGTTAATTAAAAGATAGTCTTGATGGAGATGGGCTTAAAGATATCATCCAGAAAGTTTGATGATGAGAGCTTCAGAGTGCGTTGTACATTAGACCATATCTGAAGACATGGGTGTCACACTGGGTCGTACGCTAGACCGTATAATGAGTCATCCATTAGGTGATATTAGGGTGAGCTGAACCTGATGATATAAGGATCAGAATGGGTCATACGCTAGACCGTATCTGAGTAGCAGAGTGAGCAGTCCGTTAGGCTGTATTTGGAGAAATAAAGATCAAAATGGATCGTACGCTAGATCGTATCTGAGTAGTAGAATCAGCCGTCCGTTAGGCTGTATCTGGCGATAAAAAATAGTCGTACGCTAGACTACATTTCAGAATGTACCGTACGCTAGGTAGTATCTGATGAGAAGAGTCAGACTGGGTCGTACACTAGACCGTATCTGAGTTGCAGAATGAGCCGTCCATTAGGCTGTATCTGAGGATAAAAGATCAGAATGGATCATACGCTAGATCGTATCTGAGTAGCAGAATGAGCCGTCCATTAGGCTGTATCTGATGATAAAAGGGGTAGTCATACGTTAGACTATATTTCAGAATGTACCGTACGCTAGGTAGTATCTGAGGGGATGAATATCCAAATGGGTCGTACGCCAGACCGTATTGGAACAGTTGAAGGAACCATACGTTAGGCTGAATCAGAATGAGCCGTACGTTAGGCTATATCTGATAATATTTGTATATTTGCAATAAATGTCTGGGATGGGCTTAAAGATGCCATCATTAGGAGGATATCAGAATGCTTGTCAGAATGAATATTCATATGGATTATATCTGAAAGATGTATCTGAATCTTGAATGTAATCGATAAAGATATCCGTCTGAATGAATCTTTATTTTGACTGTATCAGGAGGATAATTAACCTGGAAAAAAAAGAGTTAGCCTCATGCCATGTCATGATGCATGAGATGTTTTATGCGCTTGAAAATAAATGCGAACATTACATGCATGTATATGCTGTGAAATGATGCATGAATGAATTATGCGTCTGAAATTTTTTGCCATGGGAAAATAAATCCCGATATTGTGGTTGGAGATATTTGTATTGATGACCCTTTCTTAGCTGGGGATATTTGATTTCTGTCTGATGGTAGAAATATTCAACAGAACCTGACCGGGGATAAAAGAGATGACCAGTCTGTCTAGTAGTGCCAATTTCTTCTGGGAATAACTGGTTTTGCTGGGGAATAGGATTTGCAACCGGATTTGTTAGATAGCATGGTTAAACCTTATCCTTGATCCTAAAGTCTTTTAGTAATTTCTATTTCTATTTTATGCATGTATTTTCGGTAAACATCAATCATATTCAAATGCATATATTAATTCGAATTAAATCAATGGACGTTTATGCAAACAAAACGGAAAAAGTAAAACAAAAGTATCTTTTTGGAAATAAAATTGTATTGATTTTGAAAGAGGGCCTATAAACAAGCAATTTTAGTACAAGGAGATAGAAATCCCAGTAAGAGGAAATTCTACTACTGCTATTATGTCTTCAAGCATCTCATCTCTTGCTGTCGGATAGAAGTGATTGGTGTGTTCAGTCTCTTTGACTTTGGTGAAGCTGACCGAGAACGGGACATAGTCATACGCTTTAATCCCTAATTTTTGCCTGGACCGCCTTTTCAGGTTTTCAGTCCACCAGGATACCCTTTTTTGCCCAAGCCGCCTTTTCAGGTTTTCGACTTGCCGGTTGTACATTTTTATATGTTTATCCCTAATTTTTGCCTGAACCCTTTTGGTTCGCTGGGATGCCCTTACTTTTGCCTAGATATGTCGACCTAGCGGGTCTCTTTTATGCGTAGTATTTTTTAACTATGTCCGCGTTCACGGGATGCGGGAAATCGTCGCCATCCATTGTAGCAAGCATCATGGCTCCACAAGAGAATACCTTCTTAACTACAAATGGCCCTTCGTATGTGGGAGTCCATTTGCCTATAGGATCACCTTGTGGTAGAATGATACGCTTTATCACCAAGTCGCCAATTTGATACACCTGTCTCTTCACTTTTTTATTAAATGCTTGGGTCACGCGCTTCTGATATATCTGTCCATGACAAACAGCCGCAAGTCTCTTTTTATCAATCAAATTTATCTGATCGAGTCGAGTCTGAATCCATTCATCTTCATCTAAGCCTACATCTTTCATAATTCTTAGAGAGGGAATATGAACTTCCACTGGTAAAACAGCTTCCATTTTGTAGACTAAAGAGAAAGGAGTTGCCCTTGTCGAAGTGCGTACTGAAGTGCGATAACCATGAAGAGCAAATGGTAACATCTCATGCCAGTCTTTGTATGTTACTGTCATCTTTTGTATAATCTTCTTAATATTCTTATTAGCAGCTTCTACGGTTCCATTCATCTTTGACCGGTACGGAGAAGAGTTATGGTGTTTTATTTTGAACTGCGTGCAGAGTTCAGTAATCATCTTGCTGTTCAAATTAGTACCATTATCAGTGATAACTCTTTCAGGGATGCCATACCGACAAATAAGACTATTCTTGATGAACCGTGCCACCACATTCTTGGTGACAGAAGTAAATGAGGTTGCCTCTACCCACTTCGTAAAGTAATCAATAGCAACAAGAATGAAACGATGTCCATTAGAAGCAGTAGGTTTAATCTCTCCAATCATATCAATGCCCCACATTGCAAAGGGCCAAGGGGCTGTCAACATGTTCAATGGAGCAGAAGGTACATGTACTTTGTCCGCATAGATCTGGCACATGTGACAAGTTCTGGAGTGATGGTGACAATCAGCTTCCATGGTAGACCAATAATACCCTGATCTCAGAATCTTCTTGGCCATCGTATGTCCACTAGAATGAGTCCCAAAAATACCGTCATGCATGTCTTCCATAATCTTTTCTGCTTCCTTTTTGTCCATACAGCGAAGCAAAGTCGAATCATGATTACGTTTGTATAATACTCCATTACTCAAAAAGAATTTAGCGGAGAACTTCCTCAGAAATTTTCTGTCATTGATGGATGCCCCTTCAGGGTATTCCTGAGTTTCTAAATATCTTTTTACTTCGTGGAACCAAGGTTTCTCTTCTACTTCATCAGCATTAAGTTCATAACAATATGTTGGTTCATCTAATCGTTCAATGGTGATCATGGGAGCTTCATTGTCCCATCTGACTCTAAACATAGATGACATGGTAGCCAATGCGTCTGCCAACTGATTCTCTTCTCGTGGAATATGTTCGAATGTAATCTCTTCAAAGTATGGGATTAATGTCAACACCCGCTCTCGATAAGGGATGAGATTCGGATGTTTAGTGTCCCATTCTCCTTTGATCTGACTGATTACTAAGGCTGAGTCTCCGTACACACTCAAAAACTTGATTCTCAGGTCTATAGCAGCTCTGAGTCCCAAAATACATGCTTCATACTCAGCCATATTATTGGTACAATCAAAACATAGTCTAGCAGTGAAAGGCGTATGGCAACTCTTGGGAGAAATAGTTACAACACCGACATCATTGCCTAATGCATTAGAAGATCCATCAAAAACCATAGTCCATCGGGATCCCAGTTCGGGTCCTTCATCCGGTCCAGGTTCTTCATAATCAGTAACAAGCATAACATCCTCATCAGGGAACTCAAAATTCATAGATTGGTAATCATCAACTGCTTGATGAGCCAAATGATCAGCTAACACACTTCCTTTGATTGCTTTCTGGATAGTATACTGGATATCATACTCTGTTAAAATCATCTGCCATCTTGCTATTCTTCCGGAGAGAGCAGGTTTCTCAAATATATATTTGATAGGATCCATCTTAGAAATCAATAAAGTGGTATGATTCAACATATACTGTCTTAGTCGGCGAGAAACCCAAGCCAAAGCACAACAAGTTTTCTCAAGCAGTGAGTATCTTGTTTCACAGTCGGTAAACTTTTTGCTAAGGTAGTATATTGCATGCTCTTTTCGACCAGACTCGTCATGTTGCCCCAACACACATCCCATTGAATTTTCTAACACGGTCAAATACATGATTAGAGGTCTTCCTTCAACTGGTGGCATCAGAATTGGAGGTTCTTGAAGATACTTCTTGATTTTGTCAAAAGCTTCTTGACATTCATCATTCCATATTATCTCTTGATTTTTCCTCAGTAATTTGAAGATGGGTTTGCAAGTAGCAGTCAAATGGGAGATAAATCGGGCAATGTAATTCAAGCGTCCCAAGAAACCTCTGACTTCTTTATCTGTACGGGGAACTGGCATTTCTTGAATAGCTCTCACCTTAGCCGGGTCAACCTCAATTCCTTTACCACTGACAATAAAGCCCAAGAGTTTACCGGATCTTACTCTAAAGGTGCATTTGTTCGGGTTCAATCTCAACTTGTATTTCTTCAACCTCTCAAACAGTTTATATAAATGATCGAGATGTTCTTCTTCAGTATGAGATCTGGCTATCATGTCATCCACATATACCTTTATTTCATGATGGATCATATCATGGAACAAAACCACCATAGCACGCTGGTATGTTGCCCCTGTATTCTTTAAACCGAATGGCATTACTTTGTAACAGAAAGTGCCCCATTGCGTCACAGACGTAGTTTTCTCCATGTCTTCAGGTGCCATCTTAATTTGGTTATAACCTGAGAATCCATCCATGAATGAGAATACCTTGTGTTGAGCGGTGTTATCTACCAAAACATCAATGTGCGAAAGTGGAAAGTCATCTTTGGGACTTGCTTTATTCAAATCTCTGTAATCTACACACATTCGCACCTTACCATCCTTCTTTGGCACTGGTACCACATTAGCAACCCATTGAGGATAAGAAGTAACAGCTAGAAAACCTGCATTAAATTGTTTCATAACCTCGGCTTTGATTTTCTCAGACATTTCAGGACGCATGCGACGAACCTTTTGCTTAACAGGATGACAATCTTCCTTCATCGGCAAACGATGTACTACTATATCAGTATCCAGTCCTGGCATGTCTTCATAAGACCAAGCAAAAATCTCTACATAGTCATGTAACATCTGAATCAATCTTTCTTTGACACTGTTTTCCAAGCCTGCTCCTATTTTGACTTCTTTCTTGTCTACTTCAGTACCTAGATTTACAATTTCAATTGATTCCTCATGCGGCTGTATAGTCTTTTCTTCTTGCAGTAACAGTCTAGCAAGCTCTCTAGGCACTTCGCAATCTTCCTCACTTCCATCCTCGGCTTGGTAGATCGGATTTTTAAAGCCATAATTAACAGTAGCAGAATTATTATCAACATGATCCAGAGTGGATATGGATCTGCAATTTGTTACGTGAGTGTGTGTAAGAAAACATAGCTTAATTGAAAGATGATAGGAAAGATAAAGAGCGTAATATTTGAATGCAAAAAGTCCATTGATTTATTGAATGTGAATATGCTTATGAAAATGACAAAACCCTTAACAAATTAGCTATTGTGCCCCGGGCATAGACACAATGCTTTAAGAAGTTCAATTGTTCATAATAAAAATTACAAAATTTGAAACACTAAAATAAGCAATAACAATTACTCCTGACTAAAGGAAATCGGGATAGTGTCTTAAGCCTTCCAATTATCGAGTCCGTCACCAATTGTTGGGAAAATCCAGCCATCCAAGTCGCAATCGCTATCAGCATCTTCTACAGCATTAATCTGATCTTTGACTATCTTTTCAGAGCTAAACCCCAGGTCAAATTTATCAGACTTGTACGGTACATCGATCAGTTGACCCCAGCCAGTACGACCACCATCTTCAACCACGGCTTGAGCATCTTTTAGAGAAATCATAGCAGGAGGAGCACGAATAACCTTGGGCACACGGGAAGTTGGCTTAAGGACAGGACTGGTCGGAGGAACTACTTCAAATGACTGAGAAGGAGTCTCAAAGAATTCACCATCCATCTCGACGTATCTGAAGGTATGCACACTACTGACAATACACTCTTCTTCTCCACATACAGTGACAATCTTGCCCTCTATTGGATACCTCAGCTTTTGATGGAGAGACGAAGCTACAGCACTTGCCCCATGGATCCAAGGGCGTCCCAGCAAGCAGGAATAGGCAGGACGAATGTTCATTACATAACAGGTAGTATTGAAGACTTGAGGTCCTATCTTGATAGGGAGAACCACTTCACCATGGACAACACTCTTCGCACCATCGTAAGCACGCACCACAACGTCACTAGGTTTCAATTCAATGCTTTACATTCAAGCTTATCGAGCACAACTTTCGGTAGTACATTCAAAGAAGAGCCATTGTCGATCAACACATAAGACAAGGTGATCCCCTTACACTCAATGGAGATATGCAGAGCTTTATTGTGATTCTTTCCTGCTGGTGTCAGGTCAACATCAGAAAAGCCTATGCCATTATCAACAGCCAAGTTAGCAACATAATTTTCTAACTGATCGACAGATGTCTCCTGAGGTACATGAGCGGTCTTCAAGAATTTTATCAATGCATTGGCATGAGATTCAGAAGATAACAACAAGGATAACATCGAAATTTTAGACGGAGTATGCCCCAGCTGTTCTACCACATCAAAATCACTCTTACGGATGATTTTCAGCATTTCTTCCATTTCCTGCTTGGCAACATCTTCGGTAGTAACTTCGACTGGTGTCTTTTACTGAGAAGGATTGATTAATGGTCCCTTTCCTCGGGTTTTAGGGGCGGGAGGTGAGATTTCTGGAGAGAAGATCCTTCCACTTCGAGTAATTTTACTAGTCCCAACAATGTCAACGTCATTAGGATTAGCAGAATTATCATCTTGCTTTATGCCGTGGATGTAAACATCACCTCCATAATTCCACGGAATGGCTTTGCTTGAGGAATATGGTACTAGGCCAGGTGCAGTAATAATTAGGGGAGCTACCTTGGGCTCAGCAGTAATCTTCACTGGAACTTTGGACCTAGCAATCGCAGATATTTCTTCAATATGGTTTTCCACCTTAGGAATCTTTTCAAAGAGAATTGTACGATCATCCATCAGTCGTTGAATACCATTCCTCAACTTCAAGCAATCATTGGGTCGGAGTATACAGAGATCGCAATTTTCAGCACAACCTGGAAATAAACCAGCTTGTAATAAATTCTTCTTGATGATCAGGAGAGGAGATGCTAAGTCAGCTACATTAGTAATGTGAGAATTGTCATCCACAACATTAACAATCTTGTCATGATTAGGCATAGGAGCAGTGATGACATTAGGAGTCTCCGGAGGATCAAATTCAATTTCTCCAGCGTCGATCATATCCTGAATCTTATTCTTCAACAACCAACAATTGTTTGTATCATGCCCGGGGCTATCAGAGTGATATGCACACCTGGCATTAGGATTATAACGAGGAGAAGTAGTGTTGGGATTTGCAGGAGGATCTCTGAGGGTAATTAAATTTGATTTTAGCATATCCTGTCGTGCTTGTGCTAAAGTCATATTGATCTTGGTAAACTGCCTTCTTGGCCTGTCTTGTCTGTGTTGGAAGTTTTGAGATGGCGGTGCTGCAATCATAACTGCTCCAACAGTATGGTCACGATTTTTCTTGTTATGACCCCTTTGACCGTACACAGCATTTGATTCATTCTTCCTCTGATAGGACTTTTTGGTGCTTGCAGAGGTAGCCGCATGTATCTTTCACTTTCGAATGCCGCTTTCAACACGTTCACCCGTCAATATAAGTTCAGTGAAACCCGATGAGGAACTTCCCAATAGATGGCTGTAGAATGGGCCAGTCAGTGTACCCATGAACATGTCCACTAATTCTCGATCAGTCATAGGAGGTTTGACTCTGCCAGCCAAGTCTCTCCATTTTTGAGCATATTCTTTGAAGCTTTCTTTAGAGCCCATAGTCATATTCTGCAGCTGTAGCCGAGTAGGCGCTAATTCAGAATTATACTGGTAGTGCTTGTAGAAAGTTGTCGCTAAATCAGTCCAGGTGCGGATGTTAGAGCTCTCGAGCTGATAATACCACTCTAACTGTGTTCCAGACAGACTCTCTTCGAAGAAATGGATTCATAGCTTCCTATCAGTGGTATATGTAACACCCTTCTAAAATACCCCAAATATTTAATTAAAACAACATATATAGATCAGAGTAAATATGCATTTAAGGGTGTCACACAATTCTTCACACCATAATAACTGTCATGCTCTTTATTTAATCAAAATAACAGTTTTTGCATAATTCGCAGCGGATATAGAAATCAAACCAACCATTCAAAACATATAACATGTTACAGGTAAAAAGGTTCAACAACCAACAATAAACTAATTAAAACATCCCGTCCCGATGTTACATCTATCAGAGCACGACCCACTAAGTAGACGACACTAGACTCCAGGCACTAGCTCCTACTCAACCACTGCTCGTTACCTGAAAATAGTTGTAAGGGTGAGTTCCTCAATCGATATAATAAGCATTATAAAATATCATGTCATGTTAAGTAATTTAACACATTCAGTAACGGCACATCAACTCAAACATCATACTCAATATCAACACAAACACCACTTCTCAATTAAACTAAATATTCATACAACAACCAACAAAATGCAACTCTAATGAGACTCGACTCGTCATGCATGTGGTACCATTCGGAGTAAAACTCCCAACTTAAAATCATTGCCATTTTATTGGGCATCAAGGCATAAGCCTTCAACTTTCAACTTAAAATTTGCCAATCCAGGCCAACGTGGTGTGAGCAAAGCTCCGACTTAATGCATATGAATGTACATGGCATACACGACTTTAAACTGTCAACAACATAATAATAATAGCAATACAACAATGTTTTCAACAAAATCAACTTATAATCAACTTTGGCTCACCAAGCCTACAACTCAGTATTTTCAACAACTTTAACACAACTTATCAACATATTTGTACCAACACTTCATAACATAAACTCAACAAAATTACTCATCAAAATTAACGATAATAGGTCAATCACCAATTATGTTCACAACATTAAGATATCAATTTTTTCAATTTCCAACAGTGTTAACCGGTTAACGCCCTGGGTTAACCGGTTAACGCAGGACAAAACACACTTTCTGGCAAAACGCAACAGTGTTAACCGGTTAACGCCCTGGGTTAACCGGTTAACGCAGGCAAAACAGCACATTTCCACAAAATATAACAGTGTTAACCGGTTAACGCCCTGGATTAACCGGTTAACGCAGACAAAACAACAGTTCCTGCGCTAACACAAGGCAGAATGCAGAGTTCTCCGCATTTTCCGCCGTTGGAGGACTTCCGAACCTCCGATTCAATTTCCGTAAAAAGCTATACGTTCGGGGGAACACGACTCACACAATTACCGATTCAATTACAGCTTAAACACAGTTTACTCATCACAATTTTTCAGCATTCTACAATCCCAATTAGGGTCAATTCACGGTTTATCACTACCCATGACATGTTAATCTATAATACCCATTAAACGACGATAAACCCCCCCTTACCTGAGATAATCCGGCAATCTCTAAGCTTCAAGCTTTTCCGTTCTTCAACCTTTGCTCTCTAGCTCTTCCTCTTTGCCCTTTCTCCACTTTCCACTTTTCAGCCGCTTTCTGTTTCACGTGAAAACTCTTTACCAAAAATTGAAAACCCTTTTTCTCTTATTCCAACTTATATATTTTCCACTAATTATTATTCCAAATAATAATAAGAATAATAATCCAATAATTCAATTTATTTAATTAAATTAATAAATATATTATTAACTTAATTTAAATAATTCTCTTATTTTATTCGGGGTGTTACAACTCTCCCCCACTAAAAGAGTTTTCGTCCTCGAAAACATACCTCAAGCAAATAACTCTGGATAAGACTCTTTCATCTGACTCTCCAGTTCCCAAGTCACATTGCCACCTGCTGGTCCTCCCCAATCTACCTTCACTAAGGCAATCTCTTTACCCCGCAACTGCTTCAACTCTCGATCCTCAATCCTCATAGGCGATATTTCAACAGTCAGGTTATCTCTCACCTGTACATCATCTACTTGGATCACATGCGACGGATCATGAATGTACCTCCTCAACTGAGACATATGAAAAACCTCATGCAAATTCGCAAGTGACGGCGGTAAAGCGATACGATAGGCTACCTCTCCTATCCTCTCCAAAATCTGATAAGGACCAATAAATCGAGGTGTCAACTTCTTTGACTTCAAAGCTCGACCAACCCCAGTTATCGGAGTAACACGAAGAAACACGTGATCTCCCTCTCGGAACTCAAGTGATTTCCTCCTCTTGTCATGATAACTCTTCTGACGACTCTGAGCAATTCTCATCTTCTCCTGAATCATCTTAATCTTTTCTGTAGTCTGTTGAACAATCTCCGGTCCAACCACATCACTCTCACCGGACTCATACCAACATAAAGGTGTCTGACATCTCCTACCATACAAAGCTTCAAACGGCGCCATACCAATGCTCGAATGAAAACTATTGTTGTAGGTAAACTCAATCAAAGGTAAATAACAATCCCAAGCACCTCCCTTTTCCAAAACGCAAGCTCTCAAAAGATCCTCTAATGACTAAATCGTCCTCTCAGTCTGACCATCAGTCTGCGGGTGATATGTAGAGCTCAATCTCAGTTTAGTTCCCAAAGCCTTCTGCAAACCTTCCCAGAATTTCGATGTAAATCTAGGATCTCTGTCTGAAACAATACTCGATGGAATACCATGCAAACTTACAATTTTCTCAATATACAACTCAGCTAATTTCTCTAACGGATAGTCCATTCTGATCGGAATGAAATGAGCCGACTTGGTCAATCTGTCAACAATCACCCAAATAGCTTCAAAATTCTTAATTGTCCTCGGTAAACCAGAAACAAAATCCATACTGATACTATCCCACTTCCACTTTGGAATAGCCAACGGTTGCATTAGCCCAGACGGCTTCTGATGCTCAATCTTTGACTTCTGACAAGTCAAACAAGAATAAACAAAACTCGCAATTTCTCTTTTCATTCCCGGCCACCAAAATAACTTTTTCAAATCATGATACATCTTCGTAGCTCCAGGATGAATACTCAACCCACTACGATGCCCTTCTTCAAGAATACTCTTCTTAAGTTCGGTAACATCCGGAATACACACCCGATTACCAAATTTCAAAACATCATTCTCATCAACTCTGAATTCACCACCTTGACCTTGATTCACTAGAGTCAACTTATCAACCAAAAGCATATCGGATTTCTGACCCTCTCTGATCTCATCCAGAATACCACTCGTTAACTTCAACATTCCCAATTTAACACTATTGTGAGTACTCTCACACACCAAACTCAAGTCTCTAAACTGCTCAATTAAATCCAATTCCTTAACCATTAGCATAGACATATGTAATGATTTCCGACTCAATGCATCAGCCACTACGTTTGCTTTACCCGGATGGTAATTCAAACCAAAGTCATAATCCTTCAGAAACTCTAACCATCTTCTCTGTCTCATATTCAGCTCTTTCTGATCAAACAAATACTTTAAACTTTTATGGTCACTGAAAACCTCAAATCTTGACCCGTACAAGTAATGCCTCCATAACTTCAGAACAAACACCACAGCCGCCAACTCTAAATCGTGTGTCGGGTAGTTCCTCTCATGAACCCTCAGCTGTCTTGAAGCATAAGCTATAACCTGCTTATTCTGCATCAACACGCCACCCAAACCCAACAATGAAGCATCACAGTAAACTTCAAATGGTTCCGACGAACTCGGTAATATCAGAATAGGAGCAGTAGTTAATCTTCTCTTTAACTCTTGGAAACCTTCTTCACATTTTGAGTCCCAAACAAATGCTTGCCCCTTTCTAGTCAACATCGTCAACGGTAACGCCAACTTAGAAAATCCCTCAATGAACTTCCTATAATAACCAGCCAAACCAAGGAAACTTCGAATCTCAGCAACAGACTTCGGAGCTTCCCACTTAGATACCGCTTCTATCTTAGAAGGATCAACAGCAACGCCACCTCTTGAAATCACATGACCAAGAAAACTAACCTCTTCTAACCAAAATTCACACTTGGACAATTTAGCAAATAACTTCTTTTCTCGGAGAACTTCTAAAACCACTCTCAAATGCTCAGCATGCTCTTCTTCAGATTTCGAATACACCAAAATATCATCAATAAACACCACAACAAACTTGTCTAGGTACGGATGGAAAATCCTATTCATATACTCCATAAATACTCCAGGTGCATTAGTCACACCAAAAGGCATTACAGAATACTCATAATGTCCATACCTTGTTCTGAAAGCAGTCTTCTGAATATCCTCAGTTTTCACACGTATCTGATGATACCCAGATCTCAAATCTATTTTGCTGAACACACTTGCACCAACCAACTGATCCATCAAATCATCAATCCTCGGCAAAGGATACCGATTCTTGATCGTCACTTTATTCAGTTGCCTGTAGTCCACACACAACCTCATAGTACCTTCCTTCTTCTTAACCAATAGCACTGGTGCACCCCACGGTGACACACTCGGACGAATAAATTTCTTATCCAACAGATCTTCCAACTGACTCTTCAATTCAGTTAACTCAACAGCAGACATACGGTACGGAGCCATCGATATCGGCCTAGTACCAGGCACCAAATCAATTGAGAACTCCACTTCGCGCTCTGGCGGCAATTCATTCACCTCTTCCGGAAACACATCAGGAAAATCACACACCACGGCTAGATCGCCAATCACCATTTTATCTTTAGCCTCCAAAGTCGCTAACAGCATAAACAACTCTGCCCCATCAGCTACTTCCTCATTCACTTGCCTTGCTGATAGAAACAAACTCTTTCCCTCCTCAATCTCAGGAAAGACCACCGTCTTATCAAAACAATTGATAGAAACTCGGTTAAACACCAACCAGTTCATACCCAGAATAACATCAATCTGCACTAGTGGAAGACACACTAGGTCCATCCCAAAGTCTCTACCAAAAATACTCAAAGGACAATTTAAACAAACCGAAGTAGTAGTCACTGAACCCTTCGCAGGAGTATCAATTACCATACTACCAAACATCTCAGATATCTCTAACTTAAGTTTCACAGCACAATCCAAAGATATAAAGGAATGAGTCGCACCTGTGTCAATAATAGCTACAAGAGGAAAGCCATTAATATAACACGTACCTCGGATAAGTCTGTCCTCACTGGAGGTTTGAGTTCCGGTCAATGCGAACACCTTCCCAGTTTGAGATTTCTTTGGCTTCTGACACTGACTTCCAATATGCCCTTCTTTGCCACAGTTAAAACAAATCATTTTCTTGTGCTTGCAATCAGCTATTGCATGACCAGTCTTACCACAACGAAAACATCTCTTTACTTCAGCAGTGCATACATTACTCTTATGACCAGCCTGACCACATTTGAAGCAAACTATACCAGCAGGATCACCTCCCCTACTAGTCCTCTGAGCCGGAGCAGCTCCTTGTTTCCCTTTTCCCACTGGGGCATCATACGGCTTGCCACGGTTTTGATGTTGCTTGCCCCTGCGGTCACTGACAATCTTGTAATGAGCATTATTGTCTTCTTCAAATATCCTGCAGCTATCAACCAATTCAGTAAAAATGCGTATCTTCTGATACCCAACAGCCTTCTTAATTTCAGAGCGCAGTCCATTTTCAAACTTGATGCACTTTGAAAATTCAGCACCAGCACCAGTGTAATGAGGATAAAATTTGGACAGTTCCACAAATTTTGCCGCATAATCAGTGACAGACACGTTTCCTTGCTTCAGCTCAAGGAACTCAATTTCTTTCTTACCACGGACATCTTCCGGATAATACTTTCTCATGAATTCCCTACGGAATACATCCCAAGTAATGACTTCACCTGCCACGGTCAACCTCTCGTGAGTCTCTAGCCACCAGTCATCAGCTTCGACTGCTAGCATGTGAGTACCATACCGAACCTTCTGAGCTGGAGTGCAATCCATAACACGGAAGATTCTCTCGATCTTTTTCAACCATCCCAAGGCTGCATCTGGATCATGCTTCCCTTTAAACACCGGCGGATTCTCTCTCTGAAAAGTCGCCAAGCTACGTGATCCAGCATCACCACCAGCATTTGGCAAGTTCTGCACAGCTTGGGCCATCGCTTGCATTGCGGCAGCCATTGCAGCATCATTCCTTCCAGCCATTTCAACTTATCAATACAACACAACTTAAAAGTTAGATTAGTAACAATACACAATTGTTAGACAGTAACGACACGACAACTGGCCGGACAGACCGACCTGCTCTGATACCACTAATGTAACACCCTTCTAAAATACCCCAAATATTTAATTAAAACAACATATATAGATCAGAGTAAATATGCATTTAAGGGTGTCACACAATTCTTCACACCATAATAACTGTCATGCTCTTTATTTAATCAAAATAACAGTTTTTGTATAATTCGCAGCGGATATAGAAATCAAACCAACCATTCAAAACATATAACATGTTACAGGTAAAAAGGTTCAACAACCAACAATAAACTAATTAAAACATCCTGTCCCGATGTTACATCTATCAGAGCACGACCCACTAAGTAGACGACACTAGACTCCAGGCACTAGCTCCTACTCAATCACTGCTCGTTACCTGAAAATAGTTGTAAGGGTGAGTTCCTCAATCGATATAATAAGCATTATAAAATATCATGTCATGTTAAGTAATTTAACACATTCAGTAACGACACATCAACTCAAACATCATACTCAATATCAACACAAACACCACTTCTCAATTAAACTAAATATTCATACAACAACCAACAAAATGCAACTCTAATGAGACTCGACTCGTCATGCATGTGGTACCATTCGGAGTAAAACTCCCAACTTAAAATCATTGCCATTTTATTGGGCATCAAGGCATAAGCCTTCAACTTTCAACTTAAAATTTGCCAATCCAGGCCAACGTGGTGTGAGCAAAGCTCCGGCTTAATGCATATGAATGTACATGGCATACACGACTTTAAACTGTCAACAACATAATAATAATAGCAATACAACAATGTTTTCAACAAAATCAACTTATAATCAACTTTGGCTCACCAAGCCTACAACTCAGTATTTTCAACAACTTTAACACAACTTATCAACATATTTGTACCAACACTTCATAACATAAACTCAACAAAATTACTCATCAAAATTAACGATAATAGGTCAATCACCAATTATGTTCACAACATTAAGATATCAATTTTTTCAATTTCCAACAGTGTTAACCGGTTAACGCCCTGGGTTAACCGGTTAACGCAGGACAAAACACACTTTCTGGCAAAACGCAACAGTGTTAACCGGTTAACGCCCTGGGTTAACCGGTTAACGCAGGCAAAACAGCACATTTCCACAAAATATAACAGTGTTAACCGGTTAACGCCCTGGGTTAACCGGTTAACGCAGACAAAACAACAGTTCCTGCGCTAACACAAGGCAGAATGCAGAGTTCTCCGCATTTTCCGCCGTTGGAGGACTTCCGGACCTCCGATTCAATTTCCGTAAAAAGCTATACGTTCGGGGGAATACGACTCACACAATTACCGATTCAATTACAGCTTAAACACAGTTTACTCATCACAATTTTTCAGCATTCTACAATCCCAATTAGGGTCAATTCACGGTTTATCACTACCCATGACATGTTAATCTATAATACCCATTAAACGACGATAAACGCCCCCTTACCTGAGATAATCCGGCAATCTCTAAGCTTCAAGCTTTTCCGTTCTTCAACCTTTGCTCTCTAGCTCTTCCTCTTTGCCCTTTCTCCACTTTCCACTTTTCTGCCGCTTTCTGTTTCACGTGAAAACTCTTTACCAAAAATTGAAAACCCTTTTTCTCTTATTCCAACTTATATATTTTCCACTAATTATTATTCCAAATAATAATAAGAATAATAATCCAATAATTCAATTTATTTAATTAAATTAATAAATATATTATTAACTTAATTTAAATAATTCTCTTATTTTATTCGGGGTGTTACAGTATACAGCTGGATCTTTCTCACATAAGCTCTCAGATGCATCTGAGGACAAGACGCACCATCATACTTAGTGAAAGCGGGGACCTTGAATTTGCGAGGAATGACCACATCAGAGACCAGACCTAAGCTTTCGAAATCCAGACCGGGCGCCTTCTGACCCTCCATAGCTAGCATACGTTCTTCCAGCAACTTATACTTATCATCCTTCGGAGAGTACTGTTCATTTTCATAATTTTCATAGTCGTCCTCAGGGTTGAAGGGATCAGCATTCTCATCTTCCGAATCATTTTTTGTCTCATCTTCTTTATCCTTCGGAATTCCAATCTTGACTCCTGGAGCCTGTTCTTTAAGCCTTTTTCCCGGGTTAATGTAACTCACAGATTTCTTGTCTTTCTTCTTCTCGAGCAATAGAGTCTTCAGTTCCTCCTGCCCCTTGGATAAGTTCAAGATCATCTCTTGGAATTGAGCATTCTGAGCCTGGAGATCCTTGACAGTTTGTTCGAGGGCCATTTTTCTGTTTGAGAGGAAGACTGTGAGAACATTGATCCTTTAGAGTACCTGTTATGCAATGTTATGTTATGCTATGCAATGTATGAAATGTTTTCAAGGACTTTTGGAATTTAACTTTGCGTAAACCACCAAAAAGGGGAACTTTTATTAATAATTTCTTTAATCAATGTTCATTACAAGAAAAAATGAAAGCTCAAGTCTCCCAGGGACGGCTTCTTTTTGAGCGGAGATATGCATTGAGACTTCGTTCCTCATTAAGCTGGCTGGTGAGCTCTAATACTCTCTTCCTTTCAGGACAGAATTGAGCTTCAAAAGTATCCCTTTCCTCTCTCAACTGGAACCAAGATTTCTTCAATTCTTCAACATTGGTAGGCATATCTGGATAAGGAATTATCTTAGGGGTACCTCATTCAACTTTTGGTTCAACAATCAGAGGTCCGATTGCAAGATATGGCATGATAAGCTCACGAGCTTTGGCGCGTACCCATCTGAGATAAGGTTCCATAGGAATAGAGTTTTTCTGTCCTAAAGTACTTCTTTTCACCATGCCCCAAGCTCGTACAAACCTTTGACGGAGACCTTGAGAATCGTTGTCATAGTCAAACACAGTGCCTTGGATAATTATTTCATGTGGACCATCTCTTCGAGCATAACCAAACTAACGTAGGGCTAAAGCAGGATTATAAGTAATACCTCCTCTTATCCCCAGGAGTGGTACGTTAGAGAATTCTCCACAACGGTCAATGATGATAACATTTTCTTTGGGTTGGGGACACCAATGGATGTCTGAATAGGAGAGCGACATTATCCTTTGAGACCATTTCAAATTTTGCTCATTCTTCAAGACTGATTGAGGAAGGTGCGAAATAAACCACCTAGATAATAAAGGTACACAGCACATGAGAGTCCCTTGCCTTTTCATAGTACGAGTGTGAAGGGAATGCAAAATGTCTCCAAGCAAGGTGGGCACAGGGTTATGAGTGAGAAATATCTTAACAGCATTCATGTATATGAATTGATTCGGATTAGGAAATAGCACCAAACCATAGATTAGTAATGCTAGAACATCTTCGAAAGCATGGACACTAATAGCTTTTAGGAATTCTCGGGCCTTATTTATCAGAAATTTGGCAAGTAAACCCTTAACTTCACTTCTTGTTACCCAATTAGTTTCAATGTCGGACTTTGTCATGTGTAAAGCCGTGGCAACCTCTTCAGACCTCAGAATCTTTTCTAAACCATTGAAAGGTGTTTGATCAAGGATAGGTATCCCAAGCAACCTGGAAAATTCTTCTAATGTGGGTACCAACTGATAATCTGGGAAGGTGAAGCAATGATGTTTAGGATTGAAGAACTGGAATAGAACTTTCATCATATCTTCCTTGAAACCGGTGGTAACTAAATTGAGGAGATAACCATGTTTCTTGATGAACTGAGCATGATCGGGAAGTTCCGACACTAAATCCTTGAGTTGAGGAGAGGTCACTACAAAATTGATCCGGATGGTCTTCCTGGAAGCCATAGCCCTACAAAACAGAGCAAAGTTAAATCCCTAAGTCCTCGAAATGGTTAGTACAATGCCATGATGTCATGATGTTATGATGTTATGATGTCAAGTAAGTAACAAGCACAAACAAGTCACACCACAATCATTCCTAGGTTTTAAGGCTTGCATGAGTTCCATAGGTAAGTACCCTCCCCACTGAAGTTGGTTGGTCCAACCTGTCCTAGAATAGTAACCGGGTTCTAGAAGGATCTCAAATCATTGACCTTTCCTTAAGTCCACTTCAGTGCAACATCAAGCAGTAGACCAAAATTTCCCTAAAGTCCAATCTCAAAGAGTGTAGTATCGAGTATCAACCAACCCCAGTCGGAACCGAAGTCAGTTATCTCACTACTTTCTAATGGCTAGGATGAGTCAATTAGGGTTCTAAAGGTCTGGTTAATGCTTTGATGACACCACGCAGACGCCAAAATTTTCCTCAAGTAAATATGAGGAACATCAGGACATCCAAAGTGTCACATTAACCGTAGCCATCATTTTAACCATTCCAGTATACGCCGGACAGTCGGGATGATCTCTTGCTACTTACCTAAGGTACACTAGATCCGGGTGTAGGATCTTTCACTCAAGCATAGAATACCCAAACAATCCCTTAAAAGTAAATCAGACAAAGAAACAATTCAAAAACATAAGTGATCTTATCTTTAAGGTAACCTCTCTTTTTAAGATTCCCCAGCAGAGTCGCCAGTTCTGTGATACGGTGAACTGACTTTGTGTTTTTGCTTTGAAAAGCAATGTTGCGGATAGCAAGAGTCGCCACCGACTTTTCTTTTATCCAATAAGGAAAGGCGGAAAAGAACAGGAAAAACCTTGATTAGATTTTGAGTTCGGGAGGTACATTATACAAAGGAAAGGTGTTAGCGCCCTTTGTATCCATGGTTATCCATGGGCTCTTAATTGCTTAACTCACTTATGTTTTCCTTGTTTGAGAAAGTGTTTGAGAAATGTGGTGTGTTTAGAAAATATTTTGAAAGGAGAGTTTAACTTTGTAATGATTCTTGTACGAATGTATACAAAGTGTTTATCTCGTTTGATTTTGAAAGATGTTTAGAAAAATATAACTCGGCAATGATTCTGGTGCGAATGTATACCAAGTGGTGATTTTCTAAAAGATGTTTTGAAAAGTGTGAGGTGTGAAAATTATTTTAAGCTGTGAGCAAGCATTTAAGAGTTATACCTAACCAAGGTCTTTATAGGTATTTCCTATCCTTAGGAGGGTAAAACTGTCCTTACTATTGAGAAGTAAGTAGTCTTATCCTTTGGATGTAAAGGGACATCGTGGGGTCGTCGATTGGCCATTGAAGGCAACATTTGTAAGGATACCTTAGCATTCGAAGGGACGATCATCATTTAATCGTAGGCTACAACGAAGGGTCATCGAGGGACAAAGTCATATATTCGAAGGCAACGTTCGAGGGACAAGGTCATATATTCGAAGGCAACGTTCGAGGGACTATGATTTATCTTGTAGGGACATTGACCTTTTGATCGAAGGGACTATGACTTATCTGTTTAGGGATGATGATGATTTAATCGAAAGGGTCTTTGCTAAGGGTATCCCCACATTCGCGGGACATGACCGTAATATCGTAAGGCAACAAAGAGAGGGTTATCCTAGAGGTGCAAGTGTGGAAATGATATATTATCTTGAATTAATTTATCTAAGTTCGATTATTTATCTTTCCATGCAATCCTATTAGCATACATCTAGACAGTTATATTCACAGTATGGAAAAATTAAAGTGCGGAAAATAAGACTACGCTATTACATGGCTTCGGGATGGGGGTACATAATTTAAAACGGGATAAAAAATATCTAAATCTTAATTAACGAGTACAAAATTAAAAGGGCATACAAAATAATAAAACCTAATTAAACTAAAAAAAAAGAAAAAAAAATCCTAATTAAATCTATTACATAGAAATTTCATGACAAATGAAATAAATAAATTAACTTTAAGAATGAATTAAGAATATTTTTAGTCTATAATAATAGAAACTTTTTTTTATGAATTTATGGAAAAACTTAGACTAAATTGATAGAAATTTTAAAAGAAAAGAGGAAAAAAATATAATTAGATTTTTATTATTCAAAATAGCCCATTTTAATTAATTAAGTGATATATGAAAATTTAATTAATAAACTAGATTAAATTATATCCCTCCCACCCAGGACCTCTACGTTGCAGTGAGGGGGAGCTACCAACGAGTCATGTTGGTCCATGCGTTATTTATTCGCCTTCATTAAAATATATATTAATTCTACATGGATTTTTCCATTTTGACGCAACACCACCATACATGTTACAGCTTTCTCTCTTACGGCAAGCTACTTTATTTTTTCTCATGCTGTTTCTTTCATGTGAATACAACAAACTTGTAACTTCATCTTATATCAAACCACACCACATAAAATAAGATCATATGTAATCATCATGCAATAATAAAAATAGCCATGCACAAATCAAGAAGCTTATATTATTTTACTCATGTATTAGTTCTCTTTAGTGCAAGTGATAATGATAAAACAAACCTTACACATACATGTTAAAGACAACCAAGGATTTATATTATCACCATTATATCATCATCATTATTATGTAATAACAACATGTGAAATAAACATAATCATGCTAGAAACAACACTCATATAATAATAATTAAATGGCAGATATAATTCTTTAATCATGCAAACAGAATTTCTCCAACATGCTATGACATATCAAGAACAGATGCATACTTGAATAAAACAATATCAACATCCACCAAACCATGAATGCATCATCTCAATATATATATTAAACCAATATTATCCATGCATGAATTAAGGAGTATTGCAAGGTAATCATGCTGGATGCAAATTCCATAATGAACACTTACTGGGGATTTGATTCTTCTAGCTTGCTCACTGTATGTGTGTTGTTCTTATTCATGCTATGAGTGCTTTATGGTTGCTTTTATTTTCCCTGCCCGGGAATCTTCTTGCTTCTGCCTTGCCTTGTGTATCTTCTTCTCCTGTATCTCTCCTCTTTTTCCTCTTCCTCTCTTGCTGCAGCCATATGAAGTATTTATAATGGTTTGGATTAGGGTTTAACCTTGCTAAATATTTGGATCCCCTCCTATAATTTAGGAGAGTTAGCTATAATGGTGTGGATTAGGGTTTAACCTTGCTAAATATTTGGATCCCTTCCTATAATTTAGGAGAGTTAACTATAATGGTGTGGATTAGGGTTTAACCTTGCTATCTATTATTATAAATAAATATTTATTAAATACAAATATTATTATAAATAATGAATAATTTAAATGACTTTGAACAAATAAAAATTAATTTAAATTTTAGTTACATAATTGAATTAAAATTTAAACCTATTTCTATTTTTACTTTCATCATTTAAAAAAAATCAAAATTATTCTTACTTATATCAACCAAAATTATTTTATAATTTATGGGCTTTTAAAAAATAGTTATTATAATTTAATGAGCTTTAACAAATAAAATTAATTTAAAATTTTAATTATACAATTAAAATTCAAATCTACTTTTATTTATCATTAAATTAAAACTATTTTATTTATATATATAAAATTTATTTATATCATACAGATAACCAAAATTATTATTATTTTTTATATCTGTATCACATAATAAATAAATTAAAATTTATAATTTATATGAGAATGTATGTTAATGAATGAATGCAAATGTGAAATGAATGTCATGCATGAATCAATTTATCATAAAAATTAACAGGCAAATTTTGGGGTATGACACCGGTTTTGAGCAAGTCATTTAGTTATGGTTCATCATTCTTAACTGAAGACAAGCACAATGGATATTGAAGTTGGTAGGGAGAGTAGTGATCATTGTATTCAATGTAGCCATTTTCCATGTAAATTACTATTTTTCAAACTTTGTAAAGATCTATGGAGTTTCGTCATTTACGGACTACCATTCTATTAAATAAAGTTGAGATTTTATCCAATTGGTTATATTCTTATTTGCTTCTGCTAAATAAAATTGAATTTTATAATGATAATTTTGAAATAAATTAATGAATGATAATTGTTTTTCTTAAAATAATAAAAACAATCACTTTAAGAATAATCGATTTCGGCAAGGAATGTCAACAACAATCTGAGAACAGGTAAGTCTTGAAGTGTGAAGCATTGTTGGTCTTCCCCAAGCAGTTGGTTTGGTAACTATTTTCCTCCCTAACAATTCGTCATTTATCCCCGGCTTGGTCGATGAGTTTCTCCCCGAATATTTCATCATCCCCAGTAAAGCCAGTGCGTCCCATCTCCAGTTGAGCTGATGATTGACCCATTTTGCAAATTCATGTTCCTCAACTGAGGTGTTCATGTTTGGTATCCCCCAGTCTTATGATTAGACCCTGGAGATCCAGAACCTTTATTTGGTTTCCATTTGCATAATTGTGTTGTGTAACTTTGGCAGTTTCTCCTTTGTGTGAATTAGATCCGGTTATCTTTGCCTTGGAATTATTTTATTTCGTAATTTCCAAGAAGAATTTGTTGGTTATTGAGTAATGTGATGATCTTGGTCATAGCATCCCCAACAATTTTTTTAGATCCTCATACAAAGTTTTATCTCTTGTGTCCCCCGACGGAGTTCATCTTCTGACATGAAGATCCCTTGTTCCTGGCAGTATCGGATTCTGAGTAGTATTTGTTTTTGTCCCATGCAGGATTGTCTCCCTTGGTGTTGACCTAAAAGTCCCCGCAATATTGACAATTTTGATCCTCAGTAGATATTTTCTCTATCATCGACAAGTTTGGTTGATTATCCTTCAGCAAGTGCTCTCTCTCTCCTTAGAGTTTGCTGTGATTGATTGAAAGCAGTTTCGCCATGACTTTCTCAGCCAGAGTTGATTTGTTCATAGTCGGATAATTTATTTTCATCCCTAGCATTTTCTCCAGTTGGTGTTTCCATCTTGATGAGATTAGCCGAGTGTTGCAGCAGTGATTCAAATCTTTGTTATTTGTATCCTTTGCGTTGTTTGTCAGCATAATCATAAATCATATACATGCATATTCATGCATAAAACACAACATCAGATTTCTCATTATGCATTTTATCGCATTTGATTTCTTTATTCTGATCCACTACTTCGGTGATATCATTTACCTATGCAGATTTGGTGTGTTTGTCCTCCTTCAATTGTAGAGTGTCAGCCCCTTAAGCAGAAAAAGTTTAATTTTTCTCATTTCCCCACTGAGTTATTTCCTCGTGGATGATTATTATTTCAGCTTCCTCCCAACTAATTATCTAGATGGAACCGCTCCCCTTGAGTTATATCCTTATTAGGTTGAGTCTTTGTTTGACCATTTCTTTCTAGCTATTATCTAGATAGATATCTGGATTCCCTGAGAGTCTATTACTCAATAGCTAGTAATATTCTTCTCGATTCTTAAGTACTTTACTTTTGCCCAATACCCGGTAAAATGTAATCTACTTCCTTTGCTTTCCCTAGTGGATTCGTTTTCACATTTCCCTAGGTAGTCTATCCTTGATATGTTCACTTTAACCGGTGATGAATATTCTTCCTTTTGTGGGTTTCTATCCAGTAAAAAGGTAGTTGTAATCTCTATTTTATTCCCTAGAGAGTTTATCCTTGATATGATCACTTTAACCGGTGACAAATTTTCTCTCCCTTTTTGGTATTCTACCCAGTAACCGGTAGTTATAATTCCTACTTTCCCCTGCTGAGTTTATCCTTGATATGTTCATCCTAACCGGTGACATATATTCTCTTTTTGGTATTCTACCCAGTAGCCAGTAGTTATAATTCCTATTTTATCTTTCCCCTATGAGTCTATCCTTAATATGTTCATCCTAATTGGTGACAAATATTCTTTCTTTGGTATTCTATCCAGTAACTGATAGATATAATTCCTATTTCTCCCTGAGAGTTTATCCTTGATATGCTTACCCTAACCGGTAATGGATATTCTTCCCCATTCCCCAGGCGGTCTATCCTTGATATGTTTATCCTAACCGATGACGAATATTCTTCCTTTGAGTTTATCCTTGATATGTTCACTTTAATTAGGTGACAGATACTCTCTCTTTGGTCTTCTACCTAGTGACCGACAGTTATAAACCCTATTTGAATTCTCTCCCTAGTAGGTTATTCTTACCCAGTAACAGGTAAAGAACACGCCTCTTTCTCCTTAGCGAGTCATCCTTGACATGTTTACTCTAACCGGTAACAGATGTCCCTCTATCAAAGTGTATTATCTTCCTACCCAGTAACCATTAGTAGATAGTATATCTCTGGTACTCCTGTGTTGAAGTTCATTCTTCCCTAGTTGAGTTTGAGTGCATATTTCCTTAGTGAAATCCCCAACCCTCTGTTTGGTTTGAATACTTCAGTTTTATTCTGATATATTCTTATCCCCTGCAGATTTCCCTTATCCCCGAACCGAGTCCTTCCATTGATTTATTTTCATGGAAATCCCCTCGTGTCTCCAGCAGTTTTTAAGTCGTAGTCTGGCCTACGCATAACTTTTTATTCCCCCCCAGAGTCTCTGTCTCCCCAATGAGTTTTCCTTATGGAATACATTATGCTCCCGTGGACTTTCAGTCTCTCCGAATTCTTTTCCTTTGTGGCAATATATTCCCCACAAAGATTATTTTAACATTCATATCATATGTATCATGAGGTCTCTTAGGGACCAAAATTAATTTATAGATGTTTCTATTTAAGTCCATTCTACTGAGTTGATATGAAGATTTTTAACCTTCACATCCTCAGTTAGAATGTCCTTAAATATGGGAAGCTATAAGACCCCAATTTTGACCTTAAGATCCCTCATGTTATATCATCATATGCACTGGCTTTGGGGATCACACCTTGGCATCCTCCTCACCCCTCATTCATTGGGTTTGCATTGGGAGAGATCACCAAGCACATTTGATTGTATCATACTTTGTTTTTCTTTGTTTACTAACCAAAATACCAAAATATGTCTATGTATAGTTTTGTTTCTCTTGTAGGTAGTGTGTGCATCCACCAATGCCTCATCAAGCTCATATCTAGGGTTTGAGACCCTCAATGCAAGGAGATCAATCAAGATATGGTTCACATTGATTCTAGACATAATATATGGGTTGCCATGTTCTTCATTTATCATTTTGATCAAGAATTCATCACGAATTTGAAACTTGTTTGCATTGGAAGCCCTAATTCATTTGGGTATCTTGTGTGACTTCCTCAACAAGTTTCCTCAGGATTTGATAAAATATTTCAAGGGATACTTAATTATGCATCATCTTATACATATATGACCCCCCATGAGTCCAAGAGATCAAGAGAACTTCAAGTTTGCAAGTTGGTTCATGATGGTTGACCAGAGAAAGTTAACTAGTCAAAACTGGGGTTTCCTAGACCCTATCTCCTACAATTTTTGTTATATGAAAATGATTCCAAGATAAAAGTTACTCCTTATGACATTAAAAACAACTTTCATGTTGAGTTCAAGATCTAGTTTTGCTTGGAAAATCATTTTTTATGGTGAAAGATTATAGGTCATTTTGTCTGAACCCTAGTTAGGAGGTCAACTTCCAAGGACCATAACTTGCTTAATTTTTATGAGATGAAGGTCATCCAAGTTTCATAATCAAATTAAAGATGTCTTATACAACTTATATTCTTTTAGAAACTTCAAATTATACTTGAAAGGGCATGTGCCAAGGGGAAACATTATAGGTCATTTTGGGCCATTACCATTGAACAAGCAATTTTCCTCAACTTCTAAAATGCATAACTCCTTCATGACAAATCCAAATGAGGTAAAATTTGATACCAAATTGAATAGTTTTTAAAGATATACAAATTTAATGCATGAACTTTTTCAATTTGAATCCCATAGCAAAAATTATTCAAGGTGGAAAAAGTGAACATTTGACTTGGTACTTAGAAAATTTTCAAATATGTTTGATTTTCCAAACTTCCACCTCAAAATTCATCATGATCCAAGCTTTAAATGGAAAAGTGTTTAACATGAAAATTGTTTCCCTTGATCTCACCTTTCCAAAAATTCCAAAATCACTTTATTTGGCCAAAGATTAAATGACCTGCATATGGCTTTTATTCAAAGTTCCATTTGGATGAATCTCATTACCATTTCCCAATCCAATTGCATGACTTCATGACACACTTTCAGCATTGCTCATGATCAATTTTGGACATTTTAACATCACTTCATGGGCCTATCACACGCCCCATGTATCCATGCAAGTGAGAATTGCTATTTTTGGCATTTTGATGGAAGTGTGTGGAAATGAATTGCCTAGCCTATAAATACATTGCCTCATGCTCAGAATTATGGACACCTTGCCCAAGCTTTGATCCTGCAACCCTACCCTTCACCATTAGAGGATAAACTTGAAGGTTTTCAATTGAAAATCGAGTTTCAATTTCACTTCTGTTTTGAAGTTGAAACTCCAAGAATCCAAGTCATTCTTTGATCCAATTCACTTCCTGCAAGCTTCTGAAGTCAAGCCAAGGCCAATTGGAAGCAAGATCAAGAAAGATTCAAGCTCCTCAAAGGTGATTTTTCAGAAACTTTCTCTCTTTGATTCTCTCTCAATTCTTCACCATTCTCTTTGATTTTTTGTTGGCTCAAGTCCTACCAATGTATGCAACGATATTGAGTTGCTTTGAGGTCAAATCGAAACAACTCAGTTCATGATCCTCAAAATTCAAATCCATGTATCTTTTAATATACTTGGAATTGGAGAAATTTAAGGCCAGATTCGAGCTCCTGAGCATTTTCTCTTTGAAATAGTGTCCTTGTTTTTCATTTTTCATTAAGTTGAAGGTGGACCAATCCGGTGAGGTCCACCGGAGAAGATGATCAGAGCCCTAACTCTGGTGGTGTGTTGGCGTGTCTAGAACCATTTGATCATCATCTCATGTTTTAATCTCAGTCTTTCCTTTTGATTACCAAGTGTGTGGCGCAGTTGACTGAGGTGTTTATGGAACGCGCGAGCTTGGCCTTCAGATATGCCACCTTAATTAATGAGGGATATCTGATGGCCCGTGTTTTTTCTATTTTCTTTTTTATTTCTGATTTTTCATTTAATCCATTTATTTTGTTTAATTCATAGAAAATTCATTTTTTATCCAAAAAATATGGGACTTTCAACAAAAATCTTTAAATATTTTTCTCTTCCATATTTAGAATTAAAATTATTTTTTGAATTAATTTTGATATTTTTCATGAATAAAATGTTTTTGTGCATATTTTTAATTGTTTAAAAATACTTCTGACTTTTTAGAAAACATGAAATTTTTTGTCTAAGGTCCTTTGACCTTGTTTGACCTAGGATAAATTCCTTGGCCATTTATTTGGTGTTTTGAAGAGGTTTTAGGTTTTGACCTAATTAAAATGTATTTTAACTCATTTTTAAATTGGGTTTTAATTGATTAAATGTTTAAAAATATTATTGAGCCACTTTTATGGTCTTGTGATGTTTGACTTTCTGTTTGGGTCTTGGTCAAGGTTGATTTGACTTTTGTTGCATCAAAACCATTGGATTTAGGGGATTGATGAAATGTACATTTCATCTCCCAAAATGAATGGATGGTTTTTATTTGATGAAATTCCTCCCATGACCAATTTGTGTTTCTATCTTCCCCTCCCTCTTTATCTTCATCCCTATTCTTTCCCTTTCCTTCCTTTGACCAATGAAATCTCAAATATCTAAAGGCTAATGGATTCATCAATGACCTTGTGTCAGATGAATCAATACAAGTATGACTGAGATATGTCCCTTCCTCTTGATATTTTATTTTAGTGTGTGGTATGTTTTAGGAGTTTGATTCTTCATACCAAATCTCTAACATGCATTAACACCTAAATTTTTATTGCCCGACCTCAGATAGTTGTGACTTCTACATAAGTCCAATTACGATTGCTTAACATAGAGCAAAATTTGACCCTTAAGACATATCATTCTAGTAAGTGAGATTGTAAGTCTCCCATTCTTCATGGCATTGTGTGGAGACTTGACCTTTTTTCCTTTCATGAGAGCTAGTGGCATACTTGTTGAATTATCCAAGTTGGAGCCCTTCTCATGGAAGATGTCTTGGTTTAAGGATTCATACTTGTGAATGAATGGTTGAGTGTTTCCAAAGAATGACTTAATCAATTAAAAATCACCATTAACACTTGACTAACTTTTGACTAACATTTGACTAATTCTTGTTAATATTACTTTACTTTCAAGTCATTTATTTTATACAATTTAAATGTCAGTCATTTATCATTCATTGTCGTTTACATTTCATATAACTTATTTATGTTTATGTCATTTTTACTTTGCTCATTTGAGCCATATCTTATGACTATATATATTGTTTGTGTGTTTTGGTTTTGTTTGTGGTCTTAGGACCTTAAAATACCTAATAATAACAAAAACCCTAAAAAACATCTGGTAGACTGCTGAACTTGATCTGAACTTTTGGACTTAGGATTAGGCAACATTCCCTGTGTAAAAAGGACTTGACCAATGCCAACATCTGAGACTAAGCTACCTTTGAACTGTGCCTTCATCTGATGCAAGACTTGAGAATTTCTTGGATTCATATGCTACTCTGTCTTTGTGCTTAATTGTTATTTTGATCTTGTGTCTGATGTTTTGTTCTAAGTTGATAAAGGAATATTTCATCTGGTACATTGGAAGACAATGAAGACTACTAGCTATTGGAATGCTTGTTTGGATATGGTCATCTTTATTTGATGCCTTGATCTTTATGATGTTTAGATATTATTCATTGCTTGATTAAAGTCCAAGGGAAAATGAGTTTCTATATGACATTCTTGTCTATTGGATTGCATCCCATTGGTCAGATCTTTTCAACTCTTAACTTTTAAATTTGTGCCACTACGCCAAATAAGGGAAAAGAGGGCGCTTATTTTGGCCTATAACAGCGCTTTTAAGCGCCCTCTAAAGTGGCGTTGACATAGGTAAAGACAGCGCTTTGTTTTCCTGGAGAAAGCGCTGTCTAAAGTGGCCCTTTAAGGGCCACATTATAGTGCGCTTTCAGAAAAAAGCGCCCTCTGGAGTGGTCCATAAAGGGCCACCTTAGAGGGCGCTTTCTGGACAAAGGCCCCTCTAAAGTTGTCAATGTAAAGTGTTTAGAGGGCGCTTTCTGGACAAAGCGCCCTCTAAAGTTGTCAATGTAAAGTGTTTAGAGGGCGCTTCCTACAGAAAGCGCCCTCTAAAGTGTTAGTTATTTTAAAAAAATTTGTTTGAAAAACAGTGGATATTTAATTGGGAACCTGTTCGCATGCTGCAAAAGTGTAAAATTCATATTGATTTCATCCTTTAATCCAATGTTATACACCATTAATCCATTGATATATACAACATGAATCCATTTATATACAACATTAATCCTCCATATATACAACATTAATATATGATTCTTTGATCAACAATATACAACAACATATTCATGATTTAGTAAAAGTACAACAACAATATACAACATATATACAACAACAACATTCCATACATATATGTACAATAATATACAACCTAGCTATATGATTCTTTGATCAACAATGAATTGACACAATTCATCCTTCATTTCATCCAAATGAGCTCTTGAGTAAGATTTGTATTCCTCAAAGTACTACAATTAAGAGAATAAAACATATTCATGATTTAGTAACAAATTAGATGAAATATCCGATAATATTAAAATAAACCCTAAGTTATTATTCCATACCATTTTTGGGATGTCTATACGATTCAACGCAATGATATCTCTCATAAATCTCAATACAAAAAATCCGCAATCGACCGAATTGTTTTGCTGAGGACACTACACAGAAAAACAAACAATATATATATAGTTAATTTCTTACAAACACTATTATAAGCAAAAAACAAACACTATTATAAGCAAAAATAAGATACTTAATATATACCTGAACTCTGACCCAGGTAATGTGCTTCCTATTACGATAATTCTTTTTCGATCTAAATTTTAGTATTGCCCTAACAAAATAAAAACGTATATTGAGATCAATCTGACAGACATAATTAAATATACAAATACACACGAATATTTAGGGGAATTTCACTTACGCGTCAACCGTCTTCTTCATACTCGGATATTTACTCCAATCACCCGATAACGAATCGAGATAATACACCATTAGTCTCGAAAGATCCATAGCAACCAACACCCAGTGACCACTGTAAAATAAAACAAAAATTTAGATGCATGAAAATTTTCTACGTAAAAGATATACATAGATTAAAATGAAATTATTAGAAAGAAAATCTAACCCGTTGCCAGAATTAAACGGTAAAAAATACAAACTGGGTGTAGTATTATCGCCGGCCGCCATGAATCTATCGACTAGTTCATTCTTTACGGATGTTGGATTTTTCATTATAAACGTTGTGTTGATACGGGAAGCAGCAATAAAATTGAATCGGTTACACAATTCAGTTCCCCGCATCAATGTTACATACATATACCTTAAATAGAAACATAATAAACATTAGACTACTCATTGAAATGTGTAAATAAATTGTTCAACTAAGTAAATAATAGATTGATCGGAGTACCATATGTATGTATGAATGACAGCGATGCCCAATTCTTCGTGTTCAAAAAGTTGTTGCATGTCCTCCTTTGCAATTATTTCGGAATGAGCAATTCCGAAAACACCTTCATCAAAATCTACACTACGGATGGCGCCGTGCATAATATCGGACTCTTCCACCATTTTCTCAAGACGCATCATAATTTGAGATTTTGTCCCGGACGTCGTTGGAATATCCTTACCAGCTTTTTTCAACTTTCGATCGGGAACCTAAAAATTCATATAAATTAAATCATGACTTTTTGTGATGCAACAGAATCGTTGCGTATATAATTCAATGGGTATATATATTTGTACCTCTTTTTAAGATGCAACCGACTCGATGCGTCTTGAAATCCCTTTACCAGCTTTATGTGTGAGTCTTGTAGGAGTCTAACATTATCATGTAATAAGGATTGATTAAATATCATAATTGTAACTGAATTGAAATGTGAATACTAAATATTCATAATCATTTAGAACATATATACCTCGGCATCTAGGAAAATTAGATCTGACGGCCATCCAACAAAGGATCCGACTGCATCTCGCATCAACGTTGTCTCTGAAACAACGTCAGGTAATGGTAGAAGCGCGTCGGTATCTAATACAAGGTCAACCGAAACTTTCATATATCCCACCGGGAGGGGATTATGGTGAAGTAATTCACCCGAAGTGTTGTGCACTTTTCCCTTGCCAACTATGCGATAAGTTGGTGACGATAGATACAGCTGACAAGGTGTAATGCCCTAAACCAATAATAAATGTTATTGTTAACGTGTATATGTGTCAAGTAAAAAAGTGCTATTTTAATTTCATAATAACATATATAATTACCTCGGGAAATTTCGGTTGACAATTGATACTAGCTCGGTCATTAGTATCTTTTGCCTCGGAACCACACCTTTCCTCTCTATACCTTGCATTCTCCTTTTGTAGTTCGAGTACTTGTGCCCTTAACTCCGCCAAGGTCTCCATCACCTCTTTGTTAGTAGGATTTTTTGTTTTTGGTTTTTTATAAAATGACGATGGAGTCACACCAAAACCCTTACGCCTCACACGACCGGAATACTCAGGAACATTTAGTACTCGACTAAGTACGCTCCTGCAATCCTGGACCTCGGTTGAAGGTAAGGTTTGGGATAAAGTCTCCTGAAATATTATTAGAGGAGATTAAAAATGAATTATATGTCTAACAAAATTTTCGATATAATTAAAGAAATAATGTTACATATACTTACACATTCGTCATAAACATTTTGAACCGCTTCAACGACAACCCCATCCTTCCCAACCCGAGCAGCCTTCCACAATACGTGCTCCGGAAGAGATGTTGCGTCACTTTTCTCCTCGGCTAGCTACAAATTGAATCAGATTATAAGATCATCAATTATAACATATTGTGACAATGTATAAGCTCATAGAATTTGAATATACTCACAATTCTTTGTTGTAACAGTGCATATCCCGTACGCCCTTTTTTGTACGGATACGCGGGTTTTGATGCCCTTTTCCGATTTTTGTCGCTTACTTCCTGGATAAAAAAGTTTAAGGCATATTAGAACCAAGTAACTTAACAATTGTATAATACCATAATTAATAGACATTACATGGAATTTTTCGTTTCTTCGTTTGGCGACAAAGTTATCCCATTCTTCGGCTGAAATAATCTCCGCATACTTCATTGGTCGTTCTGCTTCAACAAAGTTTCCTTCCTCATCCTTGAGAAATTTGTTGGACAAAAAGGATCGAAATCCTCAGAGTCTTTTTCCGGCCAATTGAATACAATATTTTTGCCGGCTTTCATCGATGTGAAAGGATCTCTAAAAAACATACAAATGGAGTGTGTTATTATAAGTAATATTATAATAATATATGGTCAACAAATAATCAACAAAAAAAACATATAACAATATATGGTAAGTACCTGTATCTCGGACCATATTTTTTCTTTGCCAACCTTCAATTCCGGACTTCTCCAATTATCACATGTAATCGGAATATGTTGTTGAACAAGGGAACCAATGTAACTTGCCAACATTGAACCGTTAGGCTCAATTAGTTGGTCTTCAGCACTCCAATGTACTTCGAATTTTTCACCCTTGTCTCTTGCACGAATGATTGACTTCATAACAGTCAATCCTCGTTTGATTTCTTTTTCAACATTGTTACGTGATCCACTCGCGTCATGAGTATCGTCTTGGTTAGCCATTTTATCTGTAATATAGAAATGATTCAATAAGACCCAAGTAAGACAATGACCATATTCGTGAAGCTACACAAAAAACACATTCATATACCTTCCATTTCTCTCATGTTACAACAATCTAAACTCTCTCTTTTTTTCATCATTATTGAATACAAACTCACACACACCTACTGCATACAAAAGACCAATGCAAACTTATGGTGTTGGGAACATGAACAAACTTGCATCCATAATCATCAAACTTCCAAGCACAAGCTCAAACACACTCCAAATGACATCAGTTTTCAATCAGAAATAAAAAACCTTACAACAAGGTGCTCATGAACACCATATAGTGCTCGTTTGCCCTAAACAACATTAATCAACATAATGCACAAAATGTAAAACTCAGTTAAGAAAATGCCCTAATCAAACACCTGAAAATATAAACTATTAAGAGAAATACCTTCAAGGTGACGGTAACGATGGAGAAGAAAGTGAACAGCGACGGTGGACGCAGATAACTTAGTGAACGTGAACGCAGCAGCAGAAAAAGGCGACGGCGACGACGACGGTGAGGGAGGGAGAACGAACGGAGGACGAGAGTAATCGCAGTAGAGAGTAATCGCAGTAGAGAGAAAACCCAGTTACGTAAACGAAATAGCATATAGAGAGGGAAAATAAAGAGACATGCAGTATATATGTTATAATTTTAATGTTTAATAAAGGGGACCTTAGAGGGCGCTTGTGTAAAAAAAGCGCCCTCTAAAGGGGGCCTAAGAGGGCGCTTCTAAAAGCGCTCTCTAAGGCTTTCCAAAAGCGCCTTATAAACTGGAAATGTACATGGACTTAGAGAGCGCTTTTTTAAAAGCGCCCTCTAAGGGTACCCTTAGAGGGCGCTTTCATAAACGCGCCCTCTATTGGTGTCCCTCCATTTCCTCATTATTTTTTCGCTTCACTTTAGAGGGCGCTTTGTTACAAAAGCGCCCTCTAAAGTGCGCTGTCTATTCCAGTTGTTCGCTCCTTATTTTTTTCTTCACTTTAGAGTGCGCTTCTTTAAGAAAGCGCCCTCTAAGGTGCGCTGTCTATTCCAGTTTTTGGCGTAGTGTGCTTAGGATAGCCTCTTCATCTCCTCCCACTTCTTAAATTTCAAAATCTCTCCCTCTTTTCAAAAACTTCTCTGCTTGTGATTTTAAACTTAGACTTTACTTTAATGATTAGAAACTTTGGCCTTATGCCAATGAATTTTCAAACTCTTTTTTAAATCAAATTTGTAAATAAACTTAATCATATTGACTTTAAATTTCAAAAATACAAAAAGAACTAATAACTTCATTCAAACTTTTGGCCCTTTATGCCTTTTCTTATTAACCTTTTGTTAAAAGCAATTCACCAACTTTGAAACTTTTACCACGAACTACGAGGTTTTGATCCCTCATTTTTATGTTGGTACGTAGGCACAAGACCAAAAGTCTTCTCAAACACAAAAATATAATCAATTAATTCTTTTCTCATCCCCGTACTCTATTTTTACCAAACATCATTTATACCAAAAACACATACACACATAAAAAGGGCTCCCTAGAAGTACCTAAGACACTTTGGGTGCTAACACATTCCCTCTGTATAACGAACCCCATTACATGTAATCTTTGGTCTTTTATTAGTTTTGATTTGAAAACTTCTTATCTTTGAGTTTTGTTCGTACTTTTCCCTTTTCCTTTGAAAACAATAAAAGTGCGGTGACGACTCTAGTTTTATTGACGTCAAGTTTATCCATAGCTTGATGGTCATGAATTTACTGCGACAAGAGTCCTCAAATAAAACTAAGAATTTAAACATACATGTCTTAAGCAAAAAGAAATTACAAAGTAATTGTTTTGACATAATGTTACAATATACATTCATTGATTGAAGATGCTTTACAAGTCATACAAACCAAAATTAAGAATAATATCTTAAACATTAAATCTCAGAATCTGAACAAAAAGAAGACTATGCACAAAAGAGAAACTAAAAATGCTCTAAGAGCAAGTTACAAAAATGAAAAAGAAAAGAAAAAGGTAATGACTACAAAAAAAAATCAAATATTATGAAGATTCTATTTTCAGCTTTATGTTTCTTCTTTTCATGCTTTATCAACTTTTCATTAGAAGTCAATGAATTTGAAGATAAAATTAAAGTGGATACGTGATCAAATAGTACATAGTACAAATCAAATATTCCTTCCACTCCTGTAAACGTGGGCGAAGGACAATACTATTCATCACACCTATCACTAATCTGTTAGTGGATAACTACTTTTGGCATCCCGAATTTGCCCTCCAACGATCACTTTCTTATGCTATATAAGTAGGACTTAGAGACTTGAAGAAAGCTAATGCTACTACAATAATTTAAAAGACTATTTCTACGTGAAAAATTCTTAAAGTTGTGCATATTTTTCTTTAAGTAATTGTATTTCATTTCTGTAAAATCTGCTTGGGTAGAAGCAACTTGTAACACAAAAAGTTGTATTCAAACTTGTTTGTTTGATTTCCTTAAGGAGACTAAGTTGTAGTCGGATCCTTGAGAACACAAAGAAAGTTATTCTTTGTGATTTTCTTAAGGAGACTAAGTTGTAGTCGGATCCTTTAGAAGACAAAGAAAGTTGTTCTTTGTGATTTCTGTAATCTGTTTGGTTATAATGGATTAATTCCTTGTGTATAAGGCGAAATCACCTTGGCGGATGGACTGGAGTAGCTTTGATTTTAAGCGAACCAGAATAAAAATCCTTGTGTCTTTCTCTCATTGTTCTTTTGATTGTGTGGAGTTTTTGAGTTGGTAAAAGGGTTTTATTTTTAAAACCCAATTCAAATCTCATTTTCTTGTGTTTTTCACACCTTCAATACTCTTTAGAGCGGAAGCACTCCATAACCGAAATCACTTTTCGATCGAGGGGAGAAAGGATATGTGGATCCACCCTCGTTGTAAATCACAGATCTGAAGACTAGGATAGAGGGGAAAATGGTTTGTTATTCGCCCTCACTATAATGGGAGAAACACTATCATGCCCTCTTATATGCGCAAACCTGTTCTTCCAATCCTCATAATGGTTGGCGAATGGTTTTAGCTGACATCTATTAAGAAAAGGGCGCAACATCATCCAACCATTGGAGATAAGGAGTTTCGTCCTAAAGAAATGGAGAAACACTATAACAAAGGGGGATACACCCAAACTACAACAAACTATATGAAAAACTCTAAGTATTCCCCAATACATCCAGAGTAACTTGAGAGGAGGCAGAATTAGCAGTAGTCAAAAACTATGTTTCAAAATAGGTAAAGGGAATCAAAACCCTCAACTCATAAATGACAAGAAGATGAATATAAAAAAAGGGGGCAGACGGCTCACCAGAGGTATCCATATTCACCATATCATCTTTCAAATAGGACTCCATGATCACATCCCTCTCTTGACCAGTGCTGGAAAATCTGATGCCATGGCGAAATTTGCCAATCACTTCCTTTGTGGAATACAGGGACGTAATATGCAGGACATGAACATGTTTAATTTTCTTCCCCATGATCAATAAAAATAGAGACTTAAAAGAGAAAGTGTCTAACCCAAAAATGCTTCTATGAGAAAGAGAAATGAAAAAGGAGAAATTAAAATGGTTTTACAAAAGTAATATAGGGAAGCCCCAAAGACACACAGTTACACGTTAACCCAACAAGAGAACTGCCACGAGAAGTAGGAGAGTCTACACACCTAAAAGACACGTGATGTGAAAAGAATTGATTTTTCCAAGAAGCGTCATCACGAGGTGCATTAAATGCCACCCATGCCTTTTTCCTACTCAGACACCCAAGCTTTCAAAATTGATTAACGTTTTAATATCTTGGAATATTACCTAAAAATAAGTGTGCTCTTTCTTTGACCACTCACCATTTTTATAAATGCCTTCAATTAAGGACTCGCCATAACTGAGAGACTCACTTCCAACTGAGGGACTCACCATTTATATATAGAGATATCTTTAGCTAAGGGACTCCTCCCAGTTGAGGGACTCGCCCTCGTCTGGAGGAATTACATACAGGGCGAAGGGCGCGCTCCAAGAGCTTAAAAACACTTTGCCCTTAGAAAAACCCTCGTGTTTTAGGGACTATGTATTGTTATATTTGCAGAAGCCCTAAACCAAGGTGCCCTCGCCTAGGAGTTGTGTCGCCCGAATGATGACCCGAAGACCCGCCCAGAAGTAACCCTAACGTGTGAGTCAAGAAAGAAGGAGTCTCCACTAACTCATATATATAGTTGGTCAATAATTTCTCCCGAAAAGGAGGGAGAGGTTGATGTCACTAAGGGTGACTTATACCCTAGGTCATAGGGACCTCTATAAATACACCTCCCATAAAGGGGAGAAATGACAAACCTTAAGTGATACATATTCTCCACACCCTATAATGCACAACAATCATTTTAGTATTAACACATTTGCTTATAATTATAAGTTTGCTACCAAACATCATCGATCATCAATAGAGCCTCTCACCTCACATGAACAAATCTTCTAAACTACCTCAAAACACTACCACATAGGGTTTCTCACTGTCGTGAACAATCCCTAACCAACATATCGTATTATAAACATACTAAGACATATGAATCTTCTTGTCCATGTGGAAACAGGAACACCTGTACTTTTTTGACAAGTACAAAATCCATTATCACTCTCACATTATTTTTCGTTCTCTCACTGATTTAGAAGTTGAAGAAACTCTCCACCGTATTAGAAACTCAACTCCAGCGCTACAAATACTACTTCTTCCTCCACCAAACATTTCTTGTTCCACCACATAACTTAATTGGAAATTAAAATCTGAAAATTATTTTGATATAGTTTTTTTTTTAATGGAAATGGGCAATCATTATTTCATGGATGAATGGTTAAATTAGGGTAAAAATGGAATTGATCCTTAAATTAACATTTATTGAAGGACCATTTAGCAAATAATTTGACTAACGACCGAGAGAAAAGAAGGAAGCGGAGATGAATTCTCTCTTAAACTTTGACTAACCGTAGGGCAAGAACTTGGAAGTGAATTGAAGTGGAGGCTGAAGCAGAGAAAGAAAGCGTCAAAACGCACATCAGAAAGAACGAATCGCTGTCGTTTAACGCACAAGAATCCTCCACGTGAGTTTAAGCTTTCATGCTTCAATACTGTTAACATTTTACAGTTTTTTTTTGTTTGTTTCTCCATATAGCTTAATTGTGTTACATGGACTGATTAGTAAAACGTATGAAGAAAATTAGGGTCTTGAATGCAAATATTGTTATATTTAGTTGTTATTTTCTCAATTCCCTTTATTAGGGTTAATTGTAATGAGGGCTATCTTTCAATTTGAAATTGTTTATCTTTTGTTTGGTTGCTATGAAGCACGAGACACCAACACTGATACGTCGACACCGGTAATAATTTGAAAAAATTGAATGTAATCCCAATTGTCAATGTCTGAGTCCGACTCGGACACACCTTTTTTCAGAGGTGATGGTGCTAGAGAGTTTGGTAGTGTGCATTTTTTTTTGGTTTTGGTAATGAGTAAATTTTCTGATAATGTTAGATGAATCAGAATGTGGATTGAAGAACACTAATTTGCGAATATGGGACGTCACGATTTTTTTTTGCAGTAAGACCTTTTGCAGTTCTTCTTCACAAGCTGGTTATGGTGTTCTTCAATTATTAGAGCTGGCTAGGAATTGTAGAAAGCTGTGTACTTTTAGTGTTTTGCATGCCCCACCTGTTACGTATTCGCCACTTTTGAACTGCCAAGCCGAGCTTAGAACATGCGTAAAAGAAAAAGAATTCTTGAGCTATGGTATTGGTATCCATATGCCTCTCCAGGACCACCCTAACCCTCCAGTTTCACGCTTTCTTCAAAAGGGCTTCTCGGAAATTACTGAAGGAATTGTTGGGAAAGCATTGCATGCACTTTGCGTGAAAGGTGTTTTTCAACTCAGCACATTCTATACAAATACGTTGATTAACATGTACTCCAAGTTTGGTAGCATAAAATATGCTCAACATGTTTTTGATAAGATGTTGGACAGGAATGATGCTTCTTGGAATAACATGATGTCGGGGTTCGTTCGAGTCGGTTGGTACCACGAAGCTATGAAATTCTTTTGCTATATGTTTGAAAATGGTGCCAGGCCAAGCAGTTATGTAGTTGCTAGTTTGGTGACTGCGTGTGATAGGTCAGGGTGCATGACTGAAGGGGCACTTCAGATTCATGGTTATGTCGTCAAATGTGGTTTCATGTCTAATGTATTTGTTGGTACTAGTTTGCTGCACTTTTATGGCACACATGGTTCGGTTTCTGAGGCTAATAAACTCTTTGAAGAGATTGAGGAACCAAATATAGTCTCTTGGACTTCTTTGATGGTTTGCTATGCAGATAATGGGCATACAACAGAAGTTCTAAATATTTATCGTCATTTAAGACAAACCACGTTAATTTGTAATGAAAATACAATGGCTACAGTTATTAGAACTTGTGGAATGTTTGGGGATACAACCTTGGGATATCAGATCCTTGGAGATGTTGTCAAATCTGGATTAGACACTTGTAGCGTCTCTGTAGCAAACTCCCTTATATCCATGTTTGGTAATTATGATAGTGTAGACGAGGCATCTCGAGTGTTTAATAACATGAAGGAACGGGACACTATTTCATGGAATTCAATTATTAGCGCAAGTGCACATAATGGTCGTTTTGAAGAATCTCTAGGACACTTCTTTTGGATGCGTCGTTCTCACACAAAAACAAATTATATTACTCTATCTGCCTTGCTACCGGCATGTGGTTCTGCACAACATTTGAAGTGGGGAAAAGGACTTCATGGTCTAATGATAAAATCTGGACTTGAATCAAATGTTTGTGTATGCAATAGTCTTTTAAGTATGTATTCTCAGGCTGGATCGCCTCAGGATGCTGAGTTTGTTTTTCATACAATGCCAGAGAGAGATTTAATTTCGTGGAATTCCATGATGGCAAGCCATGTTGAAGATGGAAAGTATTCGCATGCCATACGACTTTTGATTGAGATGCTCAAAACAAGAAAGACAACGAACTATGTAACTTTTACAACTGCATTATCGGCGTGTTATAATTTAGAAAAACTGAGGATTGCTCATGCCTTTGTGGTCCATTATGGCCTACATCACAATTTAATCATAGGTAATACATTGGTCACCATGTATGGGAAGTTTGGGCTGATGGATGAAGCACAAAAAGTGTGTAAAATTATGCCGGAGAGAGATGTGGTAACATGGAATGCACTGATTGGTGGCCATGCCGATAACACAGATCCAAATGCCGCACTCGAATCATTCAACTTATTGAGAAGAGAAGGTTTACTTTCGAACTACATTACTATTGTCAATCTTCTTGGCGCTTGTTTGTCTCCTGACTATCTTTTGAAACATGGAATGCCAATCCATGCACACATTGTTGTGGCAGGATTTGAATTGAATACGTATGTCCAAAGCTCCCTAATTACAATGTATGCTGAGTGCGGTGATCTTAATGCAAGTAACTTTATTTTTGATGTATTAGCTAATAAAAATTCTAGTACTTGGAATGCCATTCTTTCTGCAAATGCTCATTATGGGCCTGGTGAGGAAGCACTAAAATTTATTGCAAGGATGAGAAATGACGGGGTTGATTTAGATCAATTTAGCTTCTCTGTAGCTCTTGCTACTATTGGTAACTTGACAGTACTGGATGAGGGTCAGCAGCTTCACAGCTGGATTATTAAACTCGGGTTTGAGTCAAATGAATACGTTTTAAATGCTACAATGGATATGTATGGAAAATGTGGAGAAATAGATGATGTATTTAGAATCCTTCCCCTACCAAAAAGTAGGTCACAGAGGTCTTGGAACATTTTAATATCTGCATTGGCCAGACATGGGTTTTTCCGCCAGGCTACAAAGGCCTTTCAAGAGATGCTTGATATTGGTCTGATACCTGATCACATCACGTTTGTTTCGCTTCTGTCTGCCTGCAGCCATGGGGGTTTGGTGGACGAGGGTCTTGCGTACTTCTCTTCGATGACTACTGAATTTGGTGTCCCTACTGGAATAGAGCATTGTGTATGCATAATTGATCTTCTTGGGAGATCAGGAAGGCTTGCTGAGGCCGAAGCTTTCATTGATAAGATGCCAGTCCCACCAAATGACCTCGTTTGGCGTAGCTTGTTGGCTGCTTGCAAAATACACGGAAATTTGGAGCTGGGGAGGAAAGCTGCTGATCATCTTTTGGAGCTGGACTCATCTGATGATTCAGCCTATGTTCTATATTCAAATGTCTGTGCGTCTACCCAAAGATGGGGAGATGTAGAGAATGTGAGAAAGCAAATGGAATCACACAGTTTAAAGAAGAAACCTGCCTGCAGTTGGATCAAGTTGAAAAACAAGGTTACAACTTTTGGGATGGGAGACCAGTTTCATACACAAACAGCACAAATCTATGCAAAGTTGGAAGAGCTCAGAAAGATGACCAGGGAGGAAGGCTACGTGCCAGACACAAGCTATGCATTGCAAGATACAGATGAAGAACAAAAGGAGCATAATCTTTGGAACCATAGTGAGAGAGTTGCCCTTGCATTTGGGTTGATCAATTGTCCCGAAGGCTCTACTATTAGAATTTATAAGAATCTTCGTGTTTGTGGTGATTGCCACTCTGTTTTCAAGCTAGTTAGTAAAATTGTTGGTAGGAAAATCACAGTAAGGGATTCATACCGGTTTCATCATTTCTATGGTGGCAAGTGTTCTTGTTCAGACTACTGGTAGTGGATTGAATTTTGTTGGATCTAGTAGTTAAAAAATGTTAAATTTGGCAGGTTATTGAGTTTGATTTCGATACACTGCATTAGATTTTTTAAATTGTTTCGAAATCATACATGCCACCATTGACCCAAATGTACAATAAAATCCAGAGAATACAGTCTCCTGCATTAATCTTGAAAATACAAAACTATCTCTGTGAAAATATGGCCGTGTTACAACTTGCATGATGAGTATATTGAACCTTTTATGGTTTTTATTTACTGTCTCCATATAGCCAAATGACATTACTTGAACTGATTAAAAAATATGAATGCATCGAGGGTTTTCTATATCAATATTGTTATGCTCACTGTGCAGGAATGACAACTGCAATACAAATTCATATCTCATTTTTGCAATATTCTTTTTGCTGCACATATTGATATTGGTAAGTTGTAGGCAGTTTATTCTCACTCCTTTGTAAAGAGCTTAAGAGAATGGAGAAGAGAGAGGATTGGAGATCAATTCTACCATATTTACCAGTGGTGATGCGTTTTCCCTCTCTATTTTGGCCATCCCAAGTGGTGGAGTCTCTCAGAGAGCTTGAATGCGGCCGAGTTGACTCGGGCCGGCTCTTATTCATCTTCATGACTGAACTCAGGAACTCTCTTTCTCTCTCTCACGAACCTTTAGCCCCTTCCGCTGCACATGGATATGCCCTCTTCTTCGACGAGGTAAAATACCACACAGGTAACTTCACCTTTTTAAAACCTCAAATTTTTATTTTTTAATCGGATTTCCCTTGCATTTTGGGGACATGGATGGGTTTTGCTGTTTATAGCTGATGAATAAAACAAACACTTATATTGTTTGTTTCAGCTGATGTCTAGAGAGGAATGTAGGAAGTGGTTTGAGGAGGTGCTTCCAGCATTGGGAGGTTTGCTTTTGAGGCTGCCTTCTTTGCTGGAAGCACACTATAAAAACGTGGATATGGTTATTGATGGAGAGGGAGCCACTATCAGAACTGGTCTTCGCATGCTGGATTCACAGGAAGCCGGGATAGTGTTCCTTACCCAGGTTTGCTTGTTACCAAAATTTACGCGCTTTCTTCTTTTTGGTTGAATATACATTCTTTTTTATTCACCCACGTTTAATGGTTGAAGATTGTTTAAAAACCAAATTCCACCTACAAGGCTAATTGACATTAAAATTCTTAAACCACTTTGTTTTGTGTTTTCACTGCAACAATATAAAATGGACAAAACTACACTAGAGATTGTTTAATTTAATTTAGTTCGAAGTTTCAAACAGGTCATTTATATTTTTTTCCCTGTCAAATTATACCCTTATCTTTGAAAATGTTTACACGGTTGAACCAACTTTCATTCTTAGTTCTCTTCTGAAGCGAACCCAAGATATAGACAGTGAATTGAAGAAAAATAGATGAATAGTGGAAATAGATGAGTGCATTATTTCTGAGTGTGTAAGATAAATGCAAAAGAATGAACATCCTAATGCCCTCAGAGCAAAGCACCTACAGAGAACAATTTTCTCTAACCATAACTAACACAAATGGTTCTCCCAAAAGATAACCCTTTATATCTCTTTTCAGTTCATATATAACTGATTACGCTTAGTTGGATACCACGCTCTCTTCACCCCATGCCACATCAGCATTCCCTTTCTTTCCTCTACTATATTTTTCCATGCCACATCAGCATTCCCTTTCTTTCCTCTACTATATTTTTCCATGCCACATCACCACCTTAGTTAAACATAAAAGACTAACTTGACTTGAAAACAAAGTTTGAGAAAGTTTTGAAACTTTAAATTAAGTTAAGGGTCGGGTTGGTTGAGAGTTTTTGGAGGCGAGGGGAGAGAGTATTTTAAATGAAAAGTGTCTGGTTCAATTTTTTAAGAGGAGAAGGGAGAGGAAGCGATTAGAATCACTCGGAGAGTGATTTTTCATTCCCCCGAATTGGGGGGATTTGGAGGGGGAGAGGGGGGTTGTTAAAATAAAACTTATTACATTGACAAAATTACTCTAATTTTTTTGTACAAAATCCTAATTTATCCTTGAGGAAATTTTCTCTACAAGTTTGCTCTTGCCTTATTTGCTTTGGTACACATTAATTTTATTTATTTCTCAAGCACAGTTACTAATAGCGGCCGCTCCAAGCACTATCCTGGGATTCTCTCCCGGTGCGGCAACCCTCTGCTACGGAGGAGCGGAGCTCATCCCAGTTTTGGATAGCGGCTGGGAAAGCTGGAATAGCGGGTTGCGGGAACGGAGCACTTCCCGGCCCGGAGCGTTATTCTGCTTTTAGGGCTTTTCTGGAGTGCGAAAAAACCTTTTAACCCTTAAAAAGTTTAAAATTGGAAAATTTATTGTAGTCGTTCGTGTTTTCTCCACTCTCATTCGTGTTTTTTCACCTTTCTCCATCGTGTTTCTTCTATTTTCTGCTTTTCTATTTTGTTCTCTATCTTGTTCTTCTCTATTCATTGTTTTTCTATTCGTTTTCAGGTTGTTTTTTCTTTCATATCATTGTTTTTTTTTCCTTTCTTCTAAAATATAGTGATTCTGGAGTTAATATACGTAGATTATTCCTATAATTAGTCCAAAAAGTTATTTAATCTACATTAAATATATATGTAGATTATTCATATAATTAGTCCAAAAAGTTATCCCGCTATCCACTATCCGCTATCCCGCTATCCCATTTTTGGGGTTGGCTGCTCCGCTCCGCTATCCGGAATTAATAACTCTGTTCTCAAGTCAATCTCATATGCTACGACCATTGTTGCTGCCATTTTCCTTTTTTTCACATCTGATGTCATTTTGACTTTTTTTTACGTTAACTCTTGCCGTTGCCGTTTTGATGTTTGTTGTTTCGTTTTTATTTTATTTTTTCGAAGGCAACTTCATTATTTTCATTATTGTTACTACATTTTCTTTTGTTTTCAAGTGTTTTATTTTGTTCTTTTTATTATTGTTTTGTCTCTCGAATGTTTTACAATGAATTATTTTTTTCATGTTTTTTTTCCTCTTTTCATGGGTTTTGTTTTGTTTTTATTAATTTATATGAAGCCTTTACTATTGTGTTGGTTTATGTGTTGCTTATGAATGAACACGTTTCTCTTTGGTAAAATATATTCAAAACCATTGTTAAGCATAACTATTTTTATTAACATGAGTTTTGTATGATTTTAACGATAAAAAAGTAAATTAGTTTTAAAATCTCTCCTCTCCCCTTTGAACCAAACATATATTTAATTAAAATTCCTCCTCTCTCCTCTCCTCCCCTCTTTTGAACCAAACACATGTTCGATTAAAATGCCTCTCCTCTCCTCCGTTGAAATCCGTCACCTCTCCTCCGTTGAACCAAAAAAACACAATGATTTTTGGTGTGATTTTGTTGCCTATAAAATATACCAGCTTTTTAAGTACTTAGAATAATACAACTTGGCTACTACTGTCACCAGCACCACCTTCAAAACTCTTGCATGACTGAGGCTGCTTCTGCTGCCGTTGTATGGTACAAGATCATGACTTACATGCTTATGATAGCTATAGTTTACTATTGCATTTTCTTTCTTTACAGGAGTTGATTGCTGCTCTTCTTGCATGCTCATTTTTATGTCTATTCCCAGTCCATGACAGATATGAGAAACAACTTCAACCAGTTAACTTTGATCAGTTGTTTGCGTAAGAAATCTGAATCGATTTCATTTTTATTCACCTGTTCAATTGCTTGTTTTAGCCTTCATTTTGATAATTTTATTTCTCCTAGTGGTGTCAAACTGTCAATGGTATTTTCACATTTGTGTTTGAGAGTGACTTAACGACAGTGAATGAGAAGTATAAAAAGAATTGATCATATTGAGAACCTATTTGTTACAGTTTTGTTTTGTGAAAAAATCATTTTTTTTTGTTTTTTAAACACTCACTTTAGGAATTGAAATCCATTTGTTTCAGTTAAAAAAAAAAGAGAATCTGAAAAGAAAAAACCTTAAAATCTAAAAATTTGATCAGCTTTTGAAAATCATTTTTTCAATAATTGATTTTTTTTAAACAAAGTGATTTTTATTTTTTGTAAAAATACACAATAGATTCTGTTTTTTTTTTAAATGTCTAAAAATTAACCTCTAAATTATTGAATATCGAAATCCCTTTTGTTTTTATAATCCGTAACAAACGGGCCTTGACTTGAGTGCCTTGTTTCACATGTTATAGGAGTCTCTATGATGATTACAGTCAAAAACAGGAAAGTAAGATTTGGTGCATCCTTCATTATTTTCGAAGGATAAGCTCTGATATGCCTAAGGGTGTTGTCTCATTTGAGCGAAAAGTACTTCCCTGGGATGATGATTCTGTTCACATTTCTTACCCAAATTCTAACTTTTGGAGCACTTCTGTTACACCTCTATGTAGATTCGAGGTACTTGAAGGAGATTTATTTTCAACTGTCAACAAAACTAATCTCTTTTAATGATCTACTTGATTTGTAAATTGTAATAGGTGATACTTTTACATTTCTATAGGTTCACAGTTCAGGACTCATAGAAGATCATTCAAGTGAAGCTATCGAAGTAGATTTTGCAAATGAATATCTTGGTGGTGGCGCTCTTCGTAGGGGTTGTGTACAGGTGCAATGCAAGATGTTTATAATTATATTTTCATCCTTAGCCTCTTACAATTAAATGTTGGGCGAATGTAGCTTCTTTAGGACATAGATTCTGTTTAGGTTGACTTATTTAAATTTATGTATTGACATTAGTATTTGTGAGACTGTTTGGAAGAGCTCATGTAAACAGCTTCTGACATGTCCATAAGCTGTTTCCAACTTATTTCCATAAGCTCTCCATAATAGCTTATGAAAACAGGTTGTAGTTTATATGAAAACAATTTGACTTTATCTTACCTTTTGTATAGAAATAGATTATACATACACACTTATATGATATTAGCACTTATGCTATAAGTCCTTAATTAAGTTGTTTATCTAAACAGAGCCTTAGTTCCTAATATATTTTAAAGGCATATGTATGCAGTTTGTATTAGCAACTTACGTCACTGTGTAGATTCTGCAAATTGATATATTTTTCTCACTTGAGCTTTCAGCGTCAGCCTACTGATCTTTAATAAATTCGCTCACAATTGTCTCGTATAGGAGGAAATTCGCTTCATGATCAGCCCAGAATTGATTGCTGGCATGGTTTTCTTGCCGGCCATGGCTGATAATGAGGCTGTAGATATTGTTGGCGTGGAAAGGTTCTCGAGTTATAAAGGGTAAGTCTTACACAATGGATCTAAATTTCAGTTAGAAATGAATTTTTTTAGCGCCTGTTTTTTAAATTGGAAGAAAAACATGTTTCCTGATTGTTATGCCTGATGTGGTGCGTTTCCTCTTCTATAATCGGGAGATACATTTCTGATGCGATGTCTCATTGTGTTATTTTGTGCTTCCTTCCTAACCTAACAATGATAATATCTCTTGATTTCTTTAGATATGCATCATCGTTTCGATTTTCCGGGGATTATGTGGATGACAAAGATATAGATGCCCTTGGAAGACGTAAAACCAGGATAGTTGCAATTGATGCATTATGTGGTCCGGGGATGAGGCAATACAGGGAAAAATTTCTCCTCCGGTTTGTTAACCTTCTTTTTATGTGGCTTCTGTTCTTTAGGGTTCAGATTCAGTACTTATTTTATCTCTTTATTTTTCAATTTTTTTCTGAATGTGAAGAAAAGCAATCCATAATATATTTGATCATAGGACATGATATTATTTGATGATAGTATTTTTGTTTTTACTTTTTATTCAATTTTTTTAGAAAAGAAGTTGTAACATAGCATGAATTTAAGAGCTTGTTCATTCCTGCAGTGAAATCAACAAGGCATTCTGTGGTTTTCTGCAGCAATCTAAATATCAACAGTATCAGAAAATACCACAAGAGAACGTAAGTTCATTCATCTTTACTATGACTTTCTAGAATCAATGTGGTTTTTACTTGCTGTTATTATTTGCTGTTATTCGTTGTTCAGCTATATGTTTACAACACTCTTCGTTTCTCACAGTTTGATGCTGCAACGTCAACATCTATGGAAACAAATGAAGGAAAAAATTCATATCAAGAAATCAGAATTTTTCTAAATGATTACGATATGATAGAGAAAAGCAATGATATTGGAGTTGCAACCGGGAATTGGGGATGTGGTGCCTTTGGAGGAGATCCTGAAGTAAAGACCATAATTCAGTGGCTTGCAGCTTCTCAAGTAATTTTATATTTTCAGTCATCAATATATGAATTTGAATTTAACGCTTATGTTTACACATACATCACGAAAAATCCCACTTTTTTTTTTTCGTCATTACTTGTAAATGCATTCTTTATTTCTCAAAAAGGAGTCTTTGAGGTCTGTTGACAGAAACAACTGTATTTCTAGAATTTACCTTTGACAGTTTGATCTTTCATGCTCGAAGGAGAACCTTAAACTTTCTCTTGGCTCGTCATATCTTGCAGGCTCGAAGACCTTACATAGCATACTACACGTTTAGATTGGGGGCATTGCAGAACCTAGACAAGGTAATTTGGCATATATTAAGTAGCTGTACCTGTACGATCTATTTGCAATTTTGCATTCAGATTAAAAGTAAAAGTGGTTTTTTCTTGCGGGGTTGATTTCTCACTAGACATTGGTTTGTGTCGTGGCAGGTTACATGCTGGATTTTGTCGCAGAGATGGACTGTTGGAGACCTATGGAACATGCTAGCTGAGTACTCAACAAGTAGATCAAAAGGAGAAACTAACGTCGGCTTTCTCCGATGGCTCCTGCCATCAATATATGCTCATGGTTCTAGGATGGATTAATTTGCCAAATATGCTTTGTTCTGCTGTTGTTTATCTATTACTTTTGTCAATGTTTGTTTCTCTTGAAAAAATGTTTGGCTATTACAAGTAAAAAAACAGTTGAGAATCTGTTAATATTGTCTTGAACCTGTATATACCATATATAGTTTGATTTAGGAGATAGAAGTTAGTATATTATTCTTTTGCATGATTGAATTTTTGACTTTGAAGCTGGATCATACTATATAAAACATAGTATTATTTTCTCTAATAAGGTGAGTTTTGTCTTTAAATTGAAGATTTCAACCTCCTTATTACTAAAACATTTGTTTTAAAACTCATAATATTTATATTATTTTGGTACTATTCCTTTCCTTAAAATTCAAAATTGTCGTACAAATAAGTTAGGTGTTCTTTGTAACTTGAACTCAGAAATCATAGTCAAAATACTTTCAATTTTTATTAAAATAAATTATAATAAAGTTCACCAATAAATTTCACCAATAAAGTTCACCATATTATCATTTATGTTAGTTTTGTAATTGTTTCTTAAAATACGCATACACTATACTAGCCATTTTTATTAGATGAGTGTGTTTGGACGAGGTAATTGAGAATTTTTAAGAAATTTAAAATTCTAAATATTTTAAATAATTCAATTGAAATTCATTCATTTTTAAATTCTTTTGTTTGGATGAAGTATTAATATGATTCATTGTTAAATTTTTAGGGTCATTTTCATAAATTTTAAATTTTTGAACCAAATTTAAAATATAAAAATTAGGGATTAATTTGTAATTGTTGAAAATTTAAAGGAATTAATTTGTAAAATTTGAGAATTATTAAACTTATTTGCAATTTTTAAATTTTTTTTAGGAGTGAATTTGAAGTTTACATAAAGTATGAGGATCATCTAGCAAAATTTAAAAGATTAATAATAAATAATTTAACATTTGCATTATATAGAGTAAGAGAATAATTTCGAATTCTTTATTTATTGGTGTCATTTGAAATTCCTTAAATTTAACTTGAATAAAATACTTCATGAATTTACATCATTTTAATAATTCTCCATATTTTTTATCCAAACAATTGGTCAAATCATTTTAAATTCCCTCAAAAGATTACTTTCTCTCGTTAAAATGCTTCATCCAAACACATTTTTAGAGTATTCTAAATAAATAGGAATCCAAAAAATGCTAGCAATGCTCTTTCCACCACCCACCATTAAGTGTTATTTCACACCACTATGAAAAAATTATAATGTCTCCGTGTGATCACACCACTATGAAAAAATCATAATGTCTCAAGTGTTCAAAGATGCATCTTCGAACACAACTATTTTAGCTGTTTTTCAGTCCAAATTGAAGACACCCTTATTATGTCAAGATTTAATCCGAATATGCATCTTCATATGCGTAAAAAATCATCAGAAAACGCATATCTATAAACACCATTTATTCAAACAGTTGTGAGTGGTCCAAATGCATCTTCAGACGCTTTACTTTCATATCATGCACCATATCCTTTCTTCCACCCCCTTCATTTTCTAAAAAGTTGTGAAAAAATTCATTTGAGCTCTGCAACGATTTTACTTCTCATCTATTCATTTAAGTTTATATCATTGGAGCTCTTTCTCATTCTTTCCAGACTCTCGTGACATTCAAGCTTCTCCTTCTCATCAATTTTCCATACTGTTTATTTCTGTCTCTGTTTCTAATGCAGGTGCAATAGCTTAAAAGAACACCGGTCGGATTAGGATTGAGTGTGTGTTCCAAACTGCGTCGGTACGACGTGAGAGGGCCGCAACGAGGACCACGAGACTACGAGTTATTGATAACTCGTTTGATGGTGCATCTACTTCGCAACCTTAAGGTTCCCACCCGTCTGATTCTTGTAGACGACTCTCCCAAGCCTCATAGGCAGTAGAACCTGGAATTCCTGAAGCTCTTAAAGCCCAAAAGGAAGCCAATGCCGATCTCGATGCCCCATTAGAGAGTTACCCAGGAGGCCCATTTGACACCTTCTTACTTCATCTTTATGCAGTCCATGCTGCTAGGCATGTCTGATATGAAGAGTTGTATTTCTTTTTTTCGTAATACATATGTTGTAGGCTAATTAAATCCATATTGATGGTTATACTTTCTTTTTAGAGGAGCGTGATTGTTTGAAATCTATTAACCACGACAAGATGATTTTGGAGCTGGCACAACCCAGTGTTGCTTGGTTCATTGATGTTATCCACTATTATAGGCTTGTCAGTTTATGTTCTTCGGCTTACATGACCATAAACCAGGGAATGCATGTGGGTTTTTCTGAGAGGTGGCATTCAAAGACGTCATATTTCCACCTACCTATATGAGAGATAACCATCACCTTGGATGACGTCTCATACCTTCTGCATCTTTCCATAAGGGGAGATTACTGGACCATGGGAGGATCATGTGAGAGGATGGGGTCGAAATGATGGTCAACCATCTAAGGCCACACAAGAGGAACATGTCAATAGAGGTGCTCATGTTAGGTTTATATTTTTGGAAAAACTTTATAAAAAATATTTACAGTGGGTCTTGGATGTTGTAGGCGATGATATGCAGGTTGAGTACAACCGATATTGCACACTGAGGTGTTACTTCTTGTTCCTGGTTGACACGTCCATATTTGTGAACAAAAGTGAAACCTATGTCGATGTGCACTACCTTAAGTATTTCAGCGACCTGACTGCGATTCACGAGTACAATTGGGAGGCCTCCTGTTTGGTCTACCTGTACTCGAAGATGTGTGAGAGTTGTATTTGGAAGACAAAATAGATGATAGGGAGCTTCACGCTCCTTACAATAATTTCTTATTATTAATATTTTCATAATTCATTTGTTACACTTGTTATTAATATTGTATCTGAACCATTTTCAGGGATGAATAATCTCTCACTTTCCTAACATAATCGGGTGAGAAGCTGCACCTGCCTACAATGAGGACTGACCACGTGCAACAACTTTTGTTTCGTACAGGGAGAGTAGAGTGGTCGAACCATTCATAATCTATATTGACAGTATGTTACCAGGAGACGTTTGCTTCTGCCCATACGAGGGTCACTATCACACACGTCAGTTTGACGTCATTTCCTTATACTCTGGGTGAAGGGCATGTGAGCCATCTCTTATGCATCCATATCTTCCCAAGCAAGTTATAAAGGCGTGAAAAACACATGAAATTGGGGTTTGAATTGAGTTTTACAAGCAAAATCTTTTCCCAAAACAAGAACACCACTAACAAGTTAGTAACAAAGAGATAAAAACACAAGTATTTTTATCCTGGTTCGCTTGAAACCCAAAGCTACTCCAGTTCACCTGCCAAGATGATTTTGCCTTACATTCAATGACTTAATCCACTATAATCAACATATTTCAATAATCACAAAGAATAACCTTCTTTGTCTTCTCAAGGATCCAACTATATCCCAGTCTCCTTAAGGACTCACAAAGAATAACCTTCTTTGTCTTCTCAAGGATAACCTCCTTAAGGAATCAAACAAATAGTTTGAATAATATTTTGTGTATTACAAGTTGCTTATATACAAGCAAATTTTACACAAATGATAAACAAACACTTAAAGAAAAATAGTGTACAAACAAATGATAGCTTTTCACAAAAAAATAGACTTGTTAAAATATTGTGTCACCTACATTTTATTCAAGTCTCTAAGTCTCACTTATATAACATAAGAAGAAGACCGTTGGAGTGCAAAACGGAGAAAGCTCATAGAGCGGATGTCCACTGTTAGATGGTGAAACGGGTAATACTGCATACTATCCTTTGCCTACAAAATTAGTGACAAGTGTGATGTATAGTACTATCCTTGCCCATGATATCAGGTAGTGGAGAGGATAGTTGGTTTGTACTATGTACTATTTGATCATGTTCCCATTTTATCTTATCTTCAAGTTCATTGGCTTCTGATGAAAGTTGATGAAGCATGAAATGAAGAAACAAAGAGCTGGATTCAGAAACTTCAGGATCTTTGATCAGAACCTTGATAGTGTCAGTAGTCTGTCTTGAGATCTTCATTTTCTTCAGAATCTTCAGAGTCTTCAGAATATTTAGTCAGAACCTTGATAACCTTAATCATCTGGCTTGAGATCTTTAGAATCTTCAGCTACATAACATAACTTCAGAAGCTTGCCATTCTTCAGAAGTTGGGTGATCAGAGTCAGGTCCAGAAGCACGAACTGACAGAATATTGCAACAACAATATAATGTCTCCTCAAAAGCTTCTAAAGAGTGAATCAGCACAGAAGTAGAAATATCATTGCAACAACAATATTGAACATCTTTCAGGACTTCTAATAACTGGCACATAAGCGGATTTGTAACTCATTATTCAGATACTGATGAGGTTGCACGTTATATACTCCAAATCAGAAATGGCTGTTAAAGCTACACAATAATAAACATTAGTGTACCAAAATTATTCTCACACAAAGACAACATTGTTATTATCAAAACTCAATGTATAAATGCAAAATCAAACCTTGTTTTAACAATCTCCCCGTTTTTGATGATGATAAAACATGTATTTTGATGAATAGTTTTGTACAGGATAATCACAGAAGAATACATCTTACAGAAGCAGAAAGCTCCCCATGAGATGTATAATCCTAAAAGATAAAATCAGAATGAAAGAACACTTTCCTGATTAACCTTTTTGAAGTAACAAAATAAATTTTCAATCAGAATCTGGTTTTATCTTCAGAAGTTGAGTGATGTTATCCAGAGCACTGGTTTGTTTAACATCAACATTATGATGAGCTTCACTTCAGAAGCTTGGTTGAGTTATTTTAAAGAAACTTAAGAGCTAGTTGTCTTTAGTCAGAACTTGAAATCTGGATCTTTTGAAATTCTCTCAGAGCTAGATTGCCTTTGAAGAGCAGAACTTTCAGAACCTTGTTGAGAGGAAGAATTTTCATAATAGATAATTCTTCTCAAGAACTTGATTTCTCAGTCTGATTACTATGGAGGAAGCTCTTCCTCATAGCTAGATGCCAATGCCAAAGTTTTCCAAAAAGAACTTTCAGAACAACTTGATGCCAAGTACCTAATGTTCTAGGTTCAGAACATGTATATTAATTCTCAAGAAGCAACATGAAGGTTGTACAAACTCAGATAGAAGATCATTTCATCAGAAACTAGCAACTTATATTCTGATCTTTGAAACTTCATCAGATCCTTGCAAATGATTTAACAAACTATTCTTCGAAGTAGTTGTTAGTAGAAAACATTAATCAATGTTTAGGTTCTTAGTTAAGGAATTTATTGTTGGTGTAAGCCCTAAAGGCCAATACTTTTGGTACTTGTATCGAATTATTTATTATTAATAAAAGGCTTTTCTTTATTATGTTTGTTTAATAAAGTCCCTAGAATAGTTAGTTCGTTTAATGTATCAAGTGTGACTTAATCATGAGATCACGTTAAACATAAGGACACTATTCTTAAAGTATCCGTAGTCGAGCTTTATTGTGAAGTGGGATAACATTAAAGCATTAAGACTATTATATATATAAACTGATGATCACATCTCATGGATTATGGATAAGGAGTTATCAAGTCTTAAACATAGGTATGAATATTAAGAGTAATATTTATACTGGATTGACCCACTATGAGAATACTATATAGAATATTATGCAAAGTATCATAAGTTATTCTCATGGTGATAATGGTGTATACCACCATTCAGCCTGAAACCACTATGGACCCTAGATGTAGAGTCGAGTGCCTTATTGATGATCAAACATTGTCCGTAACTGGATGACTATAAAGACAGTTGATGGGTACTCCACGAAGCATACTGAGGGACATGAGTTACCTAGATGGAATTTGCCCATCCTGCGTAACAGGATAAATGTCTATGGGCCTAATATTAAACTGGACAAGGATGACACGGTCTATGCCTTGTGTTCAATATAAACATAAGGGCAAAAGGGTAATTATACACATAAGTATTATCATAAAAGGATTTGTCAGATCACATGACATTTTTGTGTCTTGGGTAGCAGTGATGTGTTGCCAGATACCGCTCACTGTTTATCATGTTAAATACATGATTTAATATAATTGCCAATGCCGCGAAAACCTACAGGGTCACACACAAAAGGACGGATTGATGAGAGATAGAGTAACTAAGGAACACCGTAAGGTACGGTGCACTTAAGTGAATCGTAGAACATCGTAAGGTACGGTGTACTTAAGTAGAATACGAAATATGGTAAGGTACCACGCGCTTAAGTGATTTTGGCATATTATAAGATATGTGCCATATACACTTAAGTGGACTTTTTAGCTTGCATCCCAGACAAGTGGTTCTATAAATAGAATCCTTGTGTAGAAGCATTTGTGTAGTTGCAATTACGTCTCTCTCTCTCTCTCTCTCTCTCACACACACACACACACACACACACTCAAAGCCTTCATTCGTAGCAGCTGGCACTGAGATTGAAGGAATCCGTTCGTGTGGACTGAGTAGAGGCGTTGCCATCGTTCAACGTTCGTGATCGCTCCGTAGATCTGCATCAGAGGTTACAATCGCCACAAGAGGTAACGATTCTATCACTTATCATGCCCATTCATAAGGATCACTAAAGGAGAAATTTTTAAATTCCACTGCATTTTGGATCGCTCTTCTCCTTCGGTGGTATCAGAGCCACTTACGAAACCATGCATCTGATAGTTGTTTATTTTCTGTATTTTATGTATTAATACGATTAAAAGACATAATGAATCAAAGAATAAACGAGTAATTAAATTTGGTATCATGTGTGTATGATTTGGATGATTGATGTTGACTATGCTTCGGAATCCGACGTTAGTATGGTGAAGCAACGATACATCGATCGTCCATAGGTTACGCAATTGAGATCGATCAAGTTATATATATGATATAAGTAATACTAATGCAAAATACGGTATATATGATATACTGTTTCTGTTTCGTTCATTCAAACACTTAATTGTTGTTTTCCTTTGAGCGATCAATGGTCATTTGCTTCTTGATCCGACATTAGTATGGTGAAGCAATGACGTGTTGATCAATCATACTAAATTAAAAATCGAGGTGTGTTTGACGCTCTGAAATTGGTGCATTAAGGTGAATGACGGCACAAAGGTTGTGCCGTCAAAGAGTTATGCGATTAGGGTTGTGACTGCGCAAGAGTTGTGCTTTAAAGTATCAAGTGTTGATGCGAAAAACGACGTCAATTTCAAAAGTGTGATCGGTCGCTGAAATTTAATTTGGTTTTAATTAATTAATAGAATTTAAATTAATAATAATAATCTGTTTATTATTATTGTCTTGTGGTGATCGGTTATGGTCTTAGTTTTCCTTGATTTTGTTTTGGGATTTTAAAATACGACCTGCGTGTCGTGCCTCTCTTTTAATCTCTTAATGTAACTTCTTTTCTCATCTCACTCCCTCGTATGTAAAACGAGTTTCTTTTATGTAATGTAATGTTATGAAGAAAGAGAAGAATACAATATCAAAGGAGGACAACCTTGAAGATCTTGCTTGGAGAAGCTTAGATCGTTATTAGGTTAGCTTAGGTTCTCTCATTGGCTTGGGAGAACAATTGCGCTAGGGGCCATAACTGTTTCATTATGTATGTTGATGCATGTGAATGTATGCTGATGCATGTGAGAGACGATTTATATGATAAATAAGCCGGTGAGATCATAATAATTGCAAATTCCCTCAAATTAAATATTACGTTAATGCTTTCCAAGTTTTAGCACTCATCAAGACTAGTATCGGATAATGTAGGTTTCGCCTACGTGAGGTGCATGTTCTATATTAGTAAGGTGCGATGGGATAATTGTAATATCCAATTGCTAAAACAATGGGTCAAACTTAACTAAACAAATTATAATAAGATTATATATGTTTAGAAGCAAGAGTTGGAAATGATCCATGTGATGGATTGGAATAAGGAGTTATTCATCCAACTAAAATATTCGAGAGTTGTATTAGATACAATTGGAAGGAGTTCATACCTAAATAACCTAGTTTTGTGTAATCCGCCTACGCGGACTTAAAACAAAGTGAAATGTGGATCTCGACCCATTAGAAAATCTTCCAACGGGATTTTCCGAATCAAATGGTGAAGGTCATTTGTTTTGAGTAAAATAGTGGGAGCATATTTAATTAAAGGCCTAATTAAATATGTTATTGATACTTATATTTTCATTATTTTCATGTAGATTACCATGACAACAAACACCTCTAACAACATTTTACGATCAATCCTTGACAAGGAAAAATTGTTTGGGACACATTTTCTGGATTGGCACCGAAATTTGAGGATTGTCCTCAAACATGATAGAAAGATGTATGTCTTGGAGAAACCTGTTCCTGAAGAGGAACCTCCTAGTTCTGCACCTAAGGCAGAAAGAGATGCTTATAAGAAGCATGTCGATGATGCCAATGAAACTGCTTGCCTCATGCTAGCTACCATGAACTCAGAGTTGCAAAAGCAACATGAGAATATGGCAACATTCGATATGATTGAACACCTGAAGATGCTCTATCAAGAGCAAGCAAGGCATGAAAGATTTGAAGTTTCAAAAGCCCTTTTTCAAGGCAAGTTAGCTGAGGGAGCCCCTGTAGGTCCCCATGTGCTCAAGATGATTGGGTATGTGGAGAACCTTGAGAGATTGTGTTTTCCCCTCGGAAAGGAACTTGCAACTAATTTGATCTTGCAGTCATTGTCAGATTGATTCAGTCAATTTGTCCTTAATTTCAATATGAATGATATGGACAAATATCTTCTTGAACTGCTAGCCATGTTAAGAACTGCTGAGCAGAATCTGAAGTCAAAAGGGAAGTCCATTCTGATGATCGGAAATGGAAAGAGACAGAACAAAAGACCCACCAAGCAGGGTGATAAAGGGAAAGGAAAGGAAGTTGCCAAAGCCAAACCCACTGTTGCTGCTTTGAAGACTAGTGGAGGCATAACAAAGGAAGGTACCTGCTTCCATTGCGGTAAGACCGGACACTGGAAGAGAAACTGCCCAAAGTACCTGGAAGATAAGAATAATGGAGTAGAGACTTCAACTTCAGGTATTTTTGTTATTGAAATTAATTTATCTACTTCTGCATCATGGGTATTAGATACTGGATATGGTTCTCACATTTGTACCAATGTGCAGGGGCTAAAAAGGAGTAGAGATTTGGCAAAAGGTGAAGTTGACCTACGAGTTGGCAATGGAGCAAAGGTTGCTTCTTTAGCCGTAGGAACTTATGTATTGACTTTACCTAGTGGTTTAATAATTCAGTTAGAGAACTGTTATTATGTACCTGCAATTAGCAGGAATATTATTTCCGTTTCTTGTTTGGACAAGTTTGGTTTTCATTTATAATAAAGAACAATCGTTGCTTAATTTATTTGAATGATATATTCTATGCTACTGCACAAATGAACAATGGATTATATGTCATTGATCTTGAAATGCCTATTTATAAAATTAATACTAAAAGGATGAAACCTAATGAGTTAAATCCAACTTACCTTTGGCATTGTTGATTAGGCGACATAAATGAGAAACACATTTCCAAACTCCATAAAGATGGACTCTTGGACTCTTTTGATTATGAATCATATGAGACATGCAAATCTTGTTTAATTGGAAAGATGACAAAGTCTCCATTCATAGGAAAAGGTGAAAGAGCTAATGATCTTTTGGCCCTCATACATACTGATGTATGTGGACCACTGAACATACCAGCCAGAGGAGGTTTTCAGTACTTCATCACATTTACTGATGATTTCAGTAAATATGGTTATGTGTATTTAATGAAACACATATCGGAGTCCTTTGAAAAATTCAAGGAATTCAAGAATGAAGTACAAAACCAACTACGTAAGAATATTAAAACTCTTCAATCAGATCAAGGTGGTGAGTATTTAAGCCTAGAGTTTGATGACCATCTAAAAGAGTGTGGGATCCCATCCCAACTTACTCCTCCTGGAACACCTCAATGAAACGGTGTATCTGAGAGAAGAAATCGAACTTTGTTAGACATGGTCCGATCCATGATGAGTCACGCCGATCTTCCAAACTCCTTTTGGGGACATGCACTATTAAGAACAACTTACACACTTAATCGTGTTCCATCCAAAAAGGTTGAGAAGACACCATATGAGATATGGAGTGGTAAGAAATCACATATGTCTTACATGAAGATTTGGGGTTGCGAAGTTTATGTGAAACGACAAATTTCAACTAAGCTTGAGCCCAAATCTGACAAATGCTTATTTGTGGGGTATCCTAAAGAAACAAGAGGGTATTACTTCTACAATCCTTCTAAGGGCAAAAGATTTGCCGCTCGAACTGGAGTTTTCCTTGAAAAGGATTTTATTTCCAAAGGAATCAGTGGGAGGAAAGTAGAGTTTGAAGAAATTAAAGAATCACAAAGCATTGATACACCTATGGAGGAATTAGAGCAGGAAACACAAGTAGTTGTGGAAGAGCAACCTGCTCAAGTAGAACAAGACCATCGTAGGTCATGCAGGATACGTCACTTACCTGAGAGATATGGATATCTCATAACTGATCAAGGTGATGTATTACTCATGGATCAAGATGAGCCTGTGACCTACCAAGAGGTCATAACTGGTCTCGAGTCTAAGAAGTGGCTAGAAGCCATGGAATCTAAAATGGATTCTATGTACACAAACCAAGTTTGGACCTTGGTAGAGCCTTCCGTAGGAGTTAACCCTATAGGATGCAAGTGGGTCTTCAAAAAAAAGACTGACATGTTGTAACACCTCAAAATTTGCCCTCCTCTCTTGGGACTAGCTTAACATATTGCATATCATTTGTAGGTCTTTAGGAATTGCATATTGCATATCATGTGGTTACATTGTGCAAGCCATTCTCTCAAGTCTTGGTCAGAAGATGAGGAAGTCAATGTGCAAGCTAGGGTTTCATTGGACTGGTCATTAATCATCTGAGGATGTGGAAGTTCAAATTAGGGTTTCATGATTCTCAAAGGATATTGGTCTTCATCTTGTTTGAAATGATACATCATCATCATCATGGTTTGATTTCATCAAGTGTTGAAGCACATCCCTTGAGATTAGGGTTTTGACCACTGGTCAACCCTAATCAGGTGCATTGGGCCAATCAAGGCATGATCAGGAGATGGGGTCTATGATGTATAGGGGGATCAACATGTGATTGTATGGAGCTAATTGAGGCTAGGGTTTCACCCTTGAGCCATTTCATCAGAGAATTGGAGCTCAGATTGATCTATGCATGGCCAAATTCATCTATCAGTTGAAAAAGTCAACTGTGGTCAACTGTGCATGATCTGATAGATTGGGAGGTGGAAATGAGTTGGATACACTTCATTCATGATTGAAACAAGTGTTATTTGACATTTCAAAGTTCAAGAATGGAGAAAATAAAGTCAGAACAAAAATTGCCAAAAATAGAAAGTGACTTGTAATGGAAGTTTCCAAAAATGGAAAGTTTTTGACCTCAAAATTACATGTCCAAGGAAGCTTCAAATGAAAATTTGTTCAACAGGAAAGTTGTAGATCTTGTTCTCACCTTTCCAAAAAGTCCAAGAACTTGAAAATCCCATGTATGGTTGGCAAGTTATGGTCCATTCAATTTCAAAAATGACCCATAATCAGAGGGGCATAACTTCCACATGGAGTGTCCAAATTGAGTGATCTTTTTTATGCACAAACTCCATTTGACATGTACTTTCATGGTGCATAATTGGATTTCATCAAAAATGGTCAATGCAAAAAGTCAAATTTCAAGTGTACAGTTAAAAATCCAGGGGCAAAATTGTCCAACTTGAGAAATAATGGGAATTTTTGAATGGGGATTTTCGCAACACCTCACAAATGCAATTTGAAAATTGTTGGAATGGTCATAACATGTCAAGGCCTCATGGTTTGACAATTCACTTTTGAAATGAACTTGAAAATGCATAAGCTTGCCATAGCATGGTGAAAATCAAAATTACATGGCCAATGAAGATGGGACAAGTTGCAACAGCTCATGACAGATATTTAGAGCATGTGTGAGCTGGCAATGAGCTGTCACAGAGCCCATAGGAAAATACCATTTTGCCCTTGCCTTTGAAAGTGACATTTTGCTAATCATATTTCATTTTGCTAATTAAGGTGATTAAGGCTTGATTAATTGGAGATATATATTCCTAATCATAACAAACTTCTAACAGAATTCACAAATCACAAATCACAATCTCTTTTCCCTCCAAATTCACCAAAAACCTCTCAAGAACACAAAAGCCAAAATCCAAAGAACTCTTCCAATTCTTGATCAATTTGTGTGATTCTTTTTGATTCGATCTTCATTCACCTTCCTCCAAAACTGTTTTGGTAAATTGGACTGAAAGAAGCACCAAATCGTGACTGTCCAAGCAAGGTGCATCAATGGTGAATTGGATCTTCGCGCATTAGAAGCAACATCAATCGAACCTGAGCACTGCATTCAACTTCTTGAAGATTATTCTCCATCTGTTTTGGACTTTCAAGCACAAAGAACATCAAATTCATCGCTGTCTTCAAATCAAGGTTGGAATTCGAAATTCACCATTGCCTTAATGATTATATGCGTTGTGAAGAGTGTTTAACATAGATTATCATGATGTAATTAGTTTTAGAAATGGATGAACATAGAGGAAGTTATCTTGATTAGAAGTTAGGATGCCAAACCCTAAGTCGTTCGATTCGTGAGATTTAGGAACAATTAGGCAAAATCGTGATGATATTTGGACTCTACTCACTCAGACCTTTCCAACGGTTATAGGCATGTTAATTTTCATTGAAGTTTGTTGTTCTTCATGTTCTTGGCAAATCTGGAAAAGTGTTGTTGAAGATGATGAGATTTCTGGGCAAAAGCTTCGTTTGATCCATGCGCGCGCCACACCAATTCGAATTGGTGTTTCCCTCCGTTTCTGGCCACTCACACGCTGACAGCTCAATTAGTGAAGCTGCGCGTTTTGGCCTCCTGCGCGCTTAATTACCAAACTGCCACTGCTTCCATTTAATTTAATAAAACATTGAATAAATATTTAATAAATCACATAAATATTAGAAAAATCATAGAAAAATATTGGAAAGTCAGAAAAATATGAGGATTTTTTCTATAGCTCCCATTTTGTCTCTAGAATTTTATGGACATAATTTCCAAAATTGTGCAGGATGGATTGTTGACTTTGCTTAGGGATGTTTGACTTAGGTCATTTTTGTATGCATTTTTGACATGTTCTACCATTTTCAATGTGAAATACTCATGCTTTAAAAGAAATTCTTGAGATTTTTTGTGGTGATTCTAGACATGTTGCTGGTGATTTACATATAAAGTTTGTGGTTTTTGGATACCTGTGGAGTGAGATATGATTTTTTGAACTTAGGTGTGACAATTTGTGTCACACCTAACTAGGTCATCTTCATGAATATTTTTGCCTGGCCTATGATTGTTAGAATGACTTGAAATTTTGCATGGATGTTTATGGATATGTTGAGATGCTATGTGAAGTTTTCTGGATTTTTCTATGGCATTTTCAATTTGATTGATATTTTTCATCTCTGTTGGTCAATTATGCAAGTTCATGTGACACATGTTTGTAAATTTAATGTGAAATGCTCATATGGTTTTAGATGAACATGAAATTTGGTATGCTGGTTGTAGACACATTGTAGGACATCCCTGTTTTGGTCCCATTCATTTCTTAATTGATTTCATTGACTTATGAATTTTTGAAGTGAATGCATGTGTTGATGTTATGGTTTGGCTTGAATAATTGTGTCTGTTTTTCTTGATTTTCATTGACATAGTTCCTTTTGCCCAATTGAGCTGAAAATTGACATGATATACCTTGAATATGTCCTGTTTAGGTGTGAATTATTTGAGGATTTTTGGAATTTGTTTTGGTATGCTTTTGATGGAAGTCATTCTGTTTGGACTTTTGATGTTGCATTTAACCTAGTTTGTGATGTTTTGGTCATGAAATGAATATGGAGAATGGTATGAGTATGGGATCAATGGCATTTGCTTTCTATTTGCTTTAACTTGATTTTGGTTGAGAATTACTTGCTGTTTAGAATTTTTTCTCCCTTTTGGACCCTAGGCTTGGCCTAGTGGTCCAGTTTCTCACATTTGGATTGACTTTTCAGGATGAAATGCATGATGCTTAAGGAGAATGCTTCAAGTCAATTAAATTGAGATTGTTCGTTGTTGAGAACTAACATGACTTTGTTTTGTAGGTTGTGAAGCTTGAGCTTGAGCTTATAGCTTGCACTTATGTGCATTAACCTGTGTTGCTTAATCTGTATAGTCTGACTGATTAACATTTGCTGTTTATTGTTGTCTGTCTGAGTGCTGATGATACTTGATTGATTTCAGGTGCATTTAGTCGCTTACAGTTCTTTAAGAACTTGCTTGCTGCTGCTTGGTTTTTAAACCACTTGAGGTAGGACTTCTATTCTTCATGTAGTCTGGAGACCCGGCCTGTTATTTGGCCGGGCAAACTGTCTGAAGTCCTCCTTACACTACTAGAATAAGTCATTTTAGCCTCCTAGTTTAGAGTCGGCCACCGACACAGACACTATTAGTGTCGGCTAAGCCTACACTAACGGACTCTATCTACGTACATCATTTAAGACAAGTTATTTTTTTTATCAGTGTCGGCAAAACCGACACTACTTGTTATGTTACCTTTGAAGAATGTTTGATTAATTTATTTAGAGTCGGTGTGACCGACTCTATCTAGTAGCATTATTTTTTAATTAGTATTTATTTACTTAGAGTCCGCGTAGCCGACGCTATTATTATAACATATAATTTTTCCATTTATTTATCTATAATATGTATATATATTTAAGGTTTAAGTATTTTATTTATTAAGTAGAGTCCGCTTGGCGGACGCTAAGGAATTTTCTATTTCTGACCAAAAATTGCGCGACAGCTTATTTCCCTCTTTCCTTTTCCCTCGTCATTTTTCACTCTCCCTCCATTTCATTTCACAACACGAAAACCCTAATTCCATGCTAAATCGTGAATCCGTTTTTTCCCAATTTCGTGAACCGATTCGTGAATCCCTAATCCGTGAATCCATTGAAGAATCCCAAATTCAAAATCCCTCGTTAAAGGGTTTCTGAATCATCAAAGGTAATGCATATTCGGTGAATCCCTAATCCGTGAACCCTTTTCGATGTTTATACATTTGTGTGCGTGGTTGTTTGCCCAGGTTGTCTATTCGGTGATATCTTGCTGTAGGAGGGAATCCTCTCCTCTTATAAAGGGTATTTGCTGTTAATGTTTGTTCGTTGATATGGTTTGTGTAACTTTGATAGCTTGATTATTTTAGCTCGCCAACTCTTTTCTTAACTGTTGATAGCAATCTGTCTCCTTCCACTGTGGTTTGCTTAATTTTCCTGTCTTATGTAGTAAATTGGTTTTATTTTCTTTTTCTATCTAGTGAAGAATCAAATTAGATTTTTTTTTCATTTAATCAAGAGCTTTATATGATTTTGAAAGTTATTATCATGGTCTGTAAATGATCGCTGAAACTCAAATTTGAGCAGGGAACCTGAATGTTTGATAGTGTTTTATGAAGTTCTAGGTTCTGAGTGTTTTATCTCTGTCCAACATAACCAGAATTGCATTAATTTCTGTATAGTGCTCTAATGTAAAGTTGATTTGATGATGTTTACAATGATTTCTAATGCCTTGCTATTGCAAATCTAATATGATATTGGTTGATGTTTGCTCTATCATGTGTTTATGAAAGGTTTGAAAATAGCTTGTAAAATTCAATTATTCTACTGCCAGATAAAGTTAATGTGATTGTTTTTCCCTAAGAAAAGAATGTCTTTTAATTTTATTCTCAATTGATTTTGTATGTTAGTTCACAAGATTGGAAGGCAAGACTAAAGATTCCACCAGCTGATACACGCTATAGGACAGAGGTATGATTACAAACAATTTAAAGCTGTTATCATATATATTCCAAGTGATTGTTTATTTAAATTATGTATTATGCTTTGGTTTTGGTCATATATTTTGTTTAAGAATTGCGATCTTTGAGTTTGTCAGGAACAATACGCATCCCTTGTTGGAGTTGATTCTCTGCATTGGTTTTAGCTTTCATTTTGTTGAGTCATGTCATTTTTAGTGCCCTATGGCCTGTGCTCAGTGCCTTTTAGACATTTTATTTGATATGCCATTTTTCAGTCATTAGATCATTACGGCTTAGAATTTAGAGTATAAACATGCTTGATGAGATATTTACATCCTCACAGTCTTTTTTTACTAACTGAAATTAACCTGCATAACTACATTCACATAAAACAAGGAGGGAAAATTTTACAATTTTCATTTCAGTTACATTCCACTTAAATCTCAATTTCGATTCAACTAACTTTTGAATTTCTAAACTAACTGAATTTACAATGGAATTTAATTTCAAAACAGAATTTGAGTTAAACATTTCACTCACCAAATCCACCTCTAACAGATTTTATAACTTCTCATAACAGATCCTAACTAACTAATAACCTCTAACAGAAACAAAATTGCTGCACAGTTTCTGTTATGAACTTCTTAGCTAATTAAGTGTTAGGAAATTAATTAGTTGAATGTGTTATTACTTATTAGTAATGTCAGCTGTGAACTATTGTTGAAAGTCTAATAGTTTGCTTCTGTTAATGTTAATGTTGAGTTGTTATGACTTAAATGAAACCATGATATGCTTTTATTGTGGACTGCTATTAGCGAACTGTTTGGTGATTACTGAATTTCTGTTAGGATGGAGTTAAGTTTCTGTTAGATTTCTTACTTGAGTTAAGTCTGCTATCAGTTAGTAGGTTGTTTTGAATTCTGTTATGACTGTTAATGTTTGTTAAATTTCGGTTAAGTGAAAATTGTGAGAGTTAATTAGTTAGGAAAACAGAATTGAAAAATGACTATAACCTCACTCTCTCATAACTTTGTGGCTTATGGCCAGTCCAGTTAATCTTCCAAATAAGTACATCTTACAATTAGTCGGTGAGAACCACTTTTTGAGTTTGGCCTCCATTGATTAACAGGTTTGAATTTTAGTAACAAAAAATTTAAATGCAGACTTCATAGAAAAGGTCTAGTGTTGTCTTTGGAATACAAACATTTTATAGGATTTATGCTTTTGTACTGAACTGTTTCTTCTTCTTATTATTACAATTTTTAAAATGAATTTATCAGTGTAACTGTCACACTTGCACTAGCCTGAAATAAAACGGTCAATTCATATTTGCTCACTGTACATAATAATTAGGCAAATGTTGTTTTTCTGATATTGTTGACATGGACATAGATGATGTTTTGGTATAGGAAAGGGAAAGTGTATTGGTGTAGGAGCCAAACACATGTTTCGATTATTAGGAAGTTACCTTCTAATGATATACATGGTGGAATTTTATGCATCTATTTTACTCTTGCATGACATCTTTACTGGTCGAGCTCTATGAAACAGCCTGGCTCGAATGGATCGTAATCTGTTCCCGGCATAGGGACAGGTGGCTACTTCTCATATTAGTTATTATGAAGTAGAAGATGGGGAACATCATTAATCTATTTGCCTAAAAAATGTTTTTTTTCTACTTAATCATTTCTGATCATAATCTAATTTTATATGAATGAGGTAGAGAAATTTGCTTATATGAGGTGGTTCTTATAAAAAATAGCTTACAGGTCATATGAATATTCTAATTTAATGTTAGAAAACACAACTTTCTGAATTTGTTACTGCTCTTGGTTAAGAACCTTTCTTGATGTTTCATTTAGTTGCATTTCTACTTTCCTCAACAAACAAGGAGAACTGTACCGAAAACATTTTACATTCATATTTACACATAAATACATAAACCTCAAATACATGCCATCACATAGATATATATGTAACCTTTTATCTTGACAAATTATTGTAATATCTAATCCCTTGGAATGCATGTATTCTATTCTCTCCTAATACCCATTAGGAAGTTATCTGATTTTCTCCTAATACCCATTAGGAACTTATCAGCCATTCATTTTTGTCTAATATATGTTTTAATTTTCAGTGGTTGACGAGTTAATTGTTTGCCTTATAGAAAATGGATCGTACTTGGATGTACGATAGAGTATATTCCAATAGACACGGATTGAAAGAAGAGTATGTTCGCGGGGTTAAAGACTTCGTAAAGAGGGCTTTGAAACAACCTATTTGTAAATCTGAGGGAGGGATAAGGTGTCCGTGTATAAATTGCAAGTGTCTCAAGATAAGAACACCAACTAATGTTAGACTTCACTTGTATCGAGATGGATTTCAACCAGACTATTGGATTTGGACTCAACATGGAGAAGTAGAGCTCAATGTTAATACAAGGAATGATTCAAATAGTAGTGAGCATGTGCATCATGATGACCAAATTGAGGCAATGAATCAGATGGTGTATGATGCTTTTAGGCCTTATGGAGTATTCTCTCACGTGAATGATAACATAGAAGTTGAGGAATATACGGAGGATGAGTTTCCCAACGAAGATGCCAAACGATTTTATGACAAGTTGACATCTTTCAACAAGCCCATTTATGAGGGAGCTACCCAATCAATATTATCAATATCTACTCAACTTCTTGAAATTAGGTCTAATTGGCATGTACCACAAAAAGGTTTAGATTTTGTTGCACAAATGCTTAAAAGTGTATGTCCAGTTCAAAAATGCTTGCCCGATAACTATTACCAAGCAACACAGTTGGTATCTAAGTTAGGGCTAAAGGTTGAGAAGATTGATTGTTGTAAGAATGGTTGTATGTTATATTACAAGGATGATAGCAATCTATCAGAGTGCAAATTTTGTAATGCTCCTAGGTTCATTCCTCGCAAGACTGGCATGGGAAAGTACAAAGATATCCCAGTGAAGAGAATGTTCTACTTCCCAATCATTCCCAGATTACAAATATTGTATGCATCAACTGAGTCGGCAAGTGAAATGAGATGGCATCACATGAACAAAAATAGTTCCAACATCCTTCGCCACCCGTCAGATGGAAAAGCATGGAAACATTTTGATAGTGTATATCCTGACTTTTCTAGGGAACCCAGAAATGTAAGGTTGGGTCTGTGTTCAGATGGTTTTACTCCTTACATTCAAGCGTCTGCTTCTCCATACTCATGTTGGCCAATAATAGTTACTCCGTATAATCTCCCCCCTGAAATGTGCATGACCAAACCATACTTGTTTTTGGCATGCCTCATACCCGGACCTAAAAACCCTAAATTAAAGATAGATGTCTACTTGCAACCATTGATTGATGATCTACATCGATTGTGGTCCAATGGAATATTGACCTATGATATATCTACAAAACAAAACTTCATCATGAAAGCCTGCTTGATGTGGACAATTAATGATTTTCCAGCCTATGGTATGTTATCTGGATGGGGAACACAAGGTAAATTGGCATGCCCTCATTGTATGGAACACACTGATGCTTTCACCTTGAAAAGTGGCCATAAGAATTCCTGGTTTGACTGTCATCGTCGTTTCTTGCCATCTAATCACTCCTTCAGAAGGAGTAAAAGAAGTTTCCTAAAAAATAGGGTTGTGACCAATGAGCCACCTCCCATTTCCACAGGGAAAGATATATGGGCGGTAATAAGTAATTTTCCAAAAGTTACTGAAATTGGATGGGAGGCGAAATGGAAAGAATTCGAAGGGTATGGAGTGGATCACAATTGGAAAAAGCGAAGTATTTTTTGGGATCTCCCATATTGGAAGGATAATTTGTTAAGGCATAACCTCGATGTGATGCACATAGAAAAAAACGTCTTCGATAATATATTTAATACTGTCATGAATGTTAAGGATAAAACAAAGGATAATGAAAAGGCAAGAGAAGACTTGGCTAAATTATGCTTTCGCGGGGACTTGGAGCTCCAACCCTTAGAAAACGGAAAGAATGGTAAACCAAAGGCTAGTTACACTCTAACCAAATCTGAAGCCAAGTTGGTTTGTAAATGGCTTAAGGAATTGAGAATGCCAGATGGCTATGCTTCAAACCTCAGTAGGTGTGCGAATGTAGAAAAGGGTACGGTGCATGGGATGAAGAGCCATGATTGTCATGTTTTCATGGAATGTTTACTCCCAATTGCATTCTATTCATTGCCAGATTTGGTTTGGAAACCATTAACTGAGCTAAGTCGATTCTTTAAAGATCTTTGTTGCAATACATTGAGGATGGACGACTTAATTAAGTTGGATGAGAATATTCCAATTATCATATGCAAGTTGGAAAGGATTTTTCCACCAGGTTTCTTTGACTCAATGGAGCATCTTCCAATCCATCTTGCCAAAGAAGCAATTCTAGGTGGTCCAGTACAGTACCGATGGATGTATCCATTCGAAAGGTAATTGTTGTGGTTGATTTTATTAAGTTATTGCATGTTTATCATAAATTAATAAACGTGGAATGATTGAATGTGCCGATTTATGGGAGTCTCAAAGAGGGCAGTGACAAATAAGGCTAGAGTTGAAGGTTCCATATGCAGTGATTATATACATCGCGAGACAAATTACTTTTGCTCTCATTATTTCAACTCTTTCCGTTTGTTGCCAACCATAAATCTTAGTAACAAACCTCATTTAGACAATGATGACATTCTACCTACAATGTCCATTCTACAAAGTGGCGGTCGACCAAGTGGGAAGTCACGAAAATATTTTCTATCTGATAAGGAATGGAAGTCTTCACATATGCATGTCTTGATAAATTGTGATGAGGTTAAACCATATCTTGAGTAAGTGTGCATCATAATATATTCAATCAAATTATTGATGCATATCATAATAGATATTTACTTATGAATCGTGTGATTTATTTCAGCATATTCTTAGAGAACCACTCTCTAGATATAGAAGATTCATCTGGGCGCATACATATAGAGTTTCCCATATGGCTGAAGAAATATGTAAATGAGGAGACAAATGGAGTTACTAACCAAGATATAATTGCCTTGTCTCGCAGTCCTGCATCAATGGCCATATCATGGAACATGTATTTTATCAATGGGTACAAGTTTCATACTGAAGAATGGAGCAAAGGTAGAAAAACTAGCAATTGTGGTGTGCACGTGAAAGGTCTTGCAGAAGGAGGAAATACTGATTTTTATGGAATAATCAAACATATCTTTGAGCTAGATTACTTTGGTCTGAAGCATAAGATTCCAGTTTTTTATTGTGAATGGTTTGATCCAACAAGGAATACGGGCACAAAGGTTCACCCACAATATAAAACTGTGGATATTAAGATGGATAAACGTTATCGTCCTTATGATCCTTTCATCCTTGTGCAAAATGCAAGACAAGTGTATTATGTCCCATATCCAGAAATGTGTAGAGATATGCGTGGATGGTGTGCGGCAATCACCACAAAACCAAGGGGTCGCGTAGAGATTGACAACATAGAGGATGAAGTACCTTATCAATCTGATGGGATGTTACCGGCGCTACCCAATGTAGAAATTGAAGCAATATCTTGTTTGCGTGACATGTCACAATTAGATGTGTTTGAAGAGATTTTTGATTGCTCTACTAGTGAAGCATATAGAGGGCATTGATGAAGATAAATTAAGTCGCTGTGCATTTATCTTTTCCCTGTAGAGAACTTTTTCTTTGTTTACCCATCCTTTGTTAGCAACATTCCTTTGTATTTGATTACAGGGTTTCTATAATGGAATATTTGAACACTGTAGATTTCCTTGATTAATGGATTTTCTGATGACTTCTGAGTACTTTCTATTTTGTCCTTTTTCGGTTGCATTTCTGTTTCCCACTTTGCAACCTTTTCCTTCAATCAAATGCAGGTAGGATATCGTACTAAACTTTTCATTTTGATATATCATTGTAACTTGATGCTGCCAAGTATAGACTGTTAAATTACATTTGCGAGGAATTATTTTATATTATCATATCCACTGTTGTGTAAATGTATCTTATGCATTCTTTCCAACATGATAGTTTCCATACCCAAGATATTTTGCAGAATGTGTGCTTTTTGTTGTTTTCAGAAGTGATGCTTTCACAATTGATGAAATAATTTGCAGTGACTTTACTATGCATTTGTTGAACTAAAATTAATTTAATATTATACTCGCCACATCTTTTCTTTTACTTTTAATTTTATCAGAAACTGCATTTGATAATGTTATGATACTGTTAAGAGTGTGACACTAACTAATCCTTTTATTTTTATGACAACAGATGACTAAAAGAGGTGGAAAAGCTAAGGTATTAGCACCAGGAAAACTTCAAGAAGAACGAAATCGCATAATTAACAAGAAGCATATCGTTAGGAAACCTGCTCAAACAACATTGTCTATGCAGGATGCATCATCGGCACCAACACCAGCTCAGGCAGCACCGTCCGTGCAGGTTGCATCGTCGATGCCGACATCAGCTTCGAAAAAATCATCTGTGCAGGCTGCATCGTCGATGCCAACACCAGCTCAGGAAGCATCGTCCGTGCAGGTTGCATCATCAATGCCAACATCAGCTTCTAAAAAATCGTGTGTGCAGGCTGCATCGTTGATGCCAACACCAGCTCAGGCAGCATCGTCCGTGCAGGCTGCATCGTCGATGCCAACACCAGCTCAGGCAGCATCGTCTGTGCAGGCTGCATCGTCGATGCCAACACCAGCTCCAACTGTAGTACCTGTTCATGCCACTACCTCTGAGAAATTCAGTTTTATGCCTACTCCAACTTTAAGCCATCAAACAATGGCTGGCCCTCAAAGTATAAACCTTCAAACAATGGCTAGCCCTTCAAATTTGGCAGAGGAGGAAGATGTGGATGCTGATGAGGATGAGGCGGTGGGTCAAGAAACTATTACCCCTCTTGTGCCAACAATAGATGAGAATGGGAAAGTTATTATAAAACCATCTGGTACTGGGTAAGTCATATATATTCTCATAATTTAATAATTTAGTAGTTTTATTATTGTATTTTGTCTATAATATATATAACCTGTTAAGAAAGTTGAGAATATTACTATCCATATGATTCTTAATAATTTAGTAGTTTTATTATTGTATTTTGTAGGCTAGTTCCTGCCAAAGAAGTTGCTGGTGCCATTAATTATGCGATACGCAAACAATTTTATAAACCTATACATCATTGGTCTGCACTCGATCCTGATACGAAAGCTGATTGGTTTAAGTTGTTTGGAGTAAGTATTTATTGACTTTTGTCACTTAAGTTGATCAAATTATATTTAAAAAAGTAACTAATTGGTTATTAATATTAATTATGTGATTTTAATTATTTTTAGGAGAAGGTTTCGTGGGATCCTTTCGATCATGCATTTGTCTATAGTGCATTTGAAAAAAAAGGAAGAAAACGATTAAACGACATGTTGGGGAAGGCGAGGAGAAAAGGGACTCGACCTTCATGGATTGGTGATGATGCTTGGGTTGAACTTCAAACTTATTGGAAAAAGACCGAGTTTTTGGCAGTGTCTTCTCAAAACAAGACCAATCGAGCTTCCGCAAGAGGCGGAGCAGTCCACACCACAGGCCGTAAGGCTCATATTGATGTTGCACTTCAACTTGTAAGTAATAAAATCCTAACAAATTATTATTATTATGAAGATTCTTTATATCTTGACAGTTTTACTCGTATTCTGTATTGATTATTGGATTATTTGATTTTTGTAGTCACGTGAACTTCAAAGGGATCTGCGTCCCGATGAGTTATTTTAAAAACACACAAGAGGAAAAATGGTGAATGGGTTGACAGTCGTGCTGCATCTACTTATGTAAGTTCTCGTAAATTTTACTGCATCAATATTTGCATCCATGCTTTCAGAAGCAGACTTATTCAAATTAAACTCTCCAAAAAGGATCTAGTTATCCATTTTTATAGTCTAATGTAAGTTAGATATAATAGCACAAGTCCTATGTTTAACTATCAGTTTGAAATTCCTGCAATCAGTTTGCTGTGCTGTTTGATATTTGTTTTAGTTGCAGTCCTAACACTAACAGTCCTAACACTAACAAATATTTGCTGCAACAAGTATAGATATCAGTTTTACTTGCAGTCCTAACACTAACAAATATTTGTTGCAACAAGTATAGATATCATTGATTCAAGTCAAAAACAGAAGTGTGATTACTCATTAGAACACCTTTTAATATATCCAACTATTTATCTGAATGAAAATGAATAGTACATCATACGATTCCATATACACATTATGTTACTTCAAGGCCTTCACCTACTGCAGATATATATTTGGTAGTTATATTTTACGTTCAAAATTCAAGAAACTAATGGGTAGCTATAGTTAGTTCGGTTGATGTTTAGAACAGTTAGAATTTGTTAAGTGAAGAAGTTAGTCTTGTTTTAATCAGTTAGTCAATGGGATACTACTATATGTTGTTGCATTAGCTCATGTTTTGAATCAATTGTTATGTGATTTGGAAGTGTTTCAGACTGGTGCTGCAGTGAATTCGTTTAATGTTGAACCTTAGTTGCAATGTTGGGCTGAACCAAATGCAATTTGAAGCCGAACTGAATGTTAATTGATTAACCAAATGCTTCACCATTTGAGTGGTTTGAATTATTATTTCAGTTGTTATTAGAAAATGAAGTAAAGTATTGGCTTTCAATTAGGGAAAGAATTTGGCTACCATGGTTTGAATTGTTGGAAATAAATGAAATTAGTTTGGCTTGTTTGGTTATTGACATCAAAAAACTATTAGGAAGTTAGTATGTTAGTTTATGACTATGAAGTGTAAATTGGTTACGAATTGAATGTTAAATGGAACCTGTTAAATTTTGATTATTGAACTGTTATAGAAATGGTGAAATACTTGGATAGAAGCTAATATGAAATGGTGAAATACTTGGATAGAAGCTAATATGAAATACTTGGATAGAAGCTAATATGAACTGTTATAACCAACATATCATCTCTAAATTCTTAACAGAGCACTAACTTCTAACCAACATATCATCTCTAAATTCTTAACAGAGCACTAACTTAGCATTATAATGTTTTGTTATGCAGAAGACTTTTAAAGAGAAGTTTGATGCAGAACTTCAGCCAACTGAAGAAGGGAATGGAGAGGTTGTTCAGGTGTTAGATGGAGAGCGTGTAAATCAGCTATGGACAGAGGATGCTGGGGGCCGTAACCGTGGTCGGGTTTATGGCGCTGCAGATTTAGCTATTAATCTAAAACGTGGATCAAAAAGTTTTACCCAACAATCTCAAACTCCTCAACACTCTATGTTTGGGATGTCATTAGAAGCTGAAAGAGCAGCTAGAATTAGAGCTGAACAAATTGCCGAGGCTGCAACGACCCAATTACAAGAGGCTAACGAAGCAATGCGAGCTGCTACCGAGGCTGCAAAAGCTGCTACCGAGACTGCACAAAGGATGGAGAGGGAGATGAATGCTTGGAAGGAATTTATGATGAAGAAATTTGACACTTCAACTTTTGTATCACATTCTCATCATTATGATGACGATTTGGATGATCAATCATTAGATGAAGATTGATCTTGTACTTTTAGTAGAATGAATTAATCTCGGATGTGATTACTTTTTGTGTATGTTTTTTGAAAGTTAATGTGGGTAGAACTTTTGTAGTTACTTTCACGAATGTTTAAAATTGTTTCCAAATGTTTTACCATAAATATGATATTGTGGATTGAAAAAATTTGTTCGAGTGAGGTTGTCATGTTGCAACCCGTTATTGTCCTTTTTTGTTGACTTTAGAGTCGGTGTATGCAAGGCTAAATATTAGTATAGACTTTTCTATGTTGACTTTAGTGTCGGTGACACGGACGCTATCTGTTGACTTTTTTTGTTAACTTTAGTGTCGGTGACACGGACGCTAAACATAATATTGACTTTTCATGATTTTGAAACAACATAGCGTCGGTTCCATTAGTGTCCGCTTTAGCCTCCGTCTCCCCGAGGCTACGTAGCGTCGGTGTATCTTTAGCCGACGTTACACAGTAGCTTCGCAACTTTTATTCAAGGCCCGACACCGACGCTAAACCGACGCTAACCACATATTAGTGTCTATTTTTTCACCGTTAGCGTCTGTAAATGGCCGACGCTAAAAACAGTTTTTCTAGTAGTGTTAAGAGGCGATGTTTGTGATTGTTTAATATTGTGCCTAAGCAGGTGAAGTCCTCTATGAGGCAATTGGTGGAAGCCAAGGGATATGCAATCTATCCCCCACTATTCTGTGAGTCGTCCCTCTGCTCACACGGCTGTGTGTTGATGCATTGGGACACAAACCCAAGATCTTGTGCTGTTGCACAATCGAGTCAGAGTCTTTGAGCGTAGAAGGGTCCCTCCATTCTGGACCCACGCTCCTTTGTCTGAAGCTCTCCCTGGTCAGGGATAAGAGCTGTGAGGTCTCATCCTCACTTCACCTTTTCATCTGCTTCACCTTAGCCTCGTAATGGCAAGGTTAAGAGCGAATAATACCCATGTACAGATGACTTGCTTCGGCAGTCAAACCCATTGTTTGAGCCCACTTGACTGGTTATAGTGTGTGCTATGTGAATATTAGCTTGACATGTTTGCTTGAAATGCTTGAATTGATTATATGCTTGTATGCTTGCTTTCTTCCTGGATAGGATTAGTTTGCAGTTGTGCAAGTAGGTAGAAACCTCAACGTAGGGTAACGATGCATGACAACACTAGGCTCGAGTCCAGCTCCCTGGTAGTGTGTCTTCCCTCGGTTTCTGGCTAGGTTTTCTTTCCCTTTAGGGGGAACTACATCGCCCTGATCCTCGTTCCAGACGAGGTATGTAGGCAGGTGGTCGTGCGAGACCACTCCGGGCACTTTTTTTCTTTTTTGTGTGTGTTTACCTGTTATCTGATTGTGTGTTTTAATTCGGATGCCGACGTAAGCCCAGTGATTGGCGGTCGGGCTCCACGTTTGCCGTTTTGTGCGTGTTTTGGTTCGGATGCTGACGTAATTCCATCGAGTGGTTGTCGGGCTCCATGTTTGCCATCTGTTTGTGCGTTTTGTGTTGTTTGGCGTGCGTAAGCCGAACTACAATGGCTCTGATTCTCGTTCCAGACGAGATATGTAGGCATAGGATGCGACGTCCTATCGAGCTCCCTTATCTTAACCCCACCTGCGTTCCATGTGTGTGTGTGTGATGTTTAGCAACCTTTTTCTTTATTTTAGAACGTGGATCCCGTCGAGTACGACGGACGTGAGGGGTGCTAATACCTTCCCCTCGCGTAACCGACTCCCTTACCCTTTCTCTTTGGTCGCAAGACCATTTCCTTTCCAGGTTTCTCTGAGCGTTTCCTTTCCCTATCTTGGGATAAATAACGCGCAGTGGCGGCTCTGTGTTGTGTTTTTATTTCAGCCCGCCGGTTGTTTTTTCGCGGATGCGACAGCTGGCGACTCTGCTGGGGACTTCTGACGATGTTGACCTGTGCTGGTCCATCTTCCCTAAGCGAGTCCTTCCTAGCGTTTTAGGATAGTTTAGGTTGCTTGTTTTGTTATTTATTGCATTTATTATTCTAACCAGTGTATATATTTGCATAAATATTTGCATGCATCATACTATCATGTTGTTGCCGTCCTCTGTGCAGGTGGTTCCTCTGTTTGGGGTGGGTGTTCTGAGTGGGGCTAAAACCCAGGCCCGAGTATACACCTAGGATTAGTGTGGTCTCACGTTCCTCAATTGCTAAATCAGCATATTGTTGCAACGTGACATGCCACAAGCCGGACGAGGTTCATCTGATAGTGCTTTCCATTGTGGAATATTCCACTTTGGTTGAGTTACTTCATTTGAGCTGTTGACTCTGGTGACCGATCATTTCCCGGATCTTTGGTTTAGACGATCTCAGGAGAGCTACAATGGCACACCCGAAAGGGCAAACCCATTGAGTATCTTTGCCCGATTGTCGAGACTATTATCCGCCTTAGGATGACCTGATTAGAATTTACCTGTGAGGGGAGGGTGTTTCTTTCAGATGCATGTTCAGATGGTGACTCAGATGGTGACTAATGGTTCAGTTGATCAGAGTCCTATTTATAAGTCGGATTTATGGTCATTTATTGCGGTGACGCCGGAGTGCTGTCCGTGATATTTATCAGTGGGGATCCGTTTATTTCAGGATTCCCTGGGCCGATGTTATCAGTGGGGATCCGTTTATTTCAGGATTCCCCGGGCCGATTCAGATGGTTATGGGTGTCTGTTCAGTGAATCTCTGATGATGATGATGATGATGATGTATCTGTCTTCCGTTTATTTCGGAACCCGTGGGTCAGATTGGTGGTTACATATTCCCTCAGATGGTTGTGATCAGTTCAGTGGTCCGAGCTGTGGTTCAGAGCAACAGATGATCAGATGGCTTGGAGGATGGCAATGCATTGCATTCATTCATCAGCATCATTACATAATGCATTTATCTACATCTAACACATGTTTACCCATATGCAGGGACACTTTTGATCGAGATCCTGGTTGAGAGACTTTCTGCTCAGATATGAGACCCGGTTTGAAGCGTGATGTTGCTTACAGTTTCTTCAACCCTGAGATTGACGAGTTGAGAGATATGATAGCATTGATTACACCCGACCATGTGGGGATGTTCAGAGAGGCATACGGTAGTATCCTGAAGATGGTTTTCAGACTCAGTGATAGTGACAGAAGTGCCATTCATACTCTTCTCCAGTTTTATGACCCGGGCCTGAGATGCTTCGTGTTTCCAGATTATTTGTTGGGGCCTCTGATGGAGGACTATGCTAGCATTCTGGGTATCACGATTCGAGATCAGATTCCTTTTTGCGCTATTAGGGGAGAGCCTGACGTCCTTGGGATTTCCCGTGCTCTTTATTTGAGTCCGGAAATGGTCAAGGAAGGTTTGAAAGAGAAAGGAAAATTACCTGGATTTCATCTGAGTTTCTTGGAAGCTAAAACCAAAGAACATGCTGCTGTGGGTGACTGGAAGACGGTTTGTGCCTTGATTGCCGTGAGCATCTATGGAGTTATTTTGTTCCCTAACCAGAAGAACTTTGTGGACCATAATGCTATCAGGGTATTCATGCAGAGAAACCCTATTCCTACTTTGATCGGAGATGTTTATTACTCTGTTCATAATCGGAACGAGAAGCTGCATGGGGGGTTGATCAGGTGCTGTGCTCAGTTGCTCTTCAAGTGGTTTATGGGGTATTTGCCTACTCGAGGTGCTTTTGCTCATATTGATCCCACTGTCAAGTGGTCCTTCAGGTTGATGGGGTTGAGGGCTGATGACATAGCTTGGACTCATCATGGTTTGGCTGGACGAGATTTTATATACAGTTGTGGGGCTTTTCCCAATGTACCTCTTATAGGAGTCCAGGGTTGCATTAATTACAACCCGACGCTTCTTAGGAGACAGATGGGGTTCGCTATGGAGGTTCCTCCTCTTGAGTGTGAGACTCAGGAGTCCTTTTATTTTCCTGTGGAGGGTAATCAGGCCAAGCTGATACAGGTGTCTGGGGCATGGCGCAACATTCAGAGGAAGGGTAAGGTTCCATTTGGCAAAGTCAACTGCCGGTATTTTCCTCTATTTGATGACTGGTTGCGGAAGAGGATTGAGGTTACACATTTACCATTTCCTGGGGGTGATCCCGTGTGTCCTAGGATCGAGGGACCAAGTTCTTCTGTCAGTATGGAAGAATTCCTCGAGACGAAGAGGGCCAGAGAGCGGTTACTTGCAGAGAAAGCTGAATTGGAGAGGAGTGTTGCTCGGTTTCAGACAGCTAACCAGGAGATCAAAGTGAAGATGGAAGATCAAGACAAGCGACATGCCTTGGAAGCGAAGCGCTTTGAGATGGATACTGCCTACTATGGGAAGATTAGTCAGGCCTTAGCATCCTCCAACAGGGAGCATGACATCACCAAAGAGAGATTGGCTAGAGCTTCAAAGGTCATTGAAGATGAGAAGAGAAGGCAAATCTTGGTGAAAGATCAGAGGGATGACCGAGTCCGAGTCCTCATTGCTGAATGGGAGGCAAAGCTGCAGGTCAAGGAATCAGAGAAGCTGAAGATCATCGCGGAGAGGGATCATTACAGGGCTGAGAGAGATCACTACTTCAGGCAGATGAAGATTCATCAGAAAGAAGTTGGGAGATTACAGCAGGAGAACACCGAGCTCAGGTTCGCCGCAGAGTTCGCGAGGATGGAAGACGAGATAGGGCCATCTGTGGGACCCTCATCTAGCTAGATCTTTCATTTGTGTGGATTACCGTCAGGCCTGTTGACGGAATTCGCTTGCTTGTATTTCTTTCCTATTCTGGGGGATTGTATTTGACTATGTCCGATTTGATGTATGACTATGGCACTGTTTGTGCACTTTTGGTTATGTGATGGTTACTTTCAGTCAATTGTTGATCTTCAAGCTTTATTTGCTTTACCGTATGCACTCACACAAGCACACACATGGTTGGGGGTATCATGCTAAATCACATATCTCCGATCTGCGCGATGAAATCCAATGTTGAATGTTAGAATATGGATGCCGGATTATTATTTGTCTCAATGATGCCAGGATCAAGAGACAAAGTGTCCTTCATATGGATAGACACTGCATTCATGCATTGATCATAATAACCTGTGTTTTATTTTGCAGGTATCTGTTGCTAACGTGCTTGATTGTTTCAGGAATCATTGCTCGTGCTCGAAGAACGGTACCTTTGCACTCAACACGCCCTCACAGATATTATACCAGACGCAATACTCCCAGACTCATGGAGCTCCCCAACGCAGATATACTCGAGCTAAAGGACAAGATGAGCGAACTGATCAACATCATGTAGGGCTTTGCAGTTGGTCAGAAAGCTCTGGCAGATAAAGTTGAGAAGCTCGAGCGGGCTTCAGCCGCAAACAGCGGCGTTAACCTGGATGGTGTCTCCAACCAGGGCGGATGTTCCAGAGACGGCGGAAAAAGGACGACCATTGGGGTTGTTAATAATGCTGGTGCTGGTGGCCAACCGGGGCAGAATCAGAAGGACAATTTTGTGCCTCCGTTCTATGGCTTCGATGAGGACAGGGAGGAAGACAGGGAGGCCGATCAGTTTTCGATGCAGAACGAGCCGTTTGTTCCCTACAGTGCTCCGCCTCAGAATAAGGAGATCCAGTTGTTGGCTGAGAAGATCAAAGTGCTTGAGAGTTATGCCACTCCCGGGGTGGTCAATATGTCCAATATGGGGCTGGTTGAAGGGATTGTGATCCCACAGAAGTTTAAGGCGCCCACATTCGACAGATATAATGGGAGTTCTTGCCCGGAGACGCATCTTCAGGCCTTCGTCCGCAAAATTTCTGCATATACAATGGATCAGAAACTGTGGATGTACTTTTTCCAGGACAGCCTGTCCGGAGGTTCCCTGGAATGGTATACTAAGCTCAAATCTTCTGACATTAAAAACTGGCAGGATCTTGGGGATGCGTTCTTCAAGCAATATCAGTTCAACGCTGACATGGCTCCGAGCCGTACCCAGCTGCAGGGTATGTCTCAAAAGAACAATGAAGGATTTAAGGAGTATGCTCAGCGGTGGAGGGAATTAGCTGCAAGAGTGCAACCTCCACTGGTTGATTGTGAGATGTCGGACCTGTTCATGGGGACCCTGCAGGGGCCGTTTGCTGAGAGAATGGTTGGATGTCCTGTCACCAACTTTTCTGATATTGTGGTAGCAGGGGAGAGGATAGAGAGCTGGCTGAAGCTCGGAAAAATCCAGGGTACTGCTTCTGCGTCTTCTTCAGGGTCTAAGAAACCATTCGGTAATGGGGGGCAGAGAAAGAAAGAGGGTGATACTAGTGCTGTGTACTCACAACGAGGACCCAGTAGGGACCGTTACTTCCAGCACAATGCTGCGGTAACTATTCCTGCTGAGCCTCAACCTGCATCACAACAACAGCAACAGCAACAGAGACAACCCTTTCAGCAGAGGCCGCAGAGGGCTGGATATCAGGTCAGGGGTAGAGCAGTGGACAGACAATTTGACCGACCTCCGGTGACCTATTCCTTTCTGTTTAAGAAGTTACAGGATTTGGGGCTTGTGCAAACCAGAACCCTGGCACCTTTGAGACCTGATCAAAGGCCGGCCAGTTATGACGAAAATGCGAAATGTGAATTCCACTCAGGTGCGCCTGGGCATAATATTGAGAACTGTAAAGCTTTTAAGCACACAGTTTAAGACTTAGTGGATTCAAAGGCAATCAACTTCGCACCATCTCCTAATGTTAATGCTAATCCCATGCCCACGCATGGTCAGAGGGGGGTGAATGCTATTTCGGTGGAAAATCGAGTGGGGCTGTCTACGGTGGATCAGTTGAGGACGCCTTTGGCTGAGGTCAAGGGGCTGTTGTTGAAAAATGGGGTCTATCCGGGCTGTGGCCATGAATGTGCTGAGTGCATTAATTCTGTCAATGGGTGCTCAGTATTGAGAAAGACTGTCCAGGGTTTGATGGACAATGGGGATATTATTATGGAGAAGAAGGATGGTAAAGGAAAAGAAGAGGTCTCCACCATAACGATCTACTACGACCCGGTGGATTTGTCGAACCTTGTTGAAGAGGTTCCAGTTACCATCACGGTACCTGGGCCAATTCCCTACGACAAAGAGGATGCCGTGCCTTGGCATTATGGTGGGGAAGTGTACTGTAACGGGGAGAAGTTGGAAGAGCAGACTGCAAGTGAAACCACTATTTCAAAGGTGGATAATGCCGGTCCCAGCGGTTTCACTCGCAGTGGGAGGTTGTTTGCTCCTGATGCGTTAAGGAGAGGAGAAGAAGAAAAAGATAAAAAAGAAAAGGCCGAGGCTTTAGCCAGGGCGAAAGGAAAAGCTGTGGTGGGTGGAAGTACTCCAGTGGTGACACCGACGCCTGCAGGGTCGGAAAACAAACTTGATGATGATGCTGAAGAATTTCTGAGGATCATCAAAAAGTCAGAGTACAAGTTGGTGGATCATTTGCAGTAGACTCCTTCCAAAATTTCAATTCTGTCATTGCTGTTGAGCTCCGAGGGGCACAGGGAGGCTTTATTGAAAATTCTGAAGAAGGCCTATGTTCCTCAGGAAATCACTATCAATCAATTGGAAACGGTGGTGTCCAACGTGCATGCCAGTCATGGGTTGGGTTTCACTGATATGGACCTAACAATGGATGGAAGGAATCATAATAGGGCTTTACACATAGCTATGGAATGTAAAGGAGCCGTGCTTTCGCATGTGCTGGTTGATACCGGCTCCTCCTTAAATGTGTTGCCAAAGAAGGCCTTGGCTAAGCTGAATTGTGATGGGCTGATTTTGACCCCGACTGATTTGATTGTGCGGGCTTTTGATGGGTCGAAGCGGGCCGTATTCGGGGAGGTAGAGCTGCCAGTGAAGATTGGACCGGAGGTGTTCAAGTCGACTTTCTATGTCATGGATATTCAGCCGGCATACAGTTTCCTGTTGGGTCGCCCATGGATTCATGCTGCGGGAGCAGTTACCTCGACTTTGCACCAGAAACTGAAATACATCTGGGAAGGTCAAGTTGTCACTGTGTGCGGAGAAGAGGACATTTTTGTCAGCCACCTGTCCTCGTTTAAATATGTGGAAATGGACGGCGAGATCTGGGAGACACCCAGTCAGGCTTTCGAAACCATTAAGGTGGAGAGTGCTCTGTTTGCTAAGGAAGAGGAAAAACCGTCCATTGCTTCATACAAACAGGCCGCTGAGGTGGTTAAAAGTGGAGAGGCTCCTGGTTGGGGTAGAATGATGGATGTCCCTGCGAAGAAAGACCGATTTGGGGTTGGATATCAGCCGGGCCGAGGCTCAGGGCAGGGCAGAGGACGTCGTACGTCAGTCACCTTCACAAGCGCCGGAATGCTGGATCCGGATCACATCTGCGTGATGGGTGAAGATACTGATAGCGACTGTGACATTGACCAGTGGATAAAGCCGTGCACACCAGGGATGGAAATCCAGAACTGGAAGGCCGAAGAGATCATCCGGGTCACTCTCCTTGAAGAGTAATATTTTTCTTGTTTTCATTTTATATGCATGAAAGCCATATGTGTTGCCCGACACGTAATGGTTCATTGTAAGGGCCACCTCATGTTTAAATTTGCAAATTCGCATCATGAATAAAAGGATATTTTTCAATTAAAAGCGGTGTTCCCTGTTTTTCATTTATTTTTGCAGTTTAAAAAATAAGAACAAATAAAATGGCAATGTTTTCATTTTTCTTTTTCAATTTCTCACACCGGTTCTAAGCAATGCATGAGTCAACATTCATGCAGATGCGATTCTTCTCCGGATCTCATTGATGACAATCTTGTTACACCCTCATATGACTTCGACAAACCGATTTATCTTGCTGAAGAAGAAGACGAAGAAGATTGTGAACTGCCAGGGGAGTTAGCCAGGTTGTTAAAACAAGAGGAGAAGGTGATTCAGCCGCATGAAGAACAGATTGAGGTCGTGAATTTGGGTACCGACGAGGTCAAGAGAGAAGTGAAAATCGGGGCTGCTTTGGAGGAAAGTGTCAAGAGCAGATTGGTAGTGTTGTTGAAAGAGTACGTCGACATCTTTGCCTGGTCTTATCAAGATATGCCAGGGTTGGATACCGATATTGTTGTGCACAAGCTACCGTTGAGAACAGATTGTCCTCCAGTGAAGCAGAAGTTGCGCAGAACTCGACCTGACATGGCAATGAAGATTAAAGAGGAAGTGCGGAAGCAGTGGGATGCTGGTTTCCTTGCTGTCACTAATTATCCGCCATGGGTTGCGAATATTGTGCCAGTCCCGAAGAAAGATGGGAAAGTGAGAATGTGTGTGGACTACCGAGATCTGAATAGAGCTAGTCCAAAGGATGATTTTCCATTACCTCACATTGACGTGTTGGTAGATAATACAGCTCAATTCTCGGTGTTTTCCTTCATGGATGGCTTTTCTGGCTATAATCAAATCAAAATGTCGCCAGAGGATATGGAGAAAACAACGTTCATTACACCGTGGGGTACCTTTTGTTACAAGGTGATGCCATTCGGTCTCAAGAACGCCGGTGCTACTTATCAGAGGGCCATGGTGACTTTGTTTCATGATATGATTCATCATGAAATTGAATGCTATGTTGATGACATGATAGCAAAGTCCCAAACAGAAGAGGGGCATTTGGTAGATCTGGCCAAGTTGTTTGACCGGCTGAGACAGTTCAGACTGAGGTTGAATCCGAACAAGTGCACATTCGGAGTGCGGTCCGGTAAATTGCTGGGGTTCATTGTGAGTGAGAAAGGAATCGAGGTTGATCCTGCAAAAGTAAAAGCAATAAAAGAAATGCCTGAACCGAGAACAGAGAAGGAGGTTCGTGGTTTCTTAGGTAGATTGAACTACATTTCACGGTTCATATCTCATCTAACAGCCACGTGCGAACCGATTTTCAAATTGTTAAGAAAAGATCAAACGGTCAGGTGGAATGATGATTGCCAAGCGGCATTTGAAAGAATAAAAGAATACTTGCAGGAGCCTCCGATTCTGATGCCTCCTGTGGAGGGAAGACCGTTAATTCTGTACCTGACAGTCCTCGAGGGGTCTATGGGGTGTGTCTTGGGGCAGCATGACGAGTCTGGTCGAAAAGAGCATGCCATATACTACCTTAGCAAAAAGTTTACCGACTGTGAAACAAGATATTCACTGCTCGAGAAAACTTGCTGTGCTTTGGTCTGGGCTGCTCGCCGGCTAAGGCAGTACATGCTGGTTCATACCACTTTATTGATTTCCAAGATGGATCCAATCAAGTACATTTTTGAGAAGCCAGCATTGACCGGACGGGTTGCGAGGTGGCAAATGATTTTAACTGAATATGATATACAATATACATCTCAGAAGGCGATAAAGGGGAGTGTATTGTCTGATTACCTCGCTCAGCAACCCATTGATGATTATCAACCGATGAAGTTTGAATTCCCTGATGAGGACATCATGTTTCTCAAATCGAAAGATTGCGAGGAACCAATCCCGGAGGAGGGGCCTGACCCTGAATCCGAATGGATTCTGATGTTTGATGGGGCCGTTAACGTGAATGGAAGCGGTGTTGGTGCTGTTTTGGTTACGCCGAAAGGATCCCACATTCCTTTTGCTGCCCGGCTAACATTTGAGTGCACCAACAACGTAGCTGAATATGAAGCTTGCATATTGGGGATTGAAGAGGCGATTGATTTGAGGATCAAGAACCTTGTCATATATGGAGATTCAGCTCTGGTGATAAATCAGGTTAACGGGAAATGGTATACGCATCAGTCTCATTTAGTTCCATACCGGGATTATACGAGGAGATTGTTGACGTTTTTCACCAAGGTGAAGTTGCATCATGTGCCTAGAGAGGAGAATCCTTTGGCAGATGCTTTGGCTACTCTGGCCGCCTTGATTAAGGTGCAGTGGTGGAATCAGTTCCCCAGTGTTGAAGTAGGTCGTCTGGATAGACCGGCTTATGTGTTTGCTGTTGATACAGCGCCTGATGATGAGAAGCCGTGGTATTACGATATCAAGCGCTATCTTGAGACGCAAGAGTATCCTGAGGGAGCATCAAAGAAAGATCGAAAGACTCTGCGGAGGTTAGCCATGGTGTTCTACCTGAATAAGGATGGGGTTTTGTACAAAAGGAATTTTGATTGGGTCTTGCTCCGATGTGTTGATGACAGAGAAGCAAGCCAGTTGATGAAAGAGGTTCATGAGGGATCGTTCGGTACCCATGCCAGTGGGAATGCAATGGTAAAGAAACTGCTGAGAGCAGGTTATTATTGGATGACAATGGAGGCCCAATGTTTTAATTTCGTGCGAAAGTGTCATAAATGCCAGATTTATGCTGACAAGGTGCACGTGCCTCCAAATCCGTTGAGCTTAATGTCGTCTCCATGGCCGTTTGCTATGTGGGGCATTGATATGATCGGAAAGATTGAGCCTACAACTTCGAATGGGCATAGGTTCATATTAGTGGCTATTGATTACTTCACCAAGTGGGTTGAAGCAGCCTCTTATACGAACGTGACGAAGCAGGTCGTTGCCCGATTTCTCAAGAGAGACATCATTTGCAGATATGAGGTTCCCGAGAGAATTATTACTGATAATGGTTCTAATTTGAACAACAAGATGATGGCAGAGCTGTGCCGGGAATTCAAGATTGAGCATCACAATTCTTCTCCCTATCGTCCGAAGATGAATGGGGCGGTGGAGGCAGCCAACAAGAATATAAAGAAGATTGTGCAGAAAATGGTGGTAACCTACAAAGATTGGCATGAGATGTTGCCGTTTGCATTGCATGGGTACAGAACGTCGGTACGTACATCTACTGGGGCAACTCCTTTCTCATTGGTATATGGAATGGAGGCTGTATTACCTGTTGAAGTTCAGATTCCCTCTTTGAGAGTCCTGATGGACGTGAAGTTGCAAGAGGCTGAATGGGTAAGAACCCAGTATGAGGAGTTGAGCCTGATAGAAGAAAAGAGGCTAGCAGCCATCTGTCATGGGCAGTTATACCAGCAAAGGATGAAGCGTGCTTTTGACAAGAAGGTGCGACCTCGGGTATATCACGTGGGTGATATGGTGCTGAAAAGGATCCTTCCTCCTCAAAACGATCGAAGGGGCAAATGGACACCGAACTATGAAGGTCCATTCGTGGTCAAGAAGGTTTTCTCTGGCGGAGCCTTGTTGTTAACGACCATGGATGGCGAAGATTTTCCATCCCCTGTGAATGCGGACGCAGTTAAAAAATACTTCGTGTAAAGAGACCCGCTGGACGAAAAGAATAAAATAGTCCAGGCAAAAATGGGCATCCCGGCGAACCAAAAAACAGAAGAAAGGTTCGGGCAAAAGTTAGGGATAAAAGGAAAAATGTACACCTGGCAAGTCGAAAACCTGAAAAGGCGACTTGGGCAAAAATGGGTATCCCGGTGGACTGAAAACCCGAAAGGGCGGTCCAGGCAAAAGAGGGATTGAAACGAACAACTGCGTCCAGCATGATCGTTTGCGCTTTGGTTAAAGCATCATGGATAATACCCGGTAGGGGTCAATCGGAATCGTCTTGTTCAGAAGGCAGAAAAGCACGGAGGGACTGAGGACATATGGGGTGTAACCGAGTTGGAACTCGATGAGATCACGGGTTTCACGTTGCCATTAGGATAGATTTTTCCTTTTGTGTGCAATTACCTCTTTTCAGGAATTGCTTCCTTTGTATTGCTCATTTGAGCCACACTTTTCAAATCAATAAAATGCAAATTCAGTCAAATAATTTTGTTTTTGTTTTTCATTACTGCTTTGATTGCAAAAACATCCAGATATTTTTGATAAAGAATCTTGCATTTTTAACACATACAGGTTCCTTCCAATGCATGTTTATAAGATGGAAAGCTTGAAATCTTATTTGGAAGGATGAGTGACCCGAGTGTTGAAATCTTGACACGCCTGGGGCACGGTTTTATCTAACGATCTGTTTTGCAGGAACTGTTAGATATTCTTCACTCACTTGCAGGTTGTGATGTGGAATCTTTGTAACAGATCCCCAGAGAGTTTGCTCAGGGACGAGTGCACGAAAGAACGACGAGAAGACGTCGAGACGTACGACGATCCTTGATTTTAATCGAGAAGACTCTTCAAAGTCGGAAGATTGGAAAGTCTGTAGAGATTTCCCGCAGGGTCCAATCAGGGATGAGTGAATGGGTAGGGAAGTGGCGAAGAGGCGTCGAGACGTCCGACGACCTTTGGGATTAATCAAGAAGACTCTTCAAAGTCGGAAGACTTGAAAGTTTGTAGAAATTCCCCAGAGGAGGACGGAAGGAAGAGATGACGTTGAGACGTACGACGATCCTTGAAATTCATCAAGAAGACTCTTCAAAATCGAGAAATTGAAATTTCTGTATAATCCCAGGAGTACGTTCTCAACGAGCGCGGCACGACCTTGGAATACAAGATGATGGAGCAGAAAAGGTCCAGACGAGTCTGGGAGTTCTCAAAAGTGGAAAGCTGATGCGAGATTGGGAGGTGGATACCAGGGTTCGACGAGTCGACGGGTGTTCTGTACCAACTTTTCTCATTTCCCCAGCGGGATCCCCAAACAGAATTAAAGGACCAAATCCCTAGCAGATCAAGGTCTGTGGATTCTCCAGCCGAGTCAGGATGGTTATCCCCGGCAGGTTTACAACGGTGTTTCCTCAGCAGCCAGGCCCGAAGGTTGCTACTCCCCGAGTGGAGCGGGTTTCAATGAAATATATCTCCAACAGTGTTCATCCTACCAGTGGATTGGACAAGTTCCCGTAGCGGACGGATTTTGCATCCCCAGCTAAGTGTGTCCTACATGTGGATTGGATGGGTCTTCCCCAGCGGAGTAGCATTCGTTTCCCTAGCAGGGTCAGGATAGTCATCCCCAGCGGGTGTCAAATTGATGCTTTCCCCAGTCGCCAGGCCTGGAGGTTGCTGTTTTCCCAGCAGAGTATCTGTGAGCATTTCCCAGTGAAGTCGTCAGGTATCTGTGAGGGTTTCTCGAAGCAGAGTTGAGATTTATATCCTCAGCAAATCGAAGACTGTTGTATCCCCACAGAGCGTTGGTGGTGCTTATCCCCAGCAGTTTCCCGAGTGGATTGGGTGCAAAGGAGGTTCTTCCCCAGCAAGGGTTACCTTTTCCCAGTAGCAGTACTATTCCCCAGTAGGGTGGAATCGGAGCAGTGACGAGTTCCTCAGCAGAGTGCCTCGTATTCTTCAGAAGAGTCCCTGAGAGGGATACTTTTTATGCATTCATCATGAAAAAAATAAGCATAGCATATTGCATAGAAAGATAAATAAATCGCGTAGCATTTCCATAATTATGGAGCATTACGCAGAAAAAGATCATGCATCATATTGCAAGCATAAGCTAGTCTCAAGCCGTGGTTACTGTTTGAGAAGTGGTTTTTGCCAGACAGTGAAGATGTTACTCCGAGGAGTCTAGCATTATGATTGAATCGAAGATATTCCCCAGTAGTGCGATACTGGAGGAGATTTGTTTTTCCGTCGGACAGAGATGGGAAATATTTTGCGATCAGCGCAATTCAAGCCGTGGTTACCGCTTGGAGTTTTGTTTCGCCGAATGGTGAAGATGTTACTCTGAGGAGTTTAGCATCAAGACGTCAGATCAGCAATGTTCCCCCAGTAGTGCGATATTGGAGGAGATGTTTCCGTCGGACAGAGATGGAAGTGAAATCAAGGGTGTTACGCGATCAGCGCGATTTCGGGGTTCAAATGGAGAAAAGAAATGCTGAGGCATGTTCTGGGGTTCAAATGGAGAAAAGAAATGCTGAGGTATTTTCTGGGGTTCAAATGGAGAAAAGGAGATACTGAGGTATTTTCTGGGGTTCAAATGAAGATTGAAGTTGAAGATTGTATCCGGGATGAGGTCCTTAGGATTATCTTCTGTTCATGTGTTATCTTAGACTCTGGCTGAGGCCAATGGAGGTCGTTCTAGGTGTCTTCTGAGGAAGAGATACACATGCTACCTTCCTTTTGTGAAGGTATACCCTCTGACATGTCGCCCTCAGAGTGGTTTGGTGTTATTTCCGTCATTGCCAGCGGAATTATCACGAGAGATTGGAGATCGGGGTTCAAATGGAGAAAGGAAGATGTTGAGGCATTTTCTGGAGATGGGGTTCAAATGGAGAAAGGGAAATGTTGCGGCATTTTCTGGAGAACGGGGTTCATATTGGCGATCGCAGGTTATCGTCAGGCGACTGGGGTTCAAATCGGAGAATGGGGTCCATTTATTTTGGCAAACAGGAGAGGGGGGTTCAAATGCAGAGATCCGAGGATCATTTGCGTAGAGAAAAATTTCGGGGTTCAAGAAAAGCAAAAAAAAAAGGGAGAGAAGAGAATAATAATCCCGAGCGGATGAGTGGTGTTCAGGCCATGGTTATCCCTGTGTTACCATTTATTTTGGTATCCAGGTCGACAGTTTCATTTTGGGGTTCAAGCCGAGTTTTCTCCGTACCAGACGGATTTTTCGGAGATTGTGTTCTTCGCCGATTCTGACAGGCGTTGTTAATTATTGCCCATCAGAGTGCAAATTGTTCGTCTATTCTTGGTATTCAATCACTCTTCATCCTGATCATCTGAAAGCCGAGGCTGTTCATATCGACAGGTTCACAGTGGATTGAATAGGGGCAGCTGTAACACCTCAAAATTTGCCCTCCTCTCTTGGGACTAGCTTAACATATTGCATATCATTTGTAGGTCTTTAGGCATTGCATATTGCATATCATGTGGTTACATTGTGCAAGCCATTCTCTCAAGTCTTGGTCAGAAGATGAGGAAGTCAATGTGCAAGCTAGGGTTTCATTGGACTGGTCATTAATCATCTGAGGATGTGGAAGTTCAAATTAGGGTTTCATGATTCTCAAAGGATATTGGTCTTCATCTTGTTTGAAATGATACATCATCATCATCATGGTTTGATTTCATCAAGTGTTGAAGCACATCCCTTGAGATTAGGGTTTTGACCACTGGTCAACCCTAATCAGGTGCATTGGGCCAATCAAGGCATGATCAGGAGATGGGGTCTATGATGTATAGGGGGATCAACATGTGATTGTATGGAGCTAATTGAGTCTAGGGTTTCACCCTTGAGCCATTTCATCAGAGAATTGGAGCTCAGATTGATCTATGCATGGCCAAATTCATCTATCAGTTGAAAAAGTCAACTGTGGTCAACTGTGCATGATCTGATAGATTGGGAGGTGGAAATGAGTTGGATACACTTCATTCATGATTGAAACAAGTGTTATTTGACATTTCAAAGTTCAAGAATGGAGAAAATAAAGTCAGAACAAAAATTGCCAAAAATAGAAAGTGACTTGTAATGGAAGTTTCCAAAAATGGAAAGTTTTTGACCTCAAAATTACATGTCCAAGGAAGCTTCAAATGAAAATTTGTTCAACAAGAAAGTTGTAGATCTTGTTCTCACCTTTCCAAAAAGTCCAAGAACTTGAAAATCCCATGTATGGTTGGCAAGTTATGGTCCATTCAATTTCAAAAATGACCCATAATCAGAGGGGCATAACTTCCACATGGAGTGTCCAAATTGAGTGATCTTTTTTATGCACAAACTCCATTTGACATGTACTTTCATGGTGCATAATTGGATTTCATCAAAAATGGTCAATGCAAAAAGTCAAATTTCAAGTGTACAGTTAAAAATCCAGGGGCAAAATTGTCCAACTTGAGAAATAATGGGAATTTTTGAATGGGGATTTTTGCAACACCTCACAAATGCAATTTGAAAATTGTTGGAATGGTCATAACATGTCAAGGCCTCATGGTTTGACAATTCACTTTTGAAATGAACTTGAAAATGCATAAGCATGCCATAGCATGGTGAAAATCAAAATTACATGGCCAATGAAGATGGGACAAGTTGCAACAGCTCATGACAGATATTTAGAGCATGTGTGAGCTGGCAATGAGCTGTCACAGAGCCCATAGGAAAATACCATTTTGCCCTTGCCTTTGAAAGTGACATTTTGCTTATCATATTTCATTTTGCTAATTAAGGTGATTAAGGCTTGATTAATTGGAGATATATATTCCTAATCATAACAAACTTCTAACAGAATTCACAAATCACAAATCACAATCTCTTTTCCCTCCAAATTCACCAAAAACCTCTCAAGAACACAAAAGCCAAAATCCAAAGAACTCTTCCAATTCTTGATCAATTTGTGTGATTCTTTTTGATTCGATCTTCATTCACCTTCCTCCAAAACTGTTTTGGTAAATTGGACTGAAAGAAGCACCAAATCGTGACTGTCCAAGCAAGGTGCATCAATGGTGAATTGGATCTTCGCGCATTAGAAGCAACATCAATCGAACCTGAGCACTGCATTCAACTTCTTGAAGATTATTCTCCATCTGTTTTGGACTTTCAAGCACAAAGAACATCAAATTCATCGCTGTCTTCAAATCAAGGTTGGAATTCGAAATTCACCATTGCCTTAATGATTATATGCGTTGTGAAGAGTGTTTAACATAGATTATCATGATGTAATTAGTTTTAGAAATGGATGAACATAGAGGAAGTTATCTTGATTAGAAGTTAGGATGCCAAACCCTAAGTCGTTCGATTCGTGAGATTTAGGAACAATTAGGCAAAATCGTGATGATATTTGGACTCTACTCACTCAGACCTTTCCAACGGTTATAGGCATGTTAATTTTCATTGAAGTTTGTTGTTCTTCATGTTCTTGGCAAATCTGGAAAAGTGTTGTTGAAGATGATGAGATTTCTGGGCAAAAGCTTCGTTTGATCCATGCGCGCGCCACACCAATTCGAATTGGTGTTTCCCTCCGTTTCTGGCCACTCACACGCTGACAGCTCAATTAGTGAAGCTGCGCGTTTTGGTCTCCTGCGCGCTTAATTACCAAACTGCCACTGCTTCCATTTAATTTAATAAAACATTGAATAAATATTTAATAAATCACATAAATATTAGAAAAATCATAGAAAAATATTGGAAAGTCAGAAAAATATGAGGATTTTTTCTATAGCTCCCATTTTGTCTCTAGAATTTTATGGACATAATTTCCAAAATTGTGCAGGATGGATTGTTGACTTTGCTTAGGGATGTTTGACTTAGGTCATTTTTGTATGCATTTTTGACATGTTCTACCATTTTCAATGTGAAATACTCATGCTTTAAAAGAAATTCTTGAGATTTTTTGTGGTGATTCTAGACATGTTGCTGGTGATTTACATATAAAGTTTGTGGTTTTTGGATACCTGTGGAGTGAGATATGATTTTTTGAACTTAGGTGTGACAATTTGTGTCACACCTAACTAGGTCATCTTCATGAATATTTTTGCCTGGCCTATGATTGTTAGAATGACTTGAAATTTTGCATGGATGTTTATGGATATGTTGAGATGCTATGTGAAGTTTTCTGGATTTTTCTATGGCATTTTCAATTTGATTGATATTTTTCATCTCTGTTGGTCAATTATGCAAGTTCATGTGACACATGTTTGTAAATTTAATGTGAAATGCTCATATGGTTTTAGATGAACATGAAATTTGGTATGCTGGTTGTAGACACATTGTAGGACATCCCTGTTTTGGTCCCATTCATTTCTTAATTGATTTCATTGACTTATGAATTTTTGAAGTGAATGCATGTGTTGATGTTATGGTTTGGCTTGAATAATTGTGTCTGTTTTTCTTGATTTTCATTGACATAGTTCCTTTTGCCCAATTGAGCTGAAAATTGACATGATATACCTTGAATATGTCCTGTTTAGGTGTGAATTATTTGAGGATTTTTGGAATTTGTTTTGGTATGCTTTTGATGGAAGTCATTCTGTTTGGACTTTTGATGTTGCATTTAACCTAGTTTGTGATGTTTTGGTCATGAAATGAATACGGAGAACGGTATGAGTATGGGATCAATTGCATTTGCTTTCTATTTGCTTTAACTTGATTTTGGTTGAGAATTACTTGCTGTTTAGAATTTTTTCTCCCTTTTGGACCCTAGGCTTGGCCCAGTGGTCCAGTTTCTCACATTTGGATTGACTTTTCAGGATGAAATGCATGATGCTTAAGGAGAATGCTTCAAGTCAATTAAATTGAGATTGTTCGTTGTTGAGAACTAACATGACTTTGTTTTGTAGGTTGTGAAGCTTGAGCTTGAGCTTATAGCTTGCACTTATGTGCATTAACCTGTGTTGCTTAATCTGTATAGTCTGACTGATTAACATTTGCTGTTTATTGTTGTCTGTCTGAGTGCTGATGATACTTGATTGATTTCAGGTGCATTTAGTCGCTTACAGTTCTTTAAGAACTTGCTTGCTGCTGCTTGGTTTTTAAACCACTTGAGGTAGGACTTCTATTCTTCATGTAGTCTGGAGACCCGGCCTGTTATTTGGCCGGGCAAACTGTCTGAAGTCCTCCTTAAGAGGCGATGTTTGTGATTGTTTAATATTGTGCCTAAGCAGGTGAAGTCCTCTATGAGGCAATTGGTGGAAGCCAAGGGATATGCAATCTATCCCCCACTATTCTGTGAGTCGTCCCTCTGCTCACACGGCTGTGTGTTGATGCATTGGGACACAAACCCAAGATCTTGTGCTGTTGCACAATCGAGTCAGAGTCTTTGAGCGTAGAAGGGTCCCTCCATTCTGGACCCACGCTCCTTTGTCTGAAGCTCTCCCTGGTCAGGGATAAGAGCTGTGAGGTCTCATCCTCACTTCACCTTTTCATCTGCTTCACCTTAGCCTCGTAATGGCAAGGTTAAGAGCGAATAATACCCATGTACAGATGACTTGCTTCGGCAGTCAAACCCATTGTTTGAGCCCACTTGACTGGTTATAGTGTGTGCTATGTGAATATTAGCTTGACATGTTTGCTTGAAATGCTTGAATTGATTATATGCTTGTATGCTTGCTTTCTTCCTGGATAGGATTAGTTTGCAGTTGTGCAAGTAGGTAGAAACCTCAACGTAGGGTAACGATGCATGACAACACTAGGCTCGAGTCCAGCTCCCTGGTAGTGTGTCTTCCCTCGGTTTCTGGCTAGGTTTTCTTTCCCTTTAGGGGGAACTACATCGCCCTGATCCTCGTTCCAGACGAGGTATGTAGGCAGGTGGTCGTGCGAGACCACTCCGGGCACTTTTTTTCTTTTTTGTGTGTGTTTACCTGTTATCTGATTGTGTGTTTTGGTTCGGATGCCGACGTAAGCCCAGTGATTGGCGGTCGGGCTCCACGTTTGCCGTTTTGTGCGTGTTTTGGTTCGGATGCTGACGTAATTCCATCGAGTGGTTGCCGGGCTCCATGTTTGCCATCTGTTTGTGCGTTTTGTGTTGTTTGGCGTGCGTAAGCCGAACTACAGTGGCTCTGATTCTCGTTCCAGACGAGATATGTAGGCATAGGATGCGACGTCCTATCGAGCTCCCTTATCTTAACCCCACCTGCGTTCCATGTGTGTGTGTGTGATTTTTAGCAACCTTTTTCTTTATTTTAGAACGTGGATCCCGTCGAGTACGACGGACGTGAGGGGTGCTAATACCTTCCCCTCGCGTAACCGACTCCCTTACCCTTTCTCTTTGGTCGCAAGACCATTTCCTTTCCAGGTTTCTCTGAGCGTTTCCTTTCCCTATCTTGGGATAAATAACGCGCAGTGGCGGCTCTGTGTTGTGTTTTTATTTCAGCCCGCCGGTTGTTTTTTCGCGGATGCGACATCTGGCGACTCTGCTGGGGACTTCTGACGATGTTGACCTGTGCTGGTCCATCTTCCCTAAGCGAGTCCTTCCTAGCGTTTTAGGATAGTTTAGGTTGCTTGTTTTGTTATTTATTGCATTTATTATTCTAACCAGTGTATATATTTGCATAAATATTTGCATGCATCATACTATCATGTTGTTGCCGTCCTCTGTGCAGGTGGTTCCTCTGTTTGGGGTGGGTGTTCTGAGTGGGGCTAAAACCCAGGCCCGAGTATACACCTAGGATTAGTGTGGTCTCACGTTCCTCAATTGCTAAATCAGCATATTGTTGCAACGTGACATGCCACAAGCCGGACGAGGTTCATCTGATAGTGCTTTCCATTGTGGAATATTCCACTTTGGTTGAGTTACTTCATTTGAGCTGTTGACTCTGGTGACCGATCATTTCCCGGATCTTTGGTTTAGACGATCTCAGGAGAGCTACAATGGCACACCCGAAAGGGCAAACCCATTGAGTATCTTTGCCCGATTGTCGAGACTATTATCCGCCTTAGGATGACCTGATTAGAATTTACCTGTGAGGGGAGGGTGTTTCTTTCAGATGCATGTTCAGATGGTGACTCAGATGGTGACTAATGGTTCAGTTGATCAGAGTCCTATTTATAAGTCGGATTTATGGTCATTTATTGCGGTGACGCCGGAGTGCTGTCCGTGATATTTATCAGTGGGGATCCGTTTATTTCAGGATTCCATGGGCCGATGTTATCAGTGGGGATCCGTTTATTTCAGGATTCCCCGGGCCGATTCAGATGGTTATGGGTGTCTGTTCAGTGAATCTCTGATGATGATGATGATGATGATGATGTATCTGTCTTCCGTTTATTTCGGAACCCGTGGGTCAGATTGGTGGTTACATATTCCCTCAGATGGTTGTGATCAGTTCAGTGGTCCGAGCTGTGGTTCAGAGCAACAGATGATCAGATGGCTTGGAGGATGGCAATGCATTGCATTCATTCATCAGCATCATTACATAATGCATTTATCTGCATCTAACACATGTTTACCCATATGCAGGGACACTTTTGATCGAGATCCTGGTTGAGAGACTTTCTGCTCAGATATGAGACCCGGTTTGAAGCGTGATGTTGCTTACAGTTTCTTCAACCCTGAGATTGACGAGTTGAGAGATATGATAGCATTGATTACACCCGACCATGTGGGGATGTTCAGAGAGGCATACGGTAGTATCCTGAAGATGGTTTTCAGACTCAGTGATAGTGACAGAAGTGCCATTCATACTCTTCTCCAATTTTATGACCCGAGCCTGAGATGCTTCGTGTTTCCAGATTATTTGTTGGGGCCTCTGATGGAGGACTGTTGAAATGTATATTTCGTGTCGGGTTTTTGTTATTGTATCCACAGAGATTGTAAGATATCACTGCCGTTCAATGGTTGAATTAATCTTAACTTAATGTAACAATAGGGTTTTGGTTTTAATCAAGTTATCTTGCATACAAAGTAATGAATTGCGGTAAAAGTTATGTTTTGATTAAATATGAGAAATATTGTCAAAGTTAGGTTTCAATGATCACTTTGCATGTATTTGCTCGGTCAACAATATTATAAACTCCTTTAGATGATAAATAATTTCACAAGGTCCTCTCAATGCGTTTCTCTCGAACACCCATTGTGAGTTTTGCTATTTTGATCCATTGTTTCTCTCGAACACAATCGATCAAAATGACAACTTTTTGGTTCAACCTTATGGTGAACAAAATCATTCGTTACTATCTCTAGCTAACAAACAAGTTTGGATGAAAACCTAGGTCAAGAATCGGTAAACATCTCTCGATCAAATACCAACACAAAGAGTTTTAAATAGAAACAAAGTTTTCATCATATATTTACCGTTAAAGAGTTTACATATGAGGATCCTTACATTTACACACAAAGCTAGAAATCACCTACATTTAACCTTGACAAATGGATGGCTTAGCTACTCATTTTCATGGTAGCTTGGTCGGCAAGTAAGGAAAGAAGGTTGATCAACATCCAAGTCGGATAATCGAAGTTGGATGGGAATCCACCTTCTTTTTGTGGAAGATGGTTGCTAGATGAAGAGAAATGAAATTAGGGCATAAAAGCTCCTCTCAAAACAATGCTGTAAAATATCTAGAAGAAAGTACAAAAAATGGAAAAGTTGGTAAAAATGAGGTATGGTGCCCAAAAGTGGCACCTGCTACTTATAGACAAGTGCAGAACTGTCATGTTCGCTAGGCGAGCAGAATGGCTCGCCTAGCGAAGGTCAATTATGAGCACAAAAAGCCCCTGCGCCCAGAGCAAACAGGGCCTGCTGAACTGTCATGTTCGCCTAGCGAACATACCTTCGCCTAGCGAAGGACACGCTTCAACCTTCGCCCCAGCGAGGTTGAGAGGTTTTGCTACTGGAATGCTCGCTGGGGACTCGCTAGAGCCTCGCCTAGCGAGTGAGTGTTGGCTGCACTTTTCACCAAAACAGAATGAATTCGCTGCAGACTTCGCCTTGAGCTCGCCTAGCGAATTAATTTGCTAATTTACTGGAGCTGTTCGCCAGGAGCTCGCCTAGCGAACCCATTCTTCGCCACAGCCTCGCCTAGCGAGCAGGCAGATGAAATGCTCCTATTCTTTGGTTCCTTTGCCAATTCTTTTGTGTCTTTATTATCAATTAATTCATGCCTTTCCTGCACAATAACACACACATCAAAGGCACCAAGCTTGTTTATCAATGTAACGCATTCCATGTAAAACAAATGTGATTTTGACAATTTGAGCAAGGAAAAAGAGTGAAAGATGCCCACATATGATAGCTCAAATAAGCACTTTTGGGCATCTAACAACTCTCCCCAACTAGATTCTTGCTTGTCCTCAAGCAAAGTATGCCTCTTAAAGGACAAGAGGATTTGCATTAAGAAACGGTTTCTCCGAAGTTGGATAAACGGCTCAAACACAAGCGAAATTCGCATATACAAGTTCCCAACGGTTCGAATAAAATAATACCTAGGAACTTAAACTTAAATAGCAATGCAAAATATTTGTCTATCTACAACAATACTATTCTGAATGAATCATCCTATCTCTCCTCTTCGAATAAGGAATGAAGATTTTGCGCGTTTGCAACCGCGGGACTAATCTCACTCGCTAACAAATAATGAAGATATCAAATAGATTCATACAATGTCTAACAATTAAAAATGGTACTGTGGAAGCAAAAAGATCACTAAGGGCTTTTCGGTTGAAGCTTGGTTAGGTTAACAAACAAGGGTCATTTCTAAGGCCATTGAAACGAAAGTGCCGATGCAAAAGAGACATTCACAGTATTATTCACACTACTCGACTTTGTTTCATTTGTTTCTTATTTGTAACCTTCACAACACATATTCCACAACTCAATTTTTATTTTTCTTCCAAGCAAGCATTCATTTTCATTCTTTATATTTTTGTTCTTTTCTTTCACATCATTGGTACAAAACAGATGTTTCTTTTCTATATTTTCTATACATATATTTTTCTATGCTTGCTCGGTTTTTCTTATCTTTTTCAAGAGTTGTGGTACTTACCAATTCTTTTTCGTTCTCCCCAACTTATTTCTTCCACACCCTAAGTGAATGCTCTTAACTTTTTACGGCAAAAGAACAATAATCAAGATTTTTCGGGTTGTAAAAAAAAAGATTTTTGAGATCTCGCTTTATTTCAAGCCGAGATTCAACTGTTTAGGCTCAAAGGGGGTAACAAATACTCTCTCTGCTCACAGGTAAGTTGTTTTTGGATGTAGTTGTGCTCGAAAGAAAACAAGTGCCTTGATCATTTCTAATTGCTTCCACAATTTCACAATAATAAAAGACAAAGCATGAATCACATGAATCAACAAAACTTATTAGAATCCAGCATTTAAGTGAACAATGGAGGTTTCCTCACAATTTGTGGTTTTAAGTTCTAGATGAAACATTCATTCAATTATGTTGCACAGAGACAATATTCATTTTACCAAAAAGAGTAAAGTTCCTAATGCATTCTAAAATTCTAGCCAACGGTAACCATGTACCTTAGCTTCATTCACTTGTTAATTCTTATCATTGCCATCCAAGCTCGGATGCACCTTCATTGGGTACTTCTTGAGGAGCAACCAATCTAGAAGGGTTTGCCACTCAATCAACCAAAAATTTATTAAACACACAAAATTAAAAACAAAAATAAATAACATTAACTGAAAATAAAAATTTGTTCGTGGGGGACAAAACACCCCAATAGTACAACCCATGGTCAAAATACAAAATTCAAAAATACAAATAAAAATGACATAAAAACTGAAAAAGTACAAATACTCAACCCACAAAGGGCTCAGGACTCCTCTTCGCTACCGGCCTCAGAACCGGTAGCCTCATCATCAACATCATCATCATCAGCATCAGCAGCTTCAGCGTCCACCCCCTCACCATAGACTGGCCTGTCCACAGGCCAATTAGCGTTAAGCATAAACTGCTCACGCGCTAACAATGCTCGAGCACCGGAGGGGTCATTACCTTGCAGCTCCAACCTCTGCATACCGCTGTGCAAATCAATCATAGCTCGTTGGGATGCTGCCATCCACTCAAAACTGTAGTCACAAACAGCCCGCAAGTACGGATCAAGTCCGGGAGAAGAAGCACTAGGACCATCAGCAGCCCGAGTACTTCCTGAGGCTGCACTGCCACCAGAAGTCTTAGCTCTACAGTACTTAGCCACATACCTATCATCGATCGGTGCCGGGATTCGAACCTGCCCACGAGACGGAAGTCTCACCCTAGCCTGAACACATAAGCTCATAATCAAACACGGGAAAGCCAAGGGGCAATTAACACGAGCCCCTGACTTAAGCCCGCTCTCGACGACGGTCTTCAGCTCATTGGCGATTATCCTCGCCACATCAATCTCAACATTTGTGAGGATGGAATGGACTAAATGTGCCACTGGGATCGGCACAGTAGAAGTGTGTGATTTGGGCTGGATGTTGGTCAAAACCAAGAGTAGGATCAGCTGAGCCATGGGAGTCATGTCCTCCCGGTGATATCTCACAGGAACCCCAGATGGGTTCGGCTCAACCGATTTCCCAGGTAAAAGCAGGTCGGCGGTAATGGCAGGGACATCTTTGTGAAGCCTGAGGTCGGTGTGGTACTGGTCTCTCTGATCAGCTCCCAGCTGGAGCGGTTCCCCTAGGATTCGGTTGATCGCATCCCGGTCAAAAGGAATAGTACGCCCGGCAACTCTAGAAACCCAAGTGAAGGGCTCGTCGTCGTCGGGCAGTGCGTTAGCATAAAACTCCCGCACTGTAGCAATGTCGTAATGCTCCAAGGGACTTATCCACCTATCCCACTTCTTGGCGTCGATCAACCCGGCGAAAGTTCTGTAAGTGCCTTGTGGGTTGATCAGAAAACGCTTCTCAGGAAGTATTTTTCGCTTCTCCAAAGCGATGTACCGTGCCGCTTGTTTCGGGCTGTAGCGGTGTATTCGTCGCTATATGATCTATCGATTAAATCATAAGCTATGAGATACATTGAAATTTTCGAGTCGCCACCGCACTTTTATTTATCCAAAGGATTGGCTAAAAAGCGAACAAAAGCCTAAGAAGTTTTACACGTAGAAAACTAATAAAAAGATCAGAGAGTCTGGGTAAGGGGTAAATTACGCAATGGGAAGGTGTTAGGCACCCACTACGTCCTAGGTACTCCTAGGGAGCCCTTTTCACACTTGTTATGCTAAATTGTTATTTGTTATGACAAAAATATTGTGCAAACATGATTGGGATGATGGGAAAAGAATATACAATTTTTATTATTATTGGGTTCGAACGGATGAACCCGTTGCCTACGTACCTTCCATCAAAGGTAAGGATCAGAACGCCGTAGTTCGGCTAAAAGATTTCCAAAAGTGGGTTAGGTTCAATTTTAAACACAAACCCTAGGTCTTATGTTATCCACGGGAGAAAACTCAACCTTATATAAACAACAACGTCCACCATGTGAGAAAAGCTTCAACTTGCCAGGGAGGGGTTAACCCTATAATAGGCAAGGAAGGCTTACAATTCAATCACTAAAGACAGAAGGTGAGGTTAACATCAACCACTAAGATAAATCAAACCTATAGCTCATGTATGAAAACATTAATGGACAAAGCCAAAACAAGTGAATGAGTGGAGTTATTGATTATGATTATGAAAATGGAGTCAAAGTATGATTAAGATCAATTCAAATAAGTATTATGAAATGGAGTTTGAAAAAAGGTCAAGGACTTGAGTCCAAGTTTTTAGTTAGAAAACATGAAGATGTTTGCACAACACTTATGTCAAGTTTAAAAGATAAAGTGTGAAAAGGTTCTAAGACATAATGAATGATGAATGGATGAGGATGGATAGTAAAACTTCTTAGAAGGTTCACTTCTTGAAATCATATAGCAGATGATTCAAGTGTGTCCTTTGGAATAGCAATTAATAATAACAAACAAACAAATCAAGCAAAAGCGGATATCGGATGCCAATCAATGGTCTTATACCAATCTCCTAAAACAAAACGGGATATCAGAAGCCACTCAATGGTCTTACACTAATCTCCACAGGAAAAGAAATAAGAAGCGGATACCGGATACCAATAGATGGATTTACACCAGTCTCCTAAAACAGAACAGGATATCAGAAGCCACTCAATGGACTTACACTAATCTCCTCAAAAGAAAAACAAAGATGAGAAACGGAAGTTAACTGCCAATCTATCTGGACTTAGGTTAACTCCACAGTATGCTCACAGGAAATCCAATACCACATCACGGGGACTTACAATGGATCCTCACATACAAGAACAAAAGCAACAATATGATCACAGGTATGCAAATGCCAACTTACAGGGACTTATAATTGCAACCTCTCACACAAACAGATGAACAAACTATGATCACAGGAAAGCAGATGCCAACTTACAGGGACTTATAACTGCAACCTCACATACCAACCAAACAGATCAAATTATGATCACAGGATAACAGATGCCAACTTACAGGGACTTATAACTGTATCCTCACATACAAACAGATAAAACAGAAGATATGAGTGACCAATGAGGTCTTACACTCTATCCTTCCATATCACAGGAGCAAATGCCAAAGCAATGGACTTACAATTGTCCTCAATGGGCAAACAACAATGATAGCATCACAAAAAGCAAATGAGATGATCATGCATTAATGGCAATTGATGATGATAAATGCATAGCGTACAGGCAAACAAGTGCACATGGAGCAATCAACCAATCAATGAATATCAAACAGCACACTCTATAGCCAAACAATTGGGGCTCACACAAGAGGGTTTGACTTTAAAAGTCCACTGTAATGGGTAAAGATCGCTCTTAACCTGGCCATTGAGGGGCTCAGGTGAAGCAGATGAATAGGAGATGAGGGGTGTGCCTCATTGCTTCTATCTCAGATTAGAGAGAGCATCAAAGAAAGTGTGGGAGTTCAGAAAGTAGGAACTCTCTCCACATTATTGACTCGATTAGATCTTGGGTTTTTATCTCATTGCTTCAACCATGTGATGGGAGCAAAGAGAGGACACACTGAATAGTGGGGGATAGATTGCTTATCCCTACCTTCCACCAATTGCCTTACTTGAAGGACTTTTCCTGCTTGGGACAAATATAAACAAACACAGGCATTGCCTCTTAAGGAGGACTTCAGACAGTTTGCCCGGTCAAATAACAGACCGGGTCTCCAGACTACATGAAGAAGAAGTATTTATACCTCAAAGCAAATGCTAAAAAAAGCAAAGCAAGCAAGCAAGTTCAAAGAACTTAGGCAACTAAAGTACCTGAAAAAGTCAAACCAATTAGTAAACAGTTCAACAATTAATAACAAAGAGAAATGAACCAAAAGTCAACCACAGAGGGACCAATTGTGCAAGGCACAAAGACTCAAGCATATGAGTCACCTACAAAACAAAGGTTAGCACTTTAAACAATCAAACTCAAGCACATTAGAATGATCCTCAAGGCATTGGTGCTTAACCTGAAACAGATGAACTCAACATAAGCTTAGAAGACCACTAGGGCTAGCCTAGGGTCAAAGATGAAAGGAAAAGTCAAGGCAGCCAGAAAAAGTCAACCCAAACCAAGTCTAAGCATTCAAGAAGCATTCTCAATTGGATTCATAATTATATCATGTATCATGGTCATTTCATATGCAAAAGGATGCAAAGCATGGCAAGAGAAGCATACAAAAGTCAACAGCAAAGACTTCATCCAAAAGTCAACTCAAACAATCTCAAAAATTATGAAATAAATCACACTCAATCCTAACATCTAACATGGTATACATGTAAAATTTCAAGGCATTTGGATGAGAGGAAGGCAGTCAAATAAAATCATGAAGTCAAATCAAATTCAAGTAAGCATGGTGAAAGTCAACAAGCATGGGTCAACTTCAAAAAATCATATCAATTTGAAAACAGAAGAGAAATGAATGAGATTAACACCAATGCAAAGCTTGAGATGTCTAGTTATCACATATGAAATTTCATGGTCATACAATAAGATATAAGAATTTCACAAAAGATTTGGCAAGGCATAGCACAAAAAGTCAACAAATGACCAAGTATGAAAGAAAATTCTCAATCAAATGGAAAACAGCAAGATTAATTCCAAGAAAATTCATACATCAATTAGACATACAAGGGATCATTCATGCAAAATTTGGGGTCAATTGGATAAGAGGAAGCATGTGAACAAAAATTGGGAAAATACATGATCATGGTATAGTACCAAATGTAACACATAACTTCAGAAAATCATAACTCTCAATCCACAAATGATAAATGCACAAAATTTATATGGAAATGAAGGTCAATGTGTCTAGTTTCACCACAAAAATTTTCAAAGGCAATGGATATAACATGACAATTTCACAATTGAAATGGTGAGATGTATCATTTGAGCATACATGTTGGGAGAATATTTATCATTTAAAATCCAGACCATGGAAAATTAATTAAAAATCATGATTAAATAAAGGACACATTCATGAGCATGTGGAAAAAATTTCATAATTTTTGGATGAAAATTGAACTGAAAATGAATTATGGAAGTTTGATGAATAATTGATGAAATATTGAACATGAAAGCATGGCAAATTGGTCAACTAGGAGTCAACCGATGGCATAAGTGTAATAAAGCATTTCATTTAACAAAACTCAGCGTTTTGGCAAGGCAAAAGAAATATTCTAATTGGCTAGCGTCCAATGCAACAGTGAATTAAACAACAATAGCCAATAGCATTCAAAGTTCTGGGCAAAGTTCTTGCAGCTAGGGTTTGGCAGCAACATGCATTCATGAAATCAACATTAGAAACAAAATTTGACCAAAACATCCTACAGTTACCAGCAGCAATAGTGTCCAACACATATGCATGCAGGATTTCGGGCAAATATGACAGGATTCATGAACAGCGAGGCATTAACATTTTTTATCAAAACTCATCACCCATCTACAGCATGGCTAACAGTACAGCATTAACAATATGTTCAGGCCAATACAAGCAACAACAACAGGCATGATCCTGGGAAAACAAACTGGAACAAGCTAGGGTTTTAACAGGATGCTCATCATTTCCAAGTTCAACCATTAATCATGAACATACAAAAATAAACATCAACAATAATCCAACAGGGCCATGACACTATCCTCATACAACATTAAGAACAACAGACCAAACCTAATCATGAGCTGGGCAGAGTAGAATTCAATACAACATATGCTCATCACCAACATTCATCAGTCAATCATCAACATGAACAACAACATTAACAAATGGTCGTGGCCATAAAACATCATCAACTACCAGCAAAACAAACAAACACGGGAGTTTTTTTTGAACAGACTTCTAGGGTTTAAAGAACAGCAGCCAACACTCATCATCACTATGCATTCGAAATTCCATCATGCACAGAACAAAAAAATCAACATACCAATAGCATCATTAGACCAAGAATAAGCATAATCCAACACCCATTCTCCTTAAAACAAACTAACTAAAGAGCAGCAAACCAAAACACACATGAACATCAAATTTCAGATTGACATATCTTTACTAACAGCTAACCATTTTCAACAACTTATAGCTCACGACAATCAACAAAGAGGGATCTTCATGATATATGGTATGATTTGGACAAATAAGGAAGTTGAAAATCTTACCTAAATTGAAGAACTCGATGGTACAGTGTGGTTTTGGTGGTGACCAGCTCAAACAGATGCTTCAGATACTTGGAAACGATGAATGGTTGGATAGCTTCAGTTCATTAATGCTTGGAAGTTACTACATCATAATCTGCCATTGCTGTGCTTTGAAATGAAAAAACAGAACATGGAGAGGGTTCCAGCTGAGAATCAAAAATCCACAAAGCTTCCAAGGTTGGTTGGATGATGAGGGAACCAATGGTCACTCGAGTTCTTTCAAGTTTTTTCGTGCAGAAATTGCAAGGTGTCAAAATGCAAGAAGGAGAGGATCAATGTTTTCTGTGCTTGGAGGCTATCACTCTAGGGTTTATTTGACAGCAAATGGCCTTATAAAGGTCTGTTTAACATTATTAATCCAAGTGCTAAGTTGATTTAGCTTAATGAAAACCAATTGCCATTTTGCTAACTTTGTGTAAGTGGATATGGGAGGGTGTAGGGATGCACGAAAATGGGCCTGCAACAGGCTGCAAGAAGGACAACATGTTGCTGTTTTGGTTGTACAAGTGAAATGCTTTACTGGTTTTTACTCTTTGAAGCCATTTTGCAAAATTGCCAAGTTTGCATTTTGATCCAAAATGTAGTAGAATGATGGTGTAGACATGGTTTAAGGCTTGAGACAAATCACAAATGTGATATGGAACATTTCCCAATTGGCCAAATCAAGAAAAAGTCAAAAAAGCCAAAAGTCAAAGTTTGGTCAAACTTTGATTTAAATGCAAAAGGTCCAAAAATGCCATTTTGAATGGTAAGGTTTTAGGTCATGAAATTTATATTTTTGGAAAGAGGATGAAAAATGTGGTTTGTAGGAAAAAACCCCACCAAATTTGGCCTTATGGTTTGAGAGATATGGCTTGTTGAAGTTCAAAAATTGATGAAAATGATTTGATCATATCTTGACAACCACACATGGGATTTTGGAGTTCTTGGACTTTTTGAAAATGGGAGAACAAGATCTTCAACTTTCATGTTGGGCAAAAATTCATTTGAAGCTTGTATCATGATGCAAGTTTAAGATCAAGAAGTTTCCATTTTTGGCAGTTGAAATTACAGGTCCACTTTCTATTTCTGGAAAAATTTCTGATTGGCTTGATTTTCTTCCATGATGAGGTTGAGCATGATAGATGAGGCTTATACAAGCATGAATGAACTCCCTCAAATCAATTCTATCCACCAAATCCTGATTAAATCAACTGTTGACCAAGTTTGACTTTTCTAGGGTTTTGGATGACTGATGCACTTCTGATGATTTCCAAACCCTAATTCCTTGAGAACTTGACTTCAAATGATGTCCCAAGTTGTATGAACTTTTGATTAATGATCATGATGTCCAAATTCCACAAGAATGGCCATCATCCATTGCTTTGACTGATCAATGGCTGACTTTGACCTAATTGCTGATGATTGCTTCAACTGCAAGCAACAAGGTTAGACTGACAATATTTTTGTACTTTTTGAATGATAAACATATGAAAGCAAGAATATACAAATGCAAAGTATGCTTGGTGATCAAAAAAATCAAACCCACAAGGCAATCTATCCATTAAGAGGAAAGCAAAGGCATGCATTGATCCTTGAGGTTATGATATGAATGATATGGGCCATGAGGGATCTTAGGGCCCAAAATTGGGGTCTTACAGATGCCCCTATTTAAGATCATTCTAGCCGGAGAAGTGAAGTTTAGAAATCTTCATCTCGACGCGGTAGAATGGGCTTAAATAACAGTAATGAGACAAATTTTGGTCCCTAAGAGACCTCATGATGCAGATGTATGCATGCAAAAGACACAAACTCTGTGGGGAATATGATTCACACAGAAGAAAAGACGATCCATCGGAGTAGTACACTCACCAGGAACAGAGACTCTGACAAGACTCTATGGGGATAATAAAAGAAAAGGAAATGTGTGAACAATACACGACTCCAAACTGGGGAAAAAACAAAATTGACACCACGTGAACAAGCCACGATTCCGATCAGGAAAACAGAAAAACAGACAGGAGAACTCACTGGGGAGTGAAGAACTCACACTAGGAAAAGATTTCCAAATGGAAAATAAATCCATTGGAGAGACACAAGCTGACTCCTGGAGGAGAAGCAACAGAAAACTTCACTGGGGAAGTAACAAAGAAATGAGATGTTACCAGGCATACGGGTAACAAACTCAGGAAAATCTGACTCCACAGGGGGACCGAGGTCATAATAGGGAGCAGAAAGGAGGGAACACCAAGGATACCGGTTACTGGGTATATAATAGGTGACCGACCAAAGCGTGAATTGGATTTCACTTCCAAAACACTCATCATCCTGAAGAGAACTAGAAAAAGCAAACTTGTTTATAGGATAGACATTCAATTCCACAAGGAAAATGAATCTTACTCTGAGGGGAAAACAATCAAAAGATCGACTCAAGAGTGAACGAGATATAATATCCATTACCGGCAGACCGTGGATAAGATACTCGCATGAGATATATTATCTATTACCGTCAGAACGTAGATAATAAACTCGCATGGTAAGAAACACCAGAGATACCGGTTACTGGGTATATAATAGGTGATTTACCGAAGCGTGAATTGGATTTCACTTCCAAAACACTCATCATCCTGAAGAGAACTAGAAAAAGCAAACTTGTTTATAGGATAGACATTCAATTCCACAAGGAAAATGAATCTTACTCTGAGGGGAAAACAATCAAAAGATCGACTCAAGAGTGAACGAGATATAATATCCATTACCGTTAGAACATGGATAGAATACTCAGATGAGACATATTATTCATTACCGGCAGACCGTGAATAATATACTCGAAAGGAAAATTATCCTGAACCGGTTACTGGGTTGTTTAAGGATAAAAATCCGAAGACGTGAATTGGTTTTCACTTCCAAAACACTCATCATCCAAAACACAAACTGGTTAAAGGATGGACATTCGATTCTACAAAGAATACGAATCTTACTCAACTGGGGAAGATCAACAAAGGACTCCAACCAAAGAGCGCATGAGATATATTATTCATTACCGGCAGACCGTGAATAATAAACTCGCATGGTAAGAAACACCAGGGATACCGGTTACTGGGTATATAATAGGTGATCTACCGAAAACGTGAATTGGTTTTCTTCCAAAACACTCATCATCCGAAACAGAAACTGGTTAAAGGATGGCTATTCGATTCTACAAAGAATACGAATCTTGCTCAGTTGGGGAAAATCAACAAAGGATTCCAACTAAAGAGCGCATGAGATATATTATTCATTACCGGCAGACCGTGAATAATACACTCGAAAGGAAAAGACACCAGAGATACCGGTTACTGGGTATATAATAGGTGACTAACCAAAAAGAGAGACAATCGATACCAAGCATACGGGTAAACGAAAGACAACTCAAAGGAATAAATTGCAAGCATCCGGCAATTATCCGACAACAAAGAAATATTCGACTCCGCAAAGGGAAATAACGAATCTTACTCGACTGGGGAAACACAAAAGGCTTCGACTGAAGAGTGCATGAGATATACTATTCATTACCGGCAGACCGTGAATAATATACTCGCATGGAAGACTATCCACAACCGGTTACTGGGTTAACAAAGGATAAATCAACCGAACAGAAAGGCATCGGGATACCAAACTAGGTATATAATGATAACCAATCAAATGAGCAACAGACATTACCAACAAAAGGGTAAATGAAAGGCGAACTGCTGAGGATAAATTGCAAGCATCCGGCAATTATTGACAGAAGACTAGCTGGGGATACATTGATAAACAAACAATGATCCGGGGAACAAATCACTAGCATACGGTGAAAAGACCCACTGGGGATAAAATTGCTAGCATACGGCAATTATCTACAAAAGACTTGCTGAGGATATAAGTGCTGATCTGAGCAACTTATACAAGCAAAGGAAAATCATCATCAAATATTGAATGAAGATAACCACAACATTAGGGTTTACATCTACCGAATACGGGGTAGAAGACCAACAACTCCGCGTGGGGATAGAACAAATCACAAATCCGCACGGGAAACCAAAATAGGGTTTATAACAAACCACGAACTGCTGAAGAGCAGGAAAATAGGATTTACAACTACCGGGTAGTAGGTAGAAAACCAAAAACTCTGGCTGGAGAATAAAAGGTGTATAACCACAAATTCTGTTAAGAAAGCCAGGAAAAGTAGGACTTACAACTGCTGGTTTGTAGGCAGAGGCCCAAAAACATTCCACTGGGGAACAACCCACTGGGAAGTACAAGATATCTGACCAATAGCCAATTCGGGAATGATCCGAAAAGACATACTGAATCAAGACACGTCCTAATGAGGATATAACTCAAATAGGAAAGTCCATCCCAATATATGTGTTGGGAGGAAACGGAAGAAACCGTCATCCACGAGGATATATCTCAGTGGGGAACTGCAGAAGGAAAGACAACATTTTCTGCTTATGGGGCTGACTCTATATGGAGAGATTTTATAACACCCGACATCTGCTTGGGGAGATCTGTAAAGAGATCCATATCACCATAGCAGGAGACACGACAAACAAAATATATATGGCAAGAAATGCAACATGGATATCTGAATGTTTCATGAATATGCACGAATATGCGTGATTGATGTTTGATGAATGCTGACAAAACAGACAATTCTAACACAAACAAGTTCAGGAACAAAACGTCCGGTATTATACTTCCAGGGGAAAAACCAGCTGGAGAGCCAATCTGCGGAGATCCACATGCTGTAAAGCAAAGATCTGCAAATACTGCTGGAGAAGCAGAGAATCAAAGATATCAGGAAATAACCAATCCAGGGTACAGAAAGTCACAACGGGCAAGACAGCCACCAAGACAAATCTGTAGGGGAACAAGAGAAATCCCAAAGTATATCTGCAGGGGATCCCAGTGTCAACTGAGAAACAAAAAGGGGCGCATAAGCACGAACTGCTGTAGAAGCAAATCCACATAACTCCACTGGGGGACAACCCACTGAGGGAGAACGATATCATCCAGGTAGAATCTAACTGCGTAAGCAACTCTACTGGGGAAAACTGTCGGCTACTCTCTTGGGAACAAACCACTGAGGGAGGACAGATCAAACAAGTAGATTCCGCAACGAACCACTCCACTTGGGGAGAATACACACAGCAAACTGATCACAACAAGTAGATTCTGCAATACAAGCCACTCTACTGGGGATCCCAAACCGTCAGGAAATTAATCCGTTCACTGGAGGCTGAAGCCATCATCCGATCATACCGGGGATGAAGGAGTATTCAACAGGCAAAACTGCCGCAACAAACATTCTGCAGACTAAGCTGAGGAAAAGATGGTTGCAAATACTGGGATACCAACCCAATTCAACCACTGAGTAGGAAAATAAATCCTGCTCTGCTGGAGAGAATAACTCTGATGGAGAGGTAGCAATAATTCCGCAGACGACTTTGCCGGGGAAAAGGTAAAGTACTGGGTATCAAACCACTGACCTACCGAGTCTTCAAAAAGAAAGCGATCATGCTGAGGAAACAGACAATTCCGCTGGCAACACTGCATGGGGAAAAGCGGTAACAACTCCACTTGCAACCCTGGTGGGGACGTTAACATCAGCTCTACTCGCGACTCCGAGGGGAGTATCAATCAATCAGTTATACTCATGACTACGCTGAGGAGACAAATAAAGTCTGGGGCGTACGACCCACTGGAGAAAGTGACGGGGCACCAAGGTGACAAACCATCAACCGCCGAAACTTCTCAAGAAAACACCCATGCTAGGGGAAAACTGCTGCTGGAGAAAACAAAGTCTTCAACAACAAATCACTTGCGACTGTATTGGGGAACAACCCCAACAACAACCTTGTTTGAGGAACAGCCTCAACAAAGATCTGAAGAAAGAAGATACCAACAAACCAGGAATATGAACCAATGTCTTACCTGTTGGGAATCATGCCACCCTCGGGAGAGCACTGAGATATTCTTGAGTATCCTTTCAATCTTATAAATGTTCATTTTGTTTTAAAACAAAAATTTTGAAAAATTTGATTTGTTTAAAACAATGACATTTTATCAATTTAAAACATGCAAAACATTTGTTGAATTGAAACAAATAAGAGTGCAAATAAGTTGGATAAAAAGCTCAAATTGATTTGATAGAATGGTAGTCTGCCAATGGCAAGACTCCATAGATCTGTACAAATTTGAAATCAGTGATATATATTGGAAGAGGGCTACATTGAACATAATGATCCTTTCTCTACCAATTTGAATCTCGATGTATCCGAAGCTTCAGTTGACGACGAATCGAGAGTCTTCTGACGAAATGACGACTGATGAACCAGAAAGTCTTGTCAGGATGCAGTTACTTGCCAAATCCCTAATTTTTGCCTAGATTGCCCCAGAGTGAGGTACTCAATCTAGCGGGTATGCAAATATATATCTTTTTTCAAGTCTCTAATTTTTGCCTGGATTACCCTTGCGGGTTCTCCACCGAGACGCTCATTTTTGCCTAAGCCGCCCTTTCGGGTTTTCAACTTAGCGAGCTATTCTGTTTTTTTCATTCTTTTTTCATTTGCATATACTTTTTTTTTTAGGCAAAGTATCTCTTAACTGCATCTGAATTCACAGGACGAGTGGAATCCTCCCCATCCATTGTTGTAAGCATTAAAGCACCGCCTGAAAAGGCTCTCTTAACAACATATGGACCCTCGTAGTTTGGAGTCCACTTGCCCCTGGAATCGGGCGCGAAAGACAAAACTTTCTTGAGCACAAGGTCACCTTCTCGGAACACACGAGGCTTGACCTTCTTGTCGAATGCTTTCTTCATTCTTTGCTGATATAACTGACCATGGCACATGGCAGTTAATCTCTTCTCTTCAATCAAATTCAGTTGGTCATAACGACTCTGAATCCATTCAGCATCAGTCAACTTGGCTTCCATCAAGACTCGCATTGATGGGATCTCCACCTCTACTGGGAGAACGGCTTCCATGCCATAAACAAGAGAGAAAGGGGTTGCCCCTGTTGAAGTGCGTACAGACGTACGATATCCATGCAAAGCAAATGGCAGCATCTCATGCCAATCTTTGTAGGTGACAGTCATCTTCTGGATAATTCTCTTGATATTCTTGTTAGCAGCTTCAACAGCCCCATTCATCTTAGGTCTGTAAGGAGAGGAATTATGGTGTGCAATCTTGAATTCAGCGCACAACTCATCCATCATCTTGTTATTCAGGTTGGATCCATTATCAGTAATGATCCTCTCTGGCACACCATAACGGCAAATCAACTGATTCTTGATAAACTTCACAACCACCTGCCTGGTTACATTCGCATACGACGCGGCTTCAACCCATTTGGTGAAGTAGTCAATTGCTACGAGAATAAATCGATGTCCATTGGACGCTTTCGGCTCAATCATGCCGATCATGTCGATTCCCCACATAGAGAAAGGCCATGGTGATGAAATCACATTCAGGAGTGTCGGAGGAATATGAATCTTGTCCGCATAAATTTGACACTTGTGACATTTCTTCACATACTTGCAACAGTCAGACTCCATTGTCAGCCAATAGTAGCCTGCTCTCAACATCTTCTTAGCCATGGCATGTCCATTGGAATGAGTACCAAATGAACCTTCATGGACCTCAGTCATTAATAGGTTTGCCTCGTGTCTATCCACGCATCTGAGCAAAACCATATCAAAATTTCTCTTGTACAGCACTTCACCACTGAGGTAGAAACTGCCTGACAACCTTCTCAAAGTTTTCCTATCTTTCACAGATGTCCCAGGCGGGTAGACCTGGTTCTGGAGGAAATTCTTGATATCAAAGTACCAAGGCTTGTCATCTTTCACGTCTTCGATTGCAAATATGTGAGCTGGTCTATCCAAGCGCATCACAGTAATATTGGGGACATCATTCCACCATCTGACAACTATCATGGAAGCAAGCGTTGCAAGGGCATCTGCCATCCGATTATCCTCTCGAGGAATATGATAAAATTCAACTTCTGTGAAGAACGTTGAAATTCTCCTTGCATAATCTCTGTATGGGATGAGACCTGGTTGATTTGTCTCCCATTCACCTTTGATCTGATTGACAACCAAAGCTGAATCACCATAGACATCAAGATATTTGATTCTCAAATCAATGCATTCTTCAAGTCCCATAATACAGGCTTCATACTCCGCCATATTATTCGTGCATTTGAAGGTTAGCCTTGCTGTAAATGGAATGTGCGATCCCTGGGGATTAACAATTACTGCCCCAATTCCATTTCCATATTGATTAACAGCGCCATCAAACACCATCGTCCATCTGGAACCAGGTTCTGGACCTTCATCAAGTGTAGGCTCATCGCAATCTTTCATCTTCAAATACAGAATTTCCTCGTCAGGGAAGTCATACTGAACAGACTGATGATCTTCAATTGGCTGGTGCGCTAGATGGTCAGCCAAGATACTACCTTTGATAGCCTTCTGAGCTCGATACTCGATATCATACTCAGACAACAGCATCTGCCAACGAGCAATCCTCCCAGTTAAAGCAGGCTTCTCGAAGATATACTTAATTGGATCCATTCTGGATATCAACCAAGTTGTATGATTTATCATGTACTGGCGCAAACGCTTAGCAGCCCAAGCTAAAGCACAGCACGTCTTCTCAAGCATAGAGTACCGAGACTCACAATCAGTAAACTTCTTACTGAGGTAGTAGATAGCAAACTCCTTCTTCCCTGATTCATCTTGTTGACCGAGTACACAACCCATCGAGTCTTCAAGAACTGTCAAGTACATAATCAGAGGTCTTCCTTCCACAGGCGGAGACAAAATCGGAGGTTCGGACAGATAATTTTTGATACTGTCGAAAGCTTTTTGGCAATCCTCGGTCCAATCATGAGACTGATCTTTCCGGAGGAGCTTGAATATCGGCGCACATGTGGCAGTCATGTGGGATATAAATCTGGAAATGTAGTTCAAGCGGCCAAGAAAACCTCGGACTTGCTTCTCAGTTTTGGGTGCGGGCATCTCTTGTATTGCTTTGACCTTTGCAGGATCAACCTCAATACCTCTTTCACTTACCACAAAACCCAACAACTTTCCGGAACGGACTCCAAAAGTACATTTGTTCGGATTCAGACGAAGCTGGAACTTCCTCAAACGCTGAAAAAGCTTCAACAAATGCTCAATATGCTCAACTTCCGTTCGGGACTTAGCAATCATATCATCAACATAGACTTCTATCTCCTTGTGCATCATATCATGAAACAAGGTAGTCATAGCTCGTTGATACGTGGCTCCGGCGTTCTTCAAACCGAAGGGCATCACTCGATAACAGAATGTTCCCCAAGGTGTGATGAATGTTGTCTTCTCCATATCCTCTGGTGCCATCTTGATTTGATTATATCCGGAAAATCCGTCCATAAAGGAAAAGACTTTGAATTTAGCTGTATTGTCTACCAACATGTCAATGTGTGGTAGAGGAAAATCATCTTTTGGGCTAGCTTTATTCAAATCTCTGTAATCAACGCACATACGGACTTTTCCGTCCTTCTTAGGAACAGGCACAATATTGGCCACCCATTGAGGATATGTCGAAGTCACCAGAAACCCCGCATCAATTTGCTTCTGAACTTCCTCTTTGATCTTCACTGCCATATCTGGATGAGTTCTTCTGAGCTTTTGCTTCACAGGCACGCACTCAGGCTTCAAAGGCAGGAAATGTTGCACAATATCTGTATCTAAACCCGGCATGTCTTCATAGGACCAAGCAAAGATATCTGAATATTCTCGTAGCAAGCTGATCAAATCTTCCTTAACAGACCCCTCAAGAAGTGCCCCAATCTTCACCAGGCGCTCACAATCTTCAGATCCCAAGTTGACTGTTTCCAAGTCTTCGAGATGCGGCTGAATGATCTTCTCTTCGTGCTCAAGGAGACGGGTGATCTCATCAGGGATCTCTTCAACGTCCTCTTCTTCTGCCTCAAATACAGGGAATTCAAAGTTGGGAGATGGCGTTGGATCATTATGTTCAATGGGTTTTAGGATCAACCTGCATAATGATTTTGGTTAAGAAAAAACTTCAGAATTTAAACAAGCAAATCATTATGCAGATGAAAGAATGTTGCTTTTACAGCTTTTATTTTTGTTTTTATGGTTTTTTGTGATCACTGATTTCATAAAGAAAAGCAAAAAGTGAAAACAAAGGAAAAACAAATGTTTTGACAATGCAAAAATTGAATGAAAATATCATTGTATATATGCTTTGCCAACAATGTCATCACTTCTCCTTTTGGCATGGGAGAAGGGTTTTAAACAAAATGAACAATTACTCTGATCTATGGATAACTGTAGGAACATCCACAGCGACCCAATTGTGGCAGACACCACCAGGAATAACAAAATTGTTCAGATCTTTTGCGTCTTCTTCTTTAATGATAGCAGCAGTTTCCTCTTCTGCAGGTTGATCAGCATGGATGAATCCTCCACTGGTGAACAGACCTTGCTCATTGCATGCCCCAGAACCATAGCCAATGCCAGCCCGGGATCGGTTATCTTCGAGTTCAAGCACTTTCCCTAATCCAGCGACTGCACCACATTCAATGGCCAGTTTAGCATCACGGTAGGAAGTGAATGAAGGAGACTTCTTCTCGATTGGTTTATCAATAGACAAAGCTTGAAACTGAGTTCCAACTTCATCCTCTGCGTCAATATACGAGAAAGAAGACAAATTACTGACCAGGAGAGCCTTTTCTCCCCCTACTACAACCAATTTCTTGTTCTTCACAAACTTCAGCTTTTGGTGTAGGGTGGACGTCACGGCGCCAGCCTCGTGAATCCATGGTCTGCCCAAGAGACAGCTGTATGATGGGTGAATATCCATTACTTGAAAAGTGATCTGGAAATCACTTGGTCCAATCTTGATTGGGAGATCAACTTCCCCAATCACGGTCTTGCGCGACCCATCAAAAGCTTTAACAACAACCCCACTCTGCCTCATAGGAGGACCTTGATATGACAATCGAGAGAGTGTGGATTTTGGCAATACATTAAGGGACGATCCAGTGTCCACCAGTACATTGGACATTGCATCAGATTTGCAATTCATAGAGATATGTAAAGCCATGTTGTGGTCTCTTCCCTCCTCAGGGAGATCAGCGTCACAAAAGCTCAGAGTGTTGCAGGCAGTAATGTTTGCAACAATGCTATCGAATTGTTCCAAGGTGACGTCGTGATCGACATATGCCAGGTCCAAGACTTTCTGCAGAGACTCCCTATGAGGCTCTGAATTCAGCAATAGAGAAAGGATAGAAATCTTGGAGGGCGTGTGTAGAAGCTGGTCTACAATATTGTACTCACTCTTTCTGATGAGCCTCAGCATCTCATTAGATTCTTCATCAATAATGCCGCTCGGGCCAACAGAAGAAACAGGAGTCTTTTGTACAGAGGAGGAAGGCTGGGCAACAGCAAGTGCCGGATTCTGAACATTCACAGCGGTTCCCACGGGGCGCTCAACAGATTCAGAAGAAACAGCAGGAGCCTTGGCAGGTGCAGAAAACACACGACCGCTTCGGGTCAACCCACTAACATCAGCAATAGTGGTCACAGAAGTGGAAGGCAAAGGAACCTCTACCCCATCCTGGACAGCAACAGGATTGTACCGGAAAGGTACGGCTTTGTCGGATGAATATGGCACAGGGCCTGCCGGTTTAATAACCAAAGAAGGTGATGCCTTAGGCTTGTTGCTATTATAACGAATAACAACGGGCTCTGGCAACTTGAACACCGGGGAGATGACACTCACTTCGGGCTCAACTGTATCCACATTGCGATTCTGGAGAATCTCAACGGCACCTTCATTCAACAGCATTTGAAGTTCTCGGCGAACTTGGTCACAACCCAAGCGATTGACCGAGCAGACGCGGCACTGGTCATGGTTATGCTTCAAATAGCTGTGCTGACACAGCATCTTATGTAAATCAACCAACGATTGCCGGATGTGGCTGACATACTTCACCTTGTACTTCCCAAGGTCCTCCTGGATCATGTTCACAGATTTCCCATGCGAAGGCAATGGGTTCCTGGTGACATTCGGATTAGAGTCTTCAAAACTCAAAATTCCGCTTCTCATAAGGTCTTGAACCTTATTCTTCAGCGGGAAACAGTTCTCAACGTTGTGGCCCGGAGCACCGGAATGGTAGACACAATGCTGGTCTGGTTTGTACCACCATTGCGGGTTGGCAGGAATAGCAGGAGGATCCCTGGGTGAAACCAACTTCCTCTCCAACAAGGAGGGATAAAGCTCTGTATATGTCATCGGAATCGGGTCGAAGCTGACCTTCTTCCTATCATAGTTCACATTAGCCTGATTGGTTGTACTTCCACGAGGCTGGTAAGCCTGTTGCTGTGGACGCTGCTGTTGCTGTTGATATTGCGGTTGTGGATATTGCTGCTGATGCTGATACTGTTGAGCATTATCCTTGAATACAGGTGCCACACTAGCCACCTGATGCTGATGTCTGGCACGATGTGCAGGCTTCCTCTGAACAGAGGGTCTTCGATGCTTGGGCTGAGACTGCACAGCATGCGCTTCGCCTTCTTTCCTCTTAAACGCTCCATATCGCTTAGAGGAAGAACCATCATCTTTAGTTAATCGTCCTTCTCGGACACCTTCTTCAAGACGCATCCCCATGTTCACCATCTCGGTGAAATCAGAGGGAGCGCTGGCCACCATTCTCTCATAATAAAATGACCCAAGAGTCTTTAGAAAGATCTTGGTCATCTCCTTCTCTTCTAATGGTGGAGTGATTTGAGCTGCCAGCTCACGCCATCTCTGGGCGTACTCCTTGAACGATTCTTTGTCCTTTTGTGACATAGACCTGAGTTGATCTCTGTCAGGCGCCATGTCAACGTTGTATTTATATTGCTTGACGAAAGCTTCGCCAAGGTCATTGAAAGAGCGGATGTTGACGCTGTCCAGGCTCATGTACCAACGGAGAGCAGCACCAGACAAACTGTCTTGGAAGTAGTGGATCAAGAGTTGATCGTTGTCGGTCTGCGTGGACATCTTTCTGGCATACATGACCAAATGTGCCAAAGGACAAGTGTTCCCTTTATATTTTTCAAAGTCTGGGACCTTGAATTTAACTGGTATTTTAACACCGGGAACTAGACAAAGTTCGGCTGCTGACTTGCCGAAGAGATCTTTGCCACGGAGAGTTCTCAATTCCTTTCTCAGCTCGAGGAATTGATCGTTCATTGCATCCATTTTCTCATGAACATCTGAGCCCTCAGACGCTTCAGAGTGATAAATGGTGTCGTCTACCCTAGGCGTGGTATGCACGACAGGAGGAACAGGTATAGGGACCGGGCTAGATGCCGGCATTTGAGCAAATGTTGGAGCTGGCAGATCAGGCATGAAGCCAGGAGGCATCCCCCAAGGAAAACCGGGAGGCATGGCATTTGGCTGCTGGGCACTAACAGGCACCGACGAAGTAGCTATCTCTGATATAACCGTCCGCTGAACGGGAGTTGCTGGCTGAGGAGCAGGCTGATTCTGGGCAGCAAGAAGTTGCTCCATCAATGCGCCAAGTCTGGCGACCTCATCCCTCAGAGTCTGGTTCTCTTGTTCCAACTGCTCCATAATCCTTGCGGAGTTGACTCGCGTATAATACCGGTGAGTCAGCTTGTCTTCAAAATAAATGAAGAACAGACGTTAGAACCGGAAGACCAGAAAAACGGGTACCTGTTTATGCAAGAATGATGCATGAAATGCTTGTGCAAATGCTTTGATTTTCAAGGAACCCTTAGGGTTTTGTTTGCAATATTTTGAATATTTAAACATTTTGATTACTCATGGAAAATATTTCATTCAAAATATTAAGACAAAGAAGTACATCATTCTTTTAAATATTACAAAGAGAAAAGGTAAATGACATCCTATGGATCCCTATTAGCTCGGGATGCTGGGAGACGAGAAGTGCACAACTTCTTGATCTCTCTCTCATAGGCGGCCTCCATATCAGCTTTCTCCTCTGCAAGTTGATCATACTTCCTCTTCCAGAATTTGGATGACTGAGGAAGCAGAGAAGTCCAAGTGTCGTTCGGATCATCGATCACTCGGTGCTCGAGAAATTCAATCATATCATCTTTCTCCTTGAGCTGCTGCAGCAATTCCTCTCTCTCGCGGATCCAGGCACGCGAAAGGTCTTCTTCTCTCAACTCCTCTACACGTTGGGTAGGGAGGGTTGAAGGCCCAGCCACATCCAACAGTGTAGGTCTTGGATGATCATATGGCATCAGGTAGGTAGCAGCCCTCTGTCTGACCCAAGAGGTATAGGGCTCCAAAGCAATGCAGTTCTTTGGACCCAATTCATTCCTACTCTTTATGCGAATATTGCGCCAAGCGCGGACAAATCTGGCTTTCAGGCCTTGGGGATCTTTACCCTCCTGAAAGAACACACCTTCTAACAGAATGTTATGGGGTTTATCCTTTAGGGGGAACCCAAGCTGACGACGTGCAAGCGTAGGGTTGTAGGTAATCCCACCGCATGTACCAAGAAGAGGCACATTGGGGAATTCACCACAAGAATTGATGATCTGGACGGTATCATACACGCGATCATACCAGGTGATATCATCATTGGTGAGAGACATGAGTCTCTGAGACCACCGTAGACATCCCTTGTTCTCCTTGAAAGCAACTGTCTGAGGCAAGTGCGAAATAAACCACTTGTACAGCAGGGGTAAACAGCAGACAATGACTCCTCCATTCTTCATATTTCTCAGATGTATGGAGACATATGCATCACCCAACAAGGTCGGAACCGGATTAAGGACTGAAAAGATCCTAATAGCGTTCATGTCGACGAACTTGTCGAAGTTGGGAAACAACACCAATCCATAGATGAGCAATACGAATAGAGCCTCAAAGGCATCCTCACTCATGGCCTTCCCATAGAAAATGGCTTGAGCAATAAGGAACTCGGAGGGAAAACCCTGAATTCCGCCTTTGGTAGTCAGATTAGCTCTAATCAGATCTTCATCTATGTGCAACAGACTGGAAATCTCTCGAGCAGATAGAATACTCTCTAGGCCACTGAACGGCACTTGATCCAGAATCGGAATCCCAATAAGGTGAGAGTATTCTTCCAAAGTCGGCAACAACTGGAAGTCCGGAAATAAGAAGCAATGATAGAGTGGATCATAGAACTGAGCAAGAGTGCTCATCAATCCCTCATCCACTTGAGTAGTCAGCAACGGCAGAAGCTTCCCATATCGAGCTTTGAAACCCAAGGGATCTAATACATATGATGTCAGATTCCTTAACTCTTTTACATCGGGCTGCTTAAAGCTGTATTTCTTTGTATGCCTTTTTGGTCTTTCCATGTCTGAAAATTTTGCAAATAACCCTTTAAGCTCCTTGAAAATTTCCTTTTTGATGACATGAATGCGGATGAATGCGTGAATGCATGAATGCAACAAACACACTCAAGGATCAAGCAAAGCACACCAAACAAAGGTCGTGGGAAAGCTCTATGTATCCCTAATATCAATCATCCATTTTGGTGGATTTAGGTTTTCACCTTATCGACACCCAAGTTCCATTGATATTAACGGTACATGAACCGGTTCAAACATTCCTAATATCAACCAGCCGCTTTGATGGATTTAGGTTTTACACCTGATCCGGGATCCATTGATATTAACAATGCTTGAACGACTCAACCACGAATCACGGGTTTGTTGAGAGTCACGAGCATGGAGTCTCGGTTAAGAACCACCCAAAGGGAGTGTACTAGGGTTTAAACCTGCCAGACATGTTCTATCAGAGGTTCCCATAATCATCGTTCCATCTTTCGAATATTATCGGAGGAACGAATACTCGTAGTCCAAGAATATTCTCAAGAGAAACTCTTATGAGTGTAGTATCGCGTAACAATCGTATCAGAACTGACATCTGAACGACCTCCGCACTACGGTCCTAAAAATAGGCCAAGATGGGTTTGGTAAACTAAGGTCCTTGGCTTCTGCGGAACATGATTGAAAGAATAATGCCTAACCACAAATAACTTGTGTGACATTATTAGTTCAACATGTCCTCCACCAAGTGAATGGACTCGCAAGTCAACTGGCTAAGGACTACTCCACACCAGTCGACAAGACTATGCCATTCTCCTATCCTAGAGTGCACTCGAGTTTGGGTATAGAACTCATCTCACAGATCACCAAAGCACACAGCATATGTATATCAAGCAATTCACACATTACAATCAATACATTCATCCCAAATTGTACAAAAATATGTCAGATAACAAATAATAACATATCACAACAAGGGTGAAAAGTAGGCAATACAACCAGAGATTCTGGTGAGGATCTCCCCAGCAGAGTCGCCACTTTTCTGTAGCGGTGTATTCGTCGCTATATGATCTATCGATTAAATCATAAGCTATGAGATACATTGAAATTTTCGAGTCGCCACCGCACTTTTATTTATCCAAAGGATTGGCTAAAAAGCGAACAAAAGCCTAAGAAGTTTTACACGTAGAAAACTAATAAAAAGATCAGAGAGTCTGGGTAAGGGGTAAATTACGCAATGGGAAGGTGTTAGGCACCCACTACGTCCTAGGTACTCCTAGGGAGCCCTTTTCACACTTGTTATGCTAAATTGTTATTTGTTATGACAAAAATATTGTGCAAACATGATTGGGATGATGGGAAAAGAATATACAATTTTTATTATTATTGGGTTCGAACGGATGAACCCGTTGCCTACGTACCTTCCATCAAAGGTAAGGATCAGAACGCCGTAGTTCGGCTAAAAGATTTCCAAAAGTGGGTTAGGTTCAATTTTAAACACAAACCCTAGGTCTTATGTTATCCACGGGAGAAAACTCAACCTTATATAAACAACAACGTCCACCATGTGAGAAAAGCTTCAACTTGCCAGGGAGGGGTTAACCCTATAATAGGCAAGGAAGGCTTACAATTCAATCACTAAAGACAGAAGGTGAGGTTAACATCAACCACTAAGATAAATCAAACCTATAGCTCATGTATGAAAACATTAATGGACAAAGCCAAAACAAGTGAATGAGTGGAGTTATTGATTATGATTATGAAAATGGAGTCAAAGTATGATTAAGATCAATTCAAATAAGTATTATGAAATGGAGTTTGAAAAAAGGTCAAGGACTTGAGTCCAAGTTTTTAGTTAGAAAACATGAAGATGTTTGCACAACACTTATGTCAAGTTTAAAAGATAAAGTGTGAAAAGGTTCTAAGACATAATGAATGATGAATGGATGAGGATGGATAGTAAAACTTCTTAGAAGGTTCACTTCTTGAAATCATATAGCAGATGATTCAAGTGTGTCCTTTGGAATAGCAATTAATAATAACAAACAAACAAATCAAGCAAAAGCGGATATCGGATGCCAATCAATGGTCTTATACCAATCTCCTAAAACAAAACGGGATATCAGAAGCCACTCAATGGTCTTACACTAATCTCCACAGGAAAAGAAATAAGAAGCGGATACCGGATACCAATAGATGGATTTACACCAGTCTCCTAAAACAGAACAGGATATCAGAAGCCACTCAATGGACTTACACTAATCTCCTCAAAAGAAAAACAAAGATGAGAAACGGAAGTTAACTGCCAATCTATCTGGACTTAGGTTAACTCCACAGTATGCTCACAGGAAATCCAATACCACATCACGGGGACTTACAATGGATCCTCACATACAAGAACAAAAGCAACAATATGATCACAGGTATGCAAATGCCAACTTACAGGGACTTATAATTGCAACCTCTCACACAAACAGATGAACAAACTATGATCACAGGAAAGCAGATGCCAACTTACAGGGACTTATAACTGCAACCTCACATACCAACCAAACAGATCAAATTATGATCACAGGATAACAGATGCCAACTTACAGGGACTTATAACTGTATCCTCACATACAAACAGATAAAACAGAAGATATGAGTGACCAATGAGGTCTTACACTCTATCCTTCCATATCACAGGAGCAAATGCCAAAGCAATGGACTTACAATTGTCCTCAATGGGCAAACAACAATGATAGCATCACAAAAAGCAAATGAGATGATCATGCATTAATGGCAATTGATGATGATAAATGCATAGCGTACAGGCAAACAAGTGCACATGGAGCAATCAACCAATCAATGAATATCAAACAGCACACTCTATAGCCAAACAATTGGGGCTCACACAAGAGGGTTTGACTTTAAAAGTCCACTGTAATGGGTAAAGATCGCTCTTAACCTGGCCATTGAGGGGCTCAGGTGAAGCAGATGAATAGGAGATGAGGGGTGTGCCTCATTGCTTCTATCTCAGATTAGAGAGAGCATCAAAGAAAGTGTGGGAGTTCAGAAAGTAGGAACTCTCTCCACATTATTGACTCGATTAGATCTTGGGTTTTTATCTCATTGCTTCAACCATGTGATGGGAGCAAAGAGAGGACACACTGAATAGTGGGGGATAGATTGCTTATCCCTACCTTCCACCAATTGCCTTACTTGAAGGACTTTTCCTGCTTGGGACAAATATAAACAAACACAGGCATTGCCTCTTAAGGAGGACTTCAGACAGTTTGCCCGGTCAAATAACAGACCGGGTCTCCAGACTACATGAAGAAGAAGTATTTATACCTCAAAGCAAATGCTAAAAAAAGCAAAGCAAGCAAGCAAGTTCAAAGAACTTAGGCAACTAAAGTACCTGAAAAAGTCAAACCAATTAGTAAACAGTTCAACAATTAATAACAAAGAGAAATGAACCAAAAGTCAACCACAGAGGGACCAATTGTGCAAGGCACAAAGACTCAAGCATATGAGTCACCTACAAAACAAAGGTTAGCACTTTAAACAATCAAACTCAAGCACATTAGAATGATCCTCAAGGCATTGGTGCTTAACCTGAAACAGATGAACTCAACATAAGCTTAGAAGACCACTAGGGCTAGCCTAGGGTCAAAGATGAAAGGAAAAGTCAAGGCAGCCAGAAAAAGTCAACCCAAACCAAGTCTAAGCATTCAAGAAGCATTCTCAATTGGATTCATAATTATATCATGTATCATGGTCATTTCATATGCAAAAGGATGCAAAGCATGGCAAGAGAAGCATACAAAAGTCAACAGCAAAGACTTCATCCAAAAGTCAACTCAAACAATCTCAAAAATTATGAAATAAATCACACTCAATCCTAACATCTAACATGGTATACATGTAAAATTTCAAGGCATTTGGATGAGAGGAAGGCAGTCAAATAAAATCATGAAGTCAAATCAAATTCAAGTAAGCATGGTGAAAGTCAACAAGCATGGGTCAACTTCAAAAAATCATATCAATTTGAAAACAGAAGAGAAATGAATGAGATTAACACCAATGCAAAGCTTGAGATGTCTAGTTATCACATATGAAATTTCATGGTCATACAATAAGATATAAGAATTTCACAAAAGATTTGGCAAGGCATAGCACAAAAAGTCAACAAATGACCAAGTATGAAAGAAAATTCTCAATCAAATGGAAAACAGCAAGATTAATTCCAAGAAAATTCATACATCAATTAGACATACAAGGGATCATTCATGCAAAATTTGGGGTCAATTGGATAAGAGGAAGCATGTGAACAAAAATTGGGAAAATACATGATCATGGTATAGTACCAAATGTAACACATAACTTCAGAAAATCATAACTCTCAATCCACAAATGATAAATGCACAAAATTTATATGGAAATGAAGGTCAATGTGTCTAGTTTCACCACAAAAATTTTCAAAGGCAATGGATATAACATGACAATTTCACAATTGAAATGGTGAGATGTATCATTTGAGCATACATGTTGGGAGAATATTTATCATTTAAAATCCAGACCATGGAAAATTAATTAAAAATCATGATTAAATAAAGGACACATTCATGAGCATGTGGAAAAAATTTCATAATTTTTGGATGAAAATTGAACTGAAAATGAATTATGGAAGTTTGATGAATAATTGATGAAATATTGAACATGAAAGCATGGCAAATTGGTCAACTAGGAGTCAACCGATGGCATAAGTGTAATAAAGCATTTCATTTAACAAAACTCAGCGTTTTGGCAAGGCAAAAGAAATATTCTAATTGGCTAGCGTCCAATGCAACAGTGAATTAAACAACAATAGCCAATAGCATTCAAAGTTCTGGGCAAAGTTCTTGCAGCTAGGGTTTGGCAGCAACATGCATTCATGAAATCAACATTAGAAACAAAATTTGACCAAAACATCCTACAGTTACCAGCAGCAATAGTGTCCAACACATATGCATGCAGGATTTCGGGCAAATATGACAGGATTCATGAACAGCGAGGCATTAACATTTTTTATCAAAACTCATCACCCATCTACAGCATGGCCAACAGTACAGCATTAACAATATGTTCAGGCCAATACAAGCAACAACAACAGGCATGATCCTGGGAAAACAAACTGGAACAAGCTAGGGTTTTAACAGGATGCTCATCATTTCCAAGTTCAACCATTAATCATGAACATACAAAAATAAACATCAACAATAATCCAACAGGGCCATGACACTATCCTCATACAACATTAAGAACAACAGACCAAACCTAATCATGAGCTGGGCAGAGTAGAATTCAATACAACATATGCTCATCACCAACATTCATCAGTCAATCATCAACATGAACAACAACATTAACAAATGGTCGTGGCCATAAAACATCATCAACTACCAGCAAAACAAACAAACACGGGAGTTTTTTTTGAACAGACTTCTAGGGTTTAAAGAACAGCAGCCAACACTCATCATCACTATGCATTCGAAATTCCATCATGCACAGAACAAAAAAATCAACATACCAATAGCATCATTAGACCAAGAATAAGCATAATCCAACACCCATTCTCCTTAAAACAAACTAACTAAAGAGCAGCAAACCAAAACACACATGAACATCAAATTTCAGATTGACATATCTTTACTAACAGCTAACCATTTTCAACAACTTATAGCTCACGACAATCAACAAAGAGGGATCTTCATGATATATGGTATGATTTGGACAAATAAGGAAGTTGAAAATCTTACCTAAATTGAAGAACTCGATGGTACAGTGTGGTTTTGGTGGTGACCAGCTCAAACAGATGCTTCAGATACTTGGAAACGATGAATGGTTGGATAGCTTCAGTTCATTAATGCTTGGAAGTTACTACATCATAATCTGCCATTGCTGTGCTTTGAAATGAAAAAACAGAACATGGAGAGGGTTCCAGCTGAGAATCAAAAATCCACAAAGCTTCCAAGGTTGGTTGGATGATGAGGGAACCAATGGTCACTCGAGTTCTTTCAAGTTTTTTCGTGCAGAAATTGCAAGGTGTCAAAATGCAAGAAGGAGAGGATCAATGTTTTCTGTGCTTGGAGGCTATCACTCTAGGGTTTATTTGACAGCAAATGGCCTTATAAAGGTCTGTTTAACATTATTAATCCAAGTGCTAAGTTGATTTAGCTTAATGAAAACCAATTGCCATTTTGCTAACTTTGTGTAAGTGGATATGGGAGGGTGTAGGGATGCACGAAAATGGGCCTGCAACAGGCTGCAAGAAGGACAACATGTTGCTGTTTTGGTTGTACAAGTGAAATGCTTTACTGGTTTTTACTCTTTGAAGCCATTTTGCAAAATTGCCAAGTTTGCATTTTGATCCAAAATGTAGTAGAATGATGGTGTAGACATGGTTTAAGGCTTGAGACAAATCACAAATGTGATATGGAACATTTCCCAATTGGCCAAATCAAGAAAAAGTCAAAAAAGCCAAAAGTCAAAGTTTGGTCAAACTTTGATTTAAATGCAAAAGGTCCAAAAATGCCATTTTGAATGGTAAGGTTTTAGGTCATGAAATTTATATTTTTGGAAAGAGGATGAAAAATGTGGTTTGTAGGAAAAAACCCCACCAAATTTGGCCTTATGGTTTGAGAGATATGGCTTGTTGAAGTTCAAAAATTGATGAAAATGATTTGATCATATCTTGACAACCACACATGGGATTTTGGAGTTCTTGGACTTTTTGAAAATGGGAGAACAAGATCTTCAACTTTCATGTTGGGCAAAAATTCATTTGAAGCTTGTATCATGATGCAAGTTTAAGATCAAGAAGTTTCCATTTTTGGCAGTTGAAATTACAGGTCCACTTTCTATTTCTGGAAAAATTTCTGATTGGCTTGATTTTCTTCCATGATGAGGTTGAGCATGATAGATGAGGCTTATACAAGCATGAATGAACTCCCTCAAATCAATTCTATCCACCAAATCCTGATTAAATCAACTGTTGACCAAGTTTGACTTTTCTAGGGTTTTGGATGACTGATGCACTTCTGATGATTTCCAAACCCTAATTCCTTGAGAACTTGACTTCAAATGATGTCCCAAGTTGTATGAACTTTTGATTAATGATCATGATGTCCAAATTCCACAAGAATGGCCATCATCCATTGCTTTGACTGATCAATGGCTGACTTTGACCTAATTGCTGATGATTGCTTCAACTGCAAGCAACAAGGTTAGACTGACAATATTTTTGTACTTTTTGAATGATAAACATATGAAAGCAAGAATATACAAATGCAAAGTATGCTTGGTGATCAAAAAAATCAAACCCACAAGGCAATCTATCCATTAAGAGGAAAGCAAAGGCATGCATTGATCCTTGAGGTTATGATATGAATGATATGGGCCATGAGGGATCTTAGGGCCCAAAATTGGGGTCTTACACGGGCCTACAAACTTGTCTTGGTCGAATTGAATCGGCACGGTCCTGGAAGTAGTTGCAGCTCCCTTTCTTTTCTTACTGGCTCCAGATCTAGACTCTATCTGCAAAAGATACAAAGAAACAACACACACCAACACACAGATTAGCCATTAAAACATACATCAAAATACTGTCATGTTCGCTGCTGCTTCGCCTAGCGAAGTTGCAGCGAACTCTCGCCCCAGGTCGCCTAGCGAGCTGCTAGCGAACCTTACGGGTTTTGGGATTTTCTGCATTTTCAAAGATGTTTTCCCCAAAACCCGTACTCTAATGGTTCCCACACAGAACCTAATAATTTCTCATGACAATGAATCGTTCTATGCTATTGGGGATTGCCTAATTGCATGCAAAACCTAAAGTAATCCTAAATCCCCAATTTGAAAACCTAAATATACAAACATTGCAAACTCCCAAAACATCACATGCAACCTCAATTTCCCATACTACACTTCCCTATTTGCAATTCATATTTGGAAATTAAGAGTGCAAACAAAAAGAAACATGTAATAGGGCAAACCTTAGGTATACGGATTTGGAAAAGAGAAGTGGGGAGAGTTTGCAATCTACCGAAAGAAGCACGTGTTGTTGATAAAGATGCAAATGAGAGAGAGTTTGAAAAGCTTCGCAAAATTTCTCAGCAGAGCCGTACAGAAATGTTTTTGAGGGTTTGGGCAAAATGGCCCTGCTGAGAAATTTATAGAACAGTACTGGTGCGCTCGCTACTGCCTCGCCTAGCGAGCAGCCAGCGAGCGCGCTCGCTGCAGACTCGCCTAGCGAGCTGCAAGCGAGCATGACAGCAAGTGCATTTGCAAATGCAGCACTTGCAAGTCATCCAGCTTGATTTCAGCACAGGGTACTCACGACAACACAAAACATAAAACAATAAATACTTACAATGTTGGGGTGCCTCCCAACTAGCGCTTGTTTAACGTCGGCTAAGCTCGACGGTGCGATGCTCATAGAGGAGCATCGAGCGGCTGAGCACAACTCTCACGATCCACATGACTGCCGAGATACACTTTCAATCGTTGGCCATTCACGGTCCAACTATCTTTCTCGTCCATGTCTTCAATGATAATGGCCCCGTACTCTTTTACTTCTTTCATCCGAAATGGCCCGGACCATTTTGATTTCAACTTCCCGGGAAACAACTTCAACCGGGAGTTGAACAATAAGACCAATTGTCCGGGCACGAATTCTTTGTTACGGATCTTCTTGTCGTGATACTTCTTTGCTTTTTCCTTGTACAACCAACTTGAGTGGTATGCGGCATTGCGCATCTCCTCCAACTCAAGTAGTTGTACTTTCCTTTTTTCACCGGCCGCCTCATTTTCAAAATTTAAAAACTTTAGGGCCCACAAGGCCTTGTGCTCCAATTCAACCGGCAAATGGCAAGTTTTACCAAATACCAATTGAAACGGAGTTAGGCCAATTGGAGCTTTAAAGGCCGTACGGTAGGCCCATAATGCTTCGTCCAATTTTTGGGACCACTCTTTTTTAGAATTGGACACGGTTTTTTCTAGGATTCTCTTAATCTCTCGATTAGAGACCTCCGCTTGCCCGTTAGCCTGAGGGTGATACGGAGTTGTCACCCTATGCGACACACCATAATGTTTTAGAATTGTTTCCAAAGGTGCATTGCAAAAGTGTGACCCTCCATCACTTATCAACACTCGGGGGGTTCCAAAATGGGAAAAGATGTTTTTCTTTAAAAAATTTATCACCGTTTTGGCATCCGCTCGAGGTGAGGCAATCGCCTCAACCCACTTTGAGACATAATCAACAGCTACAAGCATGTACTCATTCCCGTAAGAGGGTGGGAAAGGTCCAACAAAATCTATGCCCCAACAATCGAACACTTCCACTTCTTGGATATTTTGGAGAGGCATCTCATCTCTCTTACCTATCCCACCACTTCTTTGGCAACTGTCACAACTTTGCGCATGGGCATGTGCGTCTTTGAAAATAGTTGGCCAATAAAATCCCGATTGAAGAATTTTAGTGGCCGTTCTAACCCCATTATAATGTCCGCCATAAGGCGAGTTGTGACAATGCCAAAGGATGCTCTGGGCTTCATCACCAGTTACGCATCTCCTTAACAGGTTATCGCTACCCAACTTAAACAAGTATGGGTCATCCCAAACATAATACTTCGCATCCGAAAGGAACTTCCTCTTTTGGTTCGAAGTTAGGTCGGCCGACACAAAACCACTAGCCTTGTGGTTTGCAAAGTCTGCAAACCACGGCCTAACTTGAACCTTAAACAATTTTTCATCAGGAAATTCTTCCCGGATTTCCTTTTCAGATGCGGTAACCTCGACATTCACTAAGCGGGATAAATGACCCGCTACCAAGTTTTCCGACCCCTTCTTGTCTTTGATTTCGACATCGAATTCTTGTAACAAGAGGATCCAACGGATGAGCCTTTGCTTCGAATCCGGCTTGGTTAGCAGATATTTAATCGCCGCGTGGTCGGTGTACACAATGACTTTCGACCCTATAAGATAGGACCTAAACTTTTCTAGCGCATACACTATTGTGAGTAGTTCTTTTTCCGTTGTGGCATAATTTATTTGAGCCTCGTTAAGAACCTTACTCGCATAATGTATAGCATGAAAAGTTTTGTCTTTTCTTTGGCCAAGTACCGCTCCAACAGCATAGTCACTCGCGTCACACATTAGTTCAAAATTTTCATTCCAATCGGGAGCGACTATTATTGGAGCGGTAACCAATTTTTCTTTTAAAAACTCAAAAGCTTGCAAACAATCTTCGGTGAAGAGAAATACCTGATCTTTGACGAGCAAATTGCTCAAAGGCTTAGCCACCTTTGAGAAGTCCTTGATGAAGCGCCGGTAGAACCCCGCGTGCCCCAAAAAACTACGGATGCCCTTCACATTCACCGGAGGGGGTAATTTTTCAATTACTTCAACCTTAGCTCTATCCACTTCAAGCCCCCTTTTAGAGACTTTGTGGCCTAGCACGATCCCCTCGGTCACCATGAAGTGACACTTTTCCCAATTTAGCACCAAATTGGTCTTCACACACCTTTCCAACACCGTCTTCAAATTTGCCAAGCATAGACTAAACGTCCCACCAAACACCGAGAAGTCATCCATGAAGACTTCCATTGTTTTCTCTATTAGATCGGCAAAAATGGCTTGGACGCATCGTTGGAAAGTCGCCGGTGCATTGCATAGCCCAAAGGGAATTTTTCTGTATGCGAACACTCCAAACGGACACGTGAAATCCGTCTTCTCATGATCAACCGGGTCAACCGCAATTTGGTTGTACCCGGAGTAGCCGTCCAAAAAACAATAGTATTGTTGGCCCGATAGTCTTTCAAGCATTTGATCCATAAATGGGAGTGGGAAATGGTCCTTACGAGTAGCGGTATTCAACCGTCTATAATCTATACACATTCTCCACCCCGTTGCAACTTTAGTCGGGATCAATTCGTCTTTGTCATTACGGACTACGGTCATTCCACCCTTCTTCGGAACCACGTGCACGGGACTAACCCACGGACTATCCGAGATCGGGTAAATCATTCCCGCATCCAAAAGCTTCACCACTTCCTTTCTTACAACCTCTTTCATCGTAGGATTTAAGCGGCGTTGTGGTTGAGCTACCGGCTTGAAATCCTCCTCCATCAAAATCTTGTGCATACAATAGGATGGACTTATTCCTTTTAGATCGGAAAGAGTCCAACCCATAGCTTCTTGATTGGTTTTTAGCACAATGATTAGACGGGCTTCTTCTTCTTTTGTCAAAAGGTTGCTTATGATGACCGGCTTTGCCTCGGTCTCATCTACAAACACATATTTCAAAGTCGAAGGTAACTCTTTTAATTCAATTGGCGCTTTCTCGTCAATTACCTCCTTCTTCAAATTTTCTTCCTCTACTTCCCACGGTTGTAGGTCTTCCAAGCTATCAAGTTCCTTTAAGCATTCCTCAAGAGCTAGCTCCTCTTCAATAGTGAAAACCTCCAATGAGTCGTCGAGAGCTAACTCCATAGGAGATATCTCATGAATATGCTTTGAAACTTCCATAATAGCGTCTTCAATCACATCGATGCGAAAGCTATCATTTCGATCCTTGGAATGCTTCATCGCCTTGAATAGATCAAATGTGACCTCCTCATTTTGAACCCGCACCTTCATTAAACCGTCATCAACATCTATCATCATTCTTGCGGTCTTCATGAATGGTCGGCCCAATATGAGCGGAGCATCATCATCTTCCTCCATATCAATTACAATAAAATCCACCGGGAAAAAGAATTTATCGACCTTCACCAACACATCTTGGGCTACGCCATGAGGATGGGTCGTCGACTTATCCGCCAATTGTAATGTCATTCGGATGGACTTAATCTCGATGTTGCCAAGCCTCTTGATAATTGACAAAGGTATAAGATTTATGCTCGACCCCAAGTCAATAAGTCCCTTTCCGACATACACATCACCAATTTTAACCGGCAATGTAACTCTTCCCGGATCAACCTCTTTCTTAGGAAGCGTCCTTTGAATAATGGCACTACAGCTCGCATCAAGGACTATGGTCTCCGGTTCCGTATACCTCCGCTTTTTGGTTAGTATGTCCTTCATGAATTTGGCATACTTTGGCATTTGTTCCAAGGCTTCAGCAAACGGAATGTTAATTTGTAATTGTTTAAAACTATCCATGAACCGGGCGTAATGCCGTTCATTTTCCCTTTTGGAGGGAGCATGAGGGTAAGGAAGGTTTTGGATAGGAGTAGCGCTCACTACCTCCTTTCCCTTTGCAACTCTAGCACTCTTCCATCTAGGTTTCTTCACTACCTCCCTTATTACCTCATCACTTTTATTTTCCTCTTCCTCCACACCTTTTTCTTTTTCAACTTCACCATTATTTTTATTCTTTTCAACTACTTCCTCATCACTCCACACTCCTACTTCACCATCAACATTTTCCTCCACTATTTCCTCCTCAATCTCCTTCTCTTTCTCTCTTTGTTCACTCTCAACTCTTTTTTCATTCTCACTACCCAACTCCCTCCCACTTCTCGTCATAATCGCCTTACAATGCTCCTTAGGATTTGTTTGCGTATTAGCCGAAAAAGAAGGACCGGTTTGTTGTTCAGCGAGTTGCTTGGCAAGTTGCCCAACTTGAGTTTCAAGATTTTTTATGGCCGCGTCATTACTCTTTTGATTGGCCATTGACATTTGCATGAATTGCGTCAATGTCTCTTCCAATTTAGAATTGACGACCGGCGGTTGTTGAGGTTGATACGGATTTTGGGGAGGGTTTTGACGGCTAGAAGAACCACCTCCATAACCTTGGTTATGATAATAGTTGCTTCTAGGTTGGAACCCTTGGTTCCCTTGGAATTGTTGTTGTTGTTGTTGTTGTTGTGGTTGATAAGGTTGTTGTTGTCTCGGTTGATAGTCCCGTTGATTGGCCATGTAGTTTACTTCGTCAAAACCGGGAGGTGGACAAAATCCGGTGTCATGTTCACCTTTACAAAGTTCACAACAAGCTATTTGTTTAGCTTTTGACGGTTCTCTTAACTCTTTGATTTGTTGCGTTAAGAGTTCCACTTGTTGTGAGATGAGCTTGTTTTGGGCTAGGATGGCATCATTCGTCCCTAACTCAAGCACTCCCGCCTTCTTCAAAGAATTTCCACGACTTTGACTTTGAAGATCATTCAAAGCCATACGGTTGATAATGTTTGTGGCTTCTTCGGCACTTTTTGACATCAACGAGCCACCCAAGGTGGCATCCAACAACGTCTTACAGTTTGGTTGAAGTCCATTCCTGAAGATATGGATTTGAGGTAATTCATCAAATCCATGCCCTTTGCATTTCCTAAGCATGGACTTGAATCTCTCCCACGCTTCATTCAAAGATTCACTGGTTCCTTGAGAAAACACCGAGATGGCCGTCTTTGATTCCATGAATCGGTTATGGGAGAAAAATCTTTCAATGAATTTCTCTTCTAACACGTTCCAGTCGGTCATTACGGCAGGTGTTTGATCGAGATACCAATCCTTTGCTTTACCGAGCAAAGCGTGGGGAAACAATCGTCTGAACAACGGAAGCTCCTGAGCCTGATCCACTCCGGCAGCCAATGCTATCTCATAAAATTTTGTGAGAAAAGCAAATGGGTCTTCATGGTCCATTCCGGTGAATGGACTCCCATATAATAAATTCAGAGTTCCCGTCTTCATCTCAGCTTGCCTTCCTGTTTGGTTGGCAAACTGAGCGGTGTTCCTTGGACTATTGATACATGGAGTAGAAATAGGTGGTGGTGGTTGTGGCTCCATGTTTGGTATGAATGGGTGTGGATTTGTGGTTGAAGAACTTTCTCCTTGCTCTTGGCGTTGCCTAGCCTGTTGCCTCCTACGTCTCGTTTTGCTATTGAGCCTCCTTGCGGTTCTCTCGATCTCAGGATCAAAAAGAAGTTCGTCCACAGGGATTTGCCCTCGCATAAAACGTAAGCTGCACACTAAACCAAACAAATTACAAGCACAAGTCAAAAATTCACAAGCTAAAACTTAAACAACCATTGCGATGCTCGCAATATCAATTTACAATCCCCGGCAACGGCGCCATTTTGTTGAAATGTATATTTCGTGTCGGGTTTTTGTTATCGTATCCACAGAGATTGTAAGATATCACTGCCGTTCAATGGTTGAATTAATCTTAACTTAATGTAACAATAGGGTTTTGGTTTTAATCAAGTTATCTTGCATACAAAGTAATGAATTGCGGTAAAAGTTATGTTTTGATTAAATATGAGAAATATTGTCAAAGTTAGGTTTCAATGATCACTTTGCATGTATTTGCTCGGTCAACAATATTATAAACTCCTTTAGATGATAAATAATTTCACAAGGTCCTCTCAATGCGTTTCTCTCGAACACCCATTGTGAGTTTTGCTATTTTGATCCATTGTTTCTCTCGAACACAATCGATCAAAATGACAACTTTTTGGTTCAACCTTATGGTGAACAAAATCATTCGTTACTATCTCTAGCTAACAAACAAGTTTGGATGAAAACCTAGGTCAAGAATCGGTAAACATCTCTCGATCAAATACCAACACAAAGAGTTTTAAATAGAAATAAAGTTTTCATCATATATTTACCGTTAAAGAGTTTACATATGAGGATCCTTACATTTACACACAAAGCTAGAAATCACCTACATCTAACCTTGACAAATGGATGGCTTAGCTACTCATTTTCATGGTAGCTTGGTCGGCAAGTAAGGAAAGAAGGTTGATCAACATCCAAGTCGGATAATCGAAGTTGGATGGGAATCCACCTTCTTTTTGTGGAAGATGGTTGCTAGATGAAGAGAAATGAAATTAGGGCATAAAAGCTCCTCTCAAAACAATGCTGTAAAATATCTAGAAGAAAGTACAAAAAATGGAAAAGTTGGTAAAAATGAGGTATGGTGCCCAAAAGTGGCACCTGCTACTTATAGACAAGTGCAGAACTGTCATGTTCGCTAGGCGAGCAGAATGGCTCGCCTAGCGAAGGTCAATTATGAGCACAAAAAGCCCCTGCGCCCAGAGCAAACAGGGCCTGCTGAACTGTCATGTTCGCCTAGCGAACATACCTTCGCCTAGCGAACATACCTTCGCCTAGCGAAGGACACGCTTCAACCTTCGCCCCAGCGAGGTTGAGAGGTTTTGCTACTGGAATGCTCGCTGGGGACTCGCTAGAGCCTCGCCTAGCGAGTGAGTGTTGGCTGCACTTTTCACCAAAACAGAATGAATTCGCTGCAGACTTCGCCTTGAGCTCGCCTAGCGAATTAATTTGCTAATTTACTGGAGCTGTTCGCCAGGAGCTCGCCTAGCGAACCCATTCTTCGCCACAGCCTCGCCTAGCGAGCAGGCAGATGAAATGCTCCTATTCTTTGGTTCCTTTGCCAATTCTTTTGTGTCTTTATTATCAATTAATTCATGCCTTTCCTGCACAATAACACACACATCAAAGGCACCAAGCTTGTTTATCAATGTAACGCATTCCATGTAAAACAAATGTGATTTTGACAATTTGAGCAAGGAAAAAGAGTGAAAGATGCCCACATATGATAGCTCAAATAAGCACTTTTGGGCATCTAACAAGGACTATGCTAGCATTCTGGGTATCACGATTCGAGATCAGATTCCTTTTTGCGCTATTAGGGGAGAGCCTGACGTCCTTGGGATTTCCCGTGCTCTTTATTTGAGTCCGGAAATGGTCAAGGAAGGTTTGAAAGAGAAAGGAAAATTACCTGGATTTCATCTGAGTTTCTTGGAAGCTAAAACCAAAGAACATGCTGCTGTGGGTGACTGGAAGACGGTTTGTGCCTTGATTGCCGTGAGCATCTATGGAGTTATTTTGTTCCCTAACCAGAAGAACTTTGTGGACCATAATGCTATCAGGGTATTCATGCAGAGAAACCCTATTCCTACTTTGATCGGAGATGTTTATTACTCTGTTCATAATCGAAACGAGAAGCTGCGTGGGGGGTTGATCAGGTGCTGTGCTCAGTTGCTCTTCAAGTGGTTTATGGGGTATTTGCCTACTCGAGGTGCTTTTGCTCATATTGATCCCACTGTCAAGTGGTCCTTCAGGTTGATGGGGTTGAGGGCTGATGACATAGCTTGGACTCATCATGGTTTGGCTGGACGGGATTTTATATACAGTTGTGGGGCTTTTCCCAATGTACCTCTTATAGGAGTCCAGGGTTGCATTAATTACAACCCGACGCTTCTTAGGAGACAGATGGGGTTCGCTATGGAGGTTCCTCCTCTTGAGTGTGAGACTCAGGAGTCCTTTTATTTTCCTGTGGAGGGTAATCAGGCCAAGCTGATACAGGTGTCTGGGGCATGGCGCAACATTCAGAGGAAGGGTAAGGTTCCGTTTGGCAAAGTCAACTGCCGGTATTTTCCTCTATTTGATGACTGGTTGCGGAAGAGGATTGAGGTTACACATTTACCATTTCCTGGGGGTGATCCCGTGTGTCCTAGGATCGAGGGACCAAGTTCTTCTGTCAGTATGGAAGAATTCCTCGAGACGAAGAGGGCCAGAGAGCGGTTACTTGCAGAGAAAGCTGAATTGGAGAGGAGTGTTGCTCGGTTTCAGACAGCTAACCAGGAGATCAAAGTGAAGATGGAAGATCAAGACAAGCGACATGCCTTGGAAGCGAAGCGCTTTGAGATGGATACTGCCTACTATGGGAAGATTAGTCAGGCCTTAGCATCCTCCAACAGGGAGCATGACATCACCAAAGAGAGATTGGCTAGAGCTTCAAAGGTCATTGAAGATGAGAAGAGAAGGCAAATCTTGGTGAAAGATCAGAGGGATGACCGAGTCCGAGTCCTCATTGCTGAATGGGAGGCAAAGCTGCAGGTCAAGGAATCAGAGAAGCTGAAGATCATCGCGGAGAGGGATCATTACAGGGCTGAGAGAGATCACTACTTCAGGCAGATGAAGATTCATCAGAAAGAAGTTGGGAGATTACAGCAGGAGAACACCGAGCTCAGGTTCGCCGCAGAGTTCGCGAGGATGGAAGACGAGATAGGGCCATCTGTGGGACCCTCATCTAGCTAGATCTTTCATTTGTGTGGATTACCGTCAGGCCTGTTGACGAAATTCTCTTGCTTGTATTTCTTTCCTATTCTGGGGGATTGTATTTGACTATGTCCGATTTGATGTATGACTATGGCACTGTTTGTGCACTTTTGGTTATGTGATGGTTACTTTCAGTCAATTGTTGATCTTCAAGCTTTATTTGCTTTACCGTATGCACTCACACAAGCACACACATGGTTGGGGGTATCATGCTAAATCACATATCTCCGATCTGCGCGATGAAATCCAATGTTGAATGTTAGAATATGGATGCCGGATTATTATTTGTCTCAATGATGCCAGGATCAAGAGACAAAGTGTCCTTCATATGGATAGACACTGCATTCATGCATTGATCATAATAACCTGTGTTTTATTTTGCAGGTATCTGTTGCTAACGTGCTTGATTGTTTCAGGAATCATTGCTCGTGCTCGAAGAACGGTACCTTTGCACTCAACACGCCCTCACAGATATTATACCAGACGCAATACTCCCAGACTCATGGAGCTCCCCAACGCAGATATACTCGAGCTAAAGGACAAGATGAGCGAACTGATCAACATCATGCAGGGCTTTGCAGTTGGTCAGAAAGCTCTGGCAGATAAAGTTGAGAAGCTCGAGCGGGCTTCAGCCGCAAACAGCGGCGTTAACCTGGATGGTGTCTCCAACCAGGGCGGATGTTCCAGAGACGGCGGAAAAAGGACGACCATTGGGGTTGTTAATAATGCTGGTGCTGGTGGCCAACCGGGGCAGAATCAGAAGGACAATTTTGTGCCTCCGTTCTATGGCTTCGATGAGGACAGGGAGGAAGACAGGGAGGCCGATCAGTTTTCGATGCAGAACGAGCCGTTTGTTCCCTACAGTGCTCCGCCTCAGAATAAGGAGATCCAGCTGTTGGCTGAGAAGATCAAAGTGCTTGAGAGTTATGCCACTCCCGGGGTGGTCAATATGTCCAATATGGGGCTGGTTGAAGGGATTGTGATCCCACAGAAGTTTAAGGCGCCCACATTCGACAGATATAATGGGAGTTCTTGCCCGGAGACGCATCTTCAGGCCTTCGTCCGCAAAATTTCTGCATATACAATGGATCAGAAACTGTGGATGTACTTTTTCCAGGACAGCCTGTCCGGAGGTTCCCTGGAATGGTATACTAAGCTCAAATCTTCTGACATTAAAAACTGGCAGGATCTTGGGGATGCGTTCTTCAAGCAATATCAGTTCAACGCTGACATGGCTCCGAGCCGTACCCAGCTGCAGGGTATGTCTCAAAAGAACAATGAAGGATTTAAGGAGTATGCTCAGCGGTGGAGGGAATTGGCTGCAAGAGTGCAACCTCCACTGGTTGATCGTGAGATGTCGGACCTGTTCATGGGGACCCTGCAGGGGCCGTTTGCTGAGAGAATGGTTGGATGTCCTGTCACCAACTTTTCTGATATTGTGGTAGCAGGGGAGAGGATAGAGAGCTGGCTGAAGCTCGGAAAAATCCAGGGTACTGCTTCTGCGTCTTCTTCAGGTTCTAAGAAACCATTCGGTAATGGGGGGCAGAGAAAGAAAGAGGGTGATACTAGTGCTGTGTACTCACAACGAGGACCCAGTAGGGACCGTTACTTCCAGCACAATGCTGCGGTAACTATTCCTGCTGAGCCTCAACCTGCATCACAACAGCAGCAACAGCAACAGAGACAACCCTTTCAGTAGAGGCCGCAGAGGGCTGGATATCAGGTCAGGGGTAGAGCAGTGGACAGACAATTTGACCGACCTCCGGTGACCTATTCCTTTCTGTTTAAGAAGTTACAGGATTTGGGGCTTGTGCAAACCAAAAGATATGTAAGTTACAAAGATCAATCTATGGATTGAAGCAAGCTTCCAGAAGCTGGAATCTTCGTTTTGATGAAACAGTAAAACAATTTGGATTCATAAAGAACGAAGATGAGCCTTGTGTCTACAAGAAGGTTAGTGGGAGCATGATCATTTTCTTGGTATTATATGTAGATGACATATTACTCATTGGAAACGATGTCCCTACTCTACAACAAGTAAAGTCTTGGTTGGGGAAATGCTTTTCTATGAAGGACCTGGGTGAAGCAGCCTATATATTAGGAATCAGGATCTATAGAGATAGATCATAAAAACTGCTTAGCCTAAGTCAGAGTACATACATAGACAAAGTACCAAGACACTTTAATATGCATGATTCCAAGAAATGATTCATACCTATGCAACATGGCTTGTGTCTATCAAAAACACAATCCCCTTCAACTAAGGAAGAAAGGGATCGCATGAATAAGATTCCATATGCATCTGCAATAGGATCTATCATGTATGCTATGTTGTGTACTCGACCAGATGTCTCGTATGCTTTAAGTGCAACGAGTAGGTACCAATCTGATCCCGGTGATGCTAATTGAGTAGCTGTCAAGAATATCCTTAAGTATTTGAGAAGGACTAAGGACTCATTCTTGATATATGGAGGTCAGAAAGAGCTTGTTGTAATTGGATACACCGATGCTAGATTCCAGACAGATAAGGATGACTTTAGATCACAATCTGGTTATGTGTTTTGCTTAAACGGTGGCGCTGTGAGCTGGAAAAGTTCAAAGCAAGATACAATTGCTGATTCTACAACCGAGGCCGAGTATATTGCTGCCTCAAGTGCAACAAAGGAAGCTGTTTGGATCAAAAAGTTCATTAGTGAACTTGGCATAGTTCCTAGCATTGTGGATCCCATTGGTCTCTATTATGATAACAATGGTGCTATCACACAAGCTAAGGAGCCTAGATCTCACCAACGATCCAAACACATACTTAGGCATTCTCACCTCATTCAAGAGATAATAGATAGAGGAAATGTGAAAATATGTAGAGTATCTACACTTGACAATATTGCTGACCCACTGACAAAGCCTCTTGCGTAGTAGAAGCATGATGGCCATACTAGATCTATGGGCATTAGGGGTATGCCTAATTGGCTCTAGTGCTAGTGGGAGATTGTTGGTGCAAGCCCTAGAGGCCAATAATTTTGGTACTTGTATCGAATTATTTATTAATAATAAAAGGCTTTTTCTTTATTATGTTTGTTTAATAAAGTCCCTAGAATTGTTAGTTTGCTTAATGTATCAAGTGTGACTTAATCATGAGATCACAGTAAACATAATGACACTATTCTTAAAGTATCCGTAGTCTAGCTTTATTTTGAAGTGGGATAACATTAAAGCATTAAGACTATTATGTATATAGACTGATGATCACATCTCATGGATCATGGATAAGGAGTTATCAAGTCTTAAACATAAGTATGAATATTAAGAGTAATATTTATACTGGATTGATCCGTTATGAGAATACTATATAGAATGTTATGCAAAGTGTCATAAGTTATTCTCATGGTGATAATGGTGTATACCACCCTTCGACCTGAAACCACTATGGACCCTAGATGTAGAGTTGAGTGCTTTATTGTTGATCAAATGTTGTCCGTATTTGGATGACCATAAAGACAGTTGATGGGTACTCCACGAAGCATGCTGAGGGACATGAGTGACCTAGATGGAATTTGCCCATCCTGCGTAACAGGATAAATGTCTATGGGCCCAATATTGAATTGGACAAGGATGACACGGTCTATGCCTTGTGTTCAATATAAACATAAGGGTAAAAGGGTAATTTTACACATAAGTATTATCACAAAAGGATTTGTCAGATCACATGACATTTTTGTGTCTTGGGTAGCAGTGATGTGTTGCTAGATACCACTCACTGTTTATTATGTTAAATACGTGATTTAATATAATTGCCAATGCCGCGAAAACCTACTGGGTCACACACAAAAGGAAGGATTGATGAGAGATAGAGTAACTAAGGAACACCGTAAGGTACGGTGCACTTAAGTGAATTGTAGAACATCGTAAGGTACGGTGTGGTTAAGTAGAATACGAAATATGGTAAGGTACCACGCGCTTAAGTGATTTTGGCATATTATAATATATGGGCCACATACACTTAAGTGAGTTTTTTAGCTTGCAGCCCACATAAGTGGTTCTATAAATAGAACCCTTGTGCATAAGCATTTGTGTAGTTGCAATTTTGTTTCTCTCTCTCTCTATCTCTCTCTCTCTCTCTCTCTCTCTCTCTCTCTCTCTCTATCTATCTCTCACTCAAAGCCTTCATTCATAACAACTAGCACTGAGATTGAAGGAATCCGTTTGTGTGGACTGAGTAGAGGCGTTCTCATCGTTCAACGTTCGTGATCGCTCCGTAGATCTGTATCAAAGGTTACAATCGCCACAAGAGGTAACGATTCTATCACTGATCATGCCCATTCGTAAGGATCACTAAAGGAGAAAATTTTAAATTCCGTTGTGTTTTGGATCGCTCTTCTCCTTCATTTAGGTATATCAAAATAACTACAAATCTTCCCCTTAGATATGTTTCTCCCCCTTTGTCATCAATCAAACAGATATAGACAAAAATACTAAAAGTATTAATGAGAAACAACAAAAACATTTTCATTGATAAATCCAAAACGGCAGAGAAATACACACAACTTAAAATAGAATGAAAATAAGCAGAAGTTTTAAGAAAATAAAAAGGATAGGGGTTCTGAGGAGGAGGCGGAGGAAGTCTGGATAGAATTAATTGAAACATCATGTCCTGTTTGCCCAGACGCTCTTTGACCAACGTGTTCTCAACTTTTATTTCCTCAATAGTCCTTCGAAGTGCATCAGGAATATCTCCAGATGAAGTTCCAACAGAAGGTTGAGAAATAGAAGCTTCAATTTGTTGAGTCTCAAAAACGACAATCTGAGCAACAACTTCTTCCATAACACAGTCTTGATGTCCAAAAACAACTTCATTTTCCTGAACAACTATAACTTGCTGAACAACTACAACTTCTTGAGCAACTACCTCTTTCACAACTTCTTGAGTAACTTTCTTGACCTATGGCGTAGGAAGACATAATTGGGAGTTCCGTAACTTCTAGATTTCCATTAAGGGGATAAAATCAGAACAAAAGTTTCTTTCATAAATTTTTTACCCGAAATTCTTGAGCTTAGAGATCTTGGAATTCATCCATCTTCTGTAAGCTTCCCAAGAAGAATAACTCTCAGCCGAATTTTATGAAGAGCGACTGATTGTCATTGCTTCATGCAGACGACTTTTAGATTATAATTCAAACTTCCTCAGAATCTTACCAATGTTGGGAGAGGGTTTTGGTGGTTTGAGGTAGCTAACAGTGAGGTCAATTTTTGTTTCATCAAATTCAGGACCAAAGACTGATGGAAATGAGGGAAAAATGATAGGATATGATTCATGGTCAGATGAGAATGGTTCTGGTTCTAGTTGAACGTACCCTCATGAGTTCTGTCAGACACATGGCCATCAGAAACTCTTAAAGGAGATGTTCTGGGAGTTGTTGTATTTGGATTTTGTGTTTGGGGAGCAGAAATTACTGGTGGTGGAGTGGGCGTAGTTAGTAACTGTGAAAGAGATGATGGTGATGATAACTGTTGTTTCTAGTAACTGGGATTTTTATTGTCCTCAAGGTTAGTTCCAGTTTTGAAGATGACATGAGCGATATCAGCGTCTCTCTTAGCATTGATCTTGGCACTGTGAATACTTTTACCTTTTCCATTGTGAGAGATTAAGTTAGCAATGGATTTCTCAATTATGACAATCTTCTTATTCATGACGTAGGAAGTTATTATTTCCTTTTCAGTAGTGGCATTCACCTAAAACTGTTTTACCAAAACTGGGTACACAGGGTCAGTTAGTCTCTCGAAGAAGGTTTTCCATCCTTAAAGTTCCAGGGTTTCAGAGAAATCGAAACCGTTTTCTTTCAAATTCTTAAAGTCTACAATAGTTTAATAAAGTACCATTTCCTCATTGACAGGAGTGTTGAGAGTTAATTACGGTATTCCTTCCATGATGGGATTGTTTTCTTTTACCATGGAGCAACTGGAGGATAGTTGTTGTTGAGTAGAAGCCATTGAAGAAGATAAAGAACAATTGCATAGAGGGTTATTTTAGTTTGAAGACTGAAAGTGTGAGAATATTGTGCACGTAGTATGAAAATGTGAGTGAAGTGGATTTTTATAAAAAATTGCAACGATGACAAGGTGAAAATACACAATCATAGGGGGAAGCGTAAGAGTTTAACCTAATTATAAGAACTGCGAAATCCAATGTGTCACGCTTTTATCACGTATGCTTAGAAAGTGGGATAACTGTCACCACTTAGAACCATACGAACTCAAATGACATGACAACCATTAAATGCAATGACTGTTCAGAATCAAGAAGACAAATCGATAAGATTGCTTCTGATCCGAATCTTTATGAATCATGAAACTTCCTTAATTCAAAAAGTTCATGTTTCAGAGTCAACAAGTAAGATTATATGAGTCTAATCTAGAGTTATGAAGACTTGAACATTGTGAAATACATCTTTTCATTCTGGACATAAATCCATAAAAAAGTTTTTCAGAATGAAAACGAATCTATCTTTAGCAAGGGGTTTTGTAAAGATATCATCCCATTGATGGTCTGTATCAACAAATTTTAGATGAAAAATACCCTTCTGAACATGGTCACGTAAAAAGTGATGTTTAATTTCAATATGTTTAGCCATAGAATGCAAGATATGATTCTTAGATAAACAAATAACATAAGTATTATCATAGAGAATATGAATGTTACTCTCAGATATCTGATAATCTTCTAGCTGACTCTTCATCCAGAGTATCTGAGTGTTGCATCTAGAAGCTGTGATATATTCAGCTTCGGTCATTGAAAGCACAATTATTGACTATCTCTTACTGGACCATGAGATCAGGTTATCTCCCAGAAATTGGCAACTTTCAAAAGTACTTTTCCTTTCTATTCTGTCTCTAGCATAGTCAACATCAAAATGTCCTACTAATTTATATTCACTTAATTTTCTATAAAACAAACCAAGGTTAGTATTACCTTTCAGATACCTAAAGATTCTCTTAACAACAATTAAGTGAGTTTCCCTAGGATCTGATTGGAAACAAGCACATAAGAAGACATTGAATAAAATATCAGGTCTAGAAGCGGTTAGATAAATGAGAGAGCATATCATACCTCTGAATAGCTTCTGATTTGCCTTACTACTTACCTCTTTTTTCTCTAGACATGTAGGATGCATTTGAGTCTTTGCTTACTTACATTCTGACAAGTTAAACTTCTTCAGAAGTTCCTTAGTATATTTCTCTGATGAATGTATGTTCCTTCTAAACGTTGATCAATCTGGATTCCCAGAAAGAACTTGAGTTCTCCCATCAGACTAATTTTAAATTCTGCCTGCATTGACTTAGCAAAATCTTTGCACAACGAAGCACTAGCAGAACCAAAAATAATATTATCAACATAAATTTGCACAACCAGAATACCATTCTTAAAGATTTTGCAAAAGAGAGTTATGTCCATTTTCCCTCTGGTAAAATTATTTTCCAAAAGGAAGTTACTTAGTCTATCATACCAAGCTCTGAGAGCTTTCTTCAGACAGTATAACGACTTTTTCAGTTTAAAAACAAAGTCAGGATTTTGAGAGCTTTCAAAACTAGGAGGTTGATGCACATATACTTCTTCAGAGATATATCCATTTAAGAATGCACTCTTAACATCCATCTGATAAAGAATGATGTTATGATTGACATCAAACGAAATTAAATGATGAATAGACTCTAATTTGGCAACTGGAGCAAAGGTTTATGTGTAGTCTATACCTTCTTACTGACTATAACCTTGTGCTACCAGTCGAGTCTTGTTTCTGACAACCTCGCCTTTCTCATTGAGTTTGTTTTTGAAGACCCATCTAGTTCCAATGATATGGAAACCTTTTGGTTTCTGAACAAGATCCCAAACATTATTTCTGGTGAATTGATTCAGTTCTTCTTGCATAGCCATAATCCACTCATTATCCTAACGAGATACACCAATAAATGTGGGTTCTATCAGAGATACCAAACCTAGAAGAGTCTCTTCAGAAGGTTTAAATGAAGATCTTGTTCTGACTGGAGCATTTTTATCTCCCAGAATCAGTTCTTCAAAATGAGGGGTTCTTGATCCACTCTTCTTCTGATGAGTTGGATCAACGACAACTTTTGGTTGAGTCGTATCTGAGTCGTTTACTTCAGATTCTTTAGCTTTGCCTCTTGAGTCTTTTTCTCTAGAATCAATATCCTTGTATTCTGAGAGATTGATATTTAGATATGCAAATTCCTCAACTAGCTTTGACTTTTTAGGGTCAAGCTTATCATTGAATCTAACATGAATTGATTCTTCAACAATTTGTGTTTTAGTGTTAAAGATTCGGTAGCCTTTAGAGCATTCAGAGTATCCTAACAATAAACACTTGTGCTTTAGAATCAAACTTGTCAAGATTCTCTTTAGTGTTCAACATAAAACATTCACATCCAAAAGGGTGAAAGTAAGAAATATTGGGCTTTCTGTTCTTCCACAATTCATAAGGAGTCTTACCCAAAATAGGTCTAATGGAAATCCTGTTCTGAATATAACAAGCTATGTTAACCACTTTTCCCCAGAAATGCTTAGCCACATTAGTTTCTTGTATCATGGTGCGAGCCATTTCTTGCAAAGTCCTATTATTCATTTCTACAACTCCATTTTTCCGTGGAGTTCTAGGACAGGAGAAATCATGGGAAATACCATTTGAATCAAAAATATTTTTAAAATGTTTATTTTCAAATTCACCACCATGATCACTTCTGACTTTGACTATTTTGCAGTTCATTTTAGTTTGCACTAGTGAGCAGAAAGTAGAGACTACATAATGTGACTCATCCTTGTGTTTCAAAAACTTTACCCATGTCCGATGACTATAGTCATCAACGATGACTAATCCATACTTCTTTCCATTGATAGAGGCCATTTCCACTGGTCCAAACAAATCAATATGCAGAAGTTCTGACGGTCTAGAGGTAGAAACAACGGTTTTCGCTTTGAAAGATGTTTTAGAAAACTTGTCTTTCTGACATGCTTCACAAAGAGAATTTGAAGCAAACTCCAGGTTGGGTAGATCTCTGACTAATCCAAGCTTATTTAGCTGAGAAATCCTTCTCATGCTAACATGGCCCAAACGTCTATGCCATACCCATTTCTCCTCATTAACAAACATTAGACATTTTACATTTTGATCCTCAAGATCAGAATGTCGACTTTTATAAATGTTGTTCTTTCTCTTTCCGTTAAAAAGGATTGTACTATCTTTCTGACTAACAGCCTTACATGACTTTTGATTGAAAATGATATCATGACCATTATCACTAAGTTGACTAATAGACAAAATTTTATGCATCAGACCATCAACTAAAAGAACATTAGTAATAGAAGGAAGTTTACCGTTACCAATAATTCCAGAGCCAATGATCTTTCCTTTCTGGTTTCCTCAAAAACCAACGAAGCCTCCAGGCTTAAGTTCCAAATCTTGGAACATAGACCTTTTGCCTGTCATGTGTCGTGAGCATCCATTGTCCAGGTACCATGACTGGTGTTTCAGCTGAGCTGCTAAGGATGTATGCAACATAAATCATTTTATCCTTGGGTACCCATTTTCTGGGTCCTCTTTTGTTAGTTTTCTCAAAGTTTCTTACAACTTTGGATCTTTTAGCAAAAGGATAATCATGAGGAATTTGTGCAAGATACTTAGGTTTCAGAACTGAGTTCTCATCTTTTGTATGTTTTTATGTCTGTGCAAAAATATCAGTCTCAGTGCCACCAGGCACAAAATGTACATAGAGAGGTTTTGGTTTTACCTTCTGACTTTCGTTAGGTTTTATTGTTTCTGTACACCCTAAACTTTTCATGCCATTTATTCTAACTCTATAGATCAAAGAATCCATTTTGCTTTTATCTATGCTTTTAGCTAGAAAGTACTGGAATGCTCTGTCATATCTAATGACGCAATCAGTACCAGAAGCTTCTGATATTATTTCCTACTCTAGTTTTGAAATTTTGCTTTTCAAGGCAGAGTTGTTACTTTCTAAAGAAAATACTTTTTCCTTTAGAGAGGAAATATCTTTCTCAAGCTCACTGCAAGTTTCAGAAGCAATTACTTGGGCTTGTTTAAGATCCTTATATTTACTTTGAAGACTTTGGTGGTTTTCCAGCATTCTAGAGAGACATGATTCAATATCTGAATGAGATAGGTTAGAAAATACATATTCAGAATCGGAGTCGGATTCTGATTCTGATAATACCTTGTCTTATGGTTCTTCAGAACCTTCAGGGTCACTTGTAATTGAAATCAATGCAACATTGGCTTTTTCTTCGTCAGAATCTTCTTCTTCGGATTCTGAGTCATCCCATGTAGCCATTAGCCCCTTCTTGCCTTTAGAAAAATTCTTCTTAGGCCTTCTGTCCTTTTTCAGCTTAGGACAATCATTTTTGTAGTGGCCTGCCTCCTTGCACTCAAAGCAGATAACTTTTTTTTTCCAGAACCTTGCTTCTTCTGTCCAGACGAAGAATTAAAACGACCAGCAGTCCTTCTGGTTACTCTGAACTTTCCTTGACCATTTTGCTTGTGTTTCCAGAGTCTGTTGACTCTATTTGAAATTAGAGACAACTCATCATCATCTTCTGAGTATTCACCAGATCCTTATGATTCTTACTTAGCTTGATAAGCTCTTGTATTCTCAGACTTAGACTTTAGAGCAACAAATTTACCTCGCTTATGAGGTTCATCTTCCTCGAGCTCAATCTCGTGGCTTCTTAAAGAACTAATGAGTTCTTCAAGACTGATAATATTTAGATCATTTGCTAACTTCAAAGTAATTACCATATGTCTCCATTTTTTGGGAAGACTTCTGATAATGTTCTTGATATGGTCAACTGTAGAGTATCATTTGTCCAGAACTTTCAATCATGCGACAAACATCTGAAACCTTGATAACATAATCTCAACTATTTCATCATCTTCCATTTTGAATGCTTCGTACTTCTGGATTAAGGCCAAAGCCTTTGTCTCTTTTACTTGAGCATTCCCCTCATGAGTCATTCTCAGAGAGTCAAAAATGGATTTGGCAGAATATGTTATCTTCTCATACTCAGTATAAGAGATAACATTTAGCAATATAGTTCTGGCCTTATGATGATTTTTAAATCTTTCTTCTGTTGATCAGTCATAGCACTTCTTGCTATATTACTTCCTTCAACATTAATTGGATGAACATAGCCATCAATTACAAGATCTCAGAGATCAACATCGTAACCAAGAAAGAAAATTTCTATTATATGTTTCCAATAATCAAATTTATCACCATCAAAGATTGGTGGTTTTGCACTATAGTGATCTCTTTCATTATTGTTAACAATGTTAGCAACGTTAATATCGACCATTGTTTCTCACACAAACTTGATTGGCATTGAACACAGTGAAGTGTTGATAAAACTTTTATCACAATAAGAACCGGAGCTTTGATTCCAATTGATGGTGTGAAAAACATAAGAAAAAGGGGTTTGGATTTGATTTTATAAGCAAAAGCTTTTTCCAAAACAAGAACACCACTAACAAGTTAGTAACAAAGAGATAAAAACACAAGTATTTTTATCCTGGTTCGCTAGAAACCCAAAGCTACTCCAGTCCACCCGCCAAGATGATTTTGCCTTATACATAAGGACTTAATCCACTATAATCAAAGATTACAATAATCACAAAGAGTAACCTTCTTTGTCTTCTCAAGGATCCAATTATATCCCAGTCTCTTTAAGGACTCACAAAGAATAACCTTCTTTGTCTTCTCAAGGATAACCTCCTTAAGGAGTCAAACAAACAATTTGAATAATATTTTGTGTGTTATAAGTTGCTTATATACAAGCAGATTTTACACAAATGATAAACAAACAATTAAAGAAAAATTGTGCATAAACAAATGATATCTTTTCACAAAGAAATAAACTTGTCAAAATATTGTGTCACCGACATTTTCTTCAAGTCTCCAAGTCTCACTTATATATCATAAGAAGAAGACCGTTGGAGGAAAAAAATGGGGAAAACTCATAGAGTGGTTGTCCACTGTTGGATGGTGAAAGGAGTGATACTGCATACTGTCCTTCGCCCATAAAATTAGTGACATGTGTGATGTATAATACTGTCCTTGCCCATGATATCAGGTGGTGGAAAGGACATTTGATTTGTACTATGTACTATTTGATCACGTTCCCATTTGATCTTATCTTCAAGTTCATTGACTTCTGATGAAAGTTGATGAAGCATGAAATAAAGAAACAAAGAGCTGCATTTAAAAACTTCAGGATCTTTGGTCAGAACCTTAACAACGTCAGTAGTCTGACTTGAGATCTTCAGAATCTTCAGAGTTTTCAGAATCTTTAGTCAGAACCTTGATAACCTTAATCGTCTGGCTTGAGATCTTCAGAATCTTCAACTACGTAAAATAACTTCAGAAGCCTGTCATTCTTCAAAAGTTGGGTGATCAGAGTCACGTCCAGAAGCACGAACTGAGAGAACATTGCAAGAACGACATAGCGTCTCATCAAAAGCTTCTCAGGAGTGAATAATCACATAAGTAGAAAGATCATTGCAACAACAATATTGAACATTTTTCAGAACTTCTAATAACTCGCGCATAAGCGGGTTTGGAACTCATTGTTCAGAAATTGATGACGTTGTACGTCATATACTCAGAATCATAATTGACTGTTAAAGCTACATAATAACAAACTATTAGGATACCAAAATTGCTCTCACACAAATACAACATTGTTATTATCAAAACTCAAGGTATAAATGCATAATCAAATCTTGTTATAACAAGTGATGCACCAGTTGAGTACTTGCAGATTATTCCGCATCCTCCCCATGAATCCGCTCCTCCCGACGTCCACCGCAGAGATCTACATGCGATACTAGTTGATGTCGAGAGTCACTTGGTATCATAGGAGTAGCGTCGGGAGCCAATGCAATACATTAAACTTATATTGAGGACTACATGATATGGTTCTATAAGGTGTCACACCCTATCATTACAATCTATTTGCAAATTTGCATTCAGATTAAAAGTAAAAATGGTATTTTCATGTGGTGTTGATTTCTCATTAGACATTGTTTCGTGGCATAGCAGGTTACGTGCTAGGTTTTGTCGCAGAGATGGATTGTTGGAGACCTATGGAACATGCTAGCTGAGTACTCAACAAATAGATCAAAAGGAGAAACTAACGCCGGCTTCCTCCGATGGCTCCTTCCATCAATATATGCTCATGGTTCTAGGATGGATTAATTTGCCAAATATGCTTTGTTCTGCTGATGTTTATCTATGACTTTTGTCAACGTTTGTTTCTCTTGAGAAAATATTTGGCTATTACAAGAAATTTTTTTTGTCAAAATACTATTTTTTTTATAAAAATAAATTATAATTGAAATTAAATAACGAGTTACAAATTTCAAAATTATAAATTTTCTAAATCACCATATTTTCATTTATGTTGATTTATAATTGTTTGTTAAAAATAATTATCACCATCGTATAAAAAAGATAGTTTTGAAGGAAAAAAATAAAAAGATTTAATTTGGTAATTTTATTTTAAAAATTGTTTTAAAGTTAGCTAATATTACAAATTTGTTATTAATAAAAAGTGAACAACTTTTTAATTTAGTTTTTTTATTTTTCAAAATTAAAAATCAAAATCTTTAAAATCTATTTTAGTTTTTTAATTTTTAAAACTCTTAAATAGAGAATAAATTTATAAAATTAGACAACTAAATAAGTTTTACTATTTTCAAAATTAAAAAAATTAAAAAACAGTTTTATAAAACTAAGTCAAACGAGTCTTAAGTGGTGCAACCATGGTTTGAAAAATGGTCTCTCTATATATTTTTTTGATTTTTTTGAAACGGTTTTTTAGAAATTACTTCTCCCACCTTAAGTGGTAGATATGGAATCCTAAAATCCTCATGCGAATTTGAAAGTGTATTTTCGAACGTATTAGTTTACGTCAAATTTGTTGGTGCAAAGGTAGAATGAATGGAAATATTCTATTAAGAATGACGGCTACAAAACATGATAAAAGTTACAATGATTGTCACCCTATTTATAAGCTAAAACTAGGGTTACTAGAATAGGATAAAATACTAAAATACCCTCTAACAAACTTAGGGGCTAAGAAAATAGTACAACTAAATATGAATTACTTCTAATACCATCCCTTAATTCATATTCCATCAAAACTTGTAACACCAATTCCATCCCTTAATCTGAGAAATTGATCAGTCTTGATAGCTTTCGTCAGAACATCTGCCAACTGTTTCTGAGTGCTGCAGTGTACAACTTCTAACACTCCCCTCTGAACTTGATGTCTCAGAAAATGATACTTGGTCTCAATGTGCTTGCTTCTCCCATGCAACACTGGGTTTCTGGCAAGATTGATTGCAGACTTGTTGTCAATCATCAGCTTCAGAGGTTTGTTTACTTTAATCTTCAGATCCTGCAATAGATTCAGAATCCACACAGCTTGACATGCAGTAACAACACCTACAATGTATTCAGCTTCACAAGTTAACAATGCCACAACAGGTTGCTTCTTGGAACACCAAGAAATGGGACCTCCCAGAAATTTGAATAAGTACCCAGACGTACTTCTTCTGTCAATTCTGTCTCCACACCAATCAGAATCTGAATAACTCAGAAGTTCTGACTCATCCTTTCTTCCAGAAGGAAATAATACTCCATACTTCAGAGTTCCCTTGATATACCTCAGAATCCTGACAGCAGCTTGGTAATGGGACCACTTAGGTTTACTCATGAACCTACTAACCATCCCAACTGAATAACAAATATCAGGTCTGGTATTGCACAAATACCTCAGAGAACCAACCAACTATTTGAAGGTTGTAGCGTCCACATCCTTTCCATCAGAGTCAGAATCCAGTTTCTGATTTGTATCAGAAGGTGTGACAGCAATCTTACAATTCTTCAGTTCAAATCTCTTCAGAAGTTCTAATTCATACTTGAGCTGATGCAAAATAATACCTTTCTCAGAGTATCTGAACTCCATCCCTAGAAAGTATGTCATTTTGCCTAGATCAGTCATTTTGAATTCATTCATCAGAACTTTCTTGAACTTGGCTATCTCCTGGTCAGAACTTCCAGTCAGCAGTATATCATCAACATATAAACATACCAGAGTCATATTTCCTTCAGAAGTATGCTGAACATAGACACCGTACTCCATCTCACATTTCTGAAAGCCTTGCTTCTTGAAAAATGAATCAATCTTCTGATTCCAAGCTCTGGGCGCTTGTTTCAATCCATATAGAGCTTTGTATAATCTGTACACCATCCCTTCCTGATTCTTTTTCACAAATCCAGGAGGTTGTGACACGTAAACTTCTTCTTCTAATGGACCGTTCAGAAATGCAGATTTTACATCTAAATGCATCAGAGGCCAATTCCTGTTAGCAGCTATTGCAATCACCATTCTGATTGTTTCATGTCTTGCTACATGTGCAAACACTTCAGAGTAATCCAGCCCAGGTTTCTGTAGAAATCCTCTGGCTACCAACCTTGCTTTATGTTTGCCAATTGAACCATCTGGCTTTAACTTCTGCTTGAAAACCCATCTGACGCTGATGGCTTTCTTGTCTTTTGGAAGTTCTGTCAGCTTCCAAGTCTTGTTTCTCTCTATAGCATCAAGTTCTTCTTTCATGGCCTTCAGCCAGAGCTTCTGCTTAAGAGCCTCTTCTGTACTCATGGGTTCAGAGTCTACTAACATGGCACACTGAATAACTTCTCCTTCAGAGTCTACTTCAGTGTCTTGCAGCATGTCAAATTCTGCATATCTTCTGGGGATGTTTCTGATTCTTTGTGGTCTCTGAACTTGTTCAGAGTCTTGAGCTTCAGAGTTTCTAGCTTCAGATGGTTGACTTCCTCCAGAGCTTTGACCATCTTTTGGGGCTGGCATATTTCCAGAGTCTGAATTGCCACCAGAATCTGGATTACCATCAGAGTCCGGGTCATCAGAGTCTGGATCATCAGAGTCACCTTCATCTTCTGAGTCTTCTCCAGAGTCAGAATCACTATCAGAATCAAAATCAACGTCAGAGTTTACTCCAACTTCAGAAATTCTTAACTCTGACCTTTCTTCAGAAGTTCTAACATCAGAATCAGATTGAGACTTATCCCAATTCCAAAATTCTGATTCCTTCACAATCACATCTCTGCTAAATTCAATTTTGTTGGTTTCTGGACAATAGAGCTCGTATGCACCTGTACTGTGGTACCCTATCAGAATCATCACTTTGCTTCTATCATCCAGCTTCTGTCTTCTGGCTTCTCGAACATGTTTATAGCAAACATAACCAAATACCTTCAGATGACTAACACTTTGCTTATCTCCAGTCCACTTCTGTATTGGAACTATTTCCTTCAACTTCTTCGTAGGACATCGGTTGAGTACATACGTTGCAGTGGCAACAACTTCTCCCCAGAGCTTCTGAGGAAGCTTCTTCTCCTTTAGCATGCTTCTCACCATATCAAGCAAAGTGCGGTTTCTTCTTTCAGCAAGACCATTGTGTTGAGGGGTATAAGGAGCAGTAACCTCATGCTCAATTCCATTCTCCTCACAGAACTTCTGGAACTCTTTGGAGTTATACTCACCTCCACCGTCAGTTCTAAGAATCTTCAACTTCTGACCACTCTGATTCTCAGCCTTCATTCTGAACTTCTTGAATTCATCAAACACCTCGTGTTTAAACTTAATAAGGGATACCCATGTCATTCTTGTGAATTCATCAACAAATAACACAAAGTATTTATTCCCTCCCATCGATGCTACTGGAAATGGACCACACACATCAGAATGTACAACTCCTAAGGCATGTTTTGCTCTTGGAGCAGTTTCTGACGCAAATGGCAATCATGGTTGTTTTCCTTCCATGCAAACTTTGCATGACTTTTCAGGCTTCTTAATTGCAGGAATTCCATGTACCAACTTCTTTGAATTCAGATGTTTTAAGCTTCTGAAATTCAAATGACCAAATCTTCTGTGCCACAACTCACTCTCCTTCTCAGCACTTGTTGCCCTAAGACATTCTGAGTCTGCAGTTCTGACATTCACCTTGAATGTTCTATTCCTTCCCTGTTCTGACTCCATAATCAACTTCTGATTGCAGTCATACAGCTTCAGAAGATTGTCCTTCATGGTAACTGAAAAACCTTTCTCAATTAATTGTCCCACACTCATCAGATTGCTTCTGATGCCAGGTACATACCACACGTTCTGAATCAATGCTGTTTTCCCATTGTTCAGAATCACTCTGACGTTTCCCATACCTTCTGCATTAAGATATTTGTCATCAGCACATCTGATCTTTGTCCTCTTTTCAGAGTCAAAGTCAACCAACCATTTCTTGTTTCCAGTAAGATGATTTGAACAGCCAGTGTCCATATACCACCAGTCTATCAGATCCATATCATCAGATTCAGAGGCCATAAATAGCACAGATTCGTCATCAGAACTTCTGGCTATATTTGCTTCTTCTGATTTTCTCTCCTTGTTTGACCAACAGTCTCTAGCAAAGTGACCAAACTTCTTACAACAGTAACATTGGATCTTCTTGTTGTCATACTTCTCTTTTCCCTTCTGAGCATTCTTTTGTCTATCAGAGGTTGAGCTTTCTGACTTCTGACCACCATCAGATCTTCTCCTGGCTTCTGACTGCTTCTGATACCTCCTATCAGAAGTTGCTTTCAGAGCCTGCTGCTCTACTTCCCTTTCAGAAGTTCTTTCAGTCAAGCGCAACTCTTGCGCTTCTAGACTGCTCTGCAGCTCTTCAATTCTCATGGTGCTCAGATCTTTGGAATGTTCTATTGCTACCACAATGTAATCAAATTGAGAGGTAAGGGATCTCAATATCTTCTCCATGATTGTTTCTTCAGAAAGAGTTTCTCCACACGCTTTCATCTCATTAGTGATCAGAATCACTCTGGAGATGTATTCAGAAACTTTCTCATTATTCTTCATGTTGAGATTCTCATATTGCTTTCTCAAGGACTGAAGCTTCACCTTCTTCACTGATGCGTCACCACCATAACATCTAACCAGTGTGTCCCACGCAGCCTTTGCTGTCGTTGAATCTGCAATCTTCTCAAACACATTTACATCAACACATTGATGAATGAAGAACAATGCTTTCTGATCCTTCTTCCTTACTTCCTTCTGCGCGTTTTTCTGTTCATCCGTCGCATCTGCTGCTACCAGAACATAACCATCAGTGACAAGATCTAGAACATCTTGAGCACCGAACAGTACACGCATTTGGATCATCCAACGATTCCAGTTTTTACCGTCAAATACTGGAAGTTTGGTGTTCATGTTGCCGTTTCCGTTCATCTTTCTACCTTGCACAGTACACTCAGATTTCTCACACAGTGTTTCCCAACCCACAGAATTAAAATTCTGATCAGATTTTGTTCAAGATTCAACACGAATCTAAGAACCAAAATCAAACACACAAGACCTCACGTTCACTCGTGTTTCCCGTGTTTCCCAATGAATCCGAACCGGAGCTCTAGATACCAATTGTTGGTGCAAAGGTAGAATGAATGGAAATATTCTATTAAGAATGACGGCTACAAAACATGATAAAAGTTACAATGATTGTCACCCTATTTATAAGCTAAAACTAGGGTTACTAGAATAGGATAAAAATACTAAAATACCCTCTAACAAACTTAGGGGCTAAGAAAATAGTACAACTAAATATGAATTACTTCTAATAAAATTCACACATAAATAAGTAAGACTTCTCTTTATGTTAGACATTAGTCTGAAGATGTATTTTTATATTAATCTTATATGCATTTCATTCATTCTTCACTGAGACACTCTCATGTATCAAAATATAGATATATACTTTTGTATTCACCTTATTGATAGTAAAATTTATCTTTTAAAAAAAAGAAATACACAGATGTAATAGACCATGGATTATAACTATATTATCATAATAAATTTTTTATATTGTACTATTACTACTTGCACAATTTATTATTGGTCTAGAAATACACCTTTTGATGGTACAAAGATCATTCAAATATGGTATAAAAATCACTCATAGTATCTGGTATATAGACCAATCATAATAGTTTCTCAAACAATGAGAAATTCAACTAATTCTCTAAAGAGAATTTAATAATGGTCATTTGACCACTCAAAATAATTTCTCAATGAGAAATTCAAATATTTCTCAAAAGAGAATCTAAAAAATTAATACTTATAATTTCTCAACTCAAACGAGGGAAAATTAAAATAATTATCTAAAGAGAATTCAAGAAAATACTCGAAAAATTCAACGAGTAGAGAGAAAGGGGGAGAAGTTGACGCTTCAACAATTCGAATGACGCAGAGTTATGGAAGTGAGGAAGAAAAAACTCTATAAGCTTTTGGTGTATTTTGGAATGAAACAAGTGCTTTCCTTATATAGTGAAGTAAGCTAGACAAGGAATGTTATCTAAGCAATGTGAGACTTAAGGATTTTTTTCTTCAAATTCATCTCCCTATATTGGAATATTGACATAATGTTCCAACAATCCACCAATTGAATTTTAAAAAAAAGTGTTTCAGAAGTAACGTCAAACATTTATAAGATTGTGCATAAACATAGTGTCTACGACTTGAACCTTTGCATAGTAAGTAGGATTCTAATTCAACAAGAGTGACACAATTGTCTTGAACTCTATATCAGAAATCAAAACCGCACACAACTTATTTTTAAGGTTTATTCTAATAGCCCGTGCTTTAATGATCTTGCACGTGTATTTCAGTTTAGTGAAGACTCTAGGAATTCTACCTCAAAATTTCATAGGTACCAACTTAAGTTCCACAATAACATAGACAAATATATCAAAAGTACTCATTAGCCTAGGTACTCCCTTATATAGACTATAGATCGCATTAAGAGCTTATATTATCTCATCCTCTTATTGCTCCAGAATTCATGCTTTACTTATTTATACTCTCATGATCATCTCATATTGCTCACAAATTATTATTACCCACTGAAACTATTTCTTGGGATCTCCAATCATTTAGGTTGGTTTACCATAATGAGAAACTCACTTTAGGCACTAGTCTCATCTAAAAGGATCCTACAACTATTTTAGAGATATAATCTCTAACAGTGTTGTCCTTCCTTATGATTTGACGTCACTTACCATTATACTAATGGTTCTCAATATTTGCAATAACCGTGGTACTATCATAATGGATCAACACAACCGAAATAGGTTATTTTCCACAAAAGGGATCTCAATTTGAAATCATCTTAACCAACTTGCTTCTTCACTAGCAGTTGGTAATGCTATCATTTCAGACTCCATTATGGACTAAGACAAAATAATTTGTTTATTTGATTTCAAAGGTACTACTCCTTCAACCATATTAAATATATAGTCACTAGTTAGTTTGGGATCATCTTATAATGTGTTCCAATTTGCATAAGTGTATCCTTCAAGTACAACATCAAATCTATGAAAAATGTAAACCGAGATTCAGGGTCCTCTTAAGGCATCACATGACTATCTCAATGGCTTTCCAATGCTCATTGCTCGGTTTACTTGTAAACCTCTACAACAATCCTACGACATATGCAGTGTCGTGTCTAATACAATCAGTGGCATACCTGGGATTTTCAATGATGCTCTGATACTCAATTTATCTAACACTATCAATATTGCTCTTAACACTAGGTTCATATAGTTTGAAATCAAGTTTATAATCAAAGTAGTTATATTATTTAAGATATTCTCGACATAATGAGACTGATCCAAAGAAATTCTTTCTTCGAATCCAGTGATACTAATACCAAGAATCACAATGCCTTCTCCGAGGTCTTTCATATCAAAGTTGTTGCACAACAATGATTTCACATCATTAACGACAGGAAGGTTTGATCCAAATATGAGTACGTCATTGATGATAGTCTGTCATTGCATATATTTAGTCGAAGAATCAGAGTAAAACAAGTGAAAGTTGAGCCAAAATGTAGAAGAATGACCAAAGAATGAGGGAAAAATAGCTAAGTATGAAAATTATGGACTTAGTGAAAATTTGAGGGAAAAATGAGCAAAAAAGGATACAACTTCGAAAACAATCACATGCAGCATCGCACGTACGATATGATCATTAAAGCCGCATCATATGATGCAAGGTATCACGTGTGATAACATGAAATAATATCACATTCTAGGACTCGATTTAATTAAATTATATTATTATTCACTTCAATTTATTTCATTTTATTCGATACTACTTGGTATTTTACTTTCTATTTATCTCAGGTAGTTTATTTGAAGCACAAGTGAAAAAGGAAGAAAAGGAGGTGCAAAAAGAAATGAAAAGAAGCAAATTCCACCAAGCCAAAGCCCAACCCAAAAGCACAGGCGCTACGCCTGTGACGAGCGCCACACAAGGTGTGACGAGCGTCACACCCTGCCTACTTGTGTTACGAGCGTAACACATGGTGTGACGGACGTCACACCATTCTCCTATATTTTTGGCTTCATAAGTGCAACAGAGGCACGTTGAAGCCTATTGTTACGCTTGACTATTGGAACGTGAGGATTTTTACACGGAAAGCCTTTGGAAACCGTTACAAAAAGTGAGCAATATAAATAGTGGCTTTTGGCAAACCCTGCAGCTCTCTCTCGGCCGTCTCTCTGCTTCGTTCAATTTTTCTCTTCCAGCCGTGCAAGCATACCATTACCTTTTTACAGTTTTTGCTTTATTTGCAATTTTTTTTATTTTCTTTTCCAGTTAATCTTTAAGCACTTAATTAATCATTGTGTACCTTTTACTAGATCTAACCTTACGTTAGATCCTAGATTTTTATTCCTTCACTTTTTATTTTCCTGTCCGATTGAAGAATTCAAGAACAAATCCAACCGGTCTGTGGTGGAGTGTTCAAGACTGCTATTAATTACTCAGGTTCTTTAATTATTGTTTGAATTTATATATGCCCTGCTTTATTGTTTACTTATATTATTTGCCTGAGATGGATTTATTTAAGCATTGTTTAGGTCTGTTTAACATGTCCGGCTAAATTATTTAAGTATCGGTATGTAAAGTAAGCGGAATAAAGGAATCAAAACTAAGTTGGTTAAATTACGTTTAAAAATAAAGTCACTCTTTTTATGGTCTCAATTTACAGGTTTAGTAACAAAGTTTTTGTACGAGAGTAAAAGACATAAAGAAGTTAAATTCAATAGAACGAGAGTTTGAGTTTTTAACTGGACATAGTAAATTGAGCATTAATTCTAAATCAGGGCGAAAGCAATTTTTAGAGTTAATTAAATTCTAATCTTTTTCAAAAAGTATTTTTAAAAGTTAAATGTGAGGACGAGAGTTAAGCATTTGAATTTAATTATATAATCTAAGTCAACAGAGCGAGAGTTTGAGACGAGGGTGTTTAAACGATTAGTGTTTTCTTAAAAAGAGTTTCTATAGATTCTGTTGTTTTCAAAAAGTGATTTTGGACTTAACCAATAAGTGACAGCTGTGTTAATATAAAGTCATGGTCTATTCAACAGAGCGAGAGTTTGAGAAAAGACTTTTAATCAATAGTATTTACTGAAAAGATTTATTTTAAAAAACCAAGAAATCAACGAAGATTTGATTCCCTAATTACGACGAACTACATACCGATATCCGCTTAATTGATATTTAATCTAGATCTTATTTTAGTTTTAACTTTTCCCTCGAACAATCAAAGTATCATCCGCCTTAGCTTTACGAAGTACCCTTAGAAAACGGTATATCGATTCATAAGTCCCTGTGGGATCGATATCTTTTAAAACTACGCGATAGAACTGTGCACTTGCAGTTTGTACCCCAAATTCGACTCATAAAGTTGCGATCAAGTTTTTGGCGCCGTTGCCGGGGAATTTTATTTAGTCGATATCATAACTCTTTTGTTACGCTGTTGAGACTAAGGCTTATTTTTATTTTTATTTCTTTCGTTGATTTGTATGCCACACACTCGCTCACAAGGCGAGCCGTTCTACTTACGAATCAACGACATCGAACTATATCTCCGAGTCTTACGACGAATACGGGAATATCGTGCTGCAAACAATCTCCCTCCAATCGAAATTCCTGATCTCAAAAATCTTCTTCCTTCGCCGATACCCGAGATGGAAGAACCAGCTCGTGCTCTTCGAGATTACGCCGCTCCATCGCAAGATGAGCCGCATTCGAGTATTGCTCCACCCGCAATCGAAGCAAACAACTTCGAACTTAAACCTTCACTGTTGCAAGCAGTGCAACAGAACCAATTCTCTGGAAATCCTACCGAGGATCCAAACCTTCATTTATCCGTATTTGTCCAATACGCTGATACTGTTAAAGCTAATGGTGTCACTTCAGAGGCAATTCGACTTCGTCTCTTTCCTTTCTCGTTAAGAGATAGCGCTAGAAGATGGCTTCAGTCTCTTCCTTCCAACTCAGTCACCACATGGAACGAGTTGAAGAAAGTCTTTCTTGCCCGATATTTTCCGCCGAGCAAAACAGCTATGTTAAGAGCCCAGATAAATGGGTTTAAACAAAAAGATAACGAGTCTCTTTTCGAAGCATGGGAAAGGTACAAAGACATGATGAGACTTTGTCCACACCATGGTTTAGAAGACTGGTTAGTGATTCATACCTTCTATAATGGTCTCTTGTACAACACGAGGTTAACAATAGACGCCGCCGCAGGTGGCGCACTTATGAATAAACCTTACGCTGATGCTTATCAACTTATCGAAAGCATGGCCCAAAACCACTATCAGTGGGGAAGCGAAAGAACAACGCTAGAGAAACCTCAAACGAAAAGTGGCATGTACGAGATAAGTAACCTTGATCATGTTAATGCAAAAGTGGAAGCTTTGGCCCAGAAAATTGAAAGTTTAAATGTATCACCTCCAGTCACCGTGGTTGCCATAACTCAGAATTGTGAAGTTTATGGAATCCAAGGTCACACTCCTGCAGATTGTCAACTCCTAACAGGAATCCAAGCAGAGCAAGTGAATTATGCTCAAGGAAATCCCTACTCGCATACCTATAACTCCAACTGGAAGAATCATCCTAATTTTTCATATAAGAGTAATAATGCCTTATACGCACCTGGACAAGCTCCAAATCAAGCCCCAGCTATACCTCCTGGATATCAAAAGCCGATCCCATCTACACCTAACAATAAAGTTCCTAGGAAATCCAACTTGGAAATCATGATGGAGAACTTCATAGCTTCTCAACAGCAAACCAATAAAGATTTCTTAAACCAGAATGTACACACTGGCGAACAAATTAAACAACTAGCAAGTAAAGTAGATGCCTTGGCTACCCATAACAAAATTCTGGAAACACAAATATCACAAGTAGCTCAACAACAAGCGCCTACTGCAGCCCCAACTGGTACATTTCCTGGACAGCCCCAACCTAACCCGAGAAGCCACGCTCATGCAATCATACTAAGAAGTGGAACGGAAGTGGAAGGGCCGTCTGATCCAAGGATAGAAAACCAAAACTCTAAAAGGTCAACTGAGGAAGAAAATAAACCTAAGGAAAAGGAAGAGAGTAATAAGGAAACCGTAGAAAAGAAAGAACCTTATGTACCTCCACCGCCTTATAAACCACCTATCCCTTACCCTCAAAGGCTTATTAAAACCAAAGATGCGGGCCAATTTAAAAAAATTGTTGACCTACTGAAACAATTAAACGTCACAATTCCTTTTACAAAAGCTATTACGCAGATGCCCTCATATGCTAAGTTCTTAAAAGAAATTCTTTCTAATAAAAGGAAACTTGAAGAAAGCGAAACCGTTACACTCACTGCTGAATGTAGCGCTATAATCCAGAATATGCCTCCTAAAATTAAAGATCCAGGTAGTTTCTCTATACCCTGTCACATAGGAAAATTTGTCATAGACAAGGCCTTATGCGATTTAGGAGCCGGTATTAGTGTTATGCCTTTATCCATATGCAAGAAACTAGAAATGGGAGAATTAAGACCAACTAAAATGTCTGTGCAACTAGCGGATCGTTCTGTTAGATATCCTGTAGGAGTTCTTGAAAACGTTCCCGTGCGCATAGGTCAATTCTACATTCCAACCGATTTTATAATTATGGACATAAGAGAAGATGAAGTTACACCCATTATATTGGGAAGACCATTCTTAGCAACTGCCGGTGCGATCATAGACGTAAAACAAGGACGACTCACTTTCGAAGTAGGAGAAGAGAAAATTGAGTTCATTCTTTCCCAATTTTTGAAAGCACCTGCAATAGATGACACATGTTACTTCATGGATATCATCGATGAATGCATAAAAGAAACAGAGTTAGAAAATGACAAATCATCTGACTATCTTGTAGAAGACAAACTCAACCAATGTTTAGCATTAACACCGGATCCTACGCAATGCCTTAAGAAACCAACCCTAGACCTGAAAACACTTCCCAAAAATCTGAGATATGAATTCCTAGACTTAGAACTTGAACGACCAGTGATAGTTAATGCAGACCTAGGAAAACTCGAAACCGAAAAACTCCTGCATATCTTAAGAAAATATCCAACCACACTAGGATACAACATCACCGACCTTAAAGGAATAAGTCCTTCTATTTGTATGCACCGCATCATGCTAGAAGAAGACTGTAAAACTTCTAGGGAACACCAGAGGAGACTAAACCCGACCCTGAGTGAGGTAGTGAAGAAGGAAATAACCAAGTTATTAGAGGCAGGTATCATATATCCTATATCTGATAGCAAATGGGTTAGTCCGGTACACGTAGTACCAAAGAAAGGAGGTATAACAGTTATTGAAAATGAAAAAGGAGAAACTATAACCAAACGAATCGAATCGGGATGGAGAATGTGCATTGACTATAGGAAACTAAACAAAGCAACCCGAAAAGGTCATTTCCCTTTACCATTCATTGACCAGATGTTAGAACGATTAGCAAAACATTCTCATTTCTGCTATCTAGACGGTTATTCAGGCTTCTTTCAGATACCAATTCATCCTGATGACCAAGAAAAGACAACATTCACGTGTCCTTTTGGCACTTTCGCTTATAGACGAATGCCGTTTGGCTTATGCAATGCTCCCGCAACCTTCCAAAGGTGCATGATGGCAATATTCGCCGATTTTCTCAAAAACATCATGGAGGTATTTATGGACGATTTTTCCGTATGCGGACAAAGCTTTGAAGAATGCCATGAAAACCTAGAAAAAGTTCTAGAACGATGTGTAAAAGTAAACCTAGTACTTAATTGGGAAAAATGTCACTTTATGGTACAAGAAGGAATTGTTCTAGGACATATCATCTCAAATAGAGGAATTGAAGTAGACAAAGCCAAAATAGAGGTAATCGAAAACCTTCAACCTCCGAAAACTGTGAGAGAAGTACGAAGCTTCTTAGGACATGCCGGTTTTTACCGACGATTCATTAAAGACTTCTCTAAAATAACTAAACCTTTGACCGAACTATTGATGAAGGATGCTGAATTCATATTCGACAATAAATGTTTAGAAGCATTTCAAACGCTTAAACAAGCATTGATCTCCGCGCCCATAATGCAGACACCAGATTGGAACGAACCATTCAAAATAATGTGTGATGCCAGTGATTACGCTGTGGGTGCTGTTTTAGGACAACGAAAGGATAAAAAGCTTCACGTCATATATTACGCAAGTAGAACTCTAGATGAAGCACAAATGAATTACGCCACAACCGAGAAAGAACTTTTAGCAGTAGTATTTGCGCTAGATAAATTTCGTTCTTACTTGGTCGGAGCCAAAATAATCATTTACACCGACCACACTGCTATCAAGTACCTCTTAACAAAAAAGGATGCTAAACCTAGACTCCTAAGGTGGATCTTGTTGCTACAAGAGTTCGATTTGGAAATCAAAGACAAGAAAGGAACTGAAAACATAGTAGCAGATCACCTCTCTAGACTCGAAAACCTGGAACCGGAAAGAACATCGATTAACGATGATTTCTCGTACGATAAACTTATAGCTACTTTGGAAGAAAATAAAGCTGATAAACAGGTAGAAACCACCTTAGCTATATGTGTTACACCATGGTACGCTGATCTCGTCAATTATTTAGCTGCCGGAATAGTTCCACCTACTTTATCCTACCAGCAAAAGAAACGATTCTTCTATGACATAAAACACTATTATTGGGATGACCCTTTACTTTTCAAAAGAGGCCCCGGTGGTATTTTCCGTCGGTGTATACCCGAAGAAGAGGTAGAAAATATAATCCAACACTGTCACTCCGCTCCTTATGGTGGACATGCAAGTACATCCAAAACCTGCTCCAAAATCCTACAAGCCGGTTTTTATTGGCCGAATATATGGAAGGATGTGCATGCGGCTATCGAGAAATGTGATAGATGTCAACGCACAGGAAACATATCTAGACGTGACGAGATGCCACAGAAAGGCATTTTGGAAGTAGAGATTTTCGACGTGTGGGGAATAGACTTCATGGGACCTTTTCCGTCTTCTTTCGGTAACAAGTACATACTCGTAGCGGTTGACTACGTATCAAAATGGATTGAAGCTATAGCTTCTCCAACAAACGACACACGAGTAGTAACTAGACTCTTTAAGAATATAATATTTCCAAGATTTGGTGTCCCGAGAATAGTAGTCAGTGATGGTGGATCGCATTTCATATCTAAGATACTCGAAAAACTACTGTTTAAGTATGGTGTGAGACATAGAGTAGCGACACCTTACCACCCTCAAACCAGTGGGCAAGTGGAAGTGTCTAACAGAGAAATCAAACAAATATTGGAAAAAACAGCCGTCACCTCAAGGAAAGACTGGTCATTGAAATTACCAGAAGCTTTATGGGCATATCGAACCGCTTACAAAACTCCCATAGGGACAACCCCATTTAAGCTTATTTATGGAAAATCCTGTCACCTCCCGGTAGAATTGGAACATAAGGCCTACTGGGCTATTAAAAATCTAAATTTAAACTATAAGGCCGTCGGTGAAAAGCGAATCCTTGATATAAACGAACTAGAGGAACTCAGACGAGACGCTTACGAAAATGCCAGAATCTACAAAGAAAGAACAAAACAATGGCACGACAAGCGCATATCAAGAAAAATCTTCAAACAAGGCGATACAGTCCTGTTATTTAACTCTAGGCTAAAGTTATTCCCGGGAAAACTACGATCTAGATGGTCAGGTCCATTTCAAATTACCAATGTTTTCCCCAGTGGAGCGGTGGAAATTAAAGGAAAATCCATTGAACCGTTTATCGTAAACGGGCAGCGTCTAAAACATTATCATCACACAGAGAACATTGAAGACTCACAAGTCCTGCATTTAGACGTAGTGCCTCCAGAATTTATAGATTATATTTGATAGTTTTTGTTGAGCTTGCGACATTAAACAAAGCGCTTAGTGGGAGACAACCCACAAATATTTATATTTTCATTTCTTACTTAATTATTCTTTTAAAATTTTATTTAGTATTCATTCTTAATCTATTTTAATTTTTCTTCTTCTATTCTTTCGGCATTTGGCCAAATCCTGACTAAAACTCTTGTTTTTCCTTTCTCTAGCTAACACTAACCTGATGGGACAAATTGATCGTATGGGTATCAAATTCAGAGGGAAAGCTCAGAAACAAAGGTTTGAGGAACTAGCAGAAAGAGAGATGCTACCTAGTTTGTATGCTGATGATTGGGCAATGACTGCCCTTGGACTAAGAGAGAGTGTCTTGTATTTGCTTAGTCAAATAGGGTGGGAAACCACTCCTATCCGTAGACAATTCGTCACTTACCGGAGACTGACTCTAGAATTCCTTAGTTCTCTGATCTATCTACCCAGCCATGGAAAAGGAATAAGCAGAGGTTTTATTCAGTTCAGAATGTTCAACATGGAGTATCAATTTAACATTCAAGATTTTACCACCCTTTTAGGTTTCCCTACCTCTTTTGATACATTCACAGTGAGCCAAGAAGACCTTTTTGAATATAGAGAACTTGAACATTTTTGGGGAAGCTTGACTGAAAATGACGATCCCGAGGAACATGAGTTTCTTTCTGGAAACATACATAACCCGACCTTTCGTTATTTCCATAAGATCCTGGCCCACACCCTTTTCGGGAAGAAGTCAAACAGTACCTCAGTTTCACGTGATGAACTCTTCATCATATTTTGTGCTTCCCAGAACCGTCCAGTAAACGGTGCCACTTTTATGTTGGCAAATTTTGACCACCTTATCCAAGATGAACGAGCACCAATTCAAATAGGCGGATTGATAACCATGATTGGTAATGCTATCGGATTACGTCAGCCTATGCTTGACTTAAGCCCTTTCTGTGGCATTGCGACTATGAGTATACCCTTCCTCTTCAACACTATGTTTATAGCAAACCTAGGGTCTGAAGAGTTTGAGCTTATAATTAACAACCAAGTTCTTTGCCTATTCACCTTGCCTAGTCCAAGGACTAGTGTTCACAACCGCAATAACTGGCTCTACAATCTGAACGCAACACCCTCTCCTACTAGATCTACTGAATCCATCCAGGACTATGAGATTTGTGATGACCAGATCCCTTATGCTGAATCTAACCCTCAGACACTATCTGGTTATTATGATATTGACCCTCCTCCTCAACCTGTCCCGACCGAAGAATCGGCAATACCCGATCTTAGACATCATGTGCCCGGAGCTAATTATAACACCACCATTCAGGCTTTGATGTCAGAACAGGACGCCCTCAGAGAAGAGTTAGATAACATGGGACAAGAATTTTTGGGATATATGAACAGTATGACAAATCAGTTCCACGAGTTGCTAAACCGTGTTAACTCCTTTGCCCCTCCGGCCAGAGATCCCGCAAGTGGCTAGAAGTTGTTTTTCTCAGTTACTTAGTTTTAGTTTAGACTATTCATTAGTTTTTACATTATTTTTAATATTAGTATTTGTTTCTCTTTCGCATTTTTGTTTTTGTTTTCCAATGTTACATTATGATTATTTTATGAAGCTATTGATCTATTTTACTTTACTATGACTTATGCAATATCTATCAATAATGCTCTCTACTGTTGCTACCTACATGACTTATTAAAAATATATATATCTTATGGAAAGCAGAATAGCATGCAAGGCATTTTAAAAGTATCACAATAGCAAAATAAAATAAAACATTTGCATAACAAAATAACAACAATAAAATATAATGGTAAAAACAAAGTACGTTGCCAGAATGACTGTGTGACGAGCGTCACACAATCCATTACGGTCGTCACACCAAGTGCCTGTGACGCCCGTAACACCCCTGTCACGAGCGTGACACCCTCTGACTATGTGAACGTTACTAACCGTTGGGACACGACCGTTACACCATCCCACCTTTTTACCTTCCCCATTTATTCACATTTACCCACATTTATTTACTTTTCAACCACTCCCTTTCCAACTCCCAAATTTTTTCCTATAAATACCCACCATACCTTTCTCCATACACCACAAACCATTCTATAAAATCAATCTCATTTCCCTTCTCTCCTTATTACCTCTTTCAAACCACTTATCGGTATGGCGGGAAACCAAGATTTCGGAAATATCATCTTCCGAACCGAAGATGAAAATTATCAAAGGGAGCAGTTTGAGCGTTTCCAACAGCGAGGCGTCCAATCCACCAGGTATCCTGATTTACATTGTTTACAACAATTAGGATTACTTCAAGGTATAGAATGGATGCTCCGCCTTGCTGGTTTAACCTTTCTGTGCACTCACAATCAACCTACCTATCCATCCCTAACCTTAGAATTTTTAAGTTCATATTCGTACAACACTCCCACCGGTGAAGACGAGTACTTAACCGGTACCGCAACCTTCCGTTTGTTCAACACCGAGTACTCCCTATCCCAAAACCAATTGAGTACCATGCTACAGTTCCCCGTAGAAGGTCAAGTCCACCCGAGACTCCCTCTGAATTCCCAGTGGCACATACACGCCTTCGACCTCTTTAGGAAAATATCCGGTGTAGAAACCAACAACTGGGATGTGCTCCTTGCTTCCCATATACATAACCCAACCATCCGGTACTTTATCCGCATCCTGCAAAACACAGTTTTTGGAAGACCGAACAACAGCAAAGTAAACGCCAAGGAATTATTCTTCCTCCAATGCGTCTTTGAAAGCGATACTCAGGTAAATGCTGCCTCCTTCCTATTTCATCACATCCGCACCCTATGTGCTAGAGGCCGTCAACCTTTTGTAATAGGTGGATTAATAACCACAATAGCACTTGGCTTAAACCTAGGGGACCGACTCCAAAATTTAGAATCTTTACCTCCCCTATCTATGGATATAAGTTATTGTCGGTCCAGCCGTCTAATCAAAAACAGAGTAGGCGGAGGGTATTACCTTATGGTGAACAACCAGGAAGTCCCAAGCGTTGTTCTACCCAACATTGCCCTAACAGATGTCACCAATCCCAACCGCCACATCTATGATCTGAATGCTCCCGAAGCCACCGAGCCTACACAAGCAAACCCGCCTTCAGACGAGTTTGCAGAAATGGAGCAGGGTGATCAAGTTCCTGCACAACAATCAGTCCCGCTCAACCCTTCCGATAATGCAGCTGGTCCATCCTCACGACGTCGTCGACGAAGAAGGCCATCAACCAACGACGATGTAACACCCCGATAATAATATGATAATTATTTAAATTAAGTTAATAATATATTTATTAATTTAATTAGATAATTGGATTATTATTATTATTATTTTTGGAATTATTGAATTATTATTATTTTGGAATAATAATTATTGGAAAATATATAAGTGTGAAGTAAGGAAAAAGAATCCCATTTGGTAAAAAGAGTTTTTACGTGAAACAGAGAAGCGGCTGAAAAGTGGAAAGTGGAGAAAGGGCAAAGAGGAAGAGCAAGGGCAAAGGTTGGAGAAGAGAAAAGCTTGGAGCTTAGAGATTGCCGGATTAACTCAGGTAAGGGGGGTTTATCGTCGTTTAATGGGTATTATGGGTTAGCATGTAATGGGTAGTGATAAGCCGTTGAATTGACCCTAATTGGAATTATGAATGCTGGAAAATTATGTTGGATAAACTGTGTTTAGGCTGTAATTGAATCTGTGCTTGGGTTAGTGGTGAATTTCCGAACGTATAGCTTTTTACGGAATTGGAATCGGAGGTCCGGAAGTCCTCCAACGGCGGAAAATGCGGAGAATTCTGCATTCTGCTTCGTGTTAGCGCAGGAACAGCTTTCTGTCTTGCGTTAACCGGTTAACCCAGGGTGTTAACCGGTTAACACTGTTAGGATTTGTGAAGTATTGCTGTTTTGCTTGCGTTAACCGGTTAACCCAGGGCGTTAACCGGTTAACACTGTTGTGATTGCTGAGATATTGCTGTTTGTGCTGCGTTAACCGGTTAACCCAGGGCGTTAACCGGTTAACACTGTTGCGTTTTGCCAGAAAGTGTGTTCTGTGTTGCGTTAACCGGTTAACCCAGGGCGTTAACCGGTTAACACTGTTAAAAAGTGGAAAAATGAATATTTTAAATGTATGTGTATATGTGATGGTTGGCCTATATCGGTGTGTGATATAGTAGGGATTATTCCCGCTGTTTTGAGCAGTATAGGTATTAGTAGAGTGTGCTAATATTGTGATTGAATTATTTGACATGATATGATGTTCGGATACATGTGTTGATGATGTATGATGGTATGCATAATATTGTGAATGTATATGTTATGCATGTGTTGTGAATGGACTGTTTTATGGCTTAGAGTGTGAGCATATGTCCATTGTGGATTTTTGTTGTGATGTTGCATTGCTAGGTGATTAGCATGCATATTGTGGCCTTTATGGTGGTAGCTAATTCCCATGGTGAGGAATTAGTGATGTTAGTCATTTTGGACTGTTTTTGATGTTTGCATGCTAGGTGAATTAGCGTGCATAGCATGGCCCTTGGGGTGGTAGCTAATTCCCATGGTGAGGAATTAGTGATGTGAGTCACTAGGTCTCAAATGAGTGGGACTGGTGAGCTTGGTAGCCGTACCTGGATTTGGTCGGTGAAGTTGAACTATATGTTCACGAATAGTCGGTACCGCATGCATGGAGTCTCATTGCATAATATATGTGTAGTGTATAATATGAATGGATGTATTCCAATGTTATACGTGTGTTGTGTTGGCATTGAGCATGAGTATGAATTGTGTTGATATTGAGTATGATATTTGAGTTGATGTGCCGTTACTGAATGTGTGATACGATTAGGGTGATTAATGTGTTAAATTACTTAACATGACATTATATTCTATAATTCTTATTATATCGATTGAGGAACTCACCCTTACAACTATTTTTCAGGTAACGAGCAGTGATTGAGTAGAAGCTAATGCTTGGAGTCTAGTGTAGTCTCCTTAGTGGGTCATGCTCTGATAGATGTAACATCGGGAGGGGACATTTTAATTGTGTTGTTGATGTTTGTTGAACCAGTTTACATGTAGTATGTTACATGTTTTGAATGATCGATTTGATCTCTATCCGCTGCGTATTGTGCAATACTTTATGTTTTGAGTTAAATAATGAGCATGACTAAATAGTATGACGAATGGTGCGAAATAAATGTGTGACACCCTTAATTGCATGACTACTCTGATTTATATGTTGTTATTTTAATTTAATATTTGGGGTATTTTAGAAGGGTGTTACATTAGTGGTATCAGAGCATAGTCGGTCGAGTCGAGTCGTAATTATTCTGTTTCCCCTGTACGGGATAGGTGTTGTGTAACCCTATCAGTACTTATTGTTTTAGCTTGTTGGGTTTTCAGAATAGAGATGGCTGGAAGAGGTAGAGATGATGCTGCGATTGCTGAGGCTCTGGGTATGCTAGCTGGAGTACTTGGAGGGAATCCGAATGTTGTAGGAATGGGAGCTGCTCGTCAACTGAGTGAGTTCCAGAAGAACAATCCTCCAATGTTCAAGGGAGCATACGATCCAGATGGCGCTCAGAAGTGGTTGAAGGAGATAGAGAGGATCTTCCGAGTGACGGAGTGTGCCGATAACCAGAAGGTCAGGTTCGGTACGCATATGCTGTCAGAGGAAGCTGATGATTGGTGGGTTGCTACCCGCACTGAGTTGGAAACCGCTGGGAATGCTGAGATCACTTGGGCTGTGTTCAGAGAGAGATTCCTGAGGAAGTACTTTCCAGAAGATGTCAGAGGAAAGAAAGAGATAGAGTTCTTAGAATTGAAGCAGGGTAACAAGTCTGTTACTGAGTATGCTGCTAAGTTTACAGAGCTGTCAAAGTATTACACTCCCTATAATGAGGCTGCTGGAGAATTTTCAAAATGTGTGAAGTTTGAGAACAGGTTACGTCCTGAGATCAAGCAGGCTATTGGGTATCAGCGGATTAGAGTGTTTTCTGATTTGGTGGACTGTTGCAGGATTTTTGAACAGGATTCCAAAGCCAGAGCGGAGAGCTATCAGCAGAGGGTTGATAGGAGAGGCAAGAATCAGAATGATCGTGGGAAACCGTATGCAGCTGGCAAAGGTTTCCAGAGACAGAGTGGGATGAAGAGGCCTAGTGGGGGAGACTCTAGTGCTCCTGCTAAGTGTTATAGATGTGGTCAGGCTGGACATCGTTTCCACGAGTGTACCAGTGCTGAGAAGAAGTGTTTCAAGTGTGGTAAAGGTGGTCATTTGGCTGCAGAGTGCCGGTTGAAGACTCTGACTTGCTTCAACTGTGGAGAGGTGGGTCATATCAGTCCACAGTGTCCTAAGCCAAAGAAGGAGAACCAGTCGGGAGGCAAGGTCTTTGCTTTATCAAGTTCTGAGACTTTTGCAGACGATCGTTTGATCCGAGGTACGTGTTATATTAATGGCTTTCCTCTTGTAGCTATTATTGACACCGGTGCTACTCATTCCTTTATATCTCTGGACTGTGCTGTGAAACTTAAGTTAGAGATATCTGAGATGCATGGAAGTATGGTGATTGATACTCCTGCGAAGGGTTCAGTGACTACTACTTCAGTTTGTTTAAATTGTCCTTTGAGTATTTTTGGTAGAGACTTTGGGATGGACCTAGTGTGTCTTCCATTAGTGCAGATTGATGTTATCTTGGGTATGAACTGGTTGGTGTTTAACCGAGTTTCTATCAATTGTTTTGATAAGACTGTGATATTTCCTGAGATTGAGGAAGGAAAGGATTTGTTTCTATCAGCAAGGCAGGTGAATGAGGAAGTAGCAGGTGGGGCAGAGTTGTTTATGCTGTTAGCGACTTTGGAGGCTAAAGATAAACTGGTGATTGGCGATCTAGCCGTGGTGTGTGATTTTCCTGATGTGTTTCCTGAAGAAGTGAATGAATTGCCGCCAGAGCGTGAAGTTGAATTCTCGATTGATTTGGTACTTGGTACTAGACCGATATCGATGGCTCCGTACCGTATGTCTGCTGTTGAGTTAGCTGAATTGAAGAGTCAGCTGGAAGATCTGTTGGATAAGAAATTTATTTGTCCGAGTGTGTCACCGTGGGGTGCACCAGTGTTATTGGTTAAGAAGAAAGAAGGTACTATGAGGTTGTGTGTGGACTACAGACAACTGAATAAAGTGACGATCAAGAATCGGTATCCTTTGCCGAGGATTGATGATTTGATGGATCAGTTGGTTGGTGCGAGTGTGTTCAGCAAGATAGATTTGAGATCGGGATATCATCAGATACGTGTGAAAACTGAGGATATTCAGAAGACTGCTTTCAGAACAAGGTATGGACATTATGAGTATTCTGTAATGCCTTTTGGTGTGACTAATGCGCCTGGAGTATTCATGGAGTATATGAATAGGATTTTCCATCCGTACCTAGACAAGTTTGTTGTGGTGTTTATTGATGACATTTTGGTGTATTCGAAATCTGAAGAAGAGCATGCTGAGCATTTGAGAGTGGTTTTAGAAGTTCTACGAGAAAAGAAGTTATTTGCTAAACTATCCAAGTGTGAATTTTGGTTAGAGGAGGTTAGTTTTCTTGGTCATGTGATTTCAAGAGGTGGTGTTGCTGTTGATCCTTCTAAGATAGAAGCGGTGTCTAAGTGGGAAGCTCCGAAGTCTGTTGCTGAGATTCGAAGTTTCCTTGGATTGGCTGGTTACTATAGGAAATTCATTGAGGGATTTTCTAAGTTGGCGTTACCGTTGACGATGTTGACTAGAAAGGGGCAAGAATTTGTTTGGGACTCAAAATGTGAAGAAGGTTTCCAAGAGTTAAAGAGAAGGTTGACTACTGCTCCTATTCTGATATTACCGAGTTCGTCGGAATCATTTGAGGTTTACTGTGATGCTTCATTGTTGGGTTTGGGTGGTGTGTTGATGCAGAATAAGCAGGTTATAGCTTATGCTTCGAGACAACTGAGGAGTCATGAAAGGAACTACCCGACACACGATTTAGAGTTGGCAGCTGTGGTATTTGTTCTGAAGTTATGGAGGCATTACTTGTACGGGTCAAGATTTGAGGTTTTCAGTGACCATAAGAGTTTAAAGTATTTGTTTGATCAGAAAGAGCTGAATATGAGACAGAGGAGATGGTTAGAGTTTCTGAAGGATTATGACTTTGGTTTGAATTACCATCCGGGTAAAGCAAACGTAGTGGCTGATGCATTGAGTCGGAAATCATTGCATATGTCTATGTTAATGGTTAAGGAATTGGATTTAATTGAGCAGTTTAGAGACTTGAGTTTGGTGTGTGAAAGTACTCACAATAGTGTTAAATTGGGAATGTTGAAGTTAACGAGTGGTATTCTGGATGAGATTAGAGAGGGTCAGAAATCCGATGTGCTTTTGGTTGATAAGTTGACTCTAGTGAATCAAGGTCAAGGTGGTGAATTCAGAGTTGATGAGAATGGTGTTTTGAAATTTGGTAATCGGGTGTGTATTCCGGATGTTACCGAGCTTAAGAAGAGTATTCTGGAGGAAGGACATCGTAGTGGCCTGAGTATTCATCCTGGAGCTACGAAGATGTATCATGATTTGCAAAAGTTATTTTGGTGGCCGGGAATGAAAAGAGAAATTGCGAGTTTTGTTTATTCTTGTTTGACTTGTCAGAAGTCAAAGATTGAGCATCAGAAGCCGTCTGGGCTAATGCAACCGTTGGCCATTCCAGAGTGGAAGTGGGATAGTATCAGTATGGATTTTGTTTCGGGTTTACCGAGGACAAGTAAGAATTTTGAAGCTATTTGGTTGATTGTTGACAGATTGACGAAATCGGCTCATTTCATTCCGATCAGAATGGATTATCCGTTAGAGAGATTAGCTGAGTTGTATATTGAGAAGATTGTAAGTTTGCATGGTATTCCGTCGAGTATTGTTTCGGACAGAGATCCTAGATTTACATCGAAGTTTTGGGAAGGTTTGCAGAAGGCTTTGGGAACTAAGCTGAGATTGAGTTCTGCATATCATCCGCAAACTGATGGTCAGACTGAGAGGACGATTCAGTCATTAGAGGATCTTTTGAGAGCTTGTGTTTTGGAAAAGGGAGGTGCTTGGGATTGTTATTTACCTTTGATTGAGTTTACCTACAACAATAGTTTTCATTCGAGCATTGGTATGGCACCGTTCGAAGCTTTGTATGGTAGGAGATGTTGGACACCTTTGTGTTGGTATGAGTCCAGTGAGAGTGTTGTGGTTGGACCGGAGATTGTTCAACAAACTACGGAAAAGATTAAGATGATTCAGGAGAAGATGAGAATTGCTCAGAGTCGTCAGAAGAGTTATCACGATAAAAGGAGGAAGTCACTTGAGTTCCAAGAGGGAGATCATGTGTTTCTTCGTGTTACTCCGATAACTGGGGTTGGTCGAGCTTTGAAGTCGAAGAAGTTGACACCTCGATTTATTGGTCCTTATCAGATTTTGGAGAGGATAGGGGAAGTAGCCTATCGTATCGCTTTACCGCCGTCGCTTGCGAATTTGCATGAGGTTTTTCATGTGTCTCAGTTGAGGAGGTACATTCATGATCCGTCGCATGTAGTCCAAGTAGATGATGTACAGGTGAGAGATAACCTGACTGTTGAAACATCACCTATGAGGATCGAGGATCGAGAGTTGAAGCAGTTGCGGGGTAAAGAGATTGCCTTGGTGAAGGTAGCTTGGGGAGGACCAGCAGGTGGCAATGTGACTTGGGAACTTGAGAGTCAGATGAAGGAGTCTTATCCTGAGTTATTCGCTTGAGGTATGTTTTCGAGGACGAAAACTCTTTTAGTGGGGGAGAGTTGTAACACCCCGATAATAATATGATAATTATTTAAATTAAGTTAATAATATATTTATTAATTTAATTAGATAATTGGATTATTATTATTATTATTTTTGGAATTATTGAATTATTATTATTTTGGAATAATAATTATTGGAAAATATATAAGTGTGAAGTAAGGAAAAAGAATCCCATTTGGTAAAAAGAGTTTTTACGTGAAACAGAGAAGCGGCTGAAAAGTGGAAAGTGGAGAAAGGGCAAAGAGGAAGAGCAAGGGCAAAGGTTGGAGAAGAGAAAAGCTTGGAGCTTAGAGATTGCCGGATTAACTCAGGTAAGGGGGGTTTATCGTCGTTTAATGGGTATTATGGGTTAGCATGTAATGGGTAGTGATAAGCCGTTGAATTGACCCTAATTGGAATTATGAATGCTGGAAAATTATGTTGGATAAACTGTGTTTAGGCTGTAATTGAATCTGTGCTTGGGTTAGTGGTGAATTTCCGAACGTATAGCTTTTTACGGAATTGGAATCGGAGGTCCGGAAGTCCTCCAACGGCGGAAAATGCGGAGAATTCTGCATTCTGCTTCGTGTTAGCGCAGGAACAGCTTTCTGTCTTGCGTTAACCGGTTAATCCAGGGTGTTAACCGGTTAACACTGTTAGGATTTGTGAAGTATTGCTGTTTTGCTTGCGTTAACCGGTTAACCCAGGGCGTTAACCGGTTAACACTGTTGTGATTGCTGAGATATTGCTGTTTGTGCTGCGTTAACCGGTTAACCCAGGGCGTTAACCGGTTAACACTGTTGCGTTTTGCCAGAAAGTGTGTTCTGTGTTGCGTTAACCGGTTAACCCAGAGCGTTAACCGGTTAACACTGTTAAAAAGTGGAAAAATGAATATTTTAAATGTATGTGTATATGTGATGGTTGGCCTATATCGGTGTGTGATATAGTAGGGATTATTCCCGCTGTTTTGAGCAGTATATGTATTAGTAGAGTGTGCTAATATTGTGATTGAATTATTTGACATGATATGATGTTCGGATACATGTGTTGATGATGTATGATGGTATGCATAATATTGTGAATGTATATGTTATGCATGTGTTGTGAATGGACTGTTTTATGGCTTAGAGTGTGAGCATATGTCCATTGTGGATTTTTGTTGTGATGTTGCATTGCTAGGTGATTAGCATGCATATTGTGGCCTTTATGGTGGTAGCTAATTCCCATGGTGAGGAATTAGTGATGTTAGTCATTTTGGACTGTTTTTGATGTTTGCATGCTAGGTGAATTAGCGTGCATAGCATGGCCCTTGGGGTGGTAGCTAATTCCCATGGTGAGGAATTAGTGATGTGAGTCACTAGGTCTCAAATGAGTGGGACTGGTGAGCTTGGTAGCCGTACCTGGATTTGGTCGGTGAAGTTGAACTATATGTTCACGAATAGTCGGTACCGCATGCATGGAGTCTCATTGCATAATATATGTGTAGTGTATAATATGAATGGATGTATTCCAATGTTATACGTGTGTTGTGTTGGCATTGAGCATGAGTATGAATTGTGTTGATATTGAGTATGATATTTGAGTTGATGTGCCGTTACTGAATGTGTGATACGATTAGGGTGATTAATGTGTTAAATTACTTAACATGACATTATATTCTATAATGCTTATTATATCGATTGAGGAACTCACCCTTACAACTATTTTTCAGGTAACGAGCAGTGATTGAGTAGAAGCTAATGCTTGGAGTCTAGTGTAGTCTCCTTAGTGGGTCATGCTCTGATAGATGTAACATCGGGAGGGAACATTTTAATTGTGTTGTTGATGTTTGTTGAACCAGTTTACATGTAGTATGTTACATGTTTTGAATGATCGATTTGATCTCTATCCGCTGCGTATTGTGCAATACTTTATGTTTTGAGTTAAATAATGAGCATGACTAAATAGTATGACGAATGGTGCGAAATAAATGTGTGACACCCTTAATTGCATGACTACTCTGATTTATATGTTGTTATTTTAATTTAATATTTGGGGTATTTTAGAAGGGTGTTACAGACGACATCATGGATGTTATCGATGGTATGCAAGCGCAGAAACTCGAAGTGATGCAGATGATGCGCCAGATGCAACAACAACAGGAAGCGAGGAATGCAATAACCGATCAGCGGTTCGCTCAGTTGCTCAGCAGGTTTGATGATTTGGAAGTACGTCAAAGATCACCAGGTCCAAGAACAAGAGGCGGCAGGCAGCATTGACTTCAGTTTCCTTTTCTTTTCTTTTTTTTGTATTTCTTTTGTTTTCTTTGAAACATTGGGGACAATGTTTCATTTAAGTGTGGGGGGAAAACCGTGTTCTTTCAATCTTCCCTTTTTCAAGTATGTTATCTTTCCCTTTTCATTGTTATTTCCCTTTCAGTGTTCTTTCAATCTTCCCTTTTTCAAGTATGTTATCTTTCCCTTTTCATTGTTATTTCCCTTTCTTATATATAAAAAAAAATTTAGATTTATTTTAAGTTAAGTCCCTAGTGTGAAAAATTTCTATTATTTATCCCCTCAAAATTTTCTTGAGCCATAACAAAAAATTCAACACACTCAGTAAGTATAAAGGTTGCATATTTCATCAAACTTGAGAAAAATTAAGACAAAAATTATTACCGCCCCAACGCTCTAAACAAACCTCAACATGCTAGATCATAAAAGTACCTGTTATACAAGTCCCTGGATTTTTAACTTTATGGTAACCCCGAGTAGTTTATACAAGAAGTCAGCACCATCTTAATAGCAAACTACGTGGAGGGCCGATGAATATAAGTGAATGATTCCCAAAATAAAAAAAATATATATCAGGAAATGCACTAATTAAGTTAGGTGATCCTTACCAGATCATTTAATCTAAAGGTTGCAGATCATACAAAAACATAATACGAAAGATCCATTATGAGTTGGTTCAGCAGGTATCTGGTACTGAACTTGGCAGGGCGGACTACGGTCCGATCCCCCGCAATTTGCAATGGACCAAATAACGAAGTTATCCGACTAATGTACCAGAACTTCAAGCTAAAAAGGGGATCAGAATCACTAACCGGTCACTCCACTATGTGCGCGAAATGATAAAGGGCTTAATGTGATTTCGCTAGAATGAAAACGGGTGAAATAAGAGTGAAAGAACTAGGCTAGCTATAATGGCATGACTCGAACTGGTTTGCATAAGGTGAGGTTACCTGAGGTTGTAACGATAGTGGTTGATGTCAAGATTAAACTCAAGTTACTCCTAAACAAAATCTACTTGCAACCTAGTACGAATTGATGTGTGTTTTGAAATTTCATCTGGCTAAATTTTTAAAACGATTTCTATACTGTATTTTGCTTGAGGACAAGCAAAGGTCTAAGTATGGGGGAGTTTGATAACATGAAATAATATCACATTCTAGGACTCGATTTAATTAAATTATATTATTATTCACTTCAATTTATTTCATTTTATTCGATACTACTTGGTATTTTGCTTTCTATTTATCTCAGGTAGTTTATTTGAAGCACAAGTGAAAAAGGAAGAAAAGGAGGTGCAAAAAGAAATGAAAAGAAGCAAATTCCACCAAGCCAAAGCCCAGCCCAAAAGCACAGGCGCTGCGCCTGTGACGAGCGCCACACAAGGTGTGACGAGCGTCACGCCCTGCCTACTTGTGTTACGAGCGTAACACATGGTGTGACGGACGTCACACCATTCTCCTATATTTTTGGCTTCAGAAGCGCAACAGAGGCACGTTAAAGCCTATTGTTACGCTTGACTATTGGAACGTGAGGATTTTTACACGGAAAGCCTTTGGAAACCGTTACAAAAAGTGAGCAATATAAATAGTGGCTTTTGGCAAACCCTGCAGCTCTCTCTCGGCCGTCTCTCTGCTTCGTTCAATTTTTCTCTTCCAGCCGTGCAAGCATACCATTACCTTTTTACAGTTTTTGCTTTATTTGCAATTTTTTTATTTTCTTTTCCAGTTAATCTTTAAGCACTTAATTAATTTTTCACACAATAGTTTCTACACCGGAAATCATTGTGTACCTTTTACTAGATCTAACCTTACGTTAGATCCTAGATTTTTATTCCTTCACTTTTTATTTTCCTGTCCGATTGAAGAATTCAAGAACAAATCCAACCGGTCTGTGGTGGAGTGTTCAAGACTGCTATTAATTACTCAGGTTCTTTAATTATTGTTTGAATTTATATATGCCCTGCTTTATTGTTTACTTATATTATTTGCCTGAGATGGATTTATTTAAGCATTGTTTAGGTCTGTTTAACATGTCCGGCTAAATTATTTAGGTATCGGTATGTAAAGTAAGCGGAATAAAGGAATCAAAACTAAGTTGGTTAAATTACGTTTAAAAATAAAGTCACTCTTTTTATGGTCTCAATTTACAGGTTTAGTAACAAAGTTTTTGTACGAGAGTAAAAGACATAAAGAAGTTAAATTCAATAGAACGAGAGTTTGAGTTTTTAACTGGACATAGTAAATTGAGCATTAATTCTAAATCAGGGCGAAAGCAATTTTTAGAGTTAATTAAATTCTAATCTTTTTCAAAAAGTACTTTTAAAAGTTAAATGTGAGGACGAGAGTTAAGCATTTGAATTTAATTATATAATCTAAGTCAACAGAGCGAGAGTTTGAGACGAGGGTGTTTAAACGATTAGTGTTTTCTTAAAAAGAGTTTCTATAGATTCTGTTGTTTTCAAAAAGTGATTTTGGACTTAACCAATAAGTGACAGCTGCGTTAATATAAAGTCATGGTCTATTCAACAGAGCGAGAGTTTGAGAAAAGACTTTTAATCAATAGTATTTACTGAAAAGATTTATTTTAAAAACCAAGAAACCAACGAAGATTTGATTCCCTAATTACGACGAACTACATACCGATATCCGCTTAATTGATATTTAATCTAGATCTTATTTTAGTTTTAACTTTTCCCCCGAACAATCAAAGTATCATCCGCCTTAGCTTTACGAAGTAACCTTAGAAAACGGTATATCGATTCATAAGTGCCTGTGGGATCGATATCTTTTAAAACTACGCGATAGAACTGTGCACTTGCAGTTTGTACCCCAAATTCGACTCATAAAGTCGCGATCAATGCGCGCGATATGTACTTTTTTTGGGCTTTTCTGGCGCATTTTGGTCCATTATGATGCCTTTAAAAGGAGATTTTATGCACTTTCATAAAGGTTACAAAATTGGGAGATCATGACACAATTTTGAGAGTACTGATGGTGATTTTTAGAGCATTTGAAGCCATTGGAGGCCATTACTTCAAGGGTTTTTATATGTTATTTTCATCTATCAATCGTGGTATTGTTATTTTCATTATGAGTAGCTAAACTCCTCTAGGTTAAGTTGTGTTATAATGAACCTATTTCTATATTGTTGGATTCTACGTTGATTTGACTATTGTATGAACCTTTTGATTTATAATGCCATTCGATTGTTTATTGTTCTTAATGTTTTTTTATGTAAGATACTCTTTTAATATGATCTTGGGCACATATGAAATACTGACCATTAGTCAATGTCTTGGACCTAGGGCAATTATTGTACTTACGCTGGTTGAATAAGAATAAGAGACCCTGAGTAGTGGCATAAAGAATTAACGTTCTATACACCGTCTAACCCTGCTTACGCTGGTAGACTAGGGATAGAAAACTTCGAGTAGTGGTTAGTGAGTTGTTTCCTAAGAGATCGACTATAACAATTTTGTTAATTCTCCGTGGTGTTATAGTGATAAGACCATTCATACAAGGCATCAAACATCAACAATAGAGGAATAGGGGATTCTAGAATACAACCTGACCGCTTTCGTGATATTGTCTAATTGTTTATTTATTTTTCGCACTGAAACTCGAAAATCCCCCTTTTTACTAGTTTTTATACATTGCACATGTTTTGTCTTGCTTGAAGGCATTCCTTGTGAATTTGATCTTTTTATTACTTCGACAATATCAATACACTTGCTGAGAAGTCATCAAGTTTTTGGTGCCGTTGACTGTTGATTTTTCAACAAGATGACGTTTATACAATTTTGTTTTTAGTCTTTTTAATTTTTGTTTTATTTTCTTGTTTATCATAGTGCTAATGAGGTATATTCCGTTTGTGTATGTGCAGTTCATGATCAACATTAATAGCATTGGATCCAGAAATTGAAATAACCGCACATGCTATCAGAAAAGTAGTTAAAGAAGCAGCTCTAGACGATGAAATACCAGAAGAAGAGCAACTATCAAGTTCTTTTGACTATGAAGAAGAAGTCATAATGACAGCTGCACAACCTATAACTATGGGGGATTACTGTATACGAATCGATGAAGGACAAGTTTCAAGAGGGTTTGTACCGACATACCCTACTAACTTTGACATTAACAATTCTATACTTTCAGGTTTAAGAGAAAATCCATTTGACGGGAACGCGATTAGAGACACATGGATGCATCTTGCACACTTCTATGAAATAGATTCAATGTGCAAACCAATTGATGTTACTGAATACCAGGTTAAATTGAGGTTGTTTGGGTTCTCACTGATTGGAAGAGCGAAAGATTGATTACTTTGTGTTTCGAATGGAACGATATAGACTTGGAATGAATTGAAGGATAAATTCCTGGAAATATTTTTCACTACTCCTTCGTTTACCGAACGCCGAGAAGAACTTGTGAATTTTGAGCAGTAGAAAACTGAGTCACTATATGACTCTTGGAAAAGATTCAAACTTTTGTTACATATATAACATCCTAATTTTCCATGCCTTAAATAATATATCCGATTATATTTGAGATTTTAACATCGCTAATTATTACAAACTAAACATTGAAACTAACCGCTATAATAATTAATTTATCAATTAATTACTCTTTATTTTTATTATTAATACTCTTACTCGATTTAAATATCATTGTTTCCTTACAAACTAAACTCCTTAAAATACTTAATTTTAAGTTAATTAATTATCTATATTATTATTATTATTGTTTTGTTATTATTATTATTATATAATTTGATTTGAATATTATCATTTTACTTTAGAAACTAATCTAAATAAAATAAAATAATCTTAAGTTAATAAATATATCAAATAATAATTATTATTATCATCATTATATTTCATTTTATAAAAGAAATATATATTTTATTTTCTATATCCTACGTTATCTTATGTCATGAAATATTAGGAAATCAAACCTTAATACCTTTCTCATCAATTATTTTCACAAAATCATACTAGAACATTTATAAAAACTATTGATAAAAGACAAGTAAATATTTGATAAAAACATATTTACTAGCAAAAGTTAAAAAGTTAGAAGGTATGAGAAAAATGAGATACACTTATATTATTTTAATATCTTACAACTAGTATAAATACGAGTCTTTCCCATTCCAATTTCATTCATTCATTCACAAAATCTTTCTTACATCTCTATTTCTTTCTCTATTTCTTTCCTTATTTAATTTTTTCATATAATAATATTAGTTTTAGTTATCGAGGTTCTCACGGTACCGGTTCGTAGCTTTTAGAGTTATTTTGTGGTCAAATTTTTTCTAAAGTTTCTCTAGGATGTCCCATGCTTCCTTTGTTAAGTAAGTCTACATCATCAACTTTCTCAAAATTTTCTATATCAACTCATTCATGAATTATTATAAAAAGAGCTTTATAATCTTTATTCTTCAAATCTTAATGTGCTAACTTTTGCTCATATGTAGCATTCTTTATAATTGGTGTTACTTCATTCTTCACAAGATCCGAAAGATCTTGATAACAAAAAAACAACATTCATCTACTTACACAAATTCTCATAATTCTTATTATTAGAAAATGACGGTTAGTATGAGAAGTCATTGTTCTATGCTTCCCAAAAATCGTAACGAGACTCTGATACCAGATGTTAAAATTAAACCCCAATGTTTTTTATTGGTTATGCCTCTCGTCCTTTCCTTATCCCTTGAGTGATTCAACCACAGCTCGGTTGCAAGATGATTCCGCCGCACAATAATCTCAGAAAATGAATTGGGGAAGAAAAGATAAATTAGAGTTTTGGAAGAAAGGGGAAGAAGATGAAGGTTGGAAATTTGATATTCCGATGCACCCCAAGTTACCAGAGATCTCAATTTTATCCCAAATAAAACACCTTAAACCCTATTTCATTTGTGCATTGCGTGCACCTGGATTTTGAAATCCTCGTAAATTTAAGGATGTGAGAGTAACAGTAATGATTCATGACCTGTGTTTTAAGCTTTTATATTAACAAATACGCATTCGCATGATTTCGAATTTTTGGTTCAGTTTACAGGAATAGCAGAGTTGTTTAGGGTTTGAGTGTGTAAATAAAGATCCATTATTTTATCATCTTGCATTACTCATTAGTAGTTTACTATAAAAGATAAACACTCCGAATACTACCCCGGCACGTACAAGACACAAATAATAATTTGAAAAAAATATAATCACAAGTGTCTGCGCAGATGTCTGATATTGATGATTGCAAAGAGAATGAAACTGAACTTCAAATTACTGTAAAACAATTTATTTTTCATTATGCATTCGAGTTTACATACTAACACCTGGAACAATAATCTTCAAAATACAACAACAAAATTACATTGATCATACATCAAAAGAGCGGAAAAAAAAACATGAGATAACAATGCTCATTGCTGTCAAATAGTGGCCATAGCAGCACTACACCGCTATAGCGCAACGGAATTTGAACTAATTACTATTGTTCTTCTGTGATACACTTTATTACAAAGAGTTTTGTTAAATAGTAATTATAGAGTCGCGGAGTTTGAACGAGCCACTATTTTCCGCAATCTGCAATTGATAACATCGACGATACTAGATATAGCACTTGCACGTATAAACGGAGCATTTCAAGACCATCGCTAGAGTAGAGAGAAGTCTTCATGTCCTAAAAAAGTGATGTAAAACGTAACGCTACACAATGAAATTTATTTTTCGTAAGATATATCCTCAAGACAACGTGTGGCCTCTGAGAAAACGCCAAGGTCCTGTTCCCGTTCCCATCCTGCACGCGCGCGCACACGCACAAAACATAAATGCTTATCATATAAGTAATTATGTATAACCTGTTTTCTTACGTTTTCTTACGTGTTCAACATGTTATAAGTTGTTTTCATAAGTATCGAAAACGTTAGTAAAGTTTACCTCCATACGCCAGCGAACATGCGAAGACTCATATAGATGGTTAATGCGATCCAGATCCCGATAAAACCCTTAGTCTTGTAGAGAAAGAATAAAGAAGTAACACTTGCTAATGAGACCAAGACCTGAAAAAACAGCATAGTAAATTTATGAATAAAATTCGACAGAGACGAGAGAATACGAAAAAAGGTAAAAGAAAAAGTGCATGCAAACTTGCCAAGGAATATGCAGAGTAAGCAAAATCAGAAGCTCCATAGTTCACACCATCGAAGACAAATGCTAACGAATTGATCGGTTGCGTAGCAGCAACGAACTGGCGGATCAAAATGAAATCATATAAAATGTTAGATGTAACGAACTTTTATGTCGAATCATTGTGCTGTGCGAGGAAAATATACCGGGAGGCCTAGTCTGATTAGGTGAATAACCGCGACGTCTTTGGAAAATACTCCTGCTCCAAAGTATAATCCACCTCCGACTAAAAGAGAGAGTCCAACTCCTAAAACAAAACTCATTTGTAGTGTTCTTGTTGCAGCAGTAGTCACTTTATCGAAGTCTTTCTCAGCAAATGAACATGCTAGAATTGCCTGCGAAAAAGAGAAACTTAATCGGTATCAGGAAGCACATGAACTAGACAGATTATAATTTAATGTAAGAAAAATGTTAATGTACCTGTATTGCAACAGCTAAACCGTCAGCGAGAAGGGAAGATGTCATCCAAACTTGGAGGCAAGTTTGGAATGCGGCCATTGGAATCGGACCTAACCTTGCTGCTAATGAGGCCGATAAGGTCACACAGAACGTCACTGCTATAACTCGGGCCAACAGAAGACCACCTATTGAAATTCAAAACAAATTAGTTTGCCATATTTGAACCGTCTGATTAAAATCAAAATCGCATAGTTAAAGTTTCATGCTCGGTATTTTGATAAAAAAAACCAACATACCGTTTTTAAGGAACCTGAAAATTTGCAAATCCTTCATGCTTGGAGGTAAGAGGTCCACTTTTCGCATTAATATAAACAAGAGGAAACTTGCCATAATGTACCTAAAAGTAGGATCATTTTGTAAGTTTAAGTCATGAGAATGAAAAGTTTGAACATTACTATTAGGATAGAACAAAGTAAGACTTACTGTGAGAGCACATGTGAAATGGCTGCACCTCTGATGCCCAATTTGAAGTAAAAGATAAGTAGTGGATCCAGAGCGACGTTCAATGTATATCCGGAAACTAAGTAAAACCATAGCAAGTAAATGAACCGAGTTAGTGAAAAACAATGACAAATTTTAGAACAAATCTTCAAGGTCGTTTCTCATCTAACGCGAGACTCTCAGCATACTCCCTCGTGTCCAAGAGTGGACTATGAGTGCGATCAGAGTATGTTCAAACTCATTTTGAGGTCATATGTCATGTAATGAGTCGATCAATTTTATGACAAATGGATCATTTGAACGTACCAATAACATATAAAGGAGTTGTTGTGTCTTTGAACCCTCTAAAGATTCCTTGCATGGCCAAAGAGAGAAGTACCGCCGGAGCACCTAAGGCTCTCAACCTTAGGTACTTAGCAGCCGGGGTCATCATCGGAGAATCCTACAAGAGAAATATCTCAAGTTAACAAAAGTTGATTTTAGTTGATTAAGATATTGAACATAGTACTTTTGATAATAAAGATACATACACTTTTCAAACCCATTGCACCTAATAGAGGCTTTGCTGCAAATATAAGAGTTGCAGCTTGAATAAGGCCAAGGACTGTGCCAAAAAGTAATGCTGTAGATGCTGAAGCAATGTGCCTTTTCTTCCTTATAGGTTTTGACTCACTCTTGTCACCATTACTAGTAACAATAGAAGACTTGCCTATATTTGAATTAGCATCTGATAAGGCAATTTAGCATGTTAGAACAACATACGCACTCATTTCTCTATCATATCATATATCTGTGTAGCACTGACATTTCGATTGAAAATGTGTTTGGTGTCTGACACGTACACAGAGTTATATTTACTGGTGAAAGTGTCGGTGCTTTGTAGCTCAAATCATGACCAACAAATTCACACCGAAAAATGGACATTTATGCGCTAAAATAGAAAGAAAGATAGAGAGGAAATACCATCTCCATTTTTCGTCTCATTTTTCAAGGTACCATCTTGTTTTGTTGCACCTGCTTCAATGTCTTCAAGCAAATGATCATCAGGCATTACTTCATTGGACTTTGCCTTAATGATTTCATTGGATTGCTTTTCTGCTGCTATGCTATTGATCTTAGCAATAGTATCTTCTTCAGCTACAAAGGAAGTTGTAATACTAACCAAGGGAAAAATGGTAATCCTCGAAGCTTGGTTGAACACCGCAATGGAAACTCCTGCAGCCGCAAGTTCCACCGGCCCTAAACACATGAAAAAGATGAAAATTTAGCTTCAAACAAGGCACAACATTAAAATGATCTTTCTTACAACTCCAATCAATACCAGACACGTCTCAAGTTTTTGGAAACGCTGTAAAGATTAACTGCAATTTAACCATAGAAACGCATATAGATATATTTAAGCGCGATCTAACTGTGACACAGTTTAATCATGACAAATTTTAGGTCTTATGAAGTAGTCTGCTTTGTACGTCCTTAAAGACGGCCCGACATCATGATCTAGTGAGAAGAAAAAAAATACCCAAGTGGCCTATGAATGCTGTGTCTATAAGAGAAGCAATTGGATCAGCAGCAACAGCAAGTGCAGAAGGGAATGCAATCCCAAGAATCTCCTTAGCTAGTGTGTCCATCTTGAATACAAGGCTACATTTATACATCAATAAAGCCAACTATTAGTACTTCTTTAAAAACTTAAAGAACCAACAATGGTGATTGAATGTACCTTGCATCTTTGAAGAAAACTGATAGAGGCATTAACCACTTGTTCTTGACTGCATTATTATTCGCGATACCGTTATCGTCCATGATACCTAAATCTTTAGACTGCAACTCAATCAAGAAGAGTATGATGTTTTGAGGATGTGCCAATCTGTTAGGTTTAAGTTAGTTTCAATGCAAAATCAAGTATAGTGAAAAACATAGAAACCTAAAAATTGTTTCAAACTTGAACTAAATGAGTTAAGTAATGTGCCACCTTTTATCATTGAAAGGTGACATAAAAATGATGTATTTATAGTATTGCATATATGATTGAACCTTCTTCTCATGTGTTTCTATGAAACTTCTTTGTAAAGTAACAACAAAAATATAAGCAAATAGTAATTCTAAGAACCTCCCCCAGTTCCATAAACCCCTAATAGAAACTTAAAACAGATAAATCTTTTTTTCTTCTTCTTTTAATAATGAAAATTTTAGAGACTTGTGTTCGGAAGCCGGCTCGAGTAAGAAAAAACCAAAAATTTAAAATTTATTTAAAAAAAATTATATATATATATATATATATATATATATATATATATATATATATATATATATATATATATATATATATATATATATATATATGATAGTTGTGTAACATTATTATGATAAAATATTAATTAATATATTAATGTTTTATGTAAAGATGTACCTAACATTTTTTTAAAATATGTATATATAGTTGTTCACTTTGATTTTTATATAAAAAGTTGTGATATTAACATGATTCTGAAAATAAAGATATTGACTATTGATAAAAGAAGATTTGTACAGCAAGAGAAGATTAAAAGATTATTTTGTGGCTATGATTAAAAGTTCATACAACAAAAAGCATTTTCTTTTAAAAGTTTCTCTCTACAGAAGAAAATCCATATTTTAGACACTAAATGTATATATATTTTATTCAAAAATTCAAATTTTAATTTATTATTAAATTCACAATTATTTTAGATAATATTTTCTCATCGAACTCATTAAAAATTCTCACACACAATTCGAGTATTAGAATTTGAACATAGGATAGCGGCCGACCTAACAATATCAATATCAGTTTGTATTAGATGAATTAGGTTTGGAGACAACATGTCTAATTCTTTTATCAAGATGCTATTGTTGGTACATGTCATTGTATTTGAAACAACTACGTAACAAGAAAAGAAAGAGCTAAAGTGAAGCATGTTTTGACCTTTCTTTAGAAAAAATTGAAAAGCTATAATATGTGAGAAAAATAAAAAATCTTTTCAATTTTAATAAGGAAAATATTTTTATTGTAGTTAATTTAATTATTGATGGACCTCTTAAAAAATGTTGTCATAATGGATGTGTTATATAACAATTTTTTTGGTTACAATTTTATAACAAAGTTTAATTGACAGAAATTAATATTATTAAATTAAACATCATCATTAAAATTTAAATTGTATGAATTTTTAATTCGTTAATGAATCAAATCAAAGTAAAAAAAAAGTACTAATAAGTATACTTTATAAAAATATTATTAATATAAATAAAAATAAAATAAAGAGAAATATAAAATATCTAATATACTAGTAACGACTAAAATTTCTTGAATAAAAAGGATGGTTTTTTTAAGAAGTTCTAAAGTGTGTTACAAAATGACTAATCATGAGTATTAAATCAAGCATGATTAGAAATGGAAGCTAAGTGGCATGCAAGTTGCATGCAATAAGCATAGGAGATAAGACTAATTTTGCCACTAAATGTGAATTTTTCCATTAAGAGTGTGTTGATGTGAAAGTTAATTATATTATTTTATGAATAAAAGGTTTGCATTATTACTCACTAAAAGTTATTGAAATTAAATTATTGTATTCAAAGAGTAGTTCTCCACTCACAAATTTGACATATCAATAGTATTATTTTTCATAGTGTGTTCTTTGTCAGGCTTTTTGGTTTCTGGATTTTAATTAATTTAGATTGAAAAAATAAATAATGAAGTTAAAGTTAATCATCTTAGAAATTATGGGTCAATTAATTTAATACAAAATAACTACATTAATTAAAAACCTTATCAAATGAGAAATGCACCTAGATTCGTTTTTTTTTCGAAAAAATTAAATTATTGTTGGTTTTTGTTGTCTCAAAGGTATTTTCAAATCATCAGATTTTATATAAGTTTATAACGAGTTTGAGTATCCTTTATTTATATATATTTCTTCGAAAAATATGAGAGTTATATTCTTAATTTTTGAAATTTTTATGATATATACCTATTGATTGTTGTGTTAGATGCTGAGAAATATGTAATGGGAGAAATTGGCATACCTTATTGTTCTTAGTGTTTGATTCTTTAACTTGAAGAGATGAGCACTAACTCTTGCACAAGTTCTTTGAATCTTCTTCCTCAGAGGACACACACTCTTCTTGCATAACAAACACATCATGCACCCCTTTTATAAGTATCCTTTGCATGCCCCACTCTACCTCTATCACGATTTACACATCTATATGAATTAATTAAATAATTAATAAAATAATACAATAGTGCGCAAAAAAAAGTTATATAAGAAAGAGGGAGAAAAGCATTTTTGCTTGTCACAATATTTTGAGGATGGAAATTAAAGAAAAAAGAAAAAAAGACAAAAAAGAAAAGAAATTGTACTATAGTTTTCTCTCATTTTAGACAAAAGTTAATGGTCTAGTTATTTTAAGAAGCAAAAGTTATATATTAAAATAGGGAATATTCAACTAGGGGTGGAACAATCTTGTATTTGTATGTTACCAAGAAAAACTAATTTATTTTTTAGTTTAATGAAATTATTTCTTTATAAAATATTTTTAACCAATTTTCATCTCATTTCATATTTTATTCACTTTATAGGTAATATTTAGAGATGATTAATATTTTAAAGATTAAGAATGACAAATAAAAATGAATAAATAATTTTTAAAGAAATGACATTTAATAAAGATTGAGGAATAATAATATTTGACAAAACTTAGTATTGTATTATTTGATTAAACTTTGTTTTAATTTTAAAAAAATGATTAGTGTAAATATTTTTATTTTGAAAAATTTATAAAGAATTTAAAAAAAAAAATCAGTTTGAATAGTTTTTTTTAATTATTATTTTAGATATTTTCATCATTTTATTATAATTTCTTTGAATATTAAAATTTTAAAAAGTTACTTAAATTTGAATTCAAATAGTTTTTATAAATATTTTAAAAAAATATATATTTTTAAAAATTATGATTTTGACTATGTTTTAACTTTTATATATATATATATATATATATATATATATATATATATATATATATATATATATATATATATATATATATATATATATATATATATATATATATATATATATATATATATATATATATATATATATATATATATATATATATGTTAATTGATGTCAAAAAGAGTCTTTTAATTTATAAAAAATTAATTACTTTTTTTTCTTCGTATTTTAAAAAACATTTTATAAAAATAAATTTTATAAAATACAAAGCTTATTTTTTAAAGTTTAAGCTGGCCTAATAATTATGTTATTAATATTTACTAAGTTAATAGTTGTCAAAAAAATATGGTTAATTATTTTCAAGAGATCTCTCTTTGAATACCAATTTTACTATCAACAAGATCTACAAGACCTCACTCTTTTCGGATACTAAAGATATTTCTCATTCTCTTCTCTATTCTCCATTTCAAAAATATATCTTTTAATATAGCAATATCTTTTATAGTTATTGTGACATATATACCCCCACTTCAATTACTTTAAGTAAATAGCAACAAAAAAGAAAACTATACATTTGTGGTTGTGCCACAATTTTTCTATCTCCTTCTTTTTATATATTTTGAAATTATATATATAATAAAAGTTTGTATCACTAAGTAACTTCCGTGCGAAGCACATGTACTTATCTAGTTCTATTTTTAGGAGATCAATATATTATCAATTTTAATAAAATTAATTATATTTTTTTAGTTCTATTTTAAGAAACAAATAACTATGCGGGTGGAGACTCAACGAGACATATAGTGTATATACTTTCTTTTGGAGAGACTTTACTATTCATTTTTATGAAGAACAATATTTTGTCTTTGATTCCTGAAGAGGATAACTCCCGGAAAAATCTTTGGCGACAAATGCAAGTTGACATCTTCTATACATGTGTGTGCTTGTGTGTGCTCATGTGTGTATGAATGTACATAAGTGTATGCATGCTCGAGTATGAGTATGGTTGTGTGTGCGCTTATGTATGAATATGTTTGAGTGTATGCATATACAAATGTCAGTGCGAGTGCGATTGCATGTGTATGAGTGTGTGCGTGTATGAATATAAATGTGGTTGCGTGTATTTACCTTCATTCTATTTTAAGAAATTAATAAATGATTCTTTTATGAAATTAGTTACATTTTTTTGTTAATATTTTTAAATATCTTATCATTTCATTCTACTTTTTTTTTACTCTTACTATTAATAGTTATTGATAATTTTAATAAAATAATAAATTTTCTTAGATTTTTATTATAAAAAAAATTATTTTTTAAATTTATTAAATAATTAATGTATATAGACGGTTCATAGGTAAAAAAATATTGATTATTTAATTTATTAAAAGATATATATTATGTTAACAATAAGAGAGAATAAGAAACAATATTTGAAAAGTGACTTAAAAATGATGGAGGTGTAATATCATGTAGACAAAATTCACTATTGTAATATTTTTTAAAACTATATTATTAGTGAAAATTATTTATCCATTTTCTCGACGACTAATCTCTATACAAAATATGACTAAGCGTTTTTAATGCAGTTTCAATTTTTGGGTCATTTAACCTAGGAGCCGAGATTTCACTATTTAAAGGTGAATAAGTGAGATGATGTAGGTTCGAACTCGCGCCCTTTCAATAAGAGAAAGTCCACCTCTGGTCTAGATTTGAACTGCTTCAGCTAACTCTTATATATAAAAGTTCCCACCTGGGGAAAATATATGATTCAAATCTATTCCCACTCTCATACTAATATCAATTTTCATTCTCTTACTGACTTATATGTTGGAGTGTTAACCTTACATATTACAATGAAAAAGCTAGATACAAGCCTTAGCCAACGGGGATCCATCGAGCCAAGGGCCCCACACAAGCCAAAACAAAAACAACAAATCCCCATCCATTCCATAAAACCCAAACCTAATAAGGATAAAAATAGGAACAAAAATTGCCCCAAAGAAGAACAAGCTAGCTAGACCGCAGTCGAAATAAATTCCACCAATAAAAATGATACCTCCAGGTGAACCATCAATAACTCATACCCACTAGGAAAATTACACTCATCCATCTATTTGCTCAAACAAAGGGTATGGTTCTCAAGTCAATCATAGAAAACACAAGAGTTTTCTGTGTCCGTACCAAGATACCAATTCCACGTTAGGAATATACTTTTATCTTTCACATCCTTCATAGTGGTAGAGGAGCCAGATAAGACGACATCGTTACAAAATTTACAAATTAACCAAATCACAAAATAGCAAATTATAACCAAATGACCGCCTAACCCTAGCCCTACCACATAACGATCTAAAGACCATGAAAATAGACTTAATATTCATAGAAAGAACAAAAATCCACCCACCCAACTAATAATCCCATATCAAAAAGACACTTCTAGGTCACAAGTCAAAAACAAATGTGAAAGTGATTATGGCCTCAAGCAACACCACAGAAAAAAAGCACTCTCAAGATCTACCAACACTCAGTGCCTAAGCATATCGACTATAGTAGGAACCTTGTCTTGGAGGAGTTTTCGGGAGAAAACAACTACTTTAGAGGAAACTTGACTAACCTATACGTGAGGAAGAATTCAATTCTCCATATTGGGTGAAGGGGCACTATCCAAATCACTCTCGAGCAAACAAGAGTAAGCTGAAGCGACTGAAAAACACCATTGTCAGAGTGACACCATACTCACATATTATGAATAGGGGATAAGGTCACATCCTGAATAGCTAAAAGCATATCACATACCATTACCTCATGATAAACAAATATGGGTCTTTTCCACTTCAAATCCCAAGACAAATTATCATCCGCAAACACCCCGACCTAACCCACGACCCAATCCTGTTGGTCAAAGATACTGAAAATCCTAGGAAACCTAACCCAAATGGAAGAATCAGACCCACAGATCCTTCCATAAGAAGGTTTGGAGGTCCTGGGCCACCTCCTTACTAAGACCTTCCACAAACCAAATTGGGGCATCCACATCACTCAAACACATAAGAGGCATCCCTTTACACTTAGGATGAAGCAAAGTGAAAGAAAAAAAATCTACCCCTAAGAGGGGAGTTGAACACTTGGGTAAATTTACAGTAATCATCAGTATCGTTTTAGTTTTGATTGTTGATCAAATTGTGTGTATGCATCATTTGATTTATCCTGTGTTTGTAATTTGTTAATTATGTTTATGTGCATTATCTATTGTAATGCATGCCTGTACCTTTGAGAACCTCCCCATTCAACGTTTTAATAGTTGAATCCTTAAAATATTTCTTTTTTAAGCCTAGCAATTTGATTTGGATTAATGCATTGAGTATTGCTTGAATTACATGTTAGAATTCTTGAATCAAGGTTATTGAGAAGTTTGATTTGAATCATGAATAGTGTGACTTGAATCATGACCTCAATTGAAAATTGGGAATTGCCTATGCCTCTCTTGATTTGAATCATGAAAGTGTGATTCAAATCACAACTCTCTTTGACTCGATTAATGGGGTATACATGACTTGAATCATGTCATCATCCTTTTACTTTCCAAATTTTGATTCAAGTCATTGTTTCTTTGATTCGAATCATTACTTCATGATTTGATAAAATCTTACTGTCTCCTTTGTTTTTCATATGTGTCTACCCTCTAGCACCAAATATCTCATCTCTTCATTTTCTTGTGTATGATATATAAAGAGTGTGACCAAAAACTAAAGAGTGATACTTACAATGAATGTGTCACTACTACATAAAAACCATTTCACCATGGTTGGAAAAGGGATACCACCACAGTTGATCAACTGTGGTGAGGTAGGGGTGGTTGTAAGTATGATGCTTTCACCACAACCGTGTGACCATGATTATAAACCAGATAGCACGCTACCTATCACAACAGTTACATTAAACAACCGTAATGAAATTCTAACGCTTGACATTTAACAACGGTCGTGCTAAACCTCAAAACATTAATTGAATTGATCAAAACATTAATTGAATTGGTCAACCTCAAAATATTAATTGAATTGATCAACCTCAAAACACTCACAACCATAAAAAAAATCAAGAGAACATAGTTGATCAAAACATTAATTGAATTGATCAACCTCAAAACATTCACAAAGAACCAAAGAACACGTTCTTCATTCACTAACACCTATCTCCTAGTTTATACCTTGTGATTAACCTCATAGAATATGGATCTTGTGAGAATTATATGTGTGTGTGTGTGTCTGAGATTCTTCAGATGCTATTCATCATCTTCAATATTTCTCAAGAACCATTATTGTGGATCTTCAACCCTAAATATTGCGTGTGAGAGGTAGATCAAAGGTACATTAGAGAATCTAATATTTTTCTTTGAAATTATATTTTGTGTATCAGGTGGAAGAGTCGTTTCTTGGATATGTATTCTGATTGTGTGTTGTTCATCAAGAGAGAAAAGTTTCTATATACTCCATTGAAGACTTTGGTGAAACCTTGTAAAGGTGTCATAGAAAAAAGTCGGGAGTCGTCCAATTATTCGAAGATAATGGCAATCGCTTAGACGAGTCTTCGTTAGATATGAGGAAAAGATGTTGTAGAAATAGAGCTTAGAGCAGGTTATTATGGATAGAATATTATTAGATCAAGATCAATGACGATCTTGAATGTAGAAGTTGAGTATTTGCATCAACAAAAGGAATAATTGATTAATTTGTGTGTAGGCTAATGCAGTGTGGGTATTAGTGTTCAGATTAATTATAGTTAGTTGTATCAAAATACTTGTACATTAAATCTTAAAATAGTGGAAGATCTGAGTTATATTTTTCTTCCCTGTCTATCTTTAATTTTCTACATTCATTACATAATTGTTGCATCATAGCATCATTTATATGTCATATTGATTAGATCATGCTTATAATTGTATATTGTTTAAGCATAGGTATGTGTTACATCAAACATATTGAATTATCTTTAAATTTAATTATGATTAAATCATTTCTATGTTGAGTATTTAAATTGCTTGAACCAAGAAAGTTGGTTCATCCTGTTTGGTTGTGTCTTTGAAAAGATCATTCCAATAGTGACATCATTGAAATAACATGGCTAGAAATTATCTTGATGAGCTTTTAAGATTCCATCTTATTTTGTTTTTCCTTCCGCCCATAAATCTCTGATTTAGTTTCAAAAAGTTTTTGAATTTATTTTAAAGGGAATCAGTCTATTCAACCCCCATTCTAGACTGTTTCTTATCCATATTCTCAACCAATAAGTAGCCTCAAAGTTGATCTTTTGGTTAAGTCTAGGTGACATCAAAAGTCAAGGATATGGATTCTTTTCGATCCTAAAAGTTTTTGGAAGCTTTTTCATCTAAGTGGATACCAACCATATTTCATTGACTTCCTTATGGTTGATTCATCATTGTCTGATCAATATGAAGTAGTACTAAGTAATTCTCTACTAGAATGATATTTGATCGTTAATTGAAATTGAGAAATTCTCTATGTTTGATTCATCCAGGATTGAACTAAATATTTTTGAGGTGTGTGCAAGAATAACTGGAACCTAGTATTATGTTTTTAAATTTGTTTTGATGATCATTCGTAAGGCTAACAATGTATTCTTATGCGGCAACTTCTTTTAAACTATGGAATATCAGGAAAGAGAAGAAGAAGCATCTCCTGATTGACCTACTTTTCCAAGGTTGTTGTGAAAGAAGATGAAGATAGTTTGTGAAAATTGACAATGCTCACTGATTTTTCAACCAATTATGTAAGGGATTAAATCATAAAGTTTTGAAAGAGTCGTATCACCGTCAAAGTGTTGAATCAACTATCCGATATTGTCAAACGTATGTCCAACAATGAAGTAGCTAATCATCTGCTCATCATTTCTATGTAAATCAAAGATAATCGGAACATTTGTTGTACAAGTTCATCTGGTGTCTTATAAAGGAGGGTCTGATAATGTTTTTAAGAAGTGAAAAGGAATTGTATCCATTTGTTTATGATTGCTTGTATTTTTCTTATAATATATATTTTTTCATTTACTAATCATTTTTGTGTGGATCAAGTTAAGAATAGATCGTCAAAATTTGTATGATCGTTCCAACCTCTCTCATTTTTCTTGTAGTACACGTATTTATAATTATTTCTATGTTCTAAATGCATTTTTTGGGTGAAACGTGTGTATATGTTGTGTGTGCATTTCATAGCGCATTCATCTAAATGAACCATGCATCGAATTATTATTTCATCTGAGCGTTCTTCATTCATTCATGCATCATGCAAATAATTTTACAATTGACATTAAAATTTTCATTCAATTTTATTTTCATTTGAAAACCTTGGTAAATGATTTTGAATTTCATAAAAGTTGTTGTTTTTCATCCATTAAATATTTCCAAAAAAGTTTCTTCATGATTCGACCCAAGTCAAATCATGATTCGAGTGACAAGTGCAAAACTCTTGGAACAAAAGGGCTATGGTTGGTTTGAGTCAAATCACACATTTTCTAAGTGTAATAAACATTACCTTTCGTTCAAAGATTTCGTGCTTGAAATCACACTTTTACACTTGATTCAAATTATGGATTTCAAAAGCATTTTTATTCATGTGTGACCATTCAGGTTCCTCTTCAAATCTATTTACTTCATTACATTTTATTTCATTTCATCAAAATAATCATTTTCAAAATTCATCTTTCTCTCTCTCTCTCTCTCTCTCTCTCTCTCTCTCACACACACACACACACACACACACACACACACACACACACACATACATACACACTCACACACACACACACACACACATATACACACACACATAACATTATCATTCATCTTGGTCTCATCTCTCTGAAACCCATTCCCTTCAAACCTTTAAACACCACCAAAATGAGCTCTCATCAACAGCCAAATTTACCAGAGAAGCAAAAAGGAAAGATGCAAGTTTCTTCGTCCAATCCTCTGCCACCAATTCTAAAGAAAAAAAGGTCATAGGTGTAAGCTAGCAAAGAAACTTCAAACACTCGTATACCTCATGCTCAAAGGAAGAACCATATGGTCAAGAAAATGAAACAACTGCTCAAAGTAAAGAATTTATTGTTGAATGTCAAAAGGTTAGCCATTTGATATCAGAAAGAAAATTTCAAAGGCATGTTGAAGATTTTCTGAATAAACCCGTTGAAGCTAAGTACTATGTTGTTCAAAACTTCTTCCTAATCCTAATTCCTTTCTATTTAAGGACTCCCCATAAATATGAGAACCTAATCACTTTATTCTCAATCACACAATCTGTGATTGATGTTTACAACTCAATTAACAATATTGAATATTACAACTCAACCAAGACAAATCATCTATGCCAAGTTACTAAAACATAGAGGTGTATAACAATAGATTCAACATTAATCCAGTTATGGCATTAACATGGAAAAAGGTAACAAATACTCAAACCTTAGCACAAAGAACCTAGTTCTTGCGCATCATATCTCTTGTCAAACAATGAGAATCGAGTCTCCCTATATAATAATGTTTTCTGAGCTTTTTCCAATTGGTTATACGCATTTAATTCGTTCAGAAAATAGCTGAATCAATTGGATATGGTTTTCTCCTTAAATCTCTCCAAAAGATATGATTTTTTATATTTTAATTTCAAATTTAAATCTTATTTGAATATATCCAACTGTCAAACAAATTAACCAAACATTGCTAAAATAACTACAGCAAATTTGATTGAATCTCAATCAAAAATTATTTTACTGATCATTAGTCTATGTGTTGGACATAGACCCCAAATTATTTTGTTCAAAACTTTAATTTAACAACCTCTATGGCGCGGAAGCAAGTTTAAAATATTTCTCGGATCCAAAATTGTCTAACTGAACCTTCTATTGAAAAACTCGGATATGCGTATGAGTACCAATGTTATGATAATAATTCACAAGTTGGTTTATCAACACTTCAAATACTAAATTGAATACTCTACTATAGTAACTATCTATCTCCAATGTCAACAACACACTAAAGACTAGTTGACGCAATTCATCAAACACTTTGTGTGCAATCAACAAAGTTTGGATATTAGTATAATCTTTGTAGTTCTTAACAACCAATCACTAACAAATGATAAGTGATTACTACACCAACACAATTTAACAAAGAATTCAAAAGTTATTATCCAAACAGTGTTGATCAAGAGATAAAAGTAATTAACAATCTCTCTCTCTCTCTCTCTCTCTCTCTCTCTATATATATATATATATATATATATATATATATATATATATATATATATATATATATATATATATATATATATATATATATATATATATATATATATATATATATATATATATATATATATAGAGAGAGAGAGAGAGAGAGAGAGTACGCATGGATTTGTTTAGGCAGTTCCCCAATCGACCTTGCTATGGGTATGTCTTCCTTCAATTCGAATTCGAATTCGAATTGAGATATTAATATAATAAATCTTACTTTGAAAAAGTATCAATATAAGAGATGAGAAATCAAATCCCACAAACCATAAGTTTATTCTTGACTCTAGCACCTCTAAAACCTTGACCAATCTTGATCAAGTAACTAACCATGCCATTTCAATTCACCTTTTGTTGCTACTTCTTTGCACGACCTCCTTGTCTCAAGGCTTTCACCCAACTGAATTAATCCCAAGCGCATGATCATATAACCAACAATTCCGATTCAATTCACCTGATGTTGCTACTTCCTTGCACGACCTCCTTGTCTCAAGGATTTCACCCGACTGAATTAATCCCATGCGTACAATTGTTGAACCCAAGATTTGTCAACACCCTACTCCCTTGCCGATACACCTAGGCTTAAGGCTTTCACACGATAGGATACAAATTTCACAATCATGTCAAAAACCTTCAAACCCTAAAGATTTTGAAGGAAAACCCTAAACCGGTTATCTTATTTGAATCCCTCAAAGATTGCAACCCTATATTCTTAGTACAACAAACCTAATTGGATGTTATCAATCCTTATCTAGATGAAACCCAATCAAAAAATGATTATGTGTAGTTTGATTGTGTGTATACATAGATTGAATTGGAGATGATGAGATGCTTTGAAATCCTAGATTCATGTATGTTTTACTTACTCTAGAAACCTTACTAGAGAATGATGCATGTATGAATTATTTATATGCATATGTGATTTAGGGCAAAAGGAAATGCAAATAAATTGAAGAAAATATGAATTTTTTAAAAAATTTATCGTATAGGTCGACCTGTAAGATCTATGTGCCGACCTGTAAACAACATGCGTTGACCTGTAAGAGTTATGTGCTTCCTATATGTCGATCTGATGAGTCAGCACATGAAATAGAAGCTAGAGGCTTTAATACTGCAGCATACACGTTGACCTATAAAATGCATGTATCTACCTATAGTAGTGAAAATGTTTCTATAGGTCGACCTGTAGACAATATGCGTCGACCTGTAGACATCATGTGTTAACCTATAGACAACATGTGCCAACCTATAATGCAATTTTTTCGTAAAAACTTATTTTTCATGCATTTTTCACAAAAGTTTCACAAAAACTTATTTTTCATGCATTTTTCACGAAAACTTATTTTTCATGCATTTTTCACAAAAAACTTATTTTTCATGAATTTTTGATGAAAACTTATTTTTCATGCATTTTTGATGCATGAGACCTTTTCCAAGTTGTTTCCAAATTCTTTTATACTTCCTAATTATAAGATGCACATAGAGAATCAGAGGATACCGTCCAATATACATTAACACTAAAATATCCTAGTTTTGATATCATACAAAATACATCTAAACGAAGTTGCACTCACATGCTCCCCCTTTTGATGATGGAAAAACTTGAGACGATGCATTTGTATTTTCACTGAAAGACTCCCCCTGAATATATGCATCCCAAATTCATCTTGCTTCTCCCCCTTTGAAAACATCAAAAAGAAACAAAACAAATCATGAGAAGTATCTAGAATCACGCATAAACCAAAATAACACACATAGGCGGTTTGCAAAGATAAGAACATCAATACGATAGCACTCACATATAGTGGCATACATATTGAATGAAAATGCCTAAACATAAATACACGCATGTAAGACAAAAATACAACATGATTGTCACAATGAAGGTCAGATAACATAACAAAAATATGAAATATGAAGGATACAATGCAATAAAAAACTCTTGAGTTTCTATAAAAGTTGCACACGATTACATGATATATGTCTTTGGTACTCCCGAAATGCTGCACACCTATATGCTCTAGCAAGGCGATAAAGATTTATCACCACACAAACCAAAAAGAAATATGTTATCATAACAATGACATACAACAAAAATTTGCTAACATTATAACATGTTCAATCAAGTTTCATGCAAGAATAGATAACAAGCCAGTGCACCAAAAGCATATTTCAAGCATATAGAGAGAAAAACATAAAGTCACTATAAGCATATAATTGACATACATCAATAGAAATTTTTGGAAGTGAACATTTATGAACTAATTAAAACATCAAGAATATCAACCATTTGGAACACAAGAAACATGTAAAGATAAAATCTTACTTACAAAAAGGGAAAATAAAAAAGGAACGATATTACCTTTCTTATGAAATGATTAAGGATGCACTCTATATTTCTTGACATCTACGTCCTTACCATTTTCATTCTTTTCCAAGTTTCAATTTATGGTCATAGAAGTGTCAATAAACTTTGCATCTTCCATGCCCAATCTCTTTAGCAAGTGCAATATTTGGTTTAACACATACATGAACCTTCATTGAGTTGTTTGATTTGAATACCAAGGAAGTAATTCAACTCCCCCACAAGGCTCATCTCAAACTCACACTGCATAAGCTTAGAAAACTCCTCTACAAGTTCCATGTCAGTGGATCCAAAAATAATATCATCGACATAAACTTGAAATCTTCCAAGCAAGCATAAGCTAGAGACGGTATAACATACATGTGAAGATATTTAGATAAGGTCACTACAACCATTTTAAATGAAACACACATTGGTTATGACTTGAAATTTTCAGAAGTGAACACTCATAACATATATCATATAGAAAGTAAATCATATACCTTTGAAAAATAAACAAGCAAAGGAAATAAGTTACGAATGATAGGGGATGCACATGCTTTCCACAAGAAACTCTCGAACGTAAGTTGGAATGAATGCAAAACATGTCATATATCCTTTAGACAACAACGATCATACCACTTTTCTCTTTGACAAAGTACTTGAAAGTATGATTAATAATGTATCTAAGAAGATTATTGATTTAATGATCATCATAATGTTGGAGAATTACCATCCAAGGCGCAGCGGAATTTTAAAATTTCTCCATTTAGTGATCCTTACGAATGGGCATGATCAGTGATAGAATCGTTACCTCTTGTGGCGATTCAAACCTTTGGTGCAGATCTCTTGAAACGACCAAAACCTTGGATACAAATCCACGGGGCGATCACGAACGTTGAACGATGACAACGTCTCTACTCAGTCGACACGAACGGATTCCTTCAATCGCAGTGCTAGCTGTTATGAATGAAGGCTTTGAGTGAGAGAAAGAGGGAAACAAAATTCCAAGTCTCTACTTGAATTTCTGTCTGAGTGGAGTGACAATGCTTCTACCCAAGGGGTTCTATTTATAGAACCACTTGTGTGAGCTTCAAGCCAAAAAGCCCACTTAAGTGTATTTTGCCCATATCTCATAATATGCCAAAATCACTTAAATATTTGGTACCTTACCATATTTCGTTTCCACTTAAGTGCACCGTACCTTACGATGTTCCTTAATTATTCTATCTCTCATCAATCCGTCCTTTGTGTGTGACCCTATAAGTTTTCGCGGCGTTGGCAATTATATTAAATCACGCATTTAACATAATAAACAGTGAGCGGTATCTAGCAACACATCACTGCTATCCAAGTCACGAAAATGTCATGTGATCTGACAAAACCTCCTGTGATAATAATTATGTGTATAATTACCCCTTTGCCCTTATGTCTATATTGAACACAAGGTATAGACCGTGTCACCCTTGTCCAGTTCAATATTGGGCCCATAGACATTTATTTTGTTACGCAGGATTGGCAAATTCCATCTAGGACACTCATGTCCCTCAGTATGCTTCGTGGAGTACCTATCAACTGTCTTTATGGTTATCCAGTTACGGACAACGTTGGATCAGCAATAAAGCACTCGACTCTACATCTAGGATCCATAGTGGTTTCAGGTCGAAGAGTGGTATACACTATTATCACCATGAGAATAACTTATGACACTTTGCATAACTTTCTATATAGTATTCTCATAGCGGGTCAATCCGGTATAAATATTACTCCTAATATTCATACCTATGTTTAAGACTTGATAACTCTTTATCCATGATCCATGAGATGTGATCATCAGTCTACAAACATAATAGTCTTAATGCTTTAATGTTATCCCACTTCACATTAAAGCTCGACTACAGATACTTTAAGAACAATGCCCTTATGTTTAATGTGTTCTCATGATTAAGTCACACTTAATACATTAAACGGACTATCTATTCTAGGGACTTTATTAATCAACCATAATAAAGAAAATGCCTTTTATTATTAATAAATAATTCGATACAAGTACCAAAAGTATTGGCCTCTAGGGCTTACACCAACACATAATACTTGGATTTTCAATCTTGTTTAATTATGATAATCATCTTGCTCCTCCTCACGTTTTCTCATCTTAGGTTGATTAATCCCTAATTTGATGAACTTGAGTATATCTTGTCGAAGATAACCTACATCATTAAAAATAATACCTTTTCCGACACTTCTCGGGTAGAAAACATTAGTAATAATCAATACACTTTTACCAATTAAAGGACACTAGAAGTTGATTCCTTTTGGTAAGACAACCCTTCTTCCTTGCCACAAAGTCAACTAAATAGGGAGATGTAACATATCACATGTCTTGAGTATCCACAAACAAGATCCCATACTCTCTTCATATATCCAAGATATTTATCCTATAAAATCAACAACAAGTGCTAGGTACCCAGTCTTCATTGGGTCCTTGGGGGTGAGTGAAAACAATGTTGCATTTAGGCAACCATTGAAAGGCTCCTTTAGAAACTAAAACTTTCCTAAATTTGCATTTTTAATAGTATAACCTTTATTACAACAAAAGAGACAAGACACGTTAAGATGAGACGTGCCTTTGCTATTAGACTCCTTTTTAACAAATTTATGTTTCTTATATGAATGGTTCAAAGACCTTTAATACTTAGACAAATCAATAGCATAAGCAATCTTTGGTCGTAAGGCTTTGTCTAATTTGACTTGAAGAGAATTTATCTCTTTTAACCACTTATGACAAGATTCATAACCAAACCTAGAAGGTTTTTTATCCTCATTTTTGTCACTTTAAATATCTACCATAGATCTCTTAATAGCTTCCAACTTCCTTTCAGATTCTAACACTTTAGCTTTTAAGTGTAAAAATACTTTTTCATGTGAAACTAATTTGTTAAAAGCATTTAAGGCCTCTTTATGAAGATTTTCAAAGGCATTTTGTAATTGAGAATAAGATAAATCACTAGTAAGCTCAAGTTTAGAAGTACTTACTTGTTTTTTCTTCCTGTCATAAGACAAATCCGGGCCGATTCCGCGCTTGAAGTGGAGCTTTCATCGCTTGAGGAATCACTTGCACTCTCACAATCTACATAAGCTCTTCTAGATTTACTAGGCTTCTTGTGATGCCCTCTTTCGCTGTCTTTCTAAATCAGGGGACACTCTGGTCTATAGTGACAAATCTCACCATAATTATAACAAGAGCTTCTAAATTTACCTTTCCTATTCTCACCGTCTTTTGAAGATTTGGACTCCCTTCTAAATTTTTTCCAATTTGCCTTCAAAGTGCTTGACCTTATTCTTCCGAATATACCTTTGGCATCTATTGACAAATATCCCAACATCATCATCATCAGAGATCTTGTCATCCCTTTCTTCATACTCACTAGGCTCATACTTTGAGGACATGAAGCTAGAAATATTTAGAGCAACAAACTTCTTCTCTTCTAACTTGTCTTTACCTTTCTATTTCTTCATCATCTTTTCATATTCTTTTTCATGTTTTTCCAGTCAAGTGATTTCTTTCTCTGTTCTTCCAATTTACCAAACAAAGTAGTAAGATCAAGTACTTTAAGATCATTCGCCTCTTTGATAGCGGTGACCTTGGGTTGCCACCTCCTGCTAAGACATCTTAAAACCTTGTTAGTAGCAATAACATTGGATATAGGATTACTTAGAACATTCAATCTATTAATAAGATATATGAATCTTTTTTGCATGTCGGCAATGGTTTCAATAAAGATCTTGTCATCCCATAATTTTTTTCGGTGAAAATAAGTGCACTATTATACGCCCATTTAGGTTTGGTAGCCATTATCTAATAAGAAAATTTTAAGACCAAAAAAAACTGGAGCTCGTGATACCACTTGTTAGACGATAGGCCTAGATCTAGAGGGGGAGTGAATAAATACCAAATTAAAATTTTGTTCAAAACTTTGATTTATAAAAATTTATGGCGCGAAAGCAAGTTTAAAATATTTCCTGATCCAAAATCGTCTAACCGAACCTTATATTGAAAAACTCGGATATGCGTATGAGTACCAATGGTATGATACTAATTCACAAGTTGGTTTATCAACAATTCAAACACTAAATTGAACACTCTACTATAGTAACTATCATCTCCAATGTAAATAACACACTAAAGACTAGTTGACACAATTCATCAAACACTTTGCGTGCAATCAACAAGGTTTGGATATTAGTATAGTGTTTGTAGTTCTTAACAATAAATCACTATCAAATGATAAGTGATTATTACACCAACACAATTTAACAAAGATTTCAAAAGTTATTATCCAAACAATGTTGATCAAGAGATAAAAGTAATTAACAATTTCTCAATCGACCTCGCTATGGGTATGTCTGCTCTCAATTCGAATTCGAATTGAGATATTAATATAATAAATATTACTTTGCAAGAGTATTAATACAAGAGATAAGAAATTAAGTCCCACAAACCATAGGTTTTGTCTTGACTCTAGCACCTCCAAAACTTTGATCAATCTTGATCAAGTAACTAACCGTGCCACTTCAGTTTACCTGTTGTTGCTACTTCCTTGCACGACCTCCTTGTCTCAAGGCTTTCACCCTGATGAATTAATCCCAAGCGCATGATCATGTAACCGACATTGCGCTTCAATTAACCTGTTGTTACTACTTCCTTACATGACCTCCTTGTCTTAAGGATTTCACCCGACTGAATTAATCTCAAGCGCACACTTGTCGAACCCAAGATTTGTCAACATGATCCACCGTCTCACGCTACTCTCTTACCGACATACCTAGTCTCAAGGCTTTCACTCGATCAGATCTGAATTGCACAATCTTGTCAAAAACCTTCAAACCTTAAAGATCTTGAAGGAAAACCCTAAACTTATTTTGTTATTTGAATCCCTTAATGATCGCAACCCAATATTTTTGATACAACAAACCTAATTGGACATTATCAATCATAATCTAGATGTCACCCAATCAAAAAATAATTATGTGTAGTTTGATTGTGTGTATGCATAGATTGAATTAAATATGAAGAGATGCTTTTAAATCCTTGATTCATGTAGGTTTTACTCACTCTAGAAACCTTACTAGAGAATGATGCATGTATGAAGTATTTATATGCATGGGGGATTTAGGGCAAAAGGAAATGCAAATAACTTGGAGAAAATATGAATTTTTCAAAAATTTTATTGTATAGGTCGACCTATAAGATCTATGTGCTGACCTGTAAACAACATGCATCGACCTGTTCAAGGTCATGCGTCGATCTGTAAGAGTTATGTGCTTCCTATATGTCGATCTGAAGAGTCAACACATGAAATAGAAGCTACAGGCTTTAATACTGCAGTATACACGTCAACCTATAAAATGGATGTATCTACCTATAGTAGTGAAAACGTTTCTATAGGTCGACCTGTACACAACATGCGTCGACTTGTGGACAACATGTGTCAACCTATAGACAACATGTGTCAATCTATAATGCAATTTTTTCATAAAAACTTTTTTTTCATGCATTTTTCACAAAAGTTTCACAAAATTTTTTTTTCATGCATTTTTCACAAAAACTTATTTTTCATGCATTTTCACAAAAAACGTATTTGTCATGCATTTTTCACGACAACTTATTTTCTTGCGTTTTTGATGAAAACTTAATTTTCATGCGTTTTTGATGAAAACTTATTTTTCATGCATGAGACCTTTTCCAAGTTGTTTCTAAATTCTTTTATGCTTCCTAATTCTAAGATGCAGATAGAGAATCATAGGATACCGTATACTATACATTAACGCTAAAGTATCCTATTTTTGACATTATACAAAATACATCTAAACAAAGTTGCACTCACAGTAGTGGCATAGGGGATTAACGTTATGTACATCTCTTAACCCTGCTTACGCTGGAGGACCAGGGATAGAAAGCTCCGAGTAGTGGTTAATGAGTGATTTCGTGAGGGATCGGTTATAAAGGTTTTGTTAATTCGCCATGAGATTATAGTGATAAGATCATTTATCTATGGCATCAAGCATCAACAATAGAGAAATATGGGATTCTAAAACACAATCTGATCGCTTTCGTAATTATGTTTAATCTCTTATTTACTTTTCGCACTGAAACTGACACCCCCCCTTTACTAGTTTTTATACATTTCACACAATTTGTCTTATTCGAAGCAGTTAATGTGTATTTAATCTTTTTATTACTTCGACATTATCGGGAAACTTGTCAAGAAGTCATCAAGTTTTTGGCATTGTTGCCGGGGACTACTGATATCTCAACAAGGCGACGTTTGTGCAACGGTTATTTTTTTTTACTTTTATTTTCAATTGTAAATATTTTCATTTTTAAATATTTTCATTTTGTTTATTCTTCATTTTAGTTTTCCTTTTCTATTTCTCTTTCTTTTTAGTTCCATTCTTGTTTAATTTTTCTTATCTAGTGTAGTGCTACTAAGATATTTTTGTTTTTGTTTTGTATGCGAGGTTAAGACAGTCATGCAAGATGACATCTATGCCACCTTTGCAAAGTTTGAAGCTTAAACAAAGGAACTTGCAGCAAAAATGCTCATTCTGGAAAATGCTAGAAATTATTCAGAACCAGAACCTTACACTGATCATTCATGGGAAGAGGATTCATCATCTCATCTTGAAGAAACCTTGACCCAATTTATAAAGATGACTCAACTCAATTTCGAGAAAGTCAACAGGAATCAAGAAATCGTGCGAAGTAACATGGAAACATCCTTCGAGAATTTAGAGATGCAGCTTGGTCAAATATTTATCCAATTAGCATTAAAATTGCGATCTAGTGAGGAGTTATATGGAAATATGTTAGATAGTCCTAAAGATGAAGAATTTGAAAGAGAAGTCAAACATGGATGTGAGGTAGTCGATGAAGGAAGAGTTGAAAAAGAGAAAGAAGAATAAAAATGCACGCCATATGTTGAAGAAATAAAAGAAAGAATAGAAGAAGCGGAGGTGAAAAATATATGTGAGAAAAGAATAAGAATGCAATTTGAAGATTATATAGTTTTGGATGAAGCTCCAAATTCAATAATTCAATTAGACATAGATATCTAACTACAAGATCTTCAACAAAAGAATAGTCCTACACCTAGTAACAAGGCTAATAAAATAGGAGAAAGAGATGAAGCATTGGATGGGATTTATGCCTTGTTCGATATTATCAAACTAAAGAAAATATGGAAGAAAAACCTTTAATTCTTGAAAGTGATGGAATTCCTACTAAACAAAAGGAAGAAGAAGGATGATTTGTTTTTCGTGTCATATATGTCACCCTAACAAAAAAATTGAAAGGTCAAGCTTAGGACCTTAAAAAAGCGCTAGATGGGAGGCAACCCATCAGTTTTTACCAATTTTTTGTTTTGTTTTGCAAAATATACTTAACTTATATTTGAGACCATCCAAAAAAGGAATTAGCTTCTTGAGCATGACCCTTCCATGACAGTCTATGCTTTCTTTAATAAACGAGTTTGCAACTGTGTTTTTTTTCTTCAGATTTTCAAGTTTAGCACTTTAGTATTGAACAGATGATTCAAAAGAAACTTGATCATCACAATAGCAACCAACAACTTGAAGACGACGGATGAGAAAAGAATCAATGGACTTGTGCTCAACCTACATATACCTCATCTAGTAAGGTTTGAGCCAAATAAATTTCATTGTTCACTTTTCTTTCTTTTTGAGTCTATCCATGCATTATTATTTTATCTGGTTTGATCTATTTCCGATTAAGTTCATCTGATTTGACTAACACACACTGAGGCAATTTTTGTTTATAACTTTGAGCCTTTTAAGCCACCATATAGTAATAGGTATATCTATTGCTAACTACTTTGAGCTTTAGCCTTTATTTCGGTAACGTAGCCATGTTTGATGACTTGAAAGATATTTTTTACACCCTCTCTTTGGAGTTAGGTAGAAGTATAGTTCCTAAAGTGTATGAAAAATGTTAAGTTTTGGATTGCTCTTGGAAATGAGAAAAGTTTTAAGTTTGGGGTTAGGGTACTAGAGAATATTGGCCAAAATTACAAAAATTTTGAGTAAAAAAAAGAAATGGAAAAAGACACTTCTTCAAAAAAAAAAAGAGAAAAGAAAAAGAATGAAAGTATAAGAAAGACCAAAAATCTCTAGTATTGTAAAAAAGGAACAAAGAGATATGATGATAGAAGGAAAACTAGACACCTAATTCCAAAGGCTTAAACCTAATTTCGTAAAGATATCCTACCTAAACATAAGTCAAGTTACAACCTGAAAAAACCTCTGATGTGTTTGTTGTGATTTCTGTGATGAACTATATTAGAACACGATCAAGCTAAGCATAATAAATTTTGCATGTTGATTGAGAGATCATCCTATCCACTAAGCGAGTGAAAGTGAACTGAGAGACAGGTGGAGTACTCGTCAATATTAAGGACATTTTTTGAATTTATTGGATAGAAGTTGGAAGCTAGAACAAAGGTCAGGTAGAAGAAATATTAAATTTGGTGATGTTCGATTGTTATTGTGCGACTTGTTTTCTATTGAAATGTGCAGTTGTAGGCGAATTACTTGAGGACAAGCAACGATTCAAGTTTGGGGTTGTGATGACTGTCAGTCATTGTATAATTTTAGTCAAAGAATCAGGTAAAAAAAAGCGAAAGATGAGCCAAAATGAATAAGAAAGACCAAAGAATGAGGAAAAAAATACTTATGTGTGAAAATTTGTGGACTTAGTGGAAATTTGAGTGAAAAAGGAGCAAAAAAGAGTGCATCTTCGAAAATAATCACATGCAGCATCGCGCGCGTGATAGAGCCATACAAATTGCATCGCGCATGATGCAAGTCATCACGTGCACGATAAGACCTTTTTCTGGGCTTTTTTCTAATGTGTTTGATCTATTCTGAGCTCTTTTTAAGGAGAACTTCTGCACTTTGATAAGGGTTACAAAAATTGGAGAGCAATAAGGGGGTTATAGTGATAAGATCATTCATACAAGGCATCAAACATCAACAATAGCGAAATAAGGGATTCTAAAACACAACCTGTCTGCTTTCGTAATTATGTTTAATCTCTTATTTACTTTTCACACTGAAACTCGACCCCTCTTTTTACTAGATTTTATATATTGCACATAATTTGTCTTGTTAGAAGCAGTCCTTGTGGAATCAATCTTTTTATTACTTCAACATTATCCGTACACTTACCGAGAAATCACTAGTTACTGGCGTGGAAGTTTGTTGTAGTTGCAAAGGTATCCACAACTAAATGAAGCTGGATAGTCTCTATTTTCACCTACAAAAATAGGATGCAACATGAGGTGTAAAAACAAAAGGAATATAAGTTTATAATTGTCTGAAGCCATCAAGAATCACACATGGGAAATGTATGAGCTAAAATATTTTAAAACGCCAGTAGCAGAGACTTGTTCATTCACTATACATTGAATGTACAATGTAACAATATCGTTGTGTTTGTATAGTGTTAGTAGACATGGTTCGTGTCAAGAAGGAGGGAGGATATATGGTGGTTTCTTATTTTACGGTGGTGGTGAAGGGTGCGGTTTACGGAGGAAATGGTGGAAGAGGATGGTGGAGTGAAACAATGTTGTTATTTGAAGATCACATGAGGGAGCTTTAACGTTGCAAAAGCATGATGGCCATAAACAAACGTCGGTGATGCGCAATTTTGTTGTTGTTGTTGTGGAGAAGTTAGAGGTGTATGGTTATGAAGTTAATGGAGGGTGAGTTGTTGTTCATGGTGGGGAAAAGGCTATAAGTTGAAGCTCATGGTTTGTGTTCGGGTGACACGATAGTGGTTTCTTGTTTCGTGGTGGTTGAGTATGGGATGAGGTGGAAGGTTGTTGGTTAAACAAGAAGATGAATAGTGTTTAAGAAAGTCAAGAGAGAGGGAAGGAATAAAAAGTATCAGTTATGTGTGAGAGAGGAAGTTGAGCAAAAATGAAAAAAATTAACGTGTTGTTTAGTCTGAAAAGTAAAGTCCTTCACGTTTTATTTTCTTCCCTTAAAAACTAGAGCCTTGTTTGGTTTATCAAAAGCTCAAGAAAACATTTTTTCATCCTCCAAGAAAACATTTTTTCACCCTCCTTAAAAACTAGCTCCTTCCCTTTTTTTCACACATTTATTTTAATTCTTTTTTCTTTTTTGAATTTTGATTGGTGGAGAGAGATATGTGAGGATATGGATCCAAGTGAGGTAGGATGTGTTGATTTAGGACCCTGGATTAATTTGAATTTAATGGCTAGAGATCAACACATATAAATGTACATTAGGGTTTATCAATTATTTTAAAATGCCCACATTATCCTTGGATATTTCTAGGATAAAAAAATGAATTTAAAAGCAATAAAATTAAATAAAATTAATTATTTCTAATAAAAACAAATAAAAATCAATTGATTATTTATTTCTTCATATTTATTTTTTCTTGACATCTTGACAAAAAACAAACAAAAAAAAAACGAATAAAAATCAGGTGAGAAAATGCGCAAAAAAGTAAAATGAATGCATTAAAATGATCTATGCGAAATAAAGTTTTGGAAAACAAACAGATAAAGATAAAATTTTGCAATAAAAAATGCCCGGTTGAAAAGGCTCAGCCTGATCAAAATATAAACACAAATGACATCGAAAAATTTAAACGAGCACGCAAGATTGAACTATGCGAACCTCGTAGATCAACAAAACTGACAGCTGCAAACCCGATCTTGAAATTTTTCTCCCGCTAAGTTTATGTACATTTGAGAAATGATTCAACCAGTCTGTCTATTTAACCAAAAATTTATTATCGTCGACATTTTAAGCATTATCCTGAAAGAAATGCATGTTATGATATGCATATGATGCTGTTGTCTGGTGAATGCATTGATTTATTGATTGAGGGGGGAAATTGGGGCATGACACCTGGAATAAGGTAACCAAGACTCAAACCCTAGTTCTTGTGCACCAAAAATCTTGTCAAACAATGAGAATTGAGTATCCTTATATAATAATGCCTTATGGGATTTTTCCACTTGGATACTTGCATTTAATTCGTCCAGAAAATAGATGAATCAATTGGATATGAGTTGCTCCTTAAATATCTCCAAAAGATATGATTTGTTATATTTCAAGTTCAAATTTAAATCACATTTAAATATAATTTGAACATCTCTAGCTGTCAAACAAATTAAATAAGCATTGCTAAAATAACTACTTCAAATTTAATTGAATCTTAATCCAAAATTGCGTTCCAAATAACACCCATCAAGGCCTGTTGAACAAGGCCAGATGTACTGCACATGTTGGAACATCGTGTTCCACATATTACACCATTACATCTAAATTAACTCCACTCCATAGTAAATCTTCTGCTGTAGAGTAAATCTTGGATAAAGAAAATCTCAACCATATGCAATTTCCATCCGTCTATTTCCAAGAAACCAGATGTTGCAGCCCACATGTTGGAATATCGTGTTCAACATGTGTCCCTTCTGCACCCGTACCAGCTTGAGCAAACTCCATGTTATTTTACATAGTACAACCAATTCCAAAAGACCAACAAAACCTTTTTACAATAAGTAATAAAAAAAACTAAGACTTCATCATTATTCATATGTTATTCAATTACAAAATAAAAAATATATAAATTTAAATGGTACACTAAAGATTCAACATTATTAAATCTTTAATTATTGAATTGATCAATACTGTTTTTAAATAATTGAAGAGATATAAGAGATGTAGGATGTATTAAGAGAAACATGATTAATGAAATATTATTGTACAAATCACCTATAGAACTAGTTCTACATTGTTTGGATTATATTTACTTTAAGTGTATATATAGCATACACAAATATAAGGATATGTAAATTTGTGGGTTGACGAGATGAACCTTAAGCTTAAGTAATTTATTTTAAAATTTGCATTAATTAATTTCCATATAAATTTATAAATAATTAATTTCAATATAAGTTTAGAAAATAACTTTATTAAAGTTATTAATTAATAATTTATTTACAAAATAAAATATATAAAAAAATCAATAAGTTTCATGCCACACCATCAAAAAAGTGTCACGTATTTTTTTTTTCAAACCTCAGTGTTTTTTGGACCGAAATTGGGGATGAGAGATCAAAACTATTTAACATCAAAATAGGATGATTGATTTCATGAACAATGCATAATAGGAGGACAAAAGCTGTAATTTAGCTTAACAATTATAAAACGTTAAATATTTATCAATGTGATTACACTAATTCAGATAAATTAAGAGATAAACTCATGAGGCTGTAGGATATTTTTTAAAATACGCTGAATAATTAAGTTCATTTTTATATGTTGAAAAATGTGATTAACAAAGATTCATATACCATTTTTTGCTTTATGTTCTGGACCGGCTAAAGGTTTAATAGAAGGAAGTTCACCTTCGATTCAAATCTGAATTGTTTCAACTAAATCTCATATATAAAGGACCCCATGTGAAAGGAAGGATATGATTCAAATCCATTCTAACTCTCTTACCATTTTTCTTTCTTTTAGGCTATGTTTGGATATCATAAAATGAACGGAGCAGAATAGAGTGGAGCAGAGTGGGACGGAGCGGAATGGAGCGGAGCGGAACGAATGCCCAATTCCATTGTTTGGAAATTTTAGAACGGAATAAGGCAAGGTGTTCATTCCGCCCAAATTGGAGAGGAAGAAATATGGTGGTAAGTGATGGAATGAAATGGAATCCATACCACTCCATTCCGCTCTGCTCCATCGCATTTTAAATGATCCAAACAATGGAATATCATTTCACTCCATATCATTCCGCTCCGCTCCATCTGACTCCATCAATCCAAACAAAGCCTTAGTAACCTGAACCATGAAGTGTTAAACTTGAAGATCACAATGAAAAGGTTAGATAAAAGCCATAACCAACGGGGATCCATTGAGCCAAGGGGCCCACTCAAGCTCAAACAAAAATAATAAAACCCCACCACTCCATAAAACCCAAATCTAAGAAGGATAAAAAGATTAACAAAAACCCGCCCCAAAGAAGAACAAGCTAGATCTCATCCAAAATAAACCATAATCAACAAAAAAGTTACCACCAGGTGAACCATCAATAGCTCACAATCACTAGGAAAAAGAAACTTAACCCTCTATCTGCTCAGACAAAAGGGTAAATTTCTCAAGCTAAGAAGAGAATGCACGAGAGTTTTATGCGTGTGTACCAAGATGCCAATTCCACTTTAGGAATACGATTTTAGCTTCCACATCCTTTATCGTGGTAGAGGAGCCAGAAAAAAAGATAGAATTACGAGATTTCCAAATCGACAAAATTATATAATGCCAAATCATAACTAAATGACCCCTCATCCTAGCCGTACCACCTAGAGATTTAAATAACATGGAAATAGACCTAATATTCCTAGAAAGAACAAAAATGCACTCCATCCACCTAATAACCCCATATCACATAGACAATTCTAGGTTATAAGTCACAAACAAATGTGAAAGTGACTATGGTCTCAACTCAAGCCTTACCATAGAAAAGAGCCTTCTCAGGATCTACCAATACTATGCTCCTAAACATATTGACTATAGTAGGAACCTTTTCTCGAAGGAGTTCTCAAGAGAAAACAAATACTTGCTACTGTAGAATACACATTTCATAACGGTTGAGAGAAGGATTCCACCACAGGTGGTGGCCCGTGGCAAATATGGTGTGGTTATATGTGCCCTCTTTACCGCCACAGGCTACTAGCCATGGTAAAAAGACAAAAGCGCATAACATACCACTATGGTTGTATAAATAAATCATAGCAAAAGGATGAGATCATGGGTTCGATACCCAGCACCTAGATTTTTTTGTAGGTTTTAAAACATTTCACCACAGTCCTAGATACTAACGATGGTGAAAGACTAGTGTACAATATTTCACCACAGTCCTAGATTCTAACCGTGGTGATATGCTTACTTGAGTTTATTATAACTTATATGGAATACTTATTTCACCAATGACTCATTAAACATAAAACCTTTCAATCTGATTTAAAAATCAATAACATGACAAATTCAGTTATTAGAAGAACAAGTTACACTAATCAATGTTGTACAAGTTTCATATAACCCATTATCCTCTTTTTGCTCTTTAACGATTAGAACTTGTTTCGATGTTTCTAATTCTTCTGCTAACACTTCCTTCACCTCTAATTCATTTTGAAAAATATTATTAACTTTATAGACAAAATTAGATGTGAAGGAAGTGATATTTGAACAACTAGAAGCATTAAATCAAGTTCTAACGGTTAAAGAGCAAGTTACGAATAATAGTCTGTAAAAGACTCGTAAAACATTGATAAGCGTAAGTTGCTTTCTAATATAACTTAATATCTTATATTATATTTTTCTAATTCAATTCGAAAGGTTATATATATTCAGTAAAGGGTTGGAAAAACATTCAAACCATATAATCCCTCAATCCTCTTTTATAAGCAACTTTTGACTTTTAGGTTAATTGAATAATTAATGTATATATATATATATATATATATATATATATATATATATATATATATATATATATATATATATATATATATATATATATATATTATAAATACATCACTTATTGAATGAATCTAAAATTCAAAATTTACTTATAAAGATAACGGATGGAGTATGATATAATAAAATAATCTTTTATGACATGTTGACTGAATATAATGAAAGCTGCAATGTACACGTTTTATCACTAAAACTAAAATAAAAACATCAACAATAAAACAACCATTTATAACATACCTCAACAAAAACATCAATAATATAATATTCAAAATAACTTACATTAAACAATAATATACCTTAACAATAACATACAATTTTTATCAACAAAAGCAAAATCATCAATAATATACAACTTTTATCAACAATAACATATCTTAACAACAACGTACAACTTTATTTTATCAACAAAAATAAAATTATCAACAACATAATAATTTTATCAACAACAACATATAATTTTTATCAACTTTTATCATATATGAGCTAATAAAAAATTATAAATATACCTAAACAATAGCATTCGCAATAACACAAACAACAACATATATGAGCTAAACAAAAACACTAATACGTCTAAACAATAACATTCACAACAACAAACGATTTATACAAAAACAACAACATACAACATAACTAATTTTTTTTTAACATATCCCAATAAAACATCATAAATATCACAACTCATAACATAAAAGGTGGAAATATCTCACGTACTTGAAATGTGTAGAGGAAGTGAAATAAATAAGTTTTGTGTAACACCTTTCCTTGATCCATAAGAGTTAAAGAAAGTATGTTGGAGTTTTGTGAAGAAATGGTATACAACCATTTATGGAGATTAGGATAAGGTGTGAGAGAGATGTAAGGATTTTGTTTTATGAGACAATTGTTCTGTCTTGAACGAGAGAACTTTCACTTATATATAGGCTATACCTTTCACCACGGTTGATAAAACGACCATGATGAAATATAGGTACATTTCACAACAGTTTCTATTTTAGACAGTGGTGAAAGATATTTTAATTTTAATATAAATATTAGATTATAAGTGACACGCCTATTTTGTAACAAAAAAAAAAGGAAATTGTTGGTGTTGGGTTTCAAATCATGTCAAGTACTTTTCACTAAAGGTTTGACTGTGGTGAAATGTCTTTTAGTAAATAACAAAAAAAAAGCGCCTTGAAATGAGTTATTACTACGGTGGACCAAATGACCATAGTAAGATGATTTTAAGAAATATATATTTTATAGTAGTGACTTTAGAAGGGGCACAACTAAACCATATGAGAGGAAGAATTCAATTCTCCAGATTGTCTAGAAGGACACTATCAATGTCACTCTCTAGTAAACAAGAGTAAGCCGAAGTGACTGAAAAACACAATTATCAAAGTGACACCATACTCACCAATCAGGAACATGGGATAAGGCCACGTCCTGAATAGCTAAAAGAAGATCACTGACCACCACCTTTTGATAAACAAAGACGGATTTTTCCACTTCAAATCCCATGTTAGAATATGATCCACAAATACCCTGACCTAACCCACAACCTAATCCTCCTAATTATAGGTATTGAAAAGCCTAGGAAACCTAACATACAAAGGGGAGGATTAGACCTACAAATCCTTCCATAAGGAGGTTTGAAGGCCTGAGCCCACCTCCTTACTAAGACTCGCCAAAAACCAACTTGGGGCATCCACATCACTCGAACCCAAAGGAGACATCCCTTTCCACTTGGATGAAGTAGAGCGAAAGCCAAAAAATTCTACCCCTAAGAGGGGAGGTGAACACTTAGGCTCCATACCTGGAAAATAAGATGTCAATCCAAAGGTCACTAGATCCTGAAATGAGCCTCCATATCCACTTTTCCAAAAGATTCAAATTGACCATGTGGAAATCCTAGATTCCCAGCCCCTTGTGCTTAGGCTTACAAATATCAATCCACTTAACTCAAGCAATCTTAAATTCCCTTTTAAACTTTGATTAACTTCCTTTGGATCCTGACAATCTTTTGTCAAACCTTAACAAACATCTTCAAGAGAGATAAGAAGAATATTGAAATAACGTTAAAGACCGAGTTAAGTAATACCATCGACCTTCAAAGGTAACATACAAATGCACCTACTAGCATAACCTCCTAGACAACATGTTAACTAATGAATCCAACATAGACATACTACGAAGAATATCTTCAATCGGAAATCCAAAATAATTTTTTTAAATATACTTCTAAAACATCATAGTCTTCTCTAACCTAAAATTTACTTAATACAAACTCTGTAAGGCGAGCCCATAACCTTGTTTTGGACCATGCTTAAAGTATTTAATTTATATAATATTTTATAATATTAATAAAATATATCTCTAAGTATTTGTTACACTTTTTTTAAATTTAACAATTTATATTTTTCATATTCTTAATAAAATAGAAATGTTTTAGAACTTTTTAAAAAATTATCAATATTAATTTAATTTATAATATAAGTATTATATTGAAATGAAAATCAAACATTCCAATTTTTTACTACTCTCTTTTTGAGCTTCCTCTCTAACTATTAAATCAACCTTATATTCTTTAAATAATTTAGTACTCCCTCTGTTCTTTTTTAAGTGTCACTTTTTTGATAAATTTTTGTTCCTTTTTAATTGTCTCTTGCAAAATTCAAGGTAACATTAATTGCACTTTTGTCACGATTACCCCTAGACATTTATTATAAAAAGAGAAAAAGTAAAATAAATGTATTAAATAATTAAGGATATTATAGGTAAAAGGAGAATTATTGTTTGAAAAGTAACAATATTGATTAACTTTCTTGGTATGTTTAAAAAGAAAAATAAATGACACTTAAAAAGGAATAGAGGGAGTAACTTAAAGTATTTTTTATAGATAAAAAATAATTGTATTTTTAAATTTACGTGTCATATACTAAACTATACACATTTCGTCTCAAAATAAATGTCATAGTTGACACTTTCACACAGATTAAGAAAATGGGATAAATGAAAGAGAGAATGATAATTTTACTAAGTTATCCTTATTTATTATTGAAGTATTCTTATTATCATTAATGCAAGGGGATATAAATAGTAAATCAAGATTATTAATTAGAGAATACAATTGGAAGATGAAAACTAAAATTGCATTGAAAATTAGGGCTGTAAATGAGTCGAGTCGAATCGAACTCACCTCGCTTGCCTCAACTCATTAAGAATTGGTTCAACTCAAATTTTGGTTCGAGTTCGACATAAACTTTTTTTTAAAACTCAAACTCGAGTTGTTATAAGTTCACAAACAACTTGGTTCAATTCACTTGCTTCACGGACTTAAAAGCTATTTTTTAAAGTCAATGTTTTATATATATTTATCATTTTAAATTAATATTTTAAAAAAATTGAAATAAAATAAAAGTTATAAGATTGAAATTTAACTTTGTCTCAAAACTCTACTAATTCAAAAACTACACTATTTTCAGAAGATACATTTGAAAGTATAATTAAAAAATTATTCAATTACAGTTTAAATTTGTTTTAAAAATCCACAACTTCATCTAAATTTTCAAATACCTTACAAATTTAATGAAATAGTACGTCAAAAACTACTAGAAATTGATACATTCTCATCACAAAAATAATCACACCACTTACAATCTTCATTACACATGTTATTTTAGCAAATGTCATTATAACTCAGACGGATGAACCTAAATGCAATTGTCAGCTTTACTGTCATAACTAGTACGGTAGGGACAACCTGAAAAATTCAAGATGATATTTTTCAAACCAATGAAATTCATATATATCAACACCAACACAGAATGATCATGGCATACTATGTTACACCACCATAGTTTCCATCAACAATATATTACAAAACATATTATGTCACAAAAAGATTACATGATTACAATAATGAAAAATATATTTTTTTTATAAATGAAGAAGAAAAATAAAGAATGTACCTATCTATCACTAAAGATGTAATGTAATTTTTGTTTGCACATGTTCCACCTATTAACAAAAAGAAAAGTTAATTTCAATAAATTAATGTTATTTTTAAAGCTTATATTATATTTAATAATCAAGAGAGAGCATATTGCCTTAGGTTTGTTTCTAATTTCATGCAAAACTCGAAGCCAATCATCACCACATATTAAAGTTTCGACAGTAAATGGATGTAAAGAAGTTCGAAATGAATCAATAATTCTTCCTTCGATGCTAAAGATTGACTCCGAAGTCACAATAGATATTGGAATGACAAGAATATCTATTGTCATACAGGACAACACTCTATATTTTCCACTATTCAACTTCCACCATTCCAAGACACAAAATAACATATGATCGTTATCTTTAGGTTTGTAAGTTGACTCATTCAAATACTCTTCAATTTCAGATTTTACAGTAGGAATTGCTTATTGTTCTTCAACATAATTCATTAATATTAACCATCTTGAGGATTTTTGTTGCTCTAAAATAAGTCATTTTTGATCAACATTACTTCTACTAGATTCTTCTTCAGCGCTCTCACTAAGTAGACCGACATACTCTTTATACATATCATCAAGAGAAATACACACCTCTTATATATTTTTTCTAGCTTTATCTCCAGAATAAATTAAGGTAAAACACATGTTAACACCCATCATTTTGATCCCATGGTTCAAAATAGAAGCAAGAAACATTGCAATATTACTTTGACTCCAATATTTATCAAAATTTTCCTTCATTGCTTATACTATTTCTTTCATAAAATTTGACTTATCTTGGACAAATTTATCTAATACTTACTAGATTCAAAACACCTCAATGAGATATAAGTTAGTAGTTGGATATTCACTACTAGAAATAATATTTGTAACTATACATTAAATACCTCTAGCAACTTGGAAATATTTTCAACCTTTTCCCAATCATCATCATCTGGAAGAGTTGTATGGTTAGGTTCTCGATCTTGAAAATGAGGAAAAACTTATTTGAACTGCATTGCAACTGACAACATTTGATAGGCGGAGTTCCAATAATTTTTTACCGCTAAGATTTAGTTGTTGAACTATTTGAGAGAATGTTTGTAACCTTGATTCAAACTGATTGATGAACTTCACACTTTCACACATATTTTCAACTGTTTTTACTAATTTTCCAATACCATCTTGAACAAGCAAGTTTAGTATATGCGCACAACAACACACATAAAATAACTTTCTACCTAACACTAATTTTCGATGCCTTAAAATTAAAACTTTTAACTCCTTCGAACATCTATCGTTATAGTGTACATTATCCAATGACAAACTAAATATTTTATTTTCAATGCCCTATTCTTTAAGACATTTGAAGATTGCATCAACAATATCAACACCACGCCGAGGAGGAGGCACATGAACAAAACGAAGAATGCGCTTCTGCAAAACCCAATCAACATCAATGAAATGGTCCGTTAACACCATGTATTCTATCTTCTGATTTTTGTGACTTTCATAAATTTGTGGTCAAGCAAATGTTATTTACTGTTCTCAAATTAGACTTCAACTTTTTTCTTTCAGCTTAATAAACAACTTCAACTTTTTTCTTTCAGCTTAATAAACAACAATACAATCATTCTTCAATATTTTTCGACTAATTTTCTCATATGAAAAATTAGAGTATTTCATCATAAAGAGAAAACATTTTTCCTCAACAATACTAAATGCATGTTCATGCATCATAATCCAATGTGCAGTGGTTTCTCTTTATTTTTCATGATCATATTTAGCCCACATATTCATAAGTAGTGGTCCTGAAAGCTTCTCACAATCATGCTTTTTGCTGGTTGAAAGTTCAATTTTTTGTTGTTGTGTTACTAGCTTCTGGTAAACATAACATATTTCATTTAAATGTGTCTTTTGAATAACAATGTCCGTGTTCTAAATATTTTCTTCATTCACAACTTCATTTGCTGGTGTTAATTCATTTGTTAGCGATTTTTCATTTGTATTTGCATCTAAATCATGATAGAATTCATTACATTTAAGAATTCTTCTCCATCATTTGAGGATGAATCTTCCAATAATTCAATTGAGGTACTATAAGACATTTCTACGATAGAAAAAAACCTCAAATGTAAAGAGCATATTAAAAAATTATACACTAATATTTTAAAAAATGTCAAAGTTGGACAAAATATAAATTCATGACCACATGAGTGCTCCACCCACAAAACATACCATACACCATACATCACCGTTAACAATTTAAAAGTTTTAAATCACTCACATGGGAGTACTTTAAAGTTTTAACATATAACCAATCACAGACCATAAAACAAATAACAGACCATAAAACCAAAACAAATTGAAAAAAGTAAAAAAACAATTGACCAAAAAACAAAGAGATGATGAAGAAATAATATTTACCTCTGTTGAATCTGGATGATATTGAAACAAATTAGATTATTTTAAGTGGAATCTAAAAAAGATATTAAAGGTCTTTTTTTTTTAGTAAAATGAATAAATAGTGTTGAAAATTAAAGATATTAGCTGAGATTTTGAAAACAAATTAGAAGGACATTCTCTAAAACCTAAAAAGGAGACTAAAGATTTTGTTTGAGAAATCTAATATTAGTAAAGTTTACCTATTTAAAGCTTTAAAGCTAAATTAATTAAAATAACTTCTTAAAATAATATAAAAGATAAATGCTACAAATTATTAAAAAGCATTATCTTTATAAATGGTAGTTTAATCTCTCTCTCTCTCTCTCTCTCTCTCTCTCTCTCTCTCTCTCTCTCTCTCTCTCTCTCTCTCCTCTCTCTCTCTCTCTCTCTCTCTCTCTCTCTCTCTCTCTCTCTCTCTCTCTCTCTCTCTCTCTCTCTCTCTCTCTCTCTCTCTCTCTCTCTCTCTCTCTCTCTCTCTCTCTCTCTCTCTCTCTCTTCTCTCTCTCTATATATATATATATATATATATATATATATATATATATATATATATATATATATATATATATATATATAATTTTAGATCTTAACCTTTTTTAATCTAACGGTTTCAATTAAATATTTATATAACAATTTAAAAAAATTAATTAATTAGACCAAAATCTCTATATAAAATAAAATTAATATCATAAGTTTAAATTCATATATTAAATATACTAATAATTAGACCTATTTTTTTTTATAATTGATCAAAAATATATAGATACATACTAACAAATTTAAAATGTTAATTAGACCAAAATTCTTATATCAAATACAAGATTATGAATTATGATTGACTACCAAATTAAAAATAAAAATTGATCAAAACTAATATTTTTTATAGATTTTTTTTTAATCACAATTTTTTATGAGTAGCCATTTTTGAGAATTTTTTTAGTCAAATAATCCATATTTTCAATTTTATTCTTAAAATAACATAGGTTTCAAAAAAGTTCTCAATCTATCCCATTTTTTTAAAAAAATTTGAAACGTAGTGGTGGCGCAAGACAAATTGGCGACTTCACATATTTTTCAATGATGATGTCAATTAGATTGACGTCTGCATATGATGTTGCTAGCCCAATTAACTCCACTGTACAAACTTCCAATGGTGGTGCCAATTCATCTGGTGCCAATGTGTATTGCGTTTTTTTATAAAAAGTAGATTATATAAAGAAACAAAATAATATTTAATTAAAATTGCATTTGCATACGAAAACAAAGTTAACATTGATGAGGACGACCGAGTTGGTAATAGTTGCATCCGCCTCTTGAACGTCTAACCCCTAAAAAATTGAAATACACCGAGGAATCTTCTGAATGAGGCCAAACTTTACAATCACTCTCTATTTGTTGGGAGAGATAACCATGTAAAAACTCAGATCAAAACTTGTTGTGTAGGCCATGGTTCTGTTGTTTCCGCCCCTTGAACTAACGGTCCAGAACTGGTCACGGGTGGTCCGGACCGGGAAATCGGAGTTGAAATGAGGTCAAACTTGGAATTTATGCCGTATTTGTTGGGAGATAGAACAGTGCAAAAAATCACCTCAAAATGTTACACTTAGGCTAGGGTTTTGCGTTGTCTTGAGCCGATTCGCGGACCGGTACGAACCGTTCCACTATTTGTTCGCTATCAGTCTCTCACCAATATTTATCCTTAAACCAAATTTACCGTCCGATTGAGGTTGCATTCCCAAACAACCCGACTCACCGACAACACTTCGTGGTACGACAGTGTCCGAGCACAACATGACTCTCACCCTCTCTGAAACCCCTTCCAGTGGACTTGGATCTGGTCCGCTGCTGATGACGCTTCTCCATACTACAATTCGAACACCGAGGGAGACCGATTTTCGTGGTGGGCTTATCCCAGTTCGCTCGTTGTTACTAATGGAATCCTTGTTAGTTTCTTTTCATAGGTATGACGAAATCGATCATCCTTGTTAGTCTTAATTTTATTTTCGCATGCAAACATAATTTTCATTAAATATTATTGCATTTCTTCATATAATCTATTGAAAAAAATACAATACACAATGACGTTATATTAGTTGGCATAACAATTGAAAGTTTGTACACTAACGTCAATTGGACTGACAACGAGGTGTCAATCCAATTAATGCCACCATTGAAAAAGTAGGTGAAGTCGATAAATCACCTGACACCACCATTACGTCTTAATTTTATTTTTGTTTGAAAGAGTGTAGGTTGATTTTTTTAAAACCCATGTTATTTTAGAAATAAAATAAAAAATATAAATTATTTGAATAAAAATTTTCCGTATTTAACATTATCCTTATAAATTTAACTTTTGAACTACAAGTCTTTTTTTAGAAAAGAAATAAATAACGTAGAAAATTAGAGATAAATATTTTTTGAGGTTTAAAATAAATTAAAAGTGCATTTTCTAAAAGCTAAAAAGAAACTTAAAGGTTTCGTTTGAGAAATATAATCTTAGTAAAGATTACATATTATATTTAAAGTTTTAAATTTAAATTAATTAAAATAAATTCTAAACATAATATAAAAAGTATATGTTACAAATTTTTAAAAAGTATTATTTTTATGGAAGGTAGTTTATAACAAATTAGAAATGTATGTTTTTTTTTAAATTTAAAGATATTTTTATATGGTGTAGATTTTCTTAGAAGATATTTAGTTTTCTTTAAAATTAAAGGCAATTTAGAAGATATATTGATTTTCTTAAAATTAAAGAATTTAGAAAATATTTTTTAAATTAAAAAATATATGTTAATTTTTAAATTATTTAAAAATATATATAATTTATATGGTATTAATTTTTTATTTGTATAATTATTTTTAGAAATATTTTGCTCACTTGAAAATATAAATTATCCATTAAAACCGTTAGATTAAAAGAATATAGAATTAAGATTTGGAGTAAATCTTTAAACATATTCTTAAGGATAATATAATCATTCTCATATATAATCGAGTTGACTCATGAATCAAACGAGTGTATAATTCAAGTTTGACTCATTTAATTAACGAATTTAGTTTTCGTTCATATTCAGCTCATTGATTCATAAATATAGTTCAACAATTTAATTGTCGAATAAGTTCAAAATTATTTTCGAATTGGTTCGGTTCAAAAATTAAAAATAAATAAATAATTTTTTGTAAATATGTAAATGATGATGAAAATAATAAAACAGTAAATTCTGTTTTCTCTTTGTAATAACTAACTTTAGGAGTTAGTTAGAAGTTGTTGAGAAGAGTTAGTTAGGATCTAACTAATTCCTTTAGCTATATATAGTTGTCCTCAATATTGTAACAATTCAAGATTGAGAATCACTTTTTCATCTTTGATCACATACAACTTTTCTCCAAGCTTTTCTATTCCTTTGGTTATGGAGTTTCAGCTCATTATTGTTGTATGTTCACATGGTATCACAAGCTTGTGATTCTTCTTTCCGCTGCGATTTTTCTCAATCTTCTTCTTTCGATCAAAATTCTGTTTCTTTTCTGCAGTTTCTGCAACTTTATTTGTCTCTCATCATGTCATCTTCAAGCTCTAATAGCAGCGATCATGGTGAATCATCTTCAAGAAACAACAATAAAGGTTATCAAACTGATATCCTAAACCCTTATTTCATGCATCCAAATGAGAATCCTTCTTTGATTCTGGTCACACCATTACTCTCCAATAACAATTATCACTCTTGGTCGCGCTCCATGGCCATGGCTCTTCGTTCTAAGAACAAACTGCATTTCATCAATGGTGTTTTACCACGACCGTCTGATCTTGATCCAAATTCCATCGCTTGGGACAGATGCAACACCATGATCATGTCTTGGATCAAGAATGCTGTAGAAGTTGAAATTGCTCAAAGTATCCTTTGGATGGAAAATGCTGCTGATATGTGGAATGAGCTCAAGGAGCGTTTTTATCAAGGCGATGTTTTTAGAATTTCTGATATCCAAGAAGAAATCTGCACATTGAAACAAGGTGATGCTTCTGTTTCTTCATATTACACAAAACTGAAAATTTTATGGCAAGAACTAGATAATTTCAGACCTATTCCTGCATGTGACTGTGATACTACTTGTCTTGCCATTACCAAGATTCGCGCTTACAAGGCCAGTGATCAAGTAATCCGTTTCTTGAAAGGGCTGAATGATCAATACTCTGCTATTAGGTCACAAATAATGCTTATGGATCCTCTCCCTAGCATTTGCAAAGTATATTCCCTGCTTGTTCAACAAGAAAGACAAGCTAATCTTCCCATTGATGAGTCCAAGATTTTGGTCACTCCATCTTCTGATCAGCATCATCGTGATAATCAGTCTAAATCATATTCCAATATGCGTGGTAGGGGCAGCACTAGAGGAGGCAGATATTCTGGCGGCAGGGGCAGAAATAATCGTGTTTGCATACACTGTGGCTTCATCTTCATCCACCTGTAAGTATCCTATTTCATCTGCTATTTCCTATGATTCTTTTTCATCTCCTCATAAACATTACATGTTAAACTTGTCTGCCAATCCTGAACCTACATCTTATGAGCATGCTATTTGTGATGAGAATTGGAGAACTGCTATCAACACTGAGTTGCAGGCTTTGGTTAAAACTAAAACATGGGATCTTGTGCCCTTACCTTCAAACAAGAAAGCCATTGGCTGCAGGTGGGTTTTTAAAGTAAAAATGCATGCTGATGGCACTATTGAGAGATACAAGGCACGACTTGTTGCAAAGGGGTTTACTCAAACTGAAGGATTAGATTATACTGACACTTTCAGTCCAGTTGTTAAAATGACCACTGTTAGAGTTTGCTTAGCTGTTGCTGCTGTTCACAATTGGCCTCTGTTCCAACTTGATGTTAACACAGCCTTCCTCCATGGTGATCTTAATGAGGAAGTTTACATGAAGCCTCCACCTGGTCTCATTTTGTCTACACCAAATCTTGTTTGCAAATTGCAAAGATCTCTTTATGGTCTGAAGCAGGCCAGCAGACAATGGAATACAAAACTCACTGACACCCTTATTGCATCAGGTTATATCCAATCCAAAGCAGATTATTCCCTTTTCACTAAGACTTCCTCTCAAGGTTTCACTATGATTCTGGTTTATGTTGATGATTTAGTAGTTGGAGGCACTGATTCTCATGAAATTTTGCAAATCAAAACTTGTTTGGATGCTAAATTCAGTATCAAAGACTTGGGAATTCTCAAATACTTCCTAGGCTTTGAAGTGGCTCGCAGCACACATGGTATTTCTTTATGTCAAAGAAAATACACTCTTGATTTGATTTCTGATGCTGGTCTTCTTGGTGCCAAACCGTGTTCCACCCCTATGCAACCTCATCTTCAACTCCACAAAACATATGGCACACCTCTCTCTGATCCTACTCCCTACAGAAGGCTTATTGGTCGTTTATTGTATCTCACACATACCAGACCTGAAATTTCATATGCTGTCAGCAAACTAAGTCAATTTCTTGCTGCTCCAACAGATAAACATATGTTAGCTGGTCTACATGTTTTAAAGTACCTCAAAAACAGTCCAGGCCAAGGACTCATTTTCCAATCTAATACATCTCTATGTCTCAAAGGTTTTTCAGATTCAGATTGGGGGGCTTGTCCTGATACACGAAGATCCACTTCTGGTTTTTGTTATTTTCTTGGCACTTCACTCATTAGCTGGAAGAGCAAGAAGCAGCCTGTCATTTCCAGATCTTCATCTGAAGCTGAGTATCGTGCCCTTGCTCAAGCTACTTGTGAAGGGGTTTGGCTTCTCAATATTCTTCATGATTTTCACATCAATCACTCAGTACCTATCATCCTTTACTGTGATAACAAATCTGCCATGCATATAGCTGCCAATCCTGTGTTTCATGAGCGCACCAAACACATAGAGATCGATTGTCATGTTGTACGTGAGAAAGTTTTAGCTGGAGTTGTTCATCTTATGCCGGTTACTTCTAAGGAGCAGGTTGCGGATATCTTTACCAAGTCTCTTCAACCTGGTCCTTTCAATATTCTGCAATCCAAGCTTGGAATGATTGATATTCATTCCAGCTTGAGGGGGGCTGTAAATGATGATGAAAATAATAAAACAGTAAATTCTGTTTTCTCTTTGTAATAACTAACTTTAGGAGTTAGTTAGAAGTTGTTGAGAAGAGTTAGTTAGGATCTAACTAATTCCTTTAGCTATATATAGTTGTCCTCAATATTGTAACAATTCAAGATTGAGAATCACTTTTTCATCTTTGATCACATACAACTTTTCTCCAAGCTTTTCTATTCCTTTGGTTATGGAGTTTCAGCTCATTATTGTTGTATGTTCACAAAATATAACATTTATTTTAAAATAGAGAATAATATTGTTTTACTAATTTAATTCTATTTATTTAATTGTGACTATGTTAACTTTGAAATAGATTCCAAATTTAAATAAAGTTGTATTAATTGGTCAATTATCAAATCTATATGACATAAATAAATTATAAAATAATAATAGTAGTAATGTTTGTTTTCTACTGAATTATAGGACAGAGTTGTGTAAATGTACACTAATTTCAAAGTTCTTAAATCCTTCATAATACTTACTTCTATGATCTAGTGTGCTATAAAATTGACACGTTAAAACATCGCCCACAACATTTCAGATGTAAATTAATTTGGTGATTATATATTATGTCCACTATCATATATTAATAAATGAGCTATAATCTAAAAATTAAATATATAATAATGTCTTACTTTAGGCTACAAATTATGGTGCTTCTCATTCGTTAGGATCAAAGCGTGTGCCCTTGTGCGCTACGTGGGAATCCCATTAAGCTCCAATATCACAAAATCTTGGAAATTAAAAATGTCTGCCAAAGGACCTAACTTTTTCTGGTTTGAATTGATGTCTATAGTTTATGTACTATGCATTTTGATTGAGTGTGAGGGCTTTGCTTGTTTTTCATTAATCTTGGTGCAACAATAGCTACTTGTTTTTTTAATTGTAGTCTTAAATACTCTTAAAAGAACTTGATGGTTTCTCATTGAACATAATACGAACGTGTGCGAATAAATTAGGGTAATTTTTATTCTACATACCGATTTTGTAGAATTGAGTTAGGTCCGAACTACATTTTTTAACATGATATTAAAAGTCTCATTTAAAATTCAATGGGCCACTTTGTATTAAATTTTTGCTATCAGGTCATTTACCATTTATTTCTATGCTCCATGTGTCTAGTCCTGGACGTGAGATAATGTGTTAAGAGTCTCACATCGGACAATAAATGACATGAACCCATGCTTATAAATAAGAGCGATCATCACCTTACAAATCGGTTTTGTAGGGTTCAGTTAAGTCTAAATCATATTTCTTAACATGGTATAAGAAATGTAGTTGGACCTAACAACCCTACAAAATCGGCTTGTAAGGTGAGGACTTCCCCACTTATAAACACGTGTTTAGACAATATATTATCCAATGTGTGACTCTTAACACACTCTTTCACGCCCAAGACTTGACATCTGAAGCATAGAAATAAATGGTAGGTGGCCTGATAGAGGTAACCTAGTAGTAAGGGCTCACTGGATCTTAAACGAGGCTCTTGATATCATGTTAAGAAATGTGGTTTAGACCTAACTCAACCTACAAAATTGACTTGTAGGGTGAGAATTTCCCCACTTATAAGCACTGTTCAGACTATATATTGTTCGATGTGGAACTCTTAACACTTATGATATTCATAAAAAGTAAATTATAGATTAATTGAAATCGGAAAGATAAACGATTAATGGACACACATACTTCTTTCAGTCGGTAACAAGCTATATAAATAGAAACTCAATCGAATATAAGTCAGTCGAATCTTTCTCAAATCTAATAGAGTTTATTATGGTCATATAAACTTTAGATTCATTAAAAACACAATTGAATAAGACAGCATTTCTATAGGCCATACTTCTATAGTCAATAATATTATTTCTTATATAAATATCACACATTGTAAATTATTTAAGAACAATCAATCAAACATCAAGATATTTACAAATTGTTATCTCTTTAACTTTCCATTATTTTTATGCATTTTGTAGTTTAGTAGTTCAACATCCCCACACCTCGTACTTAACGCTCTTTGGATCAGTTAAAAAATCCGCAACAGATGGACAAAACCCCCTCAAAGTAATCACTTGAAGAAAATAAAATAACTATCGAGTGTTGTTTGTTGATCCTTCGTATAATTTTCAAATTCAACAACAAATTTGGCATGTTCATGGGACACTATGACCAGAACCATGGAAAATGTTTACTCATCAGGTAAAAAATACACTTGACATATGCATCAACGATATAGAAAGAGCCTTAGAAGCACGAATACAAAATCTCCATCATCAACTAGGAATTCATACCAATAATGAACTGATGGACCTCCACAAACAGTAGAAATTTGGTATGTCCGTGTGACAATATGACCAGCACCATGAAATTTTTTTACTCATCAAGTCAAGACTATACTTGATGTATGCATCAACACTCTATAAAGAGCCTTAGAAGCACAAATCAAGCATCACCATCATCAACTAAGAATTCATACTAACAATGAAATGACGGACCTCCACAAATAATGAAAATACCATCAGGACAGAGAAAGGACAATGTTTACCTTCCTCGTTTCTAAACCCCATTCTCTAATAAACATCATTTTCTTCCATAATTCCTAACAAGGATGAATAATTGAACCTAATCTCATCTCAAACGAGTTCAAGTATCACGAGCTTACCTTCATCACTATAGTGAAATCAATTTAAAAAAATAAATAGAAATAGTCCATATAATCAAATCGATAACTTGCATTTGAATCCAAAGTCCTCTCCTAACTCAGAACCAATATCGAATCCTAATATATATTAACATACATTTCAAATAATAAAGTAAAACAATCTTGTAAAATTTCAAACATATATTTTAAAACAATCAAATGATAAAATACAAATCAAAATATCAATGCATTAAACACAAAATTAATATTACAAATTATCAAAATCAAATAATTTAAAGTATCAAAACTAAATAATAAAGTACAATAATTTAAACTTCCATAAAAACAACCGCATATTAAAAACACTCTACATTTCAATATACTATCAATTATATAACCCATGTATTATTTTACATTTTTCTAATGTTACATTGATTAGTAGTTTATCTAATTTTTTTAGATTCAATATTTTTTGAAAGAGTTAGACGATTTATTTATGAAGGTAACATCTTTTTTTTCTCTCTTTCATGTTCATATTTTAATGTCAAACCAAGATCAATGAGTATGATTTTGCCAAAAATATTCCACTTTACTAGATAAAGATTGTTCCCATGCTTAAGTCTTAACTACTTCTTTCGATCTATGATGATTTCTTTGACCTAGATGATGCAATGAACTACTCTAAACTCTTTATAGGAATTTCCTTTGAGATTATATGTTTCTTAAAGAATATCAAGAATTTGATAGAGTAAATCACGCGTAGAAAAGTCAATTGTGGTACCACATAAGAAAAACAAGAAGAAATTAATTTCTATATTTTTTACATATGATACAGAAATTCAAATGTATCCTAAGTTTCTTCAATAAGTTGGTGGGTAATCTTTTGTATGAAAGACTTGCTTACACATTTACTTTGGAGGCAATGCATACAACACAAAAGAGTTTGGAAGATATCAAGTTAGTAGTTTTAACAACCAATGATGTTAAATGATTATAGTATCACAAAATAAGATTAGGACATGAAGGGATCCATTAGAGCTAATGAAGAAGCATAAGACCTCATCTAGATGAAGAGCTTGTATGTAAAGTAAAAATGAGGGTATCATCACATGAAGTTCTTGACAAGGATGGGTATGAAGACTTTTGATGTGCCTCTAGCGCATTTTCTTGTCTTTCTTTACCTTCAACAAATTCAAAATAACAACCTTATCAAAGCTTTCTATGATATTGGGATTTTCATATGTGGTTTTTTTGTACGCCATACCCTTTGAATAACATCCTAATTCCCCGAATCAATATTTAGTAAAATAATTTAATTTTAACTCAACATTTAGAGTGTCATGCACGTTTCACCAAATATAAAAAAATCAATAAAATATAATCTCGTGAATTAAGTAGCAGAAATAATAGAGTTTGACATATAACATCTCAACAACAAATGAATAACAAGGTGATTCAACAACACCAAAATGAATAAGACATGTAACAGTGAAATATAGAACAGTCTATCTCCAGTGCTACATATCACAACGACTCCACTGAAGATCCGAACGGTAAATAACTAAAGAGGTCTCAACCATATCCTCTAGCTCAAACAATTATTCCTCTACCTGATTGTCTGTACTCCAGAGAAATACATATACCATAACAAATAAACGGGTGAGAATACACTCAAATATATTAATGGTGCAAAACATAGCAAGGGTAGCATATTCAACACAATCATCAATCATACACTTCATTCACAACAATAAAACAATCACAATGTGTTTGTTTATGGAATGCGAACAACATCTCGACTCAATACATGTGGTACCATTTTTTGGACATCAAAGATATGTTATTGATTTTCGTCCATACTCGCTCCTGATTCCCTCTTTTGAACCAGAGCCCACCATAATCGTCACTGATTCCCACTACTGAATCAATAACACTTCACTGATCTTATTACTGAGATCATCCACTCGCTCCTAATCCCCACTTCTGAACAAGAGCTCACCATAATCTTCATTGATCCCCAATATTGAATCAATAACGCTTCAATGATCCCATTATTGAAATTAACTACTCGATATCGCTCCTCACTTCTGAACTAGTGCTCCCTACCAAACCTAAGTCCATACACCATGATACATGAACTTAACAACAACATGCAAATATGATCATTCATAACCGGTCATACAATTGACCGTATACACCGCCAATAAGTCAATCACCTCAACAAAACAAGTATGATATGCAAATATATTCAAAATACATAATCATACAATTATATTCACATTCTAAATTTTATTTAATTACTCATAATATTTTATCACAATAATTGTCACGATCTTCGTCAACTCGTAACAACCCTCAAATTCATGATTAGTAAAAAATCATCTCAGGCCAAAATATTATGAGTAAAACACATCATTCATATTTTCATATACATGTTTAATCTCTAAAGCATTACTATAAGGTAATGTTATGCGTTAGTTATCCAACACTTTGAACCACATCTCAAACGGAGTCATAGAACCCAAGTTACACACGAAAATGACGCGTTTAGTAAAACTCCAAGGAGCTACTATGACCGCCCGTAGCAGCTGCTACGACCTGTAGCACTCCCCAGGCCAAAAACCCCATTTTGGGCACGCCTCTGGTATAAAAATCAGAGGGTTGTTACGAGCGCCAGTAGCATCTGCTACGACCCGTTGTAGTGCCCAAAAAACCCAAATTTGCTAGTGATTTTGTGCGGTCTCTCTTGTTTTTCAGCCTTGCATCAGCCCCTGAACCTCAAGTTTTAACCTCTAACAACTCTAAAACACATCATATCATAAGGTACATGAATCAAATGGAAATAAACACATCAAAACATCAAAATCAACATCATCACATAAGATCATCATGCTTTTCACTGATACATAAGACCATTATATGAACACATGAACAACAACCCAATAAATTTGTACATATATAGGCATACAAAAATCAACATCAAAATCAGAACACAAACTTATATTCATCACAACTTATGAATTAAGTTTCACACAAATCTTCCCTAACCACGTCAAACATCAACAATGGTGAAAATGATGAAAACCTAGAGGAGGGTGAGGATCCCTCTCTACTCTTCATGTAGTTGACACATATATTCAAGTAATTCCCCTACCTTAATTTTCAAAAAATGAATCCAAGTTTTGGTTATGGGTTCTCCTTCATAGAGCTCTCTTTAGGGTTTCTTTCCTCTTCCCCCCCTTTTCCAACTTTTCACGTATCAGACAAAACTCTCAACTCCACTCACTTTATCTATTTAAATGACCCAATAATATTTTTTTGTTAATTCTCAACTCTCCCTCAACTCCCGGGCTCTTACTCATTAACACTCAAATTTCATTAAAATTCTAATTTCACCCCATAACTCACAATGCTTTTATTTCTATTATTTAATTAAATAAAATATAATAAATCCTAATAAGTCCCACAAAAATATAGAAGTACACCAATAATTAAATAAAACAAATTTTAACTCAATTACAAACAAAAATACGAAAAATCGGGGTGTTACATCTTGCATATGGATGTGATCAAGCAAGGAAAAGACAACATGCCTTATTTCCTTTTTGCAGAAGTATGTATCTCTTGGCATATGATCCTGACTACATTAATTGGTTAAAATGTGGTGATATAATTGAGAAGGATTAATGTGGCTTTGTTGACAATTTCCTTACATGTGGTTTCCATCAATGAGTCTTTCAAAAATTGGTACCAAACCTTAAGCACTGGTCTTAAACTCATTTGCCTGATAATTTTATCAATATTCTTGGTTGTTTCTAGCCACTTAGTTATAGGCTAACACATAGAGTCTTTGGTGTCCTCCAAGTCATTTTCATCAGTTTTTTCAAAAAGGTGTTGATGAGTGTCATGATTCTCCTTCAACCCTAACATCATATGCAAGGTAGCTTCAGAGTATTGTATTGTCTTGTCCTTTACAACAACTTCTAAACTCATTTGCGAGGGGTTAATTAGGTTGAGGTAAAAATCCTTAACCCATTGTGTGTCATAGGATACCGGATGCCTGTATAACTTCTTCCATTTATGGTCCATGATCGACCTTATCAGTGAGGCATAAGTATTCTTCTTTCATATCAAAAATAAACCCCCTTCTTAAATGAAGGGCCTTATTTGATAGAGTGTTAAAAAAATGTCTTTTGATTATTCAATGTAGGGTGATGAATTTTTGAGCCATGAGTGTTTTTGTGAAGAGAGGAAGTAGGCATGGCAACATAACCCGTACCAGCGGGTATCCACCCGAACCCTTCTCGAAGTTGACGGGGAAAACCCGCTTTGACTGGGTTTGCATTCGGGTTTGGGTTTTCCCCGATTAAAAAATATGGGGAAAAGTAGGATAATGGGGACACTAGTACTCACCCCAAACCCGCCCCGGAACCCGCCCCGTTTATTTCATTATATACATTATTATTTATTTTTGATAATTTAGAATATTAAATATGTGGTCAATGTTTTGATATTTTAATTTGAATTTCTTATTTAAAATATTTGAAATGTATGTATGAAATTTTTTTATATTGTTTTATTTTATTATTTGTAATGTAATTTTGTTTTTGAATAAAATAAATATTTCTATTAAAAAAATAGATTCCACTAAATGAATGGTGGCAGGGCGGGGATACGCGAACCCGTTTGAGACGATTTGGGTTTTGATTCTCCATCCTCTTTTGGGTTTGGTGCGGGGAACGGGGATTGTTTGTGGATTCAGGTTTGTGTTTGGGGAAGGTAAAAACCGTCCCCGACCCATCCCATTGCCATGCCTAAGAGGAAGTGAGTGCAAAATATTTGATTTGTGTATGTGTGTCTGATATATATATATATATATATATATATATATATATATATATATATATATATATATAGAGAGAGAGAGAGAGAGAGAGAGAGAGAGAGTGTTTTAGGTGAGAGGCAATTTTGCTTTTAGCATTTTGAAGTGTGAAAATATGAGTGAGAGAGTGAGGTATAATTTTCGTTTTATATAACTCTGCAAGTGTGAGAGAGATAGGGTAGTTTTGAAATCCACATTTAAGTTTTAATAAGTAACTGTTACGACGCCTCTTAAAAATTAAAGGAAGAAACTTTTACAAAAAACTATTCGCAACTTGCGGCGGTTCAAACCGCCACAATTTACCGTCACAATAAGTGAAAACAATAATCAAAATGAAATTCCGCAACAGTTGGTAACTGTCGCAATATTCATGTTGCATCAGTTCCCTAACCATCGTGAAAGAGAATGACGATTGGTGTGGGGATTTTGAAAATTGTTGCAATACAGCCTCGAGACACACGTTTTTGGGACGGAGATGCAACTGTTGTAACATGCAAATTGCGTCGGTTGAAACCGTTGAAACCTACCAAAATAAACCGTCGCAATTTGCCAATTTTCTTGTGGTGTATTGTGATTTCCTAAAATATTGGTTTAAAGGCAATTGTAGTAATGTGTAAAATGCAATGATTATGGCACAGACTGGGTACGACGTATCAAACCCACACATCCATTTCCCAAGACATATGTCATACTACCCTTTCTCTTTATTTCTCTTTACTTTCCATTTTTATTTTATTTATCATTTTCTTCTAATTTTCAACACAAAATGTCTTCACTTCTCTTCATTTCCACTTTAACTCTTTCTTAAGAAACCAAATAAATCAATATCAAAAGCTGAAGACTTCTATCATGAGAGAAGTCATCATTATTATATTTCCTTTACTAACCTTCCATCATGAAAAATAAAAGAAAATCATTAAACTATTATGGGTTACCTCTCAATAGTGTTATTTTAAAGTCTTTTAGCCTGAATCAAAACACAATCAATAATCTTCCACATCCATGATGGTTCTTTGGTCATTAAAGTTAAACTCATTCCCTATTTTCTCATTGAGAAGGTCTATGTAACACCCTACACCCCGACTTTTAATATAAAAGAGAAACTTCATAACTTAGGATGCTACTCAAAACATAACATGCAATTTCATAAATATTGTTTTTTTTTGAAAAATCTCGCACCAGAATTTAAAATATGTCAACACATCAAATAATTATCTAACTGAAAATACTCAAAGAAATAACTCTAACCATTAACTCAAACAACTAATACGTCGTATCCCCGAGTTACAGATCAGAGCATAAAACCACTAAAAGTGATAAATAAAAGAAATAAATGAAGACGAGCTCCAACGCCATCTTCCAACTAACAAGCAACTACTTCTGCTAAGTATCTGTACAACAATTGCACAAGGCCAACAAACAAACAAGAAAGGGGTGATAATACACCTTAAATATAATAATGGTGAAAATAAATAGCATGATGGTAAACAACAATAATCACAAGTATATTATTCATACAAAACACAATTGTAACTCAAATAGTAATGGAGATGCTAATGCCACAAACTCCTTCATCAAAATGCATGTGGTATCGGGTTTTGGGGTCAAAAGTATGTTACCGATTTCCCATGTCTCTGGTTCCTATTGAACCGTGTCCCTCTATGGACATGAGAGCTCTATGGTTCCTCTCTGAACATGGTTATCACTGGATCAAAGTCCTACCTAACTCCAAAATACATGCATGCATGATCATGTATAAAAGCAAGCATACAACTCAACAATCATCACAAATCATCATCAAAACATCATCATCAAACATCCTCATCAAAACATTATCATCAAAACATCATCATCAAAAGATGGTTCCACTCTTGAACCAAAATATTATCAATCACAGGCCATCACTATAATCCCACCAAATTACTAATCTCCAAAATATAATTTTAAAATTATTCATTTTCATCTCAAAAAGAGTAAAATTATGTTATTACTTAACAAATACATTTGAGTCCCTATGGCGAGACTTAGTTGATTCTACCTGATGAGACTTAGTTGAGTCCATATGGCGAGACTTAGTTGATTCTACCCGAAGAGACTTATTTGAGTCTTCCTGACAATAATTAGTTGAGTCTTTTTAAGTGACTTAGTTAAGTCCCTTATACAAGACTTAATTGAATCTTTCTAAAGAGACTTAGTTGACTCTTCTTGACGAGACTTAGTTGAGTCCCTCAGGAGAGACTTAGACGAGACTTGGTAAAATATTACATTGAGTTTCTATGAAAGAGTAATAAAGCGATAAGATATGAAATGTATAATATTAGAAACCAAGATGTTGAATTTGAGACCTGTGTCTCGATGAAAAAGGAAGTAAAATACCTGATTCTATAAAATCAAAGGACTTCTTTGAATAAAACTAGACTAGGGTTTCAAACTGGTAGATCACATAATAAATGCTTAAATAGGAAGAAATTGAATCACTATAATTTTAATTGTTCCTATTGTTATAAGCTTGGCCACTTAAAGCTCTTATGTTATAATAAGCTAAGAAAGTCTAATGGTAGTAACCTTATACCTCTTAGATCTACTAACACACCATGATCCAAAAAGAATTAGGTAGCAAAGGTGAAAACCTAGTTTGTTATGCAGGAACACTTTTCAGCTTTAAATGAAGCCTTAGTGCGTATTAAATAAATCTATGCAAAGCAAGTTGCATACTCTTAAGTATACAAGAAGTGCACAATGGCGTTCGATGCTTTCTTTAAGAAATTTTCGTTGATAGTGTATTTCAACAAGCTGATATAATCTCTCTTAGTTAAGGATAGTTATCATCACTCATGATCTTGTTAAACAATAGGAAATAATCTAGAGGGGGAGAATAGATCCCAAATTAAAAAACTTTACAAAAACTGTTTTGAAAAATTTAACAGCTAGTGGAAGTGACCCGAATCGAATCGTCTAAACCGAACCACTGTCGAAAAGTTAGGATATGCGTATATAGAATCAAGTTATAATAATGAGTATAAATTTGATCAAAATACTTTTAATCACAATCACTTGAATGCTATACTAAAAATAAGGTTTATTCCCAATGACAAAATACACAAAAATGCAATTGAGATAAATTATCGAACACCTTGTGTGAAATCAATTTCATTTAAAATTTTGTATGGCTTTGTTGATATTTAAATCCAACCACAATCTAATAGATTATGATCAACTCAACAAAACATTTTTCAAATGGTTATCAAAATGTTTAACCAAACGTATTGATCACATAATCGATGAATTCAACAATTTGCAAATGAAATGTAAAAGAGATAAAGAGAGATAGAGCACACAAGGATTTGTTTAGGCAGTTCCCCAACCAGCCTCGTTATGGGTACGCTTGCCCTCAATTCAAACTCGAATTGAGATAATGAAATTTAACCTTACTTTGCAAAATTCATTTACAAGAGAAATGTTGCAATCCAACCCTACAAACCATATTTTTGATGTTAATTCTAACACTTTCTCTTCCCTTGATCTGAGCTTGATTAAGTCACCCAACAATATCAATTTGATCAACCGTCTCACGCTACTCCTTTGCAAGAAATCCCCATTCTTCAAAGCTTTCACTCGATAGGTCCAAGTTATGAATTGTTGTAACCCAAGATTTACTAAGATGATCCACCGTCTCACACTACTCATTTGTAAGAAACACCTATTCTTTAAAGCTTTCACTCAATCAGATCCAAATTGCATAATCTTGTCAAAAACCTTCAAATCCCTAATTGATCTTGAAGGAAAACCCCAACTTGATTTTATTATTTGAAACTCTTAAAGACTCAACCCAGTTGACAATTCAACAACCTAAATTGGACGTTATCAACATTGATTCTAGATGGAACCCAAACAAAGAATGATCATGTGTAGTGTGTTTATGTGTTCGCATAAAATGTAGGTTGAAAATAAAGAGAAATCTTTGAAATCCCGGTTTCATTCGAGATTTTCACAAAATCACTTCTTGAAATGATGCATGTATGAAGAATATATATATGTGTGCAAGTTTGAAGCAAAAGGAATGCAAGAGGTTTAGAAAATAATGCAAATTTTCAAGATTTTAATGCATGTGTCGACCTATGTATGTCATGTGTCGGCACATACAATGCATGTGTCGAACTGTATAGAAGGCACATTACACAGAAGCTATATGCTTTAAAAATGACTTACATGTGTTGACCTATAACTCGTACGTTTCGACTCATCGAGAAAAAATTGTTCTATGTGTCGACTCATAACATGTATGTGTCGACACATAAACCTGTTTTACATATAAAAACCAGTTTTTATCATGAAACCTTTTCTAACCCATTCCTAATTCTCCGAATACTAAAATGCACATTAAGACTAAGAGGATACCGTCAAATATAAATAAGTTCTAAAGTATCATAGTGTTGACATTATACAAAATGCATCTAATGAGAAGTTGAACTCACATACTCCCCCTTTTTTATGATGGAAAAACTTGAGACGATGTGTTTCTTGTCTTCATGAAGGCTCCCCCTGAATGTATGCTTCCCAATTTCATCTTGCAGATGCTCCCTCCCCCCCCCCCCCCCCCCCCCCCTTTGACAGCATAAAAAAGAGACAAAACAATCCATGAGAAGTATCTTATATCACACATATACTAATATAACACATGGAGGCGTTTGAAAAGATAAAATCATCAATAAAACAACACTCATATAGAATGATGTAAATATTGAAAATGCCTAAGCATAAATAAAAGTAATTTAAGAAACAAGATACCATAGTTGCCACAAATCATGCAAAATAAGATATACAATAAATATGAAAGATGAAGGATACAATACAATCAAAAACTTTTGAGTTACTTCAAAAGTAACATGTTTACATGACATATACTTTTGGTGCTCCCGGATACTACACATACATGTGCTCTAGCAAGGAGATTATTTAGATTTATCACAACTCAAATCAAAACAGAAATGTTATCATAACAATGACACACTACAAGAATTTTATTGACATTATAACATGTTCAAACATATTTCATGTCAGAATAGATAAACAACAAATGGAAGAACTAATAATAGATAACATGCTCATACACAAAGAACATATTTCAAATATGGAAGAATAATAACATGAAGTCACTATAAGAATATAAATTGAAATACATCAATTAAGATTTTTGGAAGTAAAAAGACATAACATGAATCATCCATCAAATGTATCAATACCTTTGTTTCATAATCAAGGTAAAATAAGGAGACTTACTTACAAAGCTAATATTTGAAACAATATTACCTCACCGTACGAATAACGGAGGATGCACTTGCATTTCACATGGAACTTTTGAACAAAAGTTGAAACAAATGCAAAGAGAGCATCAAAATATTTTGTCATCAATGTTCTTACCACTTTCATCATTGTTTAAGTATCCAATAATGTGATTTGTAATGTCCCCAAGAATGTAGTTAATTTGATGATCATCCATTTTAGTTGGACTTTCACCCTTTTTCGTTTTCAAGAAGATTATCTTCCTCCTCCTCCTCCTCCTCCTCAAGTTTCACCGTTTTAGGTTGACCAATTCCTTCTTCGGTGTCTTTGAGTATGTCTTCTAAAGATAATTCTGCATCATGACAAAGAAACACCTATCCTGACATTTCTCGGATAAAACATTAAAGATAATCTACACTATTTTTACCAATTAGAGAACACTTATTGTTGTCTTCATAGGTTACAAATCCCTTCTTCTTTTCCACAAAGTCAATGAATTAGGGAGATGTCACCCTTCATATGTCTTGAGCATCCAAAAACAAGAGCCCATATTCTCTTCATAGAGCCAAAACATTTATCTTACCTAAGATTAACAAAAAATGATAGGTACCTAATATTCATTGGGTCCTTGAGGGTTAGTGAAAACAAGGTTGCATTTGGGAAACCATTGAAAAACACCTTTAGGAACAAAGAGTCTCCTAAACTTGCATTTTTCAATAGTATGACCTTTCTTACAACAATAGTGACAAGATAAGTTGTGATGAGATATAATTTTGCTATTTGAATCCTTTTGAGCATATTTATACTTTTTATGTGAAGGGTTCAAAGACCGTTTAAACTTTGATGGATCAATAGAAAATGTAACCTTTGGTTGTAACGCCTTGTCCAATTTAACTTTAAGAGTATTTACCTCTTTTTGCCAAATGTGACAAGTTCCACAACCGAACCATGAAGGTTTTTCATCCTCATTCTTGTCTTTTTGAATATCTATCATAGATTGCTTAAGAGCTTAAATATTCTTTTAGGTTTCTAAAGCTTTAGCCTCTAAATGTGAACAAATTATTTTGTTTGAAGCTAACTTTTTAAAAGCGTCTACGACTTTTCTATGTAGATTTTCAAAAGCCTTTTGTAATTGGAAATAAGATAATTCACTAGTAGATTCTAGTTTAGAATGACTTACATTTTTCTTATTCTTTTTGTTGGCCATAAAGAAAATCTTGGTCGATTCGTCACTTAAACTTGAGCTTTCATCAGTTGAGGATTCACTTTCACTCTCCCAAGAAATATAGGCTCTTCTAGACTTGCTAGATTTCTTGTGATGATCTTTCTCTTTGTATTTCTTGATCAATGGACAATATGTCCTATAATGATCGATTTTTCCATAATTGTAGCATGAAATTCTAAGTTTATCCTATTTATTCTTATTTTCCTTTGAGGAATTCGATAAACTTCTAAATTTTATTAGGTTCTTGTCGGAGTGCTTGACTCCATTTTTCCTTATGTACCTATGGTGTCTTTTAAGAAAAAATCCCATCTCTTCATCATTGGAATTCTCGTCATCACTTGTTTCACAATCACTTAGCTCATTGGTTGATGACTTTGAACTTGAGGCCTTTAGAGCAATATACTTCTTTTCAACCCCGTTATCCTTAACTTTCTCCTTCTTTATCTTCTTCTCATTCTTTTTCTCATGTTTTTCCAAGAAAGTGAGTTCTTTCTCATGTTCTTCTAGCTTGCCAAATAAAGTTGTGAGATCAGGTGTTTTAAAATCACCAGTTTTTTTTATTGTAGTGACCTTAGGTTGTCATTCCCTATTAAGACACCTCAAAACTTTATTAGTAGAAATATCATTGGAAATAAGTTTATTTAGAGAATTCGAACGATTTATAAGATGCGTTAATCTCTTTTGTATGCCGACAATGGTTTCACCATGATTCATATAAAATAGTTCAAACTCTTGATTCAAGGTATTGATCCTATCTTGTTTGACTTCATTAGTTCCCTCATGGGAAACTTCTAATGCGTCCCACATAGCTTTGGACATTTCACAATGGGAAACACGATAATATTCATCAACACCAAGTGCAGATATGATAATATTTTGTGCCTTTCAATCATGTGACCATAATTTCTTATCATTATCATTCCATTGATCTTTCGATTTTGGTATGAAGACACCTTCACCATTGGTCATTGTAATTTGATTAGGACGATCGATGATGACGTCCCATACACACTTATCAACCGAGTTGATATGGATACACATACAAGCTTTTCAATAGCCATAGTTTTCATCGATTGAGATTGGCGCTCTATAATACACCCCTTTAGGTTCGATAGCCATTTTCTAATAAGAAAATATTGAAGCCCAGAATAAACTAGAGCTCGTGATACCACTTGTTAGACGATAAACAACGATCTAAAGGGGGTGGGGTGAATAGATCCCAAGTTAAAAAACTTTAAAAAAACTATTTTGAAAAATTTAACGGCTAGCGGAAGTGACCCGAATCGAATCGTCTAAATCGAAACCGCTATCAAAAATATCAAATATGCGTATATAGAAACAAGTTATAATAATGAGAACAAATTTGATCAAAGTAATTTTAATGACAATAACTTGAATTCTATACTAAAAGTAAGGTCTATTCCCAATGACAAAATACACAAAAATGCAATTGAGACAAATTATCGAACACCTTGTGTGCAATCGATTTTGTTTAGAATTTTGTATGGTTTTGTTGATCTTCAAATTCAACCATAATCTAATAGATTGTGATCAACTGAACAAAACATTTTTTGAATTGTTATCAAAGGTTTAACCAAACGTATTGATCTCACAATCGATGAATTCAACAATTTGCAAATGAAGTGTAAGATATATATATATATATATATATATATATATATATATATATATATATATATATATATATATATATATATATATATATATATATATATATATATATATATATATATATATATATATATATATATATATATATATATATATATATATAGAGAGAGAGAGAGAGAGAGAGAGAGTACACAAGGATTTGTTTAGGAAGTTCCCCAATTGACCTTGTTATGGGTACATCTTCCCTCAATTTGAACTCGAATTGAGATAATAAAATTTAACCTTACTTTTCAAATTTTGTTTACAAGAGAAATGTAGCAATCCAACCCTACAAATCCTATATTTGGTGTTGATTATAATACTTTCTCTTACCTCGATCTGAGCTTGATCAAGTCACCCCACAATACCAAGATGATCCACCGTCTCACGCTACTCCTTTGTAAGAAACCCCCGTTCTTCAATGCTTTCACTCTATTAGATCCAAACTGTGTAGTCTTATTTAAAACCTTTAAATCCCTAATTGATCTTGAAGGAAAACCCCAACTTGGTTTTCTTATTTGAAACCCTCAAAGATCTCAACCCAATTTACAATTCAACAACCTAAATTGGGCGTTGTCAACACTGATTCTAGATGGCATCCAAACACAGAATGATTATATGTAGTTTATTTGCATTATTTGAAATCCCGGTTTCGTCTGTGATTTTCTCAAAATCACTTCTTGAAATGATGCATGTATGAAGAATATATATGTGTTTGCAAATTTAAAGCAAAGGGAATACAAGAGGTGTAGAAAATAATGTAAATTTTCAAGATTTTTAATGCATGTGCCGACATATGTAAGTCATGTGTCAGAACATACGATGCATGTGTCAACCTATATAGGTAGAACATCAAACATAAGATACAGGATTTAAAAATGACTTACATGTATCGACTTGTAACTCGTATGTGTCGACTCATAAGAAACTCTTTCTTCTATGTGTCAACTAATAACATGTATGTGTCGACACGTAGACCATTTTTTTCATATAAAAACCAATTTTTAATATATGAAACCTTTTCTAACCTATTCCTAATTATCCTAATACTAAGATGCGCAGTAAGACTCAGAGGATACCGTCCAATATACATAAATTCTAAAGTATCCTAGTTTTGACATCATACAAAATGCATATAACGAGAAGTTGCACTCACAGAATTGTGAAGATCAATTAACATTTTAGTAGGTTGAGATAAAAAGTATGTAGTGGATTTATCTATCTCGTTGTTTAACCAACTCCCGTATCCAACAATTCATAGAGAATGATTTATAACATTTGTTTGTCGTTTCTTCTAAAAGGGGAGTTTCTATCAAGGATACTTGATATTTAAGGTAGTACACTTTTTAGAGGTTGAATAATTGAAAAAATATTATTTACTCTCTAAATAAGTGGTTTGTTAATTTCTCAGTCAATTAAAATTATATTTTCCAACCCTTGGTTAAGCTGTTTGTTAAAGCATCAATGGAGGTGTTCATCAAGTTGTTTTCGACCTATCTATTCATTGGATTTGTTGGTGGTGCTCCATAGTCTTAAGGATCCCAATAAATTTGGAGTCTAAGGATCTATGGTGATCGTATTGCTCCAAATGATGTTTAGCTAGTTCCCATATTAAGCGATTCATGGAAATGGAGTATTGATGACTGCTCATCATTCCCTTTTAAGTGGGAGTCTTCTCAAGTTATCTCGATGTTTGAGGTAGTACACTTAATAGAGGTTAAACAATCAGAAAGCTCGAATTAACCCTCTATAAAATGGTTTATTAAAATACCTAGTTATTTAAATATTTTTACTAACCTTTAAGTTAAGAGTGTTTTTAAGAAAAAGGGTGAGAATGGGAAGAAAAGGAGATGCCAAAGGAAGTATGCCTAGAGCCGAATATTAATCCAAGGACCAAAGATCAAGGAGGATAAAAGAGATCGTCCAAATATATCCCAAGGGAAAATGATTATCTCCTTAAAGGAATATCAACAAGAAATAAGTAGATTCAAGAATTGTCTCTCAATTTAGAAAGCGTTACAAATAACTAAGATTTGATCAAGAAATAATCAAGGGGAGAAAGCCCTTTAAAGCCTACCCACCATTTGATGTCAAATCCAGATTCTATCATCCGTAGGGAGGAGTATAGTCTTATGGTCTTCTCATGATTTCCTCACTATGGATTATGTTCATCAATTTACCAGGTAACTCATTTCTTTTACTTATGCAATCATGTGGATTATATGCTTGCTTGTTTTTATTCCTTTCTAGCAAAATTTTCCCGCCTTTTTTATTATGCTAAACAGGAAAAAGAATTCTCTCAGGAGGAGTAAAGTATACTCTCTACTCATGTGAGGGGGAGTTTAATCACTCAAAACCTTACCTGTTTGTTTTCCCTTTACCACCACCTATGAGATGTGTTGTCATCATAAAAAAGGGAAAATATGGATCTATGTGCTTGGAGATATGAAGACTCCAACAACAAGTTAACTTGATTTTGATTTTGACAATACTATTAAAATTAGGCTTGATGTGTTTGCTCAAGTGATGGTACTTGACAAGTTATCTATAAAGTGATGGTGCTTGGTATGTTACTCAAGTGATGATGCTTGATGTGTTTGTTCAAGTGATGATGGATGAAAATTTGTTTACCAAGTGATGATTCTTGGTATGTTATTCAAGTGATGGTGCTTGACGTGTTTTCTCAAGTGGTGGTGATTGACAACTTATTTATCAAGTAATGGTGCTTAAAAAGTTGTTTATCAAGTGATGGTGCTTCCCTTGTTTAACCTCTCAACTCTCAGATGATGGTAATCAACATGGAAATATCTTAAGAATCATTAAGAAGACTCAAGAATCTTGTTTTATGCTAAAGTCAAGTATAATAATGCCCATTCTTGAAGCTTCAGAGTGTGAAAGAGAGAAAGTGTGAAAGCTCGCATGACCGTGTCTATCTGAGTTGTTAGTGTAATGTAAAGACACAAGGGAATTTATGGTAGTATTATGGTCAAATCATACAAACACAAAAAAGTATTCAGAAGCCTCTCATGTTTTAATAAAATCACCAAAAAAAAAACATTTTTGGGGCCTAGCTAGTTGATTAGGGAACTAATTGTTTGATTAGGAGAATTTTTACAACTATCTAATGGATTAAATTTTTTACCTAATCGATTAGACGATGCCTAATCAATCCCATAATAGATTATCATAGTTTCTTAATGATTGTTAATGACTCTCTATCAAAACCTTATATTTTGGGTCTCAATTATTGATTATTTGAGATATTTAATCAATTAGGCTAATCGATTAGATGAATTAAATTTTCACCAAAAATATTCCAAATTTATACCATGACTTAGCCTATAAATAAAGAGCTTCGCTATCATTTTTCACATCTAGAAAACGTGAAAAACCTCACTTTTCACTTTTCCCATCTCCTCTAGATATCATTTATATTTTCTCACATATTTTAACCATGATACTTTGAGAAAGCTCTTGAGTCTAGTGAGGAATTTTGCTATGGGTGATGGCAATATTGTAAATTTTCCAAGAGAATATTTTTCTCTTGAGTAAATAATTCTTTCTTAGGAAGTTATCATTTTGGTTGGGCGTTAAACCATTGAAAAAATTCTTTGTTGTATTTGTGGGATTTGTCAATGTCTCTGTTTGGTTTGGGAGCTTCACCATTGAATAAAAGATATCTTTTGGATTTGTGAAGAATAAATAGAGAAAAATCTTCACAATGATTCTTGAGCTCAGCTCGGTCAAAGCTTTATCGTTTCGAGATCAACCAAGTATAAAATTTCACCCGATTTTTGAGTTTATTCTTTGTAAAAGTTTAGTAGGTACAAAATAAACCTGATAAAAATCTTGGTTTGGTTCGTGGTGAGCCTGTGTAAAACATTGATTTGGTTTGGAGGATAGCCAACTCAAAACTCCATCTTGGTTCGAGATCAACCTATGCAAAACATAATGTGGCATAGAGACTAACCACTCGAAGCTTTGTTCGTTATTTGGTCCGAAGACTAACTATTTCATTCCTTGTTCGTTGTTTGGTTGGAAGTTAGCCTGAAACTTTATTTCCTTGTATTAGTGGATTTGTGGGCTTAACCTTCTAAAAGCTCTCAAGCATAGTGGATACTCTCAAGATCAGTTTTTAGGAAGAGGAATAAGTGACTTCTTTAAGACCAAACAAGCCTCTATAAATTTCTTGTGTTATCTCTTTTCCATTAACTTTTTTGTTTTCCTTTTAATTTCTTTACCTTGATTTTCTGCTGCTTATTCAAACATTTTTGATAAAATATTTGTAAACTCTGATTTAGAAAATGACTTTGTTTTAATTTATCATTTTCAAACTTCCACAATTCACCCCCTATTGTGCATGGAGTGACATGTTTAATAACACTAACCCATTTGGGTGATACACTGTGAGATAATGATTTTGATGAATAATTGATTGTTGATCTGAGCTTGTTTTAAATCATACTTTGGTAAATAATTTTTTTTATCTTCATGCTATAGTTTATGGATGCCTATAATGTTAATTCTGGATTTGCATTTGAAGAAAATCATATGTACTTCGAAATGATTTCAAAAACTTCTTGATCAAGTCCTGAGACCTTTCATGATCATTACATGATAAATTTTCTGAACCATTTGTATTGATTTTGTTCGAGGAAAAACAAAAAGATAATTTGGGGAGAGTTGCTAAGTGCTAAAAATACATAAAATTCATAAGCACTTATTAATTTCTTTTGTAAGTAATCAATGAATCCCCCCAATTTATTAGAGGAAAATACAATAAAAGGTTTGTGTGAATTTTTTGACAGTGTATTCATCAAGAATAGGCAAAAAGGACCATGAAAGCACAAAAACTAAACAAAACTCACCATTCATGCACCAAGGCAGGCCTAGTTGAGGACCATACCTCGCTAAGCAAGAAATAGGAAGCAAATTGCCAAACAAACCTCGGCCAGGCACTAAAAGCTGCTTGCAAACACGTTAATTGAGGTATGGTGTGTCAGAAAGCTTCAAGGTTAAGTTACTTCAAGGTAAATAAAGACTTATCTCGCTATGTGAGCTAGAGGCACGTTAAGCGAGATTAAGGTGACCAAAACCACTCGTAGATGAGCTGTCATTTCTTAAGGAGTAAGTTTGTAGGCACACTAAGTGAAGTTCACAGATTGCTTAGCGAGAATGGCAGACAATACCACTATAAATAAGGGTTCAGGCAGTTCATTTGGAGTATCTTGTAAAATATTTTGAATATATGAGAGAAGTCGTGTCAGGGCTTGGTGTAGTTATCACAGTAGGGAGGGAGAAACATAACAAAAGAGGAAAAGAGAGGGAGATTGCTTGCAGAAGCGTTATCCTAGGAATCCTCAATAAATGCTTCTCAATATCTTTCTCCTGGGGCTGAAGTGTAAGGCTACGATGAGTAAGTTTGGCTAATTTTATCTTTTATTAGGGGTTAGATGTAGTTGTCCTAGTATACTCATGTTTCAATCCTGATCATAGTGTTCTATGTAATTCTTCTTAAACTTTAATATTGATGAATTTGTTTGTTTTTAATACTTGTTTTGGATTAGTTGTCTAAACGAGTTTTCATGGTATCACTTGATATATGGAAGGTAATGGTCATTAATGGATTCAAGTTTTTCATCTATTGTATATGATAAAGTCTAGACATAGATTTAAGTTACGCATCCGTACAAATTATTGAAATTTAATGTTGTCGTAATGAATAATATGTTGAGAGATTGTCTATTATGTAATACTATATTTGTTCCTTTATATAAGAGACAACTCATTTTTTTAGGTTCATTGAATAACTAATGTTTTGATCAATTTATAGACTAAATACATTGATTATTCAATGAACCCCAAAAGTGAGTTGTCTCCTATATAAAGGAACAAAGGTAGTACGATTGAGCTCACGTCGTTGACTCAAACATGAGTTGCGATGAAAGCTTCGTGCAGTAATATGAATAGATGATTAGAATTACATATTACTATTCAAAGATGCTATATGAGAATAGGTCAATGAAATCTAACCCAAACATGTTTTCTCAACTATTAAACACGAAAGCTCTTTTTACTTTATATTATTTTACTTTCCATATTTACAAACAGGTGATAAACCATCTTTAAAATAATAAAAACTATTGAAACATCTTTAAAACATAACTAATCCATGTACAGACGATAAAAACCTTACTTTCTATTTGCATTGCAACACCATATCATATATCTCACTATCTCTCAATATATGATCTTGTAACACTCAAGATTGGATCCTAGAAGCCATAAAAGTTCGTGAGGCGATCTCTATTGTCGAGTACAAATCCAATTCCCCAACTCTAATGGGTAAAGAAGCCACACTTAATCGAAGGTCCATGAAGAAATGACCTTTACCAAACCACGATATCTTCAATCGTCCTTCATAACTCTTTATCAAACTAAATAATTAATTTCTCCATATAATTAGATTGACATATTCATAGAGTAAAATATAGTTTTACGATAACTATATTATAACAAAGTAGAATAAATTCACTCTCAAAATCTCTGAGTTGTAATAAAAGATATATTAACTTAACAGCCATAACAACTCTCTTCATGAACATTTATAAAATATAAACATATTTATTTTTATATTTGGTGTCAATGACTCTATTAAAACAACCGTAACGAATGATTGTGATTCCCTAACGTTGTAAAATAAAATATTTTACAGTAGTAGTGTATAATAATTGAATTCTAAAATTATCTATTATTTGTCTATTGGTATTTCATAAAGTTGTTTTTATGAGTGGAATTATTGGCCAAGGTTGGTACATCCACTTTCGTGTGTCAGCCACGCGTTCAAGTAATATTAAAATCTCAACAACTAGTCTTTCTTGTGTTGCCCACCATATATCTTCATTAAACTAATCCATATTTAGATATCGACAAATACCTTTTTGTTTTGTAAGATATAGAAAGAATACCTTTTTATTACATACTATTTATTTTTAAATTATAGATATATTTTCTCTTTTAAAAAGCATACAAAACTAGATCTAGAAGAAATCATATAAAGTTAATATATACATAGAATATATTTCATCTTTAAGTTGCATGCTAAACTTAAAATACACTAACATACAACCTTGAGTATCTGGAGTGACAGAATATACCTATTGATCAAATATTGTATTTATATATGCTCATTTTAATTTAATTATTGTTTTAAAATTATTTTATATTCTTTTAAAAATTAATAAGTTTTATTACTTTTATGCATTTGGTTGTTCCTTTTCTATAATATTCTTAATATTTAAATTATATATATATATATATATATATATATATATATATATATTCTTTTTAATAACTATAAATATTAATAGAATTATGAGCATTGTTGCATTGAACTTTGATCATAACAAATAAATAGAAAACTTCTTTTTGTGGCAAATTTACCGAGATAACCCACTTTTTCGAAGAAATTCCCAAAATAACCCACTTTTCAGGAAAATTCCCAATCTACCCCACTTTTAGGAGGAGGCGCCAATTGGATTGGCGCCTATGTGTATTTTTTAAGAGGAGGCGCCAATCCAATTGGCGACTCCCTTAAAAAAGCCTCAAATGAAAAAACTTCCAACATGAAAGTTGTAGATCTTTTCAAGACAATGAATTTGGATATAAATTTTGCATCATTTGGATTTTTTATGAGAAAGTTATGGGCAGTTGAAGTTGGACTTCTGAGTTTTTCAACTGTAATCTGACCTATAATGTCTTGCATTATTTCATGTGTTTCTTTTAGAGTTATGAAATTTTGTCCAACATAACATTTGAAGTAGACATCTTAAATTTTCTAATGCACTTGGTCCCACCTCAAAATAATTAAAAATGAGTGAGTTAGGTCCCTGCGAAGTTGACCTAAAATTAGGGTTTCAACTGTAATTTGACCTATAATGTCTTGCATTATTTCATGTGTTTCTTTTAGAGTTATGAAATTTTGTCCAACATAACATTTGAAGTAGACATCTTAAATTTTCTAATGCACTTGGTCCCACCTCAAAATAATTAAAAATGAGTGAGTTAGGTCCCTGCGAAGTTGACCTAAAATTAGGGTTTCTGTCAAAATGATCTATAATGTTTTGAAATGAATGATGAGCTTCCAAGTTTCAAATGGATTTTTGATGAACATGAAAGTTGTTCATATGGCGACTGTTGTTAAAACTTGAATGGAGGCGCCAATTGGATTGGCTAGGGCAGGTGCCCTAGGCTAGGGCAGGTGCCCTAGGCTAGGGTAGGTGCCCTAGCCAATCCAATTGGCGCCTATGTGTATGTTTTAAAAGGAGGCGCCAACTCAATTGGCGAGTCCCTCATAAAATGCCTTTTTTGTCTTATAAATAGATGCGTTGTGTGACCTATTGTTCCACAACTCATATAATCAGTTGGCTATCATGTTTGGTGTTCGTCGCCGATACGGTAAGGTGATTTATGCGAGAGACAAACCGCAATTGCTGATGCTGTTTTGGAACATCACCACGTTAGATCAACTGAAGAGGGAGCTGGTTCGATGGTTAGACGGGAAAATACCAGAAGGGGAAAAAATCAGAAGTATTGAGAGACTTGACAGTATCTTTGGTTGGGTGCGAATGAAGACTGATAAGGATGCTAGGGAAATGATGTTTGGTCGAGACGACATTAATTTGATTGTTGTAATCAGTTAGAATTATTTATGTTTTCAGATGTTTTGTACTGATGTTGGTTATGAAACTCGTTGTAACAAGAACTTAATGATATATATTGATTGATTGTTACAGAAGTACAATGTTACAAAAAGCATAAGATCAAGATAAAATGTTACAAAAAGCTTAAGGTCTAGATAAAATGTTACAAAAATCTTAAGATCTAGATGATGCTCCTTGATTGGGACAATTGTTTTTGTTGTGTCCTGGTTGACGACAGATACTACATAATCTTATCATTTTATCTGTGGAATCCATCTCTGTTCTGATACGTGTGCTGTTTGGCCTTCCTTTCTTCTTTCTACGCATCTCTTCATTGTGCCAAACAATATCTCCTTCATATGGAGGCCAGTAATCCTCCATTAGTAGTACTGAAAAGCTTTGACTATATACATTCATGATGGTGTTTGCCTTGTACACATCAGATAAATGGGTGTAAGCGTCTTGACGAGTATAAGCGCATGCTGCAATGACATGGGAGCAAGGTATGCGGAAGGCCTGAAATTTTCCACAATCGCACCAACTTCTGTGTAGTTTAACCGCGTAGGCTAAGTTTGGTCTCCCGTCGCTGTTGCCCATTGTTTCCTGGACGCTGAAATTTTGTCTTTGACGGTCAAACACTGTTACAGCGTGTGTCGTAGCTTTGATGCTCTCCTCTTTCATGACCTTCATGCAACACTCACTGAATACTTGTCCAGACATTAACACTGCACTCCATCTTTCACCTCTGGTTGCGAACATAGAAGCCAACCTATAATAGGTTGATCTTACCAAGGCGGTTATCGGCAGGTTTCGAATTCCTTTGAAAACCCCGTTCATGCATTCCACAATGTTTGTTGTCATGTGGCCCCATCGACGACCACCGTCAAATGCTCTTGTCCACTGCTCTACTGGGATGTTATTTATCCATCTACCCGCGTCTTCATTAGACAGACGAATCTCATCACGATAATATTGAAAAGACGGTTGAGTTAAAGCATACCCAGCATTCACCACCTTCTTGCGAAGATTCTTATCTTTTATAGCACGCATGAAGTTTTGTGCAATGTGTCTGATACAGTAGACATGTGTAGAAGGAGGATCATGCCATCCGTTGTCATGGTTGTTGTAGGCACTTTCGATGGCAGCATGTCTATCAGAAATCAGACATAGATTGGCTTGTGGTGCGACATGCGTTCTGAGATGTCGAAGAAAGAAACCCCATCCAGCAGCCGTTTCACCTTCAACAAGAGCAAAGGCAACGGGAAATACATTGTTGTTACCGTCTTGTGCAACTGCCATGAGCAACGTACCCTTGTATTTTCCGTATAACCAAGTGCCATCAATTTGCAGGAGAGGTTTGCAGAATGCGAAACCTTTGATGCAAGGGTCAAATGCCCAAAAGAGACGGTGAAATATTCTATTACCTGTAGCACAGGTTCCGTCTGGCATCATTGCTGGCACTGTCTCCAGAATTGCCACAGTTCGTGGGACATAAGTTTTTAGTGCCCATAAAAACCGTGGTAATTCCTTGAATGAGTCCTCCCAGTTGCCGAAAACCTGCTCAACAGCCTTTGTCCTCGCAATCCATGCTTTCTTGTAAGATGGAGTATAATTATATGTTGTTCGGATATGTGATATAATTATACTCACCTTCACTGATGGGTCTTTATTTACCAATGGCAGAATGTCTCGACAAATCAATGATGTGCTCAGTTTATGGTGATCTTGTTCAACGGTTGTTGCGACGCAACTGTGTGGTGGGTCTATTGAAGCGATCTCCCAAGAGTCATTTTTCTTCTTGTAAGATGCAGCCAAACGAAACTTACAAAGCATGTTACGACATTCGATAACATACCTTCTTGAATCAGTGCGTTTCACCGTAAAGTCAACAAAGTTGTTCATGTGGTATTTTTTGATTGCCAAGACACATTCCTCTTTGGTACGAAACATGTCTCCCACCTTTAATTCGCCTACTGGTCTCGGATACGGATTGTAGAAGACACTGTCGGACATTTCATCGTCGTGAAGATCCATATTTGTCATATGTTGAGGAGGAATATAGGCATGAGTAGGAGGTATTGGTGGTGGTTGAGCCTCATCTTCATCGTCGTTATTCAGGATGTGATCAACCTGTATCTCAGTCTCCTCTTCTTCTTCATCAACAACGTCGACCTCTACTTCTGCTTCTGGGTTGAGTTCATCTGACCATTGTGCATCATCTACAGCATCTCCACCAGCTGGATCCTGATCTGTTAGTTGAGACTGTTGAGACGGTATACATGGTTGTAGAGTAATGTACAACTCGATACAATCCATGCCTGAATGTTCATGACTAAGAAACATGCTTTGTACATCTTCATCGTCTCGTATCTTTAGGGGGAAAAACTTGCATTGACCATTCTCAAAAAATATAGGATTCTGATATGTCATCTTTGACACAATACCTGATGCTATAAAGGATTGTATTCTTTTTTTGAAATGCAAAAATGTTGCATTTCTCTTCATCGAAACTCTAATGGTATCAGTGTTTCTAAAACAAAAACCATGAAGCTCAGACTCAAAAGTTTCACCGTTGCAGTGAACGTTGATACTGTATAATGATGAAGATGACATTTTGGAGATGAAAAGTATTTTGCAAATGCAGAGGAATGTGAGTGAAGATGAAAAGTATTTTGGAGATGAAATTTTGCAAGTGCAGAGGAATGTGAGTGAAGATGAAAAGTATTTTGCAAGTGCAGATGAATGTGATAGTAAGATACTTAAATAGATGGTATCAGTGTCTCACATTGAAGCTAGTCTGAGATACCGTGTCAAGCATGCAAGTAATTTCAGAGATGAGGTGTCTGTCATGCAATACAGTGTGACTTGATGTGTCAAGCATGCTAGGTAGTTAAGAGTTGATGTGTTTGTCATGCAAGACAGAAGTGAGTATTCAGCATGCAGGATAGTAGAGAGCCACGTGTCTGAGATGATGTGTCAATCCTGCAAGACAATGTGAGTTGATGTGTCAGCCAGGCAAGGTAGTCAATAGTTGATGTGTCTGTCATGCAAGACAGAAGTGAGTATTCAGCATGCAGGACAGTAGAGAGCCACGTGTATGAGATGATGTGTCAATCCTGCAAGACAGTGTGACTTGATGTGTCAAGCATGCTAGGTAGTCAAGAGTTGATGTGTTTGTCATGCAAGACAGAAGTGAGTATTCAGCATGCAGGATAGTAGAGAGCCACGTGTCTGAGATGATGTGTCAATCCTGCAAGACAGTGTGAGTTGATGTGTCAGCCAGGCAAGCTATCAAGAAGGTAGTCATCAGCATACAGGAGACAAGACAGACACGTGTCAGACACCTAAGATGGTCAGAGATGACATGTCAATCATGCAAGCCAACCATAAGTGTTTTGTTCAGCATGCAGGAGACAACAATGCCAAGTGTCAGACATGCAGAAGGTGGCGCCAATTGGTTTGGCGCCTACCTTTAGGGCTTGTACATGGTCGCCAATTTGAATGGCGCCCCCATGTAGTCAGTCCTCGAAACCATGCATTCAGAACTAGCCTTGCATGCATGTACCCTATGGTGTCGCCAATTTGAATGGCGCCTACCTTTAGGGCTTGTACATGGGCGCCAAATGAGGTGGAGACACCATGCAAACACATTTTTTCATGCACTCATCCATTTGCCTATAAATTGATCCACTCCTTCAACAATTCTTCCACACCAACATTCTCACTACCTCATCTACATTTCTCACTACTTCATCTCCATTACTTCTTTTACAATTTCATCTTCAACAAAATCTTCCATTTTCATCTACACCAACTCCCCAACAATATGTCTTTACTCACAATGGGCGAGGCACACAGAGGAACAGTTGCAAACATCGCGACATACGTAAGTTTTTTCTTATACTTCTTTTTTATGTTTCATCTCCACCAACCCCATTTTATTTTGAAATACCGACTTAGTCAAGTGTTACATTATTTCTATTATAGGATGTCTCAAGGTTTCGCACTCGAGTCCACGAATTTGTCCACATGGATCCGATGATTCAACCTTATGTTGAACTTGCCGGTTTTGGTCACCTTAGCAAAATTATGTCTTGGTCTATAGATAACAAATTCATTCTCGCCTTATGCGAAAGATGGAGGCCAGAGACACACACATTTTGGTTTCCAACCGGTGAGTGTACCGTGACGTTAGAAGACGTCTACATGCTTTTAGGACTACGAATTGAAGGCAAAGCTGTTAATGGTAAGACCAACTTTCCAAATTCAATTTGCATGGAGCTTTTAAACGTTGATTTGTTAGATGATAATGCTAGGGGACAAGGTATACTACTTTCACGCCTAAAGTCATATTATAATAGTTTTTATTTAGATGAGCATTCTACCGAAGAAGCTCGAATCATTAAAACTAGGTGTTACATTATGTTGTTACTAGGATCCTTTTTATTTCCCGAAGGTAGTGGTTCTAGCATGCATATTATGTACTTACCTTTACTTAGACATATAGATAGAATAGGTAGTTATAGTTGGGGATCCGCATGTCTAGCCTATCTCTATAGTTCTTTGTGCAAAAACTGCCACAAAGATACTTCTACATTTTCTGGATGTGCTGTTTTGCTACAAGCATGGGGATGGTCAAGACTACCGTCTCTTGCACCGGTCAATAGCAACCCCTTCACTTTTCCATATGCAAAAAAGTAAGTTGTTTAAATTGCTATATCTTTACTTCCTTCCTTACAGTTTATTACCCATAACTAATTTATTTTAACTTTTTGGTGTAGATGGTCGGCACGCGGTATGAATTACAGCAGATGTCCGAGACACTGTATTACTCAATATCGCAACCTGTTGGATCACCTTCGACCGGCAGACGTAAGCAAAATAATTACATTATTTCTTCATATTATATTAACTTTTTCTACATTCATTTAAATCCTATTGTCTTTAACATTTCAGTTCATTTGGCGTCCATACCTTAATATGGATCATGAGCATCAGATCAACCCTGAAGACGCAGCCGTATGGACAACATGCACACCAATAATACGGTTCACAACAGTGGAGCTGCACAACACCGATCGTGTGAAGCTGCAGTTTGGTATGGTCCAGAATATCCCAGATCCCCCAGCTAGCCTAGGAGAATGGCATATGCGTAAAGTGAACGACCAATGGAACTTCAACCCTTGGCAACAATTCGCAAGATCAGAGTGTCGCAAGTGGAAGCACCGTCATGACCATGTCTTAACTGACGCAGTCATGCCAAATGAGGTAAAACCAAGTCGTACTTATATGGCTTGGTATAGATCAGTTGGATTTCAATTCATCGTCGATGATATGTACCTCTACGACCCACGCCAGACAACTTACACACAAGAAGCCTCAACATCTAACCCCCAACAACATTCTCAGCCCAATTACTCACAACCACCTATCCGACAAACTTTCCGTTCCACAAACACACAAACATACAACCAAAACATGCCATTCACCCAACCCCAAAACCAAGAACATCCCCCATACCACCACCAACAAATGGACCATCAACCTTCGACCCAACATCGCTTCGCACCCACACCATCACCCTACCAAAGTCGCCTTACCCAAAACACTAACCGCCCCATCACCTACCGTAGCCAAGAACCCCAAACATCACAATACCAAAACATCCCACAACCATATCTCTTCCAAACACCCCAACAACCTTTCCAACCTTTCCTAGACCCATCATTGTCACCCATGTCCCCCTTCAACCGTCCTGGTCGCCCATCCATGAGTCAACCACACCCCAACTTCTCTGGCATGGGTCATGAGCTCAGCTACGCCGGTACACCATCATTGAATACTGAAGACTATGCTGAGTTGGCTGAATACCTCAACGGATCTTCTCCTGTAGGCGGTAATGACGCTCCTGGACCATCAGATGAACAAACACCGGTTCAGAATCGTCAACGTGGGTTAGGGCCAAGGGTTAGGGTAGCTAGGGGATGTGGGACCGGAGGTCGGTTAGGTGATCCCGGTCATCACCATTAGGATTCATTGTGTAAAATCCAAATTTTATTAATATCAATTCGTATTATGTCAAATTTATCTTTGTGTATTCTCCAAACATTAAGTTTCTTTCATAATTCTAAAATAAACACATATCATAAAACAAAAATTTATAGGTCAAAAACCCTAATTCAAGGACTTGTTATTGTTATGTTGAAGGGCTTGAATTTGGTCCCTTTTGGCAAAGTTCACATACACTTGTTTTGACAGAAACCCTAATTTTGGGTCAAGTTCGCAGGGACATAACTCACTCATTTTTAATTATTTTGAGGTGGGACCAAGTGCATTGCAAAATTTAAGATGTCTACTTCAAATGTTATGTTGGAAAAAAATTCATATTCCTAAAAGAAACACATGCAATAATACAAAACATTATGACTCAGATAACAGTTATAATGTCAAAGAGTCCAAGTTCAGGTACCCATACCTTTCTCATAAAAGCTGCAAATGATGCAAAACTTTAGTCCAAATTCATTATCTTGAAAAGATATACAACTTTTATGTTGAAGGTTTTGTAATTTGAGGCTTCTATCATTCAAACTAAAGGGCTTGAAGTTGGTCCCTTTTGGCAAAGTTCACATACACTTGTTTTGACAGAAACCCTAATTTTGGGTCAAGTTCGCAGGGACATAACTCACTCATTTTTAATTATTTTGAGGTGGGACCAAGTGCATTGCAAAATTTAAGATGTCTACTTCAAATGTTATGTTGGACAAAAATTCATATTCCTAAAAGAAACACATGCAATAATACAAAACATTATAGGTCAGATAACAGTTGAAAAACTCAGAAGTCCAACTTCAACTACCCATAACTTTCTCAAAAAAAATCCAAATGTTGCAAAATTTATATCCAAATTCATTGTTTTGAAAATATCTACAACTTTCATGTTGGAAGTTTTTTCATTTGAGGCTTTTTTAAGGGAGGCGCCAATTGGATTGGCGCCCCCTCTTAAAAATTACACATAGGCGCCAATTGGATTGGCTAGGGCAGGTGCCCTAGCCAATCCAATTGGCGCCTCCTTGCAATTTTTAAGAGGGGGCGCCAATCCAATTGGCGCCTCCCTCTAAAAGTGGGGTATATTGGGAATTTTTTTGAAACCTGGGTTATTTTAGGAAATTAATTAAAAATGTGGGGTATATTGGTAAAAATTCCTCTTTTTGTATAAGAAATTCAAATAAAAAAGAACAAATAGAGTAAATTAAAAACAATATTAATGAATATAAATTTACTCTATTAGACCTTGAATTTAAGTAATACACATGATGCATGCACGTGTTAAGAAAATTAGGCAATTTCATTTAGTTTTCTTGGTGTGACAAAACATAATAGTTGTATAATATAAAATGTCACGTTAGAGTTAATTATAAAAGAAAAATGTACACTACAGTGTATATCTATATCATATTTTATTGTTCACATATACGATAAATATTAAAATATTATAATAATATATCATTTTAAAAAATATATAAAAAAAATTATTATCTTTGACGTTTATTAATCAATTTCATAAGTTTTTTAACCAACCTCATAATTTGTATTAACCGATTTTAGTGACTATTCAAAATTATTTTTAATATCTAGACGTTTATTAATCAATTTCATATCTTCATTAACGAACTTTTTACTTTTCATTAATCAACTTTGGCGTTATTATCCAATTTCATATCTTCGTTATTATCTTTGACGGTTATTAAATAGTTTCATAATTTTTTTAACCGACCTCATAATTTGTATTAATCGAATTTAGTGACTATTCAAAATTATTTTTTTAATATCTAGACATTTATTAACCAATTTCATATCTTCATTAACGAACTTTTTACTTTTCATTAACCAACTTTGGTTTATCACTAAAAATTATTTTTAATATTTGGCCGTTTATTAACCAACTTTGTCACTTCATTAACCAACTTTTTACATTTAATTAACCAAATTTTTTCACTACTTTTAGTTACTGTTCACGTGCACTATTCATAGACATTGTTCACGCGTACTGTTCATGTACAGTTCATGTACTATTCATAAATATAATATTTTATTTTAAAAATACATTGCTCACCATATAATAGTGTATACAGTGTAAGTATTTGATGTAAAAAATGGTGTAGGAATAACATTGCTAATTATAAAAATAGCAATTATTTTATTTCAGCTATTTCTACACTATCCCTTACACTTAAATTGTATTCATTGTTTATAAATATGATGAACAATGCAGTGCATGAACAATGACTTGAATAATACATGAACGTTATCATGCATGTGAACAATGATCATGAGCAATGCCCGTGAACAGTGCATGACCAATGACTTTTAGTAGTAAAACAAAGTTAGTTAATGAAATGTAAAAGGTTGATTAATAAAGTGATGAAGTTTGTTAATAAACGGCCATATATTAAAAATAATTTTTAGTAGTAAAATAAAGTTAGTTAATGAAAAGTAAAATGTTGGTTAATAAAGTTGGTTAATAAATGCCGAGATATTAAAATATTTTTTAGTAGTAAAACAAAGTTGGTTAATGAAATGTAAAATGTTGGTTAATGAAGTTATAAAGTTGGTTAATCACACAACTTTATATCAATGCCTCTTAATCTAAAAAAATATTATATATTTTTAAAAAATATTTATTATTATAATATTTAACTGTTCATCATATTGGTAAAGTGAAATACAATGTAGTGTAAAAATGTGGTGTAAGAATATTATTGCTCATTTTATTTACATACAAACTTAGTATCCTCTGTGTAGGTGTAAATGTTAAGGAAAAAGCATTTCTTTAATTGAGGATGGAAATACAAGAAAAGAACTTAGATCATTAAAGTCTAGTAAAAAGTGATTGATGTTTGTGTGAGTGTTGTAAATACAATCAAATTGCAAAGCATTTTTCTTTGGGAGGTCATGAGGAGAGAAGATATATCACTTGAATTTTGTGGGCATGAATATGCAAGGATAAAAAGGAATGAGGTCTTGGAGTTAAGTATATTGAACTGTTCAATATTGTCCTGCTCTCTAAATTGATGTGGTGTATCCTCAATAACCAAGAGAAATTTGGTATAACTTGTTGTCTTTCAGATATGGGGGTATCAAGGTTGAGATTCTTTGTGGTGACCATTCTGTTATATGTAATAATCATTCTTTATGATTGAGGGATCTTAGAGGTTTAGGAGTTCCTTTTGCTGAAGACCTCAACTAGTTTCCTAGCAACATTAGAAGCAAGTTAGACAATGACCAAGATATCAATTTCAGAAGACAATCCGGGGTTGGAAGTGAACCTCTATCGACTGGTTACCATGATATTTTAGATTGTGCTAGTCTTTCTAAGCCTAAGGCTCGAAGCTGGTTTTTGGTTGGAGAACACTTAGATATGGGACATCCCTCTTCTAGATTCAAGTTTGTCTCTGCTGAGTAAAGAGCATAAGGAAGGTCTTTATGCCATTTTGTAGGGTATTTAACCAAAGCATACCAACTGTAACAACCTAAGTAATATGTGTCTAGAATCATACTATCTGACATGTTAATTCTGATACTGAAACATAAAACAACAGTAAAAAAAACGCACGATTACAAGATTTTGGTTTTTCGTACATCATGGAATATCTAAGATACAACATGGAATGAATACATAACGTACATTGAAACTGAATAATAAAGATACTCCTTCATCTTCCTGCATCCATGTTGTTGATCCTTCAACCAATACCTACTTATCTGAAAAATAACAATGAGAGTGGGGTGAGTTTAATAAATCTCAATGAGCTCTAGACTACACCATTGAATCCACTCAACTCTAAAGGGTGTTTACTACTCTTAATCAATCTATTAGTACTACATACTTTCACTTTGATAAAGAAAACTATACTGACGTGCATACCACTTCTTAAACATGTGAAGACTTGACATATTGTCCTCTATGTATGGTAGAACATCGGGAGAATATGGATGACACCAATGTACCATATCGATATAATGATATCACTCATCTTTTACCCTTAAGGAGAATTGGGGAAAACTTCACTCATAGAAGTTCCATACTATTATGCAAGAGGTATACCGAGGAGATCCCTTCAAGGTGATTCCTTATTATCCTGTAGGAGGACTGAGGAGATCCCCCAATGGAGATTCCTTGCTATCCTATATTGGGGCTTACTTTAAACTATAAATTGAGAAAATGACATTATGTCCATTCTTAATATCCCACAAGAGAATCCTACAAGAGGCAGAATGAGCATACCCCTTTAAGGTGATTCCTTATTTCCTGTAGGACGTGACTGAGGAATTTCTACTATAGGGACCCCTTATTATCCTATAGGAGGTGGACTGACGAAATCCCATAAAAGTGATTCTTAATCAACCCGTATGAGGTTAAATGAGGAAGTCACACTGTAGAGGTTCCCTATTATCCTATTTTTAGAACTACCATATCAGCAAGAGTATTAACCCTACTCATTACGTCTCACGTTCACTATCAGACATCTCATCATCGATATCACATTCAACTTATGTTTACCTCACTTATCAATTCCCATTATTATCCTAAAAACAATTAACACAAGATTAAGATGCCATTATTATCCTAATTGTGGGACCGCTAGAGATTCACTCTAACAATAATGTTAATCAATCCATACATATTTACACAAGTGTACAAAGTAATTTCCGGAGTAGTATCTGCCAAGTAACTTAGGCCCATTCATTTAATCGAAGCACATGAAGGGAAACCACGTTCGAACATTAAAAATAGGAATGGATCAAACAAAAATGGGGTTTGGAGTGTTGACACGACCTACCCCTATACGCTGACACGACCCGTGTTTGGCCTAGGAAGCCTCCCAAAACTAAAAGTCGAGGATGACATGGGTGGGATGTGTTAGGGGACATGAATCGTGTCAGATCTAGAGTTAAGGCATCCCTAGTTTACACGATTTTGGCATTCTAATCCCAATTTTCCTGCATCAAATGACTATACAACCATACCAAAATCCGGAATTCACGCAATGAAAGTATAGTACAACAATTTCCACAAGCAGTTCATGATAAACAAGGAAGTATCATTATCACTAATCTAACTCATTCTTTTTCTAGATATTCACACCATACTAATGGATTAGCAAGTTCATGACAATACAATCATTGATGCAAGGACAAAATCATGACTAATTGATCAGTCACCATTTATAGTAAGTTTTCATTACTGATCCGACGCAAAACAGAGACATTTGACACACTGTGCACACATTTAAGGTACAATTCGAGTAGTTTTACTTCCGTTATGTCATTTACGCATTTTTAATCTTTATTATGTTTTATTTTGTTTATTTTGATTTTATGCGTGGAATAGTTGTGTTTTTGTCAGACAGATCCAGGTAGAAGAACCAGAGAACTCAGAACACGACAGTGCGAGAGTCCGGTATGAAAAAGAGCAAAAAATCCCAGTACAGGAGGCCTGACACGGCCACCCGTGTCAGCTGACACAGGCCGTGTCAGGGAAAGGGAGACAGAGGAAGAAAACAGTAGCCTGACACGGCCACCCGTGTCAGCTGACACGGGCCGTGTCAGGCAGAACTTCACCTCGTGTTAGGCATGCCAGAGGCGTGTCAGGATAGCCAGTAGGCTGACACGGCCACCCGTGTCAGCTGACACGGGCCGTGTCAGCCCAAGCCCAATATTTCCAATTTTTCCGGGCTTTTCATTCTTCGGGCTTTGTGGAGACATCTTTGGACCTGTCCAATTGCTGCTGGGAAGTTTCACTATAAAAAGAGTTCTTCTACCAAAGGAAACATCATCCTGGAGTACAGCAAACCACAGTATTGTGAAGCAATCAAGTATTACAGAGATCAAGGCATTTGGAGAGCTGAAGAGATTCATGAGCGGGAGCGATTGAAGATCAAAGTCATCCAATTACTTGTAATGTGTAATTTTTATCTTGCATTAGTTTTAAACAATATGAGTAGCTAAACCCCCCAATGCTAGGGGGGTGTCCCTGATTTAGAATTGTAATGAATTTGAGTTTACATTTGCATTTATAATATTTTATTTACGGTAACCTTTTGATGTGTTTATTGCTTTCTCTTTCGGACCAATCGAGATTGATCTATGGTTATCACCTAGGCTGGACCGCCAGTGATAAGGTTTTCATCAGGTTACTCTGCAGTAGATATCACCTAGAACTAGGGATACCCTGTATGAACCAGAGCATTCTTGATATTATACAGCTTAACTTCACCCTCATTGGCTATGGACATAGGAATGAGGGTAGATTGATTAAAGGTTTTCTCACCAAGGACTTGGGAGAAAATACCCTTGAGAACTGGTAGTAATTGATATTTGTTGATGCAATAGTAACTCAGAGTTATTACAGGATAAATCATACACCTTCCCTGGCATTGTCTCTTTTTCTTCATAAACCCTTATTTTCTTATTGCTTTATTATTTTCTTTTTACACTCAAAAAACCCAAATTAATACCTTTTTTTTAATTGAATGATAATTTAAACTCAATACTACGTGCAGTCCTTGAGATCGACATTCGGGCATTTTTCCCATTATTACTATAACAGGCAAAATAGTACACTTGCTATTTTCCCGATCACTAATTCACAAGAATTTATAACACCGACACATAAACACATAAAAAGTATGCTCATTTTACCACACATGAACATATAATCTCATTCATAAAATTCAGAAATATTCTCCATTTGAGGTGAGTTCAAGCCCTAAACTTGAATCAGGGGTAGTACCATTTAGGTTAATCACATGGTGGGAAGTTTTCGGTAGCCTAACAAATAAGAACTCTAGAGTTAAGCATGCTTGACTTGGAGTAGTATTTGGATGGGTGACCTTCTGGGAAGTTTCCCAGAAAGCGTGTGAGTGAATACAAAGCTTGCTAAAAAGACTTGTGTTAATTTGTGGGTCAATCTGTAATCCTGAAAGTAGTATGTGGCATTATAAATGGTATCAGGGTAGACCTCTACCAGTACGATGTGGTTCAAAGATGAACTAAGTAGAAGTTGGTGGATATGCAACACCCAAGTCCGACGAGGACGAGGAGTGGTCGTTTGTGCACAAGGCATGACAATGAGCAACTCATGGTAGCTTCTAGGGAAAAAACATAATTCACATCAGAATGAGAGGGATCCTGAGGCTGTGCATGTATGAGAATGCATGGTTGAAGGAAGACTTATAAGGATTGATTGATACTACCTATACCAACAAGAGGCGTCATCTTTTCGGTAGCCTAACAAATAAGAACTCCATAATTAAACGTGCTTGACTTGAAGTGGTATTTGGATGGGTGACCTTCTAGAGAGTTTTCCAGAAAGCGTGTGAGTAAGGGCAAAGTATGCTGAAAAGACCCGTGTTGGTTTGTTGGGTCAGTCGGTAATCCTGAAAGCAGTCTAAGACGTTACAAATATGTCCTCGATAGTTTTGTCTGGTGGAGAGATAAATGCGGCTTTTAGTTAAATCTAGTTATCAAACTCTTGCGGAAGATTCTTCCTCAGGACCATCTCTATCAAACTCTGTGCTTTGGGTGTTGGACAAAGAGTGGGAATCTAAAGCTCATAGTAAACTTCAAATTTTTGGCTAACGACTCATTCTCAACAAGTTAAATACAAGGAATGCTTTTTTCAAAAGAGGAGTGTTACACGACGCTCACAATCTTGTTTTTCTATCGTGTTTTGGGTAGAAGAAACCGAAATTCATCTTCTATTAAAGTGTCCTTTTGCATCCCTTTTATGGAGTTTGGTCGGTGATTGGACTGGTGTAAATATGCAGGGGAGGTTCATTCCTTTGCATTAAACTTAAATGCGTTCGACAAATTCCTTAAAGGAAGATTCTTTCAGGATCAATCTCCTGCTTATTATGGTTGGCTACCACATAGTCAAATTGGTTAATTAGAAACTATATCTTATTCAATGGAGATTTGAAAGAAGCGGAGGACGCATTGAATCATGTGAATGGGTCGGTTTCTTAGGATTGGGTGAGGGCTAAAGATAGAAATCAACTAGATTGTTCTTAGGTTGACTGGTGTGAATCATCGATTTATTGTGACACGTTTGATTTCCTTTGTTTTGGTTTGAGTACTAATTATACTCTCTTATATTCAATCTTCACTTATAAAAAAAGGTAAGAGATAAAATTTTAATAAAATAGATTAATGAATGATAAAACTTATCAAATAAAAAATTACACAAAGATTTCTAAAGAGATAATATTAAAAGTATTTAGAAAGAGCATAACCGTCTCAAAAATTTGAGAAATAATATGTAAGAAAATGAAGTTATTTTCAATTGAATTGTTGATCATTTTTAAGAAGCCTCATTTAACTGTAAATTAATTGTGAAATATGTATATGGAGGTTTTATTTGTCATGATTTAATTATAAAATAATGTGAAATCTTATACCGTAGGCGCTTTGCACACCCTTAAAGATAGTCTAATAAGAAGTAGAGAAATATCTATCATATAAGAAGATTTAATGGTCTGGAAAAACCATTACTACCTTTCTCTTCAAAAACCACCATGTGGATGGCTTCTCCATCAACGCTTCCTTTTATTTCTGCTTTATGACTTCCCTTACTTTGCATATTCAAATCCCAATTTTTTTTATCATTTCTCCCAACACACTTCATCTCATTTAATGTTGCTGCTATCAAATCAACCTATGTCTACTCAGGTCAAATATTTTAACCTATTCTCCAAATGACTTTTACTTTTCTTCCTCCCTCATTATTTCTGATGTTATTATCTGAAAGAATATTGTTCTTCCGCCACACTATATTGTTCTTCAGATTTTTCATCCGTTCAACTGAAACTGTATCCGTCTTTTCTACATGGTCAGATCGTTGGAGAAGATTTGCGACCTAAATGACACCAAAGACCTCTGGAAGTTCGCAGTGAGGCAACACAATAAATGGTTAGTTTTTTCAAATAACAACAAACACTTTGAAATTTTCATAGACAAAGATGTAAGTTTTATCACTCAGTATGCTAAAACATTTTCCATTCTTTTTTATATGCAACCTCTATTTTGTTCTTCAACGTTGTCTGATTTGTAAGTTACTAACATATTTGGATGGAGAAGACATTATATTTTATTGTTTCTTGATGGTATTCTTGTATTGCATCTGAGTCACTTTTTTTTCTCTCACACCGTTTGGTGATTGGTGTTTGGCATTTCATTGGAATTTTCCTTTTCTTTCTTTGTCAGGGGGCTGATATACACGTCGTTGTTCCAACTGCATATATGCCCGCATTCAGTGACAAGTTCACGGTAGACCACACTTACACCGTTTCGAACTTTAACGTTCAGGGAAATGATTTTGTCTTTAAACCTTCGACCCACAAGTATATGGTCAAGTTTACTGAAGGGACATTTGTTAATGATGTTAACAAACATGTCATACCGCCCAAACTACATAAATTTACCAGATTTGCTGATAAAATGACCGGCCGATTTTAGAACGATGTACTCATAGTTGACATATGTTGTTTTTTTGCTTAACCTTTGATTTTGTTTTTCCATTTTTTTCACTTATGTTCTACTTTTAAATATATGTTCTACTTTTAAATATATGTTGTTCTACTTTTTCATTTTTCATGTTATGTTCTACTTTTAAATCCCTGTAATTTTAATTACAGACATTATAGGAATGACAGATACTATTGGTTTCGCACATGCACAATCACGGGGGAAAACAACAGGTTAATTTTATACTGAGGGACCACAAGTTTGTTTATTCACTCGCAAAACGACACTCATCTATCACCTTATTTAATTCCTAATTTCTAACAATATATTATACATTCTTATGATTTTTGTAGCAATAACACCATCAACATTACTCTTTAGGAGGCGTATGCCTCCCAGTTCATCAGGTTCAACCAGGATCGGGTCAATACGTCTGGTCCAATTGTCGTTTTGCTTAAGTACGTCAAAGTGAAGGAAGTGGGTTATCCGATTCATGTTGCTATTCATGTTTATCATCAACTGTTGCAAAACTAGTATATACCCAAACTTACTTATTTCTTTTATAATGTAGGAAAATATCCATTGTCTATTACAAACATGTACAATGTAACCAAGTTGTACATCAATGTTGATTTGCCTTCAATCAAACAGTTTATTGAAAGGTACCTTTGACTGGATATGCATAGTTCCTTTTCTGCATGCAACTCTTTTTTATGTTCTATTAACGATTTTGTGTCAAATATTCATGTAATATCCCTAAAGACTATTTAGTTAATGTTTTGGGCCAACTCACTTCTCATTCTTAACACTACTCATAAAATTGAGAAATTTCTCAACAACTCCTGTTCAAAAGTTACTCTCAAAGGCCACTGTGCTGCCTCTCATTAACATTACAAAACTTCATGATGTATACAATACTCCTCCTTGAACAAATACTTTAAATTTTATTTATACATCAAATTATTTTGAACATTCACATGTATTGTTGTTTTGTCTTAACCCATATCACATTTTATGCTACTATTGCAACTACCAAAAAACTCATTGCATCTCCATATGGATGGTACTATCAGGCTTGCCATTCATGCCCAAAGGTTGCTCGCAGTGCCAAACCTCCATTCTTGTTTAAAGATGGACATTCGACTGAGGCGAAAATCTTTAGGTATCATTACTTTTCATGTAATATTTTGTTTTACTATTATACACGTGATAAGATGTTTCTTAATACCGTACTCACGTTGACTTAGGTATAACATAGAAATTGAAGTTTGTCATTCTAGGAAATGTTGTAAGTTCGTATTCTGGAACAGAGAATGTTCATAACTTTTTGGTGTATCTGTTGCTCAGATGCGCGGTACCATGATTCAGGTTTATTCCATATTCGCACTTTCGGAACCTAATAATGGCCTCAACTACTTCACCGGATGCTAATGAAACTATTTGCTTATGTAGGCTATAATTGATGATCCCTTAGAATTCCCATCAGCACACATGCTCATTTCAAGTTTTACTGTATCAACTGCAATTTAATAAACATACTAATACACCTTAATGTTAAATATTTCTCTACTCTTCTGTGTATATTTTTCCTATTATACAAACATGTAATTCAAATACTAACATCTTTTATATTGATGCATCTTCTGACTTCCTCACACTACGCCAAATAAGGGAAAAGAGGGCGCTTATTTTGGCCTATAACAGCGCTTTTAAGCGCCCTCTAAAGTGGCGCTGGCATAGGTAAAGACAGCGCTTTGTTTTCCTGGAGAAAGCGCTCTCTAAAGTGGCCCTTTAAGGGCCACATTATAGTGCGCTTTCAGAAAAAAGCGCCCTCTGGAGTGGTCCATAAAGGGTCACCTTAGAGGGCGCTTTCTGGACAAAGCGCCCTCTAAAGTTGTCAATGTAAAGTGTTTAGAGGGCGCTTCCTAGAGAAAGCGCCCTCTAAAGTGTTAGTTATTTTAAAAAAATTTGTTTAAAAAACAGTGGGTATTTAATTGGGAACCTGTTCGCATGCTGCAAAAGTGTAAAATTCATATTGATTTCATCCTTTAATCCAATGTTATACACCATTAATACATTGATATATACAACATGAATCCATTTATATACAACATTAATATATTGATATTCATGCATGTACAACAACATTCCATACATATATGTACAACAACTACAACCTATATGATTCTATGATCAATAATGAATTGACACAATTCATCCTTCATTTCATCCAAATGAGCTCTTGAGTAAGATTTGTATTCGTCAAAGTACTACAATTAAGAGAATAAAACATATTCATGATTTAGTAACAAATTAGATGAAATATCCGATAATATTAAAATAAACCCTAAGTTATTATTCCATACCATTTTTGGGATGTCTATACGATTCAACGTAATGATATCTCTCATAAATCTCAATACAAAAAATCCGCAATCGATCAAATTGTTTTGCTGAGGACACTACACAGAAAAACAAACAATATATATATATATATATATATATATATATATATATATATATATATATATATATATATATATATATATATATATATATATATATATATATATATATATATATATATATATATATATATATAGTTAATTTCTTACAAACACTATTATAAGAAAAAAACAAACACTATTATAAGCAAAAATAAGAAACTTAATATATACCTGAACTCTGACCCAGGTAATGTCCTTCCTATTACGATAATTCTTTTTCGATCTAAATTTTAGTATTGCCCTAACAAAATAAAAACGTATATTGAGATCAATCTGACAGACATAATTAAATATACAAATACACACGAATATTTAGGGGAATTTCACTTACGCGTCAACCGTCTTCTTCATACTCGGATATTTACTCCAATTACCTGGTAATGAATCGAGATAATACACCATTAGTCTCGAAAGATCCATAGCAACCAACACCCAGTGACCACTGTAAAATAAAACAAAAATTTAGATGCATGAAAATTTTCTACGTAAAAGATATACATAGATTAGAATGAAATTATTAGAAAGAAAATCTAACCCGTTGCCAGAATTAAACGGTAAAAAATACAAACTAGGTGTAATATTATCGCCGACCACCATGAATCTATCGACTAGTTCATTCATTATGGATGTTGGATTTTTCGTTATAAACGTTGTGTTGATACGGGAAGCAGCAATAAAATTGAATCGGTTACACAATTCAGTTCCCCGCATCAATGTGTCATACATATACCTTAAATAGAAACATAGTAAACATTAGACTACTCATTGAAATGTGTAAATAAATTGTTCAACTAAGTAAATAATAGATTGATCGGAGTACCATATGTATGTATGAATGACAGCGATGCCCAATTCTTCGTGTTCAAAAAGTTGTTGCATGTCCTCCTTTGCAATTAATTCGGAATGAGCAATTCCGAAAACACCTTCATCCATATCTACACTACGGATGACGCCGTGCATAATATCTGACTCTTCCACCATTTTCTCAAGACGCATCATAATTTGAGATTTTGTCCCGGACGTCGTTGGAATTTCCTTACTAGCTTTGTCCAACATTTGACCGGGAACCTAAAAATATAAATTAAATCATGACTTTTTGTGATGCAACAGAATCGTTGTGTATATAATTCAATGGGTATATATATTTGTACCTCTTTTTGAGATTTAGGATTTGTTTTTGTCCCGGATTTCGTTGGAATATCCTTACCAGCTTTTTTCAACATTCGACCGGGAACCTAAAAATTCATATAAATTAAATCATGACTTTTTGTGATGCAACAGAATCGTTGTGTATATAATTCAATGGGTATATATATTTGTACCTCTTTTGGAGATTTAGGATTTGTTTTTGTCCCGGACTTCGTTGGAATATCCTTACCAACTTTTTTCAACATTCGACCGGGAACCTAAAAATTCATATAAATTAAATCATGACTTTTTGTGATGCAACAGAATCATTGCGTATATAATTCAATGGGTATATATATTTGTACCTCTTTTTGAGATGCAACCGACTCGATGCATCTTGAAATCCCTTTACCAGCTTTATGTGTGGGTCTTGTAGGAGTCTAACATTACCATGTAATAAGGATTGATTAAATATCATAATTGTAGCTGAATTGAAATGTGAATACTAAATATTCATAATCATTTAGAACATATATACCTCGGCATCTGGGAAAATTAGATCTGACGGCCATCCAACAAAGGATCCGACTGCATCTCGCATCAATGTTGTCTCTGAAACAACGTCAGGTAATGGTAGAAGCGCGTCCGTATCTAATACAAGGTCAACCGAAACTTTCATATATCCCACCGGGAGGGGATTATGGTGAAGTAATTCACCCAAAGTGTTGTGCACTTTTCCCTTGCCAACTATGCGATAAGTTGGTGACGATAGATACAGCTGACAAGATGTAATGCCCTAAACCAATAATAAATATGTTATTGTTAACGTGTATATGTGTCAAGTAAAAAAATACTATTTTAATTTCATAATAACATATATAATTACCTCGGGAAATTTCGGTTGACAATTGATACTAGCTCGGTCACTAGTATCTTTTGCCTCAGAACCGCGCCTTTCCTCTCTATACCTTGCATTCTCCTTTTGCAGTTCGAGTACTTGTGCCCTTAACTCCGCCAAGGTCTCCATCACCTCTTTGTTGGTAGGATTTTTTGTTTTTGGTTTTTTATAAAATGACGACGGAGTCACACCAAAACCCTTACCCCTCACACGACCGGAATACTCAGGAACATTTAGTACTCGACTAAGTAGGCTCCTGCAATCCTGGATCTCGGTTGAAGGTAAGGTTTGGGATAAAGTCTCCTGAACTATTATTAGAGGAGATTAAAAATGAATTATATGTCTAACAAAATTTTCGATATAATTAAAGAAATAATGTTATATATACTTACGCATTCGTCATAAACATTTTGAACCGCTTCAACGACAGCCCCATCCTTCCCAACCCGAGCAACCTTCCACAATACGTGCTCCGGAAGAGATGTTGCGTCACTTTTCTCCTCGGCTAGCTACACATTGAATCAGATTATAAGATCATCAATTATAACATATTGTGACAATGTATAAGCTCATAGCATTTGAATATACTCACAATTCTTTGTTGTAACCGTGCATATCCCGTACGCCCTTTTTTGTACGGATACGCGGGTTTTGATGCCCTTTTCCGATTTTTGTCGCTTACTTCCTGGATAAAAAATTTTAAGGCATATCAGAACCAAGTAACTTAACAATTGTATAATACCATAATTAATAGACATTACATGGAATTTTTCATTTCTTCGTTTGGCGACAAAGTTATCCCATTCTTCGGCTGAAATAATCTCCGCATACTTCATTGGGCGTTCTGCTTCAACAAATTTTCCTTCCTCATCCTTGAGAAATTTGTTTGACAAAAAGGATCGAAATCCTCGGAGTCTTTTTCCGGCCAATTGAATACAATATTTTTGCCGGCTTTCATCGATGTGAAAGGATCTCTAAAAAACATACACATGGAGTGTGTTATTATAAGTAATATTATAACAATATATGGTCAACAAATAGTCAATAAAAAAAACATATAACAATATATGGTAAGTACCTGTATCTCGGACCATATTTTTTCTTTGCCAACCTTCAATTCCGGACTTCTCCAATTATCACATGTAATCGGAATATGTTATCGAACAAGGAAACCAATGTAACTTGCCAACATTGAACCGTTAGGCTCAATTAGTTGGTCTTCAGCACTCCAATGTACTTCGAATTTTTCACCCTTGTCTCTTCCACGAATGATTGACTTCATAACAGTCAATCCTCGTTTGATTTCATTTTCAACATTGTTACGTGATCCACTCGCGTCATGGGTATCGTCTTGGTTACTAGCCATTTTATCTGTAATATAGAAATGATTCAATAAGACCCAAGTAAGACAATGACCATATTCGTGAAGCTACACAAAAAACACATTCATATACCTTCCATTTCTCTCATGTTACAACAATCTAAACTCTCTCTTTTTTTCATCATTATTGAATACAAACTCACACACACCTACTGCATACAAAAGACCAATGCAAACTTATGGTGTTTGGAACATGAACAAACTTGCATCCATAATCATCAAACTTCCAAGCACAAGCTCAAACACACTCCAAATGACATCAGTTTTCAACCAGAAATAAAAAACCTTACATAACCATACAACATACAACATTCAGTGATCAAAACCATACACAAAAAAATAACAAAAAATGATTTTCAACAAGGTGCTCATGAACACCATATAGTGCTCGTTTGCCCTAAATAACATTAATCAACATAATGCACAAAATGTAAAACTTAGTTTAGAAAATGCCCTAATCAAACACCAGAAAATACAAACTATTGAGAGAAATACCTTCAAGGTGACGGTAACGATGGAGAAGAAAGTGAACATCGACGGTGGATGCAGATAACTCAGTGAACGTGAACGCAGTAGCAGAAAAAGGCGACGACGACGACGACGGTGAGGGAGGGAGAACGAACGGAGGACGAGAGTAATCGCAGTAGAGAGTAATCGCAGTAGAGAGAAAACCCAGTTACGTAAACGAAATAGCATATAGCGAGGGAAAATAAAGAGACATGCAGTATATGTTATAATTTTAATGTTTACTAAAGGGGACCTTAGAGGGCGCTTGTGTAAAAAAAGCGCCCTCTAAAGGGGGCCTAAGAGGGCGCTTCTAAAAGCGCTCTCTAAGGCTTTCCAAAAGCGCCTTATAAACTGGAAATGTACATGGACTTATAGAGCGCTTTTTTAAAAGCGCCCTCTAAGGGTACCCTTAGAGGGCGCTTTCATAAACGCGCCCTCTATTGGTGTCCCTCCATTTCCTCATTATTTTTTCGCTTCACTTTAGAGGGCGCTTTGTTACAAAAGCGCCCTCTAAAATGCGCTGTCTATTCCAGTTGTTCGCTCCTTATTTTTTCTCTTCACTTTAGAGTGCGCTTTTGTAATAAAGCGCCCTCTAAGGTGCACTGTCTATTCCAGTTTTTGGCGTAGTGTCATTAACTACAATTTCGAACTACTTAACATACAAACTTAAATTGTCACCTGCTTAACATACAAACTTAAACGACATACTAACTTGCTTCTATTTTCAATAAAAATCGTTTTTCCTCTTACCTGCTACCGTCCGATGAGATCGAAATATGACGCTTTCTCGATGACTCCCTACATTACGATAAAACCATCATCAAACATTGCACAACATTTGCTATAAAAATGTCATAAATCAAAATGCAACACCTACAACATATCCATTTCATAACTGCAACTTTTACCCGATCTCTTTTTCACTTCTCCTTAACGTTTCATTCGTTGCTTGAGACATCTTCGATCCCATTGCACGGTTTTCTGATACTGGTTTCAGTTTTTGAAGCAAAAAATTTCATACATATAACTTTAGATTACGCTTTTATATAATTAGTAGAAAAATTCAACATGCAAAACCTTTTCTTAATAACTTGAATCAGGTTAATATTTACCTTTTCGATATATCTTCGATCTTCAATGCACCATTCGTCGTTGTTTCCACTTTCTTCTCCGATCCTCTTTGAGCGTTCATACCGTTGCTGGCCACTATCGAGGTTGTCCTTTCGGATATTTCGTTCTTAATGGTGCACACGCTTTGTCGATTCAGTCGTTTCCATAAGGGTAAATCACATACTTTACACACAACTACTACAATGGTATATTTATATATCATTTAATTCATTGGCCCGTATTTACTCTAATGGCCAATTATTCCTAACTTATTATTCTTTATTTTTGTTCCTAATTAATTATGTCTATTCATATTTTATTACTTAATATCATAATTTATATGTCATCTTTATTTCTTATTCAATTTATTGTTATCTTAATTCTTCTATTTAATTCCAATCATTCTTTGTATTTCTTTCTGATTTTATTAAATATATTTATTTTAAAAAAAAATCATTATTCTATATTATATTTTCTTTTACTTTTTATTTTTTAATCAATTGTGCGTCACCCACCTGTACCCATGCGAACACGTGGATTCGTGTTCGCACGGATATTCTACTAGTTTGTTTATAATATTGTGTATCAACTTGATTGGGTAGATATTATTTTTAAATTAAAAAAACAAAACAAGAGAAAATATGTCCAAGCATTGGCACTGGAACTTGAAAGTGTTGGATTGTGCAATCCTCACTTTTGATCCTGCAGCTCACTAGTATAAAATATTCACACATTTCCAAATATTCAAACTATAGGGTACAGCTGGGAGACATTGAACACTAAAAAACTGCAAAGAGAAGTGACATTAATTAATTATTTAAGTAGTATTAAATGAAATTGATTAAGTGCACATGTCCTTTCGATGATGACATTATGAGCTTTATAGTATTGCTGTTGATGGAATTACATATTAAAAATATATAACTATTTGTTATAATATTGAGAAAATCCACATAAACACATTAAACCCATTCATTTACTTTCTCCTTTTATTTCCTCTTTTAAGGGGAAAAAAACACGCATCTCTCAATATTCTTTTGAACCATATGTCATATTAGATTTTTTTCTCTATCTCTCTTATTTTTTTGACTTTGATCCTTAAGGGTTTGTTTGCTTTGCATGAAAGTGGAAGGAAAGCTTGAGGAATGAGAGAAAGTGAAAAGGAAAGGAAAGATTATTATTGGATGGAAAGGTGGGGGAGACCATTAGTTTGCTCAAAAATACCAACTAAACCAACATATTTCAAGGTTACTTGGGTCTAGCATTATTTTGCTCAAAAATACTTTCTTGTTATTGCAAGTTCAATATAAATGATTTTAGAGTATTTTATATTATAAAATAAATAAATTAAAAATATTTAATAAATAAATGATTAAATATATATATATATATATATATATATATATATATATATATATATATATATATATATATATATATATATATATATATATATATATATATATGTTTTTTATATTTTTGAATATATTAATTTTTAATTTTAGTTTCTCTATTTTTTTCAAACTTTGTTCCTCTAAATTTGTATTATCAATTTTAATTTATATGATTTTACAAAAGTTCAAGTTGCATGAGTCAAATTATTTTTTATAACATGTTGTTGCTAAAATTTGAAAATATATTTAAACTAATAACTTAGTTATTTAATAGTCAAATTTATTAATTTATCTTTAACATCAAATTAAAAATTAAAATTATAAATTAAATAGTATATTTTTAATTTATAAAGTTGATGATATTTTAAAAAAAATTGTCTAATAGTTTAATGACCATAATTTCACTCTTCAAAGATGAATAAATAAAATGTATCATTCAATAAAAACACGTAGAACAAAACATATTTAATTCTAAATAAAATTATACATACTAAAATTTGTATTTTAAATCATATATATTGTTTTTTTATATATATGGGGTACTTTATTCATATATGAAATATTATATTTCTTTCCTTTCACTTTCACTTTCACTTGTACCAAACAATCAAATAATCATCTCACTTTCTACTTACTTTCCATTCACTTTCTTATCTCTAACATTTTTTTCCTTTAACATCCTTTCCTTTCCTTTTTCTATTTTAATCCAAACAAAGCATAAATGTTAAGCCCCCTTCTCAATTGAACGACTTTAGGCCAATACCTCTGGTCGAATATGTAAGTGTCCTTCCTATTAAAATTATTTTGTATGATGTCAAAACTAAGGTACTTTAGCGTTTATGCATATTTGACGGCATCCTCTAAGTCTAAATGTGCATCTTAGCATTGGGAAGCATAACAACATTTTAGAAAATGTTTAGAAAAGGTTGCATGCATTAAAACCTGATTTTTATATGAAAAATAGGTTTATGTGTCGACACATACATGCTATGAGTCAACACATAAAAGGAAAATTTTCCTATATTTTGACACATACGAGTTAGAGGTGGCACATGTAAGTCATTTTTAAAGTCTGTAGCTTATGTTTGATGTGCTGCCTCTACAGGTCGACACATGCATTGTATGTGCCGACACATGACTTACATAGGTCGACACATACATCAAAAATCTTGAAAATTTGCATTATTTTCTAAATCTCTTGCCTTTATTTTTCTTCTATCTTGCACGCACGCACGCACACACACACACACACATGCACACACGCACGCACGCACGCGCGCGCGCGCACACACACACACACACACACATATATATATATATATAATATATATATATATATATATATATATATATATATATATGTATATATATATATATATATGTATATATATATATATATATATGTATATATATATATATATATATATATATACTTCATACATGTATCATTTCTTTTAAGTGATTTTGAGAAAATCACAAACGAAATCAGGATTTCCAAGAGTGCTCATCATCTTCAACCTACATTCTATGCATACACACAAACAAATTACACGAAATCATTATTTGTTTGGGTGCCATCTAGAATCAGTGTTGATAACGTCCAATTTAGATTTTTAAAATGTAAATTGGGTTGAGATCTTTGAGGATTTCAAATAAGAAAATTAAGTTGGAATTTTCCTTCAAGATCAATTGGGGATTTGAAGGTTTTAGACAAGATTACACAATTTGGATCCGATCGAGTGAAAGCTTTGAAGAATGGAGATTTTTTGCAAAGTAGTTGCATGAAATGATGGATCATATTGGTAAATCTTGGGTTACCAAAATTCGCAATTTGGATTCGATCGAGTGAAACCTTTGAAGAACATAGGGTTCTTGTAAAGGAGTAGTGTGAGACAGTGAACCAAATTGGTATTGTTGGGTGACTTGATCAAGCTCAGATCAAGGGAAAATAAAGTGTTAGAATCAACATCAAACATAGGATTTGTAGGGTTGAATTGCTACATTTATCTTATATTCTACTTTTGCAAAGTAAGGTTAATTTCATTATCTCAATTTGAGTTTGAATTGAGGGCAGACGTATCCATAGCGAGGCCGATTGGGGAACTTCTTAAATAAATCCTTGTGTACTCTCTCTCTCTCTCTCTCTCTCTCTCTTATGTTTCATTTGTAAATTATTGAATTCATCGATTGTGCAATAAATGCGCTTGGTTGAACCTTTTGATAACCATTTGAGAAATGTTTTGTTGAGTTGATCATAATCTATTAGATTGTGGTTGTATTTGAATATCAACAAAACCATACAAAATTTTAAACGGAATTGATTGCACATAAGATGTTCAATAATTTGTCTCATTATCATTACTTATTCTACATACGCATATCCAAGTTTTTTGGTAGTGGTTCAGTTTAGACGATTCGATCCAGATCACTTCCACTAGCCGCTAAATTTTTCAATTTTTTTTTGTTAAGCTTGTTTTTAACTTGGGATCTATTCACACCATATAAATCGTTGCATATCGTCTAACATAATCTTTACATAAGTTAGTGGTCTAAGTGTTGGCTTCAAGATTATAGTTGATGGTGGATAAGCTTATTCCACTAAATCAATCAACTTTCTTAAAAGGAAGATTGTTGGTAGATGGGGTGGTAGCTTTGAATGAGGTGATATACTTGGATAAGAAATCTAGAAAGTCTTGCCTCATATTTAAAGTGTATTTTGAGAAAGCGTATGATTCCGTTAATTGAAAGTTTTTGGATTATATGCTAATTAGATTTATGTTTAAGATAAATAGATGTCTTGCGTGAGAGCTTTATTGTTTGTAAGTAATCTTGGGATGTTGATAAACAATTGTCCAACCTAAGAGATTAACATGTAAAGGAGTCTGAAAACAAGGAGATCATTTTGTCCTATTTATTTCTTTGTTAGTGGATGCAGGTTTGGGTGGTTTGATCAGTATGACTATTTAGTTGGAGCTTATCTAAAGGTTCAATGTATGATCCTCTAATCTAGTGGTTTCTCATCTTCAGTATGTGGATGATACTCTTATCTAGACCGATCAACCAGTTTAGAATCTATGGAGTATTAAGGCCATCCTTAGGGAGTTTGAGATAGTTTTGGGTCTTTAAGTGATTTTTTCTAAAAGTTGACTGATTGGGATTAATGTGGAAAATGTATTTTTGGAGTTTAATGGTGACTTTCTTCATTGTAAGCTAAAGTCCCTTTCGTTTAAGTACTCGAGGCTATATGTTAAGGTCCAATACTTGTGTAGATGCTATTTGTGAGACATATGCAAGCTTGCTCTCTAAGAGGCTTCTTTCTTATAAGCATAAGGTTGTTAGCTTAGAGGGTGAATGATCTTACTTAATTTTGTGCTCAACGTTATCCCTATTTTCTTCTTGTGTTTTTTGAAATTGCTTATTAAAGTTTTGAAGAAGATAGTTCAGATTTAAAGAAGGTTCCTTTTGGGAGGTGTGAAATGGGATTCTAAATTTCAAGGGTTAAATGGGCTGATGTTTGCAAGTCAAAAAGTAAAGCTGACTTGGGGGTTAGAGATCTCCGGTTGGTTAGTTTAGCATTTTTGTGTCAATGACAGTGGATGCTTATCTTGGGTACCTCTGGGCTTTGGCTCAATATTCTGGTTGTCACATATGGTTCTTTAGTTGTTTCTTCTTTCAAGGGGTATGTATTCTGGTTTTCAAACTGCTTCCTCCTGGTGGAAAGGTGTGTCCTTTCTTGGGGTCAAAAGAAGACGACCCTTCTGATTGGTTATTGAATTTTATCACTCAGAGAGAGGAATCAGATCTTCTCACTTCTTTCTGGGAGGATCCTTGGGTTGGGAGCATTCCTCTTAAGGTTAGGTTTCCTAGGATGCTTACCATCTTCGATATTTCTAATGAGAGTATGGGAGAGACGTGTCGGTGGGCAGAGGTGAATGTAATATGGGATTTCAGGTGGCGAAGATCTTTCTTCATTCACGAGGAACCTGTTTTTCCAAATTCCCTTTTTATTTTATTCGGCCTTACTTTTTTCTTGGAAAGGGATAGGTGGAGCTGGAAGTATGTTAGAGATGACATTTTCTCAATGGCCTCTTCTTATTAAGCTCATATGGATATTAATAAATATTCCAATCTCTCTTATTAATCTGATAACTTGATTCTTCCTTTCATTTGTTGTAGTTGGGCTCCCTATAACATGGTGGTTTTGTATTGGAAACTTCTTCTAGATAGGTTTCCATTTAGAGAGAATATGTTTAAGAGGAAGGTGTTCACTGACTTAGGTGTTATCTCTTGTCCTTTTTGCGGGGGTTCAATCGAGTTGGTTTCTCATATGTTTGCCACTTGTGATTTAGTATACAATATTGGTATATGATCTTTAAGTGATTAGGTTGGCAAGTCGTTCTTTCTAGGGAGCCTATACTTCTGTTTGAGTTTTTATTTATTTATGTGGTAGGGTGGGGACTAAGGGTGATTTCACTATGATTTGACCAATAGTAAATCGAGATTTTGGCTAAATTCTGGTAGTGCTTGTTGTTCAATGATTTTCTTGGAAGTTTTTGATCCGTCGGTGGTGGTTCCACTGACTTAAAATCTAGTTTGTTCCTTTGTTGAGGTGGAGTTTTTAATTGATGGATTTTCCCCTTGATTTTATGGTATTTTTGTTGGTGTTTTAGCTTGTTGGTTATTTTTCTTGTTGGCTATTGTGTTAGTTTTCCTCTTGTTTTTGAGTGTTTTTAGTTTGGTACATCTTGTCCTAACTGAATTCTTACTTTTATGTATTTTTATTGGGCTTATATCCCCTTTCTTATATTTAATATATTATTTTTTATGTTAAAAAGATCTTTTTTCTTATCTCATTTCTTTCACTACGTTGGATTTAGGTTTTAAAAGCGGTGCAAAAAAACAAGGAAGATATTTTTAAAAATATCTTAAGAGATTTATAACTTCTTTTCATATAAAAACACTTTATATGTGTTAAAAATGAATTTTAAAAAACACTTAATATATGTTCCCCCAATTCTTCCACACAACAAAATCCTCCAAACCCTAACCTCCATCTTCACTCTTGTTCCCTCATAGAATCCTCCATTGATTGTTGATGGTCCTTTGTTAATTAAGAGATCTTAGAAGTTTAAAATTCACCATTAAAATTCTCCATCTCACCACTATTGTCCTTATTGTGCGAGTTCTCTTAAACCTCAACGTTCATGATTCTTGAGTTAATGATGTCTAACCAATTTGAAATTTAACCATATTTCTTATAACTAGTAAATTTTATAAAACCTTTGATTTATTATGATGAAATGGAGTAAGAATCACCAAATTTCAATTTTTTTTTGAGTTAGAACCAAATTGAAACAAATGAAATTTGAAAAAGAAATTGACAGAAAATGATAAAAATGTGGTGCCTCACTCTTTATAAGAATTAGAAAGAATGATAAGTCTTAATAAGGATCACCACAGGAGACTAAATTTCCTTTAAGTCGATCCTTATAAATGATGCATGGTGAGTGATATAAATAGTTACCTCTTACGGTGAATAAAACTTTTGATGCAGAATCAGACGAACAATAAAAAATGTTAAACAAAGAACAATGCCTTTACCCAATCCACAAGAACATGGTGCCTTCAATCTCACTGCTAGCTATTATGATTGAAGACCTAGAGAGAGAGAGAGAGAGATTAGAGTTTAAAACTGAATTTTATCAAGTGTAAAAGCTTATGTATAAGGATTATATTTAAAGAACCACTTGTGTGGCCTGCAAGATGAAAAAAAAACCACTTAAGTGCACTTTAACTTACACTGTATTTTATTTCACTTAAGTGAATAATAACTTATAGTATTATGTATTCCACTTAAGGTCACCGTACCTTATAGTGTTCTACAGTTCACTTAAGTGCACCTTACAGTGTTTTGTAATTCTCTTATGTACATTATACGTTACGATGTTTCATATTTCAGTCTCTCACCAATATGTATGTATGTGTTTGACCCTATAGGTTCTCGTGAACTTCACAATTATACTAAATCACATATTTAATATAATAAACAATGAGTAGTATCTAGCAACACATCACCACTACCCAAGTTACAAAAATATCATGTGATATGACAAAACCTTTTTGAGATAATATTTTCATATACAATTACCCTTTTGCCTTCATGTTTATATTAAACATAAATAATAGACCGTGTTCTTGTCCTATTCAATATCGGTCCCTTAGACATATATCCATTTACGCATGATGTGCAAATTCCATCTAGTTCGTTCATGTCCCTCAACATGATTTTATGAGGTACCCATCAACCATTTTTATGGTGGTCTTGTTACAAACAATGTTTAATTGGAAATAAAGTACTCGACTCCACATCTAGGATCGATAGTGGTTTCAGGTCGAAGCGTGGTATACACCACTATCACATTGAAAATAACTTGTGGCTCTTGCATAACATTCTATGTATTATTTCCATGGTGTGGTAATCTAGTATAATTATTACTCCTATTCATACCTATATAAAGACTTGATAACTCTTTTTTCATGATCTATGAGATGTGATAATCAACCTATCTATATAATAGTCTCAATGCTTTAATGTTATTCCACTTCATAATAAAGTTTGACTATGAGTACTTTAAGAATAATGTCCTTATGATTAATGGAATCTCATGATTAATTTCACACTTAATTTTTATTAAACGAACTATTTATTCTAGGGTATTTATTATTTCGGAAAAACAAACATAACAAAAAAGTGCCTTTTATTATTAATAAATAATTCAATACAAGTACCAAGTTCTAATAAAATTATTGGCATCTAGGTCTTACACCAACACCTGACTCTCACCTTATTCCCAAACATGGCCTTTAGAGTGATGTAACTCTTTAACTTCACATGTTCGCTTGAAAATCCCACTAGCAAGCAATGAAAAGCTTTTAGGTCGTCCAAATATAGACAAAGTCTTTTAAAAGCATCCCAATAAATAATTTTTGTAGATGTTCCTTGATCAACCAACACTCTCTTAATCTCCTAGTCATCCATCATATATTACGGTTGTGACCACATGGTCATTATCATATGGATGGATGCCAGATGTGTCCCTCTTGGAGAAGGTAATCTCATACTCTAGTGTTTCCTTCTTATCTAAATTAGGGCTAGTAGGTGATCCATGTACGGTCAAAACCTGGTGCACATACCTTATGTGGGCGAAACTAGTCTTCTCTCCTTGACAAACCCTTCAACTATGGTGTTAAGGGTGTGATGCACAAGCCTATATTCACCTCTTATGTATGGTCCATTGACCTTCTTGGATCCAAGGATTCTAGAGGTGTCCCTCCCTTAAGATCTAACACCATCTCTCATGTCTGGGTGAAGCCACCTGTAACATATTTCTTCAAGTCTCCTTCCTAGAAGATGAACCTAATCTGATTCTTGAGTTGGTCGCAGTCCTGCTTATGGTAGCCCTTGACCTTATGAAACTTACACCGCATGTTGAGTTTGGACCCCATGATGTCTAACTTGGGGGATAACAAAAGAGGAATATTATACATGTGGAGGACCTTACACTATATCTGTTCTCAGCGAGTGTTTAAAGGTCTGAAGTTCTCTAGAGGCCTCCTGCTATGCTTGAAAGTCACCATGTCTCTAATATACAAGGTATAATTACTCATACGTGACTATTGGGAAGTATCAGGATTGCCATTTGTCCTCTTCTTAACATCTCGAGCCTTTTTCTTACGTTACTCTCCTCGACTTTATGTAGCACTTTGTGTGCATCATCACTTACTCTATGGAAGAAAACCTCTGTTCGAGGGACTCATTATAATTCCCAGCCCTTAGCCCCATTTGGAAGGCTCCTACGAACATCTCCTGGTTGGGGTGGACGAACTTCATGGACGCCTCATTAAATTGGGCGAGGTATTCCCTCAAGAATTTTGAGGGGACCTAAATTTTTTTGAATATGCTGGTGGTAGACATCCTTCTATGTCATCTTAAAGAAAACTGATGAACCAACTTCTTTACTAGATCCTAGTAGCTAATGACTGTAAGACCCCAATTTTGACCATAGGATCCCTCATGCTATCTCATCATTTGCATTGACTTTGGGATCACACCTTGGCATCCTCCTTACCCCTTATTTCATTGGGTTTGTTTTGGGAGAGATCACCAAGCACATTTGATTCTATCATACTTTATTTTCTTTTGTTTACTAACCAAAATGCCAAAAATATGTCTATGTATGCCTTTGCTTCTTTTGTAGGTAGTGTGTGTCTCCACATATGCTCTATCAAGCTCATAACTAGGGTTTGAGACCCTAAAAGCAAATAGACCAATCCAACAATTATCCACTTTGGTTCTAAACATCATATATGGATCCCCATGTTCTTAATTTGTCAATTTGATCAAGAGTTCATCAAGAGTTTGAAGCTTGTTTGCCTTGGAAGCCCTAATTCATCTAGTTATCTTGTTTAACTTCCTCATCAAGTTTCTTCAACAATTGATCAAAGATATCAATGTATAATTCATTATACATCATATCAAGCATATATGGTAGTTCATGAGTTTCAAAGATCAAGATAACTTCAAGTTTGCAAGTTGGTACGAAGAAGTTGACCAGAGAAAGTCAACTGGTCAAAACTAGGGTTCCCTAGACCCTATCTCCTACACTTTTTGTCACATGAAAATGATTCCAAGATAAACGTTACTCCTTATGACATTCCAAACAAATTTAATGTTGGCATCAAGAGCTATTTTTCTTGGAAAGTCATTTTTTATGGTGAAATATTATAGGTCATTTTGTTCGTGCCCTAGTTAGGAGGTTGTTAGATGCCCAAAAGTGCTTATTTGGGCTATCAAATGTGGGCATCTTTCACCCCTTTTTGTTGCTAAAGTGTTCAAAACCGCCATTGCTTTTGATGATTTGCAATACAATGTTAAATGATCTTGGTACCTTTAATTTGTGTGTTATTGTGCAGAAATTAGGCATGAAAGAATAGAAAACAAAGACACAAGAAAGTTGGCAAAGGAACCAAGAATGAAAGCATTTATCAGCATGCTCGTTAGGCGAGTGCTATAGCGAAGTGCTTGCTAGGAGAGCACCCAGCGAAGGAGGTAGCGAACACTCCCAGACTTGGGCAAATTCACAGCTAGCACTTGCTCGCTAGGCGAGCCACTAGCGAGCTCCCAGCAAGCAATTCCAGTAGCAAAACCACCTAAACTCGCTAGAGCGAAGGTGGTAGCGTGGACTTCGCCTAGCGAAGGTTTCTTCGCCTAGCGAACATGAAATTTGGACTTGGAAGATTCTTCTGGCGTAGGTGCCTCAGGTGGCCTATTTTGGGGCTCGCTAGGCGAACCATTCTGCTCGCCTAGCGAGCATGACAACTCAGACAACAGTACTATAAGTAGCAGGGGCTACTTTTTGGAAGAAACACTTTTAGACTTAGATATTTTCCAGCATTGTTCTAGAGATATTTTGTAACCTAGAAACACTTTTTCTTCACTCTTCTTCATCTCTTAACAATATTCTACAAAAAGAAGGTGGATTCCCATCCAATCTCGATTCTTCGACTTGGATGTTGATCAACCTTCAATCGAAACTTGTTGTACAAGCTACCATGAAAATGAGTAGCTAAGTCCTTCATTTTGTCAAGGTTAGATGTAGAGGATCATTAGCTTTGTGTGTATATGGGATGATCTTCATTTGTAAACTCTTTAATGATGAATATATGGTGAAAACTTTGTTTTATCGATAACTCTTTGTATTGGTTTATGATCGAGAGATGTTTACCAACTCTTTACCTAGGTTTTCATCCAATCTTGTTTGTTAGCTAGAGATAGTAATGGATGATTTTGTTCACGATAAAGTTGAACCAAAAAGTTGTCATTTTGATAGGTTGTGTTAGAGATAAACAATGGATCAAAATGGGAAAACCCACAATGTGTGTTAGAGATAAACACATTGGGAGGACTTTGTGAAATAGTTTATCATCTAAAGGAGTTTATAAGTTTTGTTGATCCATATGCATGCAAAGTGATCGTCGAACCCTAACTTTGACAATATTTCTCAAATAGGAAAACCAAAACTTTTACCGCACTTTCTTACACTTTTATGCAAGCTACCGTTACTAAAACCAAAACCCCCCTTGTTACTACGAGTGAAGAATTAAAACAATTGTCGAACGGCGGCGATATCTCACAATCCTTGTGGAGACGATAACAAAAACCCGACATACCAACCCTACACCCAACAAAATGGCGCCGTTGCCGGGGATTGTGAATTGATATTGCGAGCATCGCAATAGTTGCTAGATTTTTAACTTTTGAATTATTTGACTTGTGCTTGTAATTTGTTTGGTTTAGTGTGCAACTTTCATTTTATGCGAGGGCATGTTCCTGAGGACCAACTTCTTTTTGATCCCGAGATCGAAAGAACCGCAAGGAGACTGAATAGAAGAACGAGACGAAGGAGGCAACAAGCTAGACAGCGATAAGAACAAGGAGAAGGTTCTTCTACAACACACACACCACCGTGTCGCATCCGCGAAAAACAACCGGCGGGCTAAAACAAAAACAAACAGAGCCGCCACTGCGCGTTATTTATCCCAAAATAGGGAAAGGAAACGCTCAGAGAAACCTGGAAAAAGCGTGGTCTCGCGACCAAAGAGAAAGGGTAAGGGAGTCGGTTACGCAAGGGGAAGGTATTAGCACCCCTCACGTCCGTCGTACTCGACGGGATCCACGCTCTAAGAAAAGAAAAGGTTGCTAAAACACCACACACACACACGCACCGAAGACAACACAGGTGGGGTTAAGGGGGAGAGAGCTCGATAGGACGTCGCATCCTATGCCTACGTATCTCGTCTGGAACGAGAATCAGAGCTTCCGTAGTTCGGCTCACGCACGCCAAACAAGACACACCGGCAAACATGGAGCCTGAATGCCAATCATTGGACTTACATCAGCATCCGAACCAAAACACACACCAGAAGGCAAACGGGGAGCCCGACCGTCAATCACTGGACTTACGTCAGCATCCGAACCAAAACACACGCAAGAAGATAACAAGCAAACACACACAAAAAGAAAAAAAGTGCCCGGAGAGACCTCGCACGGTCTCCTGCCTACATACCTCGTCTGAAACGAGGATCAGGGCGATGTAGTTCCCCTGAAAGGGAAAGGAAGAACATGCAAACTAGTAGGGAGTCGGGAACTCGAGCCTACAAGTCATCAAGCAAGCCAAAAGAGACGCTGAGACGTCAGAAGAAACGGCACACACAGACTAACAGGGAGTCGGGAACTCGAGCCTGATGTTATCATGCATCATTGCCCTATGTTACGGTTTCTACCTACTTGCACAACTGCAAGCTAATCCTATCCAGGAAAACAAGCATACAAGCATACAAGCAAACAGAGCAAACAAATATTCACAAAGCACACACTATAACCAGTCAAGTGAGGCTCAAACAATGGGTTTGACTGCCGAAGCAAGTCATCTGTACATGGGTAGTATTCGCTCTTAACCTTGCCATTGCGGGGCTAAGGTGAAGCAGATGAAAGGTGAGTGAAGATTAGACTTCACAGCTCTTATCCCTGTCCAGGGAGAGCTTCAGACAAAGGAGCGTGGGTCCAGAATGGAGGGACCCTTCTACGCTCAAGACTCTGACTCGATTGTGCAACAACACAAGATCTTGGGTTTGTGTCCCAATGCATCAACACACAGCCGTGTGAGCAGAGGGACGACTCAACAGAATAGTGGGGGATAGATTGCATATCCCTTTGATCCACCAATTGCCTCATAGAGGTCTTTACCTGCTTGGCACAAATGTAAACAACCACAAACATCGCCTCTTAAGGAGGACTTCAGACAGTTGCCTGGCCAAGTAACAGGCCAGGTCTTCCAGACTACATGGAGAATAGAAGTCCTACCTCAAGGGGTTTAAAAACCAAGCAGCAGCAAGCAAGTTCTTAAAGAACTGTAAGCGACTAAATGTACCTGAAATCAATCAAGTATCATCAGTACTCAGACAGACAAACAGTAAACAGCAAATTGTTAATCAGTTAATCTGTACAAAGCAACACAAGTTAATGCACATAAGTGCAAGCTATGAGCTCAAACTCAAGCATCAATCCCTACAAAACAAAGTCATGTTAGTGGATAACATCAAACAAATTCAATTTGCAACTTGCACTTTTTCCCTTAAGCCTTTTTGCATTTCAACCTGAAAATCCACACCAAATGTGAGAAACTAGACCACTAGGCCAAGCCTAGGGTCCAAAAGGGATAAAAAATTCTAAACAGCAAGCAAAACCAATCCAAAATCACATTCAAACAAATAGAAAGCAAATGCAATTGGTCTCATGCTCATATCATTCACCAATATCAATTCATGCACAATATACCACAAACTAGGTCAAATACAACACCAAAAGTCCAAACAGAATGACTTCAATCAAAGGCATACCAAAACAATTCCAAAAATCCTCAAATAATTCACACCTAAACAGGACACAATCAACAAGTAGCATGTCAATTTTCAGCTCAATTGGACAAAAGAAAGTAGGTCAATGAAAATCAAAAAGTCCAGACACAATTATGTAAGCCAATTCAAGACATCCAAGCAAGCATCCATTTCAATAATTTATAAAACAGTGACAATAATTAAGAAATGAATGGGACCAAAAGCATGATGTCCCACAATGTGTCTACAATCAACATATCAAATTTCATCTTCATCCAGTACCATATGAGAATTTCACAAGCAAAATGCCAACATGTGTCACATAAATTCACAAAATGAGCATACAGAGAAGTAAATTATCAATCAATTAGAAAATGACATCAAAAATTCCAGCAAAAATCACATGTTATCTTGACATATCAATGATCCTTCATGCAAAAGATTGGAGCAATTCAACATTTCTAGGCCAGGCAAATAAAATCAGAAAGTTGACCTAGCTTGGTGTGACGCAAATTGTTACACCTATATTCAAAAAATCATATCTCCATCACCAAGTATCCAAAAATCATAAACTTTACATGAAAATCACCATCAACATGTCCAGAACAAGCACAAAAATTTTCATTCATTTCTTTAAAGGTATGAGCATTTCATGAAGGATATGGTGAAACATACAAAAATGTGACACATGAACAAAATCAATAGGCCAATTAAATTTCCACACGTGCAAAAATTTCACAAAAATCATCATAAAATTCTACACATTCTCATGAGCATGGCACAAAAAATTTCACTAAAATTGGATGAATTTTGAGTGAGTTATCAATTTTCTAAGTTCATCTAACAAAGTGAAATAAGAAAAGAAAAAAAAGAAATGAAATACTAAATAATTAAATAGCGTAATGGCAATTGCGTAATTCTTAAAGGTCCAGACAAAACGACGTCACTTTGTTAAATGAAAACGGAATGTTCCTATTGGCTAAAACCGGCGGCAAACAGAAATTCAAAGAAAGCCAGGAAGCGGACGGATCAAACACAGCTTTTTCATCGTTCTTGAGCAACAGTTTTTCCAGAAAATGCAGAAAATTCATGAACAATAAATCTTCACCAAAATCAACATGTTTATAACCATTGGAACCGTATGAACACAAGGATCATGAATATGTGAACGATTTGCCCTAATTCCTACTGTATCTCACGGATCGAGCATTTGAAGTTATGAACATCAAACTAAAAATCGATATATCTCTCTCAATACTTAACCAATTCAAAAACTATAAGCATCATGAAGATCTACAATGAATGAACTACAGAAACCACATCACAATTTAGAGAATTATCGAGTTTGATTTCTGACCTTGTTGTGATGGCATACGCGAATTTGTACTCCTCCAGGTGCAAAAGCCAAAAACAGATGGAGTTTGAGGTTATGTGAGTTGAATAGAACACGTGCCTTAGCTCAAGGATACTTCAATTGCAAGATTGATGAAAACTCCATTGAAGAGCAAGCTTTGGTCAGTTGAGATTTAGCTATGCTTTTGCCTTGATTTGTCAAAACAGTCCATCAACAATGATTAGGAAGCATGAATCCACGAAGAAGCAACCAAAATGATGAAGAAATCATGAAGAATTGTTGAAAAATGTTGATGGAGTTTTGGAGAATTTGAGAGAAAATGGAGGGAAAGTTTGTTATGATTCTTGAAAATTGTGATTGTGATTAGCATTCTGTTATAATTAGACACTTATACTCCACTCTAATCACTTTGCTAATCACCAATTAACCAAATGAAATGAAATTAGCTTAATGTGCAATTTGAGTGCAAGGGCAAAAATGACATTTCACATTGGGCTATGTGACAGCAAGGTGACAGCTCAGACATCTTCTAATTGCCATTTGGAATGTGTTGGCTTTGATCCCATATCAATTGGCCTTGTATTTCTCATTTTCACTATGCCATGCCAAAATTGTACTTAAAGTGAGAGTTCAAAAATAGCCTAGCCAAATATTGATCCTTGAAAACTCATGACAGTTTAAACCACTTCTAATTTGCATTTGTGATGTGTTGCAAAAACTCCCATTCCAAAATTCCAAGTATTTTGCAAGTTGGACCATTTTGCCCTTGGATTTAATTAGTGCACTTGAAAATTGACCTTTTGCATTGACCATTTTTGATGAATTTTGATTATGCACCATGAAATTACATGTGAAATGGAGTTTGCTCATAAAAAGATCACTCATTTTGGACACTCCATGTGAAAGTTATGCCACTTTGATTATAGGTCTTTTTTGAAATTGAATGGACCATAACTTGTCAACCATACATGGAAATTTCAAGTTCTTGGACTTTTTGGAAAGGTAAGAACAAGATCTACAACTTTCATGTTGAACAAATTTTCATTTAAAGCTTCCTTGGACATGTAATTTTGTGGTCAAAACTTTCCATTTTTGGAAACTTCCATTACAAGTCACTTTCTATTTTTGGCAATTTTTGTTCTGACTTTATTTTCTTCATTCTTGAGATTTGCAATGTCAAATAACACTTGTTCCAACATGAATGAAGTGTATCCAACTCTCTCCCACCTCCAAATCCATAAAATCAAGCACAGTTGACCACAGTTGACTTTTTCAACTGATAGATGAATTTGGCAATGCACTGATCAATCTGAGCCCCAATCCTCTAATGAAATGGCTCAAGGATGAAACCCTAGCCTCAATAAGCTCCATAAAATCATGAAATGATCCCCATATCCATTGTAGACCCCATCTCCTTGCTATGCCCTGATTGGCCCAATGCAGCTGATTAGGGTTGACCAGTGGTCAAAACCCTAATCTCAAGGTATCTGATCAATCTTCTGAATCTCTGGATGATATCAAGATCATGATGATGATGATGTATCCTTTCAACCAAGATCAAGACCAATCCCCTTGAGAAATCAAACCCTAATTTGAACCACCCTCAGACAGTTAGTGATCCAGTCCAATGAAACCCTAGCTTGCACATGACCTCCTATCTTCTGACCAAGACTTGGGAGAATGGCTTGCACAATGTAACCACATGATATGCAATATGCAATGCCTAATGACCTAAAAATGATATGTAATATGTCATGCTAGTCCCAAGAGAGGAGGGAAAATTTTGAGGTGTTACAGCTGCCCCTATTCAATCCACTGTGAACCTGTCGATATGAATAGCCTCGGCTTTCAGATGATCTGGATAAAGAGTGATTGAATACCAAGAACAGACGAACAATTTGCACTCTGATGGGAAAATAATTAACAACGTCTGTCAGAATCGGCGAAGAACACAATCTCTGAAACAAAAATCCGTCTGGAACGGAGAAAGTCGGCCTGATCACCGAAAAACGTCGACCTGGATACCAAAATAAATGGTAACACAGGGATAACCATGGCCTGAACACCACATCCGCTCGGGATTATTATTCTCTCTTCTTTTTATTATGTTTTTCTTGAACCCCGAAATTTTTCTTCGCGCCAGTGATTCCAGATCACCGCATTTGAACCCCGACAATCTTGTTTCCTTGTGATAATTCCGCTGACAACGTCGGAAATAACACCAAACACCACTCTGATGGCGACATGTCAGAGGGTACACCTTCAACCAGACACGGACTGATGACTGGGAAGAAACTCGACGTTTACTGGACATCGAACGATGATGTTTACAGGCACCAAAGAAAACTCGACCAAACATTAAACAATGACTGGGCGAAAACTCGATGTTTACAGGACACCAAACAATGATGTTTACAGGCACCAACAATGATGTTGACAGGACATCAAACAATGATGTTGACAGGCATCAAACAAGGATGTTGACAGGACATCGAACAAGGATGTTGACAGTACATCGAACAAGGATGTTGACAGGACATCGAACAAGGATGTTGACAGGACATCGAACAATGATGTTTACAGGCATCAAACAATGATGTTTACAGGCATCAAACAATGATGTTGACAGGCATCAAACAATGATGTTGACAGGCATCAAACAATGATGTTTACAGGCATCAAACAATGATGTTTACAGGCATCAAACAATGATGTTTACAGGCATCAAACAATGATGTTTACAGGCATCAAACAATGATGTTGACAGGCATCAAACAATGATGTTTACAGGCATCAAACAATGATGTTTACAGGCATCAAACAATGATGTTTACAGGCATCAAACAATGATGTTTACAGGCATCAAACAATGATGTTTACAGGCATCAAACAATGATCGACCAGACATTAAACAATGACTGGGAAATAACTTGACGTTGACTGGACATCGAATGATGATGTTTACTGACACCAAAGAAAGCTCGACCAGACACTAAACAATGACTGGGAAATATTGCTGCTCCAAAATCCCGCTGCTGAACTCCTCGGAGTATCGTCTTCACTGTCCGGCAAAACCAATCCTCAAGCGGTAACCACGGCTTGAATCGCGCTGATCGCGTAACGTCCTCTGATTTTATTTCCATCTCTGTCCGACGGAAACATTTCCTCCAATATCGCACTACTGGGGAACATTGCTGATCTGACGTCATGATGCTAAACTCCACAGAGTAACATCTTCGCTTTCGGGCACAACCACCTCTCAAACGGTAACCACGGCTTGAGACTAGCTCTATGCTTGCAACCATGATGCATGATCTTTTTCTGCGTTATGCTCCATACTTATGGAAATGCTACGCGATTTATTTTTTCTATGCAACATGCTATGCTATTTTTCATGATGAATGCATAAAAAGGTATCCCCCTCAAGGGACTCTTCCGGAAAGCACGAGACACTCTGCTGAGGAACTCGTCAATACTCCGATCTCCACCCTGCTGGGGAATAGCACTGCTGCTGGGAATAAGGCAACCCTTGCTGGGGAAGAACCTCCTTTGCACCCAATCCGCTCCGGAATTGCCGGGGATAAGAACCACCAATGCACTCTGTGGGGATACCACAATCTCTGACTTGCTGGAGATATACATCCACCTCTGCTTCAGGAACCCTCACAGATACCTGGCAACTTCACCGGGGAAATGCTCACATATAGCCCCGCTGGGAAACAGCAACCTCCAGGCCTGGCGACTGGGGAAACATCGATCTGACACCTGCTGGGGATAACCATCCAAACCCTGCTAGGGAAAACGAATGCTACTCCGCTGGGGACAACCCATGCAATCCACACGTAGGATACACTCAGCTGGGGATGCAGATATCGGCCTGCTACGGAAACTTGTCCAATCCACTGGTAGGATGAACACTGCTGGAGATATATTTCATTGAAACCCGCTCCACTCGGGGAATAGCAACCTTCTGGCCTGGCTGCTGAGGAAACACTGTTTTAAACCCGCCGGGGATAACCATCCTGACTCAGCTAGGGGATCCACAGACCTTGGATCTGCTGGGGAGTTGGTCCTCTAATTCCGCTTGGGGACATAGCTGGGGAATGAGAAAAATTGGTACAGAACACCCGTCGACTCATCGAACCATGGTATCAACCTCCCAATCTCGTATCAGCTTTCCACTTTTGAGAATTCCCAGACTCGTCTGGACCTTTTCTGCTCCATCATCTTGTATTCCCAATCGCTCCGCGCTCGACAAAGAACGAACTCCTGGGACTTATACATACTTTTCAATCTTTCGACTTTGAAGAGTCTTCTTGATTAATTCCAAAGGTCGTTGGACGTCTCTCGTCGCCTCTTCACCGTTCTCTAACTGGCTTGTCCCTGGTCGGACTCCGCGGGGAATTTCTACAGACTTTCCAATCTTCCGACTTTGAAGAGTCTTCTTGATTATCATCAAGGATCGTCGTACGTCTCAACGTCACCTCGCCATCTTTCTGTTCATTCGTCCCTGATTGGACTCTCATGGGGATTTCTCTAGTCAAAGCTTCCATATCACAACCTGCAAGTGAGTGAAAATATCTAACAGTACCTGCAAAAGAGATCGTTAGATAAAACCGTGCCCCAGGCGTGCCAAGATTTCAACACTCGGGTCACTCAGCCTTCCAAATAAGATTTCAAGTTCTCAACCTTATAAACATGCATTGGAAGGGACCTGTATGTCTTAAAATGCAAAGATTCTTTATCAAAAATAATCGGATGTTTTTGCAATCAAAGCGTTAATGAAAACAAAAACAAAATTATTTGACTGAATATGCATTTTATTGATTGAAAAATGTGGCTCAAACTGAGCAATACAAAGGAAGCAATCCCTGAAAAGAGGTAATTGCGCACAAAAGGAAAAGTCTATCCTAATGGCAATGTGAAACCCGTAATCTCATCGAGTTCCAACTCGGTTACACCCCATATGTCCTCAGACTCTCCGTGCTTTCTGCCTTCTGAACAAGACGATTCCGATTGATCCCTACCGGGTATTATCCATGATGCTTTAACCAAAGCGCGAACGATCATGCTGGACGCAGTTGTTCGTTTCAATCCCTCTTTTGCCTGGACCGCCCTTTCGGGTTTTCAGTCCACCGGGATACCCTTTTTTTGCCCAAGTCGCCTTCTCAGGTTTTCGACTTGCCAGGCGTACAGTTTTTCTTTTTATCCCTAATTTCTGCCCGAACCTCTTTCTGTTTTTGGTTCGCCGGGATGCCCATTTTTGCCTGGACTATTTTGTTCTTTTCGTCCAGCGGGTCTTTTATACGAAGTATTTTTTAACTGCGTCCGCATTCACAGGGGATGGAAAATCCTCGCCATCCATGGTCGTTAACAACAAGGCTCCGCCAGAGAAAACCTTCTTGACCACGAATGGACCTTCATAATTCGGTGTCCATTTGCCCCTTCGATCGTTTTGAGGAGGAAGGATCCTTTTCAGCACCATATCACCTACGTGATATGCCCGAGGTCGTACCTTTCTGTCGAAAGCACGCTTCATCCTTTGCTGGTATAACTGCCCATGACAGATGGCTGCTAGCCTCTTTTCTTCAATCAGGCTCAACTCTTCATACCGGGTCCTTACCCATTCAGCCTCTTGCAATTTCACGTCCATCAGGACTCTCAAAGAGGGAATCTGAACCTCAACAGGTAATACAACCTCCATTCCATATACCAATGAGAAAGGAGTTGCCCCAGTAGGCGCACCGAGATTCGATACCCGGTATACAAGCTTCGTACTTGCCACATTGTCGGCGCATTCAAATGCTATCCGGGAAACGAAGGGAACATGGGATCCCTTTGGCGTAACCAAAGCACTAACTCGTCCACATTAACCCCATCAGACATCAAAATCCGTTCGGATTTGGGGCCCGGCCCCTCCTCCGGGATCGGTTACTCTCAATCTTTCGATTAGAGTACCTCGAGATGTCCTCATCAGGGAACTCAAACTTCATCGGTTGATGACCCCCCAATGGGTTACGGAGCGATGTAATCAGACAATACACCCCTTGATTGCTTTTCTGAGAGTATCCCAAATCAGTCAACATTCTTTTGCTCTTTCGCAACCCGTCCGGTTAATGCTGGCTTCTCATATATGTACTTGATCAGATCCATCTTGAAATCCACAAAGTGATATGAACCAGCACATACTGTCTCAGTCGGCGAGCAGCCTATGCCAAAGTACATCAAGTTTTCTCGAACAGTGAATGTATTGTTTCACAGTCGGTAAACTTTTTGCTTAGGTAAATTGCATGCTCTTTTCAACAAGACTAGTCATGCTGCCCCAATACACCTCACAGACCCCTCGAAGGCTGTCAAGTACAGATTAACAGTCTCTCTCCATAGGGAGGCATCAGAATCAGAGGTTCCTGCAACTTATTCTTTTATTTTCAATGCCCCTTGGCAATCATTATTTCACCTGACCGTTTGATCTCTTTTTTTTCTTGAATGGGTTCCCACGTGGCTGTTAGGTGAGATGTGAACCATGACATGTAGTTCAATCTACCCCGGAGACCACAAACCTCTCTTTCCATTCTCGGTTCAGGCATTTCTTTTTTTTTTATTATTTTTTTTTTAAGCAGGATCAACCTCGATTCCTCTTTTCCAATAAACCCCAACAGCTTACCGGATCGCACTCTGATAGTGCACTCACTTGAATTCAACCTCAGTTTGAATTGTCTCAACCGGTCCAACAGCTTGGCCCGGTCTGCCAGATGCCCCTCTTCTGTTCGGGGACTTTGCTATCATGTCATCAACATAGCATTCAAGTTCATGATGAATCATATCATGAAACAAAGTCACCATGGCTCTCTGATACAGGCACTGGCGTTCTGCTTCTCTAGAGGACAATCTTCTCTCCATGGTAGCTTGTGCACAACATCATCGGTATCCGACCCTGGCATATCCTGGCATGACCAGGTGAAGGTATCCACATGCTCTTTCAACAGCACCACCAATCTGCTCTTTACTCGCCTCTGAAGCGGCCCCAACTTTCATTTCCTTTCTGACCCCGGAAGTATACGGGTTAACAAGCTCAACTTGCCCTTCATGCGGCTGAATCACCTTCTCCTCTTGTTTAAACAACCTGGCTAATTCCAGCAGATCACAATCTTCTTCGCCTTATTCTTCGGCATGATAGATCGGATTGTCGAAGTCATATGAGGTGTAACCAAATTGTTATCAACGAGATCCGGAGAATTATTTTGAATTCGGAACGAGACAAATCAAAAAAAGAGAAAAAAAAACAAACATTGCCATTTTTATTTGTTTTTAAACTGCAAAAATAAATGAAAAACAGGGAACACCGCTTTTTGACTGAAAAACATCCATTTATTAATGATGCAGAAAATGCAAATTTAAACATGAGGTGACCCTTACAATGGACCATTACGTGTCGGGCAACATGTATGGCTTTCATGCAAATAAAGACTAACAACAAGAAATATTACTCTTCTGGACGAGTGTCAGTGCTGATCTTTTAAGGCCTTCCAGCTTCCTGGTACACACGATTTTATCCACGATTCCAGTTCGCGGTCACTATCAATCTCTTCACCCACTGTATAGGCGTGATCTGAATCTAGCATTCCAGCACTGACAAAGGTGAACGAAGGACGACGTCCTCTGTTCTGCTCAGACGAGTCTTGACCTGGATGATAACCAATCCCAAACATATCCGCCTTTACCACAATGCCTATGATCTGTCCCCAGCCTGGGATCCCTCTATTTCTCACCACTTCCACCGCCTGTTTGTAAGAAGAAATGGACGGCTTTTTCTCTTTCTCAACACCAACGGCATTTTTCACCTTGATGGTTTCAACTGCCAGACTGGGTGCTTTACACCTTACATCGTCCATTTCTACTTTCATCTTTCTCTGGACCGATTCCCCAATTACTACACACCCCTTTGTAGCGATGGCCGCACAACAATCATCAACACGAGGGAAAGCTCCATTTTTCGTCGGGCGTTTTGGGACCACAAACATGGGCATTCTTAACTGATCCTTCTCAGTCACCTCTATCCCTTTCTTGTCTTTCGACATCATCTCCACTTTTACAGGACCATGCCTTGTCACGGGGTTAGCACTATCATCTGTCGTTGGTGCAAAATTAATTGCCTTAGAATCCACCAAGTCCTGGACCACATGCTTAAAAGCTTTGCAATCCTCAACATGATGTCCGGGTGCCCCAGCATGGAACTCGCATTTGACATTCTCATCGAAATTGGCTGGCCTTTGATCAGGTCTCAAAGGTGCCAAAGTCCTCAACTGTACCAGCCCCAGATCCTTCAACTTCTTCAATAGGAAAGAGTATGTCACAGGCGGCCTGTCAAAATGCCGATCATTCATCCTCCCCCTGACTTGATATCCAGCCCTTTGAGGCCTCTGCTGGAATGGCTGACGCTGCTGTTGCACAGGCTGATTGTCAGCAAGAATAGTTACCGCAGCAGTGTGCTGGAAGTAACAATCCCTACTGGGTCCTCTTGGAACGTAGACCGCACTGGTATCACCCTCATTTTTACGCTGACCATTCCCGAAGGGCTTCTTCGATCCTGATGACGAAGCATTACCACCCTGGATCTTCCCCATTCTTAGCCAACTTTCAATTCTCTCCCCAGCCACCACAATGTCAGCAAAGTTAGTGACGGGACAACCCACCATCCTTTCAGCAAATGCCCCCTGCAGGGTACCCATGAATAGATCAGACATCTCCCGATCCACCAGCGGAGGTTGAACTCTGGCAGCCAACTCCCTCCACTTTTGCGCATACTCTTTAAACCCTTCGCTTGACTTCTGAGACATACCCTGCAGCTGGGTACGACTCGGAGCCATATCAGCGTTGAATTGATACTGTTTAAAGAAAGCGTCACCAAGATCCTGCCAACTCTTGATGTCAGCAGCCTTCAGCTTGGTGTACCATTCCAAGGATCCTCCAGACAGACTGTCCTGGAAGAAGTACATCCATAGCTTCTGATCAGTCGTATATGCAGAGATCTTGCGGACGAATGCCTGTAGATGAGTTTCTGGACAGGAACTCCCATTATATCTGTCAAAAGCGGGCGCTTTGAATTTCTGCGGGATCACAATCCCCTCTACCAACCCCATATTTGACATGTTAACCACCCCAGGAGTGGCGTAGCTTTCAAGAGCTCTGATTTTCTCAGCCAGCAACTGTATCTCTTTGTTCTGCGTCTGGGCACCGTATTGACCAAATGGCTCATTATGCATTGAAAACTGATCAGCCTCCCTATCCTCTTCTTTGTCGTCCTCAACTTCGAAGAAAGGCGGGAACAGACTATCCTTCAGATTATGCCCCAGACCGGGCCCACCACCAGTAGCAGCACCAAGTCCACCAGCATTGTTGTTCACCGTACCTACAGTTGCTCTTTTTTCACCGTCTCTGGATCCACCGAGCCCCTGGTTGGAGACACCATCCAGGTTCACACTACTGTTTGCTGCTGAAGCCCGCTCAAGCTTTTCGACCTTATCAGCCAGAGCCTTCTGACCAACTGCAAAACCCTGCATGATGTTGATCAACTCAGTCATCTTATCCTTCAGCTCGAGGATATCTGTGTTTGGGAGATCCATTGGTCTGGGTGTATTGCGTCTGGTGAAGTATCTGTGAGGACGGGTTGAGTGCAAAGGTACAGTTCTACGAGCACGAGCAATGATTCCTGCAAAACATCAAACAGGTTAATATGCATGAATGCAACGTCTATCCATATGAGGAAGATTTTGTCCTTTGATTCTGGTTTCATTGAGACAGATAATATTTTGACATCCACATTCTGAAATTCGGATGTCTCTCAACCAGATTCTCGATCCATAATACTCCCCATATGGCTAGACGTAGGTTTGGTGCAGATGAATGCAAAATGAGAATGATGCAGATGTATGAATGCAATGCACTGGGCCATCCTCCAAGTCATCTGAACATCTGTTGCACTGGGTTACAACCCTGATTTCTGAACCTGATCACAACCATCTGAGGGAACATGTAACCACAAATCCGACTAAAGGGTTCCGAAATAAACGGAAGACAAATACATCATCATCATCATCAAACCATCTCTGAGCAGCTAACCACAACCCTCTGAATCGGCCCGGGGAATCCTGAAATAAACGGATCCCCACTGATAAATAACTCGGACAGCCCTCTGGCGTCTCGGAAATAAATGGCCATAAATCCGACTTATAAATATGACTCTAATCAGCGGAACCATTAGTCACCATCAAAGTCACCATCTGAACATGCATCTGAAAGAATCACCCTCCCCTCACAGGTAAATTCTAATCAGGTCACCCTAAGGCGGATAATAGTCTCGACAATCGGGCAAAGATACTCAATGGGTTTGCCCTTTCGGGTGTGCCATTGTAGCTCTCCTGAGATCATCTAAACCAAAGATCCGGGAAACGATCGGTCACCAGAGTCAACAGCTCAGATGAAGTAACTCAACCAAAGTGAAATATTCCACAATGGAAAGCACTATCAGATGAACCTCGTCCGGCTTGTGGCATGTCACGTTGCAACAATATGCTGATTTAGCAAATGAGGAACGTGAGACCACACTAATCCTAGGTGTATACTCGGGCCTGGGTTTTAGCCCCACTCAGCACACCCACCCCAAAATAGAGGAACCACCTGCACAGAGGACGGCAACATGATAGTATGATGCATGCAAATATTTATGCAAATATACACAGTCAGAATAATAAATGCAATAAATAAACACAAGCAACCTAAACTATCCTAAAACGCTAGGAAGGACTCGCTTAGGGAAGATGGACCAGCACAGGTCAACATCTTTTAATCCCCAGCAGAGTCGCCAGCTGTCGCATCCGCGAAAAACAACCGGCGGGCTAAAACAAAAACAAACAGAGCCGCCACTGCGCGTTATTTATCCCAAAATAGGGAAAGGAAACGCTCAGAGAAACCTGGAAAAAGCGTGGTCTCGCGACCAAAGAGAAAGGGTAAGGGAGTCGGTTACGCAAGGGGAAGGTATTAACACCCCTCACGTCCGTCGTACTCGACGGGATCCACGCTCTAAGAAAAGAAAAGGTTGCTAAAACACCACACACACACACGCACCGAAGACAACACAGGTGGGGTTAAGGGGGAGAGAGCTCGATAGGACGTCGCATCCTATGCCTACGTATCTCGTCTGGAACGAGAATCAGAGCTGCCAGAGTTCGGCTCACGCACGCCAAATAAGACACACCGGCAAACATGGAGCCTGAATGCCAATCACTGGACTTACATCAGCATCCGAACCAAAACACACACCAGAAGGCAAACGGGGAGCCCGACCGCCAATCACTGGACTTACGTCAGCATCCGAACCAAAACACACGCAAGAAGATAACAAGCAAACACACACAAAAAGAAAAAAAGTGCCCGGAGAGACCTCGCACGGTCTCCTGCCTACATACCTCGTCTGAAACGAGGATCAGGGCGATGTAGTTCCCCTGAAAGGGAAAGGAAGAACATGCAAACTAGTAGGGAGTCGGGAACTCGAGCCTACAAGTCATCAAGCAAGCCAGAAGAGACGCTGAGACGTCAGAAGAAACGGCACACACAGATTAACAGGGAGTCGGGAACTCGAGCCTGATGTTATCATGCATCATTGCCCTATGTTACGGTTTCTACCTACTTGCACAACTGCAAGCTAATCCTATCCAGGAAAACAAGCATACAAGCATACAAGCAAACAGAGCAAACAAATATTCACAAAGCACACACTATAACCAGTCAAGTGAGGCTCAAACAATGGGTTTGACTGCCGAAGCAAGTCATCTGTACATGGGTAGTATTCGCTCTTAACCTTGCCATTGCGGGGCTAAGGTGAAGCAGATGAAAGGTGAGTGAAGATTAGACTTCACAGCTCTTATCCCTGTCCAGGGAGAGCTTCAGACAAAGGAGCGTGGGTCCAGAATGGAGGGACCCTTCTACGCTCAAGACTCTGACTCGATTGTGCAACAACACAAGATCTTGGGTTTGTGTCCCAATGCATCAACACACAGCCGTGTGAGCAAAGGGACGACTCAACAGAATAGTGGGGGATAGATTGCATATCCCTTTGATCCACCAATTGCCTCATAGAGGTCTTTACCTGCTTGGCACAAATGTAAACAACCACAAACATCGCCTCTTAAGGAGGACTTCAGACAGTTGCCTGGCCAAGTAACAGGCCAGGTCTTCCAGACTACATGGAGAATAGAAGTCCTACCTCAAGTGGTTTAAAAACCAAGCAGCAGCAAGCAAGTTCTTAAAGAACTGTAAGCGACTAAATGTACCTGAAATCAATCAAGTATCATCAGTACTCAGACAGACAAACAGTAAACATCAAATTGTTAATCAGTTAATCTGTACAAAGCAACACAAGTTAATGCACATAAGTGCAAGCTATGAGCTCAAACTCAAGCATCAATCCCTACAAAACAAAGTCATGTTAGTGGATAACATCAAACAAATTCAATTTGCAACTTGCACTTTTTCCCTTAAGCCTTTTTGCATTTCAACCTGAAAATCCACACCAAATGTGAGAAACTAGACCACTAGGCCAAGCCTAGGGTCCAAAAGGGATAAAAAATTCTAAACAGCAAGCAAAACCAATCCAAAATCACATTCAAACAAATAGAAAGCAAATGCAATTGGTCTCATGCTCATATCATTCACCAATATCAATTCATGCACAATATACCACAAACTAGGTCAAATACAACACCAAAAGTCCAAACAAAATGACTTCAATCAAAGGCATACCAAAACAATTCCAAAAATCCTCAAATAATTCACACCTAAACAGGACACAATCAACAAGTAGCATGTCAATTTTCAGCTCAATTGGACAAAAGAAAGTAGGTCAATGAAAATCAAAAAGTCCAGACACAATTATGTAAGCCAATTCAAGACATCCAAGCAAGCATCCATTTCAATAATTCATAAAACAGTGACAACAATTAAGAAATGAATGGGACCAAAAGCATGATGTCCCACAATGTGTCTACAATAAACATATCAAATTTCATCTTCATCCAGTACCATATGAGAATTTCACAAGCAAAATGCCAACATGTGTCACATAAATTCACAAAATGAGCATACAGAGAAGTAAATTATCAATCAATTAGAAAATGACATCAAAAATTCCAGCAAAAATCACATGTTATCTTGACATATCAATGATCATTCATGCAAAAGATTGGAGCAATTCAACATTTCTAGGCCAGGCAAATAAAATCAGAAAATTGACCTAGCTTGGTGTGACACAAATTGTTACACCTATATTCAAAAAATCATATCTCCATCACCAAGTATCCAAAAATCATAAACTTTACATGAAAATCACCATCAACATGTCCAGAACAAGCACAAAAATTTTCATTCATTTCTTTAAAGGTATGAGCATTTCATGAAGGATATGGTGAAACATACAAAAATGTGACACATGAACAAAATCAATAGGCCAATTAAATTTCCACACGTGCAAAAATTTCACAAAAATCATCATAAAATTCTACACATTCTCATGATCATGGCACAAAAAATTTCACTAAAATTGGATGAATTTTGAGTGAGTTATCAATTTTCTAAGTTCATCTAACAAAGTGAAATAAGAAAAGAAAAAAAAGAAATGAAATACTAAATAATTAAATAGCGTAATGGCAATTGCGTAATTCTTAAAGGTCCAGACAAAACGACGTCACTTTGTTAAATGAAAACGGAATGTTCCTATTGGCTAAAACCGGCGGCAAACAGAAATTCAAAGAAAGCCAGGAAGCGGACGGATCAAACACAGCTTTTTCATCGTTCTTGAGCAACAGTTTTTCCAGAAAATGCAGAAAATTCATGAACAATAAATCTTCACCAAAATCAACATGTTTATAACCATTGGAACCGTATGAACACAAGGATCATGAATATGTGAACGATTTGCCCTAATTCCTACTGTATCTCACGGATCGAGCATTTGAAGTTATGAACATCAAACTAAAAATCGATATATCTCTCTCAATACTTAACCAATTCAAAAACTATAAGCATCATGAAGATCTACAATGAATGAACTACAGAAACCACATCACAATTTAGAGAATTATCGAGTTTGATTTATGACCTTGTTGTGATGGCATACGCGAATTTGTACTCCTCCAGGTGCAAAAGCCAAAAACAGATGGAGTTTGAGGTTATGTGAGTTGAATAGAACACGTGCCTTAGCTCAAGGATACTTCAATTGCAAGATTGATGAAAACTCCATTGAAGAGCAAGCTTTGGTCAGTTGAGATTTAGCTATGCTTTTGCCTTGATTTGTCAAAACAGTCCATCAACAATGATTAGGAAGCATGAATCCACGAAGAAGCAACCAAAATGATGAAGAAATCATGAAGAATTGTTGAAAAATGTTGATGGAGTTTTGGAGAATTTGAGAGAAAATGGAGGGAAAGTTTGTTATGATTCTTGAAAATTGTGATTGTGATTAGCATTCTGTTATAATTAGACACTTATACTCCACTCTAATCACTTTGCTAATCACCAATTAACCAAATGAAATGAAATTAGCTTAATGTGCAATTTGAGTGCAAGGGCAAAAATGACATTTCACATTGGGCTATGTGACAGCAAGGTGACAGCTCAGACATCTTCTAATTGCCATTTGGAATGTGTTGGCTTTGATCCCATATCAATTGGCCTTGTATTTCTCATTTTCACTATGCCATGCCAAAATTGTACTTAAAGTGAGAGTTCAAAAATAGCCTAGCCAAATATTGATTCTTGAAAACTCATGACAGTTCAAACCACTTCTAATTTGCATTTGTGATGTGTTGCAAAAACTCCCATTCCAAAATTCCAAGTATTTTGCAAGTTGGACCATTTTGCCCTTGGATTTAATTAGTGCACTTGAAAATTGACCTTTTGCATTGACCATTTTTGATAAATTTTGATTATGCACCATGAAAGTACATGTGAAATGGAGTTTGCTCATAAAAAGATCACTCATTTTGGACACTCCATGTGAAAGTTATGCCACTTTGATTATAGGTCTTTTTTGAAATTGAATGGACCATAACTTGTCAACCATACATGGAAATTTCAAGTTCTTGGACTTTTTGGAAAGGTAAGAACAAGATCTACAACTTTAATGTTGAACAAATTTTCATTTAAAGCTTCCTTGGACATGTAATTTTGTGGTCAAAACTTTCCATTTTTGGAAACTTCCATTACAAGTCACTTTCTATTTTTGGCAATTTTTGTTCTGACTTTATTTTCTTCATTCTTGAGATTTGCAATGTCAAATAACACTTGTTCCAACATGAATGAAGTGTATCCAACTCTCTCCCACCTCCAAATCCATAAAATCAAGCACAGTTGACCACAGTTGACTTTTTCAACTAATAGATGAATTTGGCAATGCACTGATCAATCTGAGCCCCAATCCTCTAATGAAATGGCTCAAGGATGAAACCCTAGCCTCAATAAGCTCCATACAATCATGAAATGATCCCCATATCCATTGTAGACCCCATCTCCTTGCTATGCCCTGATTGGCCCAATGCAGCTGATTAGGGTTGACCAATGGTCAAAACCCTAATCTCAAGGTATCTGATCAATCTTCTGAATCTCTGGATGATATCAAGATCATGATGATGATGATGTATCCTTTCAACCAAGATCAAGACCAATCCCCTTGAGAAATCAAACCCTAATTTGAACCACCCTCAGACAGTTAGTGATCCAGTCCAATGAAACCCTAGCTTGCACATGACCTCCTATCTTCTGACCAAGACTTGGGAGAATGGCTTGCACAATGTAACCACATGATATGCAATATGCAATGCCTAATGACCTAAAAATTATATGTAATATGTCATGCTAGTCCCAAGAGAGGAGGGCAAATTTTGAGGTGTTACACACCGTTCATACCTATCATGGATCCACCACCACAACCACCGCCCATTTCTGCACCATGGGTCAACAGTCCAAGGAATACTGCTCAGTTTGCCAACCACACGGGAAGGCAAGCCGAGATGAAGACGGGAACTCTTAACTTGCTATATGGAAGTCCATTCACCGGAATGGACCATGAAGACCCCTTTGCTTTTCTCACCAAATTTTATGAGATAGCATTGGCGGCCGGAGTTGACCAAGCTCAAGAGCTACCGTTGTTCAAAAGACTATTTCCCCATGCTTTGCTCGGCAAAGCCGAAGATTGGTACTTGGATCAAACACCTGCAGTCATGACGGATTGGAACGTGTTGGAAGAGAAGTTCATTGAAAGATTTTTCTCCCACAACCGTTTCATGGAATCCAAAACGGCTATCTCCGTGTTTTCGCAAGGAACCAACGAATCATTGAATGAAGCATGGGAAAGATTTAAATCCATGCTTCGGAAGTGCAAAAGGCATGGTTTTGACGAATTGACTCAAATCCACATTTTCAAGAATGGCCTCCAACCGAATTGCAAGACTTTATTGGATGCTACTTCGGGTGGTTTTTTGTTGTCTAAAAGCACCGAAGAAGCTACTGATATCATTAACCGTATGGCTCTAAATGACCTTCAAAGTCAAAGCACAGGAAACACTTTGAAGAAACCGGGAGTGCTTGAACTTGGGACAAACGATGTTATTCTTGCCCAAAACAAACTCATTTCACAACAAGTCGAACTCTTAACTCAACAAATAAAAGAGTTGAGAGAGCCTTCAAAAGCTAAACAAATAGCTTATTGTGAGCTTTGCAAAGGTGAGCATGACACCGGATTTTGTCCACCTCCCGGGTTCGAAGAAGTGAATTACATGGCGAACCAACGAGATTACCAACCGAGGCAACAACAACAACAACCGTATCAACCACATCCTCAAAATCAACAACAACACTTTCAAGGGAATCAAGGGTTCCAACCAAGGGCTAACTATTACCATAACCAAGGTTTTGGGGGTGGTTCTTCTAGCCGTCAAAATCCTTACCAACCTCAATAACCGCCGGTCGTGACATCAAAGTTAGAAGAGACATTGACACAATTTATGCAAATGTCGATGGCTAATCAAAAGAGCACCGATGCGGCAATCAAAAATCTCGAAACTCAAGTCGGTCAACTTGCTAAACAACTAGCGGAACAACAACCCGGACCATCTTTTTCGGCGAACACGCAAACAAATCCAAAAGAGTATTGTAAAGCGATAACGACGAGAAGTGGAAGGGAGTTGATTAGTGAGAGTGAAAAGAGAGATGAGAGTAAAAAAAGAGAGAGGAAGAGAAAAATGATGAGGAGAAAATAATAGAGGATAGTATTGATGGTGAAGTTGGGGAGTGGAGTGAGGAAGAAGTTGAAAAGGATGAAAAAAATGGTGAAGTAGAAAATAAAGAAAGTGTGGTAGTCGAAAAGAATAATAGTGATGACGTGAAGGTGGAGCCAGTGAAAAAGAAAAGAGACAGAAATTCTAGAGCTTTTAGAGGAAAGGAGGTAGTGAGCGCTACTCCAATCCAAAACTTTTCCGTATCCACATGCTCCATCTAAGAGGGAGAATGAACGGCATTACGCCTGGTTCATGGATATATTCAAACAACTTAAAGTGAACATTCTGTTTGCTGGAGCATTGGAGCAAATGCCTAAGTATGCGAAATTCATGAAAGACATACTTACTAAAAAGTGGAGGTACACGGAATCAAAGACAGTCTTGCTTGATGCACGATGTAGTGCCATCATTCAAAAAACTCTCCCGAGGAAGGAATCCGATCTGGGACGAGTCGCTTTACCGGTAACCATTGGAGACACCTACACGGGTAATGGCTTGATCGACTTGGGATCTAGCATCATTTTAATTCCCCTATCCATAGTTAAAAGATTGGGAAATGTTGAGATCAAATCTACAAAGATGACTTTACAGCTAGCTGATAAGTCTACCACTTCACCATATGGAGTGGCTCAAGACATGTTAGTGAAAGTTGACAAATTCTTCTTCCCGGTGGATTTCATTGTTATTGATATGGCAGAGAACGATGATGCTCTGCTTATTCTTGGCCGACCATTCATGAAAACCACACGCATGATGATTGACGTTGACAACGGTTTGATGAAAGTAAGGGTCCAAAATGAAGAGGTAGCCTTCCATCTTTTTGAAGCCAAAAAGCATCCTAATGAGAAGCATGATTCCTTCTGAATCGATGCCACCAAGGAGAAGCTAGTGGAGGTCACAAACCAGGTTCATGTTTCTAATCCTTCCGAAAGATCTCTTATCGGAGTATACAAAGTTTCGACCAAAAATAAAGGAAAAGAGATGGAAGCATTGCTGAATGAATTAGAAGATTGTGGAGAACTTGTTTATCATGAAGACACAAGCGAATGTTTGGATATGACAAAGAAAGTGGAGGAGCCAAAACTAGAGCCACATTTGAAGTATGTGTTCCTTGGAGATAACTGTACTAAACCGGTAATCATTAGCAACACTGTGTCCACAAAAGAGGAGAATCAATTGATGCGAGTGCTGAAAAAGAAGGACGTTGTCAAACTAGTAGAGGTCGGGATGAATTGTTCTATCTCCGATGGTGAATGGGTGAGCGTTGTGCAAATAGTTCCGAAAAAGGGTGGTATCAGATTTTATCGAAGGTTCATCAAGAACCTGTTGAAGACAACAAAGCCCTTGAGGAAGTTGCTCAACAAAGTGGATCGCGGAAGCTGCGCTATTTCCTTGGATGCTCCTCTGTGAGCATCGAACCGTCGAGATTATCTGATGTTAAACAAGCGCTTGTTGGGAGGCACCCCAACATTGTAAGTATTTACAGTTTTCTGTTATGTGGTGTTGGTGTTCAATTTGAAGAACCTTGCTGAAATGTGCTTTGCATTCTGTTTTGAAAAGCAAAATATTGTCATGCTCGCTAGCTGCTCGCTAGGCGAAGGCAGTAGCGAGCTTGTAACACCCTTCTAAAATACCCCAAATATTTTATAAAAACAACAAATACATAAATCAGAGTAATCATGCACCAAGGGTGTCACACACAACAGTTCACACCATAATAACCGTCATGCTCATTATTTTATTCAACATAAACACTTCTTTCAAAATACGCAGCGGATATAAGTCATTCAACATCTGTAATATCTTAAAATTAACATTTATTCAACAATTCAACATCCCGTCCCGATGTTACATCTATCAGAGCATGACCCTCTAACCACACTAGACTTCAAGCACTAGCTTCTATTCGACTCACTGCTCGTTACCTGAAAAATATAACTGTAAGGGTGAGTTCCTCAATCGATATAACAAATATTATAAATCATCATGTTATGTTAAGTAACTTTACACGTTAATCACCCACATCATATCATGCATTCGGTAGCAACATATTCAACTCAACATCATATTCAAACACAACGTAAATGCAACTCAAATGAGACTCGACTCTTCATGCATGTGGTACCATTTGGAGTAAAACTCCCAACTTAAAATCATTGCCAGTTTGGTGGGCATCAAGGCATAAGCCTTCAACTTTCAACTTAAAAATTTGCCAATCCAGGCCAACGTGGTGTGAGCAAAAGCCCCATAATTTTGCCAATCCAGGCCAACGTGGTGTGAGCAAAAGCCCCGACTCTATGCATATGAATGTATATGGCATGTACGACTTGCAACTTCAACAACATAATACCAATAGCCACACAACAGCTTTTTCAACAAAACAACTTAAAATCAACGTTGGCTCATCAGCCTACAACTTAGTATTTTCAACAGAACAACTTATATTCAACTTTGGCTCATCAGCCTACAACTTAATGTTTTCCACAAAACAACTTATCAACATATTTGCATCAATATTTCACAACATAAACTCAACAATTTTATTCATCACAATTAACTGCAATAGGCCAACTACCAATTGCATTTACAACATAAAAATCAACTATTTTTCCACACTGCAACAGTGTTAACCGGTTAACGCTATAGGTTAACCGGTTAACGCAGGAAAGTTACACTTCCAGGCAAAACGCAACAGTGTTAACCGGTTAACGCTATAGGTTAACCGGTTAACGCAGGCAAAACTCAACATTTTCTCAATTTATAACAGTGTTAACCGGTTAACACCCTGGGTTAACCGGTTAACGCAGGCGAAACAGCAGTTCCTGCGCTAACACAAGGCAGAATGCAGAGTTTCCGCATTTTCCGCCGTTGGAGGACTTCCGGACCTCCGATTCAACTTCCGTAAAAAGCTATACGCTCAGAAATTCACAATACACTCAAACACCAATTCAATTTCAGCTTTAATACAACTTATTCAACATAATTTCTCAGCATTCTAAATCCCAATTAGGGTCAATCGACGGCTTATCACTACCCATTACATGTTAATCGATAATACCCATTAAACGACGATAAACCCCCCTTACCTTAACAATCCGGCAACTCTTCGAGCTTCAAGTTTTTCCGTTCTCCAACCTTTGCTCTACAGCTCTTTGCCCTTTTCCTCTTCTCTGCAGCTTCTCAGTTTTCACGTAAAAACCTTTTCCAAAAATGAAAACCTTTTCTCTTATTCCACTTATATATTTTCCAATAATAATTATTATTCCAAATAATAAAATAATAATAATAATAATCCAATTTATTTAATTAAATTAATAAAATAATATTAACTCAATTAAATAATTCTCTTATTTTAAATCGGGGTGTTACAACTCTCCCCCACTAAAAGAGTTTTCGTCCTCGAAAACATACCTCAAGCAAATAACTCTGGATACGACTCTTTCATCTGACTCTCCAATTCCCAAGTCACATTGCCACCTGCTGGTCCTCCCCAAGCTACCTTCACTAAGGCAATCTCTTTACCCCGCAACTGCTTCAACTCTCGATCCTCAATCCTCATAGGCGATGTCTCAACAGTCAGGTTGTCTCTCACCTGTACATCATCTACTTGGACTACATGCGACGGATCATGAATGTACCTCCTCAACTGAGACACATGAAAGACCTCATGCAAATTCGCAAGTGACGGCGGTAAAGCGATACGATAGGCTACTTCTCCTATCCTCTCCAGAATCTGATAAGGACCAATAAATCGCGGTGTCAACTTCTTCGACTTCAAAGCTCGACCAACACCTGTTATCGGAGTAACACGAAGAAACACATGATCTCCCTCTTGGAACTCAAGTGACTTCCTCCTCTTATCATGATAACTCTTCTGACGACTCTGAGCAATTCTCATCTTTTCCTGAATCATCTTAATCTTTTCTGTAGTCTGTTGAACAATCTCCGGTCCAACCACAGCACTCTCACCGGACTCATACCAACATAACGGTGTCCGACATCTCCTACCATACAAAGCTTCAAACGGCGCCATACCAATGCTCGAATGAAAACTATTGTTGTAGGTAAACTCAATCAAAGGTAAATAACAATCCCAAGCACCTCCCTTTTCCAAAACGCAAGCTCTCAAAAGATCCTCTAGTGACTGAATCGTCCTCTCAGTCTGACCATCAGTCTGCGGATGATATGCAGAACTCAATCTCAGCTTAGTTCCCAAAGCCTTCTGCAAACCTTCCCAGAATTTCGATGTAAATCTAGGATCTCTGTCCGAAACAATACTAGACGGAATACCATGCAAGCTTACAATCTTCTCAATATACAACTCAGCTAGTTTCTCTAACGGATAATCCATTCTGATCGGAATGAAATGAGCCGATTTCGTCAATCTATCAACAATCACCCAAATAGCTTCAAAATTCTTACTTGTCCTCGGTAAACCAGAAACAAAATCCATACTGATACTATCCCACTTCCACTCTGGAATAGCCAACGGTTGCATTAGCCCAGACGGCTTCTGATGCTCAATCTTTGACTTCTGACAAGTCAAACAAGAATAGACAAAACTTGCAATTTCTCTTTTCATTCCCGGCCACCAAAATAACTTTTTCAAATCATGATACATCTTCGTAGCTCCAGGATGAATACTCAACCCACTACGATGTCCTTCCTCCAGAATACTCTTCTTAAGTTCGGTAACATCCGGAATGCACACCCGACTACCAAATCTCAAAACACCATTCTCATCAACTCTGAATTCGCCACCTTGACCTTGATTCACTAGAGTCAACTTATCAACCAAAAGCATATCGGATTTCTGACCCTCTCTGATCTCATCCAGAATACCACTTGTTAACTTCAACATTCCCAATTTAACACTATTGTGAGTACTCTCACACACCAAACTCAAGTCTCTAAACTGCTCAATTAAATCCAATTCCTTAACCATTAGCATAGACATATGCAATGATTTCCGACTCAATGCATCAGCCACTACGTTTGCTTTACCCGGATGGTAATTCAAACCAAAGTCATAATCCTTCAGAAACTCTAACCATCTTCTCTGTCTCATATTCAGCTCTTTCTGATCAAACAAATACTTTAAACTCTTATGGTCACTGAAAACCTCAAATCTTGACCCATACAAGTAATGCCTCCATAACTTCAGAACAAATACCACGGCTGCCAACTCTAAATCGTGCGTCGGATAGTTCCTCTCATGAACCCTCAGCTGTCTTGAAGCATAAGCTATAACCTGCTTATTCTGCATCAACACGCCACCCAAACCCAACAATGAAGCATCGCAGTAAACCTCAAATGGTTCCGACGAACTCGGTAATATCAGAATAGGAGCAGTAGTCAACCTTCTCTTTAGCTCTTGGAAACCTCCTTCACATTTTGAGTCCCAAACAAACGCTTGCCCCTTTCTAGTCAACATTGTCAACGGTAACGCCAACTTAGAAAATCCCTCAATGAACTTCCTATAATAACCAGCCAAACCAAGAAAACTTCGAATTTCAGCAACAGACTTAGGAGCTTCCCACTTAGATACCGCTTCTATCTTAGAAGGATCAACAGCAACACCACCTCTTGAAATCACATGACCAAGAAAACTAACCTCTTCTAACCAAAATTCACACTTGGACAATTTAGCAAATAACTTCTTTTCTCGTAGAACTTCTAAAACCACTCTCAAATGATCAGCATGCTCTTCTTCAGATTTCGAATACACCAAAATGTCATCAATAAACACTACAACAAACTTGTCTAGGTACGGATGGAAAATCCTATTCATATACTCCATAAATACTCCAGGCGCATTAGTCACACCAAAAGGCATTACAGAATACTCATAATGTCCATACCTGGTTCTGAAAGCAGTCTTCTGAATATCCTCGGTTTTCACACGAATCTGATGATACCCAGATCTCAAATCTATCTTGCTGAACACACTTGCACCAACCAATTGATCCATCAAATCATCAATCCTCGGCAACGGATACCGATTCTTGATCGTCACTTTATTCAGTTGCCTGTAGTCCACACACAACCTCATAGTACCTTCTTTCTTCTTAACCAACAACACTGGTGCACCCCACGGTGACACACTCGGACGAATAAATTTCTTATCCAGCAGATCTTCCAACTGACTCTTCAGTTCAGTTAACTCAACAGCAGACATACGGTACGGAGCCATCGATATCGGCCTAGTACCAGGTACCAAGTCAATAGAGAACTCCACTTCACGCTCTGGCGGCAATTCATTCACCTCTTCAGGAAACACATCAGGAAAATCACACACCACGGCTAGATCACAAATCACCATCTTATCCTTGGCCTCCAAAGTTGCTAACAGCATGAACAACTCTGCTCCCTCAGCTACTGCCTCATCCACTTGCCTTGCTGATAGGAACAAACTCTTTCCTTCTTCAATCTCAGGAAAAACCACCGTCTTATCAAAACAATTGATAGAAACTCGGTTAAACACCAACCAGTTCATACCCAGAATAACATCAATCTGCACTAGTGGAAGACACACTAGGTCCATCCCAAAGTCTCTACCAAAAATACTCAAAGGACAATCTAAACAAACCGAAGTAGTAGTCACTGAACCCTTCGCAGGAGTATCAATTACCATACTACCAAACATCTCAGATACCTCTAACTTAAGTTTCACAGCACAATCCAAAGATATAAAGGAATGAGTCGCACCTGTGTCAATAATAGCTACAAGAGGAAAGCCATTAATATAACACGTACCTCGGATCAAACGATCATCTGCAGAAGTCTCAGAACCCGATAAAGCAAAGACCTTGCCTCCTGACTGATTCCCTTTCTTCGGCTTCTGACACTGGCTTCCAATATGCCCTTCTTCACCACAATTAAAACAAATCACTTCCTTGTGCTTGCAATCAGCTATTGCATGCCCAGTCTTACCGCAACGAAAACACCTCTTTACTTCAACAGTGCATACATTACTCTTATGACCAGCCTGACCACATTTGAAGCAAACTATACCAACAGGAGTACCTCCCCCACTAGTTCTCTGGGCCGGAGCAGCTCTTTGCTTCCCTTTTCCAGCTGGAACATCATACGGCTTGCCACGACTTTGATGTTGCTTGCCTCTGCGGTCACTGACAATCTTGTAATGAGCATTATTGTCTTCTTCAAATATCCTGCAGCTATCAACCAATTCAGTGAAAATGCGTATCTTCTGATACCCAACAACCTTCTTAATTTCAGAGCGCAATCCGTTTTCAAACTTGATGCACTTTGAAAATTCAGCACCAGCACCAGTGTAATGAGGATAAAATTTGGACAGCTCCACAAATTTTGCAGCATAATCAGTGACAGACATGTTTCCTTGCTTCAGCTCAAGGAACTCAATTTCCTTCTTACCACGGACATCTTCCGGATAATACTTTCTCATGAATTCCCTACGGAATACATCCCAAGTAATGACTTCACCTGCCATGGTCAACCTCTCGTGAGTCTCTAGCCACCAGTCATCAGCTTCGACTGCTAGCATGTGAGTACCATACCGAACCTTCTGAGCTGGAGTGCAATCCATAACACGGAAGATTCTCTTAATTTCTTTCAACCACCCCAAGGCTGCATCTGGATCATGCTTCCCTTTAAACACCGGCGGATTCTCTCTCTGAAAAGTCGCCAAGCTACGTGATCCAGCATCTCCACCAGCATTTGGCAAGTTCTGCACAGCTTGTGCCATCGCTTGCATTGCGGCAGCCATTGCAGCGTCGTTCCTTCCAGCCATTTCAACTTATCAATACAACACAACTTAACGTTAGATTAATAACAATTACACAATTGTTAGACAGTAACGACACGACAACTGGCCGGACAGACCGACCTGCTCTGATACCACTAATGTAACACCCTTCTAAAATACCCCAAATATTTTATAAAAACAACAAATACATAAATCAGAGTAATCATGCACCAAGGGTGTCACACACAACAGTTCACACCATAATAACCGTCATGCTCATTATTTTATTCAACATAAACACTTCTTTCAAAATACGCAGCGGATATAAGTCATTCAACATCTGTAATATCTTAAAATTAACATTTATTCAACAATTCAACATCCCGTCCCGATGTTACATCTATCAGAGCATGACCCTCTAACCACACTAGACTTCAAGCACTAGCTTCTATTCGACTCACTGCTCGTTACCTGAAAAATATAACTGTAAGGGTGAGTTCCTCAATCGATATAACAAATATTATAAATCATCATGTTATGTTAAGTAACTTTACACGTTAATCACCCACATCATATCATGCATTCGGTAGCAACATATTCAACTCAACATCATATTCAAACACAACGTAAATGCAACTCAAATGAGACTCGACTCTTCATGCATGTGGTACCATTTGGAGTAAAACTCCCAACTTAAAATCATTGCCAGTTTGGTGGGCATCAAGGCATAAGCCTTCAACTTTCAACTTAAAAATTTGCCAATCCAGGCCAACGTGGTGTGAGCAAAAGCCCCATAATTTTGCCAATCCAGGCCAACGTGGTGTGAGCAAAAGCCCCGACTCTATGCATATGAATGTATATGGCATGTACGACTTGCAACTTCAACAACATAATACCAATAGCCACACAACAGCTTTTTCAACAAAACAACTTAAAATCAACGTTGGCTCATCAGCCTACAACTTAGTATTTTCAACAGAACAACTTATATTCAACTTTGGCTCATCAGCCTACAACTTAATGTTTTCCACAAAACAACTTATCAACATATTTGCATCAATATTTCACAACATAAACTCAACAATTTTATTCATCACAATTAACTGCAATAGGCCAACTACCAATTGCATTTACAACATAAAAATCAACTATTTTTCCACACTGCAACAGTGTTAACCGGTTAACGCTATAGGTTAACCGGTTAACGCAGGAAAGTTACACTTCCAGGCAAAACGCAACAGTGTTAACCGGTTAACGCTATAGGTTAACCGGTTAACGCAGGCAAAACTCAACATTTTCTCAATTTATAACAGTGTTAACCGGTTAACACCCTGGGTTAACCGGTTAACGCAGGCGAAACAGCAGTTCCTGCGCTAACACAAGGCAGAATGCAGAGTTTCCGCATTTTCCGCCGTTGGAGGACTTCCGGACCTCCGATTCAACTTCCGTAAAAAGCTATACGCTCAGAAATTCACAATACACTCAAACACCAATTCAATTTCAGCTTTAATACAACTTATTCAACATAATTTCTCAGCATTCTAAATCCCAATTAGGGTCAATCGACGGCTTATCACTACCCATTACATGTTAATCGATAATACCCATTAAACGACGATAAACCCCCCTTACCTTAACAATCCGGCAACTCTTCGAGCTTCAAGTTTTTCCGTTCTCCAACCTTTGCTCTACAGCTCTTTGCCCTTTTCCTCTTCTCTGCAGCTTCTCAGTTTTCACGTAAAAACCTTTTCCAAAAATGAAAACCTTTTCTCTTATTCCACTTATATATTTTCCAATAATAATTATTATTCCAAATAATAAAATAATAATAATAATAATCCAATTTATTTAATTAAATTAATAAAATAATATTAACTCAATTAAATAATTCTCTTATTTTAAATCGGGGTGTTACAGAGCTCATTCGCTAGCTGCTCGCTAGGCGAAGCAGTAGCGAGTGCTGTGTGGCAGAAACTCATTTAATTCTCAGCAGGCCAATCTTTTGGGCCCAAAAACCATTTTTAAGTGTGTCGTCTGAACCTCCAGAACTCACAATCACTCTCTCACTTTTCATCTCACTCAAACCCTAAACATTGCATTGCAAACCTAACCGTGCATTTCAAATTCAATCAATCTCTCAAATCAGGTTTGCCCTTTCTCCACTACTTTATGTTTCCAATTTGTAAAATTCTGAAGTATGTGACATTTAGGGTGAATTTGGGGGAGTGGGTATCATTAGGTTTTGCATGTGGGTTTAGATTTGCATGTATCTTAGAACTATGCCTTGCATGATATATCACTTAGTTTCTGAAATGGATACCATGAGACTTAGGGTTTTCTGGAATTTGGTTGTTAAACATTGCAGAACCCAAAACCCGTAAGACTCGCTAGCATCTCGCTAGGCGAATCTATGGCGAGCGTACGCTGCCACTTCGCTAAGCGAACCTGTAGCGAAGCTTCGCTAGGTCCTCGCTAGGCGAAGTGGTAGCGACCATGACAACAATCGGTTTTTCTGTTTTGTGCTCTAATATGTTCTGTGGTTTTGTGTTGTGTCTTTTCTATAATTTTGCAGATGGCATCCAGGTCGAGCGCGTTGAAGAAAAGAAAGGTCGGGAGCACTTCCCGTACCGTGCCCATACAGTTCGACACCGACAAACTCATCGGGGCAAAGCAGGCCGCTCGCTATGTGGCTTTAGAAAAGAGAAAAATTTTGCCAGAGAAAAGGTTTATAATCAACCCCGAAGGCACCTATCGAACATTTGCTGGGTTGATTCATAGCAAGAAGTGGGACCGGTTGATATCTCCCCTTGAGCATTATGACATCGAAATAGTGCGTGAGTTCTACGTGAATGCACTACCTAACGACGACAAGCCACTCACATGGACGACTCTAGTGTCCGGCCGTACGGTTGCTTTCGATCGGGATGCAATTAACCATGTACTGGGTGAACCACTCCATCTGGGAGCCAATGAGAGGGACACATACCATAGGGATTTAAGGCTTCACCGGGATACCGATTCTATTTCTGCCGCCCTATTATTTGAAGGGAAATCAGTTAAGTTGAACCCATCTGGGGTTCCGATGAGATACCATAGGGAGGACATGATTCCCTTGGCTCAACTGATCCTTATGTTGGTTCTGACAAATATAAAACCCAAGTCTCACACCTCAACCGTGCCGATCCCAGTGGCACACTTGGTTCACTGCATTCTCACGAATATCCAGATAGATGTGACGAGGATAATTGCTTTAGAGTTGAAGTCCGTGATTGAGAGCGGGCTAAAGTCGGGGGCACAAGTTAACTGTCCCCTTGCTTTCCCGTGTCTCGTCATGGCTTTGTGCCAACATTCGAGGATGAAGCTACCCTCCCGAAGTCAAGTGAGGATCTCGCCAGCTATCGACGACAGATATGTGGCCAAGTATTGCAAACCGAAGAACTTCAGGAGTAGTTCAGCTGCTGATGTTACCGGGGCTTCTGATGGTCCTGGTACTTTTGCTCAGGGATCCGATCCTTTCCAGCAGGCTGTCTGCAACTATAATTGGGATTGGATGGCGGCAACTCAGTGCACCATGCTTGATATTCACGATTCTATGCAGTTGTTACAGTTGCAGGTGCGTGACCCCTCCGGTGAGCATTCGATGATGACACGTGAGCAGTTTCTGCAGCACGCTAGCTGGCCTATGGACAGGCCTATGTTCGGAGAGGGGGCGGGTGTCGGTGCTTCTGGTGCTGGTGCTTCTAGTGGTGCTGAGGATGGTGATGACGACGATGATGATAGTGATGATGCTACCGGTTCTGAAGCCGGTAGTGATGAGGGTTCTGAGTCCTTTGAGGGCTAAGTTTATTTTATTTTATTATATTTTCAGATTTGTTGTATTTTGGTTTTGGTTATGTACTTTTGGGGTGTTTTGTCCCCCACGCACATTTTAAAATTTTTAAGTAATAGTTATTGTTTATGTTTTTAATTTGTGTGTTTGGTTTAAATTTCTTTCGTTTAATAAGTTTTTGGTTGTTGGGTGTCAAACCTTCTAGATTGGTTGCTCCTCAAAGAAGTATCCAATGAAGGTGCATCCGAACTTGGATGGCAATGATAAAAATAAACAAGCGAATAATGCTAAGGTACATGGTTACCTCCAGTTAGAATTTTAGAATCCATTAAGAACTTTACTCTTTTTCGTAATTGAATATTGTTCTTTTTGCAACATAATTGAATGAATGTTACATCTAGGACTTAGAACCACAAATTGTGAGGAAACCTCCATTGTACACTTAAATGCTGGATTCTAATAAACTTTGTTGATTCATTTGATTCATGTTTGGTCTTTTATTATTGTGAATATGTGGAAGCAATTAGAAATGATCAAGGCGCTTGTTTTCTATCGAGCACAACCAGTTTCAAATACAACTTACCCGTGAGCAGAGAGAGTATTCGTTAACCCCTTTAAGCTTAAACAGTTGAATCTCGGCTTGAAATAAAGCGAGATGTCAAAAATCTTTTTTCTTGAAACCCGGAAAATTTTGATAATTGTTCTTTTGCCGTAAAAAGTCAAGAGCATTCACTTAGGGTGAGTAAGAAATAAGTTGGGGAGAACGAAAATGAGAATCGGTAAGTGCCACAACTCTTGAAAAATCGAGCAAGCATTGAAAAAAAATTAGAAAAGAGAAACATTTGTTTTGTGAATACGATGTGAAAAGAAAAAAAAAATATAGAGAAAATGAAAATGAATGCTTGCTTGGAAGAAAAATAGTGAAAAACAAAAATTGAGTTGTGAAGGTTTCAAATGAGAAACAAATGGAACGAAGTTGAGATGTGTGAATAGTGTACAGTGAATGTCTCTTTTGCATCGGCAATTTCGTTTTCAATGGCCTTAGAAATGACCCTTGTTTGTTAACCTAACCAAGCTACAACCGGAAAAGTCCTTAGTGATCTTCGTGCTTCCGTATTTTCATTTATAATTGTTAGACATTGTATGAATTGAATTGTCTTTTGCATTGTTTGTTGGAGAGAGAGATTGTCCCCGCGGTTGCAAACGCGTAATTTCTTCGATCCTTATTCGAAGAGGAGAGATAGGGTGATTCATTCAAGATAATATTGTTGTGGATTGTTACATGTTTTACATTGCTATAAAGTTTTAGTTCTTGTGTATTATGTTATTCTAACCATTGGGAACTTGTGCCTGGTTGATTTTCTTGTGTTTGAGCCGTTTTATCCGATTTCGGAGAAACCTTTTTCTTAAAGCAAATCCTCTTGTCCTTCAAGAGGCATACTTTGCTTGAAGACAAGCAAGAATCTAGTTGAGGAGAGTTGTTAGATGCCCAAAAGTGCTTATTTGAGCTATCAAATGTGGGCATCTTTCACTCCTTTTTGTTGCTAAAGTGTTCAAAACCACCATTGCTTTTGATGATTTGCAATACAATGTTAAATGATCTTGGTACCTTTAATTTGTGTGTTATTGTGCAAAAATTAGACATGAAAGAATAGAAAACAAAGATACAAGAAAGTTGGCAAAGGAACCAAGAATGAAAGCATTTATCAGCATGCTCGCTAGGCGAGTGCTGTAGCGAAGTGCTCGCTAGGCGAGCACCCAACGAAGGAGGTAGCGAACACTCCCAGACTTGGGCAAATTCACAGCTAGCACTTGCTCGCTAGGCGAGCCACTAGCGAGCTCCCAGCAAGCAATTCCAGTAGCAAAACCACCTAAACTCGCTAGAGCGAAGGTGGTAGCGTGGGCTTCGCCTAGCGAAGGTTTCTTCGCCTAGCGAACATGCAATTTGGACTTGGAAGATTCTTCTGGCGCAGGTGCCTCAGGTGGCCTATTTTGGGGCTCGTTAGGCGAACCATTCTGCTCGCCTAGCGAGCATGACAGCTCAGACAACAGTACTATAAGTAGCAGGGGCTACTTTTTAGAAGAAACACTGTTAGACTTAGATATTTTCCAGCATTGTTCTAGAGATATTTTGTAACCTAGAAACACTTTTTCTTCACTTTTCTTCATCTCTTAACAATATTCTACAAAAAGAAGGTGGATTCCCGTCCAATCTCGATTCTTCGACTTGGATGTTGATCAACCTTCAACCGAAACTTGTTGTAGAAGCTACCATGAAAATGAGTAGCTAAGTCCTTTATTTTGTCAAGGTTAGATGTAGAGGATCATTAGCTTTGTGTGTATATGGGATGATCTTCATTTGTAAACTCTTTAATGATGAATATATGGTGAAAATTTTATTTTATTGATAACTCTTTGTGTTGGTTTATGATCGAGAGATGTTTACCAACTCTTTACCTAGGTTTTCATCCAATCTTGTTTATTAGCTAGAGATAGTAATGAATGATTTTGTTCACGATAAAGTTGAACCAAAAAGTTGTCATTTTGATAGATTGTGTTAGAGATAAACAATGGATCAAAATGGGAAAACCCATAATGTGTGTTAGAGATAAACACATTGGGAGGACTTTGTGAAATAGTTTATCATCTAAAGGAGTTTATAAGTTTTGTTGATCGAACATATGCATGCAAAGTGATCGTCGAACCCTAACTTTGACAATATTTCTCAAATAGAAAAACCAAAACTTTTACCGCACTTTCTTACACTTTTATGCAAGCTACCGTTACTAAAACCAAAACCCCCCTTGTTACTACGAGTTAAGAATTAAAACAACTGTCGAACAGCGGCGATATCTCACAATCTCTGTGGAGACGATAACAAAAACCCGACATACGAACCCTACACCCAATAGAGGTCAACTTCCAAGGACCATAACTTGATCAATTTTTATGAGATGAAGGTCATTCAAGTCTCATGATCAATCTAAAGATGTCGTCTCCAACTTTTATTATTTGAGAAATTTCAAATTCTACTTAAAATGGGATGTTCCAAGAGGAAACATTATAGGTCATTTTGGGCCATTACCATTGAACAAGCAATTTTCCTCAACTTATAAAATGCATAACTCCCTCATGCCAAATCCAAATTATGTCAAATTCGTGACCAAATTGAATTGGGATCAAAGAGATACAACTTTGTTGAAGGAACCATTTTCATTTGGAGCTCATAGCAAAAGTTATTCAAGGTGGAAGAAGTGGTCATTTGACTTTGTACTTAGAAAAGTTTCAAATATGTTTGATTTCTCCAACTTCCACCTTAAAATTCATCATAATCCAAGCTCCAAATGAAAAAGTGTTCAACATTAAAGTTGTTCCCCTTGATGTCACCTTTCCAAAGAGTCCAAGATCACTTCATTTGGACAAGAATTAAAGGATTTGCGCATGGGTTCTTTACAAGGCTTCATTTGGTAAGATATATGTTCAAATTTAATTTCCATAATGCATGACCACATGATATCATTTGGGTTGATTAGCACAAAATATTGGATCATTCGACATCATTCAATAGGCCTTGTACACGCCCATGCATCTATGCAACCAAACTTTCTAATTTTGGAAAAAATTCAAATGGTGTAGAAAGCATTCCGGCTTCTAAAAGTTTGACAACTTCTTTACGAACCACCTCTTTCATTGATGGATTCAAACGCCTCTGAGGCTGCGCAACCGGTTTGAAGTTTTCCTCCATCATTATCTTATGCATGCAATATGCTGGACTAATACCCTTCAAATCGGATAAAACCCATCCTATCGCACCTTGGTTCTTTTTCAAAACTTGAATCAACTTATCTTCCTCTTGCGTGGACAATGTGTTGCTTATAATCACCGGCTTGGTACACTCCTCTCCAAGAAACACATACTTCAAATGTGACGGAAGCATCTTCAATTCTAACTTTTGCTCTTCAGTTTCCTTCTTTGCATCCAAATCTTCCACTAATTCTTCTTGATAGGCCAGCTCACCACAAGATTCTAACTCGTGCAACATCGCTTCAATCTCTCGTTCCTCATTGTCAGTCAACACATTGTATGCTTCGATTAGGGATCTTTCCAAAGGATTAGAAATATGGATTTGATTCACGACCTCCACTACTTCCTCTTCGCTTGCATCAATTCGAAAAGAATCATGCTTGTCAGTTGGATGTTTCATTGCTTCGAAAAGGTTAAAGGTCACCTCTTCGTCTTGAACTCTAACCTTCATTAACCCATCATCTATGTCGATCATCATCCGAGCGGTCTTCATAAAAGGTCTTCCAAGGATTAGGGGTACATCGCGGTCCTCATCCATCTCTACTATTACAAAATCCACAGGAAATAAAAATTTGTCCACTTTTACGAGCATGTCTTGGGCAATTCCGTATGGTGAGGTTGTAGACTTGTCTGCTAGTTGTAAGGTCATTCTTGTTGATTTAATCTCCACATTTCCCAATCGTTTGACAATGGAAAGGGGAATTAAATTTATACTAGAGCCCAAATCTATCAAACCATTCCCAACGTATGTGCTTCCAATGGTTACCGGTAGAACAACCCGTCCCGGGTCGGACTCCTTCCGAGGTAAAGTCTTCTGGATGATTGCGCTACACCGTGCATCAAGAATGATGGTCTCATCTTCCACATGTCGCCTTTTCTTGGTAAGAATGTCTTTCATAAATTTAGCATATCATGGCATTTGTTCTAGTGCATCAGAAAATGGAATGTTGATTTGGAGTTGCTTGAAGATGTCCATGAATCGTGCATAGTGCCTAGCATTGTCTTTCCTTGATGGAGCATGTGGGTAGGGTAGATGTTGAGTTGGGATGACATTCACTCCCTTCTCAGATTTCTTCTTTTTCTTCGATTCAGCATCTTTTTCTCTTCACAATCAGTCTGTACAGCAGTGGGCAGAACCTGCTCTTTTCGCGGCGCGAAGGTGGTTCGCGGCGCGAACTGAGCATTTCCAGAATCATTTTTCCTCTCACCAACTATATCTGTTTCTTCCAGAATCCCATCAGTGGTGTTCTCTTCTACAATTTCTTCACCTTTTTCACTTACCAACGCTTTACCGCTCCTTGTGACAACTGCTTTGCAATGCTCCTTTGGATTTGGTTGAGTGTTAGCAGAAAAAGAAGGCCCTGCATTTTGTTCCGACAGCTGCTTCGCGAGTTGGCCTACTTGATTTTCCAGATTTTTAATTGCCGCCTCGTTACTTTTCTGATTTGCCATAGAAGCTTGCATGAATTGTTGAAGAGTGTCTTCTAGCTTGGAATTTCCTCCTTGCGACTGCTGACCTTGAGAATTTGGTTGTTGGTAAGGGCTTTGCTGTTGATAATTCTGGTTGTTGAACCTTGACGGTTGGTACCCTTGATTGTTTCTCGGTTGATAGCCTTGATTGTTAGGCTGTTGTCTTTGATATCCCTGGTTTTGGTTGTTCACATAACTGACTTCTTCTTGGGGTGGGGGACAAAAACCAGTAGGATGATCCCCTTGACACAACTCACAACATGCTACTTGATGCTGAACTTGAAAACCTTGAATCTCTTTTATTTGCTGTGGAAGCTTGGCCATTTGTTGAGTAAGAAGCTCCACTTGCTGAGAGAGTAGCTTATTCTGTGCAAGGATGGCATCATTGGTATTCAACTCTAAAACTCCGGGCTTACGTTGTGAAGGGCTACGATCATGTTGACCTTGATGATCATTACGGGCCATCCGTTCAATAATGACTTTAGCTTCCTCCGCAGTTTTTGATATAAGCGAACCACCCGCAGTGGCGTCCAGAAGTGTCTTATGGGTTGATTGGAGACCATTCAAAAAGATGTGGATTTGAGTAAGCTCATCAAAACCATGTCCCTTACACTTCCTCAACATTGATTTGAATCTCTCCCAAGCTTCATTTAGAGATTCGTTTCCTCCTTGAGTAAATACAGCTATAGCCGTCTTGGCTTCCATGAATCGGGATTGAGGGAAGTATCTTTCTAAGAACTTTTCTTCTAATAGATTCCAATCCGTCATCACTCTTGATTCTTGATCAAGGTACCATTCCTTTGCTTTTCCCACTAATGAGTGTGGGAACATCCTCTTGAATAACGTCTCTTCACCCGCCTCGTCTATTCCCGTAGAACCCGCAATCTCATAGAATTTGATGAGATGGGTATACGGATCTTCGTGATCCATTCCGGTGAATGGAGTTGCATAGAGAAGTTGGAGGATTCCGGTCTTCATCTCCGTATTTCTTCCTCCACGGGCAAATTGAGCATTCCTTCTTGGACTATTAGCGGACATTTCAGTACGATTATCCTCCGCCATGTTTCCTTCACAAGCTTCTACAACCACTTCTTCGATTGGAACAAGTGCGGAAGTAGATGCTTCTTCTCTCCGGTTCCTCTCTTCGGCTAGTTTCCTTCTTCTTCGTGTTTTGCTATTGAGCTTCCGAAGTGTTCTTTCAATTTCAGGATCGAATTGAAGTTGCTCCTCGGTTACTTTTCCTCGCATGCACTAGAATCTACAAAACTAACAAACCAAGTGAAACAAAAGAGGAATAACAATAAAAGTAACAAAACTTAAAAACAAAGAATTATTGCAATGCTTGTAATATCGACACCAATCCCCGGCAACGGCGCCAATTTGTTGAAAGAGTATATCTTTGGCAAATATTTTTGTATCGTATCCACAGAGATTAGGTGATATTACCGCCGTTCGATAATTCAAATGTTTTAAGTTTAGAAAGTAACAGGGTTGTTTTGTTTGGAGAAATATCTTGTTAATAAATGTTAACATAAACTATTAAGTGGTTTTAGACAAATATAAAAGCTTGGCAAGATTGGAGTTCACTATTTCAAATATCTATGATTCCCTATGACGAATAATTAGATTCAAGATTATTGATGATGTTCAAATATCCTCTCAAAGTCATTTATGTCTAAATGATATCGTGATAGTTATTATATTGATCCTTAGACGATCTCTCCACCTAACTATCAATATAGCAACCTTTAATGTTCAATATCAAAGAATAGTAATGAATAAATCTATCTCTACAACTTATTCATTACTTGAAAATCTGTTTTATGTCTAAACTCGAGTAATCTCTCTCGACAACTACTCAAATCTGGTTTTCAAAGTAAAGCAAAAACAGTTCCAATACATCAACAATCTTTATCTCATATATAAATCAAAGTGAATACATAGATAGATGAGAATAGCTACTACCTCCAATCTTGACAAAAGGGAGTTTAGCTCCTCATCACCATTGTTACAAAGCAGAAAGATTTTGAAGAAAAACTCTGGTTTTTCTCTATTACAAAAGCTCTACAGCACAATGTGTCAATCAATGGAATAATCCATCAATACCCTAGGTTAAACTATTTTGTCTCTACCAAAAAGGTTGGCATTTCCCTAATTGGACATTGTCATCAGCAGCAGAAAAGCACTTCCCAGGCAGACATCAAAATGGCAATTACTTTTTCTGCACAGCAGCACATTTGACCCTTGGTCAGCTTGCTGGATTCGCAGCCTTCGCGGCGCGAACTGTTGCTTCTCCAGCTTCCTTGTTTGGCAAGCTTCCTCCAAATTGTAATGTTGAACCCAAGGTCCTGCTTATCCAACAATTCTACAAAACTAACAAAAATTGTGAAATAACCATTCAAAACAAAATAAATTAAACCTAATTGCATTTGTACAAAATAGTGAGAATAAAAGTGTGTAATTACATCAAAACTTGGCAAAAGGGACCAATAAAATGGTATAAAAAGTAGTACTAATTGGTCCCTAACAACTCTCCCCAACTTAGCATTTTGTTTGTCCCTAAACAAAAGTTTCCACCCTTACAACCAAAGTCATGACACAAAAGATTTAAACAAGCATTAATCAAGGACCTTCAAATGGTTCAAAAGTGTCTGGCCTCTTCTCAATTCACCTATCTCAATTCTAGACAAACATGAATAAGGGAAACGGTAAAGTGCAAAAATCATTCCAAGGAATTCAAAGCCATACATGTCAAAATTGAATCAAACTTACACACACACATCATGATAATGATGAATAACATAGAGGGTTATTTTCACTCATCCAAGCAATTAAATCAACAACAACCCAAATCATGCGGTTATCACAACGAGTACCAAATTATGTGAAAAATGAGAATCAAGAGGTCTTTCAAAGGTTGTAATGTGGCTTAGGTTACAAGAAAGGCTAAGATTAAGAGAATTCAACCAAATTGCCTATCCTAAGGGAGCATTCCCAAAGACTCAACTCTACACAATTTCCTTTTCCTTGGTCCCTATCTTTTTCTTTTCAAATCCATACAACCATGAGCATTTTTTTATTTTTATTTTATTTTATTTTTTATTTTTTTTTTTTTTTATTTTTTTCATGCTCTATGGTTTCAAGGGTGATTTCTTTTTCTTGTTTCTTTTCATATTCTTAGCCTTCCATAGAGACTCACTTTTCCAAGCTCCTAATCAACTCTACACTTTACTCTCCCCAACTTTAGATTCCACAACCAAATTTATTCAATAATGCTCCCTACTTAAACATAAGCAAAAGGCAAAATTTTTGCAAACAACTCGGTTTGAGGTTTCTACTGATGCGAAAGAAATTAGGATTCATTTATTCCACAATTTTCAATTGATTTTACAATGATCAATCAAATGAATCCTAACAAGCTCAAAGGGGGTTAACTAAGGATTACTCCTCACAAGGTTCGTTGATTTAAACTTTTTGGTCAAGTGGTTTTTCTCACAAAAATTGCCTCTATCATTTTCAAAAATTTCACACAACATTAGATTGATGCATGATTTAGCATGATAAGAATGAGTCAAAATAATGCTCGGTTTCCCGCTTTTTTTAGTGCACAATGGAAAGTTTCCTCACAAATGGTTAAGTCCTATTTTGATTCAAAACTGACATATACTTCAATGAATTTATGAAATGGAATTTCCACACAACATCAACCTACTCATGTTAAGTCTAGAAAGCGATAAAGTGTACCTTGAAATGCCGACACTAATTCTTATCATCACCACTCGAAGTATCCTATGCTTCTTTCTTTGCGAACAACTCTTGGTTGCTTTAGGCTTGACTTAAGCGTAAGAACAATTAACTAGAACTGTTGGTAAACCAATTTGATTAAAAACACACTTAAATTTCACAAAGTACTCATGCAATTATAAAAATACTAAAGAAAAATTAAAGTGCTAAGATAAAGTCACGGTGAACTAGAGCCACCAAAAAGTACATTACAAAATTCCCAAAACAAAAACAGAATTAGTCAAAAGAAATTCAAACAAATAATTCTCCTCAAAACTCCACAAATTCAATCCTCTTCCTCTTCATCACCACCTACACCTCCGAGAACATCTTCCATCTCCTCATTTGGGTCAGCACTACCTCCTGCACCCCCCATAAAATTTGGCCTGCCCACAGGCCAATTAGCATAAGCTGCATAGTCAGCTTGCGATGGAAAAGTGCGGGCCTCTGGTGCCAGAAACGTGTTCTGGAACTGCTGCTGCATGGCATCAAAAAGAAAGGATTGAGACCTCCTTGAAGCCTCAAAGTTCTCACAGCAGTAGTTGGCGAAAGCCATCTGATCAAAACCTGGGGTACTCTGAGGTTGAGGCTGAGAACGAGACCTGGCTCGGGCTCGAGAGGAAGAAGTACCAGCTGCATCAGTCTTCTCATTCGGGCTCTGCAGAAACCTGTTCAAATAAGCATCACTGATCACACTGGTGATCGAGAAGTGCACTTCCTCAGGGATGCGGACATTTGCCTTACGGCACAGTCCCATGATGAGTCCTGGATAAGCTAACACACCAGCTTTGCCCCCGAAATTTGTTCCGCTTAACACAATCTTTCTCATCTCGCATGAAATCAGGGCCGCGACATCCACCGTCTTCCCTATCATTATGCAGTACAAAAGAAAACCGACATCCAAGGGAATTGTGGTGGTGTGGCTTCTTGGTCTGATATTGGTTAATAGTAGCACCAAAAAGGCCCTAGCATCCAAATTGAAATTTTCTCTCTTCCACAATTTCGGATGCCCTTGATCGTTCACTTCAAATGATTTTCCACGGAGACATAGGGTGGCATTGACTTCTTCCAGATTCCACCTGTTGGCTACCTCCATGACACTGTACTCACAGCTCTCGCCCTCTCCAAGAGTTAAGGGGTGGCCTAGATAGGAATTAATATCATCCCTCCCAAATGAAACAATCTTCCCCCTTACTCTGGATTGGTAAATGAAGGTCGTACCTTCCTCACGATGCATCGCATTCGCGTAGAATTCTCGGACAAGGTCGTAGTTGATTGCGGCTTCTGGCTCACATAACTTCATCCATTTTCTTTGTTCGAAAGCCTCAACCACTCTGTGATACACCCCAGTTGGAGCCAGGCGGATAAACCGTTCAGGTAGAATGGTTCTCTTAACAAGGCTTTCAAAGCGGGCTTCGTGTTCTTCACTGATGAATCGTCGGATAGCACGGGCCTGAGGAGGTGCTGTGGTCTTAGTTCTCTTAGACATCTGCAATCAAAACCAGCACAACCACAAAACACAAATGACAGCATTAGTCAAAAAGCAAAAAGAAAATGGTTGCTGGAATTCACAGTTCGCGGCGCGAAGAAAGGTTCGCGGCGCGAACCCTGCGATTTCAGGAAATCCCCAATTGCTTCCTAGGGTTTCACCAAAGAGGGATTTAACATACCCAACCAGTCAAAATGCACAACCCTAACCTAATCCTATTCTAATTCACACAAGCATAGCAATTCCAAACAGTATTCACAGAAAAATACGATCTCTAACCAACCCTAAATTGAAAAACCCCAAAAGGGATTGGAAAAGAGGAAATGAAGATTACATACCTTTAGAATCTCTACACTTGCAAAAAGAAGAAGATTGGAAGAGTGAAACACTGAAAAACGTTGAGAAATGGTGGAATTTGGGGGTTGGGGTGAAAGCGCGGCAAAGGGGTTTGAAATGAGGAAGTTTGAAATGAAACTGACTTGACCTAAACAGTATTTAAATGAATTCTGTCACGCAAAGTTCGCGGCGCGAACAGGGGGTCGCGGCGCGAACTGCATAAAACAGAACCAATTAAATTTTTTTCATTCAGTTCGCGGCGCGAACAGGGGGTCGCGGCGCGAACTGCAAAAAACAGAAAGCACTTAAATTTATTCAATCAGTTCGCGGCGCGAACAGGAGGTCGCGGCGCGAACTGCAAAAAACAGAACTTCAAAAATTTTAAAACTTCAATCAGAGCTAAGAATCACACAACAGAGAAATTTAAAATGCACACAAACAACGTTGGGTTGCCTCCCAACCAGCGCTTTGTTTAACGTCGTTAAGAGCTCGACGGTACCTCAATTAGCTTGATCCAGATAAGGAAAGGACACACACATCACGGTTTATGTCACCGCTATGATAGACTTTCAGTCTTTGACCATTGACAGTCCAGCTTTCTTGCGACTTTGGATCCTCTATCACAATGGCTCCATAATTCCGTACTTCCTTGATCACAAATGGTCCAGACCATTTAGACTTCAATTTACCCGGAAACAACTTCAACCTTGAATTAAAAAGCAATACCATCTGGCCAACATGAAACTCTTTGGGGCGGATCTTCCCATCATGGTATGCTTTTGTCTTCTCCTTGTACAGCTTATTAGAATGGTATGCATTGTTCCTTAGTTCCTCCAACTCATGGAGTTGACCTTTCCTTCTCTCTCCAGCTAGAGTGGAGTCGAAGTTCAAGAACTTAAGAGCCCATAATGCTCTATGTTCCATTTCAACTGGAAGATGACAAGTCTTCCCATACACCAGTTGAAACGGAGTCAGCCCAATAGGTGCTTTGTAAGCAGTGCGATATGCCCACAAAGCCTCGTCAAGTTTTAAAGACCAATCCTTTCTTGAGTTCGAAACTGTTTTCTCAAGTATCCGTTTGATTTCCCGGTTTGAAACCTCAGTTTGACCGTTCGCTTGTGGGTGGTAAGGAGCGGTCACCTTATGCCTTACACCATAATGTTGTAGAACTTTTTCTAAGGGTGTATTGCAGAAGTGTGAGCCTCCATCACTCACCAACACTCGAGGCACACCAAAACGTGAGAATATGTTCTTCTTTAAAAATTTGATCACGGTTTTGGCATCGGCCTTGGGTGAGGCAATTGCTTCCACCCACTTCGAAACATAATCGACAGCTACTAAAATGTACTCATTAGAGAAAGAAGAGGGGAATGGGCCAACGAAATCAATACCCCAACAGTCAAAAACTTCTACTTCTAGCATGTTGGTTAGAGGCATTTCATCCCGTTTTCCTATTCCGCCACTCCGTTGACATGCATCACAACTCTTCGCATGTTCGTGCGCATCTTTGAATAAAGATGGCCAATAAAAACCCGATTGGAGTACTTTAGTGGCTGTTCTCAAACCACTATAGTGACCTCCATACGGAGAGTTGTGACAGTGCCACAGAATGTCTCTTGATTCCTCTATTGTTACACACCTTCTCAAAATATTGTCTGCCCCTACTTTAAAAAGGTAAGGGTCATCCCAGACATAATATTTTGCATCAGCTAAGAATTTCCTTCTTTGATTGCAAGTGAGGTCTTCCGGTGTTAAACCAGTTGCTTTGTAGTTAGCAAAATCAGCAAACCAAGGCCTCACCTGAATCGCATAGAGTTTTTCATCTGGAAATTCTTCTCTCACCTCTTCTTCTTTGTTTGTAATTTCTACATTGACCAATCGAGACAAATGATCTGCTACCAAGTTCTCGGAACCTTTTTTATCCCGTATCTCTAGATCAAACTCTTGTAATAAAAGGATCCAACGAATAAGCCTTTGTTTTGAATCCGGCTTGGTAAGCAGATATTTTATTGCAGAATGGTCAGTGTAGATTACAACTCTTGAACCAATCAAATAAGCTCTAAATTTTTCCAATGCATATACTATGGCTAGCAATTCTTTTTCAGTTGTTGCGTAATTAACTTGGGCGTCATTCAACACCTTACTAGCATAGTGTATGGCATGGAAAACTTTATCGCTTCTTTGTCCTAACACCGCACCCACTGCATAATCGCTAGCATCACACATGAGTTCAAAGTCAAGGTTCCAGTTTGGTGCTACGATTATTGGTGCGGTGATCAACTTTTGTTTCAAATCTAAGAAGGCTTTAAGACATGACTCATCAAAAAGAAAAGGCGTACCTTTGTTGAGTAAATTACTCAATGGCTTTGCGATCTTTGAGAAGTCTTGTATGAATCTCCGGTAGAAACCGGCATGTCCTAGAAAGCTTCTTATTCCTTTAATGTTGGTTGGAGGTGGTAGCTTTTCAATAATTTCCACCTTGGCCTTGTCCACCTCTAGCCCTTCAGAAGAAATCTTGTGACCAAGTACTATACCTTTAGTGACCATAAAATTGCATTTTTCCCAGTTGAGCACTAGGTTGGTCTCCACGCATCTCTCTAGAACTACATCAAGGTGCTTCAAGCACATTTCAAAAGATGATCCATAAACAGAAAAATCGTCCATGAACACCTCGATGCATTCTTCTATCAGGTCTGAAAAGATAGCTTGCATACACCGTTGAAATGTGGCCGGTGCGTTACATAATCCAAAAGGCATTCTTCGGTAAGCAAAGATGCCGAAGGGACATGTAAAAGCTGTTTTCTCATGGTCTGCCGGATTTACTGAAATTTGATTATACCCCGAATATCCGTCCAAGAAACAGTAGAAGTTTTTGCCGGCGAGCCGCTCCAACATTTGATCCATGAAAGGTAGTGGGAAATGATCTTTCCTTGTGGCTTGGTTCAACCTTCTATAGTCGATGCACATCCTCCACCCTGTCACTGTTCTCGTCGGAATCAACTCGTTTTTATCGTTTTTAATCACCGTCATTCCGCCTTTCTTGGGTACCACCTGTACCGGACTCACCCAAGCACTATCAGATATGGGATAAATCATTCCGGCTTCTAAAAGTTTGACAACTTCTTTACGAACCACCTCTTTCATTGATGGATTCAAACGCCTCTGAGGCTGCGCAACCGGTTTGAAGTTTTCCTCCATCATTATCTTATGCATGCAATATGCTGGACTAATACCCTTCAAATCGGATAAAACCCATCCTATCGCACCTTGGTTCTTTTTCAAAACTTGAATCAACTTATCTTCCTCTTGCGTGGACAATGTGTTGCTTATAATCACCGGCTTGGTACACTCCTCTCCAAGAAACACATACTTCAAATGTGACGGAAGCATCTTCAATTCTAACTTTTGCTCTTCAGTTTCCTTCTTTGCATCCAAATCTTCCACTAATTCTTCTTGATAGGCCAGCTCACCACAAGATTCTAACTCGTGCAACATCGCTTCAATCTCTCGTTCCTCATTGTCAGTCAACACATTGTATGCTCCGATTAGGGATCTTTCCAAAGGATTAGAAATATGGATTTGATTCACGACCTCCACTACTTCCTCTTCGCTTGCATCAATTCGAAAAGAATCATGCTTGTCAGTTGGATGTTTCATTGCTTCGAAAAGGTTAAAGGTCACCTCTTCGTCTTGAACTCTAACCTTCATTAACCCATCATCTATGTCGATCATCATCCGAGCGGTCTTCATAAAAGGTCTTCCAAGGATTAGGGGTACATCGCGGTCCTCATCCATCTCTACTATTACAAAATCCACAGGAAATAAAAATTTGTCCACTTTTACGAGCATGTCTTGGGCAATTCCGTATGGTGAGGTTGTAGACTTGTCTGCTAGTTGTAAGGTCATTCTTGTTGATTTAATCTCCACATTTCCCAATCGTTTGACAATGGAAAGGGGAATTAAATTTATACTAGAGCCCAAATCTATCAAACCATTCCCAACGTATGTGCTTCCAATGGTTACCGGTAGAACAACCCGTCCCGGGTCGGACTCCTTCCGAGGTAAAGTCTTCTGGATGATTGCGCTACACCGTGCATCAAGAATGATGGTCTCATCTTCCACATGTCGCCTTTTCTTGGTAAGAATGTCTTTCATAAATTTAGCATATCATGGCATTTGTTCTAGTGCATCAGAAAATGGAATGTTGATTTGGAGTTGCTTGAAGATGTCCATGAATCGTGCATAGTGCCTAGCATTGTCTTTCCTTGATGGAGCATGTGGGTAGGGTAGATGTTGAGTTGGGATGACATTCACTCCCTTCTCAGATTTCTTCTTTTTCTTCGATTCAGCATCTTTTTTCTCTTCACAATCAGTCTGTACAGCAGTGGGCAGAACCTGCTCTTTTCGCGGCGCGAAGGTGGTTCGCGGCGCGAACTGAGCATTTCCAGAATCATTTTTCCTCTCACCAACTATATCTGTTTCTTCCAGAATCCCATCAGTGGTGTTCTCTTCTACAATTTCTTCACCTTTTTCACTTACCAACGCTTTACCGCTCCTTGTGACAACTGCTTTGCAATGCTCCTTTGGATTTGGTTGAGTGTTAGCAGAAAAAGAAGGCCCTGCATTTTGTTCCGACAGCTGCTTCGCGAGTTGGCCTACTTGATTTTCCAGATTTTTAATTGCCGCCTCGTTACTTTTCTGATTTGCCATAGAAGCTTGCATGAATTGTTGAAGAGTGTCTTCTAGCTTGGAATTTCCTCCTTGCGACTGCTGACCTTGAGAATTTGGTTGTTGGTAAGGGCTTTGCTGTTGATAATTCTGGTTGTTGAACCTTGACGGTTGGTACCCTTGATTGTTTCTCGGTTGATAGCCTTGATTGTTAGGCTGTTGTCTTTGATATCCCTGGTTTTGGTTGTTCACATAACTGACTTCTTCTTGGGGTGGGGGACAAAAACCAGTAGGATGATCCCCTTGACACAACTCACAACATGCTACTTGATGCTGAACTTGAAAACCTTGAATCTCTTTTATTTGCTGTGGAAGCTTGGCCATTTGTTGAGTAAGAAGCTCCACTTGCTGAGAGAGTAGCTTATTCTGTGCAAGGATGGCATCATTGGTATTCAACTCTAAAACTCCGGGCTTACGTTGTGAAGGGCTACGATCATGTTGACCTTGATGATCATTACGGGCCATCCGTTCAATAATGACTTTAGCTTCCTCCGCAGTTTTTGATATAAGCGAACCACCCGCAGTGGCGTCCAGAAGTGTCTTATGGGTTGATTGGAGACCATTCAAAAAGATGTGGATTTGAGTAAGCTCATCAAAACCATGTCCCTTACACTTCCTCAACATTGATTTGAATCTCTCCCAAGCTTCATTTAGAGATTCGTTTCCTCCTTGAGTAAATACAGCTATAGCCGTCTTGGCTTCCATGAATCGGGATTGAGGGAAGTATCTTTCTAAGAACTTTTCTTCTAATAGATTCCAATCCGTCATCACTCTTGATTCTTGATCAAGGTACCATTCCTTTGCTTTTCCCACTAATGAGTGTGGGAACATCCTCTTGAATAACGTCTCTTCACCCGCCTCGTCTATTCCCGTAGAACCCGCAATCTCATAGAATTTGATGAGATGGGTATACGGATCTTCGTGATCCATTCCGGTGAATGGAGTTGCATAGAGAAGTTGGAGGATTCCGGTCTTCATCTCCGTATTTCTTCCTCCACGGGCAAATTGAGCATTCCTTCTTGGACTATTAGCGGACATTTCAGTACGATTATCCTCCGCCATGTTTCCTTCACAAGCTTCTACAACCACTTCTTCGATTGGAACAAGTGCGGAAGTAGATGCTTCTTCTCTCCGGTTCCTCTCTTCGGCTAGTTTCCTTCTTCTTCGTGTTTTGCTATTGAGCTTCCGAAGTGTTCTTTCAATTTCAGGATCGAATTGAAGTTGCTCCTCGGTTACTTTTCCTCGCATGCACTAGAATCTACAAAACTAACAAACCAAGTGAAACAAAAGAGGAATAACAATAAAAGTAACAAAACTTAAAAACAAAGAATTATTGCAATGCTTGTAATATCGACACCAATCCCCGGCAACGGCGCCAATTTGTTGAAAGAGTATATCTTTGGCAAATATTTTTGTATCGTATCCACAGAGATTAGGTGATATTACCGCCGTTCGATAATTCAAATGTTTTAAGTTTAGAAAGTAACAGGGTTGTTTTGTTTGGAGAAATATCTTGTTAATAAATGTTAACATAAACTATTAAGTGGTTTTAGACAAATATAAAAGCTTGGCAAGATTGGAGTTCACTATTTCAAATATCTATGATTCCCTATGACGAATAATTAGATTCAAGATTATTGATGATGTTCAAATATCCTCTCAAAGTCATTTATGTCTAAATGATATCGTGATAGTTATTATATTGATCCTTAGACGATCTCTCCACCTAACTATCAATATAGCAACCTTTAATGTTCAATATCAAAGAATAGTAATGAATAAATCTATCTCTACAACTTATTCATTACTTGAAAATCTGTTTTATGTCTAAACTCGAGTAATCTCTCTCGACAACTACTCAAATCTGGTTTTCAAAGTAAAGCAAAAACAGTTCCAATACATCAACAATCTTTATCTCATATATAAATCAAAGTGAATACATAGATAGATGAGAATAGCTACTACCTCCAATCTTGACAAAAGGGAGTTTAGCTCCTCATCACCATTGTTACAAAGCAGAAAGATTTTGAAGAAAAACTCTGGTTTTTCTCTATTACAAAAGCTCTACAGCACAATGTGTCAATCAATGGAATAATCCATCAATACCCTAGGTTAAACTATTTTGTCTCTACCAAAAAGGTTGGCATTTCCCTAATTGGACATTGTCATCAGCAGCAGAAAAGCACTTCCCAGGCAGACATCAAAATGGCAATTACTTTTTCTGCACAGCAGCACATTTGACCCTTGGTCAGCTTGCTGGATTCGCAGCCTTCGCGGCGCGAACTGTTGCTTCTCCAGCTTCCTTGTTTGGCAAGCTTCCTCCAAATTGTAATGTTGAACCCAAGGTCCTGCTTATCCAACAATTCTACAAAACTAACAAAAATTGTGAAATAACCATTCAAAACAAAATAAATTAAACCTAATTGCATTTGTACAAAATAGTGAGAATAAAAGTGTGTAATTACATCAAAACTTGGCAAAAGGGACCAATAAAATGGTATAAAAAGTAGTACTAATTGGTCCCTAACAACTCTCCCCAACTTAGCATTTTGTTTGTCCCTAAACAAAAGTTTCCACCCTTACAACCAAAGTCATGACACAAAAGATTTAAACAAGCATTAATCAAGGACCTTCAAATGGTTCAAAAGTGTCTGGCCTCTTCTCAATTCACCTATCTCAATTCTAGACAAACATGAATAAGGGAAACGGTAAAGTGCAAAAATCATTCCAAGGAATTCAAAGCCATACATGTCAAAATTGAATCAAACTTACACACACACATCATGATAATGATGAATAACATAGAGGGTTATTTTCACTCATCCAAGCAATTAAATCAACAACAACCCAAATCATGCGGTTATCACAACGAGTACCAAATTATGTGAAAAATGAGAATCAAGAGGTCTTTCAAAGGTTGTAATGTGGCTTAGGTTACAAGAAAGGCTAAGATTAAGAGAATTCAACCAAATTGCCTATCCTAAGGGAGCATTCCCAAAGACTCAACTCTACACAATTTCCTTTTCCTTGGTCCCTATCTTTTTCTTTTCAAATCCATACAACCATGAGCATTTTTTTATTTTTATTTTATTTTATTTTTTTATTTTTTTATTTTTTTTTTATTTTTTTCATGCTCTATGGTTTCAAGGGTGATTTCTTTTTCTTGTTTCTTTTCATATTCTTAGCCTTCCATAGAGACTCACTTTTCCAAGCTCCTAATCAACTCTACACTTTACTCTCCCCAACTTTAGATTCCACAACCAAATTTATTCAATAATGCTCCCTACTTAAACATAAGCAAAAGGCAAAATTTTTGCAAACAACTCGGTTTGAGGTTTCTACTGATGCGAAAGAAATTAGGATTCATTTATTCCACAATTTTCAATTGATTTTACAATGATCAATCAAATGAATCCTAACAAGCTCAAAGGGGGTTAACTAAGGATTACTCCTCACAAGGTTCGTTGATTTAAACTTTTTGGTCAAGTGGTTTTTCTCACAAAAATTGCCTCTATCATTTTCAAAAATTTCACACAACATTAGATTGATGCATGATTTAGCATGATAAGAATGAGTCAAAATAATGCTCGGTTTCCCGCTTTTTTTAGTGCACAATGGAAAGTTTCCTCACAAATGGTTAAGTCCTATTTTGATTCAAAACTGACATATACTTCAATGAATTTATGAAATGGAATTTCCACACAACATCAACCTACTCATGTTAAGTCTAGAAAGCGATAAAGTGTACCTTGAAATGCCGACACTAATTCTTATCATCACCACTCGAAGTATCCTATGCTTCTTTCTTTGCGAACAACTCTTGGTTGCTTTAGGCTTGACTTAAGCGTAAGAACAATTAACTAGAACTGTTGGTAAACCAATTTGATTAAAAACACACTTAAATTTCACAAAGTACTCATGCAATTATAAAAATACTAAAGAAAAATTAAAGTGCTAAGATAAAGTCACGGTGAACTAGAGCCACCAAAAAGTACATTACAAAATTCCCAAAACAAAAACAGAATTAGTCAAAAGAAATTCAAACAAATAATTCTCCTCAAAACTCCACAAATTCAATCCTCTTCCTCTTCATCACCACCTACACCTCCGAGAACATCTTCCATCTCCTCATTTGGGTCAGCACTACCTCCTGCACCCCCCATAAAATTTGGCCTGCCCACAGGCCAATTAGCATAAGCTGCATAGTCAGCTTGCGATGGAAAAGTGCGGGCCTCTGGTGCCAGAAACGTGTTCTGGAACTGCTGCTGCATGGCATCAAAAAGAAAGGATTGAGACCTCCTTGAAGCCTCAAAGTTCTCACAGCAGTAGTTGGCGAAAGCCATCTGATCAAAACCTGGGGTACTCTGAGGTTGAGGCTGAGAACGAGACCTGGCTCGGGCTCGAGAGGAAGAAGTACCAGCTGCATCAGTCTTCTCATTCGGGCTCTGCAGAAACCTGTTCAAATAAGCATCACTGATCACACTGGTGATCGAGAAGTGCACTTCCTCAGGGATGCGGACATTTGCCTTACGGCACAGTCCCATGATGAGTCCTGGATAAGCTAACACACCAGCTTTGCCCCCGAAATTTGTTCCGCTTAACACAATCTTTCTCATCTCGCATGAAATCAGGGCCGCGACATCCACCGTCTTCCCTATCATTATGCAGTACAAAAGAAAACCGACATCCAAGGGAATTGTGGTGGTGTGGCTTCTTGGTCTGATATTGGTTAATAGTAGCACCAAAAAGGCCCTAGCATCCAAATTGAAATTTTCTCTCTTCCACAATTTCGGATGCCCTTGATCGTTCACTTCAAATGATTTTCCACGGAGACATAGGGTGGCATTGACTTCTTCCAGATTCCACCTGTTGGCTACCTCCATGACACTGTACTCACAGCTCTCGCCCTCTCCAAGAGTTAAGGGGTGGCCTAGATAGGAATTAATATCATCCCTCCCAAATGAAACAATCTTCCCCCTTACTCTGGATTGGTAAATGAAGGTCGTACCTTCCTCACGATGCATCGCATTCGCGTAGAATTCTCGGACAAGGTCGTAGTTGATTGCGGCTTCTGGCTCACATAACTTCATCCATTTTCTTTGTTCGAAAGCCTCAACCACTCTGTGATACACCCCAGTTGGAGCCAGGCGGATAAACCGTTCAGGTAGAATGGTTCTCTTAACAAGGCTTTCAAAGCGGGCTTCGTGTTCTTCACTGATGAATCGTCGGATAGCACGGGCCTGAGGAGGTGCTGTGGTCTTAGTTCTCTTAGACATCTGCAATCAAAACCAGCACAACCACAAAACACAAATGACAGCATTAGTCAAAAAGCAAAAAGAAAATGGTTGCTGGAATTCACAGTTCGCGGCGCGAAGAAAGGTTCGCGGCGCGAACCCTGCGATTTCAGGAAATCCCCAATTGCTTCCTAGGGTTTCACCAAAGAGGGATTTAACATACCCAACCAGTCAAAATGCACAACCCTAACCTAATCCTATTCTAATTCACACAAGCATAGCAATTCCAAACAGTATTCACAGAAAAATACGATCTCTAACCAACCCTAAATTGAAAAACCCCAAAAAGGGATTGGAAAAGAGGAAATGAAGATTACATACCTTTAGAATCTCTACACTTGCAAAAAGAAGAAGATTGGAAGAGTGAAACACTGAAAACGTTGAGAAATGGTGGAATTTGGGGGTTGGGGTGAAAGCGCGGCAAAGGGGTTTGAAATGAGGAAGTTTGAAATGAAACTGACTTGACCTAAACAGTATTTAAATGAATTCTGTCACGCAAAGTTCGCGGCGCGAACAGGGGGTCGCGGCGCGAACTGCATAAAACAGAACCAATTAAATTTTTTTCATTCAGTTCGCGGCGCGAACAGGGGGTCGCGGCGCGAACTGCAAAAAACAGAAAGCACTTAAATTTATTCAATCAGTTCGCGGCGCGAACAGGAGGTCGCGGCGCGAACTGCAAAAAACAGAACTTCAAAAATTTTAAAACTTCAATCAGAGCTAAGAATCACACAACAGAGAAATTTAAAATGCACACAAACAACGTTGGGTTGCCTCCCAACCAGCGCTTTGTTTAACGTCGTTAAGAGCTCGACGGTACCTCAATTAGCTTGATCCAGATAAGGAAAGGACACACACATCACGGTTTATGTCACCGCTATGATAGACTTTCAGTCTTTGACCATTGACAGTCCAGCTTTCTTGCGACTTTGGATCCTCTATCACAATGGCTCCATAATTCCGTACTTCCTTGATCACAAATGGTCCAGACCATTTAGACTTCAATTTACCCGGAAACAACTTCAACCTTGAATTAAAAAGCAATACCATCTGGCCAACATGAAACTCTTTGGGGCGGATCTTCCCATCATGGTATGCTTTTGTCTTCTCCTTGTACAGCTTATTAGAATGGTATGCATTGTTCCTTAGTTCCTCCAACTCATGGAGTTGACCTTTCCTTCTCTCTCCAGCTAGAGTGGAGTCGAAGTTCAAGAACTTAAGAGCCCATAATGCTCTATGTTCCATTTCAACTGGAAGATGACAAGTCTTCCCATACACCAGTTGAAACGGAGTCAGCCCAATAGGTGCTTTGTAAGCAGTGCGATATGCCCACAAAGCCTCGTCAAGTTTTAAAGACCAATCCTTTCTTGAGTTCGAAACTGTTTTCTCAAGTATCCGTTTGATTTCCCGGTTTGAAACCTCAGTTTGACCGTTCGCTTGTGGGTGGTAAGGAGCGGTCACCTTATGCCTTACACCATAATGTTGTAGAACTTTTTCTAAGGGTGTATTGCAGAAGTGTGAGCCTCCATCACTCACCAACACTCGAGGCACACCAAAACGTGAGAATATGTTCTTCTTTAAAAATTTGATCACGGTTTTGGCATCGGCCTTGGGTGAGGCAATTGCTTCCACCCACTTCGAAACATAATCGACAGCTACTAAAATGTACTCATTAGAGAAAGAAGAGGGGAATGGGCCAACGAAATCAATACCCCAACAGTCAAAAACTTCTACTTCTAGCATGTTGGTTAGAGGCATTTCATCCCGTTTTCCTATTCCGCCACTCCGTTGACATGCATCACAACTCTTCGCATGTTCGTGCGCATCTTTGAATAAAGATGGCCAATAAAAACCCGATTGGAGTACTTTAGTGGCTGTTCTCAAACCACTATAGTGACCTCCATACGGAGAGTTGTGACAGTGCCACAGAATGTCTCTTGATTCCTCTATTGTTACACACCTTCTCAAAATATTGTCTGCCCCTACTTTAAAAAGGTAAGGGTCATCCCAGACATAATATTTTGCATCAGCTAAGAATTTCCTTCTTTGATTGCAAGTGAGGTCTTCCGGTGTTAAACCAGTTGCTTTGTAGTTAGCAAAATCAGCAAACCAAGGCCTCACCTGAATCGCATAGAGTTTTTCATCTGGAAATTCTTCTCTCACCTCTTCTTCTTTGTTTGTAATTTCTACATTGACCAATCGAGACAAATGATCTGCTACCAAGTTCTCGGAACCTTTTTTATCCCGTATCTCTAGATCAAACTCTTGTAATAAAAGGATCCAACGAATAAGCCTTTGTTTTGAATCCGGCTTGGTAAGCAGATATTTTATTGCAGAATGGTCAGTGTAGATTACAACTCTTGAACCAATCAAATAAGCTCTAAATTTTTCCAATGCATATACTATGGCTAGCAATTCTTTTTCAGTTGTTGCGTAATTAACTTGGGCGTCATTCAACACCTTACTAGCATAGTGTATGGCATGGAAAACTTTATCGCTTCTTTGTCCTAACACCGCACCCACTGCATAATCGCTAGCATCACACATGAGTTCAAAGTCAAGGTTCCAGTTTGGTGCTACGATTATTGGTGCGGTGATCAACTTTTGTTTCAAATCTAAGAAGGCTTTAAGACATGACTCATCAAAAAGAAAAGGCGTACCTTTGTTGAGTAAATTACTCAATGGCTTTGCGATCTTTGAGAAGTCTTGTATGAATCTCCGGTAGAAACCGGCATGTCCTAGAAAGCTTCTTATTCCTTTAATGTTGGTTGGAGGTGGTAGCTTTTCAATAATTTCCACCTTGGCCTTGTCCACCTCTAGCCCTTCAGAAGAAATCTTGTGACCAAGTACTATACCTTTAGTGACCATAAAATTGCATTTTTCCCAGTTGAGCACTAGGTTGGTCTCCACGCATCTCTCTAGAACTACATCAAGGTGCTTCAAGCACATTTCAAAAGATGATCCATAAACAGAAAAATCGTCCATGAACACCTCGATGCATTCTTCTATCAGGTCTGAAAAGATAGCTTGCATACACCGTTGAAATGTGGCCGGTGCGTTACATAATCCAAAAGGCATTCTTCGGTAAGCAAAGATGCCGAAGGGACATGTAAAAGCTGTTTTCTCATGGTCTGCCGGATTTACTGAAATTTGATTATACCCCGAATATCCGTCCAAGAAACAGTAGAAGTTTTTGCCGGCGAGCCGCTCCAACATTTGATCCATGAAAGGTAGTGGGAAATGATCTTTCCTTGTGGCTTGGTTCAACCTTCTATAGTCGATGCACATCCTCCACCCTGTCACTGTTCTCGTCGGAATCAACTCGTTTTTATCGTTTTTAATCACCGTCATTCCGCCTTTCTTGGGTACCACCTGTACCGGACTCACCCAAGCACTATCAGATATGGGATAAATCATTCCGGCTTCTAAAAGTTTGACAACTTCTTTACAAACCACCTCTTTCATTGATGGATTCAAACGCCTCTGAGGCTGCGCAACCGGTTTGAAGTTTTCCTCCATCATTATCTTATGCATGCAATATGCTGGACTAATACCCTTCAAATCGGATAAAACCCATCCTATCGCACCTTGGTTCTTTTTCAAAACTTGAATCAACTTATCTTCCTCTTGCGTGGACAATGTGTTGCTTATAATCACCGGCTTGGTACACTCCTCTCCAAGAAACACATACTTCAAATGTGACGGAAGCATCTTCAATTCTAACTTTTGCTCTTCAGTTTCCTTCTTTGCATCCAAATCTTCCACTAATTCTTCTTGATAGGCCAGCTCACCACAAGATTCTAACTCGTGCAACATCGCTTCAATCTCTCGTTCCTCATTGTCAGTCAACACATTGTATGCTCCGATTAGGGATCTTTCCAAAGGATTAGAAATATGGATTTGATTCACGACCTCCACTACTTCCTCTTCGCTTGCATCAATTCGAAAAGAATCATGCTTGTCAGTTGGATGTTTCATTGCTTCGAAAAGGTTAAAGGTCACCTCTTCGTCTTGAACTCTAACCTTCATTAACCCATCATCTATGTCGATCATCATCCGAGCGGTCTTCATAAAAGGTCTTCCAAGGATTAGGGGTACATCGCGGTCCTCATCCATCTCTACTATTACAAAATCCACAGGAAATAAAAATTTGTCCACTTTTACGAGCATGTCTTGGGCAATTCCGTATGGTGAGGTTGTAGACTTGTCTGCTAGTTGTAAGGTCATTCTTGTTGATTTAATCTCCACATTTCCCAATCGTTTGACAATGGAAAGGGGAATTAAATTTATACTAGAGCCCAAATCTATCAAACCATTCCCAACGTATGTGCTTCCAATGGTTACCGGTAGAACAACCCGTCCCGGGTCGGACTCCTTCCGAGGTAAAGTCTTCTGGATGATTGCGCTACACCGTGCATCAAGAATGATGGTCTCATCTTCCACATGTCGCCTTTTCTTGGTAAGAATGTCTTTCATAAATTTAGCATATCATGGCATTTGTTCTAGTGCATCAGAAAATGGAATGTTGATTTGGAGTTGCTTGAAGATGTCCATGAATCGTGCATAGTGCCTAGCATTGTCTTTCCTTGATGGAGCATGTGGGTAGGGTAGATGTTGAGTTGGGATGACATTCACTCCCTTCTCAGATTTCTTCTTTTTCTTCGATTCAGCATCTTTTTTCTCTTCACAATCAGTCTGTACAGCAGTGGGCAGAACCTGCTCTTTTCGCGGCGCGAAGGTGGTTCGCGGCGCGAACTGAGCATTTCCAGAATCATTTTTCCTCTCACCAACTATATCTGTTTCTTCCAGAATCCCATCAGTGGTGTTCTCTTCTACAATTTCTTCACCTTTTTCACTTACCAACGCTTTACCGCTCCTTGTGACAACTGCTTTGCAATGCTCCTTTGGATTTGGTTGAGTGTTAGCAGAAAAAGAAGGCCCTGCATTTTGTTCCGACAGCTGCTTCGCGAGTTGGCCTACTTGATTTTCCAGATTTTTAATTGCCGCCTCGTTACTTTTCTGATTTGCCATAGAAGCTTGCATGAATTGTTGAAGAGTGTCTTCTAGCTTGGAATTTCCTCCTTGCGACTGCTGACCTTGAGAATTTGGTTGTTGGTAAGGGCTTTGCTGTTGATAATTCTGGTTGTTGAACCTTGACGGTTGGTACCCTTGATTGTTTCTCGGTTGATAGCCTTGATTGTTAGGCTGTTGTCTTTGATATCCCTGGTTTTGGTTGTTCACATAACTGACTTCTTCTTGGGGTGGGGGACAAAAACCAGTAGGATGATCCCCTTGACACAACTCACAACATGCTACTTGATGCTGAACTTGAAAACCTTGAATCTCTTTTATTTGCTGTGGAAGCTTGGCCATTTGTTGAGTAAGAAGCTCCACTTGCTGAGAGAGTAGCTTATTCTGTGCAAGGATGGCATCATTGGTATTCAACTCTAAAACTCCGGGCTTACGTTGTGAAGGGCTACGATCATGTTGACCTTGATGATCATTACGGGCCATCCGTTCAATAATGACTTTAGCTTCCTCCGCAGTTTTTGATATAAGCGAACCACCCGCAGTGGCGTCCAGAAGTGTCTTATGGGTTGATTGGAGACCATTCAAAAAGATGTGGATTTGAGTAAGCTCATCAAAACCATGTCCCTTACACTTCCTCAACATTGATTTGAATCTCTCCCAAGCTTCATTTAGAGATTCGTTTCCTCCTTGAGTAAATACAGCTATAGCCGTCTTGGCTTCCATGAATCGGGATTGAGGGAAGTATCTTTCTAAGAACTTTTCTTCTAATAGATTCCAATCCGTCATCACTCTTGATTCTTGATCAAGGTACCATTCCTTTGCTTTTCCCACTAATGAGTGTGGGAACATCCTCTTGAATAACGTCTCTTCACCCGCCTCGTCTATTCCCGTAGAACCCGCAATCTCATAGAATTTGATGAGATGGGTATACGGATCTTCGTGATCCATTCCGGTGAATGGAGTTGCATAGAGAAGTTGGAGGATTCCGGTCTTCATCTCCGTATTTCTTCCTCCACGGGCAAATTGAGCATTCCTTCTTGGACTATTAGCGGACATTTCAGTACGATTATCCTCCGCCATGTTTCCTTCACAAGCTTCTACAACCACTTCTTCGATTGGAACAAGTGCGGAAGTAGATGCTTCTTCTCTCCGGTTCCTCTCTTCGGCTAGTTTCCTTCTTCTTCGTGTTTTGCTATTGAGCTTCCGAAGTGTTCTTTCAATTTCAGGATCGAATTGAAGTTGCTCCTCGGTTACTTTTCCTCGCATGCACTAGAATCTACAAAACTAACAAACCAAGTGAAACAAAAGAGGAATAACAATAAAAGTAACAAAACTTAAAAACAAAGAATTATTGCAATGCTTGTAATATCGACACCAATCCCCGGCAACGGCGCCAATTTGTTGAAAGAGTATATCTTTGGCAAATATTTTTGTATCGTATCCACAGAGATTAGGTGATATTACCGCCGTTCGATAATTCAAATGTTTTAAGTTTAGAAAGTAACAGGGTTGTTTTGTTTGGAGAAATATCTTGTTAATAAATGTTAACATAAACTATTAAGTGGTTTTAGACAAATATAAAAGCTTGGCAAGATTGGAGTTCACTATTTCAAATATCTATGATTCCCTATGACGAATAATTAGATTCAAGATTATTGATGATGTTCAAATATCCTCTCAAAGTCATTTATGTCTAAATGATATCGTGATAGTTATTATATTGATCCTTAGACGATCTCTCCACCTAACTATCAATATAGCAACCTTTAATGTTCAATATCAAAGAATAGTAATGAATAAATCTATCTCTACAACTTATTCATTACTTGAAAATCTGTTTTATGTCTAAACTCGAGTAATCTCTCTCGACAACTACTCAAATCTGGTTTTCAAAGTAAAGCAAAAACAGTTCCAATACATCAACAATCTTTATCTCATATATAAATCAAAGTGAATACATAGATAGATGAGAATAGCTACTACCTCCAATCTTGACAAAAGGGAGTTTAGCTCCTCATCACCATTGTTACAAAGCAGAAAGATTTTGAAGAAAAACTCTGGTTTTTCTCTATTACAAAAGCTCTACAGCACAATGTGTCAATCAATGGAATAATCCATCAATACCCTAGGTTAAACTATTTTGTCTCTACCAAAAAGGTTGGCATTTCCCTAATTGGACATTGTCATCAGCAGCAGAAAAGCACTTCCCAGGCAGACATCAAAATGGCAATTACTTTTTCTGCACAGCAGCACATTTGACCCTTGGTCAGCTTGCTGGATTCGCAGCCTTCGCGGCGCGAAGGAAGTTCGCGGCGCGAACTGTTGCTTCTCCAGCTTCCTTGTTTGGCAAGCTTCCTCCAAATTGTAATGTTGAACCCAAGGTCCTGCTTATCCAACAATTCTACAAAACTAACAAAAATTGTGAAATAACCATTCAAAACAAAATAAATTAAACCTAATTGCATTTGTACAAAATAGTGAGAATAAAAGTGTGTAATTACATCAAAACTTGGCAAAAGGGACCAATAAAATGGTATAAAAAGTAGTACTAATTGGTCCCTAACAGATAAACACATTGGGAGGACTTTGTGAAATAGTTTATCATCTAAAGGAGTTTATAAGTTTTGTTGATCGAACATATGCATGCAAAGTGATCGTCGAACCCTAACTTTGACAATATTTCTCAAATAGAAAAACCAAAACTTTTACCGCACTTTCTTACACTTTTATGCAAGCTACCGTTACTAAAACCAAAACCCCCCTTGTTACTACGAGTTAAGAATTAAAACAACTGTCGAACAGCGGCGATATCTCACAATCTCTGTGGAGACGATAACAAAAACCCGACATACGAACCCTACACCCAATAGAGGTCAACTTCCAAGGACCATAACTTGATCAATTTTTATGAGATGAAGGTCATTCAAGTCTCATGATCAATCTAAAGATGTCGTCTCCAACTTTTATTATTTGAGAAATTTCAAATTCTACTTAAAATGGGATGTTCCAAGAGGAAACATTATAGGTCATTTTGGGCCATTACCATTGAACAAGCAATTTTCCTCAACTTATAAAATGCATAACTCCCTCATGCCAAATCCAAATTATGTCAAATTCGTGACCAAATTGAATTGGGATCAAAGAGATACAACTTTGTTGAAGGAACCATTTTTATTTGGAGCTCATAGCAAAAGTTATTCAAGGTGGAAGAAGTGGTCATTTGACTTTGTACTTAGAAAAGTTTCAAATATGTTTGATTTCTCCAACTTCCACCTTAAAATTCATCATAATCCAAGCTCCAAATGAAAAAGTGTTCAACATTAAAGTTGTTCCCCTTGATGTCACCTTTCCAAAGAGTCCAAGATCACTTCATTTGGACAAGAATTAAAGGATTTGCGCATGGGTTCTTTACAAGGCTTCATTTGGTAAGATATATGTTCAAATTTAATTTCCATAATGCATGACCACATGATATCATTTGGGTTGATTAGCACAAAATATTGGATCATTCGACATCATTCAATAGGCCTTGTACACGCCCATGCATCTATGCAACCAAACTTTCTAATTTTGGAAAAAATTCAAATGGTGTAGAAAGCATTTCCTTTGCCTATATAAACAAGTGCATTTCCTCAAGATCAACACACACACATTTCCCAAGCCTTGCCATATGATTTATGAACCCTACACCATAGAACACCTTGAGGATTTCTTTGAAATCGAGTTTGAATTTCACCTTCTATTTTGAGATTCAAACTCCAAGGATTTATTGCCTTCTTCATCTCAATTGGTCACTGCAAGCAAGAGGAGGAAGAACCAAGTGAATTCAGATCAAGATCAAGCCAAAATGGATCTACCCAAAGGTGAATTTTTCTCAAACTTCTCTTCTTCGATTCTCCCTCATTTCTCAACTATTTTACTTGATTGTTGGTTGGATGAATTCCTACCGATGTAGGCAACAAGATTGAGTTGCTTTGAGGTCAAATCGAAGCAACTCAGTTCATGATCCTCAAATTTCAAATCCATGTATCTTTCAATTTACTTGGAATTGGAAGAAATTGAGGCCAAATTCGAGCTCCTGGGCATTTTCCCTTTAAAATGATGTCCTTACTTTTTTTTTGGTGGTGGTTGATGGTGGACCAGTCCGGTGAGGTCCACCGGAGAAGATGACCGGAGCTAGGGCTTCGGTGATGCGCTAGAACATCCCAGGCCATCTGATCTCATATCCATGTTTTAATCCTGGTCCTCCTTCCTTATTACCACGCGTGTATATGCGTTGACTGCAGAACATGATAGAAGTGCGCGCTTGGCCATCAGATCTGCCACCTCAATTAATAAGGGAGATCTTATGGCCCTTGGTTTTTTGAATTTCATTTTAATTTATGAATTTCCATTTAATCCCTCTATTTTGTTTAATTCATAATAATTTCATTTTTATTCCAAAAAATACGGGACTTTCACCAAAAATCTATAAATATATTTCTTTTCCATATTTTGAATTAAAATTATTTTTTGGATAATTTTTGATATTTTTCACAAATTAAATGTTTTGGTGCATATTTTTAATTGTTTAAAAATACTTCTGACTTTCCAAAAATCATGAAATTTTTTGTCTAAGGTCTTTTGACCTTGTTTGACCTAGGATACATCTCTTGGCCATTTATTTGGTGTTTTGAAGAGATTTGAGGTTTTGACCAAATTAAAATGCATTTTAATTCATCTTTAAATGGATTTTTAATTGAATTAATGCTTGAAAATTATGTTGAGCCTTTTTTATGGTCTTGTGATGTTTGAATTTCTGTTTGGCCTTGATCATGGTTGATTTGACTTTTGTTTGACCAATACTATTGGATTTAGGGGATTGATGAAATATATATTTCATCTCCCAAAAAGAATGGATAGTATTGATCAAATGCATTTCCTCCTATGATCAATTTGAAAGGGGTTGTATTTATAGGCAATGCAATTGATTTCCACACACTTCCATCAAAATGTCAAAAATAGCAATTCTCACTTGCATGGATGCATGGGCGTGTGATACGCCCATCAAATGATGTCAAAAGATCCAAAATTGATCATGAGCAATGCTGAAAGTGTGTCATGAAGTCATGCAATTGGAATTGGGAAATGACATTGAAATTCATCTAAACGGAACCTTGAAGAAAAGCCATGCCCAAGTCATTCAATTTTTGGCCAAATGAATTGATTTTGGACTTTTTGGAAAAGTGAGATCCAGGGGAACAACTTTCATGTTGAACACTTTTCCATTTGAAGCTTGTATCATGATGAATATTGAAGTGGAAGTCTGGAAAATCAAACATATTTGAAAATTTTCTAAGTACCAAGTCAAATGTTCACTTCTTCCACCATGAATAACTTTTGCTATGGGCTTCAAATGGAAAAAAGTTCCTTCATAAAAGTTGTATCTCTTTCAAACCTCTTAAATTTGGTCACAAATTTGACCTCATTTGGATTTGGTATGAAGGAGTTATGTATTTTAGAAGTTGAGGAAAATTGCTTATTCAATGGTAAGGGCCAAAAATGACCTATAATGTTTCCTCTTGGAACATGCCCTTTAAAGTAGAATTTGACATTTCTCAAAGAATAAAAGTTAGAGGGGACATCTTGAAATTGATCATGAAACTTGTATGTCCTTCATCGCATAAACATTGAGCAAGTTATGGTCCTTAGAAGTTGACCTTCTAACTAGGGTTCAGACAAAATGACTTATAATCTTTCACCATAAAAAATGACTTTCCAAGCAAAACTAGATCTTAACCTCAACATGAAAGTTGTTTGTAATGTCATAAGGAGTAACTTTTATCTTGGAATAATTTTCATATGACAAAAATTGTATGAGATAGGGTCTAGTGAACCCCAGTTTTGACTAGTTGACTTTCTCTGGTCAACCACCATGAACCAACTTGCAAAATTGAAATTCTCTTGATCTATTGGACTCATGGAGGATCATATATGTACAATATCATGTATAATGAAGTATACCTTGAAATATTTGATCAAATGTGGAAGAAACTTGTTGAGAAAGTCACACAAGATACCCATATGAATTAGGGCTTCCAAGGCAAACAAGCTTCAAACTCTTGATGAATTCTTGATCAAAATGATAAATGAAGATCATGGGTATCCATATATGATGTCTAGAACAAATGTGAACCATCTCTTGATTGATCTCCTTGCATTGAGGGTCTTAAAGCCTAGTTGTGAGCTTGACAGGGCATTGGTGGATGCACATACTACCTATAAAAGAAACAAAGCTATACATAGACATATTTTTGTATTTTGGTTAGTAAATAAAAAAAAGTATGATATAATCAGATATTCTTGGCGATCTTTCCCAATGTAAACCTAATGAATAAGGGGTAAGGAGGATGCCAAGGTGTGATCCCAAAGCCAATGCATATGATGAAATAGCATGAGGGATCTTAGGGTCAAAATTAGGGTCTTATAGCTGCCCCTATTTAAGGACATTCTAACTGAGGATGCGAAGGTTAAAATCTTTGTATCAACTCAGTAAAATGGACTTAAATAACAACATCTATAAATAAATTTTGCTCCCTAAGAGACCTCATGATGCATATGATATATATGTCAAAATAATCCTTATGGGGAATATATTGCCACAAAGGAAAAGAATCCGGAGAGACTGAAAGTCCATAGGAGCATAATGCATTCCGTAAGGAAAGTTCATTGAAGAGACAAAGATATTGGGGGATAAAAACTATGCGTAGGCCAGACTATGACTTGAAAACTGCTGGGGACACGAGGGGATTTTCCATGAAAATAAATCAGTGGAAGGACTCGGTTTGGGGGTAAGGGAAAATCTGCAGGGGAAACGGGTAAATCAGAACAAAACTGAAATACTCGAATCAAACAGGAAAAGGTGATTCCACTGAGGAAACACGCACTCAAACTCAACTAGGGAAGAATAAACTTCAACACAAGAGTACCAGAGATATATCTATTACGGTTACTGGGTAGAAAGATAATATATTATGACAAAGGGACATTCATTACCGGTTAGGGTAAACATATCAAGGATGACTCGCTGAGGAGAAAAAGGTATATTCAATATTTGTTACTAGGTAAGAATAACCTAATGGGGAGAGAACTCAAATAGGGTTTATAACTATCGGTTACTAGGAAGAAGACCAAAGAGAGAGTATCTGTCACCTGATTAAAGTGAACATATCAAGGATAAACTCAGAGGAAGAATATCCGTCATCGGTTAGGATGAACATATCAAGGATAGACTGTCGGCGAGAAAATAGGAATTATATCTATCAATTACTGGATAAAATACCAAAGAGAGAATATCCATCACCGGTTAGGATGAACATATCAAGGATAGACTCAGAGAGAAAAAAAGGATAGAAATTACAACTACCAGTCACTGGGTAGAAGACCAAAGAAAGAGTATCTGTCACTAGTTAAAGTGAACATATCAAGGATAAACTCAAATAAAAAAGTGGGATTTATATCTACCGGTTACTAGGCAGAAGACCGCAAAGAGGAGAAAATCTGTCATCGGTTAAGATGAACATATCAAAGATTAACTATCCAAGGAATAAAAATAGGGATTATAACTACCTTTTTACTGGATAGAAAACCACAAAAGGAAGAATATCTATCACCGGTTAAGATGAACATATCAAGGATAGACTGCCTGGGGGAAATGTGAAAATGAATCCGCTGGGGAAAAAAAGGAAGTAAATTACATTTACCGGGTATTAGGAAAAAGTAAAGTACTAAGCAATTGAGAAGAATATTACCAGTTACTGGGTAACAGACTCTCAGGGGACTAAAATATCTACCTAGGTAATAGCTAGAAAGAAACGTTCAAACAAAGACTCGACCCAATGGGGATATAACTCAAGGGGAGTGACTCCATTCATATAATTAGCTGGGGAGGAAACTAAAATAATAATTACCCACGAGGAAATAACTCAGTGTGGAAATGAGAAAGGTTAAACTCTTTCTGCTTAAGGGGATGACACTCTATAATTGAGGGAGGACAGACACGCCAAATCTGTATAGGTAAATGATATCATCGAAGCAGGGGATCAGAATAAACGAATCAAGTGCGATAAAAATGCATAATGAAATATCTGATGTTGTGTTCTCTGAATGAATATGCATGTATATGACTATGATTATGCTGAATAAACAACACAAAGGATACAAATATCAAAGATTTGAATCACTGCTGCAACACTCGGGTAATCTCGACAAGATGGAAACACCCATTGGAGAAAATGCTGGGGATAAAAATAAATCATCTAGCTCTGCATAAATCACTTATGGCTGGGAAAGTAATGGAGAACATGCCTCCAATTAATCATGGAAAACTCCGCAGGGAGAAGAGAGCATTACTGAAGGAATATCAACTGAACATGCCGAGGATAGAGAAAGGATCTGCGGAGGATCCAAATTGTCAACACTGTGGGGAATTTTAGGTCAATACTATATTAAATGGGAGACAACCTTGCAGAAGACAAAATCAAATACTGCTCTGAATTAAATAATGCCGGGAAAGAGGGAACTTCATATCAGAAGATGAACTCTGCCTGGGAACACAAGAGATAAAACTCTACACCGGGATCTAAGCGAACTGCTAAGGATGCTATGACCAAAATCGTCACATTCCTCAATAATCATTGAATTCTTTTTGGAAATTGTGAAATAAACCAATTCCAAGGCAAAGATAAACCGGATTTGACTCACCAAGGAGAAACCACCGAGGTTATGCAACACAATTATGCAAATGGAAACCAAATAAAGGTTTTGGATCTCTAGGGTCCAATCACAAACTAGGAGGATACGAAACATGAACACCTCAGTTGGGGAATGTGAGTTTGCAAAGGAAACCGATCATCAGCTCGACTCTACTGGGGATGTGACCCACAAACTCAACTGGGTATAAATGACAAAATGTCGGGGAGGAGAATAGTTACCAAACCAAATGCTTGGGGAAGACCAACAACGTTTCATACTTCAAGACTTACCTGTCCTTGGATTGCTGTTGACGTTCCTTACTGAAATCGATTTTTCTTAAAGTGGTTATTTTTATTATTTTAAGAAAAATGATTATTCATTAATTTATTTCAAAATTATCATCATAAAAATTCAATTTTATTTAACATAAGGAAATAAGAACAAAAATAATTGGATAAAAGCTCAACTTTATTTAGTAGAATGGTAGTCTGCGAATAGCAGGACTCCATGGATCTTTACAAAGTTTGAGAATGGTAATTTATATGGAAAAAGACTATATTGAATACAATGATCACTACTCTCCCTACCAACTTTGAAATCTATTGTGCTCTTGGCTTCGGTTGAGAATAATGAATCAGAACCAAATGACTTGCTCAAAACTGAATACAATTACTTGCCATAATCCCTAATTTTTGCCTAGATTACCCTAAGGTGGGGTACTCAATCTACCGGGATAAATTTCCTGTTTTATGTTTCTAACTTTTGCCTGGATCGCCCTTTCAGGTTTTTAATCCACCGAGGCGCTCATTGTTGCCTAAGCCGCCCTTTCGGGTTTTCAACTTAGCGAGTTGTTCTTTTCCTTTTTAGGCGAAGTATTTCTTGACTGCATTGGCGTTCACAGGACGAGTGAACTCTTCACCATCCATAGTTGTAAGAATCAAAGCACCGCCTGAAAAGGCTCTCTTAACAACATATGGGCCTTCATCATTAGGAGTCCATTTGCCCCTATCATCAGGTTTGAAAGATAGAATCTTCTTGAGCACGAGGTCACCTTCTCTAAACACACGAGGCCTGACCTTCTTATAAAAAGCTTTCTTTATTCTTTGCTGATACAACTGACCATGGCACATGGCAGTCAATCTCTTCTCTTCAATTAAATTCAGATGGTCATATCTAGTCTGGCACCATTCAGCTTCAGTCAACTTGGTTTCCATCAAAACACGTAATGAAGGGATCTCAACTTCCACGGGGAGCATAACTTCCATACCATAAACAAGAGAGAAAGGGGTTGCCCCTGTTGAAGTGTGGATGGATGTAAGATACCCATGCAAAGCAAATGGGGACATCTCATGCCAGTCTTTATATGTCGCAACCATCTTTTGAATGATCTTCTTCATGTTCTTATTCGCAGCTTCAACAACCACATTCATCTTGGGTCTATAGGGAGAAGAATTATGATGTGCAATCTTGAAGTCTTTGCAAAGAGCTTCCACCATATTATTGTTCAAGTTTAATCCATTATCAGTAATGATCTTGCTTGGCACACCATAACGGCATATAATCTTATTCTTGATAAACCTTACAGTAACTTGCTTGGTTACATTTGCATACGACGCCGCTTTAACCTACTTTGTGAAGTAATCAATATCCACTAGAATGAAATGATGTCCATTTGAAGCTTTGGGCTCAATCATGCCAATCATATCAATTCCCCACATGGAGAATGGCCATGGAGAGGAAATGACATTCAACAATGCCGAAGGAAAATGAATCTTATCTGCATAAATTTGACACTTGTGGCATTTCTTCACAAACTTGCAACAGTTAGAATACTTTGTCAGCCAATAGTAACCTGCTCCCAACATCTTCTTTGCCATAGCATGTCCATTGGAATGGGTACCAAAGGAACCATCATGGACTTCAGACATCAACATGTCTTCTTCCTGTCTATCCACGCATCTGAGCAAAACCATATTGAAGTTTCTCTTATAAAGCACATCACCGTTCAGGTAGAATTTTCCAGCTAATCTCCTCAAAGTCTTCTTATCTTTCAACGATGCCCCAGGTGGGTAAGTCTGACTTTGAAGGAAACATTTATATCAAAATACCATGACTTTTCATCTCTGACTTCTTCAACAAGAAATATATGAGCTGGCCTATCAAGACACATCCCAGTCAAATTAGGAACTTCATTCCAAAATTTCACTACAATCATGGAAGCCAACATTACAAGAGCATCTGACATACGGTTTTCATCTCGAGGGATATGATGAAACTCAACCTTTGTAAAGAAAGTTGAAATCCTCCTCGCATAGTCTTTATATGGTATCAAACTGGGTTGATTCATCTCCCATTCACCTTTGATCTGATTTACAACCAAATCTGAATCTCCATAGACGTCAAGATATTTAATTCTGAGATCAATGGCCTCTTCAAGCCCTATAATGCAAGCTTCATACTCAGCCATATTATTTGTACATTTGAAGGTCAATCTAGTTGTAAATGGAAAATGAGTGCCTTGAGGAGTAATAATCACTGCCCCGATGCCATTACCATATGAATTAACAGCTCCATTAAATACCATGCCCCAACGGGAACCAAGTTTTGGCCCTTCTTCAAGCAATGGTTCATCACAATCTTTCATTTTTAAGTACAAAATCTCTTCGTTAGGAAAATCGTACTGCACTGAAGGATGCAAGATGGGAAACAAAATACCATAGTCAGATATTCCTTTGACATACCTTTGTATCCTCTTGGTGGATGCAAGATGGGATACCTTTGGCTTCTGCATTAATCTACTGACCATGCCTACACAATAATCTAAATATGGCCTTATGTGATAGAGGTGTCGAAGTGACCCAATGAGTCTTCTGTACTGCATTGGATTAACATCATCTTCATCTGAGTCTTTCATAAGTTGCAATCTGGGCTCAGTTGGAGTCGAAGTTGGGTTACAATCTTTCATCTCAAATCTCTTGAGTTTTTTGCATGCATATCTTCTTTGGTGTATCATCAAGCCTCTACTACTCTTGTATAATTTGATACCAAGGAAGTATGGGAGATTTACCAAGTCTGGCATTTCAAACTCCTTACTTAAGTCATGTTTGAAGTCTTCGATCTCATTCTTGCAACTGTCTGTTATCAACATGTGATCTACATAGAGACATAGAATAAGTATCCCATTCATGCTTCTCCTGACATACACATCACACTATGTCGAGTACTTATCAAACTCTTTTTCTATTTGAAAGCCATCTATTTTCTTGTTCCAAGCTCTTGGAGCTTATTTCAGTCCATACTTTGTGCAACATATATACTTTCCTTTCTTGGTCTTGTTTCACAAACCCAACTGGTTGTGTCACATACACCTCTTTGTCTAGAGGGTCATTCAGGAATTCACATTTCACATCCATCTGACATATCAACCAGTTATGCATATTCGCTAGACCGACAACCAACTTGATTGTTTCAATTATAGCTCTTGGTGAAAAGCCTTCATCATAGTTGATTCCTTCTTTTTGACGAAACCCCTTGGCTACAAGTCTTACAATATGTCAAACTACTTCACCTTTTGGATTTGAATTGACTTTATACACCCATTTCACATCAATTTCCTTATTCCCTTTTGGAAATTTGACTAGTGATCAGGTATCATTGTCTTCTAAATATTTTATCTCATCCACCATAGCTTTCATCCATCTTGAGTCTTTCAATGCTTTAGTTGCATTGAGTGGCTCAATATTTTCATAGAGGGTGTAGTGTAGTAACTCACCTTCATCATCGACCATATCATCTGATATGATTACACATTTTTTCAGTATTTCATGCATGTTTCATGTTCTCTAGGTCCTTCTTGTGCTAGCCTGACTTTCGACAACTTCTTGTTGAACTTCTCGAACAGTTTGTAGAACATCTCTAACAACTTCACTAGCTAGTTTATTACACAAGATTCTCACTGAATCCCTCTTGATGTTCTTAGTCCAATCCCTCTCCTTAAGATCACCTATGATCACATCCCTGTTGATCACGACTTGCTTGTTTAGTGGGTCAAATAGTTTGTATCCATCAATCGAATGACATCCCACTAGGATCATCTGACTTGACTTATAATCCAATTTTCTTCTCGGCTTATCTGGAACATGTCTATGTATTATGGATTCAAACACCTTCAAGTGGCTTAAGCTAGGTTTGACACCATAACAACATTCTTCTGGTGTGATACCTTCAAGCCTTTTTGTTGTACATATGTTTAGTATATATGTTACAGTTGATTCAGCCTTACCTTATAGCTCATTTAGAATATGGTTGCCTTTTAACATACTTCTCTCCATATTCATAATGGTTATGTTCTTTCTTTCAATAGTATTATTTTGTTAATGAGTATATCTTAGCACCACCTCATGAAAAATTCCTTCTTTTGTGCATAGTGTGTCAAAATCTTTCGACACATACTCTCTACCTCTATGTGTCCTCAGAACCTTAATCTTGTTACCATTCTGTCTTTCAACCATTGCTTTGAAGTTGATGAAAACATCGATCAAGTCACTTTTCTCATTGATTAAGTAGGTCCCCGACTTTCTGTTGTAGTTATCAATAAATGTAACAAAGTACTTGTTACCTCCAAGTGAATCTACCAAAAGAGGACCACACACATCTGAGTATATTATCTCGAGAGTGGATTTCTACTTGCTTCTTACATCCTTGTTGAAGTTATTCTTGTGTTTCTTTGCTTAAACACGTTCTTCACATACTTCTTATAGAATATGGATTTCTAGTAGGCATGAAACAATGTTTTTCCATCATATCTATAATGCCATAACCATTCATCTCTGCTAGTTGCATTCGCCAGAAACTTGTATTCCATCATATCAAGTTCAATCCTTAAGGTTCTACTATAAAACACATGAGCCTTCAAGATTAACATATTTCTCGAGTTGATCACTTTCATCATTCTATCTTCGATCAATGCTTTGTAATTACTTTCAACCAGGTGACCTATACTTAACAAATTACTCTTCATGCCAGGTATGTACAACACATTGGAAATTACTAATCGTTTACCATCTTTTCTCTTGATCAAAACATCACCAATACCTTCAACGGATAAGGTATTGTCGTTTGAAAATTTTACCTTGTTCTTCAACGAGGGACTGATGTTGATAAACCAATCTTTTCTTTGAGTCATGTGCGACAAATAACTTGAGTCGAGGTACCATTGATCTTTGAATCTTTCTTCTTCTTTTGTTATGACCATTAGCATCACTTTGTCTTTTGCAAGCTTTACATCACTTTCTTGATCTTTCATGCCTCCCCGATATTGACTTGCATTATGGCCATACTTTTGACAATTGTAGCACTAAATATGACTTTTATCAGGTTTTCTTCCATCACTTCTTCCTCTACATGCACCACCACCTCTATGATTGCCTTGGTTAGAAGATTGTCTTTGATTTGATGAATTATCCTCTTGATGGTTTCCTCTACCAGTCGAGTTGTTGTAACTTCCTCTGCCCTTGTTACCATTCCATCTTCCTTTGTCTTTCTTAGTCGGCTGAGCTTGCAAAGCCACGCCAGTCTTCGACTTGCTTACAGTTCTTTCAACAATTTTTTATTTGTGAGATTCAAGAGTCCCTTGAAGCTCTTATTTTGTCATACTTGACAAATCCTTCGATTCTTCTATGGCTACTACCACATGATCAAACTCTGGATGTAATGGCCTCAAAAACTTTGACACTACAAATTTTGATGTAAACACTTGTCCACACGTTTTAATTTGATTCACTAGTTTTGTTACCCTAGTGAAGAAATCAGTCACATTTTCATTGTTTTCCATCTGAAGCAATTCATACATTCTTTTGCGTTTGTAACCTCATCTCCTTTACTTTCTCAGTGCCTCCAAATAATTTTTTCAGGATGCCCCATGCTTCCTTTGCTGAATGTACATCACAAACTTTCTCAAAACTGTTTGGATCAATGCATTGATTGATTAAGAAGAGAACCTTGTAATCTTTCTTCTTCAAATCTTTGTGTACATCCTTTTATTCATCTGTAACATTCTCTCCAATTGGTGTTACTCAATTTTTCACAAGATCCCAAAGATTTTGATAACAGAAAACAACCTTCATCTGCTTACACCAATTTTCATAATTCTTACCATTCAAGATTGGAAGATTCGCAGGAAAATTCTCATTCTAATGATTCATCATGATTCAATGTGTCCCAAAGATCACATAACCAACGCTCTAGATACCAGATATTGGGAAAACTCCAATCTTGAAGTTAACCGAATCAATGTTGATGAACAATAATCAATATTTCTAATTGATTACGCCTCTTGTTCTTCATCCTTTACTCACATGAAACAATCATTCCTTGTTTGCAAGATGATTCTACACTATTTAGAGAATTGAAAGAAGAAAACAATGCAAATTGAAAGTGAGAGAAAAAATAAATTTTAGAAGTAAAAGAAGAATGTAATGTTGTTGTGCAAATTGCACTATAAGTGTTTGATATTGTGTGTTAATCACAACTGTGGTTTCAGAAATTACACAAGGTTATTACAAAGTTTTATCTTTCACTTAATTACAAAAGAAATAAAACTCCTCTCGATTTATAGAAGAGATTACCCGCACTTCAAATAATTACAAAATAACTAACTCAATTAAAACTAAGCTAAGTTAATCTATTTCGACTCTTTCGACAACGATATATTTCAACTGTATGTTTCGACAAATTATATTTGACTTTTTGTCAAATATAACAAAAACACAGACTCTATTCGACACAAATACTTTTTGAGTCCCGTCAAATACAAACACATTTTTCGACTTCGACACAAAAAACTATATATTTAACATAACCGAGAGAATATACCATGAATAAAATATTTTATACCAGTCCAACCGAAGGTGAAACTAACCGGTCTGATTTGATTTTTAAAACATTAGCTAGAAGATAAAAGATGCGATCAACGTGTCACAATTTACTAATCGTTGTAAGTTAGATTATTAATTTAAATGTTTCGTGATTTAAGTTTTCTAGTCTGTCGAATGATTGAGGTGAAAGAGATTTATCCACCTCATAGCACTATTTAGTTTATCTTTTGTCTTTTAACTTATATAAAACTGTTTGATAAGTGCACGGTAAGTAAAATGGGAAGTGTTGCCATGCCAACTTTTTCATAACGTGAAATGCGCACTATAAAAAACAAGATAATAAAACAATAATAACGCAACCATGTACGGATATATCGTTTTCCACTAGGATAGATTAATATAATCATAAAAAGTTTAATGTTTTTCCATTAATATAGTGTTCAACTATGATCCACCAACCCATATGAAAAATAGCGTTTTCGTATCCGTGTTCATTTCGGAATTGAGCACATATATCAATAGTTATAATTAAGTTTAATTTTTTTTTTTAAACTATTATTGATTTTTCGTATCAATATCGAGGTCGTATTTGAGATGTCGTGTTTTATAATATTCAAAGCATTACATTAGCTTGTGATTCGACAGCGTCAACCACTCTTCTGTTGTAATTTCTCAAAGAAGTGAGAGTGATGTATAATACTTAAATATACTGTGGTTTTCATTCATTTTGAGTCTCTTCTAATGTTGGCCACGAATCGTTCAATATAAAAATTAAACTATGTTAGGGTTAACCCCACCAATTGGAATACAGTTTTTAATTATAATCAAGAATCTCTATTATATATTAATGATAACAGGGAATACTATCTTTACACCATTCTTTTACATCCATTCATACATCATACGACAATGTTTTTTTATAAATAAAATAAAATATCTACAAAAAAAAAATTGTTTTTAAAATTATTTTCTTAACATAAATTTAAAATTGATTATTAACCAATTTTATTATTATATTAACCATAAAAATATATATTATTAATTATTTGTTTTATTTATAATTTATTAATCAAATTTATTAATTCAGTAACCAATAAAATACATAATATTAACCAAATTCTGAAATTAAATTATTAAATATAGATGAATTATTATATTTAATATTTTTTAATGTCAGAATTTGGTTAATACTGTGTGTAGTGGAGTTTTCGTTACCTTTAGGTTTATTGACTAAACCAAAAGTCAACATACAATTCGAGTCGCCACCACACTTTTATTTGTCCAAGGGAAAGGCTAAAAAGCGAACAAAAGCCAAGATAAGAAGTTTTTCAAATCAAAAACTAATAAAAATGTCAGAGATCTGGGTAAGGGGGTTGGTTATGAAATGAGAAGGTTTTACGCAACCAAAACATCCTTAGTACTCTAAGGGAATCCTTTTTGCAAATATGTGTTGTAGGTTGGTATTTGTGAAAAGATTTGTACAAAAAAAGATTGGAGGGATGAGAAGAGAATAGATTATATTTATAAATTTTGTTGTTTGAATGGATGAACCCATTTCCTACGTACCATCACAAAGGAGGATCAAAACCTCGTAGTTCGGGGTAAAAATCTCAAAGATTGGTGAATTGATTTGACCAAAAGTCTTAAGGTCTTTTGTTATCAAAGGGAGAAAACTCAACCTAAACCAACAATCCACCATGTGAGGAGGGCTTCAACATGCTAGTGAGGGGTTAACCCTATAATAAGCATGGAAGACTTATAATCCAACCACTAAAGATAATGTGAGATTTACATCAACCACTATGATAACTCAAACCTATGACTAATGTTTTTGAAAAGGGTTTTAATAAGGTGACCATTGAAACCACAAAAACAACTTGAAGTGAGTTATATTTACAAGTTAGATTTACTTACAAAATAAAGTCAAAGTTGGATTAAAGTTCATTCACAATGAGTATTTATGAAAAGAGTTTGAAAAGTCAAAGGCTTAAGGCCTAGGTTTCTAATTTGAAACAAAGTCAAAGTTTAGAAAATGATTTTTGGCTTGGTTAGAGTGGGGGGAGAAGAAGAAAAAGGCTAGTCCTAAAGCATACAAAGACAAGAGGGGAAAGATAAACCCTTGGAGTTCCTTTTCTTGAAGTCATGGAGATGACTCAAGATCTTCCTTTCCTTTGGACTTAACACATAAGCAAGCAATCAAACAAATTGAACTCAAGCTCCTAGGATTTCCAATTGGCTTGTCTCTTAACTTGACTACTCATGACAATGATCCTCTTGCACAATCTCAAGGTGGAATCCCTATCACACAAGAACAAACATCAAAAAGTTCACAACACAATAAGGGGGATGAAAAAAAAATAAGTTTGGATGAGAAGTCCTTTGATATCAACTTTGAATTTTAGCATTCTAAAGGCATGAGGCCTAGTTTCTCTTCAACAAATTTAGCATTCTAAAGGCATGAGGCCTAGTTGCTCTTGAACTCCTTTAAGCATAGGTAAGTCCTAATTCTAAGTCCTTTCTCCTTTTGCATTTGGTTCACACAAAACAAACACAAAGCAAACACAAGATAACAATATATTTATATACAATAATGGGCTCAAACGAGCAAAAGAAAAATGACATAAACATAAAATATGTGCTCAAGTGAGCAAAATGAAAAGCAATATGAATACATGAGCAAGAAATAAATGGCATTAAAAGTAAAGGGCAAGAAATTAAATGCTCAAATTAAAGTTAGTAATTAGTGGAGGTTATGTTAGCTTGTCATAAGACAATGTAGCGCTATGTTAAGCAATCGTAAGTGAACTAATGTAGTAGCCACACCTATCTGAGGCCGGTCAATAAAAATATAGGCAAAGAACACAAGTTAGAGATCATGACTAGTAAGCCAAGCTCCAGAAACTTGCCATTCAAAAACAAAAGGGGAATGGCCTTGTATGGACTTTAGGTTATTTGCTTGACCAAGAAGAAACCTATCTTGGACATAAAACAACTCACTTGATCATGGATCAAGTTGAGTTTGGTTTGGATCAAAGAAGGTTAAACCTCTCATTTGTCAAGACCAACCATAAGACATTAACTCATTGGCCATTAATGGAAAGAATGGGATGAAGAAGAAATGGAATGGAAAAGAAGACAAGTATCAAGTCTAATTAATCAAATGTGAATCAAGTCATCATCAATCAATGCCAAACAAAAAAGAAATGAAGATTACAGATCAACAAGTCAACAATATTTTTTTGGTATTTTTTGAATAAAAATAAAAGGCAAATAAAAAATAATCAAATAAGGTCAAACCTCAAATTCAATTCAAATCAACTTCAACAAGTCCAATTAAATTCTCAAAGGTCTAACATGGTCAAACAAGCTTTGACTAATTTTCTCAACAATTTTTGAAATCAGAAAGTAATTTAAAACAATTAAAAATAATCAAAAGTAGCACAAAATGGATTAAAATCTCAAATAAATCTCAAATCAAATAAGAAATTGATGAGACTATTTTTCATTTATTTATCATGATCCATAAATGCTAGGAAAATATTTTTGTATTTTTTAAATATCAGAAAGTATTTTAAAATGAACTAAAACTATTAAAAACCAAATAATTCACAAAAAATATTAAATGAAGTCACAAAAATAATTAAAAATAAAAATATGAAACTAGATTTTTCAAGAAATTTTTTGGCATTGGTCTCATATTTTTATGACTTCAAATAAATTTTTTATGAATTTTTGAAAATCAAAGGAATTAACTGAAAATAAAAGAAAATAGAAATAAATGAAAAATGCGCAGCCACTGGATGAGATTCATTAATTAACGTGGCAAGGAGAAACAATCCAGATGTGAGGGCACAACGTGCAACCAAGTCAAACGTGTGGCATAATGGATTAAATAAAGTACACATAATGAATGCACACGATTAAAACGTGAGAACCAAATCCAAAGGCTGGGAACGTGTATACGTGGTGATGGTGGTGGAAACCACCATCTTCTCCGGTGGAACAACAACCTCCGACCACCAGTTGCAGAGAAAATTTTCTAACAAAAATGGAGAATGAGGATATGAAATTGAAGCTTGTGTGATGGAGATCACCACTGTATCCATGGATCTTCCTCACTCTTCCTATATTGAGAGAAATGTGAGGTGAAAGATCATGGTGTATCAACTGTAAATGCACGAAATGGAAAATTGAAACCACCATTGGCTTGCCTCAAGTGTGAGGACTTCAGAAAACCACACAAACAAGAGAATACTACATTGAATTGCAAGTTCTAGATCCAAAAAATTTGAAGGTCTACCTCTGAATTGAAGTTCTTTAAGCCACGAAACCTTCAAGATCTTGACTCCTCTTTACTCTAGGGATGCAGTGGAGATGATAGGCTAATGAATTAGGTTTTGAAAATCAACTAATGATGTTGAATTTCAAGCTCGAAAGTGAGAAAAATTTCTGGAAAATTCCTTTGGTATGGTTATGGTTTCAATGCTGCAGCATTTCAGATCTCCAAAAGGTTGATGAATGAATGAGAAAGAGTGCTTATTTATAGTTGAAATTGGGTGTGCATCATGCTTCCCTCGTGTGCATGGCATTTGAAATTGGATATGCATGGGCCTGTATAGGCACATGTGAGTCCCAATGATGGGTGCAAAACCATGTTGAGTTCATTTGGAAAGTAATTGGACGTGCATTTTGGAGGGAACTAGCTTGCACATTAAGTTTCATCATAAAAATGCCAAATTGTACATAAATGAAGAGCTCTTCGAAACTCACCAATGGTAAGTCCAAAAAAGTAATGTGAGTAATGGTTGGAAAGCCCTTGGAATAAGGAACAAAAGTCATGTTAGGAAAAAATCATTTGACATTTGGAAATTAATGAAAACTGGCTGTGAAAATTTAGGTACAAAACATGTTTAATCACCTTTGAAAATTTTCACCAAAAGCAAGCCTATTCAAACCCCTATGTTTTCATGATGAAAGTTTCAAATTAAAAACCCTCCAACATAAAAGTTGTATATCTTTTCAAGATAATCAATTTAGACTCAAAGTTTGCATCATTTGGATTTTCTATGACAAAGTTATGGGCATTTGAAGTTGGGTACTTTTTCAAAATCAATGAATTAGGTCCAATGTGACCTATAATCTTTTTGTATTATCACATGTATTTATTTTAGAATTATGAAATTTTGTCCAAAATAAAATTTTAATTAGAAATCTCAAGATTTCCAATGCATTTGGTCTCACCTCAAAATCATAAAAATTAAGGAAGTTATAGCCTTGGTAAGTTGACCCAAAATTAGGGTTTCAGTCAAAATAACCTATAATGTTTTGAATGAATGATGACCTTCCAAGTTTCAAATGAATTTTGGATGAAAATTAAACTTGTTCATATGGTTCTTAAGAACAGTGTTTCTCTTGGGGTCATCTCCATTTGACAAACACATTAAAATTTATATCTCAATGGTGCTCAGTTTAGTCAGATGACTTGACTGGTCAACTTCTCATGGTCAAACTTCTAAACTTGATGAATAAATGGTTGAGGATGCTCAAAGAGGCTCATATATTCATAAAATGATGAATGGAATAATTTTCCTTGATTAAATTTAATCATAGGTTGAGGTTGCTTCATGGGCAAGGCATAGTCAAGGTACAGTTGAATTAGGGTTTCCTTGGGAAACAATCCTCAAGCCCTTTGGGTTATCTTGATCAAATTGGAAAATTAAGATACTTGGGATACATATATGATGATTAGGAGCTTTGTGGACCATTTTCATGCTTTTCCTCATCTTCATCTAGCCATTTCATTGGGTTTAGGAGCCTCCTAGGAGCATTGGAACCCATGATCACTTGAGCTTCAATACAAAAAGAGTTAGTGACATATTCTTGTGCTTTTGGTTAGTAATTAAATAAGAAAATCAATAATATACAATACAAGCATGCTTGGTGGTCTCAAACCACTCACACAAGTCCCAACCCTAAGGTTAAGGAGCCAAACATGTTATGATCCTTGAGGCAATGCACTTGTGCAATGATATGATGCTATGAGGGATCTTAGGGTCAAAATTAGGGTCTTACACTGTATAATTTATTGGTCAATAAATTAGTAAATTTGGTTAATAAATTATAAATAAAATAAGTGGTCAAATATATATATATATATATATATATATATATATATATATATATATATATATATATATATATATATATATATATATATATATATATATATATATATATATATATATAATGTAATAATAAAATTGATTAATAATAAACTTTATATTTATATTACAAAAATATTTTATTTATTTTAAAATATTTTTTATAAATATTATTATTTTATTTATAAAAAAAAATATTGTTCACTATATATATGTTTATCGTATAAATACGATAAATAATGCATGATGTAAGTATTGGCGTAAGAATAATATTTCTCTAATGATAAATAAGTCCGTGTAAACGGCAAGAAAATCAACGCCATACATAGTCTTACTAGAAAAATTGAAAGAATATTTGGCCCTTGTTTGCAACAATCACTCAAGCACGAACACTCTATCATTCTCTTTATTTGAATCATACACATGAATTACTCAATTTTTGTTTTGAAGGTGAGAAAAACAAGAAAGGGGGGGTTTGAATTGTTTGAAAAATAAGCGCTTTTGCAAAATAAAATCACACAATGATTTTATACTGGTTCGCTTATAACACAAAGCTACTCCAGTCCACCCGGCCAAGGTGATTTCGCCTTCAACAAGGACTTAATCCACTAATCTTGAAAGATTACAAACAACCCCTAAGAGAGAAGAAAATCTCTTAGTCCTCTCAAGTCTACAGACTACAAAGAGTCACTTGAGGAAATCAAATAAAAATTAGATACAAGATGTGTAATCTAGAGTGCTTCTAAGAAAGCAAATATTACAAACTTAAGAACAAATTTTTCACTTGATAAGCAAAAGCTTAGTGAAAATCTTTGAAGAACAAAGATGTTTTTCTTGAGCGTGATATAATTTCAGTATAGTTTTGGCTAGTGATTTTTCTTGTTTTACTGAATGAGATTTCTTCTCTATTTATAGGAGTTGAAGTAGAGTTGAAGTAGCGTTGAATCTGTTGGATATTGAGATGTAGTTACGCCATTCCATTTATAGCTTCTGCAGTAGACTTTTTCTCTTAGAAGTGACTACTTACCACAATTAGTATCTTCTCTCTTGGAAGTGGAGATTAACGTCTCTTTCTAATTGAGGAAATCCATTTGCAGAACTTTAACTTGGCTTAAACGTTACTTCATCATGATTAACAATTCTGATTAGAGTCTGTGTGTATCTGGAGAAACTAGCTTCTGATGTTATCTCTTGAAAGTTCAGATGGCGCTGATAACTTCCAGAGTTTACAGAAGGCATTTGTTCAGAGTCAGAGCTTCTAGACTTTACTTCATGTTCAGATGCTTCTGATACTTTGTAGTTTTGTCCAGAGTCAGAGCTTCTTGAAACGAGATTCCTCTTTAGATGCTTCTGATACTTGAGATTTTGCATCTGATCTTGTTTTGCATCTGATGACATCATCAGATTTATTTCTTCTTTCTTTAGAACCCTGCACACTTAGAAACTTTTCGTTAGGGTGCCATTTTTGGTTTCATCCTTTGTTATCATCAAAATCATGGAATCTGTTGTAGAACACTTTTTGTTCTTACATGTTTTCCACTCACACACGTTCACACATAAATAATTGAAGAGTAAAAGATGAAGGTTGCTAATGAAAGAATGAGATAATAATGCACCTGGAATGGTCGCATTACAAGAGTATATGAATTTGTTACTTGCAGTACAAGTACAAGTAACTAACAAATTTTCAACTAATTCTTACTTGTGTTCCAACTAATGCACAAAATAATGAATTATATTTAGTACACCACCTAATTTATTATATTCAAACTTTCTATATCCATTATAGTTCTAAATTTCTTGAACAATTTCACTTACACTGTCTTGGTCATGATGTCTGCTACTTGATCTTCACTTTTCCAATGCTCCAAACATAGCCTTTCATTACTTACTTTCTTCCTAAAATAATAAAACCTCATTTTTATGTGCTTACTCCCGCCATGTGCAATAGTGTTCTTGGCTAAATTTATGACAAATATGTTGTCAATCTTCATGGTAATAGCCTCATGGAATTTTCCTTCAACTTCATCAATCAAATTTACCTACCATATAGCTTGACAAGCACATGGTAAGAATCATCACTGAATCTAGAGAGTTTTTCCCAGCACAAGTCAGGTATTCCATCCGTTGCTAGGAATCTTTTCTGGACTTTTTTCTCTCCAGCAGAGTCAGGTATTACAGCCGTTGCTAGGAACCGCCACTAAATCTTTGGATATCCCCATAGTGTTAGGTATTCTAGTCGTTGTTAGGAATCATCACTGAACCTAAAGATATCCCCAATAGATGTCAGGTATTTCATTTGTTGCTAGGAATCATCACTGAATCTAAATCTCCCCATCAACATTAGGTATTCCAGCCGTTGCTAGTAATTGTCGTTGACCTTTTTCTCCCCAGCTGTTACTAGGGGTTGCCACCACTTTTTGCATAAAGAATTTATCCCCAACAAAGTTATTTTCTTTCCCCACCTTTCTTCTTGGAGTATCATCGTTAACCTTTCCTCTTTGAAGAGATAACTATGTTGCATAACATACATTATATTGCATATCATACATAATCATCATAATCATATCCTTTCCAACTAAAGCCCACAAAATACCATATCCATTTCCCCAACATTTGGTCTCAATTCAAGACCATTTACCACCCCATAAATACTTTACCACCTTCATTTTTCCAAGCAGATGAACTCATGACAAGATCATTTACCATCCCCAGCAAATCATTTCATATCACTTTCACCCTAGTAGGGAAATTTTTTGGTTACTCTTTTTAGTATTTAATCCACTCCTACCTTGAAAGCATGGAAGTCGTTGTTATCATTACATCCAGATTCGAGAAGATTAAATAGGGGCATTTGTTATACCCTCAAATTCACCCTACCTTCATAAAATCTCCATAGCCCTAATTCATGAGCATACATCCCTCACATATCATCTAATGTGCATCTATAACCATAATAATCCATGAACTCAAGGCATGGGGTCCATCTATGAAGCTTCAAGATCCTTTGACCAGGTTGAGGTGTGCCCAAGCCACTTTAGCCCTAATCTTCATACTCAAGCATCCTTTGGATCTTAGAGGATCACTCAAGACAACTCCATCACCTCCAAAACCCTAATTGAGTGGTGTGCCCTCATTGAAGACATGTGAAGATTCATCTGGTCACACAAAGGACCTCAACCCTAGTTCTTGACCCTCAATGGCTTGTACAAATTATGATTAATTTTGTGCCTTGACCATACCTTTGAGGACCCCTAATATCCAAACTTTTTTCATGCCACAACCCTTTGAATCACCTTAATACACCTCTTGCACCCGAAAACCCTAAATTTCTGGCTATGGCTCTTGATGAAACTTGTGAACCAAGAAACCCTAGTTTGTGCATCCTTTAATTATATTTTTGCCTCTCTTGATCAAGACATTATTAAATATTTCATTAACCTTCAATTCAAGCTATTTTAAACCATAAATCATCAATCAAACACCCATTTCATACATGGTACAAGTCTTTGGTTTCATCTTGAATTTTGAACTTTCAATGCCTTGATTTCACCAACAAAATTGACCTAAATTCATTCCACAAAGAACCAAGCCTCATTTTAAATCAATCTTTGATCATATGAGCTTCAAACATCCATCACGGTTCCTTAAAAATCAAGAAATCTCAAAATGGCATTTCTAGGTCATGTTGGTTGGTCACATTTTGGCAAGTTTGGCCTACTATTTGGCCCAAACCCCATAACTTTCTCACCTTTCAAGATTTTCAATATATTCTTTGATCCAAATGTCCTAATTGAACCCCTCTTCAACTTTGTTTCAAGGTCCAAGACCTAATTCATTGAGAAAGTACCTCAATTGTTGGATTGGCCAAGCTGGTCAAAATGCCTAGCCAAACCTAGAATCATGCACATGACCCCCACTTTACCTCATTTCCATTTCCAAACTACAACTCCTTTTGACCTGGTTATTTTTTCATTTTATCAAGGGCATGTAATAGAACATTTGGCATAAGTTTCATGCAAAATGCACGAGCCAATTTTATTTGGCCCAAGTTCAAAAATTGGATTTCATCATGGTGCGCCAAACCAGTAACACTTAACCAGAATTTTCATATTGATGCACCAAGCCACCAAACTCATGTGTTATGATCCCTTTTGGCCCAAGATACATTGCGTAACATTGTGTGACATGTTTAGAAGTCAACTTGGGTACAACAAGAGCACATGTGAACATTTTGAGCCAAGGTCATAAAGTGAAATTCTACCTTTGAGCATGCTTCGGACCTTCACGATTTTCTGAAGAGAACCCCTTCATTATCCCTCGAAACACTTTCCTAACCTTCCCTATAAATAGGGGAAGGTATTCCATACATTTCTCAAGATTTTAAAGCCAGAAAATCTCTGCCTTGAAACCATATTTCTTCATCAAAAACAGAGTTTCACTTTCTGAGTTTTGAATCCTTTCAATCAAGACTAAGCACCTAGAAACCTTCACACCACCTCACTTAAGCTTTCTGGAACACTAACACACCTTTCAGCCAACTTCCCATAAGTATCCATAATCATCGGAGTCACCATCTGTGATTGATTCCGACCAGGTAGTTCCACTCATCTTTTTCACTCAAACAAGTTACCCTCTTTCTCAAAAAAATTCACTGATGCTTAACCTCATGGTGTGAATCTTGATTACTCCTTATCCACAATTTAATTTAATTTTTAGGTCAAACTCCATTTCCGTGTTCTTGAGAAATTCTCCATTCTCAGAGCCAATCAATGGCTCATTAGTGTGAAGATGATAACGATGGAGTGAGGGGAGGTTGAATCCATGTCTGATTCCCTCCAAAAACATGAGTTTCAAGAGTTTGATTTTTGATGTTTGGAGGTTGAAGACGACCTCACGTGTCTGTTACTTCGTGCGTTTGAATTCAAAAATTTATCGTGGCTTGCTCTGATTGGCTCATTTAGCAAGCGTGTTTTATTTTATGGTTGACTTAATATATTATTACCTGGATGCGCTGACTAACACCACAAGGCGCTTGGCCAAGTGGATGGGGGTTGACCCCATAACCCCAAGGTCAGGGGTCCAACCCCCAACGCCCTCACTTTATTTTATCCTTTTTTCTTTCTTTTGTTTTGTTTTCTTATTTTTAACTATGTTCTTTCATTTTTATTTTAGTTTTTTCATCACTCATATTAATTCTGATCAAAATATTTTCAACATAAACTTGACTTATTTTTCTCCCTTTTATTTTACTCCACCCTTGTTTTATTTTATTTTGACTTATTTTGTTGACTTTTCATGTCTTGATTTATGATGGTTAATGAAATCTATTAGGTCATGACCTTGGATATTTAGGGTTGATAAAACTTTCAATGCTTCAAATCTATCAATGAATGATCAATGGATCATTCATGATACTTTGAGGCATTGATAGGTTGCCTCTATTTAACCATACTTGAGTCATTTGATACATAGATGAAGCCATTTATTGTCTAACTTAATAATTAATCAACTCATTAACTTGTAATTATTGAGTGATACAATCTTCCATTTGTCAAATCATTGATAGATGGACTTAGGGTTGTATAACTTTCATTATTTCAAATATATTATTAGATGATCAAAGATCATTTTCAATATTTTACATAAGTGATAAGTTATCCCTTGATGCGCCATATTTTGAATCCTTTAACCTATGGATAAATAGTCCTCAAATGTTTTCTTTGTACATTTAACTAACCACTAACTATACTTTACTAATTTTCACTCCTAACCTTTATTATTGTGATCTTGTTATTATTATTATCTTGTGATTTATTTTATGTCAATCATATTGCATTGCCATTTACTTTCAAGTACCCATTATCATCATCATCATTGTATATACTCCTCATGCATGTTTAATTTTGTTATTTATTTATTTTAATTATACAATAAAAAAAACAACAAAAACATGATAAAATTATAAGACCAAAAGTATGCATTTCACTTGTGATCAACCATTGGACTTAGAGGATTTCATTTAGGACCCTTGCTTGGAGACCTTGCCCTTATCTTTTGACACTTACCTTAACTCTGGATTTCATTTGTAACTTACATTATTGTTGTAAGAATGGCATCATGACACTATCCTAGGAAGACATGATTGTAAGGACATTATCCACTTGTTAGTTTAGGTCACTTTTGTACACACAAGGCTTTATCTTGGGCTAACTTACAATGAGACCATTTACATTCTTGTTTGGTTACTTTGTATATTCATTGCACGTCACAATTTCAAAATTAAGAGCAATAAATCCTTGATCCAACATCAAGTGGCATTTTCATAATCAAACTAAAAAAAACAATAAAAATACGATTAGTATTGTGCGTCACGATCCTTAAGTGGTGTGGAATGAGTAAGGATGGAGCTCTCCTACCCTTACTCTGATTATTTTGGACACAAGACGTTTGACTTGTTTATCTAGAATATTCTCCTCGGTCCATAGACTTTAGTGCAATCTAATCACAAACATCTCTTTTCATAAACCCTTCGTCAAGGTAAAATCAACACAACCCATCAAACCTCATTTTTGCGCCTTAGGGACTCACACCGAAAACCCTTTTCTCAAAGGTAAAATCAAACAACCCATAAACATTTTATACTCCAAACTACGGAGATTCGATTCTTCATCACCTAATGAATGATACGTAGCCATAAGGGCCCCAATCCTTGGCGAACACAATAATAAAAAACCAAAAAACACATTCTTTCACACTCTTTTGTAAATAAATAATAAAGATAGATTTTTTTTAATAGATAAATACCCACACAGACGGATAATATAAATGATTCTCATGGAGTACCATGGACGTGAGGGGTGCTAAAATCTTCCTCTTGTGTAACCGACTTCCGAACCCAATCTTGGTTGCGAGACCAATCCATATCCTTATGATTGCACTTCCTGTGTGCATTTCTTTTCTCGAAGGGTTTTATTGACTATTTCCCCTTTCCTTTTTTAGGAATAAATAAAATTTGGTGGCGACTCTTTTGTTTCGTTTTTGAAAATGGTCAGTCCTAGTTTCGTTATCGTGAAACCTCGGTAGCGACACTACCACCACCTCTTTGACCATATTGATTTGTACCTTGTTTCTGATTCGATGGTCTTCCTTCTTGCTTAATTTCTACCATTCAAGTTGTTGTAACCACCTCTAACTTTGATGTCATTCCACATTCCTTTGCCTTTCTTATCTCTGCTTAATTGTGCCTGCAATGCCACATCTACTTTTTCGTTGCTTACAAACCTCTTTGCCATTCTTTTCTCATAAGATTCAAGAGTACATTCTAATTCTTAGTTTTTTTTTAAATCTGATAATTCTTTGCATTCTTCTATAGCCACCATAATATGATCATATTTTAGGGACAAAGATCTCGAGAACTTTGCAACTACAAACTCAGTCACTCCATCACACATCTTGATCTGGTTCACCAAAATAGTTACCCTTGTAAAGAAATCACGCATGCTTTCATTTTCTTCCATTTGGAGAAACTCATACAACCTCTTATGATTTTGTAACCTCACCTCCTTCACCTTCTCATCACTACAAAATGTTTGCTCTAGTATATCCCACACTTCCTTTGATGAATCAACATGTCCAATATTCTTAAAGTTATATGGATCAACACAATGATGAATTATAAAGAGATCTTTACAATCCTTCTTATTAAATTCTTTATGCACATTCTTTTGATCATGAATGACACGATCGCTGATTGGTGTGACACTATTCTTTACAAGATCCCACACATCTTGATAGGAGAAAATTATCTTCATCTGCTTGCATCAATTATCATAGTTATTTCCATTTAGAATGAGAATATTTTTTTAGGAAATGACCATTTGGATGAAAATCCATTACTCAAGATCTTCCAAGAATCGAGCTAGAGGGTCTAGATACCAGATGTTGGAACAATCACTCAAGCACAAACACTCTGTCACTCTCTTCACTTGAATGATACACATAGATTGCTTAAATTTTTGTCCTTCCACTAACACACACAAGAATTGAAGAGAAAAAATGAAGATTCACAATGAGAGAATGGGATAATAATGCACTACTTAGACCGGTCATATTACAAGACTATATAAAGTTATTACTTGCACTACAAATAACCAACAAACTTCCAACTAATTGGACAATCACTAACTGTCATAAGTAACACAAGTTAGTTACTAACTAGCTCTTACTTGTGTTCCAACAAATACATATAAAAATGAATTACATTTAACAGCCATCATGGCCATTTAGTAAGTCATATTAATGTAGACTTTTAGTTTATCTAATATGTGTTAAAATCTAAAAAATTTAATTAAGAGGGAAAAGATTCTTTTCATTTCCTCCACTGTTTTTCAGTTGTTAAAACCATAACTGATATCTAACTATTGCATATTCTTTATTATAAAACTTTGACAAATAACTAAGTGTCTAAAAAATTTTAAAAATAAAAATAAAAATATTTTTTATATAACATTAAATCTATTATAAATTGTTTATTAAGCTATAGTGTCCTTTAAATTCAACAACAATCTCATTTTAGAAAATAAAATAAAATATATTAAACGTCGATAGATAAATTAATGACTTATAAATAACTCATAAATAACTATAGAAAATATCGATTATCGATTGTTCTTGAGAGATCTTTCAACCATCATCTATGGAAATTATAATTTGTGTCATTTCAGTTATAGTATATGCTTTATCATTACATAGATAAATAAATCCAAGATTATCTAAATTGAATGTAGTGAACCCTTCCTGGTGCGTCCTCATGTGATAAGAACAACCAGAGTAAAGAATCCACACTTTTGTACACTTGTTTGATGCAACACAAAGTATATCTGCTTTACTTTCTGAATCATTAAATTGAAGCACATTTGCAGAATTGGATGAACCCTGTTTTTTGTTTGGACACTCCCCCTTCCAATGTCCAATAGGTTTGTAACTATAACACTCAGTTATTTTCAGATTCTTGGATTTAGACCTCTTTTTTCCAAAACATGCTTTATTCTTTTTCCGCTCACGGTCTTCCTCTTTTACATACACATCTTCGCCTTGGATTCCTTTCACTACACTTTGTATCCTTTGTGAAGGAGATAAAGTTGTATGAGTAATCATATCAATACTAATAATGTATTTTCCGTATGTAAGAGTAGTCACCAAATGGTCATAAAACCTAGTAACAAGTCCATGTCTCACCTGTTTTTTCTCCTAGTGAATCTCTAATTTGACCCAAACCTTCTTCGCCACCATTAGGTCCAAGATATGATTCATCACCTAGTCTGAAACACATTGCAAATCAATTCTGGTTTTCTCCTTCATCTCTACCAAATTGGTATCTTTCATGTCGATCAGTTTCGTCTCACATAACACCTTTTGTAAACTTTTTAAGTCAACAAATTCTTAACCCTCATTTTCCATGATTCAAAGTTACTTATCCCAATGAATCTTCTCACCTCGAAGTTTACACAATAGTTAATCGATATTTGATACAAATTGTTAGAATATGAACCAGTATAATTTTTTTTAAGAGAAATGAAAATAAAAGACAATGAACACTATCGATTTTTGTTAACATAGTTTATCCAATGGTGTCTACCTCCACGACTATAAAATAACTATAATTCATCTGTACTTATGTAATTAATTAGGGTTATAGTGTTACAATAATATATATAATACTATCACCCGTCACACCCCAATCACCTACTCCCTAAGACACATTTAGAATTTTCACACATTGATTTCCACTTTGTCCCACATATTATGTTCCTCTTTGTCCTAATATAAGTCGTACTCAACAATGATTTGTTATTTACATAATTTTCTTACAATAATAATTTTGTTATTTACATAAAATATATAACATATTTCTATATGGCATATCTAACATATATAATAAATTATTAATTTATTCATGTTTTTTTTATAAATTAAAATGAATTATTTAATAATGAAAATAAACTTATATAAAAGTTATAAAAATTTATTTAACTACTTTTAGATATTTAAATTATTTATTTATTAAATTTTAAAATAATTTTTAAAAAATAAATGTAATTTTTTAAAAAAGGATTGTCTTAGAATAATATATATCATATGATTATGTCATTATTAAGTATGAAAGACATAAACAATAATATGTTAAATCATTATTCTTTTCGTGTGTGCACAAAACACATGAAATTTATTATCATAACATGTCTCTATTTTATTATGTGTATTAAAACACACTTTAGATTTTTTTCTTTAATTATTAATTTATAAAGATGAACTTATTTACATTAATATATAAATATAGATAAATATTGTTATAAAAGATTAAACCTTAAATCATTCATGCCTATTTAATTCAACAAATATATATATATATATATATATATATATATATATATTATATATATATATATATATATATATATATTATAATATATATATATATATATATATATATATATATATATATATATTATATATATATATATATATAAATAAAAGTTGAAATATCTCACTCATCTAATTGTTTTAAATTTTAATAATGCATGTATTGTAGACATTCAATGCAGTCGAACTTGGAAGAATGTTGGAAGGCATAATATCTTCCTAGAAAATAAATATCCGGATGTTTTTAGTTTATATTCCATGAAAATCAATAAATACATCATTTTAGGAAATAAAATGTTAATTTTTCTCTGTTTTAAGAAAATATACCACACTTAAGAAGTTGCTTGCATTTCAGCATTTCAGTATTTGTCAACACTAAATTTATTTAACTACTTTTAGATATTTTAAATTATTTATTTAACTACTGAAAATATACCACACTAAAGTTATAAAAATTTATTTAACTACTTAGTAATATGTGGGTTTAGATATTAGTAAAAATAGTACTTATAAATATGTGGGTTTAGATATTTGTTTTCATTTAAATGGAAAAAGACTAGAGTGATTCAATCTAAGGTGGAGACACAAATTTTTGGTTAGGCCCTTGAAGAGGACTCTTGGGGATATTCAAATTCAAACTGATTTTCTCTTTTATAAAACTGTTTATATTGGATTGAACTTTAAATTGATTTTTCAAAATTGTTTGAAATCAAACCGAAACGTATGCATATATTTTAATCTTGTTTTTTTTTACTATGATATATTACGTTAATTTACTATTTGTTGATATTGAATTGATTTTAACAATATTTATTAGTTTAATTTATCTATTTATTTTTAATATTTTTTTGGTGTAAAAAATAATTGGTTGTCCTTAGTTTTTGTAATTTTAATTTTTAATATATTAAATATTAATATTATTTAAAATCTATTGTTTTTTTGTATTTTTTATAATATTAATATTAATAGAATTATTGTTTGTAATTTAGATATAAAAAAATAAATATGAATTAAACCACAAATTTGGATCAGATTGAATAATTTAAACTAGTCATCAAAAACTGAATCGAATCGTGAGTGATTTTAAGATGAAAATTTCTTTTAAAATCTACCAAAACCATACCACGAACACTGCAATCACAAGAGAGAGAAAGAATTGGACACCTTTTAAAATTATTGTTTCTTCCTAGCAATTCTTCTTGAATAAGAATTTTACCAAGTTTAATTTGTTTAGGAAAAAGTTATGGTTGATTTGCATGTTATTTCCTCTGCTGGATAATGGATAGAAGATATCAAGTAACCATTTGTTCAACTATACATCACATCATCGCTTTGTCTAAATCATATGATATATGATCTTTAGGTGGTTTGGCAGATGGGTGGCTCTGCCACAGTTTATCGTTTATTATGATGGATCATGAGAAAGAGCATTCAAATTGGATCAAGAATAATCACACAAGTGAGAAAAAACACCACATATTTATCAAAAACCTTAAGATATTGAGTATATGAGTCCTCTAACTTTTCCAAACAATGTATGACTTCTAACTCACACTTTTATCTTGATAATTTCTCCCTCAAATATGAGTCAATCCACTATGCTCCCCCTTAAGTGAAAATTAGTTCATCCACGTACATTTGTACTGTCGTTGACACCCTTACCGTTTTAAAGATACTTCAATGGGACATACCATCTTAAGGTATTAGGCAAATGAGTCTTTTGACTTTTTAAAGCAATGTCATACTTCCAACTCACACTTGTATCTCAATAATTTTCCCTTCAAGTGTGGATCCATCCACTATACTTCCATTCAAGTGGAAGCTCTTTCATCCACATACACTTGCAACGCTGTTGACACCCTTACCACGTCACAGACACTTCAACGGGACATGCCGTTTGACCACCACCATGTTAGGAAAACTTTCGATACATGTAACCTGTCATTTACTCGAACCATCGACTCTGGTATCATTGACGGGTCACGAGGAGGAGCATCCACATTGAGTCAAGAGCAATCACACAGAGAGACACCATATATTCACCCAAAATCTTATGCCATTGGATATATGAATCCTCTCACTTATAAAATGTTAAACATGCATTTTCCAAATCATATGAAACTTTCAACTTACACTTGGATCTTAACATAGTTACATGGTCCTTTCGGTTCATAATTGTGAGTCTATTATAGCTGATGACTTGCAGTTGAGGAGTTTACACAACATTTGGAAAATGAAGGTGTCATGCAAGGTTCAAGCATTTAGGTGGTGGAAGTTGCTGCATAATCGGATTCCACTGAAGTTTCAATTGGCAAAACATGGAATTATTCAAGGACCGCCTAATTTGGTTTGTCCACTTTGCTTCGATGACAATGAAGACACCACTCATGTTTTTAACTTGCAAAATCAGCTTGAAAGTTTGGGACAGAGTATTTGTTTGATTAGGTTTTCATCGCGTTTCTGGAATGACTTCTATCTTTTCTCATGTGATGTTCTTTTGTCAGCTGGTAAGACTAAATTAGAGGAAAAATTATATTCTTTCTTTTGATGTGTTGTCTTTTGGATTTTGTGGCTTTGCGAGAATTCCATTTTATTCAAAGGCGATTTATTAGTTAAAAAACAATTATCTTGGGGTTGGTTTCAAGTCAAGTTTAAGTACTCCAATTCTTATTTGTGGGAGGAGTGAAAATCTAATCCGTAGATCTGTTTTGACCCGTAGTAAATTCGGTAATTTTTTTTTTCTTGCTTTGATTTCTTTGTAGTTAGAGCTGAGTATTCTTTATAGTCATTATACTCATTCTTATTCAATTTGTTTATTAAAAAAAACTTGTATCTCAACATATCGCTGATATCTTACAATTGGATTGGTTATGATATGACATTGTTTGGTCTATTTGGTACGATCAGCAATAATGTTATCTATTTTTGAAAAATATATAAATTATTATTAAAAAATGTATAAAAATTTAATCATGAAAATAAAGAAACGCAAATTGGTGTAGATAATTCTCAATTGTCTGCCACATTACTCAGAATTTTGAGCGTGTATATCTGGACAAAATGCATGGTTCTTGGGGAATCATTATAAGAGTTGATTGTGAGGGAACATACATAAATTATTCAAGCTTCCACTACACTAAACTTAGGGCAGATAATGATATGTTGTTTGTGATGATATTAATTAATGGATGGTTGAAAAACTTTATTTGTGTTAATATATTGCTTTCATAATGGACATTAATTATGAAAGTACAAGTCCTAATTCCAACATTTTTGAGAAATTCATGATTAGTTAGTTGAAAACAACATTTAATGGGTGGTGTTTTCTTTGATTCCGTAGAGGAAGTACAAGAATGAAGTTGAACTTATAAGAGTATTTTTTAAATACATTTTTTAATACTATTTTAAAGAAAAAATTGGAAAAAAAAAGGTGCAGTGATTTTAGTTTCAGAAATTATTTTAAAGATGAGAAATTAGATAAATTGTTTGTGAAAATTTTGCCAAAAAGGGGATCAACCATGAGTCATAGTTGATCTCTAATCAGTTAATATATCTTGTTAATCGATTAGATCTAGGTGATTAGAAAGAAATTAGTCGGATTCAAAGTCTAATTGATTAAGAGGGTTCTTAATCAATAAAGTTGGAGATTTCACTCTATGGTCAGTTAGATACATGTTTTAATCGACTAGCATGTGAGTTTTCGTTTTACTAAATAGTTTTCCTAATCGATTATTAAATGACCATAAATGATTTAAATAAATATTTGAAAGATATGAAGTTTGTATAATCATTTTAAGTGTGTGTACATTATTTTAGTAACTTGAGAGCTACTCACTCTTATTAAACACTATTGATCCTAAAAAATATAAAATACACTAAAACACATGATCAAACAAGCTATCATAGGCTTAAGTTCCTTTGATGTTGATCGTAGCATTTGACTTTCTTTGTTCTAAACACCAGAACCTTCTTAATTTCTCTTTTTGATAAACTTTAATCTTTTTCTTCTTTCATGATGCTCATGATTAGTTTTCTTTATTATTTTTTCATCATAAAAACCACAGTAGAATTCACACTTACCTGCAAAATATATAGAACCACATCCTCCCTCTTTTTAAAGATGATAACGTATCTTTCAAGAAGGTGGCAAAAAGAGAGTGTACTATACTCCCTCTAAATGTGTGCTTCAACCCACTTTGACATTTCAAGAATATAAAACGGCAAAAAGAGAGTTGAATTATGTTATTTATAAATCGAGTTTATTTAAAATAAATAAATAAATATATATATATATATATATATATATATATATATATATATATATATATAAATATATAAATATAAATAAATATATATATATATATATATATAATATAAATAATATATATATATATATATATATATATATATATATATATATATATATATATATATATATATATATATATATATATATATATATATATATATATATACAAAAACATTGCCAAAATATTTTTTATTTTTATTCTTTATAAACATAAAGAGAAATACGGGGGATCATAATATTTGAATTCAAAAAAAGTCCTTTTATTCATGATAAAATTTGCAAATGCAAACATGGTAGCCCGACAAACATTTCACAATGTCTTGGGCAGAACATAGGAATTATGACTTGATAAGAAAAACAATGAAAATTACTCCTCCACGCGGGTGACCGTGATAAGTTCTTCAGAAGTCCAATTAGATAGCTCTTGACGGGGGACTGTTGGGTGAATCCAATTTTCTAGATCATAATCACTATCCACTTCGTCTTCAACAACACAAGCATCCTCTTCTGTGCTCTTCCCAGCACTGATAAACTTGATAGGGCCAACGGCCTGCTGAGTCTCGGGGGTACTATTCTTCTTCTGGTTCCTCCATTCTTGATCAAACTTGAATCCCAACCCACACTTGTCCTTTCGAGTTGGCAGTTCCAACACTCTACCCCAACCTTCAGGGTGTTCAGATTCCATAACAGCTTGGGCTTGTTTGAATGATGACATAGAGATTTCTGGCTTCTTCTCCTTAACATGAGGAATCTTAATAGCATGTACGACCTCAAACGCTTGAAACGGGGTCTCGTGGATCTCCCCCTCCACTTCAACATATCGGAAAGAGTTAAGATGTCTTATCACATAATCCTTCTCACTACAAACAGTGACGATCTTGCTACCAATAGGATATTTTAGCTTCTGATGCAGTCTAGAAGTAACAACACTTGCCTCATGTATCCATGGTCTTCCTAACAAACAGCAATAGGCCGACTGTATATCCATAACAAAGAAGTTAGCAGTAAACACTTGAGGCCCTATCTTTATTGGTAAGTCAACTTCACCAAAGAAAGCCCTCCTAAACCCATCAAAGGCTCTCACCATCAAATCACTTGGTCGAATCTCCACCCCTTGATAGTTCAAATTCATCAGCGCCGCTTTTGGGAGTACATTTAAAGACGAACCCGTGTCAACTAGCACACGGGACAAAGTCACACTTGTACATTCCAAAGAAATATGAAGAGCTTTGTTGTGCTTTCTTCCCTCGGGAGGAAAATCAAAATCAGTGAAACCTAAACCATTGCTCGCAGTAATGCTCGCAACTACATGTTCAAACTGATTTACTGATATCTCTTGTGGTACAAAGGAAGTGTTCAACAGCTATATCAAAGAATTTTTATGAGCTTCCGAATCTCACAGCAAAGACATGATAGATATTTTTGACGATATCTTGCTTAACTGATCAATCACTCTATAATCACTTTTTTGGATGTATCTCATAAGCTCTTCAACTTCTTCATTAGATGGCATCCCCGAATTCGAACCAGAAGGTTGAGTACTCTGCACAGGAGGTTCGGGAACAGAAAGTTCTGGCTCAACATCAGTTCCTTTAACTACAACTCTTTTCCCTTTGGCTTTAGCCAAATCCTCAACATTTACCTCGGGAGTCTTTTGAACAGGAGAGAACACACGACCACTTCTAGTAATTAGAACAGTTCCACCAACATCATTAACATCAGAATTAGGAGTTTTAACATCAACCTTCTTCCCTTGGTAATATACTTCTTCCCCATAGTTCCATGGAACATCTTTATCACTGCTATAAGGAACAGGGCCCGGTAAAGTAATACGAACAATGGATTTCTTTGGAGGCACAGGAATGGTGATAACATCAACTTCCTCTACAACTTTCTTTTTCATACGGTCAAACTGTAGAGACCCCTCGTTAATTAGATTCTGAATCGCAGACGCCAGACAATCACAACCATTACACTAATATAAACAATCTTCACAATCAACAGCACAACCAGGAAAGACCCCCATCTTTAAAAGATATTCTTTGACAAAAGGCAGCGGGGTAGTCACAAGACTAACATCCATGATCATGTTTAACTCTTCATCCACTTCAATAGCACTCACAGCAGCACCTCCATGAGGTGGCATGGGATTCTGCACCACATTTGGTCCATTAGGAGATTCAAACTCAATAGTCTCATTATCAATAAGGTCTTGCACTTTGTGTTTGAATGCCCAACAGTTCTCGATGTCGTGTCCGACACCTCCGGAGTGAAAAACACATCTGACATTTGGATCATGACTGGCATGGAGAGGGTCCGACACTGTCCAATTTCTCAATTCAATCAAGTTGGTCTGGCGAATATGATTAAACAATTGAGCATAAGTCATAGGCAGAAGAGTGAATTGCCTATGAGGACCCCTAGTCCTTTGTTGAGCATTTCTCTGGCGAGGAGCAGTCTGCTATTGTTGTCTAGGTTGCTGAGTTTGCTGACGAGGCGCAACAATAGGAATTATGACAACAACCACTTATTCGGAATAGGATCTCCCTTTACCTTTACCAACATAAGCAACACTAGAATCTTCTTTCTTCTTTGAAAAGCCCGTGAAAGGCTTCTTACCCTTATCAAATGAACTTCTAGAACTAGGAAATTGAATATTACCAAGCTTGATACCCACTTCAACATGCTCACCAACCGTGACCAAATCTGGGAAGCCAGCAGCGGTGAAACCAACCAAACGACCATAGTAAACTCCTTGAAGAGTTCCCATAAATAGATCAACAAGCTCACGCTCCATCAATGGAGGTTGAACTCGAGCAACCAACTCACGTCATCTTTGTGCGTACTCTTTAAAGGATTCGTTGTGCCCCTGTGTTAAATTATGCAACTGAGTGTGATTGGGAGCCATATCAGAGTTGTAGTGGTAATGTGTTACAAAGGCATTCACCAATTCTTTCCAGCTTCGCACATTAGCCCTCTCTAAAGACATGTACCAATCAAGAGATCCTCCTGATAGTCTGTCTTGGAAGAAATGCATCAACATCTTCTCATCATTGGAATACGCAGACATCTTTCTGAAATAAGCACACACATGAGTCTTTGGGAAATAATTCCCCTTGTACTTGATGAACTCGGGTACCTTGAATTTGTTTGGAATCCTAAGCTTGGGAACAAGACCCATGTCATTGAAATCCATCCCCATGACATCTTGGTTCTCCATAGCACACAACCTTTCTTCCATCATACAAAATTTCTCATCACCAACACTCTTTTCAGCATCGGAATAGCAATCCTCATATTGATCATCTTCTTGCACATGAATCTGTATGGTCCTCCTAGGATGAGCCAAGACTTGCTCAGTTGGATTTCTGATACGGACATTCCCAACATGCGGGGGTGTCAGAGGAGGAGGAGGCGACGGAGGAGGTGGAGGATTCCCATCATGTCGAGGTGTGGGCGGATGAGAAGGAGAAGGAGGAGGGGGAGGATTCCAATTGTTCTCATTATCGTCTTCACCAAATGGATTCCCTTTAGTGGGCCTAAGGATAATCACCCTTAATGCTTCTTTCCTGATCGCCATATTCTAAATTAGTTCCATGAACTGACTCATCTGCGCAGTAACTTGCTCTTGCATTGCTTCCATATCTGCTTGTATCCGTTCTATCTTTCGTTGCTAGTTGGCACGAGTTGGGTAGCGGTGAAAACTGGAATTTACAATCTCTCTACAGAAGAAAACCAAGCAGAGATAAGAAGACTGGCCACAAATAACCTGTTATGCATGAAATGTGTATGCTATGTGTATTCTATGTTTTATCACTTCCAGGAACTCAAAGTTTTGTCTCTCAATAAGATGATAACAACAAAATACCATAGGCGATAAAAGAAAACACTGCTGAAAATAACTGCCCATCTCATTAAAATTATCAGAACAAGAATACAAGTGAGTTCAACATAGAGTAAAGACATAAATGCTAAAATATAGGTGCCCCATCCGACAAGTCTGGAGGTGGTCACAAAGTACAAAACATCAAAATACGACAAAAAATAGGCTAACCAGTCATCTCCAAATAATCTAGAAGTCTAGTCTTCAAATGCTTATGGCTCCAAGCTTTGGACTCCTCGAACAACTTCTTTCTGTCTTTATGTCCGGGTTGTTCAATCAAACCTTTGATGAGAAGGTCCTTACGATGCATCATAACCTTCATGTACTGGAAATCTCTGCATAACTGGTCGCACCTATCACAGTCTTCACTAGGTTTTCCTCTTCTACTTTCAGCTTCTTCTTCTCTTTAAGAGCTTTGTCAAGGTACTTCTGGCGTTCCTTGAGATTAAACTCAAGTATTTTATTTTCACCTTTGACTCTACCAACTTCCTTTTGTTTATCTTGCAACTTCTTTTCCAGGATCTTCAACTCTTTCTTGTGCTCAGCTTTTGACTTTGCTTTAGACGCTTCCAATTTGAGACTCCTCTATTGCGCTCTGAATAATTCTCTCTTGAGCTCTTCCATTTCTTCGTTTCTGTGTTCAATTGCTCTTGAATTTTCTGGCCTTTTCCTCTTTGTAGGAACACTTCTTCTCGCCTCTTTAAGCTCGTGCATCAGTTGTCTCTTCTCTTGATCAACTTGGTAGAGTTTCATCCCCATCTCATCTTTCTTAGCTTGAGTTTGGTAGTTTTCCGCTTATAATTGCCGATAATGCTAAATGGGTATCATGACAGGCTCATCAGAATGCAACTGAGAAAGTTGTTTGTAGAATGGCTCTTCTCTTTCAAAAGGTAACTTGATCACCTCAACCCTCTTCTTGATCAATGCCACATATGGATGCAAGGCCACATTCTCTTTTGGTCCAAAGAACACCTTACCCTTCTTATGGATTTTTCGCCAAGATGTCTTCACTCTTTCCAACAACTCAGGTTTCTCCTTCTTAGCAAAGCAAACTGAAGCTTCTATCCCTCGAGCTTTGGGCTCATGTCTCAAAGAAAATCCCAATTGACGGATAGCCAATACAGGATTATAGTTGATACACCCTTTCGTCCCTATGAGAGGAACGTTGGAGAACTCCCCACAGCTAGTGATCATTTTAGTAACATGCATAACATTAGCCCATGTTATATCAAAAGAAGTCAAAGCCATCACCATTTTGGACCATTTCAAAGTACCTCGTGTTTCTACGAATGGTCCTTTTACAGGAAGATGAATCAAGAACCTTTTGTAAAGCAAAGGTAGACAATAAACCACCGCTCTTCTCTTTCCATGTTGGGAGTGAATAGCATAATAAGTATCAGCGAGAATAGTGGGAACAGGGTTCCTTCCTATAAAGATGAAAATAGAAGCTAGACCAATCAAATTCTCCACACCGGGAAATAATACAGCTCCATACACCATCACAACTAGCAGTCTATTAAAAATCACCCAACTTCCATTATCAGCATAGTAATCAACTCTGTCTGCCAAGAACTTCAAAGGGAGACCAGAGGCTCCACTCTTATTCATACTCTAATGCTCCTTAACTTCTCCCATACCCAAATAAAGGGTATTTGCAATCAGCTGAAAATCTGGCTCTTCGGGAACACTAAAAAACTGAACCTCCTCTTTGATAGGAATTCTGAGAAGAGAAGAGTACTCCTCCAACATTGGAGCCAACTGGTAATCTTGGAAGGTGAAGCACCGTAGCTCAGGGTCATAGTATTCTAGCAACGTGTTAACAACTTGGTCGTCAATCCCAGAATGCAGAAAGAACAGGATGTTCCCATACTCACTTGCAAATGCCTCAACATTTATGTCAACCACTCTCTTACTCAATCCTTGTAGCCTAGATAAGTCAAATGGGGAGAAGGTGTAGGTGGTCTTGTTTCTAAGAGGTCTCGTGCCTGTATCTTTGTTGTTTGACATCTTAAGAAGTAACAAGAACTTTGACTTTCCTGGAAATGATATGCGTATGCCGGGTTAGCTTCTTTTTTACATAAAAATAAAATGAATGCTATGTATGCGTATGTCACACAAACAATTGGGATCAAGGTTGATGAACACTGAAGTTCTGATGTCTGTCTCTTGAAATGACAGGATATCATATGACCAAAAGTTCGACGTCAACTGAGAAATACCACGGAACCAAGGAACCAAGTACTAAAATTTTGCAGTGCGTACCTGTTCAAGAATCCCCACCCCACTCACAGGTAAAAACTGGTGAGGTTAAGGTCGAAAGGTCCACAGATTCATCGGTCTGTGTGAAAGTACTATCATAATAGCAACATAGTATGCATAACGATAACATCCCACATTGAAAACCTCATTTGTGTGTGGATCACATGACCGCACTAAACAGATCTGCACCTGAATAGCCTTCATGTCTCCACTCTATTCCTAGGTTTCCTAAGTGACATCTCTGGCCTGGGTACTGGGCCTTTTACCTCATAGTATCAACCCGCCCATCAAGAAAACAACAACAAAACGACAGTGTATATAAGAAGGTATCCCAGACGCAGATGCATGCAAACATATATACAACAGTGATATCAAATAAAGCAATTAAGAAATAAAAACGCAAAGAAATAAAACAAACAAGTGCTAGGATTGACTCACTTATGGAAATTGCCTCAGTCCCCAGCAGAGTCGCCAACTGTCGCGGCGGGAAAATTCTGAGTGTAAGCTATTGATTAACTTAACTCGATTGAAACAGAGTCTCCACTGAACTTTTATTTATTCCAAAAAGGAAAAGGGGAAAATATCGAGAAAATCCTAAAGAAAAACTAGGTACGGAAGTCAGTTACGCAAGGGGAAGGTATTAGCACCCCTCACGTCCGTAGTACTCTACGGTATCCACACAAGTCTGTCTATTCTAAGGGTGTCTAAGTTTAAAGCTTGAAAGATAATGAGGAATGCAATGCATCGTAGAAGGTTGATTTATTTACAAGGAAAAAATAAAAGGTTTTTATTACTGTGCCCGACGTGGTTGTGAACCTTTGTGCCTACGTACCCCCTTAGTGAGGGATTAGGGCATTCTAGTTCACCTTAAAAAATTGGTTTGTTTATGTTTTTTAGACGGATAATGTTACATTCATACTCTAGCATTTTGACGACTTACCGCCTGACCTTGGGGGACTTACATGTCGCATTGCGCAGAATGGAAATAACACATCCTTTGTTAAGAAAAAAGTTTGCAAAAGAAAAAGGGCCAAGAGGCCAAAAAGAGTTTGATTTGGTTTGTATTTTTGTTGTAGATACTGATGAGTTAATCCCAATGTAGGTACACTCTTCTTTCTCTACTTTTATGAAAAATATTTGAGAATTGGTCCACAATAAAAGGCTATGAATAAGAGAAATAACGGTAAACGGAGTGTACCGCCTCATTACCCTCCTATTACTTAAGTCTCATAACATGTGAACCAACTCGTTTATGGCTTAGTGTTTTGAATTTTGATTTAAAAAAAGAAGGTCTAATGCAAAATAAAGAAGAAAAGACTAACGGGAGACTACACAACCCTAGTGTTGTCATGCAATAGTGGCCCTAAAGTTGAAGATAGGGGAGAATAAGAAAAACCCCAATGTTAGCATGCATGGGTAGAACCCTAAGGTCTAATGACTTATCTTGCATAAGATGAAGTCAAATCCTAAGGGAGCATGGCAAACAAGGAATAAGGAAGTAATCAAGGATAAACAACATGCATACTAAGATCAAGCAACAAAACAACTCACGGAGAGGATGCATAAGATCGTCACAAGATGTAATGCACACGAAGTAATACTCAAGTAATCTATGCAAAAAAAAACAAACTAATGTATGATCAAATATCCATGTGATAAGGCAATGACAATCCCAAAGTCATCAACATATCACAAAGGATGCCCAATGATCAAAGCACTAATGCTAAAGCACAAAACAAACACAAATCACATAAGTGAAAGATATCATCGCACAAAGGAATCATGTATCAAAGGTCAAACAAGGAAGGTATAATCACTAAAGGATCAAAACAAACAAGATAAGGCAGTATCTAAGACATACCAACAAGTATCAATTATTGAATACTCTTCAACAAATGAAATAGTCCTCAAGATACAAAACTAACTAACGAAAACATCAAACAAAGCTCAAAGGAAGCAAACTTGTAATGCAAGCAAGAAGGAAAGGAAATAGATGAAAGTAATGCAAGATTCACATACACATGAAAACATACTTCAAATATCAATCCAAATATGGATCCTTAACCCTAAAGGTCCCACCATCAAAGAGGAATGAAAACAAGGTGGGAGGAAGAGAAATGTTGCTTCCAAAAGTCATCAAAGTGGACTTGTAATTGAATGCAAGCCATAGAATCATAGAAGCTATACCTTAAAGGTAAAATGACTTTATAAGTCAGTAGAAAACACACAAGGTTCAATTCAATATGGATCAAAGGTAATTGTCAAAGGAATGCATCAAAACAATCTCCTAACATTGATCACATATGAATGAAAATAAAGCAACAAAGAAAAACATAACAAACACAAGTTAGGGAGCTTAAATGGATCAACCAAATTGATCTTAAGTCCCTAAACATGTCAATGAGAATAAGATAAAGAAATGAGAATCAAATCCTTAATGGTTTGCATTAATGCGTTCCATGTATCTCACAAAAACCACAAATAAGCATAAGAAAGAAACACATTCAAAGAGAAAGATCAAGGTGATAAATGAAGTCAAAGGCAAAAGGGATGTTCATGATCAAAAAACCAAAGGAAATAGCAAATAGGATATAAAATCCAAACAGAAATATTTACAAGAGCTAAAACCTCTAACAAATCAAAGGCATATCCTTGCTCAAGCCAAAAGATCAAGGAAACACCAAAACAAAAAGAAAAGTTGAAACTAGCTCATAAACTAGTCTAAAAAGACCTTTGAACAAAATAAATTTGAACAAGGCACAAAAACAGAATAAAAAAATCTACAATAATAACAAACATCAACTTAACATCTTACAGAAGCTAGAAAATATTTTTGTGAATTTTTATGACCAATGGAAGTGGAGGAATTATATTGAAACTTCATTTAGAAGCCATAAAACCTAAAAAACCATTTAAATCTTGTCAAATTTTGAAAACAAAGCAAAACTAAAAATAAATTTGGTCCAAGACGACCAAAATTTCACGAAAACTCAGGGAAACATGAAAATATTTCTTGGGCCATGCAACATGAAAAAAACTTCAAAAACCTTCCAAGAAATCGTGTTGCACGATTTTCAACAGGGTAACTTGCTGTCTATTTTTCTCCTTCATCTCTTGATGAAATAAAAAGTTGTAAACACCAAAGTTGTAGATCTCAAAGAGATCTATAACTTTGGTTTAGAATTTTTTTCAAAAGGATGAATGATGAGAGAGAAATTTGGGCGAGAAGTTGGATAAATATCATTTTCATCAAATAACTTCCAATCCAAAAATCAGAGAATCAAGCAAGAATCAATGGAAAGTTTCAACATGAAAAATGTTCTAAACAACATCATGAACACATACAACAATTTCCAGATCTTGAAATGCCATGGTTAGAGTTTTGCAAGCTTACCAAGTGGAGAAAGAGTTCACTGCCCTCTTGTGCTTCTAAAATCAAAAGAAACCCATAAACTCTTGTAAATTCTTCTTCCTTGAACTCAAATAAAGAGTTTTGATATTGAGAAATTCTAGAGAAGAGACTTGATTCAAGAGGGAGAAAAATAAGACAAATTTGGTGGTTTTTTGTGAAAGGGGAAGAGATAACTTGTGTATTCTGAAATGGATGACTTGGCTTTCTTATATAGGCCCCCAAAGTGAGGGTAGAAGAGTCATTGCAAGCAAAGAGACGTTGGATGGCATAAATGGAAGATAAGACCAAAAACTAACTTGTTAAGCAAGGCTGCGTTTTTTTTCACATTTGGCTAGAGGGTTTCTGTGTTTTGGACACCTCATAAGTGCAGTAGCACATGGGAAAAAGATGGTACAAGTTAGTGGAGTATGGAGAGAGAAACATCAAAGTTACCATTTTTGGCAAAAAAATAAGGTTGTAAGTGCAAAATTGGCCAAAATGGTTGCATGTGTGAAAATAGAAGGCAATGTACTCTCATTCACAATCTAAATAGGTTATGGGCTTGATTTTAGTCAAAAACAATGGCTACATTTTGAGCAAATGGGGTATATGCAAAACTAGGTTTTAGTAAATTTACAAAAACCACCCCTTGGCCTTAAGGAAATAATATTCTCAATTTTGAGAGTTAGCTCAAGTTCTTATACGTTTTGGATAGGTCTTGAGATGCCCTGCAACGTTCATGTTGGGAGAAATTTGATTTGAAACCTTTAAAGTCCCCAAAAGTGACCCCGAAAATGGATGAATGGTGAAAATGACCCATAATTCTCAAAAGTGACTTATAATGTCTTGCTCCATAACTCTCAACATATGCATGTTTTGGACATGAGACCACAATAAAAAACTTGTAGGTATTCTTCCCAGATTTCCAGGCATATAAAGTTTGCAAATTTCCAATATAAAATGATGAAGTTATGAATTTTACAAAATCAACACTATGAAGTAACTTTTATACTTAGAAAAATTTCCACTTCGCCAAGTTACTTCATGAACAAGTTAGCTTCCAAAACCATATTTCTCTTGAATTTTTTCCACCAAAAGCCATATGACATTGAAACATGATCTTTGACTTCAACTTTGACCAAAAGTCCACTTGGTCAACAGTTGACTTTTGTTGGCTTTTGCTCAAATAATCAAATAATCAAGAATAAGCCACTGAACATCAAATAATACCAACCAAAGGTCCATGATTCAAATCAGGATGCCCTAGTACACATACAAGCCATTGAGAACCAAGTTGCTCAAGAAATTTGTCAGAAACAACCTTTGACCAATAATTGACTTTTTCACTGATCAGGTCAAAATTTCAAGAATCATCCAATGCAATGCTTTGAGAAATCTTATGATGAATCCAATGGTAATACTTGATACCTTGGGCCATCAGTTGATCAAAGAAACCAAGTCTTGCTGAAAATTCAACTCAATTCTTGAAAGGAGCCAAAACCCTAATTCATGATCAAAAGGCTTAGGGGACAAGTAACTGAAGCCACACCCTGATTCCTCAAAGATTCTTGGGGAATTCAAAAAGTCAATGATCTTGAATCAATAAGATACTCATGAACATGAGGTCCCACACAACTTTCCTTGAAAGCTTCCATCTTCAACTGATGATCAAAAGCTCCAGAAATCCTTGATCCCACACACAAGTACCAATGTAAATGCAATGTATGAGAAGCAATAAACATATGATGGTTGAAAACCAAGTGAGCAAATTTTGGGGTGCAACAACTTCATGAATTTGATCTAGAGATTGAGATAAGAAGGGTATAAAGAATAGGGTCCCATACCATCTGTCTAGGTTTACTAATTTTAAAAAGGAATATTTACCCCTAGAAGACTTTTTTCCTGATTATATACTTTTTGCGTTGATATAAAATGAAGTGCCTTGGTCTGTTGACTTTGTCAACTACCTTGCGGCTGAAGTCTTGCCTCTAGATATGAACTATAAGTGCAAGAAAAAGTTTTTTGCTGATCCGAAACACTATTATTAGGATGGAACTGTTCGTTTCAAGAGATGCATTGACTGTATCTTCCGAAGGTGTGTCCCAAAGAAGAGATGGAAAATGGTATAACTCACTACCATGCTTCTGCTTATGGTGGGCAAACAAGTACGTCAAAGACCGTTGCTAAAATCCTCTAAGTTGATTGGCCTGGCCTCTGTAAGGATGCATACTTATTCATTACAAAGTGTTACTAGTGCCAATGTATGGGAAAAATTTCAAAACAAAATGAAATGTCATTGAATAACATCCTGGAGGTCGAGATCATATACGTATGAGGAATTAATTTCATGGGACCTTTCCCTTCGTCCATCAGAAATCAATACATGGTTGTCGTCTCTCCTACAAATGATGCACGAGTTGTTATTAAGATGTTTAAGAATACCATTTTCACGAGGTTTGGAGTCTCCATACTATTTATAAGAGATAGAGAATCTCACTTCATTTCACAACAATTTGAAAACTTGCTGAAAAAGTATGAATTGAGGCACATAGTTGCAACTCCTTATAATCCTCAAACAAGTGGCCAGATGGAAGTCTACAATAGGGAGATATAAAAACCATCTTGGAAAAGACAGCCTCTCTATTAAGGAAGGATAGGGTCGCAAAGCTTGTTGACACGCTCTAGGCTTATAGAACTACTTACAAGACGTCGATTGGGACCACTCCATTTAAATTTTTTATAGGAAGTCCTACCACTTTCCTTTGGAATTACAGTGTAGAGCTTATTAGGCAATCAAATCCCTCAATTTGGATTTCAAGGATGCCAACAAAAAAATGAAGTTAGAGTTGAATGAGCTAGAAGAACTTAGGCTTGACGCGTATGAGAAAGCCAAGCTATATAAGGAGAGGATGAAAATATTGCATGGCGAGCGTATCATAAGAAGATAATTTAAAGAAGGAGAGATTATCTTGTCGTTTAGTTCCAAGTTGAAATTGTTCCTTGGAAAGCTCGATTCTAGATGGTCTAGACAGTTTCATGTAAAGAAGGTAATGTCATCAGTAGTTGTTAAGATTTGGAGTGAATCTACCAGATCATTCATGGTGAATGGGAAAAGACTTAAACATTATGTGACCTAAGAAGAGGTAGAAAAGGGAGCCGACTTCACTTTGAAGGAGCCTCCTTGATGATAAAAAACAGAAAAGTCAAGCTAAACGACTTTAAACAAAGTTCTGTGTGGGAAGAAACCCATGGGTTTTTAATATAATGATTTCTTTTGTTCTTTTGTTTGTTTATTTTTTTAAGGAAAATAATGAGATCTATCACCTCAAATAAAAGGTGTTTGTACATGGATATTCATGAGTGACTTTGAAAGATATGAGCAAAAATAAAAACACCCATGCAAATACCATGACCAAAAACCCCTAAAAATAACCATTTTTCGCATGAGGCAGACCAAATGACTGGAAAGCCAACATGGAGATGACAATTGTATCCTCCTTTATAAAATATTGAACAAAACGAGGTAGAAAAAATGAAGGGTATGCCATAATTTTCATTAAGACTAAAATTGTCCTAGATGACGTCTGTCATCAGCTATAGCGCTCGTAACCCTACCAAAAACTTGACCCTTGATATGGTGAAGGGTAGCCCATCATTAACGCTGACGCTTGTCAGCGATGATCCGTCATGTCTCCCCATGCCCTCGAGAACTGTAAAAACTCCCCATCTTTCCTCTTTCACCAATCAAAACCACCAAGAATCTAGTTCAAAATTATCAAAAATTTAATTTTCTCGTCTCTCTCTCTCTTCTCTTCCCACAACCCAAACCCCAATTTCACTTCATCTTCTCCAAACTTTATTCTTTCCATAACCAAAAACACACCCATTACAAGACAACCCAACAACCAAAATCGCACCCACCAACAAAACCATTTTTAAATCCAATAATTTATTTATTTTTTCTCATAATCTGAAGAATGTTATCGTATCCAAAAATTTCCTCACTTGTTTTTATTATCTTTTAAATTTAGCATTTTGAAAGAAGAAAAAAAAATCAAAAGTGTCACTCAAGTCAATTGATAAATGTCTAGGAATGTCAAATACAGGGTCGTAGTTTGAATCCCACCATTTTCCTTTTTAATTTGGTTATTTATTTAAGAAGTTCCAAAATTCAAATGTTGACTTATTTTTTGAGTTTTTAAATATAATTTTCATTTTAATTTTGAAGTATTTGAAAAAAAATTCATTTAATTCATTGTTTTATGCAAAAAAAAATAGAAAAAAAATCATTAAAATATAAAAATATCTCACAATTTGTCATTTTCGTTTTTGATTGGTCACATTTAAAATATTTGCTTCTGATTGGTCATTGTCATACCCCAAAATTTGCCCATTGAAATTACAAAGCATTTTCCAAGACCCTCTGACTTGTTCTGCAAGGCACTGATATCAAATGGACAAAAGCCCAGCTCACAACAGGCCTAATCCAAAGTGGCCCAAAATAGCTTGCTCGCTAGGCGAGCAATTCCTTCGCCTAGCGAATATCTCAGCATGCCACTCGCCCAGCGAAGCATCAGGTCCAGAAAAAGCCCAAACCTAGTTTGCTCGCTAGGCGAGCAATTCCTTCGCCTAGCGAAGCTTGCGAGAATTTGAAAATTTGGACCTCATTTTAAGCCCATTAGGTCACCATTGCCACAACTATAAATACATGCTCTTCTGCCACGAACAAGGAGACAGAGACGGACGAAGACGGACGGAAACACGCATCCAGAGGGAGGAACACAGAAACCCTGCTGATCCAAAGAGTTCAAAAGGCGGAAACCCTGAAGGCCGCTTACCCGCTCCGAAGCTACCACCACTCAGCTCAATCCGGCTCGCCAATTCAAGGTTGCAACTCGATTTGCAAACAGGTTTGCATCATTATCATCGCTTTAGTTTCTTAATTGGCATATGATATCACTTTAGGGTATTAATTTACACATGATTATCACTTTGTATTCTTATTTTGCATGTGGTACCGCATTAGTGTCTTAATTTGCATGTGACATCGTTTTGTACTCTCATTTGGCATATGGTACCACTTCATGTTCTTAATTAGTGGAGGATATCATAATTGAATTCATAAACATTTTGAAGCTTTGCATGAGAATTTAAATGTGCTTGAACATTGTGAAACTGAACCATATAATTATGTGTTAGAGGCCATAGGCCATGCTGCTGATTGAGGTCATAATTTCAAACCCGTGGCCGCTCGCTAGCTCATCGCTAGGCGAGCCCGCAGCGAGCCTTCGCTGAGCCTTCGCTAGGCGAAGCAGAAGCGAACAGGACAGGGGCTGCCTTGTCCCTTGGTTGCCCGTTTTATACTTACCTAATCATGACTCTGCATCATTTGGCTTAAATTCCTGGCTGTTATATTCATTTTGTGATGCAATTTCCAATTGTGTTTTATCTCAATGCTATAATCTGTGTGTTAATGGTGTAAAGGCTAGCATACTTCCGAAGAAATAACCGGCTAGGTACGCCGCTTTATGCATGGGAAGACTTTCATGGAGATGGACTCTAAATTATTTCACTTTAATGTGAAAATTCATATTGGTTGCCTAACCAATTTTAATGTATTGATCCTTAATGTGTTGATTTTAATGTATCGATTCAATGCGGTGCCACCATAATTACCTAATGAACTTAAAACATGGACTTTAAATAAATGATATCGGACCTCTCTCTATTACCCCACGATTACAATATTACGGTCATGTCCCGCGAATATGGGGATATCCTTAGCAAAGACCCTTCGGTAAAATCATCATAGTCCCTCGGATGTTGCCTTCGAAAATACGACTTTGTCCCTCGATGACCCTTCGGTGTAGCCTACGGTTAAATGATGATAGTCCCTTCGAATGCTAAGGTATCCTCACAACTGTTGCCTTCAATGACCAATCGATGACCCTACGATGACCCTCCTACATCCCCAGGATAAAACTACTTACTTCTCAATAGTACGGACAGTTTTACCCTCATAAGGATAGGAAATGCCCGGAAAGACCTCGGACAGGTATAACCTTAATTGCTCATTCATAACAAAAAAAATATACTTTTCACCTCACACCTTTCAAACATCTTTTTTGGAAAATCACCACTTAGCATACATCCGCACTAGGATCATTGCCGAGTTATATTCTTCTAAACTATTTTCTAAATTAAAACGAGATAACCACTTTGTATACATTCATGCAAGGATCATTACAAAGTTAAATTCTCATTTTTGCAAAACATTTTTTATACATTTTTCAACCACCTTTTTCAAACAAAAGAAACATAAATGATTGAGCAATTAAGAGCCCATGGATAACCATGGATACAAAGGGTGCTTACCCCTTCCCTTTGTATAAAGTACCTCCCGAACCTAAGAATCTAAATTAAGGTCTTTCCTGTTCTTTTCCGCCTTTCCTTATGGGATAAAAGAAAAGTCGGTGGCGACTCTTGCTAACCGCGACATTGCGATTACAAATCCAATAAGGTCCAGTTCACCGTATGACAGAACTGGCGACTCTGCTGGGGAGTCTAAAGAGAGGTCCACCTTAAAAATCATTTATGTTTGAATTTGTTCGTTCGTTTTAAGGGATTGTCTGAGTGAAAGATCCTACACCCGGATCTAGTGTACCTTAGGTAAGTAGCAATAGATCATCGCGACTATCCGGCGTATACTGGAATGGTCAAAATGATGGCTACGGTTAATGTGACACTTTGGTCGTCCTGATGTTCCTCATGTTCACTTGAGGAAAAATTTGGCTTCCGCGTGGTGTCATCAAAGCATTAACCAGACCTTTAGAACCCTAATTGACTCATCCTAGCCATTAGAAAGTAGTGAGATAACTGGCTTCGATTCCGACTGAGGTTGGTTGATACTCGATACTACACTCTTTGAGATTGGACTTTAGGGAAGCTTCGGTCAACCACTTGGTGTTGCACTGAAGTGGACTTAAGGAAAGGTCGATGATTTGAGATCCTTCTAGAACCCGGTTACTATTCTAGGACAGGTTGAACCAACCAAACTTCAGTGGGGAGGGCACTTACCTATGGAACTCATGCAAGCCTTAAAACATAGGAATAATTGTTGTGTGACATGCTTGTGCTTGCATAACATCATAACATCATAACATCATGGCATTATACTAACCATTTCAAGGACTTAGGAATTTAGCTTTGCTCTGTCGAACAGGTTATGGCTTCCAGGAAGACTATCCGGATCAATCTTGTAACGATCTCTCCTCGACTCAAGGATTTGGTGTCAGAACTCCCCGATCATGCTCAGTTCCACAAGAAACATGGTCATCTTCTCAACTTAGTTACCACCGGTTTCAAAGAAGATATGATGAGAGTTCTATTCCAGTTCTTCGATCCTAAACATCATTGCTTCACTTTCCCAGATTATCAGTTGGTACCCACATTAGAAGAATTCTCCCAGCTGCTCGGGATACCTATCCTGGACCAAATACCTTTCAGTGGTCTAGAAAAGATGCCAAAGTCTGAAGAAGTTGCCGCAGCTTTATGCATGACAAAGTCTGATATTGAGACCAATTGGGTAACAAGGAGTGGAACGAAAGGTTTACTTGCCAAATTTCTGATAAGTAAGGCCCGAGAATTCCTAAAAGTTGTGAATGTCCATGCTTTCGAAGATGTTTTAGCATTGCTAATCTATGGTTTGGTGCTATTCCCTAATCCGGACCAATTCATAGATGTGAATGCTATTAAGATATTCCTCACTCATAATCCTGTGCCTACCTTTCTTGGAGATGTCTTGCATTCCCTTCACACTCGTACTATGAGGAGGCAAGGGACTCTCATGTGCTGCGTACCTTTGTTGTCTAGGTGGTTTATTTCGCACCTCCCTCGATCAGTCTTGAAGAATGATCAAAATCTGAAATGGTCTCAAAGGATAATGGCACTCTCCCATTCAGACATCCGTTGGTGTTCCAATCTCAGAGAAAACGTCACTCTCATCGACCGTTGTGGAGAATTCCCTAATGTACCACTCCTGGGGATAAGAGGAGGTATTACTTATAATCCTGCCTTAGCCCTACGTCAGTTTGGGCATGCTCGAAGAGATGGTCCACATAAAATGATTATTCAAGGTACAGTGTTTGACTATGACAATGACTCTCAAGGTCTCCGCCAAAGGTTTGTACGAGCTTGGGGCATGGTGAAAAGAAGCAATTTAGGAAAGAAAAATTCTATTCCTATGGAGCCTTATCTCAGATGGGTACGCGCCAGAGCTCACGAACTTGTCATGCCATATCTTACAGTCGGACCATTGATTGTTGAATCAGAGGCCGAAGGAGCTACTTCCCAGATCATTCCTTATCCAGATATGCCTACTGATGTTGAAGAATTGAAAAGATCCTGGACCCAGTTGAGAGAAGAGAGAGATACTTTCGAAGCTCAGTTCAATGCAGAAAGGAAGAAAGTGTTAGAGCTCACCAGTCAGCTTAATGAGGAACGAAGACTCAATGCATATCTTCGCCCGAAAAGAAGTCGCCCCTGGGAGACTTGAGCTTTGTATTTTTACTATTATTCCTTTTGTAATGAACATTGATCAAAAAAAAAGTAGCAATAAAACATTTCCCTCTTGTTGGGGATTTATGCAGAGTTAAATTCCAAAAGTCCTTGAAAACATTTCATACATTGCATCGCATAACATAACATTGCATAACAGGTGTTCTAAAAGACCATATTCTCACGGTCTGCCTCTTAAACAGAAAAATGGATCTCGAACAGACTGTCAAAGATCTCCAGACTCAGAATGCTCAGTTCAAGGAGATGATGTTAAGCTTATCCAAAGGGCAGGAGGAGCTGAAGGCTCTTTTGGCTGAAAAGAAGAAGGACAAGAAAGCTGTGAGCTTCATTAACCCGGGCAGAAGGCGTAAAGGACAGGCTACGGGAATCAAATTTGGAATCCCGAATGGCCCAGAAGAGGGGGCGGAAAATGATTCAGAGGAGGAGAATGTTGATTTCTCTAACCCTGAGGATGATGATGAGGAGTATGAAAATGAACAGTACTCTCCAAGAGATGATAAGTACAAATTGCTGGAAGAGCGCATGCTAGCCATGGAGGGTCAGAAAACACCTGGTCTGGATTTCGAAAGTTTGGGTCTGGTCTCCGATGTGACCATTCCTCGCAAATTCAAAATCCCCACTTTCACTAAGTACGATGGTGCGTCTTGTCCTCAGATGCATCTAAGGGCTTATGTGAGAAAGATCCAGCCGCATACCACTGATAAGAAACTGTGGATCCATTTCTTCCAAGAGAGTCTATCTGACACTCAGTTGGAATGGTATTATCAGCTCGAGAGCTCTGACATCCGCACCTGGACTGATTTAGCAACGGCTTTCTACAAGCAGTACCAGTACAATTCTGAATTAGCACCTACTCGGCTGCAGTTGCAGAATATGGCCATGGGATCTAAAGAAAGCTTCAAAGAGTATGCTCAGAAATGGAGAGATTTGGCCGGCAGAGTCAAACCCCCTATGACTGACCGAGAATTAGTAGACCTGTTCATGGGTACCCTGACTGGCCCATTCTACAGCCACCTACTGGGGAGTTCTTCATCAGGTTTCACTGAACTTATACTGACAGGTGAACGGGTGGAAAGCGGCATTCGAAGTGGAAAATTACAGGCAACTACTTCTACAAGCAGTAAAAAGTCCTACCATGGGAAGAACGAATCGAATGCTGTGTATGGTCAAAAGAATCATAATAAGAAAATCGGTGACCATGCCATTGGAGCAGTGACGATCGCGGCCCCGCCAGCTCAAAACTTCCAGCAAAGACAAGACAGACCAAGAAGGCAGTTTACCAAGCTCAATATGACTTTAGCACAAGCATTGCAAAGTATGCTAAAGGTAAACCTGATCACTCTCAGAGGTCCTCCTGCAAATGCCAACACTGCTTCGCCTCGTTATAATCCCAATGCCAGGTGTGCATATCACTCCGATAGCCCCGGGCATGATACAAACGATTGTTGGCTGTTGAAGAATAAGATTCAGGACATGATCGATGCTGGGGAAATCGAGTTCGAGCCTCCGGAGACTCCTAATGTCATCAATGCACCTATGCCTAATCATGACAAGGCTGTTAATGCTCTCAATGACGATTCTCTCATCACTACTGTAGCGGACTTAACATCTCCTCTCCCGGTCATAAAGCGGAATTTATCGCAAGCTGGTTTATTTCCAGGTTGTACTGAAGATTGCAATCTCTGCACACTTTGGCCCGAGGACTGCTTGAAATTGAAAAATGGCATTCAACGGCTGATGGACGACCGTACAATTCTCTTTGAAAGGGTTTCTAAGGCGGAAAACCCTATTGAAGAAATATCTATGATTGCAAGGTCCAAAGTTCCGGTTAAGATTACCGCTCCCAGGGTACCTGTGAAGATCATTGCTGAGCCCAAGGTAGCTCCCCTGATCATTACTGCACCTGGCCCAATACCGTACTCCTCAAGCAAGGCCATTCCGTGGAATTATGGAGGTGAGGTTTACATCCATGGCGTAAAGCAAGTTGGTGATTCTGCTAATCCTAATGACATCGTTGGGACTAGTAAAATTACTCGAAGCGGAAGGATCTTCTCTCCAGAGATCTCACCCCCAGCTCCTGAGACTCGAGGAAAGGAACCAGTCAATCCTTCTCAGTCAGAGACACCGGTCGAAGATACTACTGAAGACGTTGCCAAACGAGAAATGGAAGAAGTGTTGAAAATCATTCGCAAGAGTGACTTTGATGTTGTAGAGCAGTTGGGGCATACCCCATCTAAGATCTCAATGTTATCATTGCTGTTATCTTCTGAATCTCATGCCAATGCGTTGATAAAATTCTTGAAGACTGCTCATGTGCCTCAGGAAACATCTGTCGATCAGTTCGAACATTATGTGGCTCACTTGGCTGTTGACAATGGCCTAGGATTCTCCGACGCTGATCTGACACCAGCGGGAAAGAACCATAATAAGGCCCTGCATATCTCCATTGAGTGTAAAGGCATCACCCTGTCTCATGTGCTGATCGATAATGGCTCTTCTTTGAATGTGTTACCGAAAGCCGTGCTCGAGAAACTTGACTGCAAGAGCGTTGAACTGAAGCCTAGTGACATTGTGGTGCGGGCTTACGATGGTGCAAAGAGTGTTGTCCACGGTGAAGTTGTTCTCCCTATCAAGATAGGACCTCAAGTTTTCAACACTACCTTTTATGTAATGAACATTCGTCCTGCCTACTCCTGCCTACTGGGGCGCCCTTGGATTCATGAGGCAGGTGCTGTGGCTTCGTCGCTCCATCAAAAGCTGAGGTATCCAATAGAGGGTAAAATCGTCACCGTGTGTGGGGAAGAGGAATACATTGTCAGTAGTATGCATACCTTCAGATACGTTGAGATGGATGGTGAATTCTTCGAGACTCCAACTCAGTCATCTGAAGTGGTTTCTCCGCTCGATCCTGTCCTTAAGCCAACTCCCTGTGTGCCCAAGGTTACTCGTGCTCCTCCTGCTATGATTTCTCTGAAAGATGCTCAAGCTGTGGTTGAAGATGGTGGCTGTACTGGCTGGGGTCAACTGATCAACGTACCGTACAAGTCTGACAAAGCTGGTCTGGGATTCAACTCTGAGAAGACGGTCAAAGATCAAATCAATGTTGTAGAAGATGCTGACAGTGATTGCAACCTGGATAGTTGGATCTACCCAACAATTGGCGACGGACTCAATAATTGGAAGGCTGAAGACACTATCCCGATCTCCTTTAGTCAGGAGTAATTGTTATTGTCTATTTAGCATTGCAAATTCTAATTGAACTTCTTAAAGCATTGTGTCTATACCCGGGGCACAATAGCTAATTTGTTAAGGGTTTTGTCATTTCATAAGCATATTTTCATATTCAATAAATCAATGGACCTTTTCGCATTCAAATATTGCGCTCTTTATTTTTCCTGTCGTCTTTCAAACGAGCTATGTTTTCTTACACACACTCACGTAACAAATTGCAGATCCGTACTCACTCTGGATCCTATTGATAATAATTCCGCTACTGTTCATTATGACTTTGAAAATCCAATCTACCAAGCCGAAGATGGAAGTGAGGAAGATTGTGAAGTCCCTGGAGAGCTTGCCAGATTGGTACTGCAAGAAGAAAGGACTATACGGCCGCATGAAGAGTCCCTCGAAATTGTAAATCTAGGTACTGATGTAGACAGAAAAGAAGTCAAAATAGGAGCAGGATTGGAAAGCAGTGTCAAGGAAAGATTGGTTCGGATGTTACATGACTATGTAGAGGTTTTCGCTTGGTCTTATGAAGACATGCCCGGATTGGATACTGATATAGTGGTACATCGGTTGCCTACGAAGAAAGACTGCCGTCCTGTCAAGCAAAAAGTTCGCCGCATGCGTCCTGAAATGTCCGAGAAAATCAAAGCCGAGGTTATGAAACAATTCAATGCCGGTTTTTTAGCTGTTACTTCTTATCCTCAATGGGTTGCTAATGTGGTGCCAGTGCCAAAGAAAGATGGTAAGGTGCGAATGTGCGTAGATTACAGAGATTTGAATAAAGCGAGTCCCAAAGATGACTTTCCGCTCCCGCACATTGATGTTCTGGTAGACAACACCGCCCAACACAAATTATTCTCATTCATGGATGGTTTCTCAGGTTACAATCAGATTAAGATGGCACCTGAGGACATGGAGAAAACTACGTTTGTGACGCAATGGGGCACTTTCTGTTACAAAGTAATGCCGTTCGGTCTAAAGAACGCCGGGGCAACATACCAGCGTGCTATGGTGGTTTTGTTCCATGACATGATTCATCATGAGATAGAAGTATATGTGGATGACATGATAGCTAGATCTCATACTGAAGAAGAGCATCTCGATCATTTATACAAACTGTTCGAGAGGCTGAAGAAGTACAAATTGAGATTGAATCCGAACAAATGCACTTTTGGAGTAAGATCCGGTAAACTCTTAGGCTTTATTGTCAGTGGTAAAGGAATTGAGGTTGACCCGGCTAAAGTAAGAGCTATTCAAGAAATGCCAGTTCCCCGTACGGAGAAAGAAGTCAGAGGTTTCTTGGGACGCTTGAACTACATTGCTCGATTTATCTCCCACTTGACCGCTACCTGCAAACCCATCTTCAAATTGCTGAGGAAAAATCAAGAAATGACATGGAATGACGAATGCCAAGAAGCTTTTGACAAAGTCAAGAACTACCTCCAGGAACCTCCGATTTTGATACCACCAGTTGAAGGAAGACCTCTAATCATGTATTTGACCGTGTTAGAAAATTCAATGGGGTGCGTATTGGGGCAACATGACGAGTCTGGTCGAAAAGAGCATGCCATATACTACCTGAGCAAAAAGTTTACCGACTGTGAAACAAGATACTCACTGCTCGAGAGAACTTGCTGTGCTTTGGCCTGGGCTGCTCGCCGACTAAGACAGTATATGTTGAATCATACCACTTTGTTGATTTCTAGGATGAATCCCATCAAATACATGTTCGAGAAGCCTGCCCTCTCTGGAAGAATAGCGAGATGGCAGATGATCTTAACAGAGTACGATATCCAGTACACTACCCAGAAAGCAATCAAAGGAAGCGTGCTGGCTGATCATTTGGCTCATCAAGCGGTGGATGATTACCAATCTATGAATTTTGAGTTCCCAGATGAGGATGTCATGTTTGTTGCTGATGATGAAAAACCTAAACCAGATGAAGGATCCGAATGGGGATCCCGATGGACTATGGTCTTTGATGGATCTTCTAATGCATTGGGCCATGGTGTGGGGGTTGTACTCATTTCTCCTGGAGGTTACCATACGCCTCTCACTGCTAGACTATGTTTTCATTGTACCAATAATATGGCTGAGTATGAAGCATGTATTTTTGGACTCAAAGCTGCTATAGATTGGCGAATCAAGTTTTTGAGTGTGTACGGAGATTCGGCCTTGGTAATCAGTCAGATCAAAGGAGAATGGGATACTAAACACCCAAATCTCATCCCCTATCGAGAGCAGGTGATGACATTAATCCCATACTTTGAAGAAATAGCATTTGAACATATTCCACGAGAGGAGAACCAGCTGGCAGACGCATTAGCTACCATGTCATCTATGTTCAGAGTCAGATGGGGCAGCGAAGCTCCCATGATTACCATTGGACGGTTAGATGAAACAGCATACTGTTATGGACTTAACACAGAGGAGGTACAGGAAAAACCTTGGTTCCACGACGTAAGAAGATATTTAGAAGCTCAGGAATACCCTGAAGGGGCATCCATCAAGGACAGAAAATTCCTGAGGAAGTTCTCCGCTAAATTCTTGCTGAGTAATGGAGTGTTATACAAACGTAATCATGACTCGACTCTGCTTCGCTGTGTGGATCAAAAGGAAGCGGAAAGGATTATGGAAGACATGCATGACGGTATTTTTGGGACTCATCCTAATGGACATACCATGGCCAAGAAGATTCTGAGATCAGGGTATTATTGGTCTACCATGGAAGCTGATTGCCACCATCACTCCAGAACCTGCCACAAGTGTCAGATCTATGCGGATAAAGTACATGTACCTCCTGCTCCATTGAACGTGTTAACAGCGCCTTGGCCCTTTGCAATGTGGGGCATCGATATGATTGGAGAGATTAAACCTACGGCTTCTAATGGACATCGTTTCATTCTCGTCGCTATTGATTACTTCACAAAGTGGGTAGAGGCAGCCTCCTTCGCTTCTGTCACCAAGAATGTGGTGGCACGGTTCATCAAGAATAGTCTTATTTGTCGGTATGGCATCCCTGAAAGAATTATCACTGACAATGGTACTAATTTGAATAACCAGATGATTACTGAACTCTGCACGCAGTTCAAAATAAAGCATCATAATTCTTCTCCGTACCGGCCAAAGATGAATGGCGCCGTGGAGGCTGCTAATAAGAACATCAAGAAGATCATACAAAAGATGACAGTAACGTACAAAGACTGGCATGAGATGTTACCATTTGCTCTCCATGGTTATCGCACTTCAGTACGCACCTCGACAGGGGCAACTCCTTTCTCTTTAGTCTACGGAGCGGAAGCTGTTTTACCAGTGGAAGTCCAGATTCCTTCTCTAAGAATCATGAAAGAGGCGGGCTTAGACGAAGATGAATGGATTCAGACTCGACTTGATCAAATAAACTTGATTGACGAGAAGAGACTTGCGGCTGTTTGTCACGGGCAGATATATCAGAAGTGCATGACCCGGGCGTTTAACAAAAGAGTCAAGAGACAGGTGTATCAAGTAGGCGACTTGGTGATCAAACGTATCATTCTACCACAAGGTGACCCCAGAGGCAAGTGGACTCCCACATACGAAGGGCCATTTGTGGTTAAGAAAGTATTCTCTGGTGGAGCCATGATACTTGCTACAATGGATGGCGAAGACTTCCCGCATCCTGTGAACGCGGACATAGTTAAAAAATACTACGCATAAAAGAGACCCGCTAGGTCGACGTACCTAGGCAAAAGTAAGGGCATCCCGGCGAACCAAAAGGGTTCGGGCAAAAATTAGGGATAAATATATAAAGACGTATACCCGACAAGTCGAAAACCTGAGAAGGCGGCTTGGGCAAAAAGGGGTATCCCGGTGGACTGAAAACCTGAAAAGGCGGTCCAGGCAAAATTAGGGATTAAAGCGTATGACTATGTCCCGTTCTCTGTCAGCTTCAACCAAGTTCCAGGGACTGAACAAGCCAATCACTTCTATCCGACAGCAGGAGATGAGATGCTTGAAGACATAATGACAGTAGTGGAATCAAAATCAATAGGACTTATTCTGCATAGCTTTCTTTTTGTTGTCTTGACAACTTCCTCTTACTAGGATTTCTGTCTCCTTGTACACAAATTGCCTATTTATAGGCCCTCTTTCAAAATCAATACAATTTCATTGCCAAAAAGATGCTTTTGTTTTTACCTTTTCTGTTTTGTTTGCGTAAACGTCCATTGATTTAACTTGAATTGACTTATGCACTTGAATATGACCCATGTTTACAAAAATGCGTGCCTAAAATAGCAATAGCAATTACTACACGACTTCAGGATCGAGGAGAAGGTCTAACCACGCTTTCCAAGGAGGCTGTTACTAATTCGATTCCCCGGCAACGCCAATTATTCCCCAGAAGAGGTCGGCATCGCCCTACCGAAAGGTCATCCCTTCTATCCCCAGCCAGGCCCCGTGGGACAGAACCCAAATCCCCAGCTAAGGAAGGGCCATCCATACCAATGTCTCCGACCAGCAGACTGAGATCTATCTCCCCAGTAGTGTCCCTTGGAAGAATGTTTCAGACGCCTAATGCATTCAGTACATCATTTCATATTACATACCTGCATACAACGCTCACATTTACTTCATTCCACATCATATACTTTACATAATATATACATGCATACACATGCATACCAGGTTCGCAAGCATAAAACATCTCATGCATCATGACATGGCATGAAGCTAACTGTGTTTTTCAGGTTAATTATCCTCCTGATTACATTCAAGATTCAACTATATCCCTCAGATACTGCCTAGCATATGGTACATTCCGAGGTGTAGTCTAGCGTACGACCACTTTCTTCTTCAGCTACACCTTCCAGATATACTCCATGTCAACATTCATTCTGACATTCTCCCAATGGTGGCATCTCTAAGCCCACCCCAGATATTCGCTGCAAATACAACAAACAGTATCAGATACAGCCTAACGTACGGTTCATTCTGATTCAGCCCAACATATGGCTCTTTCAACTCAGATACGGTCTAACGTACGATCCATTCTGACTCTCAACAACTCCAATACGGTCTAACGTGCGACCCAGTTGGACCTCCAACTCAGATACGGTCTAACGTACGATCCCTTCTGACTCTCAACAACTCCAATACGGTCTAACGTACGACCCATTTGGATATTCAAATCCTCAGATGCTGCCTAGCGTACGGTATATTCCGGGGTGTAGTCTAGCGTACGACTACTTTCTTCTTCAGATACAGCCTAACGTACGGCTCATTCTGCAACTCCAATATGGTCTAACATACGACCCATTTGGACCTCCAGCTCAGATACGATCTAGCGTACGATCCCTTCTGATCTTCAACAACTCAAGTATGGTTTAATGTACGACCAAGTTAAACCTCCATCTTCTCAGGTGCTACCTTCGGACAGGTACATTCCTGAATGGTAGTCTAGTATACGGCTACTCCCTTTCTCAGGTGCTACCTTCGGACAGGTACATTCCTGAATGGTAGTCTAGTATACGACTACTCCCCTTTCTCAGGTGCTACCTTCGGACAGGTACATTCCTGAATGGTAGTCTAGTATACGGCTACTCCCCTTTCTCAGGTGCTACCTTCGGACAGGTACATTCCTGAATGGTAGTCTAGTATACGACTACTCCCCTTTCTCAGGTGCTACCTTCGGACGGGTACATTCCTGAATGGTAGTCTAGTATACGGCTACTCCCTTTCTCAGGTGCTACCTTCGGACAGGTACATTCCTGAATGGTAGTCTAGTATACGGCTACTCCCTTTCTCAGGTGCTACCTTCGGACAGGTACATTCCTGAATGGTAGTCTAGTATACGGCTACTCCCTTTCTCAGGTGCTACCTTCGGACAGGTACATTCTTGAATGGTAGTCTAGTATACGGCTACACCCTTTCTCAGGTGCTACCTTCGGACAGGTACATTCCTGAATGGTAGTTTAGTATACGGCTACTCCCTTACTCAGATGCTACCTTCGGACAGGTACATTTCTGAATGGTAGTCTAGTATACGGCTACTCCCTTTTCAGCAGATTCAGCCTAACGGACGGCCCATTCTGCAACTCAGATGCGATCTAGCATACGATCCATTCTGATCGTTCATCCCCAGCGAAGTCATCCGCCTAATGAACAACTCACTCTGGTATTCAGACGCGGTCTAACATACGATCCATTCTGATCCCTTATCCCCAGCAGTATATAACATACTCTGACTCTCCAACGAAGTCAACAGCATGATGGATAATTCACTATACGGTCTGATGTACGACCCGGTGTGACACCCATGTCTCTAGATATCGTCTAACGTACGACACAATCTGGAAATCTCCTCAGCAAGTTGCTTGGATGGCATCTCTAAGCCCATCTCCGTCAAGACTGATGGACAAGCGCAAATTTTCGGGGCATTATAGTGTTCAATAATCTTTCACCTCCAGACCACGAACGGCACATGCCATTCTACTCTCTCGGTGCAAGAATATTGAACAGGGGCAGCTGTCATACCCCAAAATTTGCCCATTGAAATTACAAAGCATTTTCCAAGACCCTCTGACTTGTTCTGCAAGGCACTGATATCAAATGGACAAAAGCCCAGCTCACAACAGGCCTAATCCAAAGTGGCCCAAAATAGCTTGCTCGCTAGGCGAGCAATTCCTTCGCCTAGCGAATATCTCAGCATGCCACTCGCCCAGCGAAGCATCAGGTCCAGAAAAAGCCCAAACCTAGTTTGCTCGCTAGGCGAGCAATTCCTTCGCCTAGCGAAGCTTGCGAGAATTTGAAAATTTGGACCTCATTTTAAGCCCATTAGGTCACCATTGCCACTACTATAAATACATGCTCTTCTGCCACGAACAAGGAGACAGAGACGGACGAAGACGGACGGAAACACGCATCCAGAGGGAGGAACACAGAAACCCTGCTGATCCAAAGAGTTCAGAAGGCGGAAACCCTGAAGGCCGCTTACCCGCTCCGAAGCTACCACCACTCAGCTCAATCCGGCTCGCCAATTCAAGGTTGCAACTCGATTTGCAAACAGGTTTGCATCATTATCATCGCTTTAGTTTCTTAATTGGCATATGATATCACTTTAGGGTATTAATTTACACATGATTATCACTTTGTATTCTTATTTTGCATGTGGTACCGCATTAGTGTCTTAATTTGCATGTGACATCGTTTTGTACTCTCATTTGGCATATGGTACCACTTCATGTTCTTAATTAGTGGAGGATATCATAATTGAATTCATAAACATTTTGAAGCTTTGCATGAGAATTTAAATGTGCTTGAACATTGTGAAAGTGAACCATATAATTATGTGTTAGAGGCCATAGGCCATGCTGCTGATTGAGGTCATAATTTCAAACCCGTGGCCGCTCGCTAGCTCATCGCTAGGCGAGCCCGCAGCGAGCCTTCGCTGAGCCTTCGCTAGGCGAAGCAGAAGCGAACAGGACAGGGGCTGCCTTGTCCCTTGGTTGCCCGTTTTATACTTACCTAATCATGACTCTGCATCATTTGGCTTAAATTCCTGGCTGTTATATTCATTTTGTGATGCAATTTCCAATTGTGTTTTATCTCAATGCTATAATCTGTGTGTTAATGGTGTAAAGGCTAGCATACTTCCGAAGAAATAACCGGCTAGGTACACCGCTTTATGCATGGGAAGACTTTCATGGAGATGGACTCTAAATTATTTCACTTTAATGTGAAAATTCATATTGGTTGCCTAACCAATTTTAATGTATTGATCCTTAATGTGTTGATTTTAATGTATCGATTCAATGCGGTGCCACCATAATTACCTAATGAACTTAAAACATGGACTTTAAATAAATGATATCGGACCTCTCTCTATTACCCCACGATTACAATATTACGGTCATGTCCCGCGAATATGGGGATATCCTTAGCAAAGACCCTTCGGTAAAATCATCATAGTCCCTCGGATGTTGCCTTCGAAAATACGACTTTGTCCCTCGATGACCCTTCGGTGTAGCCTACGGTTAAATGATGATAGTCCCTTCGAATGCTAAGGTATCCTCACAACTGTTGCCTTCAATGACCAATCGATGACCCTACGATGACCCTCCTACATCCCCAGGATAAAACTACTTACTTCTCAATAGTACGGACAGTTTTACCCTCATAAGGATAGGAAATGCCCGGAAAGACCTCGGACAGGTATAACCTTAATTGCTCATTCATAACAAAAAAAATATACTTTTCACCTCACACCTTTCAAACATCTTTTTTGGAAAATCACCACTTAGCATACATCCGCACTAGGATCATTGCCGAGTTATATTCTTCTAAACTATTTTCTAAATTAAAACGAGATAACCACTTTGTATACATTCATGCAAGGATCATTACAAAGTTAAATTCTCATTTTTGCAAAACATTTTTTATACATTTTTCAACCACCTTTTTCAAACAAAAGAAACATAAATGATTGAGCAATTAAGAGCCCATGGATAACCATGGATACAAAGGGTGCTTACCCCTTCCCTTTGTATAAAGTACCTCCCGAACCTAAGAATCTAAATTAAGGTCTTTCCTGTTCTTTTCCGCCTTTCCTTATGGGATAAAAGAAAAGTCGGTGGCGACTCTTGCTAACCGCGACATTGCGATTACAAATCCAATAAGGTCCAGTTCACCGTATGACAGTCATGCTTTGTCATGATGATTTCTAATTGATCAAAGTTTGTCAGCTTGCTGATCAAGAAAATCAGATAATATCTGATATTATTTGATTTTATTTCTTTTTCATTTTTGTCTTTTAACCTAGTTTTTTTCCACATTATAAATAGACACTAGTTTCTACACATTACAAATAGAGATCAGTTTCTACACATTTTCCCATCCATAATTCAGCACCAAAGTTCCCCTTAAAAAAACCCTTTCTTTTCTTTCCTAAATCAAACCCTTATTTTTGAGTCAACACCACAAAAAACCAACAAAGAAACTCCTCACAAACTCAACCTCCCTCTCACACGTATACATCAACAACCATACCAGATCATCTCTTTCACTAACATAAACATTAACCTCCATCATACATTTTTTCCATAAACCTCTAATCCATACATATACCAACACCATCGAAATGAAACACCATTCACAACCTCATCCAAACATAAACCATCCCAAACTAATCTTAATCTTAATTCCCTTCCACCCTAAACCTCATAACAACCACTATCCTCCATTAAAATCACCACTCGAACACCACCTTCCCCCCCTCCTGAATATTTTATTTCATTTTGTTTGTTCTTCTTTTTACTTTTTTTATTTAGTTTACTATTTATATATTTATTTTATCCAATTGGAAGATTTTTAGGATTTTTGCTTTGTGCTTTGAGGCTTGGGCCTATTGATTTTATGTTATGTTATGCACACCCTCACCATTCACATCACCCTCTTCTAACTTTCGTTTTAATCTTGATTTCATTTGATTCTATTTTAATTATTATTATTAGAAAAATACAAAAAAAAACAATAAATATTCAAAAATTCCAAAAACATGTCCCTTTCATTAGGTTCTTCTATTTGATTAGCCTTTTTAAAATTATTTTAGTTTATTAGGTTAGTTAATCTTGTTTATTAGGAAAATATAAAAAAAAATACGAAAATCATTTAATTAGTCAAAAAACACAAAAACATGTCTTTATCTCTTTTAAGTGAAATATTAATTTAGTTATACAATCTTTAGGTTTTGCCCGATTAAAACATTCCCTTGTATATAAACTCGTAAATATTTCGCAATACTTGTACATAGGTCACTAACACAAAGTCAATTCCAAAGATCAAACACAAAAATATCTTTTTTTCTTCACAACTAAAATTCATCTTAACCCATCGAATTATTTTTTCCCTTGCGCACTTAAACCAAAATGTTTCATAAAAGAATAGTCTGATTCATTTGACGCGAATACAAACAATGTCTAAGCCTCCATCATGCGAGCAAACATGGATACGTCTAACTGCTAAAATGCGACCTAACACTATTATCTAAAATCAATCAATCCACAAATATTTGTTTCACGAACTACGATGCTCTGACTTTCTCATTGCACTTTCGGAATACGTAGGCACATGGTTTTGAAACCCTTGTGAGCATAATAATAAAAAATCAATATTTTCCCTCTTTAAATCTTTTGTAAATAACCCTTTTAGTAAATAAAAAAATGATTGCAAACATTCCCTTAAGCACACTTAACCCTAGCATATTAAAAAGTTCCCGTTTAGTACAACAAATGTGAGGGGTGATAATACCTTCCCCTCACATAACCGACTCCCAGATCCTCAATTGGCTGCAATGACCATGTTTTCTTCCTTTAAAGGTTTTAACGATGTTTCCATTCAAATAAAAACTTAGACATCGACTTTGTGTCTATTTCGAGCATTTAGACGCTCGCGTATTTTTTTTACACTACGACAGCTGACGACTCTGCTGGGGACACCTCCATAAAGAGAGTCAAGCATATCCTTTAGTTCTAGGGTTGTTGGTTTGTTTGCTTGTTTTTATTTTGTTTTTTGTTTTATTTTGTTTATTTTCTACTTTATTTTTATTTTCCTTCTTTATTTTTATCTTGTATCTTATATAATATTGTGGGTTTTGGGATTATTGTTTGAGAATAAACTCTACACTAGAGCTCACTACGCCAAAAATGACTTTTAACAGCGCATCTTAGACAGCGCTTTTAAAAGAAAGCGCTGTCTAAGGTTAAAATTAAAATAAAACACGGAAAATGTTCCAAAAAAATAATGAAAGCGCTGTCTAAGGGGGGGTCTTAGACAGCGCTTTCTAAAAGCGCTGTCTAAGACCCCCCCTTAGACAGCGCTTTTAGAAAGCGCTTTTAAATGTAGACCTTAGTCAGCGCTTTTGATAAAGCGCTGTCTAAAGTCTTTAAATTAAAAAAAAAATAAAAACCAAAAGCGCTGTCCTCTTTCCCTCTTCATTTTTCCTCTACTCATTCTGCTCCCAATTTACACTTCACTGACACACACACACAAACACCAATTTCCTCCAATCCAATCAACCCTAAAAACCCCATTTTTCTCTAGTGTCGGTGATCCACTTCATTTTCAAACACCATAAAAAAAAATCCCAACCAATTCACACCATTGTTGAATCCTTCAAAAAAAACCGCAACAATGTCATCATCAACCAAGCCACCGCACTACGCCACAAGCGGTTTGGTGATAGGTTACGCTCTCTGTTCAAGCTTGTTAGCGATAATCAACAAATACGCCATCACTCAATTCAACTACCCTGGTCTCTTAACCGCTTTACAGTACCTCACTTTAGCTCTCGGCGTTTACCTTTTCGGAAAATTAGGGTTTCTTCATCACGATCCTTTCACCATTCCGATCGCCAAGAAATTCTTCCCTGCCGCACTCGTTTTCTTCCTCGCTATCTTCACCAACACGAATCTACTCCGTCACGCTAACGTTGATACCTTCATTATTTTCAGATCTCTTACCCCTCTTCTTGTTGCTCTCGCTGATACCGCTTTTCGAGGTCAACCTTCGCCTTCTAACCTTACTTTTTTCTCGCTTGTTGTTATTCTTGCTGGTGCCGTTGGTTATGTTGCTACCGATTCGGGTGTTACTCTTACCGCTTATTCATGGGCTTTTGCTTATTTGGTTACGATTACTACTGAGATGGTTTATATCAAGCATATGGTTATGAGTCTTGGGTTGAATACTTGGGGTTTTGTTCTTTATAACAATGTCTTGTCTTTAATGATTGCTCCTTTCTTTTGGTTTCTAACTGGAGAGAATTTTGAGGTTTCGAATGCGATTAATTCGAGTACCGGGAGTTTGTTTGAGATGAATGCGTTTCTTGCGGTTTCTTTGTCTTGTGTGTTTGGTTTGCTTATCAGTTTCTTTGGATTTGCTGCGAGAAAAGCGGTTTCGGCTACTGCTTTTACGGTTACTGGGGTTGTGAATAAGTTTCTCACGGTGGCTATTAATGTGACGATTTGGGATAAGCATGCTAGTCCTGCTGGTCTGGTTTGTTTGCTTTTTACTATAATTGGGGGAGTTCTTTATCAGCAATCGATTACTGGGAATGGTTCGCAACAACGGGATGCGGTGGTGGTGACTAAGCAGAGTGATATTGAAAGTAATCTTGTTGGTGATGGTGATTTGGAAGATGAGAGTGAAGTAAAGGGTAAACTTGCTTCTTTATGAGTATTTTGTGTTGTTATTTGTTTTTAGTTTAGTACTTGACTTGGTGTTTAAGCTGTAATGAACTATGAATGTTGTCTTTTATTAACAACATTCGGAAAATTTTATATAGCTTGAGGTATTATTTTCATAATGATTTGAAATCTAGGTATTATTTTAACAACATTCGGAGAATGTTGAGAAATAACTCTGCATTGTTCTTCATTTCTTAACTCTTTCTGCAATTTCTCCACTGCTTAATTTTCATAGTTCAAACCTCCCTTGCCTCCAAAGCTAGGTAAGTCATCAATGGCATTGTGTATTGTGATGGATCCTGCCACGTTGATTCATGATTTACTACTTGTGCATACTCTCTGATTGAATTTCCAATTATTTTGGATGATTCTGACTGTTAAATTATTGTTCTTTTCGATGCAGAATTGCTAGGACCAGCACTCATCAGGTGAAACACTGTTATTTAATAGCATTTGTTATTTTTTTCTGTTGATTTTTTTTTGTGATTTTATCCCTTTAATCCTTAATATCTGTTTTTTGTTTTGTTTGTGTTGGATAGATTGGAAGTAGGGTGGCATGGAGCAGAAATTATGCGGCGAAAGAGATCAAGTTTGGCGTTGATGCTCGTGCTTTGATGCTTAAGGGTGTTGAAGAGCTTGCTGAGGCAGTTAAAGTAACCATGGGTCCCAAGGTAACTAAGCAAATCTTCCTTTGATTCAATCATCACACACATTTATTCATTAAGCACTAGTTTTGTTTGTAGCAATGGAAGATAATAGATATCATGTTATACAATATTGACCCATTATTTATTTGGTGCTGATTGTGATTCTTAAAGTTAGGCTTTACGTGTTTGTAGGGACGTAATGTTGTGATTGAGCAAAGTTTTGGTGCCCCTAAAGTGACTAAAGACGGAGTCACTGTTGCTAAGAGCATTGAGTTCAAGGATAAAGTCAAGAATATTGGTGCCAGTCTTGTAAAGCAGGTTGCAAATGCTACCAATGATGTTGCTGGTGATGGTAAGCTGTTATATCCATGATAGATTATACTTTTTAGTTGTTCCTCAGCATTGATTCAGTTTTATAATTGTTAGAAATTAAATTTAAATACTGTCACATTGGACAAGCTGATGTTGAATGGTCTAAATTTTGGCAGGAACCACTTGTGCTACAGTTCTTACCCGGGCAATATTTGCGGAAGGGTGCAAATCAGTTGCAGCTGGAATGAATGCAATGGACTTGAGGCGAGGTATAAATATGGCTGTTGATGCTGTCGTAACAAGCTTGAAAAGCAGAGCACGGATGATTAGCACTTCGGAAGAAATAGCTCAGGTCAGTATATCAAATATTTAGAGCTAATAATAAGCATATTCCAAGAAAGTGGAGAAAGTGGAGCTAATAATAGCACTTTTGTATTTTTATTATTGCAATGATAGGTTGGGACAATATCTGCCAATGGAGAGAGAGAAATTGGTGAGTTAATTGCAAAGGCCATGGAGAAAGTTGGCAAAGAAGGTGTAATCACAATTGCAGTAAGTTGTTATATGCTCATCGTGCATAAATAATCATTTATCTAGGTTTTATTTGTTTTATGGATTTGGGAGCATACTGTTATTCATGCAGTGTTTTTATTGTGCCTTTCCTTTTTCCCCTTTATCCTCCAATGGGGTTCATACTTCGGCATGTATGCCATGCACTTTGTGATATGCTGGGATATAACTTTTGAGCTGTTTCAGGATGGCAAGACATTGCTCAATGAGTTGGAAGTTGTTGAAGGAATGAAGCTTGACAGAGGCTATATTTCTCCGTATTTCATTACAAACCAGAAGAACCAGAAATGTGTATGTTCTATATCATTGCCTCTACACAGCATCATTAGAAGTATTTACATATAATACTTTCTAGCAAGCTTGTTAGTCCCACTCTGTCTTCCATTTTTGCTCTGTTATACATATATCTGTTTTCTGGATTGGATTTGTAGCTTGTTTTTAACGTGTAGGCTATTTTCCAACTGTTTCTTTTTTTTCTTAACATGTTCTAACCTCTCAATCTTATCTTTGGTTTATTACTTTTAAGCATACATGTAAAGTATAAACAAATCAATTATAAATTTTTCAACACATTTCTAAAATTTTATCCTGTATTGACAACAACTATATGCTTTCTAAAGTGAAATTGGCATGAGGCTTTATGCTTATTTATCATGACTAACCTCGACATCTATTTGTTTCAACAGGAGCTTGAGGATCCCCTCATTATAATCCATGAGAAGAAAATCTCAAGTATAAATTCTATAGTTAAAGTATTAGAATTAGCTTTGAAGGTGGGCAGTGCTATTCACATCACTTTGCATTGAGTTGTAATTGTAAAATATTGATATTATACTAACTTACACTTCCTCATCAACAGAAACAAAGACCTTTATTAATTGTTGCCGAGGATGTGGAAAGTGATGCTCTTGCAACTCTTATTCTAAATAAGCTTCGTGCTGGAATTAAGGTTTGTTTTTCTTATATGTAGATTTACTTTTCTGTTCTTAAGGTAACTTAGATCTTTGTTTCATAATTTAGCTTATCTTAAATGTTTCTTACCCTCATTATATTAGGTATGTGCGATCAAAGCCCCTGGTTTTGGTGAAAACCGGAAATCTGGTCTCCAGGATCTCGCAGTTCTTACAGGAGGCCAAGTAAGTTATGTGTTAGCAATGGAATTATTGCTATGTTTTAGTGTCGTCTTATAAACACATAGAGCAATGGAATAATCTTAAGTGAAATTTTCGTATACCTTAGACAGCGCTTTTGTAAAAAGCGCTGTCTAAGGGGGGGGGGGGGGGGGGGGGCTTAGACAGCGCTTTTTGAAAAGCGCTGTCTAAGGTATACCTAAAAAAATTAAAATAGGAGGGTCTTAGAAAGCGCTTTTGGCCAAAGCGCTGTCTAAGGGGGTGGGGCTTAGACAGCGCTTTTCAAAAGCGCTGTCTAAGGTATACCTAAAAAATTTAAAATAAGAGGGTCTTATAAAGCGCTTTTGGCCAAAGCGCTGTCTAAGGGGGGGGGGGGCTTAGACAGCGCTTTTAAGATTTAAAAAAGCGCTGTCTAAACCTTTAGCAGCGGAGGTTTAGACAGCGCTTTAAAGCGCTGTCTAAGGCTAAAAAAAGCGCTGTCTAAGGTCTTGTTTGTTGTAGTGGCTCGAGAAGAAACATAAGCTTAAGTAAGGGGTTGTCTAGTATTGGCCAATTGGATGCACATCCCAACAAGTTTTTTACGATAACTTCGCATAGAGTAGACCAGTTCAAAGCTTTCGTCATGAGTTGGCTAGCCCATCTTTGTGACAAAACTTCGAACTTGGTCAATGACTCTAGGGACCTACTCTAGAACCAGACCATTAAGACTTTGCACGACTGACAAGTTGAATATTTTACCAGGTCTATACGAAGGTTGTGCCTAAGGGAGACTCTTTGAGAATTCATCATGAATTGGCTAAGCTTGATATCATGATGAAGTCTCATATGTGGTCCATGACCTTGGGTTTATTCTTAAGCAGCCAATAAAACCCTAGAGAATACCTTTGTGAGGTGTCTAGTAGAGAAACTTAGAACTATCCTATCATAAGGTTCCTTTCCATATAGGTTATTCTGTTGTCTAATTACCCATATAATTTCAAATCTGCAATTTTCTGAACCCACATGTTACGTTGCATTGCATTCATTAAAATAAAAAATCTAGCATATTGCATTTCATTTCATAACATCCCTTTGGTTGCATTATATTCATACCAAATGTACACCTGTCGCCACCATATTTTATTTATTCCTATATAAAGAGGAAATGGAAAATAGTCGATAAAACCCTTCTAAAAGAATAAATAAATATAAAAGGACAAGGATTGGTCTCGCAACCAAATATGCGTTCGGAAGTCAGTTTGGAGTAGAAAATGTTTATGTGTTGGGGTTGACGTTACCTTGAAAAAGGGTTTTCGGTGTGATGCACTAAGGCATAAAAATAAGGTTTGATGAGTTGTTGTTTGTTTAGGGTTTTTGAAAAGAAATGTTTTTGGTTATACTTGCACTAAAGAATATGGGAGGAGGTGCTTATATCAAACAAATAAGACAAGCATCTTGTGTCCAAAATATTCAAAGTAAGGGTAGGAAAGCTCCATTACTACTCATTCCCCACCACTTAAGGCTTGTGGCGTATAATTCTAATTGTATTTTTATTGTGTTTTTGAGTTTGATTATGAAGATGCCACTTGACATTAGATCAAGGGTTTATTGCTTATTGATTTTGAAATTATGATATACATGGATATTTATAATATAAAAAAATGCAATAAATAAAGGGTCTCATTGTAAGGTAGCCCAAGAGAAAGCCATGTGTGTGCATAGTGACCTATGCTAACAAGTGGATAATAGTCTTGAAATCACGTCTCCCTAGGATAGTGCCATGAATGCCATTATTACAATAAAATATTGCAAGTTATAGATGAAAATCCAAGTTAAAGCACTGGTTAAAGAATTAGGGCAAGGTCCAAATGAAAGGGTCCTAATGAGTCCTCTAAGTCCACAGTATGTCACAGATGAATGCAATTTTTGTCTTTTGATTTTATCATGTTTTGTTATTTTGGTTATGCAATGACAATAAGTAAATGACAAATGATAAAGATGTGTGAGATATGTACAATGATGGTAAATATGACGATGGATGCTTGATGATAAATGACAACAAAGCAAATTTACATGAAAGATAAATGACAAAGGATAAATTAGGTCAACATGATCAATAGTTAGTGGTTAGAAAATAAATGGAATAAGGTAACTACCTAAGGATTATCTATCCACAAGTCAAAGGGCTCAAAATATGTCACATCGAGGGATAAGCTATCATTGAATCAAAGTATTGAAGATAATGCATGATCATATATCAATAAATTTTAATCAAAGAAGGTTATACATCATCAAGTCCATCTATCAATGATTTGAAGAGTGGAAGATTGTATCACCCAAATAGTTACAAGATAAAAGTCAAATAATATATAAGTTAGGCATCCAAATCCAAGTGTTATTGGTTAATAATCAATGGAATCAAAGGCAATGCTCAAACAAGTGAAGGTTTCATCTATTCATCAAGAGGTTTAAGCAAGATCAAATAGGGGCAATCTATCAACACCTCAAAGTGTCAAGAATGATCCAATGATCATTCATCAACATGTTTGAAATGTTGAAGATTAAATCAACCCTAGGACCAATTACCATGAAAAATAGAATATCATCAACCACTAATTAATCACAAGGGTAAAAAAGCCCAATGAAAATGGTTAAAATAAATAATTAATGGAAATCAATAAAATAATTGATGGAATTTACTTAAGTAAAATATTTGGCTAAAATAAATAAGAAGGAAAAAAGAAATTAAAATGGCAAAGGGTGAAAATAAAATGTGAAAGGAAAAAATAAAAGAGAAAAGAATGAGAAAAAGAAAAAAGGGGTGTGCCAGGGGTTGAACCGCTGGCCTTGGGGTCATGGGCCTAGCCCCTTTCCACTGGGCTAAGCGCTCTTGGTTGGTAATAAACGCGTTCATGAAAATAAATAAAATGCCTCAATTAAAAAAGAATAAGTGGACCAACCAAAGCCACAAGCTCTACTTAATTACAAAATTATGCAAAATTGAGCGCCCAGATCATGGGGAACACAAAATGCGCGTTGACTTGAAACACACATACCCAGAAGTCAGGTCAAACACAACAACCAATAGAAACGTGCCAAGCACTTTTTTAAAATTTAAAATAAAAATTAAACACAGGAAGTAACGACCAAAGTTCATCGTCTTCAACCTTGGAACACAAAAATCAAACTATGCAATTCGAAGTTTCAAGTGGAATCATCCATGGATTCCACTTACCCTTGGGTATTTGTTGCCTTCCCCACACTCATAAGCCATTGATTGTCTCTGAGTATGGGGAATTTCTGATGAACACGAATGAAAAATTAACCCTAAAATAAAAATTAAATGGTGTATGTGCAATGATTGAGACTCAAAACATAGGGCTTATCTCCAATTAATCACGAGGAGTAAAGTGGTAACTTGTTTGGAGTGAAAACGATGGTGTTAACTACCTTGTCAGAATCAAGTTCAAATGGTGGTTCCAATGGATTTGAGGAGTTCAAGTGAGGGGGTATCAACCACTTCTAAGTATTCAGTTAGCTTCAGGAAGGTTATGTGAAGGCGTTGGAGTGTTTTTATGGTGTTGAAAATGGCTAGAATATGGAAAATGATTGCTATATTTTTTGAAGGAGGTGAGGTATGTTTTCAGCAGGGTTTTTATGGCTTTGAAGATTGGTTAATGAATGGAGAAGAATCACCTATTTATAGGGAAACTGATGGAGTGATTAGGTTGAAGTTTTGGGATTGGGAAGTCTGATTTTGCTTGAGCCCAAAATGTGACAAAATTGAAAACTTGTTGGCTAAGGGTGGTCCCTCTTTCCTCTTAAATTCCTTTTCTTCCACTTTTTTCTGCAGACCTATCATTTTTGCTGAGATAATGGTGGTCCCAACACTTGTTGAGGCCATTTTGACTTTTATCCATTTTGGGCAACTTTGTGCTTTTTCGGTTTGCCTCACATGTCCATTTGCTTCTATCAGTTGGGCTTGCAATTGGTGCCTCAATGTTTGCATCACACTATTGGTTCAAAAGGAAGTGAAACACACATGAATTAAAGACTTGAGACATGATGCATCATGGTTTGGCTAATCTGACCTGCTACATGGATCATGGTGAGGCATGGACTTTGCACTTGGGGAAATTAAAATTGGCTCGTGCATTTTGAACAAAAATTAGGCCAAACGAACCTTGCCATACCTTTAACATATTGAAAAAAGAATTAGGTCAAAAGGTGTTGTGATGTAAAAATGGCAATGGTTCAAAGTGGTAGTCATGACATGATTTTAGGCATGACTATGAAACTTGACCAGCTTGGCCAATCCCAATTTTGAGGTCTTTATGCATTGAATTAGGTCTTGAGCCTTGAAGAAAAGTTGAAGAGGAGTTAATTTAGGAAATTTGGATCAAATTAGATCCTCAAAATGTTAAAATATGAAAATGTTATGGGGTTTGGACCAAATGGTAGGCCAAACTTACCAAAACTTGACCAAACAACATGCTCTAAATTACAATTTTGGTGTTTTCTTGGATTTCAAGGTACTATGATGATTGTTTGAAGCTCAAATGAGTAGGTCTTGATAGAAACTAAGACGTAATTCCTTGTGGGATGATTATGGGATATGCTTGTGGATGAATCTATGGTAACTCAAAGTTCAAAGTTCAAGACTTCCACTTGTATTGCCAATTATGAAGTGGATGGATGTTTGGTGGATGGTTACTTAAATTAGCTTGAATTTGATATAAATGGACTAATGTATGATTAAGTGACCAAGTGAACAGGCAAAACATAGAAGCAAAGGGTCACAATTAGGGTTTCTTGGACCAAAAGGTTCCTCAAAGGCCAAGGTCATACAAACTAGGGTTTGGGTACATGAGGTATCTTGGAGTAGTTTAACAAGGTTGATGTATTATTAATGTTTTGGATATTAGGGTATCCTCAAAGGCAAGGTCAAAGCACAAAGTCAAAAGATGACTTGTACAAGCCATAAAGGATCATGGGATTAGGGTTGAGGTCCATGGATGACTAAATGAACAAACAAAGCTTCCAATTAAGGATCACCGACCAAATAGGGTCTTAGAGGTGAGTGGAGTGACTTGTGTAGTTCACCAAGGTCAAAGAATGCTTGAAGACAACAATTAGGGTTTAAGGTGGATTGTGCATACCCCAACAAGATCAAGGGATCTTGGTGGTTCTCAGATATGAACACCATGCCTTGAGTTTATGCTTTCTTGTTATGAGTGAAAATGCAAATGAGATGATGAATGTATTCTTATGCATTAGGGTTGAGGAAATTGTATAATAGGTAGGGTAAATTTAGGGGTATGACAGCTTCCCCTATTTAATCTTCTCAGACCTGAATGTATGGATAACAACAACTTTCACGCATTTGAGGTAGGAGAGGATTAAATACATAAAATATCCAAAAAAAAATCCTTACTGGGGATGAAGGTGATGTGAAGTGACGGGTATTTGTGAGGAAGTGTTTATGGGATGGAAAATGACTCTAATATGAAGCCATCTGTTAGGGAATTGGATATGGCGTTCCATGGGGAGGATATGGTTTAGCTGTATGATGGTTATGTCATCATATGTATGATATGAAGTTCATGTTATGGTATGTAACATAAGTATTTCTTCAAATAAAAAACAAAGAGAAAAGTTCAATGGCAAAAGGTCAAAGAGAAAAGTGAGGAAAAAACGACTTCGCTGGGGATAAGATTCTTATGTAACAGGTGGTGATAACCCCTAACAACGGATGGGAAGATCTAAAATATGGTGACAACAATCCCTAGTAACATCTGGGAAGGTTAAATAATATGGTGATAACCCCTAGCAACGACTATGGAGGTTTTAGTTCAATGATGATTCCTAGCAACGACTGGGAATACCTGAATTCTAAAGATGTTAATCCATAGCAACGACTGAGATGGTTTAGGTTCAGTGACGATTCCTAGCAACAACTGGGAATACCTGAATTCTAGAGGTGATGGTCCCTAACAATGGTTGGGGGATTTTTAGGTTCAGTGACGATTCCTAACAACGGCTAGGAATACCTGACTCTTTGATGCCAACCCCTAGCAATGACTGGGATGCTTTAGGTTTAGTTATAATTCCTAGAAACGGCTGGGAATACCTGAATTCTTAAGTTCAGTGACGATTCTTGACGACGACTAGGAATACCTTAATTCTTAAGTTCAGTGACGATTCCTAACGAAAACTGGGAATACTTGAATTCTTAAGTTCAGTGACGATTCCTAACGACGACTTGAAATAGTTGAATTCTTAAGTTCAGTGACAATTCCTAACAATGGCTGGGAATACACGACTTCTAATGGTGATGATCCCTAGAAACGGCTGGGTAGGTTTAAATTCAGTGACGATTCCTAGAAACGACTGGGAATACCTGAATTCTTAATGTTGATCCCTAGCCACGACTAAGATGGTTTAGGTTCAGTGACGATTCCTAGCAATGGCTGGGAATACTTGACTTCTAAAGGTGATGGTCCCTAGTAATAGCTGAGGAATTTTAGGTTCAGTGGCGATTCCTAACAATGGCTGGGAATACCTGACTTCTAATGATGTTAATCCCTAGCAATGTCTAGGTAGCTTTAAGTTCAGTGACGATTCCTAGCAACGGCTGGGAATACCTGACTTCTAAAGGTGATGGTCCCTAGCAACAACTGGGGAATTTTAGGTTTAGTGATGATTCCTAGCAATGCTTGAGAGTACCTGACTTCTAATGATGTTAATCCCTAGCAAAAAATGGGTAGGTTTAAGTTCAGTGACAATTCCTAGAAACGACTAGGAATACTTGACTTCTAATGATGTTATTTCCTAGGAAAAACTGGTTAGGTTTGAGTTCAGTGACGATTCCTAGCAATGGTTGAGAATATCTGAATTATTAATGTTGATCCCTAACCACGACTGGGATGGTTTATGGTTAGTGACGATTCCTAGCAACAGTTGGGAATACCTTAATTCTAAAGGTGTTATTCCCTAGCAATAACTGGGGAATTTTAGGTTCAATGGCGATTCCTAGCAATGGCTGGGATTACCTGACTTCTAATGATTTAATCCCTAGCAACGGCTGGGAAGATTTAGGTTCAGCCAGGTGTATCTGTTGAGGATGTTTATAAGAAATAACTTTTTGAATGCGACTTATGCATGCCCCATTTTAAAGGGTATGTTATGATGCAAAATGTCATGTATGCAAAGTGTCAATGTATGCTTGGGCTGCTGGGGATAAGCAAATGTATGCTTTATGAATTGTGCCAAATGTTATTGGGATTTATGGTAAAGGTTTGTTGGGAGTGTCAATAATTATTGGGCTTTGGAGGGGTTCCAAATAAGGTTGGGCTTTAAGTCTGTTTGGGGAGAGTGGAATTCTTACTTCTCGGCATCTCAATTTGGACCTTCTAACATTCAGGCTGCGCTTGGTCCATTTATTGTTGGCTATTGATTATCCTGACGAGGATTCCTTGATCTGGCCAAGTCCTTAGGACTGTGTGGATTTGCGGCGTCTTTGTATACCAAGCTCATTGGAATTGTGATTACCTTTAGTTACTTTGAAAGGAGATCAACTCCGATGTTTTCCTTTGAAAGTTTTTTTTGTTATTTACCCAAAATTTTCACATGCAATATTTATTAAAAGAAGGTTTAAATAGTTTGTTGATCCCTGTAAGTTAGTGAGTTTTTGGTTTTGGTCCCTGTAATTTATTTTTTTGGTCTGAGTCCCTATATATCACTTTTTGTGTTGGTTTTAGTCCCTAAAGTCAAAACCCGCAGGTTTCCTGCGGATTTTACTTCAGATTTTCCTGCAAATTTTAGTTTTAAGGACTAAAAGCAACACAAAAGTGAGATATATGGACTCAGACAATTTTTTTTTACAGTGACCAAAATCAAAAACTCGCTAACTTACAGAGACCAAAAGACTGTTAAATCCTTAAAAGAAATTCACATTTCACAAACAAAGAAGGAAAAATAAAAGTATTGAGCATGTTTGGTAAAAAAGAGATTCCATTGATAAAAGGTAAACTCGATTTTATTGATAAAAGGTAAACCCTTAAACGGGTAGTTTACAAGAGGAAGCAATTCCTAAAAGAGGTGATTGCAAAAATAAATTGAAAAAAAATAATGGCAATGAGAAAAACTTGGATTTCCACTGAGTTCCAGCTTTTGCTATAATCCCCATGTCTTTGAAGGTCCCTGAATCTTTCTTTAGAAGAGGGTGATTGGATTGATTCTCCATTCGTAATTGTAATAATAGATTCAAAATATTCTTTACATACCGAAACCTCTCTCTTTTATGAATCCCTAACTTTTTCCCAGACCGTCCTTTCGGGTATTCTATCTATTGGGATATGTAGCGGGGTATTCGTTACCATTAGAGATATTGACTAAATCCAAGGTAAATCATACAAGTCGAGTCGCCATCGCACTTCTATTTATCCAAAGGAATGGTTAGAAAGCGAACAAAAACCTAAAAGTTGTAACAAAAACTAGTAAAAGAGAAACAGAGATCTGGGTAAGGGGGTTGGTTATGTAATGGGAAGGTGTTAGGCACCCAAAACATCCTAGGTACTCATAGGGAGCCCTTTTCATACTTGTTGTAAGGTTGTTTGTTTTGTGAAAAATTTGTTTGTGCAAACATGATTGAAGAGATGAGAGGAGAATATACAAGTTTATTTACATTTTGTGTTTGAATGGATAAACCCATTGCCTACATACCATCTTAAAAAAAGATTAGGATCAAAACCTCGTAGTTCGGGGTAAAAATTTCAAAATGAGTTGGTGAATTGATTGGTCCAAAAGCCTTAAGGTCTTTTGTTATCCAAGGGAGAAAACTCAACCAAACCACAAATCCACCATGTGAGGATAGCTTCAACATGCTAGTGAGGGGTTAACCCTATAATAATCATGGAAGACTCATTGTCCATCACTAAGGATATAGGGGAGTATTACATCTACCACCAAGATAACTCAAACCTAATAGCTAAAGGTTATGAAAGCTTTTAATTAAGAAGTGGCCATTGGAACCACAAAAAGACATTTGAAGGGGTTATATTTACCAATTAGAAGTATATACAAAATAGTCAAAGTGGACTTAAAGATTCAATTCAAAATAAGTATTATGAAAAGAAAGTTTGAAAATCAAAAGCATAAGGCTTAGGTTTCTAATGTTTGAAAGCAAAGGTTAAATGTATGCACAAAAGGTTTTGGCTTGGGTTAAAGTGGAGAGCAGAAGAAGAATGGCTAAGTCCTAAGTAAATCAAAAAGAGAAGGGATGAAGAATCAAAACCACACAAGGAGTTCCTCTCTTGAGATCATATTGATAATCCAAGTATCTCTCATCCTTTGGAATAAGCAACCACAAAGCATAAGCAATCAAACAAGTCTCATAAGAGATCCTCAATGTATCTTGTATCCTTCACTTGGATGATCATGGCAATGGTCCTCCAACCAAGCTCAAATGGAAACTCCTAGCACAAAAGCACACACATCAAAAGTTCCATGAAGTAAAACAAGAATGGATAAGAGTGAGTTTAGAGATTTGGTCCTTCTAATCCATCTTCATCATTAAGATCATTTTACTCCAATTTTGCATAAGGAAGGTCCTAGGATCTAAGTCCAATTCTCCATTTCTTTGCATATGGAAAGTCCTAGAAACTAAGTGCATTTCTTTGCATTTGGTCCACAACAATCAAAACAAAACACAAGCACAATAATATATACACAATTATGTGCTCAAGTGAGCAAAAGGAAAATGGCATTATCATAAACATGTGCTCAAGTGAGCAAAGAGAAAAGCAAATATATAATATGTGCAAGAATAGTAAATGGCATAATGTAAATTGCATAAAGTAAATGTTAATTGTCAATAGTTAGTGTTAGTAGTTAGTGTGCCATAAGGCAAATTTAGCGCTATGTTAAGCAATCGTAATTGGACTTATGTAGAAGTCACAACTATCTGAGGCCGGTCAATAATAATGTAGGCAACAAACACAAGTTAGGAGTTTTGGTTAGTGAACCAAGTCCCGACAACTTGCCATGCCAAAAAGAAAATGAGAATTGATCTTGTATTGGTTTAAGCCTTTTGCATGCCTTAGAAGACAACCTATCCTTAATGCAAAGCCATTCACTTGATCAATTGATCAAGATGAATTTGATTTGAATCAAGGAAGGTTAAATCTCCCTAACCAATGCTAACTTATCAACCTTCAACTCATGGATCAAGAAGAAAAGAAGAAGAAGATGAAGAAGAAGATGGATAAGAGAAATGGAAATGGCAAAATTAAAGTGCATTAAATGAAATACAATGTACCAATCCTCATATGTTGACCAATAACATTGAAAGTCAAGGTCAAACAATCAAAAACAGAAGTGAGATGAAGATTGGAAGTCAAGAAATGAATAAACTATTTTTGGCATTTTTTAATATTTAAAATAAACTTGAATTAAAAATAAAAGAAAAGGTCAAACTTCAAAATTACTTCAAATCAATCTTGAAAGGTCCAATTAATTTATCCTAAGTTCAACAAGGTCAAACAAAGTTTGACAATTTTTTTTAGCATTTTTAAAAGTCAGAAACTATTTTTAATCAATTAAAAATGAATAAAAATAACATAATTGAACTAAAATCTCAAATAAACCTCAAATCAATTTAAAAATTGATGAGAATATTTTTCATAGATCCATCATCATTCAAATAGGTTAGGAAAATATTTTTGTATTTTTTGAATATCAAAAACTATTTAAAATGAATTAAAAATTACCAGAAAAGAGAAAACTCACAAAAAATATCAAATGACAAAATAAAAATTATTAAAAATCAGAAATAGAAACTAGAAATTATTTGGGAAATAATGCAATTGGTCCCATAATTTTTGGATTAAAAATGAAAGAGATATTGAATTTTGAAAATAATTGGAATTAAAGAAATTAAAATCAGAAAATAAAAATGCAAAAAAACATGGAGCGTTAGATCTGAGCTCATTAATTGAGCTGGCAGATCACACGCTCCAAAGATGCGCGCCTACCGCGTGCCTTGTTCAACTGAAGCGCAGGATGCATTTAAAAAGGTCATAACATTGGACGCACGAGATCAAATCTGGAAACACCATCACATGGTCCAGATTAAATCTGGCAATGAAGCAGCCACCGGAGCCACCGTCTTCTCCGGTGAGCACGCAATTTCCGGCCAGATTTACAGAGATCCAAACCTTAACCAAATCATGCGATCTATACCTCATTAGAAAGCTATGATGATGTACATCATCCCTGTACCATCCATTTTTATTCTAGATTTCTATGGTTTGAGAAATCAGAAGTTGAAAAATCTGGTGTTCATCATGAACTCAATGAATTTCAAAAATTAAAATCATAAACATGATGCCTCTATTGAGAGGACTTCAACCAACACAAAATCTAAGCCAATAGGTCAATGGATTAAGAGAATCGAAGAAAATACCAGTTGGAATGGAAGCTTGAGTTCTGGTAATTTAAGCACGATGCCTTGCTTGCTTTGCTAAAACAGAAGTTCAATGAGATGAATGATGAAGGTCTAGAAGCATTAGATCTAAGACTTCAACCAGATGATGTTGAATTTGCTTCTTTAGTGATGGCTATGGAAATAATTTTGCAACATTTCAGGTTGAATTGGGCGTGTGAAATGAATGGAATGAGGTCTCTATTTATAGAGGAAGTGGCAAGAAACTTGTGATCAATCCGTGTGCATGGCATGTGAAGCTTCATTGCATGGGCTTGCATGATCATGCACAAGGCCCAAAAACAATGCCAAATGAACTCTGAGCATCATCCAAATGCATTTGGACGTGTGACTTTGCAAGGCAATAGCTTATGCACCAAGATTTCAAGTGAATTTCTCATTTGTACCTAAACAAACATCTCTTCGAAAGTACCATTTATAAATTCCAAACATAAGTATATGGGTAATGGTTGGAAAGGTCTTTGTATAAGGAACAAATGTTATGTTCGACAAAAACTCATTTGAAGTGTGGAAATTTATGAATTTGGAGTTTAAAGTGCAAGGTGCAAGATATGTCAAGGCAAGGTTTCTAAAATTGGCCAACTTTTAAGCCCTTCTGGTTTGATGATTCAAGCCTCAAATGAAAAAACCTCCAACATCAAAGTTGTATATCTTTTCAAGACACTCAAACAAGACTTAAGTTTTGCATCATTTGGATTTTTGATGAAAGAGTTATGGGCACTTGAAGTTGGACTTTTTTGACTTTTAATGCCTTTGGTAAAAAAGGACCTATAATGTCTTGCATTATCACATGTATTTCCTTTGCGATTTTGAAATTTTGTCCAACATAACATTTGAAGTAGACATATTAATCTTTCCAATGCATTTGATCCCACCCCAAAGTCATAAAAAATGAATGAGTTATGTCCTTGGGAAGTTGACCCAGAATTAGGGTTTCAGTCAAAATGACCTATAATGTATTGGAATGGCAGATGGCCTTGCAAGCTTCAAATAAATTTTTGATGAACATGAAAAATGTTCATATTGTCCTTAATAACAGTGTTGCTTTTGGAACCATCTCCATTTGACCAACACATAAAAAGTTAGGTCTCAGTGCATTTCAAAATAGTCAGATGAATTGACTGATCAACTTCTCAAGTCCACAACCCCTATCTTGATGAATTGATGATTGAGGACACTCAAATAAGTTCAAATATGCATTAAAGGAAGAGTTAAAGAACTTACCTTGATTATATTTGACCATGGGCTGAGGTTGCTTCATGATCAAGGCATTGTGATGCACAAATGAATTAGGGTTTCTCTGAAGAACAAGATCTCAAACCCTTTGACTTGCTTTGATCAAAATGATGAATTGAGGTACTAGGGAGGCATATTTGATGGATGAGAGCTTTGGGAACCATTACCATGCTTGCTTTCATCTTCTCTTGACCATGTCTTTGTACCAATGATCTCCTTGAAGCTTTTGACCTTGTGATTGCTCAAGCTACAAACACAAGATGTTAGTGACATATTTTTGTGCTTTTGGTTAGTAAATAAAATGAGAAAAGCAATGATATACAATTCAAGCATGCTTGGTGATCTCAAACCACTTCACAGAAGGTCCCACCCAAAGGCAAAGGGAACCAAGATGCTAGTGATCCTTGAGGCAATGCCAAATGCAATGTTATGATGCCATGAGGGATCTTAGGGACAAAATTGGGGTCTTACAGATGCCCCTATTTAAGGTCATTCTAGCCGGAGAAGTGAAGGTTAAAATCTTCGTCTCGACGGGGTAGAATGGGCTTAAATAATAAGAAAGATATGAATTTTGGCCCCTAAGAGACCTCGTGATGCAGATGTATGCATGCAAATAGTACAAACTCTGTGGGGATATGTGTCCACAAAGAAGAAAAGAAATCCGGAGAAATCGAAAATCCATAGGAGTAATACACTCACTAGGGAGATAGAGACTCTGGGGGAGTAAAGGGTGAAAACGTGTGAGCAGGTCACGACTCAAAACTTGGGGAACGGGATTCCAAAGGGAGTAAATCCAATGGAAAGACTCGAGTTGACTCGAAGGTGCATGTGCTGGGGAATATGCCAACACCACAACATTATCCACAATGGATACTTCGGATAAACATCCGGACTCAGGTGAGGATAATCCACTAAGAGACCTCGCTGGGGATATCCAAAAAGGACTCTCCTGGGGAAGCAACGGGATGAGGTATTACCGGTTACTGGGTAATAAGCTCAAAGAGACGTGTGATCTGAACACCGGTATAAGGGTGAGAGAACAACATGCTCGGGAAGAATGAATATCTAAGACCGGTATAAGGGTGAGAGATATCAATCGACCAGATCATCTGAGGAAGACCTAAAAGGTATATCTCAACTCAGGAAAATCTGACTCCACAGGGGACAAAAAGTCATAATAGGGAGCAGAAGGAAGGAACACCAGGGATACCGGTTACTGGGCATATAATAGGTGACCAACCAAAGCGTGAATCAGGGAATATTCCCAAAACACTCATCATCCATAAAGAGGGCAAAAAGCAAACTCGATTAAGGGATGGACATTCGATTCCAAAATGGGGATACGAATCTTACTCAACTGGGGAAGAACAAAAGGCTTCGACCAAAGAGTGCATGAGATATATTATCTATTACCGTAAGAACATAGATAATATACTCGCATGGAAGATTATCCACAACCGGTTACTGGGTTAATAAAGGATGAATCGACCGACAAAGAGAAAGGCATCGGGATACCGAAACTAGGTATATAATGATGACCATTCAAGGGGAGCAATAAACATTACCGACAACCGGTAAATGAAAGATGACTTGCTGGGGATAAACTGCTTAATCAGAGCAATTATCTAAGAGAACAAGGGAATATCAACACCGAATATTGGATAATGATAACTGTCAAGGAGGGGATTAAATCTACCGGATACTGGGTAGAAAACCACGGAAGAGTAACCGTCATCGGTTAGGATGAACAAGAAGGTTAACTCTGCAAAGGGGAGAAAATAGGCTTTACAGCTACCGGTATAAGGATAGAAAACCACAGACTCCGCCGAGGATAAGATGAATGATTACCGATTACTGAGCAATTATTCATTTATACCACGGAGAAACACAAGAAACAGTCTCAAGAGGCCAATTTAGGATCAAACCAAAGAGGCAAACTGAATCAAAACTCATCCTAGTGAGGATATAACTCAATAGGGGAACCCATCCCAATATATGTGTTGGGAGGAAGCGAAAAACAACCGTCATCCATGAGGATATAACTCAGTGGGGAATGCGGAAGGAAAGATAAACACTTTCTGCTTAATGGGCTGACTCTACATTGAGGGATCAGACACCAACATCTGCTTGGGGAATGTATTACCAACTAGCAGAGGAATAACAAACAAAGATATATGGCAAAAAAATATAATATGAATATCTGAATGTTTGAAAATTATATGCACACATGCATGATTCATGTATGATGAATACTGACAAACAGACATTTCTAACACGCACAACTTCAAAGAAATGAGCGCACAAACGTCCGGTACTACATCCCAAGAGAAAGCCAAAATCCACGGAGAGTATCCAATCTGCCGGGGATCAGAGATATCAGGAAACAACAAAATCTCTGCAGGGGATGAATCATCAGTCATAGCTGAGGAAAAGAGTTCATTACACATGTAGAATCTACCACATAAGCAACTCTACTGGGGAATCTATCCAAGGGATAAAGGGATTCTGGGGGTCAACCACCAAATACCGTACCCACCAAGGAGATCATATCTGCTGAGGAGGAAAGATCGCTACTCTGCTGAAGGGGAGAGTGGTGAACATCTCAACAAGCATACCACTCAGTAGGATAAATAATAAAAGGGGCTCCGGAGGAAGAAGATACAGTCATGCCAGGAATATGAACAAATGTCTTACCCTGTTGGAGATCATACCGTCCTTGGGAGAGCACTGAGGATCTCCTAAGTACCCTTTTGTCATTGTGAATGTTCAGTTTGTTTAAAAAAACAGGTTATATAAAATTCGTTTCTTCAAAACAATGATATTTTCTCAATTAAAACATGCAAAACATTTGTTGAAATAGAAACAAATAAGAGTGCAAATAATTGGATAAAGGCTCGAATTTATTTGATGGAATGGTAGCCTGCAAATGGCAAGACTCCATAGATCTTTACAAGTTTGAAATTGGTGATATATATTGGAAAAAGGCTACATTGAACATAATGACCATTTCTCCACCAATTCTGAATTCGATGTATTTGAAGCTTCGATTAATGACGAATGAACAAGAATCTCTGACGGATGACAGTTGTAGAACGAAGTCTTGTCAGGATGCAGTTACTTGCCAAATCCCTAATTTTTGCCTAGATTGCCCCAGGGTGAGGTGCTCAATCTAGCGGGATACACATATTCATCATTTTTTTTATGTCTCTAACTTTTGCCTGGATCGCCCTTTCGGGTTTTCAATCCACCGAGACGCTCATTTTTTCCTAAGTCGCCCTTTCGGGTTTTCAACTTAGCGAGCTATTCTGTTTTTATTTTCTAGGCAAAGTATTTCTTGACTGCATCTGAGTTCACAAGACGAGTGAAATCCTCCCCATCCATAGTTGTAAGTATCAAGGCACCACCTAAAAAGGCTCTCTTAACAACATATGGACCTTCATAGTTTGAAGTCCACTTGCCCCTGGAATCGGGCGCGAAAGACAAGACTTTCTTGAGCACAAGGTCACCTTCTCGGAACACACGAGGCTTGACCTTCTTATCAAAAGCTTTCTTCATTCTCTGCTGATATAATTGACCATGGCACATGGCAGTCAATCTCTTATCTTCTATCAAATTCAGCTGGTCATAACGACTCTGAACCCATTCAACATCAGTCAACTTGGCCTCCATCAAGACTCTCATTGATGGGATCTCCACCTCTACTGGGAGTACAGCCTCAATGCCATAGGCAAGAGAGAAAGGGGTTGCCCCTGTTGAAGTGCGGACAGACGTACGATATCCATGTAAAGCAAATGGCAGCATCTCATGCCAATCTTTGTACGTAACAACCATCTTTTGGATAATCTTCTTGATATTCTTATTAGCAGCTTCAACAGCCCCATTCATCTTGGGTCTATAAGGAGAAGAATTATGGTGTGCAATCTTGAACTCACTACACAACGCTTTCATCATTTTGTTGTTCAAGTTAGATCCATTATTAGTAATGATCTTATCTGGCACACCATAGCGGCATATGAGTTGATTCTTGATAAACTTCACGACCACCTGCCTGGTCACATTTGCATATGATGCAGCTTCAACCCACTTGGTGAAGTAATCAATTTCTACGAGAATAAATCTGTGCCCGTTAGACGCTTGGGCTCTATCATGCCAATCATGTCAATTCCCCACATAGAGAAAGGCCATGGTGACGAAATCACATTCAGAAGTGTCGGAGGAATATGAATCTTATCCGCGAAAATTTGACACTTATGGCATTTCTTCACGTATTTGCAGCAGTCAGACTCCATTGTCAACCAATAGTAGCCTACTCTCGACATCTTTCTAGCCATGGCATGTCCATTGGAATGAGTACCAAATGAACCCTCATGGACCTCAGTCATCAACAGGTCTGCTTCGTGTCTATCCACGCATCTGAGCAGAACCATGTCAAAATTTCTCTTATAAAGCACATCGCCATTGAGGTAGAAACTGCTTGACAATCTCCTCAAAGTCTTCCTATCTTTCACAGATGCCCCAGGCGGGTAAACCTGGTTCTGAAGGAAACACTTAATATCGTAATACCATGGCTTATCATCTTTCACCTCTTCTACTGCAAATACATGAGCTGGTCTGTCCAAGCGCATCACAATGATGTTGGGGACTTCATTCCAAAATTTTACCACAATCATCGAAGCTAGCGTGGCAAGAGCATCTGCCATCCGATTCTCATCTCGAGGAATATGATAGAAGTCAACCTCAGTAAAGAACGTTGAAATCCTCCTCGCATAATCCCTATATGGAATGAGACCAGGCTGATTCGTTTCCCATTCACCCTTAATCTGATTGACAACGAGGGCCGAATCACCATAAACATCAAGATGCTTGATCCTCAGATCAATGCATTCCTCCAATCCCATAATGCAAGCCTCATACTCAGCCATATTATTCGTGCATTTGAAAGTTAGCCTTGCTGTAAAAGGAATATGTGTGCCTTGAGGAGTAATAATCACTGCCCCAATACCATTTCCATACTGATTTACAGCACCATCAAATATCATACTCCATCTGGAACCAAGTTCTGGCCCTTCATCGAGTGTAGGCTCATCACAGTCTTTCATTTTCAAATACAAAATCTCCTCATCCGGAAAATCATATTGAACTGACTGATAATCCTCGATCGGCTGATGTTCCAAGTGGTCAGCCAAGATACTACCTTTAATAGCCTTCTGAGCTCGATACTCAATATCATACTCGGATAACAACATTTGCCAACGGGCAATTCTCCCTGTTAAAGCAGGCTTCTCGAAGATATACTTGATTGGATCCATGATGGATATCAACCAAGTCGTATGATTTATCATATACTGGCGTAAGCGCTTAGAAGCCCAAGCCAAAGCACAGCATGTCTTCTCAAGCATTGAGTATCGAGACTCACAATCAGTGAACTTCTTGCTCAAGTAGTAAATAGCATATTCTTTCTTTCCTGATTCGTCTTGCTGACCAAGGACACAACCCATTGAGTCCTACAGAACAGTCAGATACATGATCAAAGGTCTTCCTTCCACGGGCGGAGACAGGATCGGAGGTTCATACAGATACTCTTTAATACTGTCGAAAGCTTTCTGGCAATCTTCGGTCCAATCGTGAGACTGATCTTTCCGGAGGAGCTTGAATATCGGCGCACATGTGGCAGTCATGTGGGATATGAATCTGGAAATGTAATTCAAACGGCCAAGAAAACCTCGGACTTGCTTCTAAGTTTTGGGCGCAGGCATCTCTTGTATTGCTTTGACCTTTGCAGGATCAACCTCAATACCTCTTTCACTAACAATGAAGCCCAATAACTTGCCAGAACAGACTCCAAATGTACACTTGCTGGGATTCAGCCGAAGCTTATACTTCCTCAAACGCTGGAAAAGCTTCAACAAGTGTTCTATATGTTCAACTTCCGTTCTCGACTTCGCAATCATATCGTCAACATACACCTCGATCTCCTTGTGCATCATATCATGAAACAAGGTGGTCATAGCTCGTTGATACGTGGCTCCGGCGTTCTTCAAACCGAAGGGCATCACTCGATAACAGAATGTTCCCCAAGGTGTGATGAATGTTGTCTTCTCCATATCCTCGGGTGCCATCTTGATCTGGTTATATCTGGAAAATCCGTCCATAAATGAGAAGACATTGAATTTAGCTGTATTATCTACCAACATATCAATATGTGGTAGAGGGAAATCATCTTTGGGACTAGCTTTATTCAAGTCTCTATAGTCCACACACATCCGGACCTTTCCATCTTTCTTAGGTACAGGCACAATATTGGCCACCCATTGAGGATATGTAGAAGTCACCAGAAACCCTGCATCAATTTGCTTCTGAACCTCCTCTTTGATCTTCACTGCCATATCAGGATGAGTTCTTCTGAGCTTCTACTTCACAGGCACACACTCAGACTTCAGAGGTAAGAAATGTTGCACAATGTCAGTATCTAGACCTGGCATGTCTTCATACGACCAAGCAAAGACGTCGACATATTCTCGTAGCAATTCAATCAACCCCTTCTTGACAGATTCTTCAAGGAGTGCACCAATCTTCACTTCTCGCACACAATCCTCAGACCCCAAGTTGACTGTTTCCAGATTCTCAAGATGCGGCTGAATGATTTTCTCTTCATGCTCAAGTAGACGGGTGATCTCGTCAGGAATCTCTTCAACATCATCTTCTTCTGCCTCAAATACAGGGAACTCAAAATTGGGAGATGGTGTTGGATCATTATGTTCAATGGGTTTGATCAACCTGCATAGTGATTTTGGATATGAAAAGCTTTAGAATATAAACAAGGCAAATCATTATGCAGATGAGAAGCTTGGTTTTATTCTTATTTTTTAAGGTTTTATGTGATCACCAATTTCATGCAAAAAGCGAAAAGGGAAAATAATTGGAAAAACAAACATTTAACATGAATTTATTGAATGAAAATATCATTGTATTTATGTGCCAACAATGTAATCACTCCTCCTTTTGGCATGGGAGAAGGGTTTTTAAACAAGGTGATCATTACGCTGACTTATGGATAACTGTAGGAATGTCCACAACGACCCAATTGTTGCAGACCCCTCCAGGGATAATGAAATTGCCAGAATCCTCTATATCTTCTTCCAAGACAGCAACAGCTTCTTCATCATGACCGGTGTGGATGAAACCTCCACTCTTGAACAGCCCTTTCTCATTGAACACCGCAGATGAAAAACCTATGCCAGCTCGAGACTTGTTGCCTTCTAACTCAATCATTTTTCCTAAGCTGGCAGTTGCACCACACTCAATGGCCAACTTCGCATCTCTATAGGAAGCAAATGAAAGAGCTTTCTTCTCAATAGGCTTGGCTATAGATAAAGCTTGGAAAGGAGTTCCAACTTCATCCTCAGCATCTATATACGAGAAGGAAGACAAGTGGCTAACCAGGAGAGCCTTTTCTCCCCCTACCACCACCAGTTTCTTGTTCTTCACAAATTTCCGCTTCTGGTGTAGGGTGGATGTCACGGCGCCTGCCTCGTGAATCCATGGTCTGCCTAAGAGACATCTATACGATGGGTGGATATCCATAACCTGGAAGGTAATCTGGAAATCACTTGGTCCAATTTTGATTGGGAGATCAACTTCCCCAATCACAGTTTTACGCGACCCATCGAAGGCCTTCACAACTACTCCACTCTGCCTCATGGGAGGCCTTTGATAAGACAGCTTTGAAAGAGTGGTTTTCGGCAATACATTTAGTGATGACCCAGTGTCCACCAGCACATTGGACATGGCGTCGTCTTTGTAGTTCATAGATATGTGTAAAGACAAGTTGTAGTCTCTTCCCTCCTCAGGGAGATCCAAGTCACAGAAACTCAAATTGTTACAAGCAGTAATGTTTGCAACAATGCTATCGAACTATTCTATTGTGACATCATGATCTACATATGCCACATCCAAAACTTTCTGCAGTGCCTCTCTATGTGGTCCTGAATTCAAAAGCAAAGATAATACTGATATTTTGGATGGCGTTTGTAGAAGCTGGTCTACAACATTGTACTCACTTTTCTTGATGAGCCTCAGCATCTCATCGCATTCTTCTTTCACATTGCCGCTTGGGCCAATAAAAGTAGGAGTTATCAATGTAGAGGAGGACTTGGCAACAGGTGCCGGATTCGGAGAGATCACAACATTCCCAATCGGGCGTTCAACAAAATCAGCATTAGCCTGGGGCTTGGGAGGTGCTGAAAACACACGACAGCTGCGGGTCAAACCACTTACATCCGCAATGTTAACAACAGAGGAGGATGGTAAGGACACTTCCTTCCCATCTTCTACAGCAGCAGCATTGTAACGAAAGGGGATTGCTTTTTCAGAAGAATACGGTACTGGACCGACAGGCTTAATGATAAGAACAGGAGAAGCCTTCTGCTTGCTACCATCATACTTAATGATAACAGGCTCGGGCATCCGGAATACTGGGGAAGTTAAGTTGGCCTCAGGCTCATCTTCGTCAACATTCCTATTCTGAAGAATCTCAATGACTCCTTCATCCAGCATTTCCTGAATATCCTTGCGCACCTGGCGACAACCCAATCGGTTAACAGAGCATATTCGACATCTATCATGGTCATGCTCATAATGACTGTACTCGCATAGCAAACGATGCATCTCAACCAGAGATTGTCGAATATGGCTGACATATTTGACTTTATACTTGCCAGGGCAGCCCTGGACCATGTTGACAGATTTCCCATGCTCGGGCAATGGGTTCTTCTTCACATTAGGACCTACGTCCTCAAAACACAGAATGCCACACCTCACAAGGTCTTGAACCTTGGTCTTCAAAGGGTAACAATTCTCCACGTCGTGGCCGGGAGCACCAGAATGGTAAACACAATGCAATTCGGGCTTATACCACCACTGGGGGTTAGTAGGTATGGTCGGTAGGTCTCTCGGAGTAATCAACTTCGTCTCTATCAAAGAGGGATATAATTCTGCGTACGTCATTGGAATAGGATCGAAAGTGACCCTTTTCCTCTCGTAACTCGTGCTGGCTTGATTACTGTTTCGAGGCTGGTAGGCCTGCTGTTGCGGTCGGTGTTGTTGTTGCTGATATTGCGGATGTGGTTGCTGGTTATTGCTATGTTGCTGATACTGTTGATTGTCTCTAAAAACAGGTGCTATATGAGCCACCTGGTGCTGGTTACCGACGGGACACATGGTCTTCCTCCTCACAGAGAGTCTTCTAGATTTCACATGGGAGGTCACAGCATGTGCCTCTCCATCTTTCTTCTTTGCAAACGCCCCATAACGTTTGGTAGAAGAGTATTCTTCTCTGGTTAAACGTCCTTCTCTAACCCCTTCTTCTAGACGCATCCCCATATTCACCATCTCGGTGAAGTCAGAAGGAGCGCTAGCGATCATCCGCTCATAATAGAATGTACTCAAGGTCTTCAGAAAGATCTTGGTCATTTCCTTATCTTCTAGCGGAGGCACGATCTGTGCTTCTAACTCTCGCCACCTCTGGGCGTATTCTTTAAATGTTTCATTGTCCTTCTGGGACATGGCCCTCAATTGATCCCTATCGGGAGCCATATCCATATTGTACTTGTACTGCTTGACGAAGGCCTCGCCAAGATCGTTGAAAGATCGGATGTTCGCACTGTCCAGACCCATGTACCAACGCAGAGCGACACCGAACAGACTGTCCTGAAAGTAGTGGATGAGTAACTGATCGTTGTCGGTCTGAGTTGACATTTTCCTGGCATACATGACCAGGTGGCTGAGAGGGCAGGTATTTCCCTTGTATTTTTCAAAGTCAGGGACCTTGAATTTCACAGGAATCTTCACATTGGGAACCAAACACAGTTCGGCAGCAGACTTGCCGAAAAGATCATTTCCTCTAAAAGTCTTTAATTCCTTGCGCAGCTCAAGAAATTGATCGTTCATAGCGTCCATCTTCTCATAGACATCTGGGCCTTCAGACGGCTCCGAATGATAGATGGTGTCGTCTACCCTAGGCATAGTATGCACGACAGGAGGAGGAACAACAAGGACCGGGCTAGATGCCGGCATAGAAGCAAAAGTTGGAGCAGGACCCTCGGGCATGAAATTAGGAGGCATCCCCCACGGGAATCCGGCTGGCATGGCCGCTGGAGCAAAGTGTGCACTGGCTGCAGGCATAGTCGAGGAGACAATCTCAGAGATGACTGTCCTCTGGGGAGGAGTTAAAGGTGTCGGAGAAGACAGGCTCTGGGCAGCCAAGAATGATTCCATCAAAGCACTTAATCTAGCCACTTCCTCTTTCAGCTCACGATTCTCTTGTTCTAGGTGATCCATCAATCTTGAAATGTTGGCTCTGGTGTAGTACCGGTGAGTCAGCTTGTCTTCAAAATAAATGAAGACCACAGAGTTAGACCACAGGACAAGAAGTCGGGAACAAAACCTGCTTATGCACATGATGCATGTAATGCTCGTGCATATGATTTGTTTTTATTTTAAAGGAACTCTAGGGTTTTATTTGCAAATTTTGGAAATATTAAAGATTTATTATGTATGGAAATATCTCATCAAATAATATCAGGGAAAAGAAGTACAGCATTGTCAATCATATACAAGAGAAAAAGAAAATAATCATCCTATGGATCCCTAGAAACAATCATCTAAAGCTCGGGACACAGGAAGATAGGATGCGCGAAGCCTCTTCACCTCCCTCTCGTAGGCTGCCTCCATATCTGCTTTCTCCTTGGCGAGTCGATCATACTTCCTCTTTTAAAACTTGGAAGACTAAGGAAGCAGAGAAGTCCATGCATCGTCAGGGTCATCAATAACTTGATGCTCGAGGAACTCAATCAAAGCATCCTTCTCCTTAATCTGCTGAAGCAACTCTTCCCTTTCACGGATCCAGGCACGTGATAGGTCTTCGTCTCTCAACTCCTCTACTCCTTGGTTAGGGAGGGTTGAAGGCCCAACCATAACCAAAGGTGTAGGTCTCGGATACTCGTAAGGCATGAGATACTCAGAAGCTCTCTTCCTAACCCAAGCAGTGTAAGGCTCCATAGCAACACAATTCTTAGGACCCAACTGTTTCCGTCCTTTCCTATGAATCTTGCACCAAGCGCGGACCATTCTGCCCTTCATGCATTGGGGATCTTTACCCTCCTGAAAGAACACACCCTCTAACAAAATGTTATTAGGTTTATCCTTTAGGGGGAACCCAAGCTGACGACGCGCCAAAATAGGGTTGTAGTTAATCCCACCACATGTACCAAGAAGAGGTACATTGGAGAATTCACCACAAGAGTCAATAATCTGCACACCATCATACACACGGTTATACCAAGAGATATTATCATTAGTGAGAGACATAAGTCTCGTAGACCACCGTAGACATCCCTTGTTCTCCTTGAAGGCGACCGTTTGAGGTAAGTGAGAAATAAACCACTTATACAACAGAGGCAAACATCACACAATGGCGCCACCACCCTTTGCATTCCTCATATGCAAAGAGAAATAGGTATCACCCAACAGAGTCGGAACGGGATTAAGAGTAGAAAAGATCCTAATAGCGTTCACATCCACAAACTTGTCGATGTTGGGGAACAATACCAATCCATAGATGAGAAGTACAAATATGGCTTCAAAGGCATCCTCACTCATGGCCTTCCCATAGATAATAGCTTGAGCAATGAGGAACTCATAAGGGAGACCTTGAATTCCATCTTTAGTAGTCATATGAGCACCAACCAGAGACTCATCTATGTGCAACATGTCAGTTATCTCTTGAGAAGTAGGAATACTTTCCAAGCCACTGAACGTCAACTGGTCTAGAACAGGTATACCCACAAGATATGCATACTCCTCAAGCGTAGGCAAAAGCTGGAAATCCGGAAACGTGAAGCAGCGGTACAAGGGATCATAAAACTCCGCAAATACACTCATCAACCCTTCATCCACCTGAGTAGTCAGAAGAGGAAGAAGTTTCCCAAAACGAGCTTTGAAACCCAAAGGATCTAATACATAGGATGTCAGATTCCTTAACTCTTTCAAATCTGGTTGTCTGAAGCTGTACTTCTTTGTATTCCTTCTTTATCTTTCCATGTCTGAAATTTTGCAAATAAACCCCTTAAGTTCCTTAAAAATTTTCTTCATTAATGATGATATGGATGTAAATGGGTGCATGAATGCATGAATGCAACAATCACACTCAAGGATCAAGCAAAGCACACCAAACAAAGGTCATGGGATGGATCATGTTATCCTTAATATCAATAATCCATTTTGGTGGATTATGGTTTACACCTTATCTACACCCAAGTTCCATTGATATTAAGGACACATGAACGGATCAACCATGAATCAAGGGTTTGTTGCAAGTCACGAGCATGGGGTTTAGGTTAAGAACCACCCAAAGGGAGTGTACTAGGGTTTAAACTTGCCAAGCATGTTCTACAAGAGGTTCCCATAATCATCATCCCATCTTTTGGATATTATCGGATAAACGACTACTCGTATTCCAAAAATATTCTCAAGAGAGACTCTTATGAGTGTAGTATCGCATAACAATCGTATCAAATCTTACACTTGAACGACTTTCGCACTACATCCTAAAAATAGGCCAAGATGGGCTTGGTAAACTAAGGTCCTTGGCTTCTAAGGTCTATATTGGAAAGAGTAATGTCTAACCATAACTTACTTGTGTGATATTATTGATCCCAACATGACCTCCACCAAGTGAATGGACTTGCAAGTCAACTTGCTAAGGAATAACTCCACACAAGTCAACAAGACTACTCCATTCTCCTATCCTAAGTGCACTCGAGTCCGGGTATAGAACTCATCTCACAAAGATCGCCAAGCATACAAGGAATTAATATCAAGCAAATCAATCATTACATACAATACAGTAATCCCAAATTGCACAAAAATATGTCACAAAACAAAACAATACAACAAGCATGAAAAGTTGGCAAAAACCACTAGGCAAATACATTCCCCAGCAGAGTTGCCACTTTTCTGTAGCGGGGTATTCGTTACCATTAGAGATATTGACTAAATCCAAGGTAAATCATACAAGTCGAGTCGCCACCGCACTTCTATTTATCCAAAGGAATGGTTAGAAAGCGAACAAAAATCTAAAAGTTTTAACAAAAACTAGTAAAAGAGAAACAGAGATCTGGGTAAGGGGGTTGGTTATGTAATGGGAAGGTGTTAGGCACCTAAAACATCCTAGGTACTCCTAGGGATCCCTTTTCATACTTGTTGTAAGGTTGTTTGTTTTGTGAAAATTTTGTTTGTGCAAACATGATTGAAGAGATGAGAGGAGAATATACAAGTTTATTTACATTTTGTGTTTGAATGGATAAACCCATTGCCTACGTACCATCTTAAAAAAAGATTAGGATCAAAACCTCGTAGTTCAGGGTAAAAATTTCAAAATGAGTTGGTGAATTGATTGGTCCAAAAGCCTTAAGGTCTTTTGTTATCCAAGGGAGAAAACTCAACCAAACCACAAATCCACCATGTGAGGATAGCTTCAACATGCTAGTGAGGGGTTAACCTTATAATAAGCATGGAAGACTCATTGTCCATCACTAAGGATATAGGGGAGTATTACATCTACCACCAAGATAACTCAAACCTAATAGCTAAAGGTTATGAAAGCTTTTAATTAAGAAGTGGCCATTGGAACAACAAAAAGACATTTGAATGGGTTATATTTACCAATTAGAAGTATATACAAAATAGTCAAAGTTGACTGAAAGATTCAATTCAAAATAAGTATTATGAAAAGAAAGTTTGAAAATTAAAAGCATAAGGCTTAGGTTTCTAATGTTTGAAAGCAAAGGTTAAATGTTTGCACAAAAGGTTTTGGCTTGGGTTAGAGTGGAGAGAAGAAGAAGAATGGCTAAGTCCTAAGTAAATCAAAAAGAGAAGGGATGAAGAATCAAAACCACACAAGGAGTTCCTCTCTTGAGATCATATTGATGATCCTAGTAGCTCCCATCCTTTGGAATAAGCAACCACAAAGCATAAGCAATCAAACAAGTCTCATAAGAGATCCTCAATGTATCTTGTATCCTTCACTTGGATGATCATGGCAATGGTCCTCCAACCAAGCTCAAATGGAAACTCCTAGCACAAAAGCACACACATCAAAAGTTCCATGAAGTAAAAAAAGAATGGACAAGAGTGAGTTTAGAGATTTGGTCCTTCTAATCCATCTTCATCATTAAGATCCTTTTACTCCAATTTTGCATAAGGAAGGTCCTAGGATCTAAGTCCAATTCTCCATTTCTTTGCATAGGGAAAGTCCTAGAAACTAAGTCCATTTCTTTGCATTTGGTCCACAACAATCAAAACAAAACACAAGCACAATAATATATACACAATTATGTGCTCAAGTAAGCAAAAGGCAAATGACATTATCATAAACATGTGCTCAAATGAGCAAAGAGAAAAGCAAATGGATAATATGTGCAAGAATAGTAAATGGCATAAAGTAAATTGCATAAAGTAAATGTTAATTGTCAATAGTTAGTGTTAGTAGTTAGTGTGCCATAAGGCAAATTTAGCGCTACGTTAAGCAATCGTAATTGAAATTATGTAGAAGTCACAACTATCTGAGGCCGGTCAATAATAATGTAGGCAACAAACACAAGTTAGGAGTTTTGATTAGTGAACCAAGTCCCGACAACTTGCCATGCCAAAAAGAAAATGAGAAATGATCTTGTATTGGTTTAAGTCTTTTGCATGATTTAGAAGACAACCTATCCTTAATGCAAAGCCATTCACTTGATCAATTGATCAAGATGAATTAGATTTGAATCAAGGAAGGTTAAATCTCCCTAACCAATGCTAACTTATCAACCTTCAACTCATTGATCAAGAAGAAAAGAAGAAGAAGATGAAGAAGAAGATGGATAAGAGAAATGGAAATAACAAAATTAAAGTACATTAAATGGAATACAATGTACCAATCCTCATATGTTGACCAATAATATTGAAAGCCAAGGTCAAACAATCAAAAACAGAAGTGAGATGAAGATTGGAAGTCAAGAAATGAATAAACTATTTTTGGCATTTTTTAATATTTAAAATAAACTTGAATTAAAAATAAAAGAAAATGTCAAACTTCAAAATTACTTCAAATCAACCTTGAAAGGTCCAAGTAATTTATCCTAAGTTCAACAAGGTCAAACAAAGTTTGACAAAAAATTTCAGCATTTTTAAAAGTCAGAAACTATTTTTAATCAATTAAAAATGAATAAAAATAACCTAATTGAACTAAAATCTCAAATAAATCTCAAATCAATTTAAAAATTAATGAGAATATTTTTCATAGATCCATCATCATTCAAATAGGTTAGGAAAATATTTTTGTATTTTTTGAATATCAAAAACTATTTAAAATGAATTAAAAATAACCAAAAAAGAGAAAATTCACAAAAAATCTCAAATGACAAAATAAAAAATATTAAAATTCAGAAATAGAAACTAGAAATTATTTGGGAAATAATGCAATTGGTCCCATAATTTTTGGATTAAAAATGAAAGAGATATTGATTTTTGAAAATAATTGGAATTAAAGAAATTAAAATCAGAAAATAAAAATGCAAAAAAACATGGAGCGTTAGATCTGAGCTCATTAATTGAGCTGGCAGATCACACGCTCCAAAGATGCGCGCCTACCGTGTGCCTTGGTCAACTGAAGCGCAGGATGCATTTAAAAAGGTCATAACATTGGACGCACGGGATCGAATCTGGAAACACCATCACACGGTCCAGATTAAATCTGGCAATGAAGCAACCACCGGAGCCACCGTCTTCTTCGGTGAGCATGCAGTTTCCGGCCAGATTTACAAAGATCCAAACCTTAACCAAATCATGCGATCTACACCTCATTAGAAAGCTGGGATGATGTACATCATCCCTGTACCATCCATTTTCATTCTAAATTTCTATGGTTTGAGAAATCAGAAGTTGAAAAATCTGGTGTTCATCATGAACTCAATGAATTTCAAAAATTAAAAGCATAAACATGATGCCTCTATTGAGAGGACTTCAGCCAACACAAAATCTAAGTCAATAGGTCAATGGATTAAGAGAATCGAAGAAAATACCAGTTGGAATGGAAGCTTGAATTCTGGTAATTTGAGCATGATGCCTTGCTTGCTTTGGTAAAACAGAAGTTCAATGAGATGAATGATGAAGGTCTAGAAGCATTAGATCTAAGAATTCAACCAGATGAAGTTGAATTTCAGATCTGAAAAAATTGAGAAAAATGAACTTGCTTCTTTAGTGATGGCTATGGAAAGAATTCTGCAGCATTTCAGGTTGAATTGGGCGTGTGAAATGAATGGAATGATGTCTCTATTTATAGAGGAAGTGGTAAGAAACTTGTGATCAATCCGTGTGCATGGCATGTGAAGCTTCATTGCATGGGCTTGCATGATCATGCACAAGGCCTAAAAACAATGCCAAATGAACTCTGAGCATCAGCCAAATGCATTTGGACGTGTGACTTTGCAAGGCAATAGCTTATGCACTAAGATTTCAAGTGAATTCCTCATTTGTACCTAAAAAAACATCTCTTCGAAAGTACCATTTAGAAAGTCCAAACATAAGCATATGGGTAATGGTTGGAAAGGTCTTTGTATAAGGAACAAATGTTATGTTGGACAAAAACTCATTTGAAGTGTGGAAATTTATGAATTTGGAGTTTAAAGTGCAAGGTGCAAGATATGTCAAGGCAAGGTTTCTAAAATTGGCCAACTTTCAAACCCTTCTGGTTTGATGATGCAAGCCTCAAATGAAAAAACCTCCAACATCAAAGTTGTAGATCTTTTAAAGACACTCAAAATGGACTTAAATTTGTCATCATTTTCATTTTTTATGAAAGAGTTATGGGCACTTGAAGATGGACTTTTTTGACATTTAATGCCTTTGGTCAAAAAGGACCTATAATGTCTTGCATTATCACATGTATTTCCTTTGAGATTATGAAGTTGTGTCCAACATAACATTTTAAGTAGACATCTTACGCATTCCAATGCATTTGATCCCACCCCAAAATCATAAAAAATGAATGAGTTATGTCCTTGGGAAGTTGACCCACAATTAGGGTTTCAGTCAAAATGACCTATAATGTATTGGAATGGAAGATGGCCATCCAAGCTTCAAATAAATTTTTGATGAACATGAAAGTTGTTCATATTGTCCTTAAGAACATTTTTAGTTTTGGGATCATCTCCATTTAACCAACACATAAAAAGTTAGGTCTCAGTGTATTTCAAAATAGTTAGATGAATTGACTGATCAACTTCTCAAGTCCACAACTCATATCTTGATGAATTGATGATTTAGGACACTCAAATAAGCTCAAATATGCAATAAATTATGAAATAAAGAACTTCCCTTGATTATATTTGACCATGGGCTGAGGTTGCTTCATGAGCAAGGCATTGTGGTGCACAGATGAATTAAGGTTTCTCTGAAGAACAAGATCTCAAACCCTTTGACTTGCTTTGATCAAAATGATGAATTGAGGTACTAGGGAGGCATATTTTATGGATGAGAGCTTTGGGAACCATTACCATGCTTGCTTTCATCTCCTCTTGACCATGTCTTTGTACCAATGATCTCCTTGAAGCTTTTGACCTTGTGATTGCTCAAGCTACAAACACAAGATGTTAGTGACATATTTTTGTGATTTTGGTTAGTAAATAAAATTAGAAAAGCAATGATATACAATTCAAGCATGCTTGGTGATCTCAAACCACTTCACAGAAGGTCCCACCCAAAGGCAAAGGGAACCAAGATGCTAGTGATCCTTGAGGCAATGCCAAATGCAATGTTATGATGCCATGAGGGATCTTAGGGAAAAAATTAGGGTCTTACAGGATACCCTTGTTTTTTTGTCTAAGACGCCCTTTCGGGTTTTCAACTTATTGGGTTCTCTTTTTTTAAGCGTAGTATTTTTTGACTTTATTCGTGTTCACAGGGGATATAAGATATTCACCATCCATGGTTGAGAGTATTAAGGTTCCTCCCGAGAAAACCTTCCTCACCACATATGTGCCCTCATAGTTAGGCATCCATTTGACCCTTGGATCGGTGTGAATCGGTAGAATCTTTCTCAAAACCAGGTCTCCTGTCTTGAGACTTTGAGGAAAAACCTTTTTGTCGAATTCCCTCTTGAGACGCTTTTGGTATATCTGGCCGTGGCAGATGGCTGCCAAGAGATTTTCATCAATGAGGTTTAGTTGATCAAGTATTGCTTGTACCCATTCAACTTCGTCGAGTTTGACATTGGTCAATATCCTCAAGGAGTGAATCTCTACTTCAACAGGCAGGACTGCGTCCATGCCATACACGAGAGAGAAGGGGGTTACCGCAGTGGAGGTATGTACTGAAGTACAATAGCCATACAAAGAAAACGGGAGCATCTCATGCCAATCTTTGTAGGTTTCCACCATCTTTTACATAATCTTCTTGATATTCTTATTGGCTGCCTCAACAACGCCAATCATCTTTGGTCGATAAGGTGATGAGTTGTGGTTCTCAATCTTGAAGTTCTTGCACAATTCTTTCATATTTTTGTTATTAAGGTTGTAACCATTATCGGTAATGATTTTGTTCGGGACCCCATAACGACATATGATATCTTTCTTCAAGAAACGAGCCACCACTTGCTTGGTGACATTCGCGTATTAGACTGCTTTCACCCACTTGATGAAATAGTCTATGACTACCAATATGAAACAGTGTCCATTTGAGGCAGTGAACTCGATACACCCAATCATGTCAATGCCCCACATGGTGAAAGGCCAAGGTGATTTTAAGACATTGAATGGCATTGGTGGCACGTGTATCTTGTCGGCAAAAATCTGGCATTTATGACATGTATGCACGTGGTGGTTGTAGTCAACCTCCTTAATATTTTCTTAACCATTGTATGTCCATTAGCATGCGTCCCAAAGGATCCTTCATGAATTTCCATTATAATCTGGTTTGCTTCGTGTTTGTTTATGCATCTGAGCAAGACCGAATCATAATTTCTCTTGTACAATACCCCTCCACTCAAAAAGAACTTGACCGAGAGCCTTCAAAGATATTTTTTATCAGTGGTGGATTCATTTTCTTGGTATTCCTAACTCTCAAAGTATCTCATGATATCATAAAACCAGGGATGGTGGTCATACTCGTCTTCGGCTGCCAAATGGTATGTTGGCTCATCCAAGTAGTCAATGTTGATAGATGGTGCTTCATTTTTCCACTTAACCTTAAACATGGATGATAGAGTAGCTAAAGCATTGGTCAACTAATTCTCCTCTCGAGGGATATGGATGAATGTGATCTCATCAAAATATATATTAACTTTAAGACACGCTCTTTGTACGGGATCAACTTGTGATCACATGCTTCCCAATCTCCTTTCACTTGGTTGATTACCAAGGTTGAGTCTTCATAGACTTCAAGGATTTTGACCCTTAGATCAATAGCTTCTTCAATATCGAAGATGCAAGCCTCATACTCTGCCATATTGTTGGTGCAACTGAAGCACAACCTCGTGGGGAAGGGTAGATGAAAACCAGTTGGGGATGTGATAATTGCCCTAATTTTATTGCCTTGAGTGTTAGAAGCTCCATTGAAAACGAGTGTCCATCGTGAGAAAAGCTTCTCGGGGACCCATACTACGTGCCAATTGACACTGGGTTCTAGAAAAAGTTCTCAGAGTCATGGATTTCCTTGATTGTTTTCCTCTTATGTCAATTTACTTGCCAAACATCAGCTCCTTCAAGGAAATCTATTCTAAGTGAGGTCTTCGTACCGACCCTCGTGAGAAAAGCTTCTCGGGGACCGATACTACGTTACCATCGTTCCTAACTGGCCAAAGGTTTAATGTTCTAGAAAGGTCCTTAGAGTCAAGGATTCTAATGAAGATAATGACGCTTACACCAAAAGCTTGACGATCATTCAATATCTTTAAAAGAATCTACCCTAAGTGAGGTTCTCGTATCGACCCTTATGAGAAAAGCTTCTCGGTGGCCCATACTACTGAACCTCTCATATCTCAAGCTTACTCTCTAAACTCGGGTAGAGAGTCTTTCCCACAAGTTTTTCTTGCAATTAATAGTATCCATTTTTTATTACCTCATCCTCATAGAAATCATGTCACAGACAAAATAAACATTAACATATACAAACTAAGAAATTAAAATAATAAAGATAAAGAATAAAAGAACAAAAGTAAAAGAGATAAACCCCCACACATGCAAAAAGAAAACCTAAACTAGGCTTGACTTATTTAGGGAAATCATGTCCCTAACAGACTCACCACCGGATTTTATTTATTTTTATATAAAGAGGAAAAGGATAATAGTCGATAAAACCATTTTAAAGAAAAAAGAAATATATAAGGACAAGGATTGGTCTCGCAATCAAATATGGGTTCGGAAGTCAGTTACGCAAGGGGAATGTATTATCACCCCTCACGTCCATGGTACTCCTTGGGAACCATTTAAGTTGTCTATGTACGTGTGTATTTATCTTTATGTTTTATCTTGTTATTAGAGAAAATGGGGAAAGAATGATATTGTTTTTTTTTATTATTGTGCTCGCCAAAGATTGGGACCCTTGTGCCTATGTATCATCCTCGGAGGATGAAGAATCAGAGCTCCGTAGTTCGAAGTAAAAAATGTTTTGGATTTGGTTGATTTTACCTTGAAAAAGGGTTTTAGGTGTGATGCCTCAAGGCTCAAAAATAAGGTTTGATGAGTTTATGGTTTTTGAAAAGAAATGTTTTTGGTTAGACTTGCACTAAAGACTATGGACGGAGGTGAATATTTCAAACAAACAAGCCAAGTGTCTTGTGTGCAAAATATTTAGAGTAAGGGTAGGAAAGTTCCATTCTAATTGTATTTTTATTGTGTTTTTGAGTTTGATTAGGAAAATTCCACTTGACGTTGGATAAAGCGTTTATTTCTTATTGATTTTGAAATGGTGATATACATGGATATTTATAAGATAACAAATGCAAGAAATAAAGGGTCTCATTGTAAGGTAGCTGTAGCGGGGTATTCGTTACCATTAGAGATATTGACTAAATCTAAGGTAAACCATACAAGTCGAGTCGCCACCGCACTTCTATTTATCCAAAGGAATGGTTAGAAAGCGAAAAAAAACCTAAAAGTTTTATCGAATAAAAAACTAGTAAAAATTTCAGAGATCGGGGTAAGGGGGTTGGTTATGCAATGGGAAGGTTTTAAGCACCCAAAACATCCTAGGTACTCCTAGGGAGCCCTTTCCATACTTGTTGTGAGGTTGGTGTTTTGTGAAAAATTATTTGTGCAAACATGATTGAAGAGATGAGAAGAGAATATACAAGCTTATTTACATTTTGTGTTTGGATGGATAAACCCATTGCCTACGTACCATCTTAAAAAAGATTAGGATCAAAACCTCGTAGTTCGGGGTAAAAATCTCAAAATGAGTTGGTGAATTGATTGGTCCAAAAGCCTTAAGGTCTTTTGTTATCCAAGGGACAAAACTCAACCTAAAACCACAAATCCACCATGTGAGGATAACTTCAACATGCTAGCGAGGGGTTAACCCTATAATAAGCATGGAAGACTCATTGTCCATCACTAAGGATATAGGTGAGTATTACATCTACCACAAGGATAACTCAAACCTAATGGTTAAGGGTTATGAAAAATTGGATTAAAAGAGTGGCCATTGAAATCACAAGAAGGTATTTGAATGAGTTATATTTACCAATGAAAAGTATATACAAAATATGGTCAAAGTTGATTTAAGGATTCAATTCAAAATAAGTGTTATGAAAAGAGTTTGAAAATCAAAAGCATAAGGCTTAGGTTTCTAATGTTTGAAAAGAAGTGTTAAATGTTTGCACAAAAAGTTTCGGCTTGGGTTAGAGTGGAGGGAAGAAGAAGAATGGCTAGAGTCCTAATCATACAAGAGATAAGGGATAGGAAACAAGACCACAAATGGAGTTCCTCTCTTGAGATCATATTGATGATCCAAGTAGCTCCCATCCTTTGGAATATGCAAGAAAAATAATAGTAAGCTGAAGCAACAATCAAACAAGTCTCCTAAGAGATCCTCAATGCATCTTGTATCTTCCACTTTGGATGAAGATGGCAATAATTCTTCAATCGGAGTTCTCATAGAATTCCCTAGCACAAGAGCACACACATCAAAAGTTTTATGAAACAAATCAAGAATGGACAAGAGTGAGTTTAGAGGTCTGGTCCTTCTAATCCATCTTCAACATTAGGGTCCTTTTACTCCAATTTGCATAGGGAATGTCCTAGAAACTAAGTCCATTTGTCCATTTTTTTGCATTTGGTCCACGACAATCAAAACAAAACACAAGCACAATAATATATACACAATTATGTGTCAAGTGAGCAAAAGGCAAATTGCATTAACATAAACATGTGCTCAAGTGAGCAAAAGGAAAAAACAAATGAATAATATGTACAAGAATAGTAAATTGCATAAAAGTAAAGAGCAAGAATTAAATGTTAATGGTTAATGGTTAGAGTTAGAGTTAGTGTGCCATAAGGCAATTTAGCGCTATGTTAAGCAATCGTAATTGAACTTATGTAGAAGTCACAACTATCTGAGGCCGGTCAATAATAACGTAGGCAACAACACAAGTTAGAAGTCTTGATTAGTGAACCAAGTTCCAACAACTTGCCATGCCAAAAAGAAGAAGAGAAATGATCTTGTATTGGTTTAAGTTCTTTGCAAGATTTAGAAGACAACCTATCCTTAATGCAAAGCCATTCACTTGATCATTTGATCAAGATGAATTAGATTTGAATCAAGGAAGATTAAACCTCCCTAATCAATGCTAACTTATCAACCTTTAACTCATTGATCAAAAGAAAAGAAGAAGAAGAAGAAGGAGATGGATAATGGAAATGAGGAACATAAGGTGCATTAAGTAAAATGGAATGTACCAATCCATAAATGTTGACCAAAGATAAGGAGAATCAAGGTCAAACTCTAAAAACAGAAGTGGGATGAAGATTGGAGGTCAAGAAATAAACCACATATTTTTGGCATTTTTAATATTTAAAAATAAACTTGAATTAAAATATTAAAGAAAGGTCAAACTTCAAATTCACTTCAAATCAACTTTAAAAAGTCCAAGTGAATTATCCCAAGTTCAACAAGGTCAAACAAAGTTTGACAAAAAAATTCAGCATTTTTAAAAGTCAGAAACTATTTTTAATCAATTCAAAATGAATAAAAATAACCTAATTGAACTAAAATCTCAAATAAATCTCAAATTAATTAATAAATTGATGAGAATATTTTTCATAGATCTATCATCATTCAAAGAGGTTGAGAAAATATTTTTGTATTTTTTTAATATAAAAAACTATTTAAAATGAATTAAAAATAACCAGAAAAGATAAAATTCACAAAAAATAATAAATGATAAAATAAAAGATATTAAAAATCATTTTTAAAAACTAGAATTAAAAAGAGAAATGATGCAATTGGTCCCATATTTTTTGGACCAATAATAAAAGAGATATGAATTTTTGAAATAAAAGGAAATAAAGAAAATAAAATCAGAAAAATGGAAAATAGCAAAAATCAGGAAGCGTTGGATGGATCCTCATTAATTGACGTGGAGGATCTGATGGTCATGAGATGCGCGCACCATAGTCCAAGGTCAATGAGAAACACAAGGAATTAAATAAAGTCATAACATACAAGCGTGAAGATTAAATCTGGAGATTGAGATCAATGGTCCACATTGAATCTGGAAATGAGACGGTGGCCAGCGCCACCGTCTTCTCCGGTGAGCTCCGGCGAAGGCCAAAAAACACAGAGGTTCAAATGCTCACTAAAATGGACGATCCAGGCACCGTTCGAAAGGTGAAGTGATGTACATCACTCCTATACCACTCACTTCCACTCTAGATTCCTATTAAGGGAGAAATCAGAGATGGAAGCTTGATGGTGTTCATCATGAACTTGCTTGGTTTCAAAAATTAAGCATACAACAATGATGCCTCTATAGAGAGGACTTCAGACAACACAATATCAAGGCCAATAGATCAAAGAACAAAGAGATTCGAAGCAAAAACCAGTTGATCTACACCTTTGGATTATGAAGATTTGAGCCTCTTTCCTTGGTTCCTTTTGCAAAACAGAACTTCAATGGATCAAATGATGAAGGTTTAGGAACTTTAGATCTGGAAATTCAACCAAATGCAATGGAATTTCAGATCTGAATTTTTGAAGAAAGATGAACTTAGTTCCTTTGGTATGGTTGATGATTCACTCTTGCAGCATTTCAGGCGTCCTTAGGTTAGTGAATTATGAAGCATAACACATGTATTTATAGCTGGAAATGGCTGAGCAAGTGAGTTTACTCGTGTGCATGGCAAATGGATTTCTCCTTGCATGGGCTTATGTGATCATGTGGAAGGCCCAAACTCAATTGCATTTGCATGCTGATGATCAAACAAATTGAAATGGACGTGCAGTTTGCAAGGCATTCGCTTGTGTATGGAAATTTAACATGAAATGCATAATTGGTCACAAAACTTCACCTCTTCGAAAATGCCACTTGAAAAATTGAAACATAGGCATGTGAGTAATGGTTGGAAAGGTCTTACCATGAGGAACAAATGTTATGTTGAACAAAAACTCATTTGGATTGTGGAAATTTATGAAAACGGGCCATGAAGTTCAATGCACAAAATATGCCTTTGAGAAATTTGTCAAAATGAACCAACTTTAAGCCCTTCTATTTTGATGATGCAAGCTTCAAATGTAGAACCCTCCAACATAAACGTTGTAGATATTTTCAAGACAATCAATTTGGACTTAAATTTTGCATCATTTGGATTTTTTATGAAGAAGTTATGGGCACTTGAAGTTGGACTTTTTTTCCATTTCAATGCATTTGGCCCAAAGTGACCTATAATGTTTTGCATTATCACATGTATTTCTTTTGAGATTTTGAAATTTTTCTAAACATAACATTTGAATTATACACAATAATATTTCTAATGCATTTGGTTCCACCCCAAAATCATAAAAAATGAATGAGTTACGTTCTTGGGAAGTTGACCCAAAATTAGGGTTTCAGTCAAAATGACCTATAATGTCTTGGAATGGATGATGATCTTCCAAGATTCAAATTGATTTTTGATGAACATGAAAGTTGTTAATATTGTTCTTAAGATCATTTTTTCTCTTGGTATCATCTCCATTTGACCAACCCATAAAAAGTTAGGTCTTAGTGCATTTCGAAATAGTCAGATGAATTGACTGATCAACTTCTCAAGTCCACAACCCATATCTTGATGAATTGATGATTGAGGACACTCAAATAAGTTCAAATATGCATGAAATGATGAACTAAAGAACTTACCTTGATTTTATTTGACCATGGGCTGAGGTTGCTTCATGAGCAAGGCATTGTTGATGATTAGATGAATTAGGGTTTCCTTGGGAAACAAACCTCAAATCCTTTGACTTGCTTTGATCAAACATGATGAATTGAAATACTAGGGAGGCATATTTGATGGATGAGCTTTGGGAATAATTTCCATGCTTGCTTTCATCTTCTCTTAATCTTATCATTGCACAAAGGATCTCCTAGGAGCTTTTAGACCTTGTGATTGCTCAAGCTACAAACAAGAAATGCTAGTGACATATTTTTGTGCTTTTGGTTAGTAAATAAAAATGAGAAAAGAAATGATATATAATTCAAGAATGGTAGGTGATCTCAAACCACTCACAAGGGATCCCACCCAAAGGCAAAGGGAACCAAGATGTTTATGATCCTTGAGGCTATGCAAATGCAATGTTATGATGCCATGAGGGATCTTAGGGCCAAAATTGGGGTCTTACAGATGCCCCTATTTAAGGTCATTCTAGCCAGAGAAGTGAAGGTTAAAATCTTCGTCTCGACGAGGTAGAATGGGCTTAAATAATAACAAAGAGACGAATTTTGGTCCCTAAGAGACCTCATGATGCAAATGTATGCATGCAAAAAGGTAATACTCTGTGGAGATATGTGCCCACAAAGAGGGAAAGAAATCAGGAGAAAGCAACAATCCAATATGAGTAACACACTCAATGGGACAGAGACTCTGAGACTCTTATGGGGATAGAAAGGGGATAAATTGTGTGAGCAGGGCACGACTCAAAGCTTAAGGAGCAGAAATCCAAAAGAATAAATCAATGGAGAGACCCGAGCTGACTCAAAGGAGCATGTATTGGGGAATATGCCAATACAACGGAATTATCCACCCAGGACACATCGGATAAAAATCCGGACTCAGATAGGGGAGAATCCACTAACGGACCTCATTGGGGAGACATCCAAACAGGATTCCTCTAGGGGGAAGCAACAGGACGAGGTATTACCGGTTACTGGGTAATAAGCTCAAAGAGACATATGATCCGAACACCGGTATAAGGGTGAAAGAACAACATGCTCGGGGAGAATGAATATCTAAGACCAGTATAAAGGTGAGAGATATTAAACATCCGAATTCATTTGAGGAAAACCTAAAAAGGTATATTTCAACTCAGGAAAAACTGACTCCATAGGGGGACCAAAAGTCATAATAGGGAGCAGAGGGGAAGGAACACCAGGGATACCGGTTACTGGGCATATAGTAGGTGACCGACCAGGGCATGAATTGGGGAATATTCCCAAGACACTCATCATCCAAAAGAGGGCTAACAGCAAACTCAACTACATGATGGGCATTCGACTCCGCAAAGGGGATACGAATCTTACTCGACTGGGGAAGAACAAAGACTTCGACAGAAGAGCACATGACATATATTATCTATTACCGTCAGAACATAGATAACATACTCGCATGGAAGATTATCCTCAACTGGTTACTGGGTTAATAAAGGATAAATCGACCGAAAAGAAAGGACACAGGGATACCGAAAACCAGGTATAAAATAATGACCAATCGAGGGGAGACACGATCATTACCGACAAACGGCAAATGAAAGATGACTTGCCTGGGATACATTGACACAGGCAATAATCCGGGAGATATACTCAAAAGGGGTGAAGGACTATCAATACCAAATATTGGATAATGATAACCGTCAAGGAGGGGATTACACCTACCAAATTTTGGGTAGGAAACCACGGAAAAGTAATCGTTATCGGTTAGGATGAACAAAAGGTTAACTCTGCCAAGGGGGATAAATAAAGGATAATCTCCGAAAGCCAAATCTAGGAACAAACTAGAGATGCATAATGAAACAAGACGCATCCCTATGAGGATATAACTCAATGGGGGGGTTCCATCCCAATATACATGTTGGAAGGAAACAGAAACAACCATCATCCACGAGGACATAACTCGGTGGGGAATATGGAAGAAAGGATAAACATTTTCTGCTTATAGAGCTGACTCTTCATGGAGAGATCAGACGCAAACCATCTGCTTGGGAAATATATTATCGTCTAGCAGAAGATATCAAACAAAGATATATGGCAAAGGATGCGTCAAAATATCAGAATGTTAAAACTATGCATATATGTATGGTTTATGTATGATGAATGCTGACAAACAGACATTTCTAACACAAACAGGTCCATTGATCGATTGAATAAACATTTGGTACTACATCTCAAGAGAGAAAGCCAGGCTCAAAGGAGAACACCCTATCTGTCGGGGATCAGGAACAAAGATCTCTGCAGGGGAATGAACAACAACCAATCCAACTGGGAACAGGATCACGACTCAGATAAGTTTCGCTGGGGAAGCCACTCCGCTGAGGAAATTATCAAAGGGGTGATGGATCTTCGCGTGGATACAACCACCAATTAGAAGCTTCCAAGGGTCATCCAAACCAAGAGCTCACACCTGTTGAGGAGGAGGGAGGCTGAAATGCCTTTACCAAACACTCTGATCGGGAGGAAAAACACAGAAGGCTCCAGAGGAAAAGGATATAAACACGCCAGGAATATGAACAAATGTCCTACCCTGTTGAGAATCGTACCGTCCTCGGGAGAGAACTGAAGACATCCCGATATCCTTTCGTCATTGTGAATGTTCACTTTGTTTAAAAACAAGTTATGAAAAGTTTGTTTTGTTTAAAAACACTGATATTCCTCAATTAAAACATGCAAAACATTTGTTGAATAGGAACAAATAAGAGTGTAAATAATTGGATAAAGGCTCAAATTCATTTGATGGAATGGTAGTATGCAAATGGCAAGACTCCATAGATCTTTACAAATTTGAAATTGGTGATATATATTGGAAAAAGGCTACATTGAACATAATGACCATTTCTCCACCAATTCTGAATCCGATGTATTTGAAGCTTCGGTTGATGATGACTGAGCGAGAATCTCGGACGGATGACAGTTTGTAGAACGCAGTCTTGTCAGGATCCAGTTACTTGCCAAATCCCTAATTTTTTCCTAGATTGCCCCAGGGTGAGGTACACAGTCTAGCGGGATACATATTCATTTTTTATGTCTCTAACTTTTGCCTGGATCGCCCTTTCGGGTTTTCAATCCACCGAGACGCTCATTTTTGCCTAAGTCGCCCTTTCGGGTTTTCAACTTAGCGAGCTATTCTGTTTTTATTTTTAGGCGAAGTATTTCTTGACTGCATCTGAATTCACAGGAAGAGTGAAGTCCTCCCCATCCATAGTTGTAAGTATCAAAGCACCGCCTGAAAAGGCTCTCTTGACAACATATGGACCTTTATAGTTTGGAGTCCACTTGCCCCTAGAATCGGGCGCGAAAGACAAGACTTTCTTGAGCACAAGGTCACCCTCTCGGAACACACGAGGCTTGACCTTCTTATCAAAGGCTTTCTTCATCCTTTGCTGGTATAATTGACCATGGCACACGACAATCAATCTCTTCTCTTCGATCAAATTCAGTTGGTCATAACGACTCTGAATCCATTCAGCATCAGTCAACTTGGCTTCCATCAAGACTCTCATTGATGGGATCTCCACCTCTACTGGGAGTACAACCTCCATGCCGTAAACAAGAGAGAAAGGGGTTTCCCCTGTTGAAGTGCGGGCAGATGTACGATATCCATGCAAAGCAAATGGCAGCATCTCATGCCAATCTTTGTACGTGTAACACCCCAAAATTTTCCCTCCTTATTCATGCATTCATTTTTAGGTCATTTAACATTTCATATTGCATTTCATCGTGTCAATCAGGATGAGATCCAAGAAGCTTGAACATCATCCAAAGCACTTTGTAGGTTCCATCCAGGTGATCAGTCAACACAAGGGAAAAACTTGAGTTACTTCCAACAGGTTCAAATGGGGTCTGTTCATCTTTCAGAACGCTAATCTTGAAGGAGCCAAAATCTGTCCCTGAGCTGTCATGCTCGCTAGGCGAGCAGAATGGTTCGCTTAGCGAAAGGAAGTGTCATGCTCGCTAGGCGAAGCCCACACATTTTCAGAATACAACAGAAAGTTTTGGGCTTGAGTTGCCTTCATTTTGAGCCCACAAAGTCAAGTTATAAATTCAGAGTTTCATTGAGCCAAACCCCATTCTATGCTATTCCTATTATCAGAGAGAGAGAAAGAACAGTACTGACAAAATTCAGAGCAGCCTCCGGAGACCTACGAACTAATCTGCGGCAACCTCTAGACAACTCTAAAAAGTTCACTCTGACTCACACACTTTTTCACCTCCATCTCACGCAAACCCTAACATTACTTTGCAAACCCAGCCGTGCCACTCGATTTCAATCGATCTCTCCATTCATATTTGCCCTATTCTCATTACTCTATGCTTTCAATTTGAATGCTCTGAATGTATGAGGTATTATCGTGAGGTTTTGCCCACGGGTTTAGATGTGCATGAATGTATAAGACAATACCGTGAATGTTTAATCATTTCGTTTCTCATGGATACCATAGGGTTTGGGTTGCCGAGATCGGACTGTTATCAATGAAGAACCCAAAACCCGCAGGCGTTCTCTAGCCGCTTCGCTAAGCCTTCGCTAGGCGAGGCAGTAGCGAGCGTGGCAGTAGTTGTTTTTCTGTTTGCTCTAATCTGTTTTGTGTTTGTCATGGCATTGTTTTCTCCTATTACTCTAACCTGTTTGTTGAGTTTTTGTGAGGGCTCACATGACTCTTGCAGGGATAGCTTGCTTGGTGTTCCCTTTTATTTGTGGGATACCACCTGAAGGTTTATTCCGATTACCTGTACTGACTGGCTTTCTTTGATGGTGTTAGCTTGGGAGGATCTCTGGGTTTCTTGTTTTCTTTATTTGATGTTACTTCAGATCTTTATCCGTGCGGTAAACCTCTCGATCCCTTTACATTTTTCCCGCATTTTACTGCTTTCTTAGCTGGAAGACCTCGATAGGAGGCAATGTCTTTGTGTGTTTACTTTTGTGCCTAAAGACCTCCAAAAGAGGCATCAGTGCTAAAGACCTCCACGGAGAGGCAATTGACGGATAAAAGGGATTAGTAATCAATCCCCCGTTATTCAGTGCGCCGTTCTTTAAGATCACACTACGTGTCGATGCTTCAGAACAAAAGCCCAAGATCTTTTGTCCGGTCAGTCAGTGGAGAGGGTTCCACCTTTCTGAACCCCCACGCCTTGTCATGAGCTCACCTTGTCCAGGGTTAAGAGCTATAAGGTCTTATCCTAATTACCCTTTTGATCTGCTCACCCTGACGGTCAATGTCAGTAGTTAAGAGCCCGTTTGATTACCTTCCCATGGCTTGTTTGTCGAGGTTGATATGACCCATCTTGACTAAAGCCCTACCTCTGTATGTTTGAGCCCCCTTGTTGGCATGTTTACTTTATGCATGTTTGTTTTGTGATCGTACCCCCATCAGTTTGCTAGGCTTCGTATAGTCTCCTGTTTGCATGTTCATTAAGGTAGCGCGGTTCCTTCGTCTAGGACTGCCTTTTGCATAAGCATCCCTAAAACACCAACAACTTATTTATTTTTCTTCTCCTAAGAACACGTTAACTCCTTCTACTACAGGCGAGTAAGTCTCCAAAGGTCGAGCATCTGGTAGATTGCGTAGTAACGTCGTTCACCCCAAAACACAACCCTTAACCCGTAGTTAGCCGAACTACGGCTTGCTCTGATTCTCATTCCAGATGAGATACATAGGCATAAGACGCGATGTCTTAGCGAGCACACTCCTCTTTAACCCATAGGTAGCCGAGCTACGAAGACTCTGATTCTCATATTCAGATGAGATACGTATACAGTGGATGCGACATCCGTGCGAGTCATTTTCTTTTAACCCTCTTTTAGTAAATAGTACATTAGATAAACACACACCCTTTAGACAAGAACAACAAAAGTGGATCCCGTAGAGTACTACGGTTGCGTAGGGGTGCTAATACCTTCCCTTCGCATAATCGGCTCCCGAACCCGAGATTTGGTTGCGAGACCTTGTCTTTTCCTTTCCTTTTTCCAGGTTTACTTCAAGCGTTTCCTTTCCCTCCTTTGGGATAAATAACGCACGGTGGCGACTCTTCTGTCATTTCTTTCTCGCCGGTTGTTTTTTCGCATCTCCTTTTTTCAGGTTGCGACAGCTGGCGACTCTGCTGGGGACATATTTTCCCTAGTGGGCCTCTCCTAGCTTTTGTTTGTTTATTGTCTATTGTGTGTTATTTATTTATTACTTTGCATACTTATCTGCTTGCATTGCATCCTATGTGCGCTTTACTGTTTCATGCATACTGTGCTGGTTGTGTATCTGTTTCACTGTTGGGTGGGATGTTCTATGAGAGGTAAAAGGCCCAATACACAGGCTACGAGTGAACTTTAGGACACCTAAGAATAGAGTGATTCATGGGAAGCGGGTGGTATGGCGCCACTTAGCGGAACATGGTATCAGGAGCAGTTCAGATTCTGATAGGGTATTATCGTTGCATACATCTGGTGTGCATATGATGATATTCTTGAAAGGATTGTTTATCCTGCATTTCTCTTGACCTTACCCTGACCTAGACTACACCCGCGAGTGGGGCGGGAAAGAATCATTTACAGATACTGATGGTGACTTGTTCTGTTGGTGACTATTGTTCGGTTCTTGTTGGTGACCGTTGGTTCTGAAGTATGGGTTCTGAGTTGATGACTGTGTTCTATGGTTCCCTGTTCCGAATTCATGCCGAAGTGCTGATCCTGTATTATATTCCTGAGTAGGTTTCTCTCTAGGCAGTGCAACCTGACAAATGTTCAAGCGGATCCAGTAATCCTGATTGACATGCCATTGCATTGCATAACATCATCTGCATCCAACATCTCATGCTTATTCATTTGCAGGGTATTCCCTTTTAAGGGGGGTGCCTTGAAAATTGAATAAGCAGTGCATCGCATACCATGCATACTAACCCTTGTCTGTTTTGCAGGTGTCACCGCAGTGTCTAATGTTTGTTCCCTGTTTCAGGCATTATTGGTCCCAAGCGAGTCCACAGGTACCCGACAAAGGAAAACCGTCCGCAACTAGCGATGGACCAGGTACAGAAAGAGCTGGCTGATATGCGTGAAAGGATGGACCAGTTAATGACATTGATGGCTGGTATGGCAAAAGGCCAGGAAAAACTGAGGGAATTGGTTGAGCAACCGAGGCCCGATCCAGAGGTGGAGATACCAAACGCTGAGGGAAACGCTGATAACCCTGTGAACACTGGTAACGCCAATGCTGATGGAAACCCGGGTAATGTTGGCAATACGGGGAATGTTGGAAATGGTATTGGCGGAAGGTACAATGTGAATCAAGGAATTCAGATTAACGGGCGCCCCGTTACTGAAGATTATCAGTATGATCAATTCTCTATGCACGACGAAGCTCACGCGACCACTCGCCGTATGGATGAGCTTGCTGAGAAGCTCAAATATTTGGAGTCTCAAAATTCCTTAGGTTTTGATGTCACAAATCTTGGTATGGTTCAGGGAGTAAGGATTCCTCACAAGTTCAAACCCCATACTTTTGAGAAATACAATGGGGCTTCTTGCCCATGCACTCATCTCCAATCTTATTTGGGAAGGTTGGGAGCTCACACGGAAGATGAAAAGTTGTAGATGTACTATTTTGAAGACAGTCTAACTGGAGCTTCTCGTGAATGGTATTCTCATTTGTCTCGTACTACCATCAAGAGTTGGAAAGACTTGGCAGAGGCTTTTGTCAAGCAATATCAATACAACTTGGACATGGCTCCAAATCGGACCTTGTTGCAAGGAATGTCTCAGACTTCCAAGGAGACCTTTAGAGAATATGCTCAGCATTGGAGACAAATTGCTGCATCCGTCCAACCCCCTATGTCTGAAAGGGAGATGGCGGACATGTTCATGAACACTCTTCAAGGCAATTATATTGAGAGATTGGATGCTTGCCCGTCAATCAGCTTTGTAGAGATAGTAATTGCTGGAGAAAGAATCGAGAGCCTGTTGAAGATGGGCCGAATTCAAGACAACAGTGCTTCCGGCTCATCAGGTCCTAAGAAATCGTTTGCTGGTAACGGTCAGCGAAGGAGAGAAGGCGAGACAAGCGTTGTGTATGCCGGCAGAGGTAGGGGCAGAGGACGCCCTAATTATTATCAAGATCAAGTGGCCGTAGTCACTATTCCAACACCTACTCCTCAACAACATCCCAGGTACAACAATCAACAACAAGGAGGTAATCCGGGTCAGCAGATAATTTGCCTAGAGGTTATGATGTCAACGCCAGATGTGCTTTTCACTCCAACGCAATGATAACACGAAATAATATCACATTTTTTGGACTTGATTTAATTAAATTATATTATCATTTGATTCGATTTATTTTATATTATTCGATATTACTTGGTATTTTTCTTCTATTTATTTCAGGTAACATTATTTGAAGCATACGTGAAAAAGAAAGAAAAGGGGGTGCAAAAAGAGGATTCTCTAGGAAAAGCATTCCACTAAAGCCCAACTCACAACTACAAAGGAGAAACGCTGTGATGCTGTGACGACCGCCACACAAGGTGTGACGAGCGTCACACCCCTCTGCTCAGTGTTACGAGTGTAACACATGGTGTGACGGGCATCACACCCCCACTCCTATTTTTTTGGCTTTGACGCGTAACAGAAGCACATTCTCTCCTATTCTTCCTCTGACTCGTTGACACGCTAGAAAACCTACTGAAGAGACTTTGGAAGAAACGGTTACTTTATGGATGAATATAAATAGACCCAATTGTGGAACCCTGGGGCTCCTCTCTTCTCTTCTTTTTTTCCGCCGTGCAAGTTTTTACAGCAATATATTTTCCCAGCATTTTTATTTCCTGAGCATTTTATTTTCTTTTCTTTGTTAGCTTAATTTTTTAGGCATTCAATTAATTTTCTCACAATAGTTTCTACACCGGAAACTACTGTGTAAATTTTACTGGATCTAACCTTACGTTAGATCATAGTATTTTACTTCTTCATTTTTATTTTCCTGTCCGATCGAAGATTGTGAAGAACAAATCCAACCGGTTTGTGGTGGAGTATTCGAGCATTGAAGCTAGGGAATAACCAAGATTTCTATTAATTTTATAGGTTCATTAATCTATTGTTTTAATTTATATATGCTCTGTACTACTATTTATCTATACTGTTTGTCTGATATGGCTGTATTTAAGCATAGTTATTGTTTAGGCTTGTTTAGCATGTCCGGCTAAATAAACTTAGATATCGGTATGTAAAGTAAGCGGAATAAAGGAATCAAAACTAAGTTGGTTTAAATTTATTGAAAAAAAAATATAGTCACTCTTTTTATGGTCTCAATTTACAGAGTTAACACCAAAGTTTTTGCACGAGAGTAAAAAACATAAATAAGTTAAAATCAATAGAACGACGGTTTGAGCTTTTAACTGGACAGTGTAAATTGAACACTAAGTTTAAATCAGGGCGAAAGCAATTTTTAGAGTTAATTAAATTCTAATCATTTTCAAAAAGTATTTTTAAAGGTTAAATGTGAGGACGAGAGTTAAGCATTTAAGTTAATCATATAATCCAAGTCAACAGAGCGAGAGTTTGAGACGAGGGCGTTTAAATGGTTAGTATTTTCTTAAAAAGAGTTTCTATAGATTCCATTGCTTTCGAAAAGTGATTTTAGATTTAACTAAATAGTGAGAGCGTACGTTAATATAAAGTCATAGTCTGATTCAACAGAGCGAGAGTTTGAGAAAAGACTTTTAATCAATAGCGTCTACTGAAAAGACTTATTTTAAAACTAAGAAACCAACGAAGACTTGATTCCCTAATTACGACGAACTACATACCGATATCCGTGTTATTTGATATTTAATCTAGATCCAATTTTAGTTTTACTTTTCCCCCTAATCATCAAAGTATCACCCGCCTTAGCTTTACGAAGTAACCTTAGAAAAACGGTATATCGATTCATTAAGTCCCTGTGGGATCGATATCTTTTAAAACTACGCGATTAGACTGTGCACTTGTAGTTAATACCCCAATAGACTCATAAAGTCGCGATCAAGCTTTTGGCGCCGTTGTCGGGGACTTTTATTTAGTCGATATCGTAACTCTTCTGTTACGCTGTAGAGACTAAGGCATTTTTTATTTTTCCTTCTTTTTTCGTTGATTTGTATGCCACACACTCGCTCACAAGGCAAACCGTACTACTTACGAATCAACGACGTTGAACGATATCTTCGAGTCTTACGACGAATTCGGAAGTATCGTGCTGCAAACAATCTTCCTCCAATCAAAATTCCTGATCTCAAAAATCTCTTTCCTTCGCCGATACCCGAGATGGCAGAACCAGCTCGTGCTCTTCGAGATTACGCTGCTCCATCGCAAGATGAGCCGCATTCGAGTATTGCTCCACCCGCAATCGAAGCAAACAACTTCGAACTTAAACCTTCGCTGTTGCAGGCAGTGCAACATAATCAATTTTCTGGAAATCCCACCGAGGATCCAAACCTTCATTTATCCGTATTTGTCCAATACGCTGATACTGTTAAAGCTAATGGTGTCACTTCAGAGGCAATTCGACTTCGTCTCTTTCCTTTCTCGTTAAGAGATAAAGCTAGAAGATGGCTTCAGTCTCTTCCTTCCAACTCAGTCACCACATGGAATGAGTTGAAGAAAGTCTTTCTTGCTCGATATTTTCCTCCAAGCAAAACAACTATGTTAAGAGCCCAGATAAATGGATTTAAGCAAAAAGATAACGAGTCTCTTTTCGAAGCATGGGAAAGATACAAAGACATGATGAGACTTTGTCCACACCATGGTTTAGAGGACTGGTTAGTAATTCATACCTTCTATAATGGTCTCTTATACAACACAAGGTTAACAATAGACGTCGCCGCCGGTGGTGCGCTTATGGATAAACCTTACACCGATGCTTATCAACTTATCGAGAGCATGGCCCAAAATCATTATCAGTGGGGAAGCGACCGAACAATGGTAGAAAAACCTCAAACAAAAGGGGGCATGTACGAGATAAGTAGCCTTGATCATGTTAATGCAAAAGTGGATGCTCTTGCCCAGAAAATCGAAAGTTTAAATGTATCACCTCCAGCCACCATGGTTGCCGTAACTCAAAATTGCGAAGTCTGTGGAATTCAAGATCACACTCCTACAGATTGTCAACTCCTAACAGGAATTCAAGCAGAGCAAGTGAACTATGCTCAAGGAAATCCCTACTCGCATACCTATAACTCAAACTGGAAGAACCATCCTGTAATTCTGGTGTAGTCAGATTTCAGATGTTCTACTCCAAGACATGACATCTGATCCAACATTGTAACTAATACTGCAAGACAGTTATTAAACCCTGTACTGATATGCACACGTTCATAGATGTCACGACATCTGCTTCTATATCACCCTAGAATGGAGGAACACCTAGTTCTGTCCATCTAGTGCAAACACACAGTAGAGATCAAACATAGCCCTTATGTTTATTTATCCTGCCCAGTTATCAGCATGATGTCTCAACATTGGTTTGAACATCACTTGTCCCAACATTACAGATGAGTGAACTGTAACAGATCAACCAGTCCATCAATATCAACAGTCAATGGTGAATGACATAACATTCTGTTTTACATTCAGACAGCAGGCTATGTGTCATATCTGTTATTCCCTTCATAAACAGACTAAAACCAGACTGAGTTATAACAGACAAAATATAGTGTGCAGAAGGTAAAAACACAAGCAATTGTTAACCCAGTTTGGTGCAACTCACCTACGTCTGGGGGCATACCAAGCCAGGAAGAAGATCCACTATCAGCAGTATTAATTCAGAGTTAAACTACCCCGTTTACAACTCTTCACTTAATCCCTACCCAATGCAATCTATACCTAGGAACTCCTAGATAGAAACCTCCAGTTTCCATTCCTATCACTACAAATACAATGTAATGTTGAAACACCTTGAACTTGCTTCACAGCTTCATTCAAGAACATAATCACTCTTGCCTACAGGCTTTGAGTTACAAATACTCTCAGCTTTTACCACTGAGAAACACATGGTAACCTTCCCACAGATTGGGAGGTTTACCTCACACACACCCCTAAATCTTCATTCTCTGAGGCTTACAAAGACTAGGTTACAATATGATATTTATAACCTAAGCACCCAACTGGATTTGGGCCTTCAAAAATCGCAGCAAACGTCTTCTTTGCTATTACAACATCAGCAGAAACTTTCTGCTACAAACAAGGTCTTCAATCTTTTAGTTCCTAAAATATCTCCATATTTAGTTCCTAATATATCTCAATACCTCCACAAATAATGCCACATAGGATTCTAACTAATTTCCACATATTAGTGTGCTAACAAATAGGCTATTTGTTAGGTTCCTTAATTGTAGCTTGGTTGTTGGTTTCCTGGATTTTAGCCTGAGAAAAATGCTGAAACAGAAAAACTAAGCAACCTACAATATAGCATATGCTGTCAGGAATGAATGTCACAACATTCAGTTTGACTTCCAAATCATTAACCATATGCTAAGTCTGTTTTTCCTGAAAACAGACTGTACAATTTGCTGTACTGTACAGAACCAATCTGTCCATACTTCAGTATCAGCGTATACTAATAAATGTCAAAACATCCAATTTGACATTCACACATAGAGCCTTACATCAGGTCTATTATCCTCTTGATAAGCAGACTGAGTTGCATACTGAAATGTAGCAGAAAACCAATCTGCCTATTGTTCAGTATATGCTGTCAATGATGAATGTCATAACATCCAGTTTGACATTCAGACAGTAGGCCTTATGCCAGATCTGGTATTTCCTTGATAACCAGACTGAAAATAAATACTGAGTTCTAACAGGACACCAACTGTTCTATTCCTCAGTATCTGCTGACAAGGATGAATGTCACCACATCCAATTTGACATTCAATAAATCTTGTATTAGCTAATCCTGCAGTAAGTTACTCAAGTATGTCATGACATTAGTCAAGACATCAGAGTACAGTTAGATACTCTAACCTCCAATGCAGTTACACAAACGCCTTCACAACATGTCATGACATCAGTCAAGACATTAGACTCCAACTAGTGTTTTACCATACAATGCAGCCAATTAAACACCTACAAACTCCCCCTTTGGCAAATTTTTGGCTAAAACACTTTGATCCCACAACAGAGTTCATAGCAGCGGAAATCACACATCTAGCAGGGAATAGACCTAGCTAATACACTCAGAGTGGCATCACACTCCACAAGCCAGCACACATACAGAAGTTAAATAAAAACTTCTAATTGTAGCATACACCACCTCTGTCTTTAATATCTGCAAAACAATCTGTTGTCCTGGGGTATCTCCTGTTACTCCCCCGTTTTGTCAAAAATGTTGCCAAAGCAACACTTTAAACTGCAGACCAATGTTACACATAAATGACAGATACACAATCTTGATTTTACTTTACAGTTTCAATCAAGAATACCCCCTCTTGATCTTGCTTTACAGCTTTGATCAAGACACTACCCACTTGATCTTGCTTCACAACTTTGATCAAGTAGTCATACACTGTCTTCACAACAGGTATATCAGGTGTCATACCTTGTTATCTGAGAACACATAGACCACAAGCTTGATGATTACTTGCAGCACAAAGACAGAACTCCCCCTGTCATGAACAACCAACTCTCCTCTTGAAACTTGGAGATCACACATGAACATATCCAACACCCCAAAGTTGGACCTTCACATACTTCCTGATTCAAAGAGAACCCAGACCACTTGATGAATGGAAAACATAAGACTCATCTTCATGTCTTCAAGAGCACACCCTCTGTTCAACCCTCTTGGCTGAACACATTCACACTCTGTGTCAATCTTTCTTCTAACCAGAACAGGAAACCACTTCACAAAATGTTCTAACATTAGTTAGGACATCCTTCACAACATGACAAGGAACACCATCTGATAATCTTCAGATATCACTGAGTCACCAGCTTGATCCAAAAGAACCCAGACATAAATTGGGACATATACATTCTCATCCCATTACGAGAGATAATCTTCCATAGATAGCTCAGAGCTCCTACCACAAGCTCCAAGAGATGAATAGAAAACACCTCCTTTTGTCTTCAACTTACTACTTTTCTACTCAAAAGTAATTTGTCTCAGACTTTCCTCAAGAATAATCAGCTGCCATATGTGGATTATCTTGATTCTTCGAACTCACTTCTGAGATAGACCAAATGCCACTGGTTGATTACCTCCTTCATGAATCCTCATATGAAAAAGTCAAATGCCATTCTTTGACCTCTCCACGTCTATCAGACCTCTCCCAAAGATATTCTGACCTTCCAAGTGAGACTTGAACTTCAAGCTACATGTTGAACAAAACTTAGATTTTCTAAGACATGAACATGTAACATCCTTTCTATCCAGCAACTCCAAAGAACTGCAACGAGGACGACCTTTTTGAAGTATCCAATCTACAACCCTATAGACCCTTCTATCTCAAGTTGATGTGCCACTTCACCAACTAAGAATCTGATGTTGAACCAAATGTCACAACATTTTGTTTTGACATCTAGCTGTTGAATTCAGCTCCTTCTTCTGCCACTTGAAAGAACTTCCTCCCTTCACAGAACACGAGTTCAATGTTCTCATAGACTTGATTGTGGAACCAAGTTTGAGTAAACAACCTCCATCCTGCAGGTTTGCAGTTAAGTCATCCAAGCTCACACCTTGATGAATTCCTGCTTCTTTTCCAAAGACATCAGACACTCTGATGCATGAGTCTTCAGAAGGACCAGTTAGAAACTAACCCTTTAGCTATACCAAGGATTCCACTTCCTAAAGCAAGGTTGTTTCCATGATGTTAAGAGTGCTGCCACTTGTTCTTAACTTCACAGTGTGCATTAGCCAATGCACTTCCTTACTTAGATCAGAGATAAACTGATCCAAGTAACCACCATCAAGACTATGATGTCTTCTTCTTCTTGTACACACCAAGGCTGAACATGTTTCTTGCCAGGAAACCTTTTCAGAGATCATATGCTTTTGCTGCCACCAAAGAGATAGATCATAAACCAATGTACTATCCTTCCTGTGATTCTGCACAGGGTCTTGAAGAAGAGATGTTCCAACATCTTTAAGAACATCAGTTATCTTGAGCTCCAAGGATAATCAATTAAAAACTTGTACTTGGCACAAGTTGACATTGATCTTAAATCCTTTCCCAATATTCCTTTCAGATACTTCCACCATAAGACTACTTTGAAAATACTCTTCTAGTGTCACATCTTTTCTGCTTGCAAGCACTTCAACAGTTTTGAAAATCTTCTTAGATTAAATTCACCCTTAGGAATGAGAGAGATGAATTCTTCCTTGCAAATGTGTCACACAACAACCAGAACCCATGTGACACAGGTCAACAGCCAACCAGACCCTAGGCTGACCAAACGTGAGGAGGTTAGCCAAACTCCCCCTCAAATTAACAATCATGGACACTCCACACCAATATCCATGCATTGTACAGACATGTCTCAACATGACATACACCACCCTTACCAGTGGCACCTAACTCTATGAGTTATACCTATACATACTCCAATCACACCAATCAGACTTCAGTTGGCCATACGTACTAGTGAACGAAAACAACACCAGTCAATAATAGATATGCATTGCCAGAGCATACTACCTCAACCAACTTCTGAATCTTCATATTCTCACTCCTTGAAAGAATTGCCACTTCTGATCGTGGTGTTTGAATAACAAGATTCATGGTCCCAATCCTCTTAAATGGAATAGCAGTCAGGTTACCCCATTATTGACTTCTATCATCCAGGGGACTTGTCTTCCAAGACACCATAGTACTTCAGGGAATAACTATCCAACCCTGATCAGTCTACAGGAATAAGGCACACAGCAGGGATTGCACAATGTCACATCTCAACCAGCTCCACTTCTAGAGATCAGACTTCTAAAAGTGACCTTCTTGAGCATACACACAGTTGACCCTACCCTTGTCAACTTCGCACACACAGATGTCTCCTCTTCCAGGTCAGGAGTAGGTTTCAAACCAAAGTATCCCTTTGTTTGACACCTAAAAACATATGCTCTTCAACCAGTAGCTGCATACTTGTTGAACAACATGTTCTAACATCACATAGAACATTAGTTTAACCTCCTTGAAACAAACCCTCCTTGAAAGTCTTCAAGGTCTTCATATATACTACCCAGGAGAGTACAAGAATCAGTGATCAGGTGATTCTTACCATGAAGAGTGGACTTGATGAGACTCAAGTATCTTTGACATCTTCAGTAGATTATGATGAAATCTTAAATACACCAGCCTTTCAACCACATGAGAGGAAACTACATCAAAGTTTGAGTTTTGCCAGGTATTATGCAGCGGAAATCATAATACAACTCAACCTATGAACACACACTTCACCAAATCAGCCTCCAAGACCATACCAAGTTTGAATGTGATTCAATACTGGCACAGCTGTCCCACACAAAGGCCAATTGCCAACCTCCAGAGACAGGTACACACCATTCCCGTCATGAACAGTCCATCCACCTACTTCAAGGGACCATACAAGGAAGTTACAGAACCTTTCACAGGTTCCAGCATTAGTGCTAACATAACTCCTTGCAAGATACCAGAAAGTATCACCCATGGATCTCATCCAGAAACAGACAGGATGCCTGCTCTGATACCATTTGTAATTCTGGTGTAGTCAGATTTCAGATGTTCTACTCCAAGACATGACATCTGATCCAACATTGTAACTAATACTGCAAGACAGTTATTAAACCCTGTACTGATATGCACACGTTCATAGATGTCACGACATCTGCTTCTATATCACCCTAGAATGGAGGAACACCTAGTTCTGTCCATCTAGTGCAAACACACAGTAGAGATCAAACATAGCCCTTATGTTTATTTATCCTGCCCAGTTATCAGCATGATGTCTCAACATTGGTTTGAACATCATCTGTCCCAACATTACAGATGAGTGAACTGTAACAGATCAACCAGTCCATCAATATCAGCAGTCAATGGTGAATGACATAACATTCTGTTTTACATTCAGACTGCAGGCTATGTGTCATATCTGTTATTCCCTTCATAAACAGACTAAAACCAGACTGAGTTATAACAGACAAAATATAGTGTGCAGAAGGTAAAAACACAAGCAATTGTTAACCCAGTTCGGTGCAACTCACCTACGTCTGGGGGCATACCAAGCCAGGAAGAAGATCCACTAACAGCAGTATTAATTCAGAGTTAAACTCCCCCGTTTACAACTCTTTACTTAATACCTACCTAATGCAATCTATACCTAGGAACTCCTAGATAGAAACCTCCAGTTTCCATTCCTATCACCACAAATACAATGTAATGTTGAAACACCTTGAACTTGCTTCACAGCTTCATTCAAGAACATAATCACTCTTGCCTACAGGCTTTGAGTTACAAATACTCTCAGCTTTTACCACTGAGAAACACATGGTAACCTTCCCACAGATTGGGAGGTTTACCTCACACACACCCCTAAATCTTCATTCTCTGAGGCTTACAAAGACTAGGTTACAATATGATATTTATAACCTAAGCACCCAACTGGATTTGGGCCTTCAAAAATCGCAGCAAACGTCTTCTTTGCTGTTACAACATCAGCAGAAACTTTCTGCTACAAACAAGGTCTTCAATCTTTTAGTTCCTAAAATATCTCCATATTTAGTTCCTAAAATATCTGAAGACCTCCACAAATAATGCCACATAGGATTCTAACTAATTTCCACATATTAGTGTGCTAACAAATAGGCTATTTGTTAGGTTCCTTAATTGTAGCTTGGTTGTTGGTTTCCTGGATTTTAGCCTGAGAAAAATGCTGAAACAGAAAAACTAAACAACCTACAATATAGCATATGCTGTCAGGAATGAATGTCACAACATTCAGTTTGACTTCCAAATCATTAACCATATGCTAAGTCTGTTTTTCCTGAAAATAGACTGTACAATTTGCTGTACTGTACATAACCAATCTGTCCATACTTCAGTATCAGCGTACACTAATAAATGTCAAAACATCCAATTTGACATTCACACATAGAGCCTTACAGCAGGTCTGTTATCCTCTTGATAAGCAGACTGAGTTGCATACTGAAATGTAGCAGAAAACCAATCTGCTTATTGTTCAGTATATGCTGTCAATGATGAATGTCATAACATCCAGTTTGACATTCAGACAATAGGCCTTATGCCAGATCTGGTATTTCCTTGATAACCAGACTGAAAATAAATACTGAGTTCTAACAAGACACCAACTGTTCTATTCCTCAGTATCTGCTGACAGGGATGAATATCACCACATCCAATTTGACATTCAATAAATCCTGTATTAGCTAATCCTACAGTAAGCTACTCAAGTATGTCATGACATTAGTCAAGACATCAGAGTACAGTTAGATGCTCTAACCTCCAATGCAGTTACACAAACGCCTTCACAACATGTCATGACATCAGTCAAGACATTAGACTCCAGCTAGTGTCTTACCATACAATGCAGCCAATTAAACACCTACACATCCTAATTTTTCATATAAGAGTAATAATGCTTTGTACGCACCACGTCAAGCTACCAGTCAAGCTCCAGCTATACCTCCTGGATATCAAAAGCCGACCCCATCTACACCTAACAATAACGTTCCTAGGAAATCCATTTTAGAAATCATGATGGAGAACTTGATAGCTTCTCAACAACAAACGAATAAAGAATTCTTAAACCAGAATGTACACACTAACGAACAGATTAAACAACTAGCAAGTAAAGTAGATGCCCTGGCTACCCATAACAAAATGCTGGAAACACAAATCTCACAAGTAGCTCAACAACAAGCGCCTACTGCTGCCCCAACTGGTACATTTCCTGGACAGCCCCAACCTAACCCGAAAGGCCACGCTCATGCAATTATATTAAGAAGTGGAACAGAGGTAGAAGGACCATCTGACCCAAGAAATGAAAACCAAAACTCTAAAAAGTCAACTGAGGAAGAAAGTAAACCTAAGGAAAAGGAAGAGTGTAATAAGGAAACCGTAGAAAAGAAAGAACCTTATGTACCTCCACCGCCTTACAAACCACCTATCCCTTACCCTCAGAGGCAAATTAAAACCAAAGACGCGGGCCAATTTAAAAAATTTATTGACCTACTGAAACAATTAAACGTCACAATTCCTTTTACAGAAGCTATTACACAAATGCCCTCATATGCTAAGTTTTTAAAATAAATATTATCTAATAAAAGGAAACTTGAGGATAGCGAAACTGTTACACTCACTGCTGAGTGTAGCACAATAATCCAGAATATGCCTCCTAAACTTAAAGATCCTGGTAGTTTCTCTATACCCTGTCATATAGGAAAATTTGTCATAGACAAAGCGTTGTGTGATTTAGGAGCCGATATCAGTGTTATGCCCTTATCCATATGCAAGAAACTGGAAATGGGAGAATTAAGACCAACTAAAATGTTTGTGCAATTAGTAGATCGTTCCGTTAGATATCCTGTAGGAATCCTTGAAAACGTTCCCGTGCGTATAGGTCAATTCTACATTCCCACCGATTTTATAATTATGGACATAAGAGAAGATGAAGTTACCCCCATTATATTGGGAAGACCATTCTTAGCAACCGTCGGTTCCATCATAGACGTAAAACGAGGACGACTCACTTTCGAAGTAGGAGAAGAGAAAATTGAGTTCATTCTTTCCAAATTTTTGAAAGCACCTGCAATAGAAGACACATGTTACTTCATGGATATCATCGATGAATGCATAAAAGAAACAAAATTAGAAAATGACGATTTGTCTGACTATCGTGTAGAAGACAGACTGAACCAATGTTTAGCAATAACATCGGATCCTACGCAATGCCTTAAGAAACCAACCCTCGACCTGAAAACACTTCCCAAAAATCTGAGATATGAATTCCTAGACTTAGAACTTGAACGACCAGTGATAGTAAATACAGACCTAGGAAAACTCGAAACCGAAAAACTCCTACATATCTTAAGAAAATATCCAACCGCACTAGGATACAACATCACCGATCTTAAAGGGATAAGTCCTTCTATTTGTATGCACCGCATCATGCTAGAAGAAGACTGTAAAACTTCTAGGGAACATCAGAGGAGACTAAACCCGATCCTGTGTGAGGTAGTGAAGAAGGAAGTAACGAAGTTATTAGAGGCAGGTATTATATATCCTATATCCGATAGCAAATGGGTTAGTCCTGTACACGTAGTACCAAAGAAAGGAGGTAAACCGTGATCGAAAATGAAAAAGGAGAAACTATAACCAAACGAATCGAATCGGGATGGAGAATATGCATTGACTATAGGAAACTAAACAAAGCAACCCGAAAAGATCATTTTCCTTTACCATTCATAGACCAGATGTTAGAACGACTAGCCAAGCATTCTCATTTCTGCTATCTAGACGGTTACTCAGGCTCCTTTCAAATACCAATTCATCCTGATGACCAAGAAAAGACAACGTTCACATGTCCTTTTGGTACCTTCGCTTATCGACGAATGCCGTTTGGCTTGTGCAATGCTCCTCCAACCTTCCAAAGGTGCATGATGGCAATATTCGCCAATTTTCTCGAAAACATCATGGAAGTCTTTATGGATGACTTCTCCGTATGCGGACAAAGTTTTGAAGAATGTCTTGAAAACCTAGAAAGAGTTCTAGAACGATGTGTAAAAGTAAACCTAGTACTTAATTGGAAAAAATGTCACTTTATGGTACAAGAAGGAATTGTTTTAGGACACATCATATCAAATAGAGGAATTGAAGTAGACAAAGCCAAAATAGAAGTAATCGAAAACCTTCAACCTCCGAAAACTGTGAGAGAAGTACGAAGCTTCCTAGGACATGTAGGTTTCTACCGACGATTCATTAAAGATTTCTCTAAAATAACTAAACCTTTAACCGGATTATTAATGAAAGACGCTGAATTCATCTTCGACAATAAGTGTTTAGAAGCATTTCAAACACTTAAACAAGCATTGATTTCCACGGCCATAATGCAGACTCCGGATTGGAATGAACCATTCGAAATAATGTGTGACGCAAGTGACTACGCCGTAGGCGCTGTTTTAGGACAACGAAAGGATAAAAAACTTCACGTCATATATTATGCGAGTAGAACTCTAGATGAAGCACAAATGAATTACGCCACGACCGAGAAAGAACTTTTAGCAGTAGTATTTGCACTAGATAAATTTCGTTCCTACTTGGTCGGAGCTAAAATAATCGTTTACACTGACCACGCTGCCATTAAGTACCTCTTAACAAAAAAGGACGCTAAACCTAGACTTCTAAGGTGGATCTTGTTGCTACAAGAATTTGATTTGGAAATCAAAGAAAAAAAAGGAACTGAAAACGTAGTAGCAGATTAATGATGATTTCTCATACGATAAACTTATAGCTAATTTGGAAGAAAATAGGGCTGATGAATAGGTAGAGACCACCTTGGCTGTATGCGTTACACCATGGTACGCTGATTTTGTCAATTATTTAGCCGCCGGAGTAGTTCCACTTGATTTATCCTACCAACAAAAGAAACGATTCTTCCATGACATAAAACATTATTACTGGGACGACCCTTTACTTTTCAAAAGAGGCCCCAATGGTATTTTCCGTCGCTGTATACCTGAAGAAGAGATAGAAAGTATAATCCAACATTGTCATTCCGCTCCTTATGGTGGACACGCGAGTACATCCAAGACCTGCTCTAAAATCCTACAAGCCGGTCTTTATTGGCCAAACATATGGAAGGATGTGCATGCCGCTGTCAAGAAATGAGATAGGTGTCAACGCATAGGAAACATATCTAGATGTGACGAGATGCCACAAAAAGGCATTTTGGAAGTAGAAATTTTCGACGTGTGGGGAATAGATTTCATGGGACCTTTTCCACCCTCTTTCGGTAACAGGTACATACTCGTAGCGGTTGACTACGTATCAAAACGGATTGAGGATATAGCTTCTCCAACAAACGACACACGAGTAGTAATTAAACTCTTTAAGAATATAATCTTCCCAATATTTGGTGTCCCAAGAATATTCGTCAGTGATGGTGGATCGCATTTCATATCTAGGATATTCGAAAAACTATTGTTTAAGTATGGTGGAAAACATCGAGTAGCAACACCTTACCATCCTCAAACTAGTGGACAAGTGGAAGTATCTAATAGATAAATCAAACAAATATTGGAAAAAACTGTCGCTACATCGAGGAAAGACTGGTCATCAAAAGTACCCGAAGCTTTATGGGCATATCGAACCGCTTACAAAACTCCCATAGGAACAACCCCATTTAAGCTTATTTATGGTAAATCTTGCCACCTCCCGGTAGAGTTAGAACATAAGGCCTATTGGGCTATTAAAAATTTAAATTTAAACTATAACGCCGCCGGTGAAAAGCGAATCCTTGATATAAACGAATTAGAGGAACTTAGACAAGACGCATACGAAAATGCCAAAATCTACAAGGAAAGAACGAAAAAATGGCATGATAAGCGCATATCAAGGAAAACTTTCAAACAAGGCGATGTAGTCCTATTGTTTAACTCTAGACTTAAGTTATTCCCAGGAAAGCTACGATCTAGATGGTCAGGCCCTTTCCAAGTCACTAATGTCTTCCCTAGTGGAGCTGTAGAAATTAAAGGAAAATCTACGGAAGCATTTATCGTAACCGGGCAGCGTCTGAAACATTATCACTATGCTGAAAACAATGGAGACTCGCAAGTCCTGCACTTAGACGTATTGTCTCCAAAATTAATAGATTAGCATTTAATAGTTTTATGTCGAGCTTGCGACATTAAACAAAGCGCTTCGTGGGAGACAACCCACAACTTTCTATTTTATTTTCTATTTTTATTTTATTTTTCTTTGATTATTCTTTTTGATTTTATTCAGTATTCATTCTTCATTTATTTTATTTTATAAAACTTTTCTTCTTTTCTTCTTTTGGCATCTGGCCAAATCCTGACTAAATTCTTGTTTTTCTTTTCTTTAGTTAACATTAACCTGATGGGACATATTGATCGTATGGGTATCAAATTCAGAGGGAGAGCTTAGAGACAAAAATTTGAAGAACTAGCAGAGAGAGAGATGCACCCAAGTTTTTATGCTGATGATTGGGCAATGACTGCCCTTGGACTAAGAGAGAGTGTCCTGTATCTGCTGAGTCAAATAGGGTGGGAAACCACTCCTATTCGAAGACAATTTGTCACTTACCAGAGGCTAACTCTAGAATTCCTTAGCTCCCTGATGTATCTACCAAACCATGGAAAAGGAATAAACCGAGGTTTCATTCAGTTCAGGATGTTCAATATGGAGTATCAGTTTAACATTCAAGAATTCACTAACCTTTTAGGGTTCCCTACTTCTTTTGATACATTCACCATGAGCCAAGAAGACCTTTTTGAATATAGAGAGCTTGAGCATTTTTGGGGAAGTTTGACGGGTAATGACGACCCTGAGGAACATGAGTTTCTTTCTGGAAACATACATAACCCAGCTTTTCGTTATTTCCACAAGATCCTAGCACACACTCTTTTTGGGAAGAAATCAAACATTACCACAGTATCGCGTGATGAACTCTTCATAATATTTTGTGCTTCCTAGAACCGTCCAGTGAATGGTGCCACCTATATGTTGGCGAGTTTTGACCGCCTTATTCAAGATGACCGTGCACCGATTCAAATAGGAGGATTGATAACTATGATTGCTAATGCTATTGGATTGCGCCAACCCATGCTTGACTTGAACCCTTTTTGTGGCATTGAGCCTATGAATATACCTTTCCTCTTCAACACTATGTTTATAGGAAACCTTGGGCCTGAAGAGTTTGAACTAATAATTAACAACCAAGTTCTTTACCTATTCACCGTGCCTAGTCCGATGACTAGTGTCCATAACCGAAATAATTGGCTATACAACCTGAATGGAATACCTTCTCCTGTCAGATCTGTTGAATCCATCCAAGATTATGAGATTTGTGACGACCGGATTCCTTATGCTGAGTCTGATCCACAGACACCAATTGGTTACCATGATGTTGCCTCTACACCTCATCCTATCCCGCCCGCAAAATCGGCAATACCTGATCTTAGACATCATATGCCCGGAACTGATTATAACACCGCCATTCAAGCTTTGATGTCAGAACAAGATGCCATCAAAGAAGAGTTAACTAATATGGGACATGAATTTCAGGGATACATGAGCAGTATGACAAATCAATTCCACGAGTTGCTAAACCGTGTCAATTCCTTTGCTCCTCCGGCCAGAAATCCTACAAGTGGCTAGAAGTTTTTAGTTAATTAGATTTAGTTTTAGGCAATTTATAGTTTCGTTTAGCATTACTTTTAATCTTAGTATTTGTTTTTCGCATGTTTTCTTTTATCTTCAAATGTTACATTATGTTTATTTTATGAAGCTATTGCATTATTGGTTAAATTAAATTTTAATTTGTTTTATGCACTGTCTACAATTACCAGTAATGATATTCACTATATGCTACTACTTACATAGCCTATTAGAGAAAAATATATATATACCCTATGGTGTGTAGTAGAATAGCATACATGGCAATTCAAAAATATAACAATAGCAAATATAATAAACAAAACAAAAAAAAATTATTAATAAAAACAATTTATGAAGCACCCACGTAAGCAATCACGAGCGCTAGTGACCGTTGCAAGCTAACCGGTGTGATGAGCGTCACACAAGCCATCACGGTCGCCATGCAAGTGCACATGACGCCCGTAACACCTTCTGTCACGAGCGTGACAGCTTCAGAATAGGTGAACGTTGGTGACCGTTGGGGACATGACCGTTGCTCCCCATCTTTTCATTTTTCCATTCAACTCACCTTTACTCCATCCCACTCACATTCATCCACATTTATTTTTCTCTCACCCACTCCTCTTCCCAATTCCAAAACTTTTCCTATAAATACCTACAATCCATTTCTTCCTACACCACATCATTCCAACAAACCATTCTATACAAATACATTTTCATCCCCTTTCCTTCTTTCAACCTACCTATAAACTATGGCAGAGAACCAACAATTCAGAAATATCATCTTCCGATCTGAAGATGATAACTATCAACGAGAGCAGTTCGATCGGTTCCAACAACGAGGTGTCGTCTCTACCAGGTATCCTGATTTAAACTGTTTACAAGAATTAGGATTACTTCAAGGTGTGCAATGGCTACTTAGGCTTTCTGATTTAACCTTTCTTTGCACACAAAATCACCCTACCTACCCATCACTCACCTTAGAATTTTTAAGTTCTTATTCATACACCACTCCAACCGGTGAAGACGAGTACTTAACCGGTACTGCAACTTTCCGCATGTTCAACACCGAGTACTCACTATCCCAGGATCAGTTGAGTGCCATGCTACACTTCCCTGTAGGAGACCAGGTCCACCCAAGAATCCCTCCGAACTCACAGTGGCACATAAATGCATTCGACCTCTTTGGAAAAATATCCGATGTGGAAACCACTAATTGGGATGCACTACTTGCTTCGCACATACATAACCCCACCATCCGGTATTTTATCCGTATCCTGCAAAACACCATTTTTGGAAGACCGAACAACAGCAAAGTCAACGCGAAGGAATTATTCTTCCTCCATTGCATCTTTGAAATGGATACAAAGGTAAACGCCGCCTCTTTCTTATTTCACCATATCCGTACCCTATGTGCTCCAGGCCGTCAACCTTTTGTGATTGGAGGATTAATAACCACCATAGCACTTGGTTTGAGTCTAGGGGACCGACTTCAAAATTTACAATCTCTGCCACCCCTATTTATGGATATAAGCTATTGTCGCTCCAGCCGCTTAATCAAAAATAGGGTAGGCGGAAGGTATTATCTTATGGTGAATAACCAAGAAGTCCCAAGCGTTGTTTTGCCGAACATTGCCCTCACAAATGTCACCAACCCCGACCGATTCATCTACGATCTGAATGCTCCCGAAGCTACCGAGCCTACACAAGCAAACCCGCCCCCGGACGAGTTTGAGGAAATGGAGCAAGGTGATCAAGGTCCTGAATAATAGTCAGCCCCGCTTAACCCTTCCGATAATGCAACTGGTCCATCCTCCCGACGTCGTCGAAGAAGAAGGCCAGCAACTAATGATGACATCATGGACGCTATTGAACATCAAGTCCAACGGCTTGATGCCATGCAGGCGCAAAATAACGAAGTGATGCAACTGATGCGCCAGATGCAACAACAACAGGAAGAGAGGAATGCACTAATCGATCAGCGGTTCACTGACTTGCTCAACCGATTTGATGACTTGGAAGTACGTCAACGCTCACCGAGTCCGAGAACAAGAGGACGCAGGCAGAATTGAGCATATTTCTTTATTTTTCCTTTCTTTTCGCTTTTCTTTCAAACATTGGGGACAATGCTTCATTTAAGTATAAGGGGAAAACTTTGTTTCAGTTATGATTATTTCTCTTTCAACATTCCTCTTTCAAGTATGTTATTTTCCCTTTCATTGTTATTTCCCTTTCATTTATATATAAAAAAAAATTATATAATATATATTTATTTTAAGTCGAGTCCCTAGTGTGAAATTTGTTTTACTCCCCTCAATTTTCTTGAGCCATAACAAAAATTCAACACACTCAATAAGTATAAAGGTTGCTTATTTTATCAAACTTGAGTAAAATTAAGACAAAATTATTACCGCCCCAACGCTCTAAAAACCTCAACATGTTAGATCAGGAAAAGTACCTATTATACCAATCCCTTGAACTTTTAGTTTTATAGTAACCCCGAGTAGTTTATACGAGAAGTCGGCACCATCTTAATAGCAAACTACATGGAAAGCCGATGAATATAAGTGAATGATTCCCAAAACAATATATTAAAAATCAGGAAATGCACTAATTAAGTTAGGTGATCCTTACCCGATCATTTAATCCAAAGGTTGCGGACCCTACAAAAAAAACAAAACAAAAATAGTATGAACGATCCATTGTGAGTTGGTTCAGCGGTTTCTGGTGCTGAACTTGGTAGGGCGGACTACGGTCCGATCCCCCGCAATTTGCAATGGACTAAATAACGAAGTTATCCAACTTATGTACCAGAACTTCCAGCTAAAAAGGGGATCAGAATCGCTAACCGGTTACTCCACTATGTGCGCGAAAAGATAAAGGGCTTAATGTGATTTCGCTAGAACGAAAACGGGTGAAATAAGAGTAAAAGAACTAGGCTAGCTATAATAGCATGACTCGAACTGGTTTGCATAAGGTGGGGTTATCTGATGTTGTGACGGTAGTTGTTGATGTTAAGACTAAACTCAGGTTATTCCTAAACGAGATTTACTTGCAACCTAGTACGAATTGATGTGTGTTTAGAAATTTCATCTGGCTAATATTTTAAAACGATTTCTATATTGTATCTTGCTTGAAGACAAGCAAAAGTCTAAGTATGGGGGATTTTGATAACACGAAATAATATCACATTTTTTGGACTTGATTTAATTAAATTATATTATTATTTGATTCGATTTATTTTATATTATTCGATATTACTTGGTATTTTCCTTCTATTTATTTCAGGTAACATTATTTGAAGCATACGTGAAAAAGAAAGAAAAGGGGGTGCAAAAAGAGGATTCTCTAGGAAAAGAATTCCACTAAAGCCCAACCCATAACTACAAAGGAGAAGCGCTGTGATGCTGTGACGACCGCCACACAAGGTGTGACGAGCGTCACGCCCCCCTGCTCAGTGTTACGAGCGTAACACATGGTGTGACGGGCGTCACACCCCCACTCCTATTTTTTTTGGCTTTGACGCGTAACAGAAGCACGTTCTCTCCTATTCTTCCTCTGACTCGTTGACACGCTAGAAAACTTACTGAAGAGACTTTGGAAGAAACGGTTACTTTATGGATGAATATAAATAGACCCAATTGTGGAACCCTGGGGCTCCTCTCTTCTCTTCTTTTTTTCCGCCGTGCAAGTTTTTATAGCAATATATTTTCCCAGCATTTTTATTTCCTGAGCATTTTATTTTCTTTTCTTTGTTAGGTTAATTTTTTAGGCATTCAATTAATTTTCTCACAATAGTTTCTACACCGGAAACTACTGTGTAACTTTTACTGGATCTAACCTTACATTAGATCATAGTATTTTACTTCTTCGTTTTTATTTTCCTGTCCGATCGAAGATTGTGAAGAACAAATCCAACCGGTTTGTGGTGGAGTGTTCGAGCATCGAAGCTAGAGAATAACCAAGATTTCTATTAATTTTATAGGTTCATTAATCTATTGTTTTAATTTATATATGCTCTGTACTGCTGTTTATCTATACTGTTTGTCTGATATGGCTGTATTTAAGCATAATTATTGTTTAGGCTTGTTTAGCATGTCCGGCTAAATAAACTTAGATATCGACATGTAAAGTAAGCGGAATAAAGGAATCAAAACTAAGTTGGTTTAAATTTATTGAAAAAAAAAATATAGTCACTCTTTTTATGGTCTCAATTTACAGAGTTAACACCAAAGTTTTTGTACGAGAGTAAAAAACATAAAGAAGTTAAAATCAATAGAACGACGGTTTGAGCTTTTAACTGGACAGTGTAAATTGGACACTAAGTTTAAATCAGGGCGGAAGCAATTTTTAGAGTTAATTAAATTCTAATCATTTTCAAAAAGTAATTTTAAAGGTTAAATGTGAGGACGAGAGTTAAGCATTTAAGTTAATCATATAATCTAAGTTAACAGAGCGAGAGTTTGAGACGAGGGTGTTTAAATGGTTAGTATTTTCTTAAAAAGAGTTTCTATAGATTCCATTGCTTTCGAAAAGTGATTTTAGATTTAACTAAATAGTGAGAGCGTACGTTAATATAAAGTCATAGTCTGATTCAACAGAGCGAGAGTTTGAGAAAAGACTTTTAATCAATACTGTCTACTGAAAAGACTTATTTTAAAACTAAGAAACCAACAAAGACTTGATTCCCTAATTATGACGAACTACATACCGATATCCGTGTTATTTGATATTTAATCTAGATCCAATTTTAGTTTTACTTTTCCCCCTAATCATCAAAGTATCACCCGCCTTAGCTTTACGAAGTAACCTTAGAAAAACGGTATATCGATTCATTAAGTCCCTGTGGGATCGATATCTTTTAAAACTATGCGATTAGACTGTGCACTTGCAGTTAATACCCCAATAGACTCATAAAGTCGCGATCACGCACCTGGCCATACTACAGACAATTGCAAGGCTTTCCAGCTAAAAGTACAAGATTTGAGAGATGCCCAGGCTATCAATTTTTCTCTGGTGCCTAATGTTATCCAAAAGCCGATGCCAGCCCACGGCGGGCAGGGGATTAATGTTGTTGAAGTGGTTAAAGCTGGTAATGCCCAAGGCTGGGGCAAATTTGTGGAGCCAGTCATCAAAGAAGACAAGTTTGGATTGGGGTTTACTCCGGAGTCTCAGAAGAATGAAGCCGGTGCTTTCTCCAGCGGGGGTCTGGTTTCTCCCCACATCGTCAATGCTGCAGATGAAGACAAGGCTGACAGCGACTGTGACTTAGATAGCTGGATTCGCCCGTGTGTCCCGGGAGAAAAGCTTAACAATTGGTCATCTGAAAAAGTCGTCCGGGTTATTCTACTGAAAGAGTGATCTTTATTGTTTTCCTTTTAATACATGCATAATAAAGTCTTACACTTTGCCCAAGGTGTAATGACTCATCTGTAGGGCCATCCATTTAGTCGCATTTCGCAATTATTTTCATCATCAATAAAGGACAGCTTTTGCAAGCAATTTTGTGTTCCCTTTCTTTCAATTTTTTTACTTTTACAATAAAAATGGCAATGTTTCTTTTTCGTTTTTTCTTCTTTCCAAAAAATCTCGTTCTAAAGTAAAGCATGATCACCCGGATCTCACTGCTAATGACACTGCTATGGCCAAGTATGACTTCGACAATCCTATCTATCAAGCCGAAGAAGGGGTTGAGGAAGATTGTGAATTGCCTGAAGAGTTAGCCAGGTTGTTGAAACAGGAGGACCGAGCTATTACACCTTATCAGGAGGTGATTGAGACCGTCAACATTGGTACCGAAGACGACAAGAAAAAGATCAAGATCGGGGCCAGTCTACAGGCCGAGAGGGAAGACCGTTGATCATGTACTTGACTGTGTTAGAAAGGTCAATGGGTTGTGTGCTTGGTTAGCATGACGAGTCAGGTCGAAAAGAGCATGCAATATACTACCTTAGCAAAAAGTTTACCGACTGTGAACAAAGATACTCACTGCTCGAGAAAATTTGTTGCGCTTTGGCATGGGCTGCTCGCCGACTAAGACAATATATGTTGACTCACACGACTCTATTGATATCAAAGATGGATCCAATCAAGTATATTTTTGAAAAGCCAGCGCTTACCGGAAGAGTTGCTAGGTGGCAAATGATACTGACAGAGTATGACATCCAATACACTTCACAAAAGGCCATCAAAGGAAGTGTCTTGTCAGACTATCTTGCAGAGCAACCGATTGATGATTACCAACCTATGAGGTTCGACTTTCCTGATGAGGACATCATGTTTCTCAAATCGAAAGATTGCGAGGAACCACTCCCGGAGGAGGGGCCTGACCCTGAATCCAATTGGATTATGATGTTTGATGGGGCGGTCAACGTCAATGGTCGCGGAGTTGGTGCAATGTTGACCACGCCAGAGGTGGTTCATATGCCATTTAACTTTCCCCTGCACCAACAATGAAGCCGAATACGAAGCTTGTATCTTAGGACTTGAGGAAGCCATCAACATACAGATTAAAACCCTGGATGTTAAGCTGGACGAAGCAGAATGGGTCCGTTCTCGATACAATCAGCTGAGCCTGGTTGAAGAAAAGAGACTAGCAGCTATATGCCATGGCAAACTATATCAGAGACGGATGAAGAGAGCGTTTAATCAGAAAGTGCGCCCTCGAGAGTCAAGTCGGTGAATTAGTACTCAAAAGAATTCTTCCTCCCAACACAGATCGCAGGGGCAAATGGACACCGAACTATGAGGGTCCATATGTGGTTAAAAGGGTTCTCACTGGCGGAGCTTTGATGCTAACAACCATGGATGGCGAAGACTTCCCATCCCCTGTCAACTCAGACGCAGCTAAAAAAAATACTTCGCATAATAGACCCGCTGGACAGTAAAAAGAAGAGTCCAGGCAAAAAAGGGCATCCCGACGAACCAAAAAAATAATAAAGAGGTTCGGGCAAAAATTAGGGATATAAAACAATAAAAAAAATGTGTACACCCGGTGAGTCGAAAACCCGAAAGGGCGGCTCAGGCAAAAAAGGGTATCCCGGTGGATTGAAAACCCAAAAGGGCGATCCACGCAAAAGAGGGAATGAGCGAATGACTGCAGTCTAAGTTCTTCTGTGTTATATCACCGTTTCATTCAATCCGGCAATCTTCGAAGGTTAAAGATCGACTAATCACCCACTTCAGAAAGCAAGATGAGCAGAGCGTCTTGAGGTCATACGAGCCATAGCAGAGTCGAAACTCAGTGGGACCTCGTATCCACATTGCCATTTGGATAGTTTTCTTTTGTTCAATTTATAGAGATCACCTCTTTTCAGGGATTAGCTTCCTGATGTACTCGCCTATTCCTGGCACAAATTTTTCAACCAATAAAAGTCGAATAATTCAGTTAAAGAGCCTTTTTATTTTTCATTTATCGGTTTGTTTGCAAAAGATGTCTGAATTCTTGATGAAACATATTGCATCTGAACATAATGGTGGCTTTTGCAGATGATTTGCACAGGAAAACATTTAAAATTGCTTTGAATGTGCTTAATCCCGAACGGTGAATTCAAACCGAGTAATTCCCTGGGACATACGTGTGTGTTTTCAGGTCAAAGGAACCGGATGCCAAGTCATGAATCCTCATCCCCAAGCGAGTGACAAAGTCTCTCCTCAGCAGAGCATGCCCCCCAGTAGAGTTGCACCTGGTATCCCCAGCAACAGCGGAGTAGTTGCATACCCAACAAACAAGAGGGTGGTGTTCCCAGTGTTCATCTCATTCCCCAGCAGATTTATTTTTAACAGATTTGTTTTGATCCTCAGCCTGAAGACGATTAGCAAGTTCATATCCCCAACAAAGGTCGATTCCTACGACATTTCCCCAGGAAGTGCCTTCCCCACAGACTCTCCTCACAGAGCCTCGTCAAGCAAAATTCCCATAGTTGATACTCCCCCAGCAAGGTTAACTTTCCAAAAGAAAAAGCCGATTTATTTTCGGTGGCTCCCCGGTCCCGGCAGACGGATCATTCCCCACAGAGCATTCAAGGATTGATATAGCGATCCGTTCCCTACCGGAATTTGCTTCCCCAAGCAGATTTCTTTTCTTTTTGCACCATGCGTAACATTTGCATTTGCATGCATATCAAGCATACACATGAGCTGATAAACAGGTTCTTCAAAGCAGACGGAAGAATTCTCTTACAACCAAAGTCATGAGATCCAACCAGAGGATCAAGTGTGTATGATCCAGCATGAGGGTCATTTTGAAGATTCAGCCTGAGAATCATTTTCCAAAGAGCCAGCCTAAGGTTCAATTTGAAGATTCATCCAGAGAGTCGCCTACAAGCGTTATTTCCCCAGCAAGCCAGCTAGAGGAGTAGATTGACAGCTCAACAGAAAATCAACCTACAAGAGGATCCAGCCCGCAGATCGCAATTTATAAAAAAAGTCTAATTGAAGGGTCGTTACAACATGTTCTAGCCTGAAGAATATGTATGAAGCCCAAAAAGTGGAATATTCTCGAAGCTGCATATCTAACATGAAGATTGGGTGTAGATTTTGAAAGAGGGTCAACCAGCGCATGCCTCAGATGCGAGATCCTGATGATGGGAATTTATCATCAAAACAATCCAGATCTAGCCAGAAGATCGAAATAGATTCAGCCAGAGAATCAAAGAAAATAGATTCAGCCAGAGAATCGGATCGAAGTAGATCTAGCCCGAAGATCGAAATAGATTCAGCCAGAGAATCGAAACAAAGAAGATCTAGCTAGAAGATCGAAGTGGATCTAGCCAGAAGATAAAAGTCAGGTCTAGCCTGAAGACCGATAATAGATTCTGCCAGAGAATCGAAGCAAAGTAGATCTAGCTAGAAGATCAAAGTCAGGTCTAGCCCGAAGACCGAAGATAGATTCAGCCAGAGAATCGAATCAAAGTCAAGTCTAGCCCGAAGACCGAAGATAGATTCAGCCAGAGAATCGAATCGAGGTAGATCTAGCCAGAAGATCGAAGTAGATCTAGCTAGAAGATCGAAATCGTATCCAGCCCGAGGATCAAATCGTATCCAGCCCGAGGATCAAAATCATATCCAGCCCGAGGATCAAAATTAAAGATTCAGCCAGAGAATCAAATTGAGTATAGATTCATCCAGAGGATCAAAACTCCAGATCTAGCCAGAAGATCGAAGTCAGGACTAGCCCGAAGACCGAAAATGGATTCAGCCAGAGAATCTAATTGAGTATAGATTCAGCTAGAGGATCGAGACTCCAGATTAAGTCAGAAGACTGATCCAGATTCAGCCAGAGGATCGGAAGAAAACAGCGCGGTGTATTTTAGCATTTTTGTGGTGATTTCAGAGCTCAAATTTTCGGTCTGTCTTTGGTATTCAATCAGAACTCACCCTGTTTGTCTAATAAGTTGTTCGCTTTCATTCTGCTCGGGTTAGCTAATGATTGAATAGGGGCAGGTGTAACACCCCAAAATTTTCCCTCCTCATTCATGCATTCATTTTTAGGTCATTTAACATTTCATATTGCATTTCATCGTGTGAATCAGGATCAGATCCAAGAAGCTTGAACATCATCCAAAGCACTTTGTGGGTTCCATCCAGGTGATCAGTCAACACAAGGGAAAGACTTGAGTTACTTCCAACAGGTTCAAATGGGGTTTATTCATCTTTCAGAACGCTAATCTTGAAGGAGCCAAAATTTGTCCCTGAGCTGTCATGCTCGCTAGGCGAGCAGAATGGTTCGCTTAGCGAAAGCAACTGTCATGCTCGCTAGGCGAGCAAATCCTTTGCTAGGCGAAGCCCACGCATTTTCAGAATACAACAGAAAGTTTTGGGCTTTAGTTGCCTTCATTTTGAGCCCACAAAGTCAAGTTATAAATTCAGAGTTTCATTGAGCCAAACCCTATTCTATGCTATTCCTATTATCAGAGAGAGAGAAAGAACAGTACTGACAAAATTCAGAGCAGCCTCCGGAGACGTACGAACTAATCTGCGGCAACCTCCAGACAACTCTGAAAAGTTCACTCTGACTCACACACTTTTTCACCTCCATCTCACGCAAACCCTAACATTGCTTTGCAAACCCAGCCGTGCCACTCGATTTTAATCGATCTCTACATTAAGGTTTGCTCTATTCTCATTACTCTATGCTTTCAATTTGAATGCTCTGAATGTATGAGGTATTATCGTGAGGTTTTGCCCACGGGTTTAGATGTGCATGAATGTATAAGACAATACCGTGAATGTTTAATCGTTTCGTTTCTCATGGATACCATAGGGTTTGGGTTACCGAGATCGGACTGTTATCAATGAATAACCCAAAACCCGCAGGCGTTTGCTAGCCGCTTCGCTAGGCGAGCCTGCAGCGAAGCCTCGCTAAGCCTTCGTTAGGCGAGGCAGTAGCAAGCGTGGCAGCAGTTGCTTTTCTGTTTGCTCTAATCTGTTTTGTGTTTGTCATGGCATTGTTTTCTCCTATTACTCTAACCTGTTTGTTGAGTTTTTGTGAGGGCTCACATGACCCTTGCAGGGATAGCTTGCTTGGTGTTCCCCTTTATTTGTGGGATACCACCTGGAGGTTTATTCTGATTACCTGTACTGACTGGCTTTCTTTGATGGTGTTAGCTTGGAAGGATCTCTGGGTTTCTTGTTTTCTTTATTTGCTGTTACTTCAGATCTTTATCCGTGCGGTAGACCTCTCGATCCCTTTACATTTTTCCCGCATTTTACTGCTTTCTTAGCTGGAAGACCTCGATAGGAGGCAATGTCTTAGTGTGTTTACTTTTGTGCCTAAAGACCTCCAAAAGAGGCATCAGTGCTAAAGACCTCCACGGAGAGGCAATTGACGGATAAAAGGGATTAGTAATCAATCCCCCGTTATTCAGTGCGTCGTTCTTTAAGATCACACTACGTGTCGATGCTTCAAAACAAAAGCCCAAGATCTTTTGTCCGATCAGTCAGTGGAGAGGGTTCCACCTTTCTGAACTCCCACGCCTTGTCATGAGCTCACCCTGTCCAGGGTTAAGAGCTATGAGGTCTTATCCTCATTACCCTTTTGATCTGCTCACCCTGACGGTCAATGTCAGTGGTTAAAAGCCCGTTTGATTACCTTCCCATGGCTTGTTTGTCGAGGTTGATATGACCCCTCTTGACTAAAGCCCTACCCCTGTATGTTTTAGCCCCCTTGTTGGCGTGTTTACTTTATGCATGTTTGTTTTGTGATCGTACCCCCATCAGTTTGCTAGGCTTCATATAGTGTCCCGTTTGCATGTCCATTAAGGTAGCACGGTTCCTTCGTCTAGGACTGCCTTTTGCATAAGCATCCCTAAAACACCAACAACTCATTGATTTTTCTTCTCCTAAGAACACGTTAACTCCTTCTACTACAGGCGAGTAAGTCTCCAAAGGTCGAGCATCCGGCAGATTGCGTAGTAACGTCATTCACCCCAAAACACAACCCTTAACCCGTAGTTAGCCGAACTATGGCTTGCTCTGATTCTCATTCCAGATGAGATACGTAGGCATACGACGCGATGTCTTAGCGAGCACACTCCTCTTTAACCCATAGGTAGCCGAGCTACGAAGACTCTGATTCTCATATTCAGATGAGATACGTATGCAGTGGATGCGACATCCGTGCAAGTCATTTTCTTTTAACCCTCTTTTAGTAAATAGTACATTAGATAAACACACACCCTTTAGACAAGAACAACAAAAGTGGATCCCGTAGAGTACTACGGATGCGTAGGGGTGCTAATACCTTCCCTTCGCATAATCGGCTCCCGAACCCGAGATTTGGTTGCGAGACCTTGTCTTTTCCTTTCCTTTTTCCAGGTTTACTTCGAGCGTTTCCTTTCCCTCCTTTGGGATAAATAACGCACGGTGGCGACTCTTCTGTCATTTCTTTCCCGCCGGTTGTTTTTTCGCATCTCCTTTTTTCAGGTTGCGACAGCTGGCGACTCTGCTGGGGACATATTTTCCCTAGTGGGCCTCTCCTAGCTTTTGTTTGTTTATTGTCTATTGTGTGTTATTTATTTATTGCTTTGCATACTTATCTGCTTGCATTGCATCCTATGTGCGCTTTACTGTTTCATGCATATTGTGCTGGTTGTGTATCTGTTTCACTGTTGGGTGGGATGTTCTATGAGAGGTAAAAGGCCCAATACACAGGCTATGAGTGAACTTTAGGACACCTAGGAATAGAGTGATTCATGGGAAGCGGGTGGTATGGCGCCACTTAGCGGAACATGGTATCACGAGCTGCTCAGATTCTGATAGGGTATTATCGTTGCATACACCTGGTGTGCATATGATGATATTCTTGAAAGGATTGTTTATCCTGCGTTTCTCTTGACCTTACCCTGACCTAGACTACACCCGCGAGTGGGGCGGGAATGAATCATTTACAGGTACTGATGGTGACTTGTTATGCTTCGTGTCTATCCACGCATCTGAACAGCACCATATCAAAATTTCTCTTATAAAGCACATCGCCATTGAGGTAGAAACTGCCTGACAATCTCCTCAAAGTCTTCCTATCTTTCACAGATGCCCTAGGCGGGTAAATCTGGCTCTGAAGGAAGCACTTGATATCATAATACCACGGCTTATCATCTTGTACCTCCTCTACTGCAAATACATGAGTTGGTCTGCCCAAGCGCATCATAGTGATATTGGGAACTTCATTCCAAAGTCTGACCACAATCATTGAAGCAAGTGTGGCGAGAGCGTCTGCCATCTGATTCTCATCTCGAGGAATATGATGGAAGTCAACCTTAGTAAAGAACGTTGACATCCTCCTCGCATAATCCCTATATGGAATGAGGCCAGGCTGATTCGTCTCCCATTCACCATTGATCTGATTAACAATGAGGGCCGAATCACCATAAACATCAAGATGCTTGATCCTAAGATCAATGCATTCTTCCAATCCCATGATACAGGCCTCATACTCAGCCATATTATTCGTGCACTTGAAGGTTAGCCTTGCTGTGAATGGAAAATGTGTGCCCTGAGGAGTAATAATCACTGCCCCAATACCATTTCCATACTGATTTACAGTGCCATCAAACACCATACTCCATCTGGAACCAGGCTCTGGCCCTTCGTCGAGCGTAGGCTCATCGCAATCTTTCATTTTCAAATACAGAATTTCCTCATCTGGGAAGTCATACTGAACTGACTGATAATCCTCAATTGGTTGATGTGCCAAGTGGTTAGCCAAGATGCTACCTTTGATCGCCTTCTGAGCTCGATACTCGATGTCGTACTCAGATAACAACATCTGCCAACGGGCAATTCTTCCAGTTAAAGCAGGCTTCCCAAAGATATACTTGATTGGATCCATTTTGGATGTCAACCAAGTCGTATGATTCAACATATACTAGCGTAAGCGCTTAGCAGCCCAAGCCAAAGCACAACATGTCTTCTCAAGCATTGAGTATCGAGACTCACAATCAGTGAACTTACTCAGGTAGTAGATATCATATTCTTTCTTTCCTGATTCATCTTGCTGACCAAGGACGCAACCCATTGAGTCTTCAAGAACTATCAGATACATAATCAATGGTCTCCCCTCCACAGGCGGAGACAGAATCGGAGGCTCAGACAAATACTCTTTAATGCTATCAAAAGCCTTTTGGCAATCCTCGGTCCAATCATGAGACTGATCTTTCCGGAGGAGCTTGAATATTGGCGCACATGTGGTAGTCATGTGGGATATGAATCTGGAGATATAATTCAAGCGGCCAATAAAACCTCGGACTTGTTTCTCAGTTTTGGGCGCAGGCATCTCTTGTATTGCTTTGACCTTTGCAGGATCAACCTCAATACCTCTTTCACTGACGATAAAGCCCAATAACTTGCCGGAACAAACTCCGAATGTACACTTGTTAGGATTCAGACGAAGCTTATACTTCCTCAACCGTTGAAAAAGCTTCAACAAGTGCTTTACATGTTCAACTTCCGTTCTTGACTTCGCAATCATATCATCAACATACACCTCGATCTCTTTATGCATCAAGTCGTGAAACAAGGTAGTCATAGCTCGTTGATACGTGGCTCCGGCGTTCTTCAAACCGAAGGGCATCACTCGATAACAGAATGTTCCCTAAGGTGTGATGAATGTTGTCTTCTCCATATCCTCGGGTTCCATCTTAATCTGATTATATCCGGAAAATCCGTCCATAAATGAGAAGACATTGAATTTAGCTGTATTGTCTACCAACATATCAATATGTGGTAGAGGGAAATCATCTTTCGGACTAGCTTTATTCAAGTCTCTATAGTCCACACACATTCGGACTTTTCCATCTTTCTTAGGCACGGGCACAATATTGGCCACCCATTGAGGATATGTAGAAGTCACCAGAAACCCCGCATCAATTTGCTTCTGAACTTCTTCTTTGATCTTCATTGCCATATCGGGATGAGTTCTTCTGAGTTTTTGCTTCACAGGCACACACTCAGGCTTCAAAGGCAGGTAATGTTGCACAATATCTGTATCTAGACCAGGCATGTCTTCATATGACCAAGCGAAGACATCAACATATTCTCGTAGCAACTCAATCAACCCCTTCTTAACAGATTCTTCCAGGAGTGCCCCAATCTTCACTTCTCGCACATAATCTTCAGACCCCAAGTTGACTGTTTCCAAATTCTCAAGATGCGGCTGAATGATCTTCTCTTCATGCTCAAGTAGACGGGTAATCTCGTCAGGAATCTCTCTAACATCATCCTCTTCCACCTCAAATACAGGGAATTCAAAGTTGGGAGATGGTGTTGGATCATTATGTTCAATGGGTTTGATCAATATGCATAATGATTTTGGATATAAAAGAAACTTTAGAACTAAAACAAAGCAAGTCATTATGAAGATGAAAAGATTGATTTTATTCTTATTTTTGGGGTTTTATGTGATCACCAATTTCATGCAAAAGAGAAAAGGGAAAATAATCGGAAAAACAAACGTTTGACATGAATTTATTGAATGAAAGTATCATTGTATTTATGCGCCAACAATGTCATCACTTCTCCTTTTGGCATGGGAGAAGGGTTTTTAAACACAATGAACATTACTTTGACTTATGGATAACTGTCGGAACATCAAAAGCGACCCAATTATTGCAGATCCCTCCAGGGATGATGAAATTGCCAGAATCCTCTTCCTCTCCTTCCAGAATGGCAGCAACCTCTTCGTCTTTACCGGTGTGGATAAATCCACCACTCTTGAACAACCCTTGCTTGTTGAAGACCCCAGAAGAATACCCTATGCCAGCCTGGGACTTATTGTCTTCCAACTCAATCATTTGCCCTAAACCAGCAGTTGTACCATGCTCAATGGCCAACTTCGCATCTTTATAGGAAGCAAATGAAGGAGTTCCCTTCTTAACAGGTTCAGCAATAGATAAAGCTTGGAACGGAGTTCCAACTTCATCTCCAGCATCTATATACGAGAAGGAAGACAAATGGCTAACCAGGAGAGCCTTTTCTCCCCTACTACCACCAGCTTCTTGTTTTTCACAAACTTCAATTTCTGGTGTAGGATGGATGTCACGACACCAGCCTCATGAATCTATGGTCTGCCTAAGAGACAACTATACGATGGGTGAATGTCCATAACCTGGAAGGTAATCTGGAAATCACTTGGTCCGATTTTGACTGGGAGATCAACCTCACCAATCATAGTTTTGCGAGACCCGTCGAAAGCCTTCACAACTACTCCACTCTGCCTCATGGGAGGCCCCTGATAAGATAACTTCTTAAGAGTGGACTTTGGCAATACATTTAATGACGACCCAATGTCCACCAGCACATTGGACATGGCATCATCCTTGCAGCTCACAGATATGTGTAATGCCAAGTTGTGGTCTCTTCCCTCCTCGGGGAGATCAGCATTGCAAAATCTTAAGTTGTTACAAGCGGTGATGTTTGCAACAATACTGTCAAATTGTTCTATCGTGACATCGTGATCCACATACGCCACATCCAACACCTTCTTCAGAGCTTCTCGGTGTGGTTCAGAATTCAATAGCAATGATAACACAGATATTTTGGATGGCGTTTGTAGAAGCTGATCTACGATGTTGTACTCGCTTCTTTTGATGAGCCTCAACATCTCGTCACAATCTTCTCTCGTATTGCCACTCGGGCCAGCAGAAGCAGGAGTCCTCAACATAGAGGGGGGGTTTAACAGCAAGTGCCGGATTCGAAGCGTTCACAGCATTCCCAGTCGGGCTTTCAGCAAAATCGGCATTGTCATTCCTTCGAGTGTTAGCTTGCGGCTTTGGCGGGGCAGAAAAAACACGACCAATGCGGGTCAAGCCACTAACGTCAGCAATATTAACAACAGATGAAGAGGGCAAGGGCACCTCTTTCCCATTTTCCACTGCTACAGCACTGTAGCGGTAGGGGACAACCTTCTCAGAAGAGTATGGTACAGGACCGGCTGGCTTAAAAGTTAAAGCAGGAGAAACCTTCTACCTGCTACCATCATACTTGATGACAACAGGTTCAGGTATCCGGAATACCGGAGAAATTACGTTGACTTCAACAACATCTTCGTCAACATTTCTGTTTTGAAGGATCTCAATGACTCCCTCATCCAGCATTTCCTGAACATCCTTGCGCACCTGGCGACAACCTCTCTGATTGACAGAACAAACTCGACATCTATCGTGGTCATGCTCATAATGGCTATAGTCACACAGCAAACGATGCATCTCAACCAGCGATTGTCGGATATGACTGACATATTTAACTTCGTACTTGCCAGGGCAGCTCTGGACCATATTGACAGATTTCCCATGCTCGGGCAATGGGTTCTTTTTCACATTCGGACCTACGTCCTCGAAGAATAAAATCCCGCTTCTCACAAGGTCTTGCACCTTGGTCTTCAAGGGATAACAATTCTCCACGTCGTGTCCGGGAGCACCGGAATGATATACGTAGTGAAGCTCAGGCTTGTACCACCACTGGGGGTTAGCGGGTACAGCGGGAGGGTCTCGCGGAGTAATTAACTTTCTATCAATCAACGATGGATAGAGTTCAGCATAAGTCATCGGAATTGGATCAAAGGTGACCCTCTTTCTCTCGTAGCTGGTACTGGCATTATTGTTATTGTTTCGAGGCTGGTAGGCCTGTTGTTATGGACGCTGCGGTTGTTGCTGATATTGCTGAGATTGTTATTGTTGATAATGCTGAGCTTCTCTGAAAACAGGTGCTATGTGAGCCACCTGATGCTGGTTGTTAACGGGGCGGGCAATCTTCCTCTTCACAGAGGGTCTTCTCTTAACATGGGAAGACACAACGTGTGCCTCTCCCTCCTTCTTCTTTGCAAAGCTTCCATATCTCTTTGCTGAAGAACCTTCATCTCGAGTTAAACGTCCTTCACGGACCCCCTCTTCCAGTCTCATTCCCATATTCACCATCTCGGTGAAGTCTGAGGGAGCACTGGCTATCATCTTTTCATAGTAAAACGAACTCAAGGTCTTCAAAAAGATCTTGGTCATCTCCTTCTCCTCAAGGGGTGGTACTATCTGAGCTGCCAACTCGCGCCATCTCTGGGCATATTCTTTGAAGGTCTCTTTCTCTTTTTGGGACATTGCCATCAGCTGGTCCCTATCAGGAGCCATATCCACATTATATTTATATTGCTTGACGAAGGCCTCCCCAAGATCGTTGAAAGAGCGGATGTTCGAACTTTCCAAACCCATGTACCACCGGAGAGCGGCACCGGACAAACTGTCTTGGAAATAGTGGATGAGCAATTGGTCATTATCAGTTTGCGTCGACATCTTGCGAGCATACATTACAAGACGGCTGAGAGGGCAAATATTTCCCTTATACTTCTCAAAGTCAGGTTCTTTGAATTTAATAGGGATCTTCACGTTGGGCACAAGGCACAACTCAGCAGCACTTTTACCAAAGAGGTCCTTCCCCCTCAGAGTTTTCAGTTCCTTGCGAAGCTCAAGGAATTGGTCTTTCATATCATCCATCTTATCATAAACATTTGGACCTTCAGATGGTTCAGAGTGGTAGATGGTATCTTCAACCCTTGGTAATGTGTGCACAACAGGAGGTGGCACTGAGAGGACCGGGCTAGATGCCGGCAAAGAAGCAAGAGTAGGAGCAAAAACCTCTGGCATAAAATTGGCGGGCATTCCCCACGGGAACCCGGCCAACATAGATGGCGCGAAATGGGTTGTGGCAGCAAGCACAATAGATGTCACGTTCTCAGAAATGACCATCCTCTGGGGAGGAGTTGCAGGTGTTGGGGAAGACTGGCTCTGGGCAGCCAAGAATGACTCCATCAGGGCAGTCAATCTGGCTACTTCTTCTTTCAGCTCGCGGTTCTCTTGTTCCAAATGATCCATCAGTCTCGAAGAGTTGGCTCTGGTATAGTACCGGTGAGCCAACTTGTCTTCAAAATAAATGAAGAACACAGAGTTAGACCATAGGACAAGAAGTCGGGAACAAAACCTGCTTATGCACATGATGCATGCAATGTTTGTGCATATGATTTGTTTTTATTTCATAGGAACTTTTAGAGTTCTATTTGCAAATATTGGAAATATTAAACATTTATCACATATGGAAAGATCTCATTAATGATATCTGGAAATATTTTTTTACAACAAAGAAGTACAACAAGGGAAAAGGAAAATAATCATCCTATGGATCCCTAGAAACAATCATCTAAAGCTCTGGAGACTGGAAGATAAGACGCACGAAGCCTCTTCACCTCCTCCTCATAGGCTGCCTCCATATCTTCCTTCTCCTTGGCGAGTCGATCGTACTTCCTTTTCCAAAACTTGGAAGACTGAGGAAGTAGAGAAGTCCACGCATCATTAGGATCATCAATAACTTGATGCTCGAGGAATTCAATCAGAGCATCCTTCTCCTTAATCTGCTGAAGCAACTTTTCTCGTTCACGGATCCAAGCACGTGAACGGTTTTCTTCTCTCAACTCCTCTACTCCTTGGTTAGGGAGGGTTGAAGCCCCAACCACAACCAAAGGTGTAGGTCTCGGATACTCGTAAGGCATGAGGTATTCAGCAGTTCTCCTCCTAACCCAAGAAGTATAAGGTTCCAAAGCAATACAATTCTTCGGTCCCAGCTCATTCCTTCCTTTCCTATGGATCTTGCGCCAAGCACGGACCATCCTGTCTTTCAAGCCTTGGGGATCTTTACCCTCCTGAAAGAACACACCCTCCAACAGAATGTTATTGGGTTTATCCTTTAGGGGGAACCCAAGCTGGCGACGTGCCAAAACGGGGTTGTAGCTAATCCCACCACATGTACCAAGAAGAGGTACATTGGAGAATTTACCACAAGAGTCGATAATCTGCACACCATCATACATACGGTTGTACCAAAAGATATCATCATTAGTGAGAGACATAAGTCTCGTGGACCACCGTAGACATCCTTTATTCTCTTTGAAAGTGATCGTCTGCGGCAAGTGAGAAATAAACCACTTGTACAACAGAGGCAAACAACATACAATGACACCACCACCCTTTGCATTTCTCGCATGCAAAGAAAAATAAGTGTCACCCAACAGAGTCGGAACGGGATTAAGGGTAGAGAAAATCCTAATAGCGTTCACATCCACAAACTTGTCGATGTTGGGGAATAATACCAGCCCATAGATGAGAAGTACAAATATGGCCTCAAAGACATCCTCATTCATGGCCTTCCCATACATGGTAGCTTGAACAATGAGGAACTCAGAAGGAAGACCTTGAATTCCACCTTTGGTGGTCATATGAGCACCAACCAGAGATTCATCTATATGCAACATGTCTGCTATCTCTTGAGAAGTAGGGATACTCTCTAAGCCACTGAACGTCAACTGGTCTAGAATAGGTATACCCACAAGGTAGGCATACTCCTCAAGCGTGGGCAAAAGCTGAAAATCCGGAAACGTGAAGCAACGGTACAAGGGATCATAGAATTGCACCAATACACTCATCAATCCTTCATCCACTTGAGTAGTCAAAAGAGGAAGAATCTTCCCAAAACGAGCCTTGAAACCCAAGGGATCTAGTACATACGATGTCAACTTCCTTAACTCTTTCAAGTCGGGTTGTCTGAAACTGTACTTCTTTGTATTCCTTCTTGGTCTTTCCATGTCTAAAAATTTTCAAATAGACCTCTTAAGTTCCTTGAAAATTTTCTTATTATTGATGATATGGATGCAAATGAGTGCATGAATGCATGGATGCAACAATCACACTCAAGGATCAAGCAAAGCACACCAAACAAAGGTCATAGGATGGATCATGTCATCCTTAATATCAATCATCCATTTTGGTGGATTATGGTTTACACCTTATCAACATTCAAGTTCCATTGATATTAAGGATGCATGAACGGATCAACCATGAATCAAGGGTTTGTTGCAAGTCACGGGCATGGAGTCTCGGTTAAGAACCACCCAAAGGGAGTGTACTAGGGTTTAACCTGCCAAACATGTTCTACAAGAGGTTCCCATAGTCATCATCCCATCTTTCAGATATTATCGGATAAACGACTACTCGTACTCCAAAAATATTCTCAAGAGTGACTCTTATGAGTGTAGTATCGCGTAACAATCGTATCAAATCTTACATTTGAATGACTTTCGCACTACGTCCTAAGAATAGGCCAAGATGGGTTTGGTAAACTAAGGTCCTTGGCTTCTAATGTCTATATTGGAAAGAGTAATGTCTAACCACAACTACTTGTGTGACATTATTGATCCCAACATGACCTCCACCAAGTGAATGGACTTGCAAGTCAACTTGCTAAGGAATAACTCCACACAAGTCAACAAGACTATGCCATTCTCCTATCTTAAGTGCACTCGAGTTCGGGTATAGAACTCATCTCACAAAGATCACCAAGCATACAAGGAATTAATATTCAAGCAATTCAATCATTACATACAATACAGTAATCCCAAATTGCACAAAAATATGTCACAAAACAATATACAATACAATACAACAAATACGAAAAGTAGGCAAAACCCACTAGGCAAATATGATCCCCAGCAGAGTCGCCACTTTTCTGTAGCGGGGTATTCGTTACCATTAGAGATATTGACTAAATCTAAGGTAAACCATACAAGTCGAGTCGCCACCGCACTTATATTTATCCAAAGGAATGGTTAGAAAGCGAACAAAAACCTAAAAGTTTTATCGAATCAAAAACTAGTAAAAATGTCAGAGATCGGGGTAAGGGGGTTGGTTATGCAATGGGAAGGTTTTAAGCACCCAAAACATCCTAGGTACTGCTAGGGAGCCCTTTTCATACTTGTTGTGAGGTTGGTGTTTTGTGAAAAAAAAAATTGTGCAAACATGATTGAAGAGATGAGAAGAGAATATACAAGCTTATTTACATTTTGTGTTTGGATGGATAAACCCATTGCCTACGTACCATCTTAAAAAAGATTAGGATCAAAAACTCGTAGTTCGGGGTAAAAATCTCAAAATGAGTTAGTGAATTGATTGGTCCAAAAGCCTTAAGGTCTTTTGTTATCCAAGGGAGAAAACTCAACCTAAAACCACAAATCCACCATGTGAGGATAGCTTCAATATGCTAGCGAGGGGTTAACCCAATAATAAGCATGGAAGACTCATTGTCCATCACTAAGGATATAGGTGAGTATTACATCTACCTCAAGGATAACTCAAACCTAATGGCTAAGGGTTATGAAAAATTGGATTAAAAGAGTGGCCATTGAAACCACAAGAACGTATTTGAATGAGTTATATTTACCAATGAAAAGTATATACAAAATATGGTCAAAGTTGATTTAAGGATTTAATTCAAAATAAGTGTTATGAAAAGAGTTTCAAAATCAAAAGCATAAGGCTTAGGTTTCTAATGTTTGAAAAGAAGTGTTAAATGTTTACACAAAAAGTTTCGGCTTCGGTTAGAGTGGAGGGAAGAAGAAGAATGGCTAGAGTCCTAATCATACAAGAGATAAGGGATAAGAAACAAGACCATAAATGGAGTTCCTCTCTTGAGATCATATTGATGATCCAAGTAGCTCCCATCCTTTAGAATATGCAAGAAAAATAATAGTAAGCTCAAGCAACAATCAAACAAGTCTCCTAAGAGATCCTCAATGCATCTTGTATCTTCCACTTTGGATGAACATGGCAATGGTTCTTCAATTGGAGTTCTCATAGAATTCCCTAGCACAAGAGCACACACATCAAAAGTTTTATGAAACAAATCAAGAATGGACAAGAGTGAGTTTAGAGGTTTGGTCCTTCTAATCCATCTTCAGCATTAGGGTCCTTTTACTCCAATTTGCATAGGGAATGTCCTAGAAACTAAGTCCATTTGTCCAATTTTTTGCATTTGGTCCACGACAATCAAAACAAAACACAAGCACAATAATATATACACAATTATGTGCTCAAGTGAGCAAAAGGCAAATTGTATTAACATAAACATGTGCTCAAGTGAGCAAAAGGGTAAAGCAAATGAATAATATGTACAAGAATAGTAAATTGCATAAAAGTAAAGAGCAAGAATTAAATGTTAATGGTTAATGGTTAGTGTTAGAGTTAGTGTGCCATAAGGCAATTTAGCGCTATGTTAAGCAATCGTAATTGGACTTATGTTGAAGTCACAACTATCTGAGGCCGGTCAATAATGTAGGCAACAACACAAGTTAGAAGTCTTGATTAGTGAACCAAGTTCCAACAACTTGCCATGCCAAAAAGAAGAAGAGAAATGATCTTGTATTGGTTTAAGTTCTTTGCATGATTTAGAAGACAATCTATCCTTAATGCAAAGCCATTCACTTGATCATTTGATCAAGATGAATTAGATTTGAATCAAGGAAGATTAAACCTCCCTAATCAATGCTAACTTATCAACCTTTAACTCATTGATCAAAAGAAAAGAAGAAGAAGAAGAAGAAGGAGATGGATAATGGAAATGAGGAACATAAGGTGCATTAAGTAAAATGGAATGTACCAATCCATAAATGTTGACCAAAGATAAGGAGAATCAAGGTCAAACTCTAAAAATAGAAGTGGGATGAAGATTGGAGGTCAAGAAATAAACCACATATTTTTGGCATTTTTAATATTTAAAAATAAACTTGAATTAAAATATTAAAGAAAGGTCAAACTTCAAATTCACTTCAAATCAACTTTAAAAAGTCCAAGTGAATTATCCCAAGTTCAACAAGGTCAAACAAAGTTTGACAAAAAATTTCAGCATTTTTAAAAGTCAGAAACTATTTTTAATCAATTAAAAATGAATAAAAATAACCTAATTGAACTAAAAGCTCAAATAAATCTCAAGTCAATTAATAAATTGATGAGAATATTTTTCATAGATCTATCATCATTCAAAGAGGTTGAGAAAATATTTTTGTATTTTTTGAATATCAAAAACTATTTAAAATAAATTAAAAATAACCAGAAAAGATAAAATTCACAAAAAATAATAAATGATAAAATAAAAAATATTAAAAATCATTTTTAAAAACTAGAATTAAAAAGAGAAATAATGAAATTGGTCCCATAATTTTTGGACCAATAATAAAAGAGATATGAATTTTTGAAATAAACGGAAATAAAGAAAATAAAATCAGAAAAATGGAAAATAACAAAAATCAGGAAGCGTTGGATGGATCCTCATTAATTGACGTGGAGGATCTGATGGGCATGAGTTGCGCGCGCACCATAGTCCAAGGTTAATGAGAAACACAAGGAATTAAATAAAGTCATAACATCCAAGCGTGGAGATTAAATCTGGAGATTGAGATCAATGGTCCACATTGAATCTGGCAATGAGACGGTGGCCAGCGCCACCGTCTTCTCCGGTGAGCTCCGGCGAAGGCCAAAAAACACAGAGGTTCAAATGCTCACTAAAATGGACGATCCAGACACCGTTCGAAAGGTGAAGTGATGTACATCACTCCTATACCACTCACTTCCACTCTAGATTCCTATTAAGGGAGAAATCAGAGATGAAAGTTTGATGGTGTTCATCATGAACTTGCTTGATTTCAAAAATTAAGCATACAACAATGATGCCTCTATAGAGAGGACTTCAGACACCACAATATCAAGGCCAATAGATCAAAGAACAAAGAGATTCGAAGCAAAAACCAGTTGATCCACACCTTTGGATTATGAAGATTTGAGCCTCTTTCCTTGGTTCCTTTTGCAAAACAGAACTTCAATGGATCAAATGATGAAGGTTTAGGAACTTTAGATCTGGAAATTCAACCAAATGCAATTGAATTTCAGATCTGAATTTTTGAAGAAAGATGAACTTAGTTCCTTTGGTATGGTTGAGGATTCACTCTTGCAGCATTTCAGGCGCCCTTAGGTTAGTGAATTATGAAGCATAGCACATGTATTTATAGCTGGAAATGGCTGAGCAAATGAGTTTACTCGTGTGCATGGCAAATGGATTTCTCCTTGCATGGGCTTATGTGATCATGTGGAAGGCCCAAACTCAATTGCATTTGCATGCTGATGATCAAACAAATTGAAATGGACGTGCAGTTTGCAAGGCATTGGCTTGTGTATGGAAATTTAACATGAAATGCATAATTGGTCACAAAACTTCACCTCTTCGAAAATGCCACATGAAAAATTGAAACATAGGCATGTGAGCAATGATTGGAAAGGTCTTACCATAAGGAACAGATGTTATGTTGAACAAAAACTTATTTGGAGTGTGGAAATTTATGAAAACAGGCCATGAAGTTCAATGCACAAAATATGCCTTTGAGAAATTTGTCAAAATGAACCAACTTCAAGCCCTTCTATTTCGATGATGAAAGCTTCAAATGGAGAAACCTCCAACATCAAAGTTGTAGAGCATTTCAAGACAATCAATTTGGACTTAAATTTTGCATCATTTGGATTTGTTATGAAGAAGTTATGGGCACTTGAAGTTGGACATTTTCCATTTCAATGCATTTGGCCCAAAGTGACCTATAATGTTTTGCTTTATCACATGTATTTTTTTTGAGAATTTGAACTTTTTCTCAACATAACATTTGAATTATACACAATAAGCTTTCCAATGCATTTGGTTCCACCCCAAAATCATAAAAAATGAATGAGTTATGTTCTTGGGAAGTTGACCCAAAATTAGGGTTTCAATCAAAATGACCTATAATGTCTTGGAGTGGATGATGATCTTCCAAGCTTAAAATTGATTTTTGATGAACATTAAAGTTGTTCATATTATCCTTAAGATAATTTTTTCTCTTGGGTTCATCTCCATTTGACCAACCCATAAAATGTTAGGTCTTAATGCATTTCAAAATAGTCAAATGAATTGACTGATCAACTTCTCAAGTCCACAACCCATATCTTGATGAATTGATGATTGAGGACACTCAAATAAGTTCAAATATGCATGAAATGATGAACTAAAGAACTTCCCTTGATTGTATTTGATCATGGACTGAGGTTGCTTCATGAGCAAGGCATTGTTGATGATTAGATGAATTAGGGTTTCCTTGGGAAACAAACCTCAAATACTTTGATTTGCTTTGATCAAACATGATGAATTGAAATACTAGGGAGAAATATTTGATGGATGAGCTTTGGGAATCATTGCCATGCTTGCTTTCATCTTCTATTAATCTTATCATTGCATAAAGGATCTCCTAGGAGCTTTTAGACCTTGTGATTGCTCAAGCTACAAACAAGAAATGCTAGTGACATATTTTTGTGCTTTTGGTTAGTAAATAAAAATGAGAAAAGCAATGATATACAATTAAAGCATGCTTGGTGATCTCAAACCACTCACAAGGGATCCCACCCAAAGGCAAAGGGAACCAAGATGCTTATGATCCTTGAGGCTATGCAAATGCAATGTTATGATGCCATGAGGGATCTTAGGGCCAAAATTGGGGTCTTACAGTAGCCCAAGAGAAAGCCTTGTGTGTGCAAAGTGACCTATACTAACAAGTGGAAAATGGTCTTAAAATCATGTCTCCCTAGGGTAGTGCCATGAATGCCATTCTTACAATAAAATATTGAAATTTACAGATGAAAATTCAAGTTAAAGCATTAGGTCAAGAATTAGGGCAAGGTCCAAATGCAAGGGTCTTAATGAGTCCTCTAAGTCCACAGTATGTCATAGATGAATGCAATTTTTGTCGTTTGATTTTTTTATGTTGTTGTTCTTTTGGTTATGCAATGGCAATAAGTAAATGACAAATGATAAAGATGTGTGAGATATGTATAATGATGGTAAATATAAGGATGGGTGCTTGATGATAAATGACAATAAAGTAAATTGACATGAAAGATAAATTACAAAGGATAAATTAGGTCAACATGATCAATAGTTAGTGGTGAAAGTTAGTGGTTAGAAAACAAATGGTACAAGGTAACTACCTAGGTATTATCTATCCACAAGTCAAAGGATTCAAAATATGGCGCATTGAGGGATAACCTATCATTGATGCAAAGTATTAAAGATGATTCATGATCTTATATCAATAGATTTGATTCAAAGAAGGTTATACAACCTTAAGTCCATCTATCAATTCTTTGAAGAGTGGAAGATTGTATCACCCAAATAATTACATGATAAAAGTTAAATAATGTACAAGTTAGGCATCCAAATCCAAGTGCCAGTGGTTAATAATAAATGGAATCAAAGGCAAGGATCAAACAAGTGAAGGTCTCATATATGCATCAAGAGGTTTAAACAAGATCAAATAGGGGAAATCTATCAACACCTCAAAGTGTCAAGAATGATCCATTGATCATTCATCAACATGTTCGAAGTGTTGGAGATTATATCAACCCTAGGACCAATTACCATGACAAATAGAATATCATCAACCACTAATTAATCAAAACGGTAAAAGGCCTAATGAAAATGGTTAAAATAAGTAATTAATGGAAATAAATAAAATAATTGATGGGATGTACTTAAGTAATATTTGGCTAAAATAAATAAGAAGGCAAAAAGAAATTAAAATGGAAAAGGGTGAATGTATGCTTATGCATTAGGATTATGGAAATTGTATAAAAGGTAGGGTAAATTTGGGGGTATGACAATACCCTCTTGTCACCCACCAGATAAAAGCCAAGTAGTCTTCCGCGCTCATATTGATCTCATTCTCCCAAGTCATGGAAGAATTCGTGTTAAGATAAAAAGCTCTTAAACGCGAAGCCAACGAATTGAAAGAGAAAATATGAGAGGTTGTGATAACCATGCAATATTTGATGAAAAAAAGAAGATTAGAACATGTGGTTGTGAGTGTGCGGCATCATAACATCATCCCTCAACCTTAAAACCTTAATCATCCTTCCCTTCATCACTGTCAAGGGGAAATGGGTCAAAGCAAGGTTTATCCAATTGAAGCTTATAGAAAAGAAGGCATAACTTTGATCCTTACAACGATGGAGAGGAGTTTTCACTCCCCGTGAACTGTGATGAAGTCAAAAATAAATATTGTGCCTAAAAAAAAGAGAAAAAGAGCCCACTGAGCCAAAATGCCGAAAGGGCGGCTTAGGCAAAAAAGTGTATCATCCCGTTGGACTGAAAACCCAAAATAATGGTCCAGGAAAAGTTAGGTATTTAAAAAAAGGAAAAAAGACTACAACACAAGTCGACTCCAAAACAAAAGACAAGAAGAATCAATGATAGTCTCCCAGATGCAGCAATAGTTGAGGCTCGAGGTTAGAGAAGTCTGAAAAAGAAGGAGACTTGGAGGATTCAGTGTCAAATCATGATGAAACTTGAAGCACCTTCTCATCCTCGACAAAACTATCAACCTCAATCTTTGAGTGGGTGAAAAGGCCAAATCAAACAATGAATCAAGCATGAGAGAATTTCCTCAATGCTGGCGATCATTAGGCTATCATTTTCATTTGTTATTTCTTCGTTTGTTAAATGTGATTTTCTTGTAAACTTGTTATGTTTAGGCGGTAATCAAAATGAAATGAGCATGCATGTTTTGATTCAACCCTTTCCTATTCACTTGTTTTTCCATTTTTATCAAAAAAGCAATGTCAATACTTCTCCCATTCACTTTTGTTTAAGAAATGATCAGAGGGAGAATGATGAAAATAAAATACTGAAAGTTGCTGGTGTATGCTTTCGAATAAAACTTTGCTGATGATGTAAGGCATTTTTTCAAATCCCAAACACCAAAGAGTTAGGATTTAATCCATAGTCAACCCCTTTGAGCCCATATATGGGTGTTTCTTTCTGTACTAAAAACCTTCATGCTTAACCAGCGACAAGGTAGTTTTTTTAGTTAGTTCAACTAGGCATTCGAAGGTCAAGAGAATCACTCGATCTCTATGAGAATCATTCCATTTATACACCTCCTAATAAGATGTTCAAAAACATCTTCTTCCTCGCACATCATGAAGTGTCGAAGAAGTCGTGAAAGACCAAATTTTTTTAGTGGTTGTTTCTCATCAACTCTTAATATGACAGTCACAACCTTTTCATCGAAAAAAATAAATTTTATGGAAATCATTCAAAAATAGAAGAGAAAAAGCCCGCTAAGTCGAGAACCTAAAAAACACCTTTGGTAAAAAAAGGGCATCCCGATGGATTAAAAATTTGAAAGAGTGGTTCAGACAAAAATTAGGGATAAAGAAAAGCAAAGAATCAGAAAAAGTGTCACCAAAAATATTGACAAAAACAAAAAAATTGTGACTGCCAAATAAAAGTGGGTGACTGCCTAATCAAACAGAAAACCTCATTGGTTCCCGAACCATCATATTTTCTCCTCATTTAAGTAGCCATTCAAGAAGGCACTTTTTACATCCATTTGGAACAGTTTGAACTTCAGAATACATGCCACTCCAAGCAATAGTCTAATGGACTCAAGGCGAGCTACATGGGAAAATGTTTCATCAAAATCCACTCCTTCAACTTGAGTATATCCTTGTGCTACTAATCTTGCTTTGTTTTTAGTAACCACCCCTTGTTCATCAGATTTATTCTTATACACCCACTTTGTACCTATGACATTTATTCCTTCAGGTCTAGGAACCAGTTCCCATACTTCATTCCTCTTGAATTGACCTAACTCTTCCTGCATGGCATTGATCCAAAACTCATCAGTCAAGGCTTCCTTGACATTCCTAGGCTCAATCTTGGACACAAAGCAGCCATGTGAGATCACTTCCCTTGATCTAGTTGTAACCCCTTTATTTGGGTCTCCTATAATGAGATCTTTGGGATGACCCTTCTGAATTCTGATGGAAGGTCCCTTGTTGGTTTTATCATCTTCAGGTTCAGCTTGAGGAGGTTCACTCTCATTAATTTTGTCTGAGACATCCGCTGGGGGATCAGTTAGAGATGTCTTAACATCGTCTGTGACATCAGTTTGTTGATCATCAACCACAACATTGATAGATTCCATCATTACTTTTGTTATGGAATTGAAGACTCTATAAGCTCTGCTATTTGTTGAGTAGCCCAGAAATATTCCTTCATCACTTTTGGGATCCATCTTCCTTCTTTGTTCACGATCAGTCAGGATATAGCATTTACTACCAAACACATGGAAGTATTTTATTGTGGGTCTTATCCCTTTCCAGACTTCATATAAGGTAGTAGGAGTTCCTTTCTTCAAGGTTACTCTGTTGTGAACATAACAGGTTGTGTTCATAGCTTCAGCCCAAAAGTGGTAGCGCAATTTCTTGGCATGAATCATAGTTCTGGCTTATTCTTGAAGGGTTCTATTTTTCCTTTCTACCACACCATTTTGATGGGGAGTAATGGGAGATGAGAACTTATGACTGATTCCTTCTGATGCACAGAATTCAACAAATTTGTTGTTTTCAAATTCCTTCCCATGATCACTTCTGATTTTAACAACTTGACTTTCCTTTTCTCTTTGAAGTCTTAGACAAAGATCTTTGAAAACTTCAAATACATCGGATTTTTCTCTTATAAAATTAACCCAGGTGTATCTGGAGAAGTCATCCACCAATACATAAGCATACTTTTTTCCACCTGCATGGGACCCATCAAATCCATATGGAGAAGTTCCAGCACTCTGGAAGTGGTGTCATGTCTGAGCTTCTGATGTGACATCTTTGTCTGTTTTCCAATCTGACATTCTCCACAAATTCTTCCTTCATCAATCTTCAAGTTGGGAATTCCTCTAACAACTTCAATAGATATAATCCTCTTCATACCTTTAAGATGCAGATGGCCCAATCTTTGATTCCATATATTCACTTCTTCTTCTTTGGCTAGAGTACACTTTGATGAATAACCAGTTTCTTGAGAACTCCACATGTAGCAGTTGTCCTTAGACCTGACTCCTTTCATGATCACTTCATTTTCTTTATTAGTAATCAGACATTCAGTTTTAGTGAAGTTTACATTTAGACCTTGGTCACACAGTTGACTGATGCTTATTAGATTTGCAGTCAATCCCTTAACAAGTAGGACATTGTCAAGGTCAGGGACTACAGGGCAATCAAGCTTACCAATCCCCTTGATTTCACCCTTTGCACCATCACCAAAGGTTACATAGCTGGTGGCATGAGGATGAAGGCCTGTTAGCAGGTTTTTGTTTCCAGTCATGTGTCTGGAGCACCCACTGTCAAAATACCAATCTTCTTTGGTTGGAACTCTGAAGGAAGTGTGAGCTATCAGACTTGTAACATCAGTCCTAGGAACCCATTGCTTTTTGTTGATAGGTCTGTAATGTTTGGGTCTAGGTTGATGATGAGCAGGACTAGGATAGCCATACAACTTATAGTAGAAAGGTTTTATGTGGCCAAATTTTCCACAGTAATGACATCTCCATCTTTGGTGTTTCCCTTTCTGCTGTCTTCCTTTATGATGTTGTGACATCTCTGGTTTGCTACCAGTATGATTGCACTTAGGTTTGGATTTAGGTTTGTGATCGGGAAAATAGCAAGTGTACTATTTTGCCTTTTATAGTAATACTGGGGAAATTCCCCGAATATCGATCTAAAGGACTGCACGTTAATATTGAGTTTAAATTATCATTCAATTAAACAAAAAGTATTAATTTGGTTGTTGAGTGTAAAAAATATAATAATAAAAGTAAAGGTAAAGAAAGATGAAAATAAGGGTTTATAGAGAAAAAGGAACAATGTCAGCAAAGGTGTATGATTTATTCCTGTAACAACTCTGAGTCACTATTGCATCAACAAATATCAATTACTATCAGTTCTCAAGGGTATTTTCTCCCAAGTCCTTGGTGAGAAAAACTTTAATCAATCTACCCTAATTCCTATGTCCATAGACAATTAAGGTGAAGTTAAGCTGTACAATATCAAGAATACTCTGGTTCATACAGGGTATCCCTAGTCCTAGGTGATATCTACTGTAGAGTAACCTTATGAAAACCTTATCAATGGCGGTCCAGCCTAATTGATAACCACCAATCAATCTCAATTGGTCTGAAAGAGAAAGCAATGAACACATCAAAAGGTTACCGTAAAAACAATATTATAAATGCAAATGTAAACTCAAATTCATTACAATTCTAAATCAGGGACACCCCTTAGAATTGGGGGGTTTAGCTACTCATATTGTTTAAAACAAATTCAAGATAAAAATTACACATTACAAGTAATTGGATGACTTTGATCTTCAATCGCTCCCGCTCATGAATATCTTCAGCTCTCTGAATGCCTTGATCTTTGTAATACTTGATTGCTTCATAATATTGTGTTTTTCTGTATTCCAAGATGATTTTTCCTTTGGCAGAAGACCTTCTTTTATAGTGAAAATTCCCAGCAGCAGTTGGACAGGTCCAAAGATGTCTCTAAAAAGCCCGACGAACGAAAAGCCTGAGAAAACTGAATTTTTTGGGCTTGGGCTGACACGGCCCGTGTCAGCTGACACGGGTGGCTGTGTCAACTGACACAGGTGGCTGTGTCAGCTGACACGGGTGGCTGTGTTAGCCTACTATTTAAGCTAACACGCCTATGGAAGGGGTGACACGGTTGAGGGAACTGCCTGACACGACCCGTGTCAGCTGACACGGGTGGCCGTTTCAGGCTACTGTTTTCTTCACTTGTCTTCCCTTGCCCTGACACGGCCCGTGTCAGGTGACACGGGTGGCCGTGTCAGGCCTCCTATACTGGGGTTTTCTGCTCCTCTACTTGCCGGAATCTCGCACTGTCTTGTTCTGAGTTCTCTGGTTCTTCTACCTGGATCTGTCGGACAAAAACACAGCTATCCCACGCATAAAATCACGATAATAAAAAGTAAAACATAACAAAGATTAAAAACACGTAAATAAAATGACAGAAGTAAAACTAACTTGAAATGTACCATAAATGCTTACACAGTGTGTCAAATGCCTCTGTTTCGCGTCGGATCAGTAATGAAAACTCAATGTAAATGGTGACTGATCACAACCCCAAACTTAGCTCATTGCTTGTCCCAAGTAATGTTTCATGATCACTCGCCAGAATTCTTCATGTTTTCCACCACTATTGAGATCATTCGCCAACGTCTTCCCTTTTCCTTTCACAAGTCCTGCCTATCCTTGTAAGTCATTATTCACACTTCCACTTCAAAGCACCGTTTTATCTGTCAGCTTATATCACATTCTCACCAATTCTCTCGGGGTAAGCTGTTTACACTCATAATTCAAAGTATGCAATATCACTCACAAGTTTGAATAGTCTCTCTTTTCTCATCACCTACACATAACACACACACTTTTGAGGTCTTTCGGGTTGTAGCTCTGCTTGGGTTAGGGTATGGATTTAAAAAGGAAAACAACTGGCTTTTGGTTCAGAGTCGATGTTACATCCTGTGTTTGTTTCTTTTATTTCATCGGTTTTCTTTTCTTATTTCTTTTTCACCGACTTCCCTTTTCCGTGCTTCTTTCTTTTGAATCTTCGAGTTGTCGAATTTTTTTTTCTTTTTTTTTCTCGATTCATCATTTTTTTTATTTTTCTCTTGTTTTTGCACTTTCTTAGGCTTTGAGAGATTTTGGGGTTTTTACCCCAAACTTAGCTTTTCAACACATCTTTGAATGCATTATCATGACTTTGAACAGGGTGAGGAAGTGTTTTGGCCAACGGTTACATTTATGGTGTTTAAACAAAAAAATGGATATAGGATCAAAGTGGGTTAATGAGGGATATAATTATTCGGGATGGCTAGAAAGGCTCGGGGTTAATTACAAACAACGTGCCTTAGTGTGTGTATCATGCAGTAACAGTCCCAGAGAGTCTACGCAAATTTAGAGTGATAAAGACAAACCTGAATGACGCTCATGATGATTAACGTGTTTGGCTTTTTATGACTCACTTGGTTGGGTTCAGCTTTGATAGGATCCACAATGCTCATTAATTTGGTGCGATTTCTTTCTTACTTCGGAATGTGCAGGATACTCGTGTCCGTTAAGCTGTATACGTTGCGTCCGATCTTTACTTTCAGCAGTGTCACTTTCTGGGGAGATCCTTCACAACAATCCATGAGGAGTAGTGTGATCCTTTCATCCACTCTCAATCGTGATCATTACTATTTCCAACCTGTCAACACAGACTTGACATACTTGCAGCATAATGTACCTCCGACAGACAAATTAAATCTAGAATACAAAAGTAAAAATAACACAATAACCAAATACTAATAAAATACATAAAATCTCCCCCACACTCGAACTCAACATTGTCCACAATGTTTTTGAACAAGAGCGGAGGAGGGTACTCACAGGGTCCTACTGAGGAGGTGGTTACGGGAAATGCAACATCAACTGTCGCCTCATGCTGCTCATCTCATCCAACATCGCTCCTTGACGGGCTTGCTCGATACCTTGCCGTTGTTGTTAAGTTCTCAAGTAACCTAACTCGGTTTGTACCCAGCTCCATTGGTCAGTTGACCAAGTTGAAGAACCCGCCGTCTGTTAGGTAGGTTCCTGATGCGGTGGGACAAACTGCTCAGGAGGTGCTTGAGGATCTTCCTCTTCTATTTCCGTTCCTTCTGCCTGGTCATCCACAAATTGCTCACCTATAGTAAAATGGTCAGTTTCGTGGCCTTCATCTGCATCGGGATCGGCGCTCACATACAACCAATTAGCACAGTCAGTAATAGCAACTATGTCCGAATCCGGCAGAGCGATGATAAACCTCTTATGGATAAGTACGGAATAGTAAGTAGGGGCAACAAAAATCATACCTTGTGAAATTAGAGCAGACATGTCAATTTTTGTGTTACCTGCAATTGGCGTGTCTTCGAGTAAAACAACTTGATACCCGAAATGCTCAGCGATTTGGGTGATCATTCCCCCTACGGATATGCCTCCGGATTTTGCTCGGCCGACTCTCCCCAGATAGTCTGCTGCAAAGGCAGCTATAGATGGCTTTGGTTTGAGCCATCGAGTACATAAAGAATAGCTCTCTTTGAGTAGCTACCCCTATGTTATCCCCTCTTCCAAACAGGGTATAGGCTAAACCCTTCTGGGCGTACCTGAAACATGGATTCTGGATGCCTGAGGCTTTCGCACCTTTGGAGGAGTAATCCGTCCTCCCGGTGATGGTGATCCAGAAATCCTTAGGTGAGAACCCGTCTGGGACCGCTCCTGGTCCGTTCAGAGGGAGTCGGAGTATTGTAGCTAACTCCTCAACATACAATTCATGATAATTGTTAAATAACCGGAAACGTAAGGTGCCGAAATAATACCTGGTTGTGTCAATCCACCTTTTTTCCAGTTGGAATTCCAACGTGCTGAGGAACTCGAGAGTAATGCGCTCGTAGGTTAGCTCTTCCAAACTCATGAACTCGAGCATTCCCAAAACATGGAACATCCGATATACCTCCATTTTCAGCCCCAGAGCATTCAGAGTATGCTCAGACATATACCTTGTCGACGTGAGTTTGCGCTTCCGGTGAATTTGGTGTCGCCGTTCTTGTTCCGAATTGTCAAACACGATGTTGTGTGGATTGGGATTCCGACTCGGGCGCTTCCGTGTCTTTGCCATTTTCGCAAGTCATTACTTTCCGGTGAGGATTCTTCGCGGGGGCATTTTGGACCTGCAAAAAATAGAAATATGTTGAACTTTCGAGTTAGGAAATTTTGAAATTTCGAGTTAGGAAATTCCGAAACCGTGGTTAGGACTGAGACGACGAGTGGAGTAATATTTGTGAAGGGTGTTTTGGCGATAGGTGAGTGGAAATGGGGGTTATGGGAGGTTTTGTGTGGTGAGGTTTAAGAGTTTTAATGGAATGTGAAAGAGTGTGAGAGAAAGAGATAAAGAATGATGAGAGAGAGTAATGAGGTGTGAGTGAAAAATCAGATAATGATAAGGTATATGGGGAAAAGGTGTGGTTAATGGTGGATTAAGTGGGTGGGTCCCACGAAAATTCGAATTTTTCAAAAAAAATTCAAAAATTCCGCCTGCCTGACACGGGTGGCCGTGTCAGGCTATTGGATTAACCATTTTCTGCATTTTCCTTCAGTGTTCCTGACACGGGTCGTGTCAGCCGACACGGCCTCCCGTGTAAGGCTACTGTTTACCAAATCCAAAATGCCTCTTTCTATCAGTGCTTCTGACACGGCCCGTGTTAGCTGACACGGGTGGCCGTGTCAACTGACACGGGTGGCCGTGTCAGGCCACTGTTTTCCCATATCTTTCTTAGCTTTTTCCTCTCTTGACACGGCCCGTGTAAGCTGACACGGCCCGTGTCAGCTGACACGGGTTGCCGTGTCAGGCTGTCCTTTTGGCCATTTTTTGGTTTTCTCGTCAGTTCAACTGCTGGTTCCTCTGGCTATGATATATTCCTTCCTTGTAGAGCTCCTATATAAACCTATAGACACACACAACTGATTAGAAATAAAAAGCGTGGGTTTCCTCCCACGAAGCGCTTCGTTTAACATCGCATGGCTCGACGGTTGTCTGTCTGCTTAGGTGAGACGGATTTTTTCGATTGGACCACCCTCCTGGTCTTGTATGTTTGGTTTAACTCTCTGCCCATTCACCTTGAACGCGTCTCCGTTTGCTGGATTTCTTAGTTCAACGGCTCCATGCACAAATACTTTCTATATCTCAAAGGGTCCCGACCATCGTGACCTTAGTTTCCCTAGGAAGAGCTTCAACCTTGAGTTGAATAATAACACCAATTGTCCTTCCCGAAGGTCTTTCTTCTGAATGCACCTGTTATGCTAGGTTTTGGTTTGCTCTTTGTATATCTTGGCATTCTCATACGCTCTATTTCTAAATTATTCCAGCTCTTGTAATTGGAGGATCCGAGATTTACCCGCTTTGGAAAGATCATAGTTGAGGAATTTGGTGGCCCAAAACGCCCTATGCTCAAGTTCAAGTGGTAGGTGACAAGATTTACCATATACTAACTGATACGGGGACATACCTATTGGTGTTTTAAACGATGTTCGGTATGCCCAGAGTGCGTCATCGAGCTTGATTGACCAATCTTTTCGTGAGGCATTGACGGTCTTTTCTAGGATTTGCTTGATTTGCTGATTGGATACCTCAACCTGTCCACTAGTCTGGGGGTGGTATGGTGTGGCGATTCTATGCTTGACATTGTATTTCCGTAGTAGGTTTTCCATCAACTTATTTAGGAAATGGGTACCTTCGTCACTAATCAGTGCTCTTGGTACCCCAAACCGTGTGAAGATACAATTCTTGAGAAAATTGATTACCACTTTTGCATCATTCGTGGGCAGTGCAACTGCTTCCACCCATTTTGACACATAGTCAACCACAACCAAAATGTATTTCTTTCCAAAGGAAGGTGGGCAGGGTCCCATAAAATCTATCCCCCCCACATCGAACAGTTCAACCTCTAACATGGCATTCTGAGGCATCTGATTTCTTTTGGATATGTTGTCTGTTCTCTGACATCTGTCGCACTCTTTTACCACTACTTGTGCATCTTTGAACAGTGTGGGCGAGTACAATCCAGACTGGAGGACTTTGGCTGCGGTTCTATCTCCGCTAAAATGTCCTCCATATTCTAAGTTATGACAAGCTTTTAAGATGTCCCTCTGCTCTTCCTCTGGAGCACATCTCCTGACCAGGCCATCTAATCCCTTTTTGTAAAGGAATGGATCGTCCCACACATAGAACCTACAATCATGCAAAAACTTTTTTCGTCTGTTAGAGTCAAAGTCATCAGGTATCAGTCCACCTACCACAAAGTTCGCGTAATTGGCGCACCATGGGATACGCGTAACGGCTAGAATACGTTCGTCAGTGAACTCATCTCTGATGGGGTGCGTTTCTTCTGTTTCTTGGATCGGAGTCATCTGAGACAAGTGATCAGCAACAATGTTTTCACTACCCTTTTTGCCTCTGATTTCAAGGTCGAATTCTTGTAATAGTAGGATCCATCGCAGCAGCCTTGGCTTTGAGTCCTGTTTGGCAAAAAGATATTTTAAAGAAGCATGGTCAGTATATACAATTACCTTTGATCCCAGCAGATAGGATCTGAATCTGTCAAACGCGTATACCACCGCCAGGAGTTCTTTCTCTGTGGTTGCATAGTTCATTTGAGCAGGGTTTAGTACGTGGCTTGAATAATAGATTACATGTAAGAGCTTCTCATTGTGTTGCCCTAGTACTGCCCCTACTGCGTTATCACTTGCATCACACATTATCTCAAAAGGAAGAGACCAATTTGGGGCGATAACTATGGGCGCTGACACAAGCTCCTTCTTCAAGGCCTCGAAGGCTTTCCTGCATTCCTTGTCAAATAGGAACAGGGTATCTTTTACCAGCAGACTAGTCAGTGGTTTGGCAATCTTGGAGAAATCTTTTATGAACCTGCGGTAGAAACCCGCATGTCCTAAGAAGCTTCATATGCCTTTTTCGTTTACTGGTGGCGGCAAATTTGCTATTACCTCCACTTTTGCTATATCCACTTTGATACCTTTGTTAGAGATCTTATGTCCCAAGACTATTCCTTCCCGGACCATGAAGTGACATTTTTCCCAATTCAGGATCAAATTTGTTTGCTGGAATCTTTCTAACACAAGTGACAAGTTAGTCAAACAATTATCAAATGAAGAACCGAATACTGAAAAGTCATCCATAAATACTTCCATATGCTTTTCGAGCATGTCAGCAAAGATTGAAGTCATACACCTTTGAAAGGTGGCCGGTGCTTTGCACAAGCCAAATGGCATTCTTCTGTAAGCAAAAATACCATAGGGGCATGTGAATGCATTCTTTTCTTGGTCTTCAGGGGCAACCGCAATCTGGTTGTACCCAGAGTAACCGTCTAGGAAACAATAGTAATCGTGTCCTGCTAACCTTTCCAGCATTTGATCAATGAATGGTAATGGGAAGTGATCCTTCCTTGTTGCCACGTTTAGTCTTCTGTAATCGATGCACACTCTCCAACCTGTAACAGTTCCGGTTGGAATCAACTCATTCTTTTCATTCTTTATTACCTGTTGTGCCCCCTTTTTTTGGTACCACGTGGACTGGACTTACCCAAGAGCTATCGGAGATAGGGTAGATTAGGCCCTTATCCAAGAGTTTTACAACTTCTTTGCGCACCACTTCTTTCATGGCTGGGTTAAGTCTTCGTTGTGGTTGCACTATCGGTTTGTGATCATCTTCCATTAAGATCTTGTGCATGCAAACAGTAGGGCTTATACCTTTTAAGTCCTTAATTGCCCATCCGATTGCACCCTTGTATTTTTTTAGCACTTCAATGAGTTCTGCATCTTGGACACTTTATAGACTAGCATTAATGATAGCTGGACATTTTTCTTCAGTGTCTAGAAATACATACTTCAGATTTGTTGGTAACTGCTTCAGATTCACCCCTTTTTTTTGTTCTTCAGTGACATCAGATGGTGGTGGTCTTAGATCTTCCCTCCGGTGTGGTCTAGATCTAATCCATTCAGGTTGTTTTTCCATCATAGCAAGCACCTCAGACTCTTCTTCATCTTCGTTACTTTCAAAAATGGATAAGCTTAAGACCTGGTTTAGTGGTGACTGGGGTCTATGCCGTTCATTTTCTTGAGCAATTACTTGGTTGATTATCTCTATAGTGTTGCTTGTGCCGATATCATCTTTGTATTTCATTGTATTCCTCACATCTATCTTTAACTCTTCATCATAGACCTTGAGGGTCATAATTCCTTCCTCAATATCTATCATACACCGTCCTGTTTCCAATAAAGGTCTTCCTAATATGAGAGGAATATCCTCATCCTCCGGCATTTCCAGAATGACGAAGTCAATTGGGAAGACAAACTTGTCAATTTTTACAAGAACATCTTCCACAATACCATAGGGTCGCCTAACAGAACGATCCGCAAACTGAAGGGTCATTCGAGTATCTTGAACAGAATCGATGCCTAATTTCTTATAGATGGACAGTGGCATCAAGCTTACACTTGCTCCTAAGTCAATCATAGCCTTCTTGAATTTTCTATCACCAATAGTACAAGGAATAGTAACCGATCCCCTGTCTTTCTTTTTCACTGGGATTTTCATGCCTTGGAGAATGGCACTGCATGTTTCAGTCAGGATGATCGGTTCCGTATCAGTGGAAATTATGTCTTTCTTGAACTTGGCATATAATGGCATTTGTTCCAATGCTTCAGAAAAAGGGATATTGATTTCGAGTTTTTTGAACATCTCCAGGAACTTCTCAAAATTCTTCTCATGTTGATTTTTCTTTTTCTGTCGTGGAGGGTAAGGGAGTTTGATTATGGGTTTAGGAACCTTCTCCTTCTCCTTGACAGGAGGTGGTATTGCTTCTTCATCTTGGACTTTTGTTTCCTTGATTTTTAAATCCACCTCTATTAATCCATCTTTTTCTATATCATTTTCCTCTGTTGACTTTCCACTTCGGGTTGTGACAGCGTTAACAGTGTTATGTTCCCACAGGTTTGTCACCGTACAACTAGGTAGGGTGCCCGGGGCTTAAGAGTTTAAAGCTAACTGTTGTGCTATCTGTCCCATTTGAACTTCAAGATTTTTAATGGAGGCTATGGTGTTTTTCTGATTAGTCCTTGTTTCTTCTTGAAACTGTATGTTGTGGGCTGCTAACTTTTCAATGGCAATCTCCGATTCAGGCTTTTTAGGTGCCTGTTGTTGTTGCTGCTGTTGCTGATACTGAGTCTGATATTACCCTGTACCTTGTTGCGGAACATTCCCTCTCTGATCTTTCCAGGAGAAGTTTGGATGATTCTTCCAACCTGGATTGTAAGTGTTAGAATAGGGATTATTCTGCTTCAAGAATTTAATCTCTTCAATTTGTTGGGGAGTCGCAAAGCAATAGACTGTGTGATGAGGTCCATTACAGATTTCACAAGTGCTCGCCTGAGTTGGCTGAACCTGCGCTATCTGTTGAGTACCTATATTCATAGCTTTCAGCTTTTTGTCTACTTCGGCAACAACAGTGTCTTCCAGGCGGATTTTATTTGTCTCTAATTTTAGATCAATCACCCCATCTGGCTGACTGGTACATCTGTCATATAGCTCTAGATGCTCATTGACAGTTATTGCTTCAATAATCCTCTTGATACCAGTGGCTGTTGAGAAACTTGTTGAGCCACCGGCTGCTGTATCAATCAACTGTTTTGTTTTTATTTTCAGCCCATTAACGAACATCTGCATTTGTTCGGTCTGATCCATATTGTGAGTGGGACACGCGACTAATATCCTTTTGAATCTTTTGTAAGTGTCTCCCAATGATTCACCATCCTTCTGTTTGAAATTAAGAATTTCATACCTTTTTCTCAGGAATACTGATGCTGGAAAGTACTCATTTAAGAATGCAGTTTCCATCTCCTCCCAGGAAGTGATACTACCGACAGGGAGAGAATAGAACCATTCTTCCGCGTCTTCAGCTAAAGTGAACGGGAACATTCTTAATTTTTTTGCTTCATCAGTATGACCATCAATTTTCAAGGTGGTGCTCATGGTCAGAAATCTTTGCAGGTGTTTGTTGGCATCTTCATTAACCTTTCCGGTGAATGGTTTCCTTTCCAATTGATTGATCGTGATAGGATGCAGTTGAAAATTCGTCACATTCACCGGTTGGTTAACAATGGTCAGTCTACCACCCGGTGCATTTGCACCTCCATAGTCACCCAGGAGTCTTTCCGGAGGTGGGGGAGGTGGAATTGGAGGAACTTCAGCCATTGGTTCCTTGACTTCTGAGTGATCAGAGGTACTTTCTTCTGTAGAATCCACTCTTTGTTCTCTGCGTCTTCGGTGAAGGGTTCTCTCGATCTCTGCGTCAAAAAGAAATTCAGCTGAGGGTTCTCCTCGCATACACAAATTAGTAAATTATAAATGACAGAAAAATAATTTTATTGCAGAGCAACAAAATTTTAATTGAAATAAAATCAAACTCTATATTTTTGGCAGTCCCCGGCAACGGCGCCAAAAACTTGATCTGGAAAATAACAAGTGTACTATTTTGCCTTTTATAGTAATACTGGGGAAATTCCCCGAATGTCGATCTCAAGGACTGCATGTTAATATTGAGTTTAAATTATCATTCAATTAAAAAAAAGTATTAATTTTGTTGTTGAGTGTAAAAAATATAATAATAAAAGTAAAGGTAAAGAAGGATGAAAATAAGGGTTTATAGAGAAAAAGGAACAATGCCAGGGAAGGTGTATGATTTATCCCTGTAACAACTCTGAGTCACTATTGCATCAACAAATATCAATTACTACCAGTTCTCAAGGGTATTTTCTCCCAAGTCCTTGGTGAGAAAACCTTTAATCAATCTACCCTAATTCCTATGTCCATAGCCAATTAGGGTGAAGTTAATTTGTATAATATCAAGAATACTCTGGTTCATATAGGGTATCCCTAGTACTAGGTGATATCTACTGTAGAGTAACCTTATGAAAACCTTAGCAATGGCGGTCTAGCCTAATTGATAACCACAAATCAATCTCAATTGGTCCGAAAGAGAAAGCAATGATCACATCAAAAGGTTACCGTAAAAACAATATTATAAATGCAAATGTAAACTCAAATTCATTACAATTCTAAATCAAGGACACCCCTCTAGCATTGGGGGGTTTAGCTACTCATATTGTTTAAAACAAATTCAAGATAAAAATTATACATTACAAGTAATTGGATGACTTTGATCTTCAATCGCTCCCGCTCATGAATATCTTCAGCTCTCCGAATGCCTTGATCTCTATAATACTTGATTGCTTCATAATACTATGTTTTGCCGTATTCCAAGATGATTTTTCCTTTGGCAGAAGACCTTCTTTTATAGTGAAAATTCCCAGCAGCAGTTGGACAGGTCCAAAGATGTCTCTAAAAAGACCGACGAACGAAAAGCTCGAGAAAACTGGATTTTTTGGGCTTGGGCTGACACAGGTGGCCGTGTCAGCCTACTGTTTAAGCTAACACGCCCATGGCAGGGGTGACACGGTTGAGGGCACTGCCTGACACGGGTGGCCGTGTCAGGCTACTGTTTTCTTCACTTATCTTCCCTTGCCCTGATACGGCCCGTGTCAGGTGACACGGGTGGCCGTGTCAGGCCTCCTGTACCGGCGTTTTCTGCTCCCCTGCTTGCCGGAATCTCGCACTGTCTTGTTCTGAGTTCTATGGTTCTTCTACCTGGATCTGTCGGACAAAAACACAGCTATCCCACGCATAAAATCACGATAATAAAAAGTAAAACATAACAAAGATTAAAAACGCGTAAATAAAATGACGGTAGTAAAACTAACTCGAAATGTACCATAAATGCTTGCACAGTGTGTCAAATGCCTCTGTTTCGCGTCGAATAAGTAATGAAAACTCAATGTAAATGGTGACTGATCAGTTTGCCACCAGTGTGACTGCACTCAAGTTTAGATTCATTGAACCCAATGCCAGATTTGTCTCCTGTCATTTTTCCAGTTTGGTGAATTTTATCTAAGGTGTCAGATCCATTGTTTAGCATCCCGACATACTTTGTCATCTCATCTAGTTTGGAATTCAGAAACCCTGCTTCAGTTTTTAATTTAGAGATGGTTTCCAAGTGTTCTACCTTCTCATTCTCCAGTTGTGTTATCACCTTCATCTGGCTTTCAACTTGTTGACACACTTCTGCACTTCTGTGACACAACTTTCTGTAGGTAGTGGCCAACTCTTCAAAGGTTACTTCATCATCACTTGAGTCTTCATCAAAACCCCATCTTCCAGTCAAGGCAGTCACAAGATTTGCAGACTCTTCTGTTTCACTTTCATCAGACCAAGTGGCAGCAAGACTCCTCTTCTGTTTCTTGAGGTAGGTTCCACATTCAGTTCTAATGTGTCCATACCCATCACATTCATGGCACTGGACTCCTTTTCCTTCTTTGGGCTTTTCATCTGACCTTGTTCTTCTTCCAGCATTGTTGGATTTACTGATGTCAAATGAGATGTTCTTGACATTAGCCTTAGATCTTACATCCATCTTTTTCAGAAGTCTGTTGAACTATCTTCCCAGCATTGCTACATCATTTTCCAGATCTTCATCAATATCTTGACCACTTTCCTCCTATTTCTCCTTAGTGTTTGACATGAAGGCTATGCTTTTGACTTTCTTTTCAGATCCATCACACATTCCCATCTCAAATGTTTGGAGGGATCCAATTAGCTCATTAACTCTCATATTGGAAATGTCTTGAGACTCTTCTATGGTTGTCACTTTCATGGCAAATCTCTTAGGGAGTGACCTGAGTATTTTCCTCACTAATTTTTCATCTGGCATCTTCTCACCCAGGGCTCCTGAGGCATTAGAAATTTCAAGGATATTCATATGAAACTCATGAATATTTTCATCTTCTTTCATCCTTAAATTTTCAAACTTGGTAGTGAGCAATTGCAGTCTAGACATCTTCACCCTAGAGGTGCCTTCATGAGTGGTTTTGAGAATGTCCCAAGCATCTTTAGCCACCTCATAGTTGTTTACCAATCTGAAGATATTCTTATCTACTCCATTGAATATAGCAGTCAATGCTTTAGATTTCCCAAGGGCTAGATCATCCTCCTCCTTGCATTGTTCTTCAGCCTTCTTATCAGTAGTAGCTTCTCCATCCTTAGTAATAATTGGATGTTCCCAGCCTGTTAAAATAGCCTTCCAAGCCTTATTATCCAGATATTTTAGGAAGGTTACCATTCGAGGTTTCCAGTAGTCATAGTTGGATCCATCCAGAATAGGTGGTCTGTGAACAGATCCTCCATCTCTCTCTATAGTACCAGAAAGTAACGTCCCTAGATCTCACCCAGAACCAGAGCAGGATGCCTGCTCTGATACCAATTGAAATTCTGGTATCAGATATGAGATGTCGAAGGTAATGTCACGACACTAATATCTGAACAATACAAACATGATAAAAGATAAAGAATAATAATGCAAGAGACACAAGTAATTGTTAACCCAGTTCGGCGCAAACTCACCTACGTCTGGGGGCTACCAAGCCAGGAAGGAAATCCACTAAATAGAATCAGTTCAAAGACTCTCAGTAAACGACTTCAAGTTACAGTCTTTTCACCTAATCTCTACCCGTGTGACTTCTACCTAAGATCTCTTAGATATGAGACCTTACTCACTCCCCCTCAATCACAATAGTGATATAAACAAGAATTACAATGAAAAGAAGACACTCTTCAAAGGCACACACTTGATCTTACTTAACAACTTCAATCAAGTAGACACACACTCATGCTTAAAAGCTTAGAGTGACAAATTACAACTAAAAAATCAGACCAAATCAATCATTTATGGATGAATTGAATGGCTTACAATTCACACGACCACACAAGACTTAAACCCTTATTCTCTCTCAATATTTCGTTCGTTATTTCTTGTGTATAAAATCAGGTTTTCGATGTCCTTTTTATAGAAGCATTTGGCTGGGCTTGGACATCATAAAACCCTAAAACTATTTTCCATTCATATCTTCTCATGACAGTTGATTATATCTCTTTGGAAAATAAGTTAATCTCGTTGTAATTACTGATTGATAGCGTGTTCAATCATCTCATCAATCATACACCGATTGACATTAAAAACATAATCACATAAGACATAACATTCAAACTGAATGTTCTGTATACAGATGTCATGACATCGGGTCTGACATCTCAGTAAAAATCCTGCATAATCACATTTTAAACATCCAGCAGGTACAAGTTATCTTATGTTAAGACAACACATGTGACAACTTGTGAACACTCTTGGTTTTACCAAAATTGCTGCCAACACTTAGAACCAACAACTTTGATTGCAACTGAGTAAAATTCTGCATATTCAATTTGAGTGAAATTGAAACTTGGTGTGAAGTGCACACCAAGTGTTCGATAAAATTAACCTCACACAAACCTAGTAATATTTTCCTTGATCTCTTATTGTGTTAAGCATTATTAGAGGTAACGATATCAAGGATCATAGTGGTTAATCGATTGATTTAGATAGGGGTTGATAATCTCTATCTTAAGTAATTCCATGCAGTTTCACGCATATTCGATCTTTCCATTAACAGATTGTTTAGACGATTATAATCTAGGGTGCTTCCGCAACCGTTGAAAATATTTTTAAAAAGCGCCAAAGTTTTAAACTGATATATTCAACCCCCCTTCTAGATCGGTACTTTCGTCTAACAAGATGGACCCTTTGGCTCTCTCTGTCTCTTCACTGCTCAGTCTTCAAGAAGTTCAATAAGTGCATGATTGTCTTTCGACTCAAGCTGCAACTCCTCATGCTTTCGGCTCAAAGCGTGGAACCACTCTTCCCACGTATCTCTTTCTTGCTTCATCTTGGCAAGCGCGTCTTCCAACTCCTCTACATCTTGGTTAGGGAGAGTTGATGGCTCAGCCTTAACCAAAGACATAGGTCTTTCACAAGCATATGGCATCTTCAGTTCCAAAGCTCTCTTCTTCACCTAAATAGTGTAAGCTTCCAAAGCTACACAGTTACGCGGACCAAGCTCGGATCTTCCTTTCCTATGCACATTATGCCAAGCATGTATCATCTTCTACTTTAAATTTTGTGGATCTTTACCCTCTTGATAGAAAAGACCTTCTAACTGGGTGTTATTAGGTTTGTCTCTCAAGGGGAACCCAAGTTGATGACGAGCCAAAGCAGGGTTGTAGTTGATTCCTCCTTGTGTACCAATGAGAGGCACATTAGAGAATTAACCACAACTATCAATAATATCCACACTACTCAACACAGAGTCATACCAAACAATATCATCATTAGTGAGAGAGATGAGTCTCTGAGACCACCGTAGACATTGCTTGTTCTCCAAGATAGTAGGCGTTTGAGGCAAGTGCAAAATAAACCACTTGTATAGAAGAGGAACACATCAAACAATAGTCCCACAACCTTTAGAATTCCTTAAATGCAAAGAGAAATACATATCACCCAACAGAGTAGGAACATCATTCCCAATCAAGAAGATTCTAATGATGTTAACATCAACAAAACCGTCAATGTTAGGGAACAAGGCTAAGTCATAGATGAGCAACACAAAGATGGCTTCAAAAGCGTCCACACTACCGGCTTGAGCAAAGACAGTAGTTTTCCTAATGAGAATCTCAGAAGTCAATCCAAACATTCCTCATTTCTTCACCCAATGGGCCTCAATCTCAGATTTCTTTAGATGAAGAGCTTCAGCTATGATATGAGATCTGGGAATCTCCTCCAATCCACTAAACGGTACTTTGTCAAAGACAGGTATTCCCAAGAGATGGGCATACTCCTCTAACATAGGCATAAGCTGATAATCAGGAAAAGTGAAGCACCGGTAAAGAGGATCATAGAACTGAACTAAAACACTCAGAAGTCCTTCAACCAATCAGCAGATAATACAGACAAAAGCTTCCCATGACGTTGCATTAATTCCAAGGGATCTAATACAAAAGATGACAACTTCCTTAGCTCTTTCAAATCGGGACATCTGAAATTGTACTTCTTAGTGTTCCTTCGTCCACAATCCATGGTCTGAAAATATTTGCAAATAAGACCTTAGTTCCTTGAAATTTATTTTTCTATGATGAATGTCATGATGCGCATGTATGCATGAATGTAACAATCAAAAACAAGGGATCACACATAAGGCAAACACAAACAAATGTTAAGGGACGGATCAAGTCATTATCAAGATCAATCATCCATTTTGGTGGATTATAGTTTTCACCTTATCAACACCCAAGTTCCATTGATACTGAAAGACTTGATCGGATCAACCAAGAATCAAAGGGTTTGTTGTGAGTCAGGAGCATGGAGTCAGGTTAAGAACCATCCCAAAGGAGTGTACTAAGGATAAAAACCTGTAGATCATGTTCTAAAAAGTTCCCAGAGTCTTAATCCCATCTATCGAATATTACAGGTTAGGATGACTGACTCAATAACCCATAATATTCTCAAGAGAAACTCGTCTGAGTGTAGTATCGTGTAACAACTGTTATCAGGTCTACACCTGAACAGTCTCCGTACTACGTCCTAAATAGGCCAAGTTGGATTAAATGTTCTATGGTCCTCAGCTTCTCGGACCCCAAATCAGAGAAAGTAATTCCTATCCATAAATAACTTGTGTGACATCAGTAACTCCAAAAGGGTCTCCTCTAAGTAGATGGATCTCAAGTCAACTTGTTAAGGACTACTCCACACAAGTTGAACATGACTATACCATCCTCCTATCTTAATTTCACTCATGTTCGGGTTAAAACTTATCTCACCACTCAGAGATCACTAAGCACAACAGACATATTATATCACACAAACAAATATACAAATATACACATATAAAAAAGTAGGCTAAACCCACTAAGGAATACTCCCCAGCAGAGTCGCCACTTAACTTCTGTAGCGGTAAATTCATGACCATCAAGCTATAGATAAACTTGACGTCAATAAAACCAGAGTCGTCACCGTGCTTTTATTGTTTCCAAAGGAAAAGGGAAAAGTACGAACAAAACCCAAAGATAAGAAGTTTTCAAATCAAAACTAATAAAATGCCAGAGATTACAGGTAAGGGGGTTGGTTATACAGAGGGAAGGTATTAGCATCCAAAGTATCCTAAGTACTCCTAGGGAGCCCTTTTTCATATGTGTATGTGTTTTTGGTATAAAATGACGTTTGAGAAAAATTAGAGTGTGGGGATGAGAAAATAATTCATTGATTATATTTTTGTGTTTGACAAGACCTTCAGACTTATGCCTACGTACCAACATAAAAATGAGGGATCAAAACCTCGTAGTTCGTGGTAACAATTTCAAAATGAGTGAATTGCTTTTAACAAAATTTTAATTAAAAAATGGGCACGGAGGGCCAAAAATTTAAATGAGTGTTAGTTCTTTTTGTCTTTTGAAATTTTAAGTCAATATGATTAGATTTATTTACAAGTTTGATTTAAGAAAGAGTTTAAAAATTCATTGGCATAAGGCCAAAGTTTCTAATTTAAAACATGTCTAAGTTTGAAATCACAAGCAAAGAAAGTTTTTGAAAATGGGGAGAGATTTTGAAATTTAAGAAATGGGAGGGGATGAAGAGGCTACCCTAAGCACAAATTTAAAAGTTAAGAGTTGAAAAGATCTGACCAATGGGATGCAATCCAACAAAGAAGAATGTCATATAGAAAACCCAATTTCCCTTTGGACTTTGAATCCAACAATAATCAATCATGTAATTAGCAATATCAGACATCATGAAGATCAAGGAATCAAATAAAGATGGCGACATCCAAGCAATTAAATCCCATAGCTAGCAGTCTTCTTTGTCTTTTCATGTATCAGATGAAATACTCCTTGGTCAACTCAGAATAGAACATTAGACACAAGATCAAAATAACATTTGGCATCAAGACAATGTAGCAGATGAGTTCAAATAAATCCCAAGACTTGCATCAGATGAAAGCTCATTTCACAATAACTTGGTCTCAGAATGTTGGCATTGGCCAAGTCCTTTTTGCACAGGGAATGTTGCCTAATCCTAAGTCCAAAAGTTCAGATCAAGATTAACAGTCCACCAAACATTTTTTAGATTCTTTTTGTTTATTAAGTATTTTAAGGTCCTAAGACCACAAACAAAATCAAAATACACAAACAAATATATACAATCACAAGATATGGCTCAAATGAGCTAAGTGAAAATGACATAAACATAAACGAATTAAATGAAACGTAAATTGCAATGAAAGATAAATGACTAGAAATTAAATTATATAAAGTAAATGACTTGAAAGTAAAGCAACATTAACAATAGTTAGTCAAGTGTTAGTCAAAGTTAATTGGATGTTAGTAGGGTTTTGCTTTTTAATTGATTAAGTCATTCTTTGGAGAACACTCAACCATCTATTCACAGGCATGGATCCTTGAACCAAAACATCTTCCATAGGAAGGAAAAAAGGCCAAGTTCCCAAACAATACCATGAAAGATGGGAGACTTACAATCCCACTTACTAGAATGATATGCCTTTAGGGTCAAAGTTTAGCTCTATCTTAAGCAATCGTAATTGGACTTATATAGAAGTCACAACTATCTGAGGTCGGGCAATAAAAATTTAGGTGTTAATGTATGTTATAGATTTGGTATAATGAACCAAACTCCTAAAACATACCACACACTAAAAGAAAAGATCAAGAGGGACATACCTATCTCATCCATACTTGTATTGGTTCATCTGACACAAGGTCATTGATGAACCAATCAGCCTTAGGATATTTGAGATTTCATTGGTCAATGAAAGGAATTAGAAAGAATAGGGATGAAGGTGAAGGGGGAGGGGAGTGATAGAAACACAAATTGGTCATGGGAGGAATTTTATCAAATTAAAATCATTCATTCATTTTGGGATATGAAATGTACATTTCATCAATCCCCTAAATCCAATGATTTTAATCCAACAAAAGTCAAATCAACCTTGACTAAGGCCCAAACAAATAGTCAAACATCCCAAGACCATAAAAATGGCTCAAAATAATTTTTACACAATTAATCAAATAAAAATCAAATTACAAATGCATTAAAATTCAATTTAATTTGGTCAAAACTTAAAATCTCTTTAAAACACCAAATAAATGGCCAAGAGATTTATCGTAGGTCAAACATGGTCAAAGGACCTTAGACAAAAAATTTGCATGATTTTTGAAAAGTCAGAAGTATTTGTAAATAATTAAAAATATGCACAAAAACATTTAATTCATGAAAAATATCAAAATTAATCCAAAAAATAATTTTAATTCAGAAAATGAAAGAGAAAAATACTTAAATATTTTTGGTGAAAGTCCCATATTTTTTGGATTAAAAATGAAATTATTAGAAATTAATCAAAATAAAGCAATTAAATGAAAAATCAGAAAATACAAAAAAGCAAGGGCCATCAGATCTCCCTCATTAATTGAGGTGGAAGATCTGATGACCAAGCGCATATCATCCACCATAGTCCATAGTCAACGCGCATGTACATGTGTTAATTCAAACTAAAGGCTAAGATTAGATCCTTGGACCAAGATCAGATGGATGAGATGAAGCCAACTCACCACCGAAGCCCTAACTCCGGTCATCCTTACCGGTGATGACCACCGGACTGGTCCGACCTCAACTTCATGAAAAATGAAAAACAAGGACACTATTTTGAAGAGAAAATGCTCAGGAGCTCAAATCTGGCCTCAATTTTCTCCAATTCTAAGTATATAAAAAGATACAAGGATTTGAATTTTGAGGATCATGAACTGAGTTACTTCGATTTGACCTTAAAGTAACTCAATCTTATTTCCTATATTGGTAGGACTTCAGCCAACCAAAAATCACAAAGAATAATGAATAATTGAGGGAGAATCGAAGAGATGAAAATTCTGAAAAATTACCTTTGAGGGTGCTTCAACCTTGCTTGATCTTGATCCTAATTGTGTTTGGCCTGGCTTCAGAAGCTTGCAGGAAGTGATTAAGATCAGAAAATGGCTTGGACTCTTGGAGTTTCAATCTCAAAATAAGATGAGATTTGAAGCTCGATTTTCAAATGAAAACCTTCAAGATTATCCTTTAATGGTGAGAGTTTGGATTGCAGGTGTAGCGGGGTATTCGTTACCATTAGAGATATTGACTAAATCTAAGGTAAACCATACAAGTCGAGTCTCCGCCGCACTTCTATTTATCCAAAGGAATGGTTAGAAAGCGAACAAAAACCTAAAAGTTTTATCGAATCAAAAACTAGTAAAAATGTCAGAGATCGGGGTAAGGGGGTGGGTTATGCAATGGGAAGGTTTTAAGCACCCAAAACATCCTAGGTACTCCTAGGGAGCCCTTTTCATACTTGTTGTAAGGTTGGTACTTTGTGAAAGTTTATTTGTGCAAACATGATTGAAGAGATGAGAGGAGAATATACAAGTTATTTACATTTTGTGTTTGGATGGATAAACCCATTGCCTCCGTACCATCTTAAAAAAGATTAGGATCAAAACCTCGTAGTTCGGGGTAAAAATCTCAAAATGAGTTGGTGAATTGATTGGTCCAAAAGCCTAAAGGTCTTTTGTTATCCAAGGGATAAAACTCAACCCAAAACCACAAATCTACCATGTGAGGATAGCTTCAACATGCTAGTGAGGGGTTAACCCTATAATAAGCATGGAAGACTCATTGTCCATCACTAAGGATATAGATGAGTATTACATCTACCTCAAGGATAACTCAAACCTAATAGCTAAAGGTTATGAAAAGTTTGATTAAGGAAGTGACCATTAAAACCACAAAAGTATTTGAGTGAGTTATATTTACCAATAAAAAGTATTTGCAAAATATGGTCAAAGTTGACTTAGGATTCAATTCAAAATAAGTGTTATGAAAAGAAAGTTGGAAAATCAAAAGCATAAGGCTTAGGTTTCTAATGTTTGAAAAGAAGTATTAAATGTTTGCACAAAAAGTTTTGGCTTGGGTTAGAGTGGAGGGAAGAAGAAGAATGGCTAAAGTCCTAATCATACAAGAGATCGGGGATAAGAAACAAGACCACAAATGGAGTTCCTCTCTTGAGATCATATTGATGATCCAAGTAGCTCCCATCCTTTGGAAAATGCAAGCAAAATAAGTGTAAGCTCAAGCAATCAACATAATCAAACAAGCTCTTAGAAGATCCCCAATGCCTCTTGTATCTTTCACTTTGGATGAACATGGCAATAGTTCTTCAATTTGGCTCAAATAGGATTCCCTAGCACAAAAGCACACACATCAAAGAGTTCCATGAGTTAAATCAAGAATGGACAAGAGTGAGTTTAGAGATTTGGTCCTTCTAATCCATCTTCAACATTAGGCATTTTACTCCAATCTTACATAGGGAATGTCCTAGAAACTAAGTCCATTTGTCCATTTCTTTGCATTTGGTCCACAACAATCAAAACAAAACACAAGCACAATAATATATACACAATTATGTGCTCAAGTGAGCAAAAGGCAAATAGCATTAACATAAATATGTCCTCAAATGAGCAAAGGAAAAAGCAAATGAATAATATGTATAGGAATATTAAATTGCATAAATGTAAAGAGCAAGAATTAAATGTTAATGGTTAATAGTTAGTGTTAATAGTTAGTGTGCCATAAGGAAAATTTAGCGCTATGTTAAGCAATCGCAATTGGACTTATGTAGAAGTCACAACTATCTGAGGCCGGTCAATAATAATGTAGGCAACAACACAAGTTAGAGGTCTTGATTAGTGAATAAAACTCCAACAACTTGCCATGCCAAAAAATGGATGAGAAATGATCTTGTATTGATTTAGGTTCTTTGCATGATTTAGGAAGCAATCTATCCTTAATGCAAAGCCATTCACTTGATCCATGATCAAGATGAATTAGATTTGAATCAAGGAAGATTAAACCTCCATGTATCAATGCTAACCACCAATCTTTAACTCATTGATCAAAAAAAAGAAAAAAAGAAGAAGGAGAAGAAGAAGATGAAGAATTAAAGTGCATTAATAGAAATGGTATGTAATAATCAACAAGTGTTGACCAAAGATAGAGAAGATCAAGGTCAAACAATAGAAATGAAGATTAGAAGTCAAGAAACAAATAAAATATTTTTGGCATTTTTAATATTTAAAATAAAACTTGAATTAAAATAATAAAGAAGGGTCAAACTTCAAATTCACTTCAAATCAACTTTGAAAAGTCCAAGTGAATTATCCCAAGTTCAACAAGGTCAAACAAAGTTTGACAAAAAATTTCAGCATTTTTAAAAGTCAGAAACTATTTTAAATCAATTAAAAATGAATAAAAATAACATAATTGAACTAAAATCTCAAATAAATCTCAAATCAATTAATAAATTGATGAGAATATTTTTCATAGATCTATCATCATTCAAAGAGGTTGGGCAAATATCTCGCCACCTCTGGGCGTATTCTTTGAATGTTTCCTTGTCCTTCTGGGACATGGCTCTCAATTGATCCCTATCGGGAGCCATATCCACATTGTACTTGTATTGCTTGACGAAGGCCTCGTCAAGATCGTTGAAGGATCGAATGTTCGCACTGTCTAAACCCATGTACCAACGCAGAGCAGCACCGGACAAACTGTCCTGAAAGTAGTGGATGAGCAATTGGTCATTGTCGGTCTGAGTCGGTGGCTGAGAGGGCAAGTATTTCCCTTGTATTTTTCAAAGTCAGGGACCTTGAATTTCACAGGGATCTTCACATTAGGAGCCAAGCAGAGTTTGGCAGCAGACTTGCCGAAAAGATCCTTTCCTCTGAGAGTTTTCAATTCCTTGCGAAGCTCAAGAAATTGATCGTTCATAGCGTTCATCTTCTCATAGACATCTGGGCCCTCAGACGGCTCAGAATGATAGATGGTGTCGTCTACTCTGGGCAGAGTATGCACGACAGGAGGAGGAACAGCAAGGACCGGGCTAGATGCCGGCATAGAAGCAAAGGTGGGAGCAGGACCCTCGGGCATGAAATTGGGAGGCATCCCCCACGGGAATCCGGCTGGCATGGCCGTTGGAGCAAAGTGTGCACTAGCTGCAGGCACAGTCGAGGAGACAATCTCAAAGATGATTGTCCTCTGGGGAGGAGTTGAAGGTGTCGGAGAGGACTGGCTCTGGGCAACCATGAATGACTCCATCAAGGCACTTAATCTGGCCACTTCCTCTTTTAGCTCGCGGCTCTCTTGTTCCAAATGATTCATCAGTCTTGAAATGTTGGCTCTGGTGTAGTACCGGTGAGTCAGCTTGTCTTCAAAATAAATGAAGAACACAGAGTTAGACCACAGGACAAGAAGCCGGGAACAAAACCTGCTTATGCACATGATGCATGCACATGATTTGTTTTTTTATTTCAAAGGAATTTTAGGGTTCTATTTGTAAATTTTGGAAATATTAAACACTTTTATATGGAAACATAATATCTGGGAAATATTTTACACCAAAGAAGTACAACATTGGCAACCATATACAAGAGAAAAGGAAAATAATCATCCTATGGATCCCTAGAAACAATCATCTAAAGCTCGGGACACAGGAAGATAGGATGCACGAAGTCTCTTCACCTCCCTTTCGTAAGCTGCCTCCATATCTGCCTTCTCCTTGGCGAGTCGATCATACTTCCTTTTCCAAAACCTGGAATACTGAGGAAGTAGAGAAGTCCATGCATCATCAGTGTAGCACCTCAAATTTGCACCTATCATTGTGCATACCATCTCATATTAAGTCATAGCATATCATGATCCATTGCATAGCATTTGCATTGTCCCCAGTTGCCTCAAGAGCAAGCAAGCAAGAATTAGGTCAAACTGATCAGGAGATCAGTCCACCAATCAAGCAAAGATGTTTCTCAAGGAATCAAGGCCCTAGGGTTTGCCCATCAAGTTCACATGCCTTGGGGGTCTTTTTGAAGTGTTCAAGTCAAGGGTTGAAGGCTCAGAGGTCATCAGTCAATGCACAGGCAGGCAGAAAACCCTAAACAGTCAACAATCAGTCAAAGCAGTGGATGGTGGCCATTCTTGTGGAATTTGGGCACCATGGTCAATAATCAAGAGTTCATATGTCTTGGGGCATCATTTGAAGTCAAGGTCTCAAGGAATTAGGGTTTGGAATTCATCAGAAGTGCACAGTCAGTCCAAAACCCTAGAAAAGTCAAAGTTGGTCAACTGTGGATTTAATCAGTGATTTGATGGATAGAATTGATCTGAAGGAGTTCATTCATGCTTGTATAAGTCTCATGTATCATGTCAAGCCTCATCATGGAAGAAAATCAAGCCAATCAGAAATTTTCCAGAAATAGAAAGTGGACCTGTAATTTCAACTGCCAAAAATGGAAACTTCTTGATCTTAAACTTGCATCATGATACAAGCTTCAAATGAATTTTTGCCCAACATGAAAGTTGAAGATCTTGTCTTCCCATTTTCAAAAAGTCCAAGAACTCTCAAATCCCATGTGTGGTTGTCAAGATATGATCAATTCATTTTCATCAATTTGTGAACTTCAAATGAGCATATCTCTCAAACCATAAGGCCAAATTTGGTGGGGTTTTTTCCTACAAACCACATTTTTCATCCTCTTTCCAAAAATATAAATTTCATTCATCAAAACCCTACCAATCAAAATGGCATTTTTTGACCTTTTCCTTTTAAAATCAAAGTTTGACCAAACTTTGACTTTTTGAATTAAGACTTTTTTCACTATTTTGCCAATTGAGATTGCTTTCATATCATGTTTGAAACTTGCTCCAATCCCAAATTCATGTCCATACCATTACCATACCATAATTTTGGCAAAAGTGCATAATTTGTTAGTTTTGCAAATGGGAGCATAAGAGAGTACAACAAGGACAGCAATCCTTCAGCAACATAAAACAGCATTTGCAAAGGTCTTTGACAGCCTGTGCCCAGCCCAAATCGACCAGCTTTGTACCTCCCTTCTCCACTTATGCATAATTAGCAAAAAAATGCAATTGAGTTCATTAACACTAAACCAACTTAGCACATGGTTTAGTAATGATAAACAGACCATATTTAAGCTTCATTCTGTAAAATCCAACCCTAGTTTTTGCAGCCTACCATCACAAAAACACTCTCACTCTCATCTTGCATTTTAGCCAAAGCAAGATTTCTGCACAAACCATTTCGAAAACTCAAGCAGCCCTTGCATCTTTCATCATCCATCATCACTATGAGTTGGTTCCAAGTATAAAATATTGGCTGGAACTTTATCTTCAGACCCTGTTTTCTCCAAGCATCTCCAATGGCAGTTTGAGTTGTGGAAGCTTCAAAGCCTTGCTGAGCTCGTTTCCCTTAAAATTTCATCATCTCCAAGCATTTGAAGCACCTGTCTGCACTCGAATCAACCAAAACAACACTGCATCATCGAGTTCTTCGAATCAAGTAAGATTTTCGACTTTCTTATTTTCCTAAACCATGCTATGTATCATGTGGATCTTCGTGTGCTGATCATTTTGAACCATAGTTTGCTTAAATTGGTTGTGTATTTCTGGAAATATGCTGATTTGAAGTTTAGGGTTCATATGTGTTTTTGTTCGAATCTAGCTGGTTTATATGCTTTGATGAAAATGAACAGTGGATTATGTGTGCATGATGCCTGAGGATCACAATGCCATGCTTACTTCTTATTTCTGGACATTTCGTTTTTTGAGTTCTTGATGATAATGATGACTTTATGCTGCTGCTGAACAAACATAACCATGCCCATAATTCTCCCATGATTATGCTTATGTTTGTTGTTGGCTAATGATGTTTGATGTTGGTGTTTTGAGTTAGTGCTCATTTTGATTGATAATGCTATGCTGATGTTTGAATCATGAGGATTTTCTTCCATGCTGTTTATGTGCTGTTGTATGATGTTGTTGCTGCTGTTATTTGAACCAAGCACTCTGTCCAGAAAACCCTCATGAATTGCATTTGGTATGTTGTTGTTAGGTTGCTGTATGGACTTTACTTAAATGCCGTGCTGTTGTGTTAATTTTGCTTGAAGCTGGTTTTATGAACATGAACTTGATACTGTGCTATGCCCTGCTGTTTATGTGCTGTTGTTGGATTTCATCGAAATTAATTGCTTGCTGCTGTTTTGAACCTCATAAATATGCCTATAAAATCCATGTGAAATATGTGGTGTGCTGCTGTTTGGTTGTCGTTTGCGCATTGATGCCATGCTGTTACCATACTCTTGAAATGTTGATTGATGATGATTACATGATGATGATGTTTGTGTGCTGTTGTTTCTAAAACCATAGAACAGAACTCTCCCCAGATTTTTTCCCATGAGTATGCTTGTCTTGTTGTTGGTTGATGCTGCTTAATGTTGATGTTCCATGGCCACACTTGTTTGTTGATGTTATTGCTTATGGTTTGATGATGAACATTGAAGGGAATATGCTCTGCTGCTGTTTTGAACTTTCCCAGAAAATCCACATGTTCTGTGTTTGTTGTATTTGGTCATGGATGCTGGTTTGTTGTATGATCATTGTTACATGTTGCTGTTCATTTGTTGTTGGTTTTGATCGATTGATGACATTGAACATGATACCTTTGCCATGCTTAAACCCTAGGGTTTTGAAAACTCATAAAATTTGAGATCATTGGCCACGTTACTGTTTTATTGGCCGAGAGCCAATCAAAACATTTCGTTTTGCAAGCCCAAAACGCAGCACTTCAATAAGTGACTGCGCTATTTACCAAAATGCCATCCTGTTGACTTTATTTGACCATATGCTATGCTTATTTGCTCATATTTCATCCAAATGTTCATCAACTTCAACAATTCTTTTTTAATTCATTTCAACTCCAAAAATCATGCAATTTTTTTCATCATGTTCATGAATGTGTCCTCTATTTTATTGTGAATTTTAATTAATTTTCCATTGGCTGGATTTTTAATGATAATTATTTTCCCAACATGTATGCATAAATGATACATTGTGCCATTTCAATTGTGAAATACTCATGTCATATCCTTTGAGCTTGAAACTTTTTGTGGTGAAACTAGACACAATGACCTTCATTTCCATATAAAGTTTGTGCATTTATCATTTGTGGATTGAGAGTTATGATTTTCTGAAGTTATGTGTTACATTTGGTGCTATATGAATGATGTGCATTTTCTTGATTTTTGTTCACATGCTTCCCTACATCCAATTGACCCCAAATTTTGCATGAATCATCTATCATATGTCTAGTTGATGTATGAATTTTCTTGGAATTAATTGTGCTGTTTTCCATTTGATTGTGAATTTTCTTCCCTGCCTAGTCCATGGTTGACTTTTTGTGCTACATGTTGCCAAATCATTTGGGAAATTCTCATACCATATTGTATGATCATGAAATTTCATATGTGATAACTAGACATCTCAAGCTTTGCATTGGTGTTAATCTCATTCATTTCTCATCTGTTTTCAATTTGATATGATTTTTTTGAAGTTGACCCATGCTTGTTGACCTTCATTGTGCATGCTTGAACTTGGTTTGACTTTATGATTTTATTTGACTGCCTTCCTCTCATCCAAATGCCATGAAATTTTACATGTCTACCATGTTAGATGTTAGGATTGAGTGTGATTTATTTGATGTTTTTTGAGATTGTTTAGGTTGACTTTTGATGCAAGTCATTCTGTTGACTTTTGTGTGCCTTCCTTTGCCTTACTTTGACTTCAAATGTTCATGAAATGATAATAATGCATGATTTGAATGTGGGCCCAAGTGTGATAGCTTCTCAAATGTTTGACCTTGACTTTGGTTGACTTTTACTTGCTGCTTTGACTTTTTCTTCCATCCTTGACCCTAGGCTAGTCCTAGTGGTCTTCTGTGCTTACAATTGAGCTATTGTTTCAGGTTGAGCACCAATGCCTCAAAGATCATTCAAATTTGATTGAGTTGAATTGTTTATCATGTGCTAACCCTTGTTTTGTAGGTTGACTCATGTAACTTGAGTCTTTGTGCTTTGCACATTGGTCCCTCTGTGGTTGACTATTGGTTCATTTCCCTTTGATTTTGATTGTTGAGCTGTTTACTAATTGGTTTGACTTTTTCAGGTACTTTAGTTGCTTAAGTTCTCTGAACTTGCTTGCTTTGCTATTTAGCAATTGCTTTGAGGTATAAACCTTTCTTCTTCATGTAGTCTGGAGACCCGGTCTGTTATTTGACCGGGCAAACTGTCTGAAGTCCTCCTTAAGAGGCAATGCCTGTGTTTGTTTAAAATTGTCCCAAGCAGGAAAAGTCCTTCAAGTAAGGCAATTGGTGGAAGGTAGGGATAAGCAATCTATCCCCCACTATTCAGTGTGTCCTCTCTTTGCTCCCATTACATGGTTGAAGCATCGAGATAAAAACCCAAGATCTATCGAGTCAATAATGGGGAAAGAGTTCCATCTTTCTGAACTCCCCCACTTTCTATTATTTGATGCTCTCCCTGATTAGGGATAGAAGCAATGAGGCACACCCCTCATCTCCTTTTCATCTGCTTCACCTTAGCCTCTCAATGGCAAGGTTAAGAGCAACACTTACCCTATTCCAGTTGGCCCTAGTGCCTAACCTTTTTGCTTGAGCCTCTTGTACGCATATAGAGTGTGCTTCCTGTGATTGCTTGTTTGCTTTGCCTCTTCAGGTTTAGCTTAGACTTGCCCTTGTGCAAGGTAGGTTGTGCTTGACTTGCTTCCTGTGCAAGTCAAGTATGTGTGGCTTAACCCTTGTGTGAGCCACGTTTAGAGTTGTTTGGCCGAACTACGGCAACTCTGATTCTCATGTTCAGATGAGATACGTAGGCACGAGACGCGATGTCTTGCCGAGTTTGACTAACACTAACTCTTTTCTCTCACCCCTGTGTGATTGAGATCTCTCCTTTCTCTCGCCCTCGTTGCGATTGAGACCTCCCCTTTCTCTTGCCCTAGTTGCAATCGAGACCCTTGCTTCCTGTGCAAGCCTTGTTTAAGATAGGTTGGCCCTTGTGCCATTTAGCTAGAAACCTTAACTTAGGGTTGACTTTTGCATGACAACATCTAGGCTCGAGTCGTAGTCTCCCTAGTGTTGTGTCTCCCTCTGTTATCTGGTTAGGCTAGAACCTTTGTCCCTGCGTAGGGGAACTACATCGCCCTGATCTTCACACCAGATGAAGTATGTAGGCAGGAGATTGAGCTGATCTCTCCGGGCGCCTTTTCTTTTCTTTTGAGTGTGTGCTTGACAGTTGTAGGCTGAGTCCCCGACTCCCTATTTATCTGTTGTGTTGTTTTGGTTCGGATGCTGACATAAGTCCAGTGATTGGCAGTCGGGCTCCACGTTTGCCTGTGTCCTGTTTGTTTGTGTGCGTGTCAGCCGAGCTACGAATGCTCTGATTCTTCTCTCGTCCGAGAAGATACGTATGCATAGGATACGATATCCTAGCGAGCATGTGTCGTTTCCCCAGTCCGAACTACTTCGACTCTGATGTCTATGCCTGATAGACTAAGTAGGCCCAGGATGCGACATCCTGCCGAGTCAGTTTCAGTCAGTTTCTTTTGTCTCTTTCAGCCAGTGTGTGTGAGTTTGAGCAGTTTTTAGCAACCATTTTTCCTTCCTTTTGTGCGTGGATCCCGTAGAGTACTACGGATGCGTAGGGTGCCTAACACCTTCCCTTCGCATAACCGACTCCCGAACCCATCCTCTTTGGTCGCGAGACCATGTTCTTTCCTAGGTTTACTTCGAGCGTTTCCTTTCCCTCTTTTGGGATAAATAACGCACGGTGGCGGCTCTGTTGTTTCTTTCTTTTCCCGCCGGTTTTTCGCGCGATGCGACAGCTGGCGACTCTGCTGGGGACAAAGAGAAGTTGACCTACGCTGGTCCATCTTCCCTGAGCGAGTCTCTCCTAGCGCTCTCTAGGTTAGGGTTTTGGTTGCTACTGGCTGTTTTTTTTTATTGCATTCATTTGTATATATTTGCATTTACTGTTTGCATTCATTGTTTGCATTAATGTTTGCATTCATTCATATTCATCTGCTGGTTGTCTGTTTGTGGGGATGGGATATCTTGTGAGAAATAAGCCCACTACCCAGGCTTGAGGGTACACACAGGTGCTAGAGTGGATAGTCATGAGGCTTGCGTGGCATGTTGCTACGTTAAGTCGTTCATGAGACCCACATTCCAGACGAGGTTTCTGTTGGATATATTTTGTCCTATGGGTGTTCCATAATGACAAATATTCCTTTAGAAATCGAGTCGGCGATTTCTAAAGGAATATTTTCATTATGGAAACACCCATAGGACAAATATATCCAACAGAAACCTCGTCTGGAATGTGGGTCTCATGAACGACTTAACGTAGGCAACATGCCACGCAAGCCTCATGACTATCCACTCTAGCACCGGGGTACCTCAAGCCTGGTAGTGGGCTTATTTCTCACAGATATCCCATCCCCACAAAAGACAACCAGCAGATGAATATGAATGAATGCAAACATTAATGAAAACAATGAATGCAAACAGTAAATGCAAATAAATATACAAAGAATGCATAAAAAAAACAGCCAGTAGCAACCAAAACCCTAAACTAGAGAGCGCTAGGAGAGACTCGCTCAGGGACGATGGACCAGGTAGGTCAACTTCTCTTGTCCCCGCAGAGTCGCCAGCGTCGCATCGCGCGAAAAACGGCGGGAAAAGAAAGAAGAAACACAGAGCCGCCACCGTGCGTTATTTATCCCAAAAGAGGGAAAGGAAACGCTCGAAGTAAACCTAGGAAAAAGAACATGGTCTCGCGACCAAAGAGGATGGGTTGGGAGTCGGTTATGCGAAGGGAAGGTGTAGGCACCCTACGCTCCGTAGTACTCTCGGGATCCACGCACAAAAGGAAGGAAAAATGGTTGCTAAAAATGCTCAACTCACACACACTGGCTGAAAGAGACAAAAGAAAGAAACTGACTGAACTGACTCGGCAGGAGTCGCATCCTGGGCCTACTTAGTCTATCAGGCATAGACATCAGAGTCGAAGACGTAGTTCGGACTGGGGAAACGACCAATGCTCGCTAGGATATCGTATCCTATGCATACGTATCTTCTCGGACGAGAGAAGAATCAGAGCATTCGTAGCTCGGCTGACACGCACAAAACAAACAGGACACAGGCAAACGTGGAGCCCGATGCCATCACTGGACTTATGTCCGCATCCGAACCAAAACAACACAACAGATAAACTAGGGAGGGGACTCAGCCTACAACTGTCAAGCACACACTCAAAAGAAAAAGAAAAGGCGCCCGGAGAGATCAGCTCAATCTCCTGCCTACTACTCATCTGGTAGTGAAGATCAGGGCGATGTAGTTCCCCTACGCAGGGACAAAGTTCTAGCCTAACCAGATAACAGAGGGAGACACAACACTAGGGAGACTACGACTCGAGCCTAGTTGTGTCATGCAAAAGTCAACCTAAGTTAAGGTTTCTAGCTAAATGGCACAAGGGCCAACATCTTAAACAAGGCTTGCACAGGAAGCAAGGGTCTCGATTGCAACTAGGGCAAGAGAAAGGGGAGGTCTCAATCGCAACGGAGGGCGAGAGAGAAAGGAGAGATCTCAATCAACAGGGGTGAGAGAAAAGAGTTAGTGTTAGTCAAACTCGGCAAGACATCGCGTCTCGTGCCTACGTATCTCATCTGAACATGAGAATCAGAGTTGCCGTAGTCGGCCAAACAACTCTAAGGGGCTCACACAAGGGTTAAGCCACACATACTTGACTTGCACAGGAAGCAAGTCAAGCACAACCTACCTTGCACAAGGGCAAGTCTAAGCTAAACCTGAAGAGCAAGCAAACAAGCAATCACAGGAAAGCACACTCTATGCGTACAAGAGGCTCAAGCAAAAAGGTTAGGCACTAGGGCCAACTGGAATAGGGTAAGTGTTGCTCTTAACCTTGCCATTGAGAGGCTAAGGTGAAGCAGATGAACAGGAGATGAGGGGTGTGCCTCATTGCTTCTATCCCTAATCAGGGAGAGCATCAAATAATAGAAAGTGGGGAGTTCAGAAGATGGAACTCTTTCCCCATTATGGACTCGATAGATCTTGGGTTTTATCTCGATGCTTCAACCATGTAATGGAGCAAAGAGAGGGACACACTGAATAGTGGGGGATTAGAATTGCTTATCCCTACCTTCCACCAATTGCCTTACTTGAAGGATTTTCCTGCTTGGGACAATTTTAAAACAAACACAGGCATTGCCTCTTAAGGAGGACTTCAGACAGTTTGCCCGGTCAAATAACAGACCGGGTCTCCAGACTACATGAAGAAGAAAGGTTTATACCTCAAAGCAATTGCTAAATAGCAAAGCAAGCAAGTTCAGAGAACTTAGCAACTAAAGTACCTGAAAAAGTCAAACCAATTAGTAAACAGCTCAACAATCAAAATCAAAGGGAAATGAACCAATAGTCAACCACAGAGGGACCAATGTGCAAGGAACACAAAGACTCAAGTTACATGAGTCAACCTACAAAACAAGGGTTAGCACATGATAAACAATTCAACTCAATCAAATTTGAATGATCTTGAGGCATTGGTGCTCAACCTGAAAACAATAGCTCAATTGTAAGCACAGAAGACCACTAGGACTAGCCTAGGGTCAAGGATGGAAGAAAAAGTCAGCAAGCAGCAAGAAAAAGTCAACACAAAGTCAAGGTCAAAACATTTGAGAAGCTATCACAATTGGGCCCACATTCAAATCATGCATTATTATCATTTCATGACATTGAAGTCAAGTAAGGCAAAGGAAGGCACACAAAAGTCAACAGAATGACTTGCATCAAAAGTCAACCTAAACAATCTCAAAAAACATCAAATAAATCACACTCAATCCTAACATCTAACATGGTAGACATGTAAAATTTCATGGCATTGGATGAGAGGAAGGCAAGGCAGTCAAATAAAACATAAAGTTCAAACCAAGTTCAAGCATGCACAATGAAGGTCAACAGCATGGGTAACTTCAAAAAATCATATCAAATTGAAAAAGATGAGAAATGAATGAGATTAACACCAATGCAAAGCTTGAGATGTCTAGTTATCACATATGAAATTTCATGATCATACAATATGGTATGAGAATTTCCAAATGATTTGGCAACATGTAGCACAAAAAGTCAACCATGGACTAGGCAGGGAAGAAAATTCACAATCAAATGGAAAAACAGCACAATTAATTCCAAGAAAATTACAGAATCAACTAGACATATGATAGATGATTCATGCAAAATTTGGGGTCAATTGGATGTAGGGAAGCATGTGAACAAAAATCAAGAAAATGCACATCATTCATATAGCACCAAATGTAACACATAACTTCAGAAAAATCATACTCTCAATCCAAAATGATAAATGCACAACTTTATATGGGAAATGAAGGTCATTGGTCTAGTTTCACCACAAAAAGTTTCAAGCTCCAAGGATATGACATGAGTATTTCACAATTGAAATGGCACAATGTATCATTTATGCATACATGTTGGGAAAATAATTATCATTAAAAATCCAGCCAATGGAAAATAATTAAAATTCACAATAAAATAGAGGACACATTCATGAACATGATGAAAAAAATTGCATGATTTTGGAGTTGAAATGAATTAAAAAGAATTGTTGAAGTTGATGAACATTTGGATGAAAATATGAGCAAATAAGCATAGCATATGGTCAAATAAAGTCAACAGGATGGCATTTTGGTAAATAGCGCAGTCACTTATGAAGTGCTGCGTTTTGGGCTGCAAACGAAATGTTTTGATTGGCTCTCGGCCAATAAAACAGTAACGTGGCCATGATCTCAAATTTTATGAGTTTTCAAACACCTAGGGGTTAAGCATGGCAAAGGTATCATGTTCAATGTCATCAATCGATCAAAACCAACAACAAATGAACAGCAACATGTAACAATGATCATACAACAAACAGCATCCATGACCAAATACAACAAACACAGAACATGTGGATTTCTGGGAAAGTTCAAAACAGCAGCAGAGCATATTCCCTTCAATGTTCATCATCAACCATAAGCAATAACATCAACAAACAAGTGTGGCCATGGAACATAACATTAAGCATCAACCAACAAAACAAGACAAGCATAATCATGGGAAAAAATCTGGGGAGAGTTCTGTTCTATGGTTTTAGAAACAACAGCACACAAACATCATCATCATGTAATCATCATCAATCAACATTTCAAGAGTATGGTAACAGCATGGCATCATGCGCAAACGACAACCAAAACAGCAGCAACCACATATTTCACATGGATTTTATAGGCATATTTATGAGGTTCAAAACAGCAGCAAGCAATTAATTTCGATGAAATCCAACAACAGCACATAAACAGCAGGGCATAGCACAGTATCAAGTTCCGTTCATAAAACCAGCTCAAGCAAAATTAACACAACAGCACGGCATTTAAGTAAAGTCCATACAGCAACCTAACAACAAACATACCAAATGCAATTCATGAGGGTTTTCTGGACAGAGTGCTTGGTTCAAATTAACAGCAGCAACAACAACATCAACAGCACATAAACAGCATGGAAGAAAATCCTCATGATCAAACATCAGCATAGCATTATCAATCAAAATGAGCACTAACTCAAAACACCAACATCAAAACATCATTAGCCAACAACAAACATAAGCATAATCATGGGAGAATTATGGGCCTGGTTATGTTTGTTCAGCAGCAGCATAAAGTCATCATTATCATCAAGAACTCAAAAAACGAAATGTCCAGAAATAAGAAGTAAGCATGGCATTGTGATCCTCAGGCATCATGCACACATAATCCACTGTTCATTTTCATCAAAGCATATAAACCAGCTAGATTCGAACAAAAACACATATGAACCCAAACTTCAAATCAGCATATTTCCAGAAATACACAACCAATTTAAGCAAACTATGGTTCAAAATGATCAGCACACGAGATCACATGATACATAGCATGGTTAGGAAAATAAGAAAGTCGAAAATCTTACTTGATTCGAAGAACCGATGATGCAGTGTTTTGGTTGATTCGAGTGCAGACAGGTGCTTCAAATGTTGGAGATGATGAAATTTTAAGGGAAACGAGCTCAGCAAGGCTTTGAAGCTTCACAACTCAAAAGCCATTGGAGATGCTTGGAGAAAAACAGGGTCTGAAGATAAAGTTCCAGCCAATATTTATACTTGGAACCAACTCATAGTGATGATGGATGATGAAAGATGCAAGGGCTGCTTGAGTTTTCGAAATGGTTTGTGCAGAAATCTTGCTTTGGCTAAAATGCAAGATGAGAGTGAGAGTGTTTTTGTGATGGTAGGCTGCAAAAACTAGGGTGGATTTTACAGAATGAAGCTTAAATATGGTTGTTTATCATTACTAAACCATGTGCTAAGTTGGTTTAGTGTTAATGAACTCAATTGCATTTTTTGCTAATTATGCATAAGTGGAGAAGGGAGGTACAAAGCTGGTCGATTTGGGCTGGGCACAGGCTGTCAAAGACCTTTGCAAATGCTGTTTATGTTGCTGAAGGATTGCTGTCCTTGTTGTACCTCTTATGCTCCCATTTGCAAAACTAACAAATTATGCACTTTGCCAAAATTATGGTATGGTAATGGTATGGACATGAATTGGGATTGGAGCAAGTTCAAACATGATATGAAAGCAATCTCAATTGGCAAAATAGTGAAAAAAGTCTAATTCAAAAAAGTCAAAGTTTGGTCAAACTTTGATTTTAAAAGGAAAAAAGGTCAAAAAATGCCATTTTGATTGGTAGGGTTTTGATGAATGAAATTTATATTTTTGGAAGAGGATGAAAATGTGGTTTGTAGGAAAAAAACCCACCAAATTGCCTTATGGTTTGAGAGATATGCTCATTGAAGTTCACAATTGATGAAAATGAATTGATCATATCTTGACAACCACACATGGGATTTGAGAGTTCTTGGACTTTTTGAAAATGGGGAGACAAGATCTTCAACTTCATGTTGGGCAAAAATTCATTTGAAGCTTGTATCATGATGCAAGTTTAAGATCAAGAAGTTTCCATTTTGGCAGTTGAAATTACAGGTCCACTTTCTATTTCTGGAAAATTCTGATTGGCTTGATTTTCTTCCATGATGAGGCTTGAACATGATACATGAGACTTATACAAATGAATGAACTCTTCAGATCAATTATATCCATCAAATCAATGATTAAATCCACAGTTGACCAACTTGACTTTTCTAGGGTTTTGGACTGACTGTGCACTTCTGATGAATTCCAAACCCTAATTCCTTGAGACCTTGACTTCAAATGATGCCCCAAGACATTATGAACTCTGATTATGACCATGGTGCCCAAATTCCACAAGAATGGCCACATCCACTGCTTTGACTGATTGTTGATGTTTAGGGTTTCTGCCTGCCTGCCTGTGCATTGACTGATGACCTCTGAGCCTTCAACCCTTGACTTGAACACTTCAAAAAGACCCCAAGGCATGTGAACTGATGGGCAAACCCTAGGCTTGATTCCTTGAGAAACATCTTTGCTTGATTGGTGGACTGATCTCCTGATCAGTTTGACCTAATTCTTGCTTGCTGCTCTTGAGGCAACTGGGGACAATGCAAATGCTATGCAATGGATCATGATATGCTATGACTTAATATGAGATGGTATGCACAATGATAGGTGCAAATTTGAGGTGCTACACTGATGATGCATGGACTTCTCTACTCCTCAGTATTCCAGGTTTGGAAAAGGAAGTATGATCGACTCGCCAAGGAGAAGGCAGATATGGAGGCACTTACGAAAGGGAGGTGAAGAGACTTCGTGCATCCTATCTTCCTGTGTCCCGAGCTTTAGATGATTGTTTCTAGGGATCCATAGGATGATTATTTCCTTTTCTCTTGTATATGGTTGCCAATGTTGTACTTCTTTGGTGTAAAATATTTCCCAGATATTATGTTTCCATATAAAAGTGTTTAATATTTCCAAAATTTACAAATAGAACCCTAAAATTCCTTTGAATAAAAAAACAACAAATCATGTGCATGCATCATGTGCATAAGCAGGTTTTGTTCCCGGCTTCTTGTCCTGTGGTCTAACTCTGTGTCTTCATTATTTTGAAGACAAGCTGACTCACCGGTACTACACAGAGCCAACATTCAAGAATGATGAATCATTTGGAACAAGAGAGCCGCGAGCTAAAAGAGGAAGTGGCCAGATTAAGTGCCTTGATGGAGTCATTCATGGTGCCCAGAGCCAGTCCTCTCCGGACACCTTCAACTCTCCCCAGAGGAATCATCTTTGAGATTGTCTCTCGACTGTGCCTGCAGCTAGTGCACACTTTGCTCCAACGGCCATGCCAGCCGGATTCCGTGGGGGATGCCTCCCAATTCATGCCCGAGGGTCTGCTCCCACCTTTGCTTCTATGCGGCATCTAGCCCGGTCCTTGCTGTTCCTCCTCCTGTCGTGCATACTCTGCCCAGAGTAGACGACACCATCTATCATTCTGAGCCGTCTGAGGGCCCAGATGTCTATGAGAAGATGAACGCTATGAACGATCAATTCTTGAGCTTCGCAAGGAATTTGAAAACTCTCAGAGGAAAGGATCTTTTCGGCAAGTCTGCTGCCACTCTGCTTGGCTCCTAATGTGAAGATCCCTGTGAAATTCAAGGTCCCTGACTTTGAAAAATACAAGGGAAATACTTTGCCTCTCAGCCACCGACTCAGACCGACAATGACCAATTGCTCATCCACTACTTCAGGACAGTTTGTCCGGTGCTGCTCTCGGTTGGTACATGGGTTTAGACAGTGCGAACATTCGATCCTTCAACGATCTTGACGAGGCCTTCGTCAAGCAATACAAGTACAATGTGGATATGGCTCCCGATAGGGATCAATTGAGAGCCATGTCCCAGAAGGACAAGGAAACATTCAAAGATACGCCCAGAGGTGGCGAGATATTTGCCCAACTCTTTGAATGATGATAGATCTATGAAAAATATTCCATCAATTTATTATTGATTGAGATTATTTGAGATTTTAGTTCAATTATGTTATTTTATTCATTTTTAATTGATTTAAATAGTTTCTGACTTTAAAAAATGCTGAAATTTTTTGTCAACTTGTTGACCTTGTTGAACTTGGGATAATCACTTGGACTTTTCAAAGTTGATTTGAAGTGAATTTGAAGTTTGACCTTCTTTATTATTTAATTCAAGTTTTATTTAAATATTAAAAAATGCCAAAAAATTTTATTTGTTTCTTGACTTCTAATCTTCATTTCTATTGTTGACTTGATTTCTTCTTTGGTCAAACACTTGTTGATTATTACATACCATTTCTATTAATGCACTTTAATTCTTCATCTTCTTCTTCTCCTTCTTCTTTTTTCTTTTTTTGATCAATGAGTTAAAGATTGGTGGTAGCATTGATACATGGAGGTTTAATCTTCCTTGATTCAAATCTAATTCATCTTGATCATGGATCAAGTGAATGGCTTTGCATTAAGGATAGATTGCTTCCTAAATCATGCAAAGAACCTAAATCAATACAAGATCATTTCTCATCATTTTTTGGCATGGCAAGTTGTTGGAGTTTTATTCACTAATCAAGACCTCTAACTTGTGTTGTTGCCTACATTATATTGACCGGCCTCAGATAGTTGTGACTTCTACATAAGTCCAATTGCGATTGCTTAACATAGCGCTAAATTTTCCTTATGGCACACTAAACTATTAACACTAACTATTAACCATTAACATTTAATTCTTGCTCTTTACATTTATGCAATTTAATATTCCTATACATATTATTCATTTGCTTTTCCTTTGCTCATTTGAGGACATATTTATGTTAATGCTATTTGCCTTTTGCTCACTTGAGCACATAATTGTGTATATATTATTGTGCTTGTGTTTTGTTTTGATTGTTGTGGACCAAATGCAAAGAAATGGACAAAGACTAGTTTTAGGACATTCCCTATGTAAGATTGGAGTAAAATGCCATGTTGAAGATGGATTAGAAGGACCAAATCTCTAAACTCACTCTTGTCCATTCTTGATTTAACTCATGGAACTCTTTGATGTGTGTGCTTTTGTGCTAGGGAATCCTATTTGAGCCAAATTGAAGAACTATTGCCATGTTCATCCAAAGTGAAAGATACAAGAGGCATTGGGATCTTCTAAGAGCTTGTTTGATTATGTTGATTGCTTGAGCTTACACTTATTTGTTGCATTTTCCAAAGGATGGGAGCTACTTGGATCATCAATATGATCTCAAGAGAGGAACTCCATTTGTGGTCTTGTTTCTTATCCCCGATCTCTTGTATGATTAGGACTTTAGCCATTCTTCTTCTTCCCTCCACTCTAACCCAAGCCAAAACTTTTTGTGCAAACATTTAATACTCTTTTCAAACATTAGAAACCTAAGCCTTATGCTTTTGATTTTCCAACTTTCTTTCATAACACTTATTTTGAATTGAATCCTAAGTCAACTTTGACCCATTTTGCAAATACTTTTTATTGGTAAATATAACTCACTCAAATACTTTTGTGGTTTAATGGTCACTTCCTTAATCAAACTTTTCATAACCTTTAGCTATTAGGTTTGAGTTATCCTTGAGGTAGATGTATACTCATCTATATCCTAGTGATGGACAATGAGTCTTCCATGCTTATTATAGGGTTAACCCTCACTAGCATGTTGAAGCTATCCTCACATGGTAGATTTGTGGTTTTGGGTTGAGTTTTATCCCTTGGATAACAAAAGACCTTTAGGCTTTTGGACCAATCAATTCACCAAACTCATTTGAGATTTTACCCGAACTACGAGGTTTTGATCCTAATCTTTTTAAAGATGGTACGGAGGCAAGGGTTTATCCATCCAAACCCAAAATGTAAATAACTTGTATATTCTCCTCTCATCTCTTCAATCATGTTTGCACAAATAAACTTTCACAAAGTACAACCTTACAACAAGTATGAAAAGGGCTCCCTAGGAGTACCTAGGATGTTTTGGGTGCTTAAAACCTTCCCATTGCATAACCCACCCCTTACCCCGATCTCTGACATTTTTACTAGTTTTGATTCGATAAAACTTTTAGGTTTTGTTCGCTTTCTAACCATTCCTTTGGATAAATAGAAGTGCGGCGGAGACTCGACTTGATGGTTTACCTTAGATTTAGTCAATATCTCTAATGGTAACGAATACCCCGCTACACCTGCAATCCAAACTCTCACCATTAAGGATAATCTTGAAGGTTTTCATTTGAAAATCGAGCTTCAAATCTCATTTATTTGAGATTGAAACTCCAAGAGTCCAAGCCATTTTCTGATCTTAATCACTTCCTGCAAGCTTCTGAAGCCAGGCCAAAACACAATTAGGATCAAGATCAAGCAGGTTGAAGCACCCTCAAAGGTAATTTTCAGAATTTTCATCTCTTCGATTCTCCTCAATTATCATTATTCTTTGTGATTTTTGGTGGCTGAAGTCCTACCAATTAGGAAATAAGATTGAGTTACTTTAAGGTCAAATCGAAGTAACTCAGTTCATGATCCTCACAAATTCAAATCCTTGTATCTTTTTATATACTTAGAATTGGAGAAAATTGAGGCCAGATTTGAGCTCCTGAGCATTTTCTCTTCAAAATAGTGTCCTTGTTTTTCATTTTTCATGAAGTTGAGGTCGGACCAGTCCGGTGGTCATCACCGGTAAGGATGACGGAGTTAGGGCTTCGGTGGTGAGTTGGTTCATCTCATCCATCTGATCTTGGTCCAAGGATCTAATCTTAGCCTTTAGTTTGAATTAACACATTACATGCGCGTTGACTATGGACTATGGTGGATGATATGCGCTTGGTCATCAGATCTTCCACCTCAATTAATGAGGGAGATCTGATGGCCCTTGCTTTTTGTATTTTCTGATTTTCATTTAATTGCTTTATTTTGATTAATTTATAATAATTTCATTTTTAATCCAAAAAATATGGGACTTTCACCAAAAAATATTAAGTATTTTTCTCTTTCATTTTCTGAATTAAAATTATTTTTGGATTAATTTTGATATTTTTCATGAATTAAATGTTTTTGTGCATATTTTTAATTATTTACAAATACTTCTGACTTTTCAAAAATCATGCAAATTTTTTGTCTAAGGTCCTTTGACCATGTTTGACCTACGATAAATCTCTTGGCCATTTATTTGGTGTTTTAAAGAGATTTTAAGTTTTGACCAAATTAAATTGAATTTTAATGCATTGTAATTTGATTTTATTTGATTAATTGTGTAAAAATTATTTTGAGCCATTTTTATGGTCTGGGATGTTTGACTATTTGTTGGGCCTTAGTCAAGGTTGATTTGACTTTTGTTGGATTAAAATCATTGGATTTAGGGGATTGATGAAATGTACATTCATATCCCAAAATGAATGAATGATTTTAATTTGATAAAATTCCTCCCATGACCAATTTGTGTTTCTATCACTCCCTCCCCCTTCACCTTCATCCCTATTCTTTCTAATTCCTTTCATTGACCAATGAAATCTCAAATATCCTAAGGCTGATTGGTTCATCAATGACTTGTGTCAGATGAACCAATACAAGTATGGATGAGATAGGTATGTCCCTCTTGATCTTTCTTTTAGTGTGTGGTATGTTTTAGGAGTTTGTTCATTATACCAAATCTATAACATACATTAACACCTAAATTTTTATTGCCCGACCTCAGATAGTTGTGACTTCTATATAAGTCCAATTACGATTGCTTAAGATAGAGCTAAACTTTGACCCTAAAGGCA